>NC_086243.1:26366771-27833021 GCF_036321145.2 Pelmatolapia mariae | reverse complement strand
AGCTACCTTTTTTGACTGCTGCAATCTGGCATTTTGTTGTGAAGCACTTTGTGATCTTTGTCTTGAAAAGTGCTACATAAATAAAATGTTACTTATTTACTGCATACCGTACCTGTAGTGTAATGGGTTAGGGATGGGAATTGATAAGAAATAAGTGATTCCGATTCCATTATCGATACTGTCATATCGCTTATCGTTTCGATTCCATAGCGATTCTCATTGGCTCCACTTTGAGAGTCACAACCATCTCTAAGCAGCGTATTAAAGACATTACATTCATGCAAATTAATTACATGCTGCATGGTTGAATGTTTGGAGGTATTTAACGTCTTTGTTGTGATCAGTGTTGGGGTTATTACTCAAAAAAGTAAAGTAAAAAAGTTTTCACTTTTCTTAGTAGTAATGCAGTACATTACTTAATTACACCCAGGATAAAGACATTCATCCTGGGTGTAAATACTACTCATTAAGTGAATTTCATGTTACTCTGTAAAATTATTTGAAACGCAATATAATAAACACAATATAAACTCGAGGCTACAACCCCACAGACCAACACAAATCCCTATCCTGATGAGGACACACGTGATCTTTCTCTTAGTATTTAAGTATGAACACAAAGCCGAGAGCACAAATCAAAGATGAAAACCAGCACAAAGAGACTTTAAAGCAATTGCCACAGTGATTCTACTTTATTAACAGGTAGAAATGGAAGCTGCAGCCTGACGGCTTATCAGTTTATTACCTGTTGAAGTTTAGCAGCGGCTAGCTTCATCCGCAAATGGTGGCTCACTTTACCACAGTGGTGGACTGCGATCAGCATTCACTCAGCTGTAACATTACTCTGTGTTTTATGGCTGGCTCAGCGTTAGCATGTTGTCTCTGCAGGTGCTTGCTAAGAGCCAAAGTTGTGTTAACAGTATGATCCAGTTGTTTTTGTCCTGGAGCAATCTCCATTTTACCATCCCGCCCTCATCCTTTTGTGCAATAAAAATAAAAGTAATGTCCATATCCATGCTGTAAACTGCGCCACTATTTCCCTCCTCTGACACATGAACTGAAATCAGTTGATTATAGCGAGAGTGCAAGAACCGATAATCGGGATCGATAGGCAGGCGGACTAACGATTCCAAGGAATTGGACTACTCGATTCTCGATTCCCATCCCGAATGATGGGTAATGGTGCCTAAGCATGGCTCTCCATCACTGTGTCAGTTAATAAATTAATACAGTGCATCACCATTTTCAAAAATTACCACAGTTAAGCAACAAAATACATATTATCAACTCATTCACCTCTGCAAATAAGAGCACTTTTAAAAGGTGAACAATAGAGAGAGGAAGCACAAGAGTGAGGAGCTGAAATCCTGAGACAAACTGAAGCACACTTTGGCCCAAATCATTAAGCACAGTGTGAGAGTGGACCAGCCGAGGAGTGGGGAGGGGGTCCTTCATGCTCAGGAGTAGTACAAGGCAACAGTACCCATTGTGAGTACACCACTAATCCGCTGCCAGCCTCATATACAGTACAGTGATGGCATTGATCTTCTCTTAGCCAAAAGCAATCTTGTTTACAAGAACTGCCTCTAGATTATGCAGTGCTATACGAAACATTTTTGACCTAATAGGTTTTATTTTCGGTCATATGATACAAATACCAACTTCCTGTCATCGTTAAAATTTGTTGTCATTTATTTTTAATATTTACGTCTGTAATTCAGACTGTGGACATCGTGGGACGAACATTTTAAGTAGCTGGACAAAAATGAGAACCATACCATGAAAGAGAGCTTTGTGTTGTGAATGAGTGTGTTCAGCATTTCTACTGATTCTGCTTCATTCTTGCTGCAGAGAATAGAGTCCCTTTTTACCCTCATTTCCATCTTATCAGTATTTTGTGTTATTTCTTTGTCTTTCCTGCTCAAATTGCAGAATAAGTAAAAAAGACTGTGTCTTGTTCCCTTGTGGTGCAGGGCAGGTTATCAAAGTCTGCTTTCCTATCCACTGTGCTGTACTGTCATTTTTTTTTTTATTATAATCTGCATAAAAATTCTGGGGAAATAGTCTTCCTGGTTCCTGTTGTGTCTGCCAGTATAAATGTAATACTGTAATTTGTAGAAGGCTATGGTAGAATGCAGTACCCCAAATTACGTAAAATCCTACAGAACACTTGTACAAACTGCATTGAATTACTTATTTTGGGCATTTGTAGCTACAGCTGTACTGTAGGTGGCACGGTAGGTGCCATATGCTGGTCTAAATCCTGATCAGCTTCTCTCATCTTGTGCTATTAATTATGTGTCAAAGCAATGCTAATTAAACCAGGAGAGGAGCGCTCCTGCCATGTCCTTACCTTCAGGGTATTAGTTAGCACACTACACTGCTCTGCATTTCAATTAATCAATTAACAAGTCGGGCCACAGGCAGCTTTAGAACAGATATTGGCTGCTGTTGAATAATTCAACAGTTTTAATCAGCTTGTTCTGTCTATCAAGGCCGGAATATAAATCTTACATAATGTGTAAATGAAAAAAAAAAAGAAAAGAACTGTTAGTGTATTTTTCGTTTACTGTTCATCTTTAGGGCATATGTAAGCTGTCACCGTTTTTTTTTTTTTTTTTTTTTTTTTTTTTTTTGTAATGAGATCATTATTTTGTTTTTCTCCACTTTCCAGGCTACTTGCTACAGTAGCCATGTCTGCCTTTCATTTATTTAAGTGAACATTATCTCTTTATTTTAAGAATATGGAATCAATTGAAACAAAAAAAATGAGATGCTCCTATTTAACATGATTAAATTTGCATTTGAAATTTTTTTTTCCACAAGCAAACATAGAAAAAAACATTTTGAAGACTTATTTACCCCAGAAAACATGCACAATTCAGTTTATTTCAGTAAACCACCATCAGTGGATTTAGTAAAAAGATTAGACATTCATGAGATTCAAAGAAACTGAGGAGCTGTAGAGTCAACAATATAGAGAAGTATCATTTGCCTACTTCAAATGTCATTCTATTAGCTCATTAAAAGGCCCTTATTTATCATGTTGGGAGGTCACTCAGCAAGGCAAACAAATGAGGGAAATGGTGCAAAAAAGCAATGCAATACACAACAAGAACTACACTAGGAAGTAGGAATACAAGCGAGAGAAGAAACTGAGGCAGAGATTAAAAAAATGATCAACCTTAGCTAGGAAGATGAAATGGGAAATACAACTTTGAACAGCTGGAACACTTAACTGTGGAAAGTATCAAGGCAGCCTGGCAAGTGACAGGGAAACAATAAAGTGTATACTGAGGAGACTGAGAACAGTGTGAAGAGACCTGAATTTATACATTTAAATCGGAAACTGTTTGAATCTAAACATAACATAATTCTAAACTATCAAACGGACATTTGAGTTTTTACTTCATTTTAATTTTGATTCACTTTCATTTTACTTAGATTTTTGAGTTGTAGTTTTCATTTGTTAACATTAACAATAGGTGGACTAGAGAGACAACAATGAGGAAGCAGGAATGTTTGTTGAGTCTCTCAGCACAGTCTCAAGAGCATGGAGGAGATTCCAAGTGGCAGGTGGTTACTCTCGAAGGGCTGGACAGGGCTGCAGAAGATTCTTAACCCATCAAGAGGACCAGTGTCTGGTCTTTTGGTCATCCTGTCTGTCTTTGCACAATGTTGAAGTCCTACAAAATGATCTCCAGCTGGCCACTGGTGTGAATATCTCTGACCACGCAATCAGAATCAGACTTTATAAGGGTGGTCTCAGGGCCCGATGCCCTCTACTGGGTCCTGTGCTCACTGCCTGGCACCTTGGAACCTGAGTGACATTTGCCATAGAATACCAGAAGTGGCAGGTCCACCACTTTTTCATAGATGAGAGCAGGTTCACCCTGAGCCCACGGGACAGATAGGAAAAGTTCTAGAGATGCCATGGAGAATGTTTTGGTGCCTGGAACATCAAGCAACTGTTTTGGTGGTGAGGTCAGTCATGCTATTTGGAGGCATGGAGGAACATATAGACACCTACAGACTAGACAATGGCACCCTGACGGCCGTTACGTATCACAATGAAGTCCTTGGACCCATTGTCAGATTCTATGCTGGTGCAGTGGGTCCTGGGTTCCTCCTGGTACAGGACAGTGCCCAGCCTCATGTGGCAAGAGTATGCAGGCAGATCCTGGAGGATTAAGGAAGTGATACTACAGACTGGTCCTGACACCTCATGTTTTTCAAAACTTCCAGGTTGCACCTCAAACTGTCCAGGAGCTCAGTGATGCTCTGGTCCAGATCTATGAGGAAGTGTATAACCCCAACAAAATAATGTCTTACAGCTGTTTTGGTGAGAAAAAAAATCATAAAAGCTCATGTGCAGCCTAATTCACAAGTGCACAGACGTGTGAAATAAATTCAGTGATGATTCCAAATACTCTGTTATTTGGAAGACATGCATGTATATACATTTTATTTCAGTGATGCAAAAAGCTGTAAAGCTAGCTGTAAAAAGAATTGGTTAACAAACAATTTTGTGGACCCACAGGGTGAACTGGGAACTAGACAGGCAAATAGTTGAGCGAGGCTTTGTTAAAGATTGAGGAAGAAGAGCTGGAGAGGCTAGAGAAAAGGCTGGCAGGCTATGGCAGACTGGGTGAACTGAACAGAGGGAGGGATGGCATGGAGCTGGTGAGGCTGGCAGGGAAAAACAAACAGGAGAGCAACAACAAGAGACAGAAGGGAAGGGGTAAAATAGCAGAAACAATAGCAATTAGTCAAAGGTGGTGCCAGTAGTATAGTCAATGAATTTGTCAATCCATAATCAGAGGTAGTGATTTCTCAAGAAAGCAGATTTGGGGCTGATTTCTGTTACATTGTAGTAACTGGTTTGTCTTTGGGATGCTAACTGCTTATTGGGCAACGAAAGCGAATCCATGGATGTGTTCTGCTGTGTAGAATAGTGCAGCTAAACTGGAATGAGGTTTACTCTGGCCCTTCTAGTAGTGTTTTTGCTCTTGCTCTTTTCTCAGGTCAGTTCTGTGATTTTTTTTATTGTCGCTTCTTGTTTTATTAGTTTCCCATAAAGTAGTGTTGAGTCAAAAGGAAAAAGGTAAACTTGAATACACATCATTTTTTATTTCACCGCTACACCCGGGTTCAGCCTCTTTGGGTCAAGCTCGAGGCAGAAGTAGTGCAGATTAGTAAAATAAACATTGACGTTTTCTGCTTGAGGATGATTGTTAGCGCTCTGGAGCAAAAACAGCCATCGCTGGAGCCTCATTATCCTGCTTACTGCTACGTGCTTTGAACGGCTAAATAAGTTGGCTCCGCTCATACTGACAGGCACTGAACTTTGGGTTTGTGGGGCTTATAGAGCTCTGAAGTGCAGCACCTTCTGTTTGCTGAGGTGATGGATGGAGCTCATCGGTATTCAAGGTCCTCAGCTTTGTCACGGACTCTGTGGGCACTTTCTATTCAGTAAAACAGTAAAGAAGTGGACAATGCAGGTGAATGAGCCATGATCTCCCTCCTTGTCTCTTCAGTGCCAAGTATTAGTGTGCCTGTCAGTCAGTGGTGATTAATTGTACTTGGCAACACTGAGGCCTTGGCACTCCAGAGAATTTTTTTAATCTTTTGAGACTTTTTACTGCTGTCAGATTCACAGTTTATTCACCCTGAATAATAAAACTGACACTGTGGATGAATGGACAGACTGTACGAGCGAAGTTTAACTCTCATACTCCTAAATCTAACTCAGGTACCAGAAATGATTAAACTTTCGGATGATGGAAGGATATTTTATTGAGATGAAGCGTATTGTCCCATCACTCAAATGTCAACATAATAGTTTTTTTTGTCAGTGGAGTTCTGCATTACACTGGGAGCTTTCCTTCTTTTATTATTGTCACCTCAGGCAGAAAGAGCTGCTTTTCTCATCTGTGTTAGATAAGTGAATTGTTATTTTCCACCTTGATATTTTCTCCTATAATTCCTATATATTTTTTATAGGCTAAAAAGGCAAATATCTGCAACCTGGATCACTCTCTTTTCAACATCCTATTGTACTCTCTGTGACGTATTCTTATCTTGAAGCAAAACAGGTCTCGTTTCCCTGGTGTCGTTCGCCATAATAGGCCATCTAATGTCATAAAAATGTGTTCAGCTATTTGCTGTTGAGTGTTTTATGGCTCACACACCTTTAATTCCACACTCCTGGAAGTCTAAAATGTAAATGTCAGGGGAGATGTGTTATTATGCGAGTCTACCCTCAATTAAATGTTGAGGCTAACACCAAGACAGGAGGTGTGCTTGTTTTCAGGAAGGTGCAGCAGTTTAATATTCAGAAAGGCTCTCTGTCCAACACAGCCAGGGTCAGTGCTGAGGTTCGTTGGCTGCAGAGGCCAGCAGGTATTCAACATTTAGCTCCATTTTCCTCTGAGCTGTCTTTGTTTGTGCTCTACTGGTCACACTGTCAGGGATGTCGGCTCTTAAATGCCACAGCGCCGCTGAAGAAAACTGGCCGAGTGTTTTTAAACTCCCTCTTGTGAGTCTCCCTCTTGAGTGTTACTTTAGTAAGGCTGTGCTCTCACCACACATTATCTCCTCAGGGATCGCAGCACTCCGCGATGGAGAGCCGTCCCTCTCATCTCACCTCTTCAGACTACTGTAATTCACCTGCTTTTCATACTGAGAGCTCTCCCAACACCCACAAGTGTGTCCCGGTGCCAGATCTGGATGAGTGAGACAAAAAGGGAAACTTCAGAGGACAAAAGAGACATCTTCTAATGATTGTTGAATAGCTGGGTGGTATAAATATGTATGAATGTTCAATCAAATCAGATACTGTCCACAGAATTATGAAAATAACTGTGTAAAACAGGAAATTGCAAACTCTCAGGTCAGTATGTACTTTGCAATTCATGTCTTATGAGCTCAAGGCTGCATGTTAAACCCAGGAGTTATTCATTTTTTTATTAAATCTTTAATCTGTATAATAATAATAATAATAATAATAATGCATTGGATTTTATATAGCGCTTTTCAAGGCACCCAAAGCGCTTTACAATGACATTATTCATTCACACTCACATTCACACACATTCACACACATTCACACACTGTATGTCGACAAAGAGAGGTGATGTGCTTATTCTGGTCATCTCAGGTGACATCCGTCTGTGAGCTCAGCAGCCCAACAAGCTGCTCAGACCTTCTGTTTATGAGTGGCAGCCATTAAGGAAAAAGCTGGCTTGAAGGGAGGGTGGTCTTTAAAACGAGGGGATCTTTGTCAAACAGTGGATGAACCCAAGACTGACTATAACATAAAAAAACATTTTACAAAGCTGGCCTAATATAGTTCAAAGATAAAAATATAGAATTCGAAATGAGCAGAATATAGTTTTTTCACAGCACTGTAATTATTACTATACTCGTTACTATGACTGACTGAGAAAGCAGCAGAAAACATTCAGAAAATGTCAGGCCAACTGGCTTCAGGCATACTTAGACTCGTTTCTACAATGAAAGCAGATCCCTGCTAATTTGGCAAAAGAGCTTGTTTGTGAAGTTTTTCTCAAACCAAAATTTCACTGAGAAAAACAGTTCACTCAGACACCGGCTACAGGAGCATGACACATTAATTTTAAAAGCTACCCCCAGATAATTGAGTGTTGTTAAAAGTACTATCAGCCATATTATGTTTCAAGCACCGAAGTCCTATATTTTGTTATTAATTTGGTCCACCTATTGTAATGGATCATTATGAAAAGAAAAAGAACCTCTTACTTTCAAAACAGCCATTCAATAAGTTAAGACATGTGCCTTTTTAAGAACTGAGTTTGCTTAGTGTCTCATTTTTTTGTAATTTTTCTACAATATGTCATTTACTAAATCTACCTGCCAGTGTTAATTTTGACAGCAAATATTGATTTAGTTTGAGTCATAGGCTTTTATTCTAGTTTTAGTCAACTAAATCCCAAGACTGTAGAAGACTAAATCTAAAGTTGATTCAGTTGACTAACATATGAAGTGTAGAAGTTTTAGAAGTTTGTTGTTTTTTTACCCGTTCAACATGGTTTACAAGGTATCTTATTTTCGTCTTGATGCATGCTCAATCATCCAGGTAAATAAATCTCCAAAAGTTGATTCTGTTCATCTGGACGTAGCGTTTTGTGGGAGAAACGTTTCGTCACTCATCCAAGTGACTTCTTCAGTCTCAGCTGACTGCAGGTTTCCCCCAATCTTATGAACACGTGAAAAGGGAAAGACCATCTCTGAATCGAGGAGGGGACCTGAGGGGTACATCTTTCGCCATCTTACAATGCTGCGATTGCAGCCATTCCCCAACTCTCTGTGAATGGTACTCATGGCCATTGATCAGTGGGTTTTGGTCAGTGGCTATTGATCAATGGTCATGAGAATTTGCATAATTAAGATTAAGGAACTGACCTCCCAGCCCATTGTTCCTTCTGTGGGCTGGTTTCAGTCATTATGCAAATGTACTGTTTATAAGATTGGGGAAACCTGCAGTCAGCTGAGACTGAAGAAGTCACTTGGATGAGTGACGAAACGTTTCTCCCACTGAAATCGCTACGTCCAGATGAACACAATCAACTTTTGGGGTATCTTATTTTCATTGACATCAAATGTGAAATGTGTCCATATGAAACACATTTCCCTTTAGTCACATTTTCCTGAGAAACTGGGAGCATGGGAGCTAGCTGTACTCCCCGTCCCACCCTGTTTGTCTGCAGCAGATCAGATGTGTGTGTCTAACCTTACTGTACAAGGAAATTACTTGTAATTGGCTACTTTCCAAGCTGGTTCCCACTTTTCTACATAACTTAACTAAGTCTGATTTAAATTTCATTTTCCTTTTTATTCGTGACAAAAATCTCAATACATTTTGTCATAGTCTTTGTCCTTCTTTTTTAGTTTTCATTCAATTAGCAACTTGTTTTCTTTAGAAAAGGCCGCTGATGAAAACTATGATAAAAATTACCTGGTTTATTAAATTGACATTGCTACCTACAAAGTGAAATATATTGTATGGACACTTGTTGTTTTGATGTTAATGCCAGAACAGGCTTGGACCTCTTCAGTTACTGAGTCGGCAGACAGCACAACTTTCTGCTGTTTAGTTCCTAAACACACCAGTTTGCAATAATGTCTCGTACGGTTAATCGTGGAATATCTAGGGGGGAAGAATTTTACAGATTGACTAGTTGTAACGATGGGATCCTATCACAGTACCATGCTTGAACTCGGTGAGCTCTTTCGAATAGCCCATTCTTTCACGAATATTTGTAAACGCATACTTTACGTACCCATTTTTTTGTCCATATAAAGTCTGTTGAATATGGATATTATGAAATCTGTGTCACTCACTCATTTAAATGGTGTGGTATTTCTCATCAACAAGTAAAAGCACTGGGCCTTGGTGAATATTGGGAGGGCGGATGAAGCCCTTGTGTTGTTGAGATGAAGTGCGCTGATGTTGACAGAGTAATCGAAACTAAAGCCTTGTTGTCAGAGTTGTGGGCCCAGATCGGACTGCTGCGTGAATCATAGTAATTGGCTCTTGTCTCAGTGGTGGAGAACAACATCCATTAACAGAAAGGATTTAGAGGGAGGTGGTGTTAGTTTGGCTTTAGCTTAGAGTTTGCAGCTTGAGAGGAAAACGATGAATATTTATGGGGCTGAATCTGTGTGTATATCTGTGAGATACGATTACGCCGTGCAGACCAACGACAATCTCGTAAAACTAAAATTTAATTTGTATTGTGTGTTGATTTCTTGGTTAGTAAATTGTTACTCCATATATTCAGTTATACTGCCTTTAATCTGGGGTAGGCTCTGGGCTCTGTTTTCAGGCTTTAGACACACTGGTCCATGAAGGGAGACTTGAGCTATTCACTGGGTGTTGCAAAGGGTTAAGTAGAAGATTTTACTTGGGCCAGCAGGGTTTAAATTCAGGGTGAAACCAACATCGGGACTAGCTTAATTTTAGCACAAAGCCTCCTACTTCTCTGGTGGGAGAGGCTGAGAACAGAAGGAGAGCTGCAGGAGATGGACAGCTGTCTGTTTTCCAAATTCTGGCTTTTTGTTTTGTTTTGTTTTGTTTTTTTCTGCTCACCTCAGCTTTAATTAAGTCTGTAAAAATCATTATCTACAAATAATGAGATGAAATAATATATGCATAAACAAGCAAACAATCAAATGATCTTCTTCATCATTAATGATGTGATGTTTTGATTGCAGGACATCATCTGTAAACCAAGGTTTCTTTTGACAACACTGATTCATCCACATCAGTATCCAGCCTGTAATGAGTCACTCAGGATGCCATTCATCTGCACAAGGCGACATGATTGCAACATTCATTTATCTATCAAGGCAGAATTACACCATTTACTCATTCAACTGGACATTATTAGACTGTTCATTCATCTAATATGGGGCCATTACAGCTGAAAGACCTGTTTCAACCCAGGGAACATTAAACCTGCTTCTCAATGATTAGACTCCACTCTGCCACTCATGTTGTTATACTCAGAGTCGATAGGATTGATGAATAGCTGTCGTATGAAACACTCATTAGATGTTAGCGTTTTCAATTTTAAGGACTGTTTGCTTCTCCAAGTGTTGTCTGAAGGTATTAAAAGCCCCTCAGCCATACTGGATAAATCAAAATGCACAGCGATCAAGTTGAGAGCAACACAGCATGTCTTTGATCCTGAAAAGGCGATCATTTGAAGCTCCTCTCCTGCTGTTTATAACAATTCAGTGGTTTTTACACATGCTAAGAGATGTAGGCTGATCCATCTCCAATTGCACCTGATACTGTAATATCCTCAGCATGGTTTCTGTTGTTTATCTCTGTTATATGAATCACTCAGATGCGTCTTCGACTCCAAAGATGAGCTTAGAGGCTGTATTCCAATCTCTTTTAAGATTTTGATTGGTTCAGTGAGAGACTGGAGATGAATGTGACAGGCATGTTCTGACATTAAACTTACAACTGATAACACCTCCAAGTTTATTTTGCAAAAACAAGTTTTTTTAAAAAAAGAGAGTTTGCTTTAGCGAATAGTTAGGAAATTTGTGGAGCTCATGTCTGGGCGGCATGATGCACTGTGCAGACTAAAGGCAATCTCAAAACAAACATTCATTACACACATTGTCTTTTATTGTATAGCATGTTAGTTTATAATTCAGTGGGGGAAATGATTATTAGTTTATCCCCTGTTGAATTTGTGAGTTTGCTCTCTTACAGAAAAATGAAGAGTCAGCAGTATTTTTGGTAGTTTAATTTTAACTGAGAGAGACAGAATATCAACCAAAAATCCAGCAAAAAGTTATACATTGACTTGCATAAATAAGTATTTAATCTCCTGCAACCGAGCCTGAATTCTGACTCCTACAGATGAACGTCTAAATGATTCAGAAAAGTCTTGTTAAGAAAGTGATGTGCTCTGAAATATTGAAACCAAAATTGAGTCCTTTGGCATCAACTCAACCTGCTGTATTTGGAGGAAGAGAAATGCTGAGTATGACCTAAAGAATGCTATTCTTACATGCAAGCACACCAGAAAACAGAAAGCATAATGTTTCCAAGCGTACAGAATGACTTCACTGCATTGAGGGGACAACTTACAGCGCCATGCATCATAAAATCTTCCCTCAGCCAGATCGCTTAAGATGTGTCTTTAATAGGACTTCCAGCATAATCACGATCCAAAAAAATACTTCCAAGTCAACGAAGGAGTGGCTAAAGAAGACGCACATTAAGGTCATGAAGTGGCCTAGCACCTGTCTAGCTCACAATCCTATAGAAAATCTACAGAGTGAGCTGGAGCTTCAAGTTGCCAAGCAGCAGCCAAGAAACCCAAAGGATTTAGAGTTTCTGAGAGACTGGTCAAAATCCATTCTGATGTCCAATTATCAGAAGTTAAATCAGAAAAATAATCAGTAGTTAATGCGAGATTCTCTCAGGGCAAATTTGAACCTTAGGAAACCAGAAAAACTCCCAAGAGGCTGAAAAGAAGAGCATAACATTAGTGTCAGTCCCAAAAAGTTGATTCTGTTCATCTGGTCGTAACATTTTTAGTGGGAGAAGCATTTCATCACCCATCAGTGTATTTAGAAAAGCCGATGATACTCCACGTTCTTCAGTTGGTCCAGAATCAGACCTGTTTGCATTATCAAAACAGTGGATTTTCCTCATGTGTTACAAAGATGATTACAACAGCAACACAGTATTAGATTATTTTGAGGAAACACATGTAAATGTAAAGGAATACAAACATTAATTTTAAGTTAATATTTATTTCATCTAGGACTAACAACGTATATGCCAACAAAAGTGCAGTGAACTGAGAGTAATCATTCATTTGCTACATGATTTAGAAATACGATTTAAAGATACGTGATAGGTCACATGTCGGTCATGATGCACACCTCTTCATAGTTTCCTTCATTTCCATTTGTCTGTAGTGCAGAAGATTTTGAAAGCACAAACATACAACCTCTTCCGAATCTTTTTGACTATTTTGAACAACAAAGATTGGACTTTTCACAATATTTTGTATGAAGTTCTAACCTTGCATGTTTTTTCTGCTCTTTTTTTATTGGTGACAGAGGTGTGTGACAGCCCACTGGTCTCCAGCCTGCCTCCATCATCCTTCAGGAGCTCTTCACAGCTGTCCACCAGCCATGCGCCAGGCTTTGCCAAACTCAACAGAAGAGATGGTGAGGTTTTACTGTTGTTGGGGAGTGGGTCATTCACAGATACCTGTTGTGTTTAATGAGTAGGACTTTGGCTGTGGATTTGAATGCAGCGTTCAAAGTGCTGGAGGTTCAAAATAATTGTGTTTCGTGACCTAATTCTTTGATTTCACATGCTTTGTCAAAAACACGTCCTTACGTATAGATAAATGGTAAATGAACCATGATGTTTTTCTTTGCTGTCTTAAAGATATGATGGGGCCCGATTATTCAAGATTTTGTGTTGGGGTGGGAGTGGTCAGATTAGAGATTAAATCTGTTAAATCTTCAATCTTCTATGCAGTCAGGACATGGAGAGAGCATGAAAAATGATGAAAGGGCTCATTTACATTTTGAGAAAAGCTAATCGAGTCTATTAATAAATAAAGTAAATACACTGAAGTTGTTCTTTTCAACATCTACATGACTGTTTAAACCACCCACTATAGTTAATATACCTGAACTGAGAAAGGCAGGATCGGCTGTGGAACAGCCTGGCTGTGTAGTGCAAGGCAGTGCAGGAGGCCATGGAGAAGCTCAAGAAGTTTGGTTACTTTGTAAAGTTGGGGGACCGGCCAGTGGAGATGCAGGTTTCTTTTGGGAGCCTGGCTCAGTTGAATTTCCTGGAATGGTGCGATGGTGAGTGGAGTCCTGTTCATCCAGGATGCTGAATTTGTTGGGGCTCATTTCAACAACAACAACAACAACCAAACAGTTAAAACAGCAAAGGATTAAAGAGCAGGTAAACAGATTCACACGACAGTACGTACGCATACATGCCAGCGGGTACTGAAAGCCGACATCTCACAGATTCTAAAACTGCAGGTTTCGTTACTCTCCGACCAAAATTCACTGAACCAGCAGTATAAGAAGATCAAAACTACGCTTCACGTTTGAAAAACATTGTCATGAATTTCCTGTTACTTTGGCTATTTTGCTTCCAACACAATAAAATCACACTTCCTGCACAGCTCTCTCTCTGTGTACTTCAAGAACAGTTTCCCATCAAAAATCCCTATTCTGCATTATTTGCTTGCTTATTATGCACTAGTCACATGTTTGTACAGTGTTGTTGGGTGCTGTTTTTGTTTGTTGTTTTTTTTAATGACCTCCAACAAGAAAGCAAATTTCCTGGCCAGGAAAATCTTCTTCATATTTTTCAGTGTTTTATCCTCAGTTACACTGACACAAAGGCATCTGCTGTGACGCTTGCACCTCTGATGAAGTCTCACAAGTGTCAGCTTTGTTTTTATACCAAGTTTACACTGAGTATGTAATTGCAGAGAAATATTCAAATACGTTTGAATTAAATATTTTTAATATACAAGGTGTGAATGGTTATTTTGACACTACATATCCAAGACAAATGATCATAATTATAATATTTCTGAGTCAAAATTAAATTGAATTGAATCAAATCAGGACCTTGTGAATCAGGATTGAATCAGTTGTAGAAATCCATGATGATACCCAGCCCTACTGATAACCTACTGATAATCTCACTACAGATGAATACCGGCCAGGTTTTTCTAATCCTTATTATTTATTTTATTCAAGCATGTTTAAATATAGTGTGTACAACAATATTTTTATATACACACAGTAGTAGAAACTTGCTTGAGAGACAGAGTTAAATGTGCTTTAAAAACATAACATTTCTTAAATGTAAATGCAATGATGCAAATGATCTTGTGGATCTGTTTGTTGGTATGATACTTCTTGAGTGGGGAATAGCATTTTAAAACAGAGGTGTTGCTCTGCAGCAGTGGAGATCAGCTGAGGAAATACTTTTGTGAAGTTCTGGCCTCAAAGCACAAAACACAAACAGGATTTTTTTTTCTTTACTTGATTTACTCAGACAAACAGACAGCTCACTGGTGACTAGTTTAGAGGTAGACAGAGGATCAGAATAATTTATAAGACAAGACAAAACAGAAGAATACGCACCAGTTGCTTTGCCTTTATTCTCTGTTGATGCCATTTGTATTGGATGCTGATACTAGAAGGATAGCTGTGTGGTGTTTGTTTGTCCAGCATGAAAACCCAGCCGGGAATCTTGTGTTGGATGCTGATGTGAAGCTTTGACAAAATGAAGATTGTGGTTTGTTGTGGAGCGTTCTGCAGGGAGCAGGCTTCAGTGTTTTATCCTGACATCAAAGCTCTAAATCAGCTGGGAGGGTGAGATGGGTTTAATCTGGATCTGAATGATTTCCACCACCTGGGAAACAAAGAATCCGAGCATGGAAAAATTGTGCTACAGCCAAGGCTGTTGCCAATTTGTTCGCCTATCTTACAAGTCAACAACTCTGCTCTGAAATGTTCCTTAACTTTAGGTTAATGACAAATCAAGTTCTCTTTTCATTGTATTGCATAAATGATGGTTTGAAAAGTGTAGAGATTTTGGTAAGTCACAGAGCAAAGGTGACAAGAAGTTAAAATGAGGGAACAAATGCAGACACCCCGACAGTCTGGAAAATCAGCTGGAGATAGTGTTAATAAAATTTACTGGAGGACAAAGTGAAAAACTTAACGGATTTAAAATCAAATCCAAATGGTAACACAACTCAAAAGAAGAAACATAAAGGCAACCAAGGATGGGTTAGCAGGTTGACAGCAAGGCTGACA
The DNA here is from genome assembly GCF_036321145.2 of Pelmatolapia mariae. NCBI lineage: Eukaryota > Metazoa > Chordata > Actinopteri > Cichliformes > Cichlidae > Pelmatolapia > Pelmatolapia mariae. The sequence continues at coordinate 27,817,637 of NC_086243.1, read as the reverse complement.
GAGACAGGGGGAGGGAGACAAGATGATGTAGGGCTGACTGGGAAATAAAGGAAGGATAAAAGCAATCAGGATATCACAGGTGTGAGTGGATAAAGGCATGAAGAGTCAAGAATTACTTTCAAAATAAAATTCCTAATAAAAATTAGTATGGTTAGCACTGTTGCCTCACAGCAAGAAGGTCCTAAGTTTGACACCACCACCACCACCACCACTCCTTTCTGTGTTCTGAGTTTGCATGTTCTCCCCGTCTTTGCGTGGGTTCTGTCCGGGTCCCCTCAGTCCAAAGACATCCACTCAGTAAATGTTGGTTCTAAACTGGTGATAGGTGTGAATGTGAGTGTGAATGGTCTATCTCTCTGTATTAGCCCTGTGTCGGATTGGCGAAATGTCCAGGGTATACACTGCAGTGTTCAAGATCACAGGCAGAAAAAGTAAAATAGGAACTAGAAACAGTGACTCTCAAGATGAAAGACAATCTGGAATGGAAAAAAAGATCTACCACCTTATATTTTTTTATTTCCTCAATGTGATTAAGTATATCAGTTTACCATTACCATAAAAAGACCAAACTTAAATTAGTAATGGATACCATTTACTTGCTACAGTTTCCCCGAGTCTGCTATTGTGCTTTTTGACACATTGTCACACTGCTATGACTTACTGGCATCCTTACATAGAGCATAAGTTTGGTTAATGAATTGCCTGCGCTTTTCCTGTTATTGGCATGTTCTGACAAAGGCCTTTTTTCCCCACTATGTTGTTCTTATTGGTGGTAGTGGAAGTGATGTCACTGACTTTTGACTGATTTGTGAATAAAGACTGCAGGAGGGAAACGGCAATCAAAGGACTTTTTTTTCCTTCAGTTTTTGTGGCTGGAGCTATTTGTGAGTTTATTCCAGGATGAAACCAGGGTGTAATTTGTCCGGGTCTACACGTCCCTGCTTCTTCTAAAGGATTTTTTTTAAGCCCAGTGGAGATAAAAATGTATCCCCTCTGATTTTAACATCCTGAAACAGTCTACAGTACAAAGACATTGACTTTCACTTCCAGAACTTGTGATCCTGTGACTGCAAACAGGACACTGTTGGGGGGATGATCTGTTTCCTATTCCATTCAATCTTTGATTATGCCACCATTTTACCACTGCTGTTTCAATGTGAAAACTACCACTAACGAAGTAAAAGAAAAACTTAAAGAATTTTGTATATCAGATTTTACAAGAGACTCTCAAAAAAATCCAAAACAAAAATTAAAAACTTGAATTACTACCGAGAACCAACCACGTATTTGATTATATAGACTACATCAGCTTTCCTACCGCCTTTTATTTCAACTTGTTAAATTGCACTGCAATTTAACAGCAGTGAGGGTGCTGTTTGCAACATCCTGCTTTTTATGAAGGGCATCTCTGAAGAAGTGTTAAGGACATGGTTTGTTGGCTTTGCAAGTGATGAAGCAGCAGCTGTAATGAGCCAATACAGAGAAGCACCCACATTTCTGTGTGGGGGAAAAATCCACCATAATCCCACTGTCATTCACTGCATCATTCATAGTTAGAACCTGTGGCCCATGATGCTGTAAAACACATTAGAGTTGATATGATCTGTGCTTTAATGTAACCAAGTAGTTTTTTTTGCACAAACCTAACCAAATAAGAACTCTACATAGTTCATGTCCTGTTTCATTCAATGTGGCGCCTTCTCCAGGATCACAGCCTTGTTAATTATGCCAATAACACCACGTCATCAATTTTAATCTATAATAGACATATATTTAATATTTACACTTAGTCTTACTGTTTAAAATTTCACTTTTGAATTCAAAGCTGAAGTACTTTCAGGACATGAGTGTGTTCTACTCGTTCAGTGCCAAAATGCAGACAGACTAACTTAACAATTTGTTTTGAGCACGGCTTAGAATTTAGCTGAGGAAAAGCCACTCTACATGCTAATAATTTATCAGTATTGCTCCCCCAAGCGACCAGATTTTTGATGAATTAAAAATGATAATTAATGACAAATTCAGTGCCATGAACGTCAGGTCACACACGATACTCGTGGATCATAACTGTAAAAAATAATCAGTAAAAATCACGTCAAGCTGCAAAAACGTAGACATTAGGAGTAGGAGTGTAATGAATGGCCACAGTGCTGCTGATGGAATCATAAATCAGGTTCAGCTGTCATTCCACTACTGCATTTTTCAAATCGAGTTGTAGTGGCAGATCAGGAGAGCCGTGTGTGTCACATTTCCTTCCCAGCTGTATTAACGGTGCAAAGCCCACACGATCCCGGCTGTTTGCTGAGGAAATTGATGAATTAATGAACGCCTCCGTCTCATTTTCAACTCCTACTGCTGCTTCTGCGGCTGCTGATGCTGCTAAAACTCTGCCTGCTGTAGCTGTTCTCAGAGGAGCAGCTTCCCTTTCAGTTCATTTACTCACTAAATGAACAGAGATTATCAAAGCCCTGAAATACCTTTTACATATAAATGCATGTATTATTAAATTTGGGCTTTAACTTCAAATACTTTTTGTTATTAGAGATGGCTGTAGCTCAGCAGGTATAGAGCAGGTGCTCTACTGCTTGACTACATCATTGATTTGCTTGGCTTGCTTGACTCCAGCAATGACAACAGTGGTTGCTAATGCTTAACTTTAAAACCTAGCCATAAATTGTAAAACAGCTTGGAGACATTGTTGCTGGTGGTGATAGTCTTGAGCATATATCCAAAATGTACTGTGTAGAGTTATTTGTGGCCAGTGGTTTATGAAACTATTTCAGTGCACTGTTACATTTTTCTGTTTCTTCAGAGAATAAAGATCTAATGTATAACTTATTACTTATTACACAAGCTTTCCATTTTCAAACAATGTCAGGCCTTTGTGTTCAAATGGGCAGAAATATAGGATATTTGAAATACATGGGAACACATAGGTACATTTAAAATTTCTGTCTCTGCTCATTAAAGAAAACAACTGAAAAAATAGCTGATATAAATTTAAATGACGTCCCCTTTGTCTCTTTGTGAAACACGTAGTGTTCAAGCACTCTGGGCTTCTTGCACATGCTCGCTCTCTGCACAGGTTTGAGTTCATGATGAAATCAATGTGCAAATGCAGGACGAGCATATGCTGGATGCATATTACTGGATTCAGCCAGCCATTTTTGCCACTTTGTGGGACTCGGTTGAGACGTGAAGTGTGCCTGGCAGACTTGCTGAACAAATAAAAACCTCGTCTGAAATGACGATGTTATTGTTTGCCACATAGTTTTATCACACAAAAAGCTCAGCTAAGCAGTGATAAATGTGTTTATATGTTGTGTAAAGCCTTCAGAGCGATATACATATTCTTTTTTTTTTTTTATATAGATGGCAGATTCTTTTGAAAGGTGACACACTCAGTATTTTTTGCAGTCACTGTATTTTTACATCTGGGCGCAGAAAAGCCTGAAAAGCTCTGGCAAGAGGCTCGTTGAAGATGAATGTCTGTCTTACCAAAGCCTGCAGGATGAATCACTCACTATTCTGGGCTCCCCACCTCTCTGTTTAGATCTTCCTTCATTTTGATTTCCTGTTCTTACAGTTTATCGCTCATTTCTCACACAAGCCTCTTTTTTATCCTTGTAGAATTTTTTCCCCCCTTTCCCATCCATCTGCTTTCCGTGTTTTAAATGAGCTTCTTAGAAGTTGTCTCCTTTTTCTTTGCAGTCTGTTTTCTGTTGTAGTCATTAGTTTCACTCCGTCTGCAGCCACATTTTCATCAGTAAATACTAATTTCGTCAGCCACATCTTCTTGCCAAATGTTAATAGCAGTGTTCGTGTTCTTTTCTCGGGCAGCGCTGACAATTATCAGTAAAGCTGCTGCAATTATGCTGGAAGAGACGTTAAGACTTATTGTGCCACTGTAATCACTTTCTCAGTGAATTTGATTTAAAATGCGAATTTAACTTTAATTGGAAACCTGTTGTGTTTACGAATTGCCAACTAATCAAGTACTGATTTACGCCTGTCTCTGTGTGTGAGTGTGTGTGTGTTTATTGTTCAAAGTTCCAGTATTACACTTGAAGCTTGAGGGGAAATAGGCTGGAGTTTCCCTGCAGGAGATATCCAGTGTTTCCCAGCCTGCTGCTGCTACATCGAGCCCATTAGGCCTTCTGTTCGTCTGACATGTCATCAGGCTGCTGAAATTACCATCCAGGCTTGCTATTCTCATGTAAATGATTAACCTTCATTCCAGGCCTGTCTTTCCCATTCAGCTCCCTGTCTGTCTGTAGTGTTGTCTGTTCACTGTGCTGCCTGTCTCTTAAGGTAACAGCTTGCCTCTTCCTCTGCCTGTCTCTCCTTTCAACTTTTGACTTTTCATTTTGCTCATGTCTATCTCTGTATGTTCCTGTCTGTCTTCTGTACCTGTCAGGTGGAATTTCGGTGCATTATTAATGATTCAGTGGTCCTTTCTTTGCTTATCCATCTATCTGCTTCTTGTAGCTGTGCTTCTGTCCGCAGCGGCTTCATGTCAGGCTTGGTCTCCCTTCAGCAGTAAAGCAGAAGGGCAACTGTGCAGCCTGAGCAGCTTTTCTCTTCACCTATTACATACACTCCTTAATGCTCTAGTAACGAGACAAATTGAGTTGGTTTCAGGTGTCAGTCCTTACAGGTTAACTGGATCACTTTAGTATCAGGGATTAAGTGAGAGGACAAACCTGTCTCACATTAGTTTGTATTAAGTCTTTGTGGAGAAGAATTTTCCAGAAAAATCAAAGTACGACTTATACTATATATGATTATTCGGGGACTTTCTGGGGAAAATTAGGATAAAGCTTTCCGGAAACCAATTTTCAATTTAATTTGCAGCCAATTAGGGAGAATAAAGATAATGGTCAGTTAGTTCAGCTGCTTTTAATGAACCCCAATTAACTGGTAGAATAACCCAGAAAGTTTTTAGTCAGTATACATTACGCTAACAGAAAGCACAAAAGATGAGTTAATTCACCAAGCATTTAATTGGAATTGCCTGTGCACTATAATACAATCCCTTACAACATCTGTGCCATAAATTCTACCTATAAATGGAGCCTGTATATTTGGCTTTTTTGACATTGTCCAAAAGCTGATAATTCTATAATCGAGTTTGCAGTGGGTGGTGGTTTGTATTTCTTTTCACTGTTCTTTGCACTCTATTCAATAGGAGTCTCTCACCATCCGAAATGGGGGCAAAAATGTTCAGCTGGTGTTGCTCGTAACATATAAATGACTTTTGACAGCTGCACAATTTAATCAGCTGCCTTTCATGCAAGTCTTTCATCCTGTGGATGAGTGGAAACTGGCGATGGATGACAATATATCTCTCACTTAGGTTCCAATGTAGGCTTGGGTAACATTCATTGTCTTCTTCCTAAGGCAGTGTTGTTGTCACAACACTATCCAGCTGTAATTGTCATTTTTGGCACAGAAATCTCTGTCCAGAAGAGTGAACCCTCAACCTCTGAGGCCTCAGGTAGAGAAAGGCTGGAGTGCCCATTGGGAATGAGTTACAGCCCCATGTGGAGAATTTTACATGTCTAGGGGTATTGTTTATGAGGTGCGAAGCTAGGAGAGGGTTATTAACAAATGGACTAGTGTAGCACCTGCACTAATGTTGGTGAGCTGTAGCTGTTGATTTACCAGTTGATCTGCATTCCTATCCTAACTTATGGTGACAACCTGTGGGTAGTGACTAAAGGATGCTTGTGGAAGACTGTGCCAGATGCTTGTGGTGGAATTTATTAGGAGAGCTTAGTCATTTAAGAAGAGGTCAAAATAGAGTGGCTACTCTTCCATGTCAAAAGGAGCGGTTTCGGTATCCGACCAGGATGCCTATTGGACATCATCTAGGTGAGGAGTTTTGAGTATAGGCACCCAGGACAGCCTGGAAACACCTCAGTGTACACCTTGAAGACCAAAGCATGTGGCAATTAAGCAGGACAGCCACAGACACATCACTTACTAGCTGTACCTTTTGTTTATTAAAACATAATAAAATAATAAAAAGTAAATTTTTTCAGTTTGAACTGGGTTTTTTTTCACCTAAACTTAACCAAAAAGTTACAAAAGAACAATGTAAGCAAAAAATAAAAAACAAAAATCCCATATGACTGAGTCTCTTGCCTACAATTATAGCATTTTCTGACCATCAACTTGTGGCAGAGCTGCTGTTTTGTGGGGAAGTGCAAAGTGCAAGTTCTCTGGTGTCCATTTGATTAAATGAGTATTCCTAACAAGTACTTGTGAAGTGTGCAAAACGGAAAAATGTAAAATTCAATTCAATGTGTTGATTTTCTAGGACAGCAACTGTTGTGCTACAGCTGGTATTACACTTTAGGTCAAACTGTATCTTTGTATCATTGTTTCTTTAGGTGTTGGAACTGATTTATAATTCATGACTACATGAATACATAGAAGTGAAGAACATTTCAGTGCTTTGAATCTCTGTTGGCTTGAATCAAGTTGAAAATAAATACATATTTAAAAAACATATCCTGATGTTGTTATGCTAGTTTTACCAATGGTTTGTATTCTGTTTGTACAGTTTACAGTGCTCCATCTTTTATGGAGACAGGGTTGTTTTATCTGACAGGACATAGTAAATCTTTGCAGCGTCTCTTTGTCTCAGTTTTGTCTGATCTCTTTCTCTTTGCCCCCACAGCCTTATCAACATGAGTAAAGGTCAGGAGTGTCTGCCCCTCACAGTTCTGCTGTCACTGGACATGTCTGAGTCAAGTGCTTATTAGCTTTGGCCTTTAGCTCTTTTAAGATCAGCTTCCAGCAGCCACGATACTAGTTCTTTTAGATTTCTGCTGGGCCTGGTGCCACACATATTTGGTTCTTTTTGATTGTTGACTAAATACTAAAACATTTCAGTTTTCCCTGTTTCTGAGAAAAACACTCAAACCAAAGATATGCACAGGTATATTCAACCAAAAGAAGATATTAAAACCAAAATGATGAATGGTGGCACTAATGTTTACAACTGCCACATGTCTACAGTTGTACACTTGTAGGTTTCCCCCCTTGACTATTTATTTATTTATTTTATTACATTTAGTATATTTTTAATTTACTTTTGAAAATGGCATGGGCTTGAATCATATGTGACATGTTTTGTGGAGATCTGGAAGTATGGTGAGTCTATAAAGCACATTTATTTAGAAATGACACTGCTCAGTGTCCTGGAAAAGCTTAGCAATGCCTGCATGCTGGAAGAAAGGCTTCAGTTGACTGATGAATGCAAATTCTGTCTCAGTTCTGGGAAAATTCTTGACAATTCAGTCAAACTGTTGGGCACACCCAAGCTAACTGTCCTTTGTAGACTGTCAAGATGGCTTATGACCATCTTGTTGCTGGTACTATGGGAATTTGGGCAGCCCAGACTGTAAATCCCAACTCACTGACTCTGCCTAGCAGTTCGATGGAAACAGCTTGTACACGGAACAGTTTAGCTCAGTACAGTAACGTGACAATTTGGAGTGCCAAATGCATAATTATAATTAACATCAGTCAGTAGAATCAAACTTTTTAATCACACAATCATCTTAAAAATAAAGAAGTTGTCTGTCTCTTGAGCTCAAGTAATGCAAAGTAATGAGTAACTATGGTTAAACATGTTTCCAAAAATGTTTAGGGTCAATTACAATAATCTCTGTTTTGTCTGATTTTAGAAGGAGGTCATCCAGGTCTTTATGTTATTTGGACAAGACAGTTTCTCTAATTGATTTCTGCCACCTGCCTTTGTACACAAGTGTAAGTGGGTGTAAATGTGCACCCAAATGCAGCAGGTCAGAGTTCAGAATACAAATAAAGACATTTATCAAGGATGATTAAATTCTAAGAGATACAAAAAAAAAAGTACACAAAGATTACAAGGATCACTAGAAGCCAGAGGAGTCCAAGGAATGCACTACAGGAACAAACAAGAAACAAATGCGCAGACTACACAATGCAACACAACAAAGAATAGATGCAAACTGAGAGCTTAAATACAAAATAGGTAATCAGGAAGTTGGGACACAGAAGGATAATTAGACACCACTGAAACTAATCAAGGATGACAAAAAAAAAACCCCAGGAACAAGACACAGAAAATAACAGCTACCGTGTGCCAGTAAAACAGGAAGTAACTTAACAGGACATCTGACACAGAGATGCAAATTTAACAAGAAACAAGGAAACTCAAGGAATTAAATATAAACTATAAATCCGACCATAAACAGAAATTTAATGACAAAAACTACAATTTAACCCTGGAGAAACCATGGGGTCAAATTTGACCCCATGGTTTCCCTAGAAAACCAATGGGGTCGGCTCTGACCCCATGGGTTCTCCAGGGTTAAAGACTAAACCGAGAATGTAATCATGAGGAAACTAGCCAGGGAATACCAGCTACATAAAAAGAAAACAAAACTCAAAAAGAAGTCAAAACAGTGAAAAAACAAAACAAAGTCCAAATATTAATATAAAAAATCTAAACTCGGGCAAAATAACTCAGGGTCCATGACAGAGAAAAGCTTTCTGGTGTTTAGAGTTACACATGGCATCCAACTGTGATTACTACCTCTACACCATCAAATGTGCAGTATTTCCTCCCTGATTTTCTTTATAGTATTAGTGGTTGTGTAAATTTAAAGCGTCTCGTCATGTGGGACACCTGTTTACCTGCTCACATTCTGCGGATCTTTTTCTGCTTGGCTGCAAAAGTTTGTTCCACATAATCAAATAAATAAATAATGAAACAATTAGATTTAAAGTGAGATACTGTTTATGGTAACTGTGATTAGTGTTACAATAATTTCATAGGAAATAAATGTGCATCATGACAAAGACCTCTGAAGTGATGAAAATTGCGTGCGTGTGTGTGCTCAGTGGGGCTCGGGTCAGCACTCTCCACTTTCAGAATTGACCATCTGGTGTTTGAGCTCTGAGGCGTCTCTTTGGCCTGACACAGCACTTTTGCACACTCACACACAAACACAGATTCTGGCTTCTTCTTTCTCTTCTAACTGTTGTCACTGCATCAGAAAACACAGATACATTTAATTACAATAAGCTGGTGTATTGCCAATCAATAGCTTACACCACCACCACTTACAGTGACAGTGTTTTGGAGTGAGACACAGTGCTGCTAGCCAAATGAAGAACAAAACTAAATGCATATATAATATAATGTTTGAATAAAATAACTTTTTCAAAGCTCGGCCTTTCGTTTGGTTTGCTTTTCCTTTTTCAACCTATTGATCTAGAAAACATCTAATCAATATGCTACCACACCGCTCTTTATTGGTGATGTGTAATACGGAAAAGGAACCTGCACAGCTGCTGTAAAACTAATCAATGCTTGGCACCACAACCCTTTATTGATGATATTTTATATAGCAACGGATGCAGTCTTGCAGGCAAACTTAAAAACTAATCAATAGATCACACCACAGCTTCTTAGCACTGCAATATTTGGGGACAGGATACAAATGGTCTGGCAACTCATCAGTGCATAGAACTGCATCCTCTTATTGGTGATGCTTTTTCTGAGAAATGATAATAGAGACTTCACAGCAATGTGTGGTTGTTTAAGGAGCAAAATATCGTAGCAGTGAGGTTAATAAAGACGCAAGACATTTTGAAGCTTGGATTGTACCCCCTATTGCGTGTGCAGCTGCCGAGAAGGCATTTAAAGACAGTGCTACACAAAGAGTAGTGCAATGGATGATAAGCCTGTTGGATTTGATTGATTTGATTCAGACAAAATATCTCACCAACCTCTGCATGGGTTACCACTGGATTTTGTTAAGACATGCAAATGCCCCATGCCACATGTGTTGGAAAGGTCCCATGGCATATTTGTCCTGCCCGTGGTTTTATGTTGAGTGAGTAGACGGGCCTGTGGGCCCCGGAAGTGTCTCCCTGTGGTGAGGAGTTAAGTGAGAAGTGGGAAGTGCCTCCTTTATTTGTTTGGTAGTTTTTTTCCTTCATTGCTGCGACTGCTTCCTTTGCTTCTTTGGCATTATTGGTAAAATGGCTTTGCCAGCTCTTTAGGTTAAGATTATTTGTAATAAAGCCATATTATGTACTGAACACCTCTGTCTGGTTTCCTTTTCATTTCGTTCCGTTCCCATTTGTTACCGGTCCCCACACTCACACCCCTAGACCTCCTTCGTGGGGACGTCACAGTCACAAAACTTTGTAATAATAATGATAATAACTATGGTAATAGTAGCATAATTAGACAGATTAGACAGATACTCAATTTAAACAAACAAAATTAATATCACAATATTTAAAGATAAACACCTTCATTTGGAAATCATGGCATAGTTTAAAAAAAAATGTTATCATTATGTTTTGTTTACACGCATAATGACTTATATAAATTTAAGGATGGTTGTTGAGTAGCCTGCTAATGTTATTATTAGGTAATCAGCTTAAATTATTTAAGAAGATTTGGATGCTGGCCTTTTAGCTGGTGCACTAAATTGCAAGTATTATTTGAAATTATGTTATTTGCATAATGCTTTTTGTGAATTGTTTATTGCCCAAATCTTAATGCCTTTCTTATTAAGTCAGGGTGGAGCAATGACAGCAGCTGCATTAGTCGTCATTTTCTATGTGTAAAGGTATGAGAAGTATTAATTAGTGTTACATTCACATTTGCAAATGTTAATATAAGCTTCTAACATAGCTCCTGCAGGTTTGCGTTCATTAAAGTGTTTCTTTGTTTGTTTGTTTTTTAATTTTTGGTTTAGTTTGAAGCAGCAAGTTTTTCAGTTCAAGACAACACAATCACAATTTCCTCCTACGGCAGACAATAAAGTAACCTAATTGTAATTACATTTAATGGGTTTTTATAACATAACATTCTATATCTATTCAGATTTAATATCCGGTACAGTTATACTGTGTGTATAACAATAAAGTACTACATTGCACTCCATCTGTTATCGTACAATATTAGAAATGGGGAGTCATGATTTATGGTTTACTTGCGTGTGTGTGTGTGTGTGTGTGTGTGTGTGTGTGTGTGTGTGTGTGTGTGTGTGTGTGTGCACGGCTAGAAAGTAAGTGTGAAGTTAAGGATATCTGCAAAACAACTCAACCAAGGACAAACAAGAGACACAAATAAAAATCTTTAAAGTCTGAAAGTGAAAGTTTGTAACTCTGAAAATCTAAAATTGTTTAGGCTTTGTTTTTACTCTTCTTTTGATTTATGAAGACCAAAGAGACTTGTGATGAAATTCCAACATGTATTGAGTTTAAATGGCTATTAGGAAACATTCTCTGTAACAAAAGAGCAGCAGTCTGAGGTCCTTGGCCCATTTAAATGACGTTTTCTGCACTGAAAATAACAAGTTATCTGTTTGAGTAAAATAAGTTAAGAACAACCTAGAAACAGTGTGTTCAGCCACTGGACAGAAATTAGTTTTAAACTGCTGACAGTATTTTTACAATGCATTTGTGCGTCTGGAACAACTAAACATGACTTAAAGGTCAAGCTATTCTTTAATCTGTCATGTTCTCACACACTGACACACAAACACCGATGTATACACACAAACACAGATGTGTATACACACACACACACACACACACACACACACACACACACACACACACACACACACACACACACACACAGAGAGAAGAAAGTTTATTACTTTCTACACCTCAAAGGTTGAAATGTAATAAATTTCTTTCAATCTTTTGTTTTGATCATTTTTGTGTCTCTGCAGGAGCTGGAGGTTGGTCACCTATTATTTCAGACCGATATCAGTGGCTCGAGGTTGACTTGGGTGAGCGGACCAAGATCACAGCTGTTGCCACACAGGGCCGGTATGGCAGCTCTGATTGGCTAACGTCTTACCTGCTGATGTTCAGTGACTCGGGGCACAACTGGAGGCAGTACAGACAGGAGGACAGTATTGGGGTGAGTCTACAGAGCAATACTAGTCCCAAACAACAAACTGAAGACTATAGAAATGTTTTTTAATGATTTTAATAATTTAAACAGGTATAACGAAAGCTTATATGGCAAAAATACCTTTAAAACTACACAAGTAGAAATGTACAAGCGCCATTACACTGAAAAAATAATCATATTGATTGCAGCTAATTTTCCTGGACCTCTACAGTCATATTTACAGATGATTTGGTGTTTCGTAGAGCTGATTTGCACGAATCAGTCAGTCCTGCAGAGATAATCACAGTCATCAGAAGCACTTTGACTCTTCATTAATAATGGATGAACCAATGAAAGGGCTCTGCTGACTATGCGGACCTGTTGCCAAAACACTTAAGCTGCTGTTGACGGACACAAGTGAGACAAGGAGACCGAGGCTGTGCAATTTAATCTAAAGGCTTTCTGAATGCTAAACTGAAGAAAACTACAACTTTGTTTTAAATTCAATTCAAGGACGTCTTTACATATGCACATATTCAGTCTCACCTGTCCTTTCACTTAATGTACGGTATGGACATGCGGGTGACTTTAAAAACTTCAAAGGATGTTATAATAGTTTTGATAATGTAATTGTAATTTTATTTTTTTAATAACTTATCACTATAGATTGTTTTCTGTATTCGATTTTTGAATAGAAATTAAATTTTTGTGATACTTGCACACTACAAACATCACACATTTTAGCTTCCTTCAGTCTCCATTATAAGCTAAGTAACACAGCTGCTGGCTATAGCTTTATACTTTACTTTTTAACTTCTTTCTACAAGGTTCAGAAGGTGCTTCTCTTGCCTGACTGCTTTGAACATTAAATAAAATGCTGCAGTCTTTAGGATAAATAAATCCCAGCTATAGGAATGGTAATGCTACATAAATCACACATTGTATGTTAGTTTAAATCTTGACTGTCAGCGAGTCAGTTGCTTCTTTAGGACTGAAGAAGCAGTGAGGCATTCCCTCATAGCACATCGCTTCGATGTTTTCCCTTTGCAAGTGTCTTGTCACTCTTGCACTTGGCCCACTATGAAAATATGGGTCAGTATCAGAGGGATACTCAGTAGTTTTCAGTTTTTGTGATCTGTAAAAACACAGGAAAAAATCCTGTAAGAACAGTGAGCCCATTGTAAATATGTCTCCAGTGGCTTTAATGTCAAATCCAGTAGTCTAGTACACATGCAAAATATGGTATACTGCTCCACTGTGAGCATGACCATTTATCCAGGGTGAAGCCGCATTTGTTACAGTGCTGCAGAGAGAAGCTTTCGATTAGGAGTCGAGCCGTGGCAATTTCCTCCTCTGAAAAGAATTGAGTTAATCTCGGCGCTGAGGATCTTCTGTGAGAGAGAGCAGAGGACAGCTCTTCACAGCTTAAAAACATGTTGATCTGATGCTCTACATAAACTCTGCACAATCCCAGTCACATTTCAAAGTGTTTTTGAACTTTTGTGAATTAGTCAGCCGGGCTTAGAGAGCTTGTCAGAGAAAAAGTTGATGACAAAGCAGCCGGATCAACCACACCACTTTTTGGTGCTGCTTTTTCTGGCAGGGTTGTATTTTTCTTCCCATGAGAAAGGGAAACTAAGGGGAAGATATTAAAATTGTATCATTGTTCCCGGAGGCACATAGGGTAAGCAGGGCAAGTAACTCTACAAAGTAAGACAGTGGGTACTCAAAAAGAGAGACAAGGAAAAAAGCAGAAGAAAACCCAGAAGACAAAGAGAAGAAATTAGACTTGGATCCAAATGAGAACTAAACAGCCCATTATCATTCCCAACGCATATCATTGTCACACCCCTAGGCGTCTCATAGTGACGCAAAAGGTACCCTTCCTCGTCTGTTTGAAACGTTCTGGGTTCTCAATTGACTCCAATATAAACCCGCTCGCGGCGGTAAGAGATGCTTAGAGCACAGGATCCAGCTGTCCATTCCAACACAAACACATCAAAGTATTTCTGATAATTCAACAATAAAATAGCTTCGTGTTGTGGCCATCACATAGTGTTTTCCAAACTGATTCAGGATCTGAAAGTGAACAGATTTAACGTACATAATGCTTTGTTAGGTTTATTATTTTCATTTCACAAGTAAAACACATTTATAGATTCATTCCAACTCGCTCTCATTCCCAACAGATAAAATACAGACGACTGTGGCAAGTCCTCTGTATTTTACCTGTTGGGATGAGAATGTGTTAGATACTCGAGAGACAATGACAGTCACCTTCCTTTGGCAGCTTTCACTCTTGTCTTGGCTCTTTTGTATAAATAAAGTTATATGAATCAAGAGTTTTAAGCTGTCCTTGAGTAAATGATAGAATGCCCATTCATATAAATTAATAATAATAATAAATAATAATAATAATATATAATTGTACACCTAACAGATATTTACAGTTGCCTAACATAGAGGCTGTCTTAGTGCACCTGTCCATGTCAAGTGAATGAACAATGCAAGACAGAAAACTGAGTGTTTGTGTTCAAGGACTCTTCCAGGGCTTTCTCTTCTGTCAAAGTAAATGAGATGCTGCTCTATCCACAAAGTCTGGGCTTTGCTGGGCTGAATGCTCCTCTGGTTCATCAGCTGAGATGAAAAACTGTGTTCAGCTGCTTGGTCTAAAAATAAGGCCTCCTCATAACCCAAGCATACGCAGCTCCTAGGGTCCACTGTACAGTACTTTCAGTTCACATATGCTGCTAATTTTATATGCCATAATATGTTGGTGTGCTTGCTGGAATCGTGTATCACTGTGTGTGTGTGTGTGTGTGTGTGTGTGTGTGTGTGTGTGTGTGTGTGTGTGTGTGTGTGTGTGTGTGTGTGTGTGTGTGTGTGTGTGTGTGTGTGTGTGTGTGTGTGTGTGTGCAGCACTGCAGCCAACTTGTTCCTTTTAGCGGAAACAACAGATGAAGCTTTTATTTTAAAAACATGAGCAGTATCCAGGCACAAACATACAGTTATATACACTATTAAAGTTACACATCATTCTTCTTTTCACCATATAAGCAGATCCAACTCTCCTAAGTTAATGAGTTAATTATGTGTATAAGTTTTTTTTTTCAGTAGTGCGAGAGCCAGTTAACCTGCGTGTCAACTTCACAGGATGCATGTAATTATGATAGATTGCCAGATGGAATGGCTGTAAAAAAAATAAATAAATAAAATAAACCAAAGCAAGCCATTTGTCACCCAGCCCAGAGTAAGAAGGAAACAATTTTCTGTTCACATTTTTAAAGGCAGGCTGTTTATTGTTAATCCAAACATTCATTTGTTCATCCATTCTATTTGTTCATTTCCTCAGTTTTGTGTGAAAAATCCAATCATCATTTGAGTGATTGAAATGAAATGTTGTACAGACAGTTGTGGTTATGGAAGTGATGAACTATTATGGAAATTTTGATGAGACAAGTGTCATCATTGCACAAAGAAGACGCAAGTTCTCAGACTCAGATGTAAGTTCCAGAAACATTTATTGGGTCTTGGCACCAAAAACCCAAAACAGCTACAGTTTTTACAGGTTATATTTTCACTGCAGTTCTAAGGATCTCTTCAACACTATGCATTTTTGTACTTAAATCAGATACCCGATGCTTAATGCGGTGTGTCTTTTAGTTACATACAGCCCAGCTTTATAACCTTTATACTCGGTGAAATGCTCTGAAGTCAATGGGAGACAGGGTACAGGGAAGAGACCCTGGATTTAAATTCCCCCTAAATTCCACCAAATTTTATCTTGCCTGAGCTGTCAGGTGGACTGGAGGTTAGGATTCATACTGTGTGGGTGATTTGTGTCTTGATTTCTAACTATACCTATTAAAACTTCAGGCCAAAAACATATCTTAAAGAAATACTTAGTTTGAATCTTACTTTGTTCAATGCATCTGTTGCACCTAGAAGTTTTGTCATTGTGAGAGATATTATGTCATTTGTCACTGTAAGCATGTTAGCATGCTGATGTTAGCCTTTTGTTCATGGTCACAATTGTGTCAGCAGAGGAGGCTGTTGACTTAGTCTTGTTAAAATGATTGATATTCACTGTATTTGCACACCTGTATTATTATATGCTAATGCTCTTTGGTGATGATGGATGCAGATATACCCAGAGATGCACTGCAAATGTTGCATAACAGATTTAAAACAGTAAAAGTAGTCACCTAGTGGTCTATATAACAAAGTAAAAGTGGGAGCTGACTCCCAGTCGCACAAAGCAATTCAAAATCCAAACCATTGTAAGAGTGTTTACACAGCAGACTGATACACAGGAAGAGAGAAGAGAGTCCCTGTGGCCAGCCAAGCAGCAAAGATGCAGTCTAGAATTCCAAAAAGAAACTTTCATTAAAGCATGGAAAAGCAAAAGCCAAAACTATGCAATAAAAGACGTAACTCAGAGTTAGGAGTTGAGTTATATAAAAATTATACATATACATATATGTATATATATGTGCAGAAAGTTAATAGTTAATGCCGTGCTGCCGTGAAAATGAACAAAAAGGATAAGCAAAACTGAAGCGGATGTAAACAGAAACCACAGAGACCAATCAATCTATATGCTGAAAAGTAAATTACAGCTTTTTCGTGTAAGGATAGTGCAGCACATGATCTTTTGTCTGTGATTTTAGTCTTTTCCAGGTAACAGTAACGCAGACAGTGTGGTCCACTACAAGCTGCAGCAGCCGGCGATCGCCCGCTTTATCCATCTCATTCCTCTGGACTGGAATCCAAATGGTCGGATTGGACTCCGGCTGGAGACATATGGATGTCCTTACAGTAAGTCTTATCTTCCTTACTAGACAAACAAAAATCTTTGCAGATTTGTAAGGAGATCAAATCAGATTCAGATCAAATAACTTTATTCATTCTTTTTAATACTAATCCAAAGTATTTAACTCAAATAACCAAGTAAGTGAAATGAGAAAGTGTACAAAGCAGAAATATAAAATATAAAATGTAAGAATTGGGATCATTTATAAAACACTAGCAGAGCCACTTAGCATTATTAGATTATTGATATATTCTAAGCTATTTAATCACTCTGTGTAAAAGCTATGTTTAATCATATCCAAGGGCTATAAATTTATCACAGTTATTAAAAGAAACTTAAGTAAAAGTAACAAAGATAAATTAGTGGAATGACTGAAAAGTCTGAAGAGAAGGTTTCCAAAGAAATGAAATGCAAAGTTCTTTCTAGCCTCTAATTAACAAGAAATATTGTGGCATTTTTAATAATGTATCTTGAATAAAAAAAATTCTGTGTTTACAGAAAAAAATTATATTTGGCTTCAAAAAAGTTTTTTTCACCATTACTCTAAGTATGTGTTGTTTTCTATCCTTTGAATACTTCAACTTTTCTTGTTTTCTAAGTTTCACGCTTCATTATGTCGTGTCGTGTTCTTGATTTTTATTATTTTTACAACCAAGATGTTAGCACATCAATTATCACCCTTTTTGATACTGTAACATTTTGTTGTGTGTGTGTGTTTTTTAAATACACCATGACGCCTAAAGCCTGCCAGCTATTGTTTCCCTCGCTCCCGTTTTTAATTTTCACCTCTGCAATCAACCTCGACAACCATCCGTTTCACGCGTTCCTCACGTAAGCCAGAAAACATACTGTGATAACAATTTAGTTGGCTCTACTTTTCGTTTTGCAGATTTCACAGATTAACTGAATTTATTAAAGTGAAAACAAGCCCACATCACAAAACTTAGTTTTCAGCCATGCGTGTAACTTTTGCAGCTTCACATTTCAAAACACAGATTTTTATGTAATTTTTTTCCCTCTGAATAAACATCAAGTATCTCACAGTTTCTTTAGTGGATCTATCCGCTGTTTGCATTGAAAATAAAAATTACCACGTCACTTCTGCTTTCACAGCTTAACTACTTCAGTCATGCTGACAGTATGCAAACCTTTTGGGGAAAAGGCTGTTTTATACATCTGTTTTTAAAAAATTACAAGGTGGCGAATTTTCTTGTAAGTTATCTTGTTACAAAGTAGTTGCATTCAGCCTTTTTTACACGTCAGCACGCAGTGATACACTTGCATTTTTGTGTTACTCTTGTAAGATTGTGTGTAATGCATACATTTAAAACACATCATTTCTTATTGGCTAGTAAAATGTGAGGGCTATATTCCTTAACAGTGAAAGAACAATCACAGTTTGAGCTGGTCAAGTTAGGTGCATGATTATAGTTGAGCTTATGTCTCGATTTGATTGCTCCCTTCCTTTACAGCACAGCGTAACATAATGACTTCTGAACATAAAGTTCTCTACTGATGTTTTCTTTCGTTTTCAGCCTCTGATGTGGTTAGCTTTGATGGTGGCAGCAGCGGTCTGTTGTACTGGTTGACTTCTGGGCTTAAGCGGACATCCAGAGATGTTGTCACTCTGAAGTTTAAAGCCCTGAGGAATTCTGGGACACTGCTGCAGGCAGAGGGACAGGAAGGACTCAGCCTCAGTCTGGAGTTAGAGAGAGGAAAGCTACTGCTGCTGCTGAGACAAGGTAAACACACAGATCTATTAACTGATATCAAGAAAATTTACATCCGTTAATAATATACTTGGGCATGCTGAGATTTCAGTATGAATACTGTGTACCTCAGCTGAAAAGTTGATAGAAAATAATACTGTAAAGTCTTTAAAATAAGAAGCATGTTGAGATGAGTTGTTAACCAGATCTACAAAAATATAACTGAATTGGAAGTATCAAAACCAAGAACACTTTTATTATATGAAAAGTTTACTGGCTTATATTGTTATGTCTCACTTTTAAATTTCTTTACGTTTTAAAAATGTTCCAATCTGACAGCTTATTGTACTTGTTATCTCTAAACAACGATTTAATAAGATAGAAAGTATTTCTGTATTTGTAAGTCACTTGTTTGTGTTAGTGCAGAACATCTGTTTAAAGGTTGAGGAAAATATAAAAACCTCTAAAATTACTAGGATTGGCTTTCGGTGGATCAGATCAATGGCATGTATGCTGGCACCTGATTGGTTTAAATCTTGGCTCCAAATCCTGCTTTTGCATCTCTGTCTAGTTGCAGCCATGATGGATGGCTCCCGTTCAGTGTAGCATGTGTTAGGGCTGGACTCTGCGAGAGTTGATGCACGGCAGGTGTGTGTGTGTGTGTGTGTGTGTGTGTGTGTAAATGGGGTTAAACCAGAGTTTGTCTGGCTGCCATGCTGAATCATCACCATATGGCACATCTCTCATCGGGAAGCCCATCTGGTTGCTGAAGTACGTTGTCCATCTATCAGTCTTCTGTCTCTTGCTCCATTTCACGAACCTCTGAACATCTTTCCCTTTTCCATTAGCAGCTAAATACACCTTTGTGTCCATGAGCTTATCCTTAAATATGTCAGTGCTTTTTTTAACAGACAAAAGGAATAACCTTGCAGCCAATTAAATTAAAAACATTAATTTCAAAATCATGTACTCAAATTTCTTGCATACACAAGTGTAATCCATAGTGATAGGACAGTAATTCTCACTCTCACCTATTGGCAATTTAGAATCATCAGTTAACCTAACCTTACTAAGTGCATGTCTTTGGACTATGAGATAAAAAAAACAAGAGTACTCAGAGAGAAACCACAAAAACACAGAGAGACCCCAGCCAGGTGGATTCAAACTTGCTGTGAGGCAAGAGTTTTAACCACTGCACCACTATGCTGCCCTGGTGGGTGTTTGGAGTCCTTTAATTATCTAAGGTAATAAAGTAGACCTGTGATGGACTTTCCTCACCGGGGTGTTAATGTGGCAGGACCATGACAGGTCCTGGGAGAACACCAAGGTATATAAAGTTATCCAGCCCCTCCACCTGGGCTCCATTTTTGCTATGAGGATGGAAGCGCTTTTCCTGTTTCCTGGTATTTCTCACGATGGTCACCTTGGCCTACAGGTGTTCAGCTCAAGATTGTTCTTCTTACACCAGAAAGGCAGGTGGTTGATCGCATCCCACTAGGCAGATTCATCATTATTTGAGATCAGGCCCACTACCACTGTGCTGTCAGCATACTTGGCTGTGATATTGGACTATGAGGTGACTACACTGTCATAGGTGCTATGGGTGTATTTTGAGTAGAGCTGGGGATTCAGGTGAAACGGGTTCCACTGCGTCATGAGTGGGAGTTTCTCCCAGTAAGGAGCGCTGTAAATTGTTATGGGAGTTCAGGTTCAAGTCTGTACGTTGGAATTTAGAGGCAGCACAAAGATCTCTCATCTCTAATCACAGACTCCAAAATTTATTGAATACCTAAGTGGGACTTCATAGACTGTAATCAACCATTAATTGTCAGTAATCACAGATGTATGTGGGCGTTCATGGTGAAAATAAGATTTTTCCCGCTATGTTAAACATGCTCAAACAGCAGCTTCGCTGTAACTTCAGAAGCTATATCAGCAACTGTCCTTTTCAAAAAGGAAAAAAAAATACTTTTATCATAAAGAGAGACGAGAGCTGAATGAAATCAAAGCCAATTTGCTAAAATGACAGTAAAGTGTTCTAGAAACACTAAGCAGGGTTTCTTGTCTTTATTCTTTCTTTTTTCTGCTTCTGCCAGTTTCTAAATATTTTCTGTTTCCTGTTTTGATTACTGCTTATCTCCCTAGCTCTCCTGCTCCTTACATTTCTGACATCACAAGAGGCTATCTGCCTTTAAAAACTGTTATCTTTGTGTCTCATATATTCTGTTTTCCCCTCACAACAATACTGTGTATACAATATATAATGTTTTTGGTTTTTTTGGTTGAGTGCCCTTCATCTTTCTGTCTCATTATATCTGCCTCGCCCATCATTTTTCTGTTTTTCTTCCTCGTCCTTGCCCAGTTTAGCCCTACATACGCTTTGTGGGTTACATATTGTGTAATTTAGTTCATCTGCTGTGTGCATTGACCCTGAGCTCACACACGGTCTGCTTTAGCATACTATGACTAACACATCCAGGTCTGACCCCCTCCTGGAGCAGAGGCAGTTTTACTTTATGAGGCAAAACTAAGTAAGAGACAACACAGGAAACAGCAACTATGTTCTGAAAAACAGAAGGGAAATTTGTGTCATAACCAGTGTTGGTCAAGTTACTTGAAAATAGTAATTAGTTACAAATTACTGACTACTTCTCCAATAAAGTAATCCTGTTACTTTACTGATTACTTATTTTCAAAAGTAATTACTTTATGACTTAGTTACTTTTTAAGAACATGATACACAACCCGAATACTTAATAAAGCAGTAGATCCTTCACCCCATGCTATTTTTTTCTGCATATTTCATGATATAAAATGATATGATATGATATAAAATTGAATTAATGAAAAAGTCTGTTTTTTAAAAACAGACTTTTTATCTCTTAAACAGACTTAAAAACATTTCATCAAAATACTACTATTATTCTAGATAGTAGGCCATATTTACTTAAAAAATACTAAAGAAACAGATTTCCCCAGATTCTCTCCCACTTTACTCAGATCAGCTTGTTGTTGTGTTTGTGACAGACCAACTATGCAACTGCAACACTCATAACAAGGTTGAAGTGTGTTTCCCTTGTCTCTTCTTCACAGTTTAATTTTCATTTATAAATACCATACCAATATACGGAGATATTATCAGCCTCTAGTTATAAATTCAGTCTAGGAATCAGTTTACAGGCATTTGGAAGATTATTTTAACATTTGTGACTGCTGTTCATGATTTATTATTACTGCTGCTTTATATTTATCTGCTATAAACCTGCAAATACCATATAAAGGTGTGGCTTTGACTCAACTCAGTTCAGTCTTTGTCTCTTACTTTTGTCAGTTTAGGAAAACAAACATGGTGATTGTTCTTTTTTCAAGCTCCAGTACATGATGTTTGGATACTCGTTTACCCTTTTAACACAGAAGGACAGATTTGCAGAAACTCCAAAATACTGCCAGCAGATGACGTTAGAATATGTATGGACCACTTGCACCCTGTAATGACTGGCCAAGTCCTCTCGGCTCACTTTTAAACCCCATGAGAGTTTCCTAATACCTTACCAGGCTGATAACTATTTGGTATTCCAAAGTTTGCAAAATATGTTTCGAGTCGAATACATTGACAGCTGCTCCTGAAGAAAAACATCTTCCTGCATAATAAGGTACAGTCAACAACACATCATATAGACTTAGTCTGCAGCAAGTGTTCAGCAAATGCTGTGAAAAAGAGGTAAACACATCCTGTCTGACCCTCTTTGTCATTAATAAAATATGCCATAGTCATTGTCATTTTTTTCAGTTATTTATCCAAAGATTTTCCTTGCTCTTATTCATCACCACAGCCTGATTTTCTGGGCTTCATGTTGATATGTCACAC
Source organism: Pelmatolapia mariae (assembly GCF_036321145.2). NCBI lineage: Eukaryota > Metazoa > Chordata > Actinopteri > Cichliformes > Cichlidae > Pelmatolapia > Pelmatolapia mariae. The sequence goes on along the minus strand of NC_086243.1, from coordinate 27,795,324 downwards.
AATAAAACATAATGCGTATAGTGACGTTTACTTTTTTTTTAGGACTCCATGACCTTTCTTCTTTGCCTCCATCACCCTACCCTTTGAATTTTTTATATCTGGTGACCTGGTCCTTGTTAATATTTGCTGTGTGCATTCTTGCTCCCATCAGGAAGTAACCTATTGATTTCTGATGACCCCTGCATCACAATTTAAATAAAAATGGAGCTCAAGGACTCATTAACAAAGAATAACATTTAAGAATAACATAGAATTTTGCAGCATGATTTTTCTTACTTTGTTCAAAAATTCAACGCACTAGTCATCATCTGCTTGTGCATTCTTTTTGCTGCTTTTTAAAAAAATATATCTTATTTTGTTCCCCCTTATGAGCTCTGTACTGCTAAAAAAGGGAGAGGAGATAAGGGTGAGGTGGGAGTCACAGTGAAAAGGGAAGAAAAAGCAACAAATAATGGAAAAGAGGGCAAGACTGTATTTATTAATATTCCTTTATTTTCTCTTTGTTCGCCCTTTCATCTTTCATATTGATGCCAGTTTTCTCTTGTTATTCAAGCTTCAATCAAATCATCTGTCACACTCTATCATAAGGTCCTCTTCCTCTCTTTCCTGCTGCTCACAACATAATAAGGGCTGCATTAATCAATGCCTATAAAGAGAACCTATTTGTCTTTAAGCCGTGCCATCCTTCCTCTTATATTGATTGAGCTGTCTCTTTCTATTTGTCCAGACTGTAATAAAAAGACTCATTCCAATAGTTGCATTAACAGGACAGACAAAACATCAGAGCTTGTCTTCTTTTTTGCTGTTGGCTCAAAGACACGTTTGTCCATCATTCTCCAAACTTTGTGTTTCTCTCTCTGAAGTTGGAATTGTCTGTCTCTAAACGGTTTTTTATACATTTTTAATGACTGACCGTGTTCAGCTCTTTCTAACGTTTCTCCTCTCAGCAGAAAGTTTCTCTCGCAGTTCTTTGGGGGATGCAAAAATCTATCCACTAATTAAGACCTGGTGGTGCTCTTCTATGATTAATTTATTTCTCACCATGTTTCCACTGTAGTTTTTCAGATTAGACATTATTATGAGTTTGGCATTAGACGCTAGTATGCAGATATATTCAGTAGGCATCATTGAGAATAGAGGTTCATACAGACCTTTGTATGAACCTCTCAGTGGGATCCTGAGTAAAACGGTCAAATCAGAAATCATCCTTGTCCTGCTAAGTGCTGTTTTGTTTTCCTTGACCCCTTTTACAGGCAGGACTTCATCCACTGAACCCCAGTGCCTTGTTTCCCTTGGCAGCCTTTTGGATGATCAGCACTGGCATCATGTAGCAGTGGAGCGGCGTGGCTCTCACCTAAACCTCACTGTGGACAAACACACAGAGAGGGTTCAAATCCCTGCAGACTTCAGCCACTGGAGCATTGAACAGGTTTTTTCAAATACAGAAAGGGTTCAATTTAGCTTCTACCTTTTGTGCAAACAAAAGTGCAGAAGATGAGTTGCAGATATTATGTTTCCTTCTTTTAAAATAATCAGTTTATTTGTGTATCATTGTTTTCATACAGCTGAGTTTGGGGGCAGTTCAGAGTGAAGTCTCTCAGAAACCAGTAACCTCCAAGAAGAACTTCAGTGGTTGCCTGGAAAATCTGCTGTATAATGGCCACAACCTGATAGAACTAGCTAAAAACAAAAAACAGCAAGTTACTATTTCGGTAAGTAATTTTAACCCGTGTAACATAATTTAAACACAACCTGACTTTTTTAATGATTTTGGGGGCTTTTTCTCCTTCATTACAGTAGATGGTACAGTGAAAACTGGATTGTGTTTTTGAGAACGGGACTTTATTAAAGGGAGAAAAAAACAGAAAACACATGCATGTTCGCTTCTCCCCATAAAAACAAAGACTATGTTTTTACAATAAAAACATTTGAAGAGCTCATGGTAGAGTGTGCATTGTGTAGTAAATCAAAAAAGGTGCTCACCTGCAGAAAAACCGTAATGAAAGAAAAGGAAATGTGAAAAATGTTGTCCCCCCAAAAAACACATTTTAGTCTGTTGTTTTTCACTGGTTTCACACAGGAATACTGCAGACTGGGGCCTGCAAAATTTGCATGTATGTTAAATGGTCCTTTAAGGCACTGCAGTGTTTGTGTTTATACATCATGCGGTGAACACCAGGTTTCTGTTTTTTGGGCCATTTTAATGGCTTTATTCAACTGTAGAGACAAATATAAAAGATAAAAGTAAGGACATTACATCAGCAGTTCTACCAACCAACAGGGCTTCAAACTGAAGACTTACTGTTAAGAGCATTTGCATCAGTGTGCACCATAACAAGTTGCGGTTAGTCCAAGTCTTTAACAGTGAGCTATGCATAGAGCTATGGACCCTGCATGACAGCTCTCTTCAGTAGCTGTGGCTTTCACATCAGTTCAGCCCACTGGTGTTGCTTCTGCCAGCCAAGTAAGAATCAGAGCACACCTGAAAAAAAGCTACCTTTGACCTAATTTTGTCTTTCCTTAAACTATGAATAATTTAAACCTGCTGAAATGTTTAAAGAAATAAAATATTTTTAATATCGTTTTAATATCTTGATATAATCACATTTCATTGAAACTAAGGTGAAAAGTGTCAGTTATGTGGTGTCTGCTATGATGTCATTATGACCATCCAAATACCATTTTACTGTTTATTTTCAAACTACACCGCAAAAAAGTGTGTCCAGCAGATTCATTTCTGCTGTTAAAATGATGAAAGTCTTTGACTCCCAGGACAGGTAAGCCGTGTGACTCTACTAAACATTAAACACAGCTTTATACACAGCTCTCTTAAGGTCGTACCACAGCATTTTAGTCAGGTTGAGGCCATTGTGTTCTCAGGTTCATTTTCTTGGTGCCTGACCAGAAAGCAGAGTTCACGGTTGACTTTATGATCCAACAAGCCCAAATCATCACCTTCCACCACCATGCTTAACAGGTGGTATGAGGTGTTTGTCCTGATATGCTTTGTTGTGTCTTTGCAAAATGTGCATTATGGCCACACATCTCCCCTTTGGTCCCCTTTGATGATGATTAATTCATTCATTAATTTGATTAGGACCTGGCTGCAATCTATGGTTATGGAACTTCTAACAACATATTTCTGCATTTTGAATTTTTGTTAAATAAATACTGACATGTTGCAATATGCGGTACACTGTTCATCTGAGGTTGTCTTCACGTGATTTTGAGACTTACAAAGGATTAGTAGATTAGCAGATTTTTTTTAAATTATGTCCTGATATGTAAACATTTAGAATTAAAAAGGGTTTACTTTCTTTTTCTCCCATAACTCTAAATATAGGTTATCCTTAAATTTTCAAGCTTTGTAAGCTGTGCTGGTTGAACTATATGCTCGTGCTGCTCTTAAGGACCTACTGAGCTGGTTAATGAAGCCAAGACAAAGCAGTGTTGTGTGGTTAGACTCACTTATGCCTCGTCATTGTGGGAGTTATGGTCTTTAGATGTTTTTGCATTTGCAATGAGTGGATCAAGCTCATCTGGGAGCTGTGAAACGCTTGTGATGAAGTAATATGTGCTCTCTCATTACAGTATAGGGCCAAACAGCAGAAGGAAACATGAATTCTTGGTAAACAGGTTCAAAGATTTACACGCATGGCTGAGGATTTGAGAGGTGCTGCGGCTCTTAAGGTACTAACTGCAAAGCTGTGGTCTAATCTGCTACAGGCACTAAATGGGTCTTCTTACAGCTCTTTGAGAGGACAATAATAAGAAGAAAATAAGAGTGTAAGTGGAGGAAGAATGGTGTGCCGATGCTGAAGGCTTTTGAGGGTTTTTAAGGTAACTTTACTTTGTGTTGTGCAGCAGCAAAGCCCATTCCAACATGAATAATTGTACATCACTTTAACTGCACCACAAAGGGCTTTTAGATGTCATCTGTGTTTCCAGAGCATTGTAAAGATAGCAGACTGAAATTCCCAGCAGAGAGTCGGGACTATAATAAATTACTGCCGCAGCTTTAGCAGTGAACCCCGCGTCATTACCACTACTCAAAACAATGGACTGTAACAGAGATGTCAGATATTGCAGTACTGGCCATGCTGTATGCTCTCTTCATTTTATTTCCATTTTTTATCTCTCTTACCTCCACACTAGGTGACTTTGGCATTTTAGAGTTTGCTTTTCTAATCTTATCCTAAGCTCTGCTGTTATCATTATGGTAATACCAATGTCCTCTTTAAGGAGACTTGCTGATGAGATCACAGAGACATGAGGTCAGATCAGCCCGGCCTCTGTAGCCTATTAATATTCATGTTTTATGTTGTTTTATCTCTATAGTATCTTTTTTTTTCTGTCACACCTCCTCTTTCTCTCCGCTCTGCATGTTTCCCTCTCAGGGCAATGTCACCTTTTCGTGTGCTGAGCCAGTTTCTGTTGCGGTGACGTTCACTGGGCCCGAGAGCTTCCTTCAGTTACCGGGGACTACAATGTCTTCATCAGGGGGCGTATCTATAGGCTTTCAGTTCAGGACGTGGAATAAGAAGGGGCTTCTGCTTACTTTTGAACTCCCTCAACAAGGAGGCGTGGCCTGGTTGTACCTAAGTGAGGCCAGACTCCGACTACAGATCCATAAAAGCGGCAGGGCGCTGCTGGAGCTCAGTGCAGGTCAGTCTAAAGCAAATCCCATGCACCTTCAGATCCACAGATCAACAGTAATGTTACTAGAACCGCTCACACGCATGTCAAATCATTATTTTTCCACACTCACTGCACTTTGAAGAGCAGTGAGCTATGACTTCTGTCCATCTAATTTCAAGTATTTAGACTTAAACTTCATATCAGTAAAAAGACATGAAATGACCAGATACCTTGAAGAAGAATAATCCCTACCCAGTTCTAGCACAATAAATTTAACAATAATTGTTTTTCACACTAATTTATTTATTTATTTTTGTCATATCCTGTAATAAAGGTAGGTAATTGTGATCAGTGGGCGATGCATGGCTGGCATGTAGTTTCTAGGGTTACAGTGACAAATGTGCAGTGTGATCAACACAAGGACACAACTGTAGCAGAATGTCTCCAGACACTACTTAGCTGTATTTATCTTGTTCATTACTAGTCACACAAAACAAGTTACAGGGAAAAAGGAAACAATGTGAACAGAAGGTGAGTCGCATTGATCAGATGTCAGTGTTGATGTACATATGGTAAATGTTTGCTGTTTTAATTTAGGTTTTGGAAAAGCAATTAAGACAGACAAAAGTATCCTTCAACAGCCTGACCTATTAATGGCACATGGAGAAAATAGATCATCTCAGTTCATTGAGAAACATAAGCCAATCTTTTTCTGACAAATATTTTTGCATTTCATACTTTGAAATGTTTAGATGTAATATTTATGCTCTGCATTGTCCTAATTTTTAAACCTCTGGTCACTCAGCAATGTTACAAACAGCAAATGGCATTGTAGGATGATTAGGATGTCTTCTTGAGCAAAGAAGTGCAAGTAAGGAAAACAGTGGAGATAATGAGATATTGATTTATTCCCTTAACTCCTAATAACATACAGATCCACAGGGCTGGCACAGTGCCGTCTGCACTTGATACAGGTCGATCACTCAGAGGATGTAGGAAGTGGGAAGCTCACTTGCTGCAATCAATGTGTTAGATACGGCCCTTCCCCTCTGTGCTTTCTGGCACATGTGAAGTGATGAGCTGGTATCTTCAAGAAAACAATCAGTTTATAACATTATGTTTTATAAAAAGAAATGATTTACAAGCTGTTTCCAAGAAGAAAAGTGGTATATATGTAAATTAGGTGTATTTGTGTAGTAGACAGTGTATGATAGGATATCTAATTTGGTCATTGCTACCCACACTTGGTGTCCATGTGGGAAAAAAAGTGTTCCCAACATCTGTCGCAGGTTTTAATGACTTGATGTGCAACCATGGCACACGGGAAAGATTTTATTTTCAGCGGTGTGTGTTAATGGATGTTTGCTTTCCAGGTGCTTCTCTGAATGACGGTCAGTGGCATTCAGTGGAGCTGAATTCCAGACGAGGTCGTCTAACCATCACAGTGGATAAAGAGGAAAGAGACAGCTCTCAAGCCAGCCCATCGTTTCCTGTCACTATAGAAAGTCACCTCTTCTTCGGTGGTAAGACACAGTTCAGCTGTGTCATTCCATTCAATTATACCCACTCAAGCATCAGTGAGCATAAAATGTAAAAACTTTGTAATAAACCAAAAAATATATAGAATTCTCTGTGCACAGTGCATTAGTTAGTCAGTTACAGTCACAGTTTGCATCACAATACATCAATGTTTTAGGGGGGTTCTCCACATACAATACACATCTCAGTTCATCTCTACAAATCTGTTGTATTTGTTTTTTAGTGCACTTTTATTTTATTAACTCTTGCCATCTGCTGTGATTCTCTTCTGTTCAGGTTGTCCTGTTGAAGATGGCAGTCAGAAGTGCAGAAACCTGTTTAATGTCTTCCAGGGCTGCATGCGTTTGTTTACTGTGGACAATCAAAGCCTGGACCTGATTAAGGTGCAAGAAAAGCAACTGGGAAACTACAGCAACCTGCAGATTGACATGTGTGGAATCATTGACAGGTCAGTTTTCAAAAACTCTGCTGTTTGTTAGGCACATTAGTGTTTTCTCTTAGCTCTGATGCAGCCCTCTGATATTTAGTAGAGATATGAAAAATGATAATCTGGAAATATTTCTGTCAGAATGCAGTCTGTTACAAGTACAGCAGTTATTCATAGAATAAATCATGGTGAAGCTTTGGTGTACAAATTGCAAGCTGTCCAAAATTGCAGCGCTGACAGTAACATTTTCTGGTTGGAATAGGGACCAAAATGTTCTATTTCAAAATAATTCTGTCTGATTTTACCCCACAAAGATTGTTGTCCATTGCATCTTAACTGTGTTGCCTTAATAACCACTTTCCTGGCAAGAATATCAGGTAAAAGCCAACCATGGAAAGTTTTAGTAGTTTGGTAAAAATATATTTTAAAAACATAATACTGTCTCTCTTTTTTTTTTACAACCAATGTGGCATGACACATTGTTCTTTTAAATTCCACTTCAAGGTATTATGTACTTACATACTTGCATGATTAGAAGAAAAAATACTAAGACTGCATGGTTGACTCAAACCTTTTCATTAGCAGTTTGTTTAGCTGAGATAGGCTCAAAGAATTGGAATCTGTATTACTATAATATGGGTACCACTGGCCTATTTAAATCTTAGGAACACATTATGTTTTCTACACCATATATAAGTATAACTGCATGAGATTTTGTACTTATACCAGAGGTGCGATTTAAACCCTCGAGGTCGTATGTCAATTGCCTCTTGAGTCAGTTAAGTCTGTGAGGATTAAGTGATTAGGCCTTAGTGATTAGACTTTAGGTGGAGATGGGACTGGGCCAGTGTTTGGTTGGAATTTAGGAGCAACTGAGCAACACTGAGATTAAATAAATGCCAAGATAGATTGCACAAAGAATTGTGTGTGTTTTGTTAATGCATGATATGTTCACTTCACTAAGAAGAAAAGTGGACAGTTATAAGCCTGATGTAATCTAAAACATGAATCAGAAACATGACTGTTGTAGGAGGGCGTCCTAATCACTTGAAAAGCTCTTTCAATAGCATCTGATTTGCCTGAGAAGTGCTATATAAACAAGGCCTAATTGATTGCATGTTGATTTGATTTATATCTGCCCCAAAAAAGCATCTCAATATATCAATATAGCATTTAAACCCATGAGGACTATGCATCACACAGTACATTTGATAATGAGAACATACAGAAGTGGGGTTCGAACCCACGAGGCTATTGCACCTTAATCACTCAGGTCTCTCATTTTAAATGCCAAACTTGATGAGGGTACCACACTTGTCTTATCAGAACTCACATTATATAAGGATTAATATATGAAAAAAGCTTGTTCATTCTTTCATTCATTCCCACCACTTGTTTTTACTCTAACAACTTTTTGTTCTGAGTCAGAACAAGAATTACTTGTTTTCCATTATTGAATTAAAATATGCGCAATTACTAGCCTCAACTATGTAAGTATCTATTAGATTGGCCAAAGAGACTTGCTTACCAGAAGTTGTGTTTGAACCCACGAAGGTTGGTGCCTATTGGATCTTAAGTCTAAGACCTTAACTACTCGAGCGTCCTCGTAGCTTTTAGGGCATTTCTTTATGAGAATTTAAGAAACTGCTGTTATTTGCCTGTGCTAATCATTAAATCCGCCTGTCTTAACAGCACTTTAATTTCAATTAAGTCAAGAAAATCAAACCAGACTGTTTAGAGACTGCATTTACAGTCTATAGTGTCTTTTGTTTGTTCTTGACCAGACAAAGCACAGTACATCGCACAAGGCACATTAACATAGACACTGCTGTTTTGCTTTCGCACTGCCTAGCCCAGATTATGTGTTCAGTCTACTTCTTGTAGACCTGTTCATGTTTGCAATTGGTAAAAAGCAGCATGGTGGTAGAATGGATAGCACTGTTGTCTCACAGTAAGGTCCTGGGTTTGAATCCACTGTATGGCCAGGCCCCTAAAGTCTATATGTTCTCTCTGGGTATTGGGGCTATCTCCATGACAGCTGCGACAGACTCCAGTGACCCTGAATTAGATAAGAAACATTTGTTTCACACCATCTGCAAATTTCATTTTTCTCACAATAGATATAAAAACACATAAAATGTGGTCAAATGTGTAAACTGAGGTGCCTTGCATGCATCTAGTATATATATATATATATATATATATACACACACATACATACATACATAGCTGATCAGCTATGTCATTAGTTTATTTGCTACAAAGTAAAAAATCTAAATGAACATCTTCCACATGTGGGGATTCTGTAATTTTGCCAGAGGTTGTAAGACCACTTGTTTCATCTCTTTATAATTTAATCGAAAAAAAGCCCCCGCTGAACTTCATACATGCTTTGTCAAGCAGAACTCTCTATTACAGTAACGTGACAGGACCATTTATCAAGTGGAACTTTAGTTTATGGCCTACACTGTACCAGACGTGAGACCGAGAGCCACAAGAAGAAGTGCTCATAACAGTGCGATACCTAAATCACTTGACCATCCTAGTGACTACAGGTGTTATCTGCTGAAAAAGCAAACGGTTATAATAGTTTAGTGCAAGTAATGCAATATATAAAAGGCAAACAATTTAAGGCATTTATCTCATACAGCATACTAAGAATGTGATGGCATTTAGCAGGGTTGCAGCTGTTGTCAAGAAATATAATAAGCCATTTCTTATAAAAAGGGGGCTTGCTAAAATCATATATTTATATTATAATTATATATTTATATAGATTACGTAGACAGAAAACTAAAAAAAAAAAGCTTCCAGTCATGTTGTGTTAAATAAGAAACACAATGGTGTGGGAGACTGTTTGTTAGATATATTTTTAATACTTTTATTGCGTTTTTTTTTTATTGCTTAGAAGGAGACATTTCTCCATTCAGGAGTCATACAAACAATCCCAAGCAAGCACTCACACTCACACAGTTATTAAGAGTAAATGATCGGTGGAAACCAGTGATGTAAAATAGGTGCTGTGACATTTTTTTTCCTTGCCAATATCGTTTTTTCTTGAGCTTTAAACTAATTTAGGCAGTGGACCAATCAAGTTCAATATATGACCAACAGCTTGTTGATAGCACATCCAGTACACATCCATTATTAGATCCATCTAACCAGTCAATTACAACAGCCCAGCGATAATATCTACTTTACAGAAACTCCTCATTGTGGGTACACCACAATAAGATATCCTTTGATTTCCTAAGATATGTTGAAATTTTCCTTTGAGTTCAATATGAATGGGAGCAATAAAAAAACAGATAATTTCCATTCAGTTTAAAACAGGTTCAAATCAGCTGCTTGTAATTAAAACAATGCTGATGAGAACACTGAGAATGAACTAACATTAAGGAAGAATAATGAGCTAAAAGATGCCATAAATTTCTGCAGCGCTGAGATGAACTACCAGAATCAGAATATTTATTACCTATTACGAGGCTAATGCAACTTTGAGTTAAACTGAAAAGAACTGAACCGAGAGCTATTTTGCACCTCATGATACATATTTTCAATAATTGATGGAAAGATGATACAATTACGTGCAAGCATGTGCTTTATGTCATCAGTGACAGTTTAGATTCAGAGTTGGGGCCTCGGAGGAGGAGAGACACAGATGAGGGAGGGAAGGAGGGAAAGCAGAACCACTCATTTATTGTTTTGTTGGCACACCAAATAGCAGTACAATTAATGAGACAATTACAACAATTATAAAAGCCTCTAGGGAACAGGAACAAACACACACACGCTCACACACAGTAGCACAAACACTCCTCCTGCAAATACAGTGAACTGAATGTAAATCATACCCACAAATATTGTACAAACCACACACCCTTGCCAGATAAGGAGGGTCTGCTTGGGTGATTTTAATTAAATGTTGTGTTGTTCCTGTATTATTGTTATTATTATCATTATTATTCAGTAGAATACAGTTCTTCCACAGATCTGACTGCTCACTGGAACAAAACTATAAACAAAATCTGTTTTCCAATAAAGACAGGAAAAAATAATCGACCATATGTTCCCTCACTGTAATCCTGCTGATTGAATTTTGGCCTCGTGGGATATATCGTACTGTAAATTCAGGTGGAAAATGGACTCGGCAACACGGCTTTAATGTGGTGGTCATACTTCAGAGCAGGTTATTACTGTATACTCTATGTGTTATTGTATGTGTGTGTGTTTTGGTGTCAAAAGCAAACAGCTCTGCCAGCAGCAAAGCTGTTTGCTGTGGCTAATAATACTATTTTAAGGAAGGTGTGGGAAGTACTTTATTAATAGTGCAAAGGAACGAAAGCCCATAAAGAGCTCAACATCAACTGAAGACCTTTTTTAAACCAGAGCTGCCAGCTAATTTCAGCTTAACACACAAGAAAGGAGATATGGTGTGCTTCTTCAGGGCACTTGTGTGTTTCATTATCATAGTGATGATAGTTATAGTGAAACCAGGGAGTGTTAGCACTGCAATGAAATGATCAATATACTGTAAACTTCTCCTCTAAGTATTTTTAATATTGTGGAAAATATTGTATATTAGAGTGATTTGCTGTGTATACATTAACCGTTTTCTTACATGGTCATGGGGGCAGCAGCCTGAACAGAGAAGCCCAAACCTCCCTCTCCAGCTCATCCGGGAGAACACCAAAGCGTTCTCAGGCCAGCCAGAAGAAGTAATCTCTGCCATGTGTCCTGGGTCTACCCTGGGGCCTCACCCAGGAGGCATCCAGGAGGCATTCTAGCCAGGTGCCAGAATCAGCTCAGCTGGCTCCATTTGAATGTGGAGGAGTAGTGGCTTTACTCCGAGTCCCTCATGTGTGACTGAACTTCTCACCCGATCTCTAAGGGAGAGGCCTTTAGGGAAAGCTAATTTCTTGTTTCCACAGTCTTATTTTTTCAGTCACTACACAGACGTCATGACCAGGTGAGGTGAGGGTAAGGACGTAGATGGACTGGCAAAATGACAGCTTTGCTTTTATGCTCAGCTTTCTGTTCACCACAACAGACCAGTACAGCATTGGCATCACTGGAGATGCAGCCCAATCTGCTGTAAATGTCCTGCTCCCAATATCTTTCTTCAATGAGGGCAACTCATCCCTGTCCCAGAGTGGGCACTCCACCCTTTTCTGGCTGAGAACCATGACCTCAGACTCGGAGATACTCGGAGATACCTCTTATACTTGCCGCTTCACACTCAGCTGTGAACTGCTTTAGTGCATACTAGAAGTCACCACCTGATGAAGCCAACAGAATCACATCATCCACAAAAAGCAGAGATGAGATTCTGAGGCCACAAAAGTCAAAGGCATTTCAGTAAATTCGTGTTTTTCTCATTATAATTTGAAATACTTGGATTGAGTGAAAAATAATCCCTGTCTTTAGTAGACAGGCATTTTACTGAGTACTGGCAAAACATATTTTGGGCAAGACTAAAAACAAGAATACGTTGAAACACATTTTAAAGTTTTTATTGGCCGCCAATAAAAACACAGTCTGAGAAAAGATGGGAATCTCTGTGGAGTTTGGTTTTGGTATGTTAAAATGGCCATGTGGCTCACGAGGCTCTGTGAGGTAGTGGGCTCCTGGACCCTGATTTACTGAGTAAAGAGAATCCCTGAATGCCTTAGGGCTAAGTATGAATGCAGAGGATGGAAGTGTTTTATATGAGGTTGTTTGCAGTCTGTAGACAACTTTGTTGGTCATCTATCTGCAATTATCTGTCTGTGACAGTGCATTTCTCAGTGCTGTTATGTCATAATATATGTGCAGGGCAGGCATGTGCCTGTGTGTGCACTGGGGGAGTAGTGGATGTTTTGTGTCTGCATTCTTTTTCTGTTCTTTGAAGAGTGTCCAATGATGCTTGGGATATTTCAGTTAGGAAGGGTAGAAGTTAATTTGTGCTTTCTTTCTTCCTGTACTTTTTCCATTTCATCTAAGTCTTCATCTCTGTCACCACCTTCATGATCATCATGTTTAATCCCACATCTTCAAAAATAAACTTGATTAACAAAAATTTCCAAGACAAAATGGCAGTATGCAGCAATCTGCATCTAGATGTCTTTAGTTATATGAAAAATCCGCCCCTTGTTCCAACATTTCTGTCATTCTATCTATATTGTTGCATACATGGACCCCTGAGAGCTTATTTGTTCTACCCAAAGTTGTGCACGTAATGTCTTTATTTATTATCCCAGTCAGAGTGGAGCTGAGTGTTTATTAGAAAAAAAGGAAAAAACTAACACAACTGAGAGAATATCTTTCCTTTTGAGTGAAATGATTTGTGCAATTATTATAATTGTGCAAATCCGCATACCATACCATACCATACCATACCATCTTTATTTATAAAGCACTTTAACATAAAACCAGAGTTCACAAGTGCTGTACATATGCAAATAGCATAAGCAAAGTAAAAATAAAATAAAAATAAGATAAAATAAAATAAAAAACTAAAATAAAATAAAACATGTTAAAACAAAATTGAGTCAACCTCCTTAAACAAAGGCTTCAGCAAATAAATATGTTTTAAGAAGAGTTTTAAACTGTGAAAGAGAAGAGGCCTGTCTAACGTGCAAGGGCAGATCATTCCACAACTTTGGAGCAGCTACAGCAAAAGCACGATCATCGCTAAAGCAAAACAGTAAAGACCTGACCAGGCCTGGTTATTTATCTTCCTTTTAAAGGCTGAACACCTAATTTTTTCTTTTTCATTTTGTTGTTTTTATGCTTACATTTTTTAAACAAAATTTGTTAGCATTTCTCACACCCATCTCACACAGGTATATTAACTGCCACCCATATATATGTATTTTTAAACTTACTCTTATTTGAAAGTTCAGTTGCTAATAACCAGCTTGGTCTGGCCCTTGTCATCTGGTGTTTCCCTATGGGCATATACAAAGGCATGAAAATGTGTTTTCCACCTTCTTGATTTACCATTTTTTGTATTTATCATACTTAAATGTTTCCGATAATCAGAAACATAAATATTAGACAAAGATAACACAAGTAAACACAATATGCAGTTTCTAAATGAAGGTGCTCGTTATTAAGGGTGAAAAAAATCCAAACCTAGATGGTTCTGTGTGACAAAGTGACTGCCCCCTTGACCTAATAACTTGTTGGGCCATCCTTAGCAGCAACAACTGCAATCCAGTGTTTGTGATAACTGGCAATGAGTCTTTTACAGCACTTTGCAGAAATGTTGTAATTCAGCCACATCGGAGGGTTTTCGAGTATGAACAGCCTTTTTAAGTTCGTGCCACAGCATCTCAATCGGATTCAGGTGAGGTCTTTGACTAGGTCCTCATTTTGTTTTCCTTAAGCCTTCCGAGGTGGACTTGCTGGTGTGTTTTGGATCATTGTTCTGCAGCAGAACCCAAGTGTGCTTCAGCTTGAGGTCACGAACAGATGGCCAGACATTCTCCTTCAGGATGTTTTGGTAGACAGCACAATTCATAGTTTCATTTACTACAGCAAGTCTTCCTGGTCCTGAGGCAGCAAAGCAGCCCCAGACCATTGCACTGCCACCAGCATATTTTACTCTTATATTCCTGTACGATGTTCCTTTTCTGAAATGCTGTGCTACTTTTACATCTGATGTAATGGGAAACACACCTTCCAAAAATTTTAACTTTTGTATCGTCAGTCAGTAGCCACGAGCCTCCACAAGTCTTTTGGTCAGCAGGGGTTTTCTCCCTGAACTCTCCTGTGGATGCCATTTTTTCCCAGTCTCTTTCTTATTGCTGAATCATGAACTCTGACCTCAACTGATACATGCGAAGCCTGTGGTTCTTGAATGTTGTTCTAGAGTCTTTTGTGACCTCCTTGATGAGTTGGCGATATACTCTTGGAACAGTGATAAACCTTCCCAGGAGTGATTGGCCTACCAAAATTAAATTGTGGATAATGGCTCTCACCCTGGTTCACTGGAGTCCCAAAACCTTAGAAATGGCTCTGTAACCCTTTCCAGACTGATAGATGTCAGTGACTTTGTTTCCCAACAGCTCCTTCAGATTGTAGCATGATGCGTTGCCTTTTTAGCCTGCTTCACTTTGTCAGACCGCTTTTATTCAAGTGATTTCTTGATTCAACAGGTCTGCCAGTAATCAGGCCTGAGTGTGTTAAGTGAAATTGAACTCAGCTTTCCAAAAAATGTGGTTATTCACATATAATTCATGATTTCGCAAGAGGGACAATTACTTTTTCACACAGTACCAGGTAGGCTTTTCTCCTTTAATCAATGAAATATTCATTTAAAAATAGGATTTTTTTTATTTACTTGACTTATCGTTGTCTATAATTAAAATTTCTTTGATGATCTGAAATATGTAAGTGTGACAAATATGCTGCTGTGGCAGTTCTTCATGTTTTTCAGCTATTTCAAATCTTAAATCCATTGTCTTGAACTGCAGCTGGCGACAGTAATGCTTGCTCTGCTCTGTAGATCTGCTGCAACCTGGAGGGCCCCTCCAACCAGAAGCTGCCTCAGATGGTGCTGAGCTCACATATGCACATTAACAGCTGCAGTTCAAGATGGTGGAGTTGAATCCCTTGGGACAATTGAGATTTTATGTAGTTACAATATTTATTTTGGGGTTTCTTTTATTATTTGTGTAAAAAATAAAATAAAAATAGCAGGTGTGTGCACGTATGTATGCACACACTTGTACAATCACCCTCTGTCCAAAGTCATTTCTGTGGGCAGCACTCACCTCTCTCCGGCTACCACCTACAATTCTTCCAGAAGAACACTAAGGTGTTTCTCAAGCCAGCTGTGAAACTCTTCATCAAAGATGCATCCAAAAGGGATCCTAGTTAAATGCTCAAACCACCTCATTTGGCTCCATTTAATGTAATGCAGCATGTATTCGGATCCTAAGGATCAGACTACATGAACCCCTGACACTGTGAGCTTATTTGTTCTACCCAAAGTTGTGGCCATATTGTAGGTAAGGGAAGGAATGTGTATGGACCAGCTATGCCTTAATGATTACCTCTTTACCACAGTAAAGCAGTATAGTGTCTGCATCGCTGGACTTACTATAGTCTTGTCAACAGATGTTTAGCAACCAAATCACAAAAATCTGTCTGAAAGAAAAGTATCTGATTTTAGATTTTTTGGGGAGGAAATGTTTTCCCAGCCTTGACTTATTTTTTGCAAAATTAAGGATGAAGATTGAATTAAAGGATTTTTGGCAGTTATGGCTCAAGAGATAAAGCTTGTTTTCTTCTAATTGGAAGTTCAGAGAGTTGACTCCTGGCTCATCCATCCTGCATGCATACTATCCTCAGTCAAAACACCGAACCCCAAATTGCACTGATGCATACAAGGGTGTGTAAATTGGTGAATATGGCTTGAAGGGTAAAGTGCTTTGAATGTTATATGTTACTAGAAAAGGTCTATATAACTGTCAGTTCATATAAAACCAGTTGTAACCTATGGAAAGAAATATTAAACTCAGTTGCGCATGCTTTCTCTCAGAAGGAAAGTATGTGAAAAGCAAAGAAATGATATTTTGTCTTTTACTAAATGAGCTTTCAGCTGAATTGTTTCGCAATGTTACAAAAGATGTTATACACCGGATTATTTTTTCCCCCCACTTCATCAGCCTCCCACAATAAGTTACCCAAATGGAAAATAGAACCTCCTGCAAATATTCGAAGTGAAATATTTTCTGCATTTTTTTTCCTGACCCTCCTACACACATTTGGCCATGAAGTGAGTGACATGCTTGAGTAAACATTTGAAATGCTTTCTGTCCATTTAACAAAAGAGCTTTATATAACAGAGTCATTGTGAAAATAATTTCAAGTGCTTTGAGAGTATACCGAGTATACTGAGAGTTTGAAAGCATTTTGGCCAATCATAATTATCTAGTATCATCTGCACCATTAAGTAATTCCAAAAGGTCAAAGAGTTGATCCTGGCAGTCGGTTTTCCCGTCAGAGTGTTCATAAATAGCTCGAGTCTGCTCGCTTATTGTACGATAAGTGACTCGGCTAAAACATAAAAGATGCTTCAGCAGCTGTTTCAAACAAAAAAAAAATTGATGCTCTTGACAATAACAGATGAAAGGTATGTTTTGGCATCAACTGCTTTTGTCCCATTTGAAAGGTTTTTAGCAGTTAAAATTGGTTCCTAGTGTTCAAGCTGCCATAAAACAAATGAATGTTTTCAAATCTGCTGTCACAGTATGTATGTATATATAACAATGTATAATTTTTTTGCCTTTTGTTTTTTTGCTTTGTGACCTTTGAGACTTTCAACTGTCTCCCACACAAACATCCAGCAGGGTGCCATTTCATAATCTTCTCGACTTCTCCCTCCCTCGGTGTGTTTCAGGTGTTCTCCCAGTCCTTGTGAACACGGCGGTCCCTGCAGTCAGTCCTGGACTGTCTTTCACTGCAACTGCTCTGACAGTGGCTACAGTGGAGCGACCTGCCACAGCTGTGAGTCAGTCACCTTTCAAGCAGGAAGAACCCTTTAGATCCAAGCAGATTTAAGTCATAACAGCCACAAATAGAATTTGTAAAATTTAAAAGAATAGCTTGATAAATCTTTATTTTACAGCATTTATTTTTTGATTCAAAACTGTATCTCAGGTAAATCTATGTATGATACAAAGGTCTCACTTATAGCTCGTCCTGAAAACCATACTCCAGTATGCCATCCGTGTATAGATGGATAGGGAAAACCCATCCAGGATCCTGTCCCAGCAACAGGCTGCTAGTCTGTTGCATGAAAAATACATAAAAATGCATACATTCATGCCTGCAGTCAACTTAGAATCACCAGTTAACCTAATGAGCATGTTTTGTATGCTGTGGAAGGAATCCAGAGTACAATCAGAGAACTCACAGGCACAAGGAGAACATGGACACACAAGAAAAAACACACATGGGACCTTTGCCAATACTAACCACTGTACCCGGTGCCATCCAGTACTCCCCTGCTGAAGAATTTAACTAGCTTCCCTGCTTTCTTTGTGTTTAATTCACCTCTTCAGATAATAACCATAAGAAACCAATAAACCTATTAAAAGTAAACATGGCTTCAGGATTTAGTCATCATATTTATGCTTCCCTACTGTACATATCCTTTTAGTTTTTAATCGCACTCTGAACGTCTGACTTGATGCATAGTTTTCACCTTCTAAAATGAGTCTTTTGCTTTTCTAAATAAAGTTATTCAAAAATACATGTTACACATCAGAAGACGTGAGTGTGTGCATCCTTGAGGTTGAACAAATGTGATTAATGCTTTTATCCATCATAACCACTTTTTTTTTTTTTTACCTGTTCCTAATCTGACACTGTTTTACTTTCCTTTTTTATCCTGTTGCATTACCTATACCTTATCATGTAATACAATTTGTGGGAGTCTTGGCCAAAGGTGAAAAACAAGGTCCAAACTTTCAGTCTGAGACGTGAAGCACATCCTTTTAGCCTAGTGTTAAACTAGTTATTAAGCAAAATGTCCTAATGTTTTGGACTCCTTGATTGTGTAAAATATGGCAGGTGATTTATTATTATATATTTACATGTTTGAAATAAAACAAAATAACAACAAACAGAAGACAAAGTAAAAAAAAATCTAGTTGTCACAAATCACAAATGTGACAACCCCTTTAACGCCGCCTTGACGTGGCATAATTACTCTTCCATATCGTCAAAACCAAAAGCATTTTTCATATTAATGAAAAGACAGTGCGATAGTTTTGACAGATGAAACTTTGCTTTAATTAAATTAAACTGGAAGAAAAATTGTAAGAGAAAAAGAACATTTAATTCCGATAATTAATTACCTTGTACATAATGTAACGGGATGACTTACAGTATAATAACTGAAAACTTGGAGACAGTTCATTTTTCTTCCCTTTTTATTGTTTTATGACATTATTATTTATTAAAAGACAGATCAGCCTTAATAGTGTGTTGTGCTGCTTTCATCTACATAATAGTCTCATCTGGCTCCCCATCGTTCACGTGAGGGTTTTTAAAGCAGCATCAAGTGACCTGTCGAGCTGGTAGCTCCAGCTCCAGTGTTTGCAAAATCGTGATTCTGAGGCTGCTACAATTACAGTGACATGGATTTTTCCCTTTGTTGTTGGTGGTGATGCAAATTGGTACTTGTGACAGAAAAAAGAGTTTTTCTTTGGACAACTAAGCAGCGTTTTAGATTTAAGAGCTTCCTGGGATGCCTGTCCAGGAAACTTCTCACTTTTTGATGGTGCATGATTAAAAGGAAAGAGGGCGATGATGCTACACTGCCAAATACTGAATCAATACATCCATTTATGTACCTAAGGTGATCCCTGCTTCTAGTTCTGTGCCAGTTATCTCAAGTTAGATCCTCAAGACTTGTAAAGAGATTTTTGTGTAAGCCTTTTTTAATCCTGATAAATAAAAGTATTTTCTTTGAGTTGAGGAAAAGAGATAAACAGGTGAAGTGTTTAGATATGGGTGTTGCTTTATGGGCTCAAGCATAAAAAGAAGGAGACGGAGCAGAAGTTTATTTATTGACTGTGTATTCCCACTAGTCATTACCATCGTCTCCGGCTGGATATAACTTTAGTTCATGAGAACCTCTGATTATTTTCTTCACTCTGATCATATGACATTGATTCAGTCGCGATACCTACATATGAAGCAGAACCCCTACTCCTCCATAGTTTTGATCTCCATCCCATGGGCCAGCATGTTGACGTTGTTGATCTCATTATTTTCCTTCCAGCTGTGTATGAACAGTCCTGTGAGGCATACAAACACAATGGCAACACATCGGGACATTTTTATATCGATGTGGACGGCAGCGGACCAATCAAACCGCAGCTGGTCTACTGCAACATGACAGGTGACACAACCACACTTACAGCCCCCTTTACTACCATCATCAGTCAACATTTGCTTGTATTAACATTTACATAATTGCACATAAATAATGACACTCCTCTCAACTGTTTTTAATGCACCTTATACACCCCCTTGCCTTTTTTTGATGTTTGTATTATTTCTGTTATGATACTACAGAACTTGTTTTTCTTGTTCATTATTATATAGATATTCCAGTCAGTCTCTATCAGCACTTTTTCTGTCTAGACTCCTAGTCTCTATCCATCTATTGACATGGTTTAAATAACTAATAAATATCACGATTATTCTATTTCTTTTTCAATTCCATGCTTTTTATTTACCTACAGAAAAACTTATTTAGTGATTTTTAGTGTAGAAGAAGGTGGAAACTGAACATTACAAACATATACGACAAACAGCCAAGCTAGAATAGATGTTCACATTCATCTATATTAGCATTTGAGAAGTCAGACTCAAGTGCCGTGAGTGGGGCTTTGGGTTTCAGTGGGGCTGGGATTCCTCGTAACAGACACTGACACACTGCAGTGCCTCGTGTGATATATGTAATGAGCCTAGTAAAGTTTTCAGTTGCTTGACGATGTTACATATTCTGCACAAGCACCTGGATGGTATTTTCTTTGTCATTTAACAGGTACATTCATTAGTGTAACAGTCTTATTAGAACCAGAACATTACCAGACGTACAGAGGGAAAAACACAGCGCAGTGAGGGTGTGATGCAACAACGGACAGAGAAAAACACAGGGCTTAAATACACCAGGGAGTAACGAGGGAATGGAAAACGGGAGGGAAGCACAGCTGGGGCTAATCCGACATAACAAGACACAGGAAGTAAAGCAGACTACACTGACAAAGTACCAGGACTATCAAAGTAAAACAGGAAGCACAAGACAATTCACAAAGACGCAGACTGGACACAGAGACATGGAAACATGACAGACTCTGGAACAGAGGGAACATGAAGCAGAGAGACAAAAGTAACTAGACATAGAACATAGGGAAGACATAAAGACGGAAAACTAAGACTAAGCATACAACACACGGAGAACAGAAATGGAACAGAAAGCTAGAAACCAGGAACAGTGAATATAATACAAAACAGAAAACCATAATTCAAAAGGTATAACTAAACACAAAAACACAAAACACTGGGTCACTGACCCAGGACCATGGCATTTAGTTTTTGAATTGGTTCTCAGCCGGAAAAGGGTGGAGTACCCACTCTGGGTCGGGGATGAGTTCCTGCCCCAAGTGGAGGAGTTCAAGTATCTCGGGGTCTTGTTCGCGAGTGATGGGAGAAGGGAGCCGGAGATCGACAGACAGATTGGTGCCTCGGCCGCAGTGATGCGGACGCTGCACTGGTCCGTCATGGTGAAGAGAGAGCTGAGTGTAAAAGCGAAGCTCTTAATTTACCGGTCAATCTACGTCCCTACCCTCACCTATGGCCACGAGCTGTGGGCAGTGACCGAAAGAACGAGATTGCGGATACAAGCTGCGGAAATGAGCTTCCTCCGAATGGTGGCTGGCCTCTCCCTTAGAGATAGGGTGAGAAGTTTAGCCATCCGGGAGGGGCTCAGAGTAGAGCCGCTGCTCCTCCACATCAAAAGGAGCCAGCTGAGGTGGTTCGGGCATCTGACAAGGATGCCTCCTGGGCGCCTCCTGGATGAGGTGTTCCGGGCATGTCCCACCGGGAGGCGGCCCCGGGACAGACCCAGGACACGCTGGAGAGATTATATCTCTTGGCTGGCCTGGGAACGCCTTGGTGTTCCCCCGGATAAGCTGGAGGAGGTGGCTGGGGAGAGGGAGGTCTGGGCTTCTCTGCTTAGGCTGCTGCCCCCACGACCCGGCCCCGGATAAAGCGGAAGAAGATGGTTTTGGTATTTGTACTGTTTCTAGACTTTTGTTACTTTCTTTGTGAGAAAGTTTCTTTGTGCTTTAGTCTAGTGCCTTTTTTCATCTCGTCTCTGTGATTCTCCATTTAGTTACTTCCTTATTTTTTCTTAGTCTCCTGTTTCTGGTGCCTTGCTGCTAGTTTTACATTATTTGTTATCAACTTAATTATTTTAAGCTACGCCTTGTTAACCTGGTGTTTCCACTGTGCCCGACCTCAGCTTGTTCTTTTTTGATTCATACTGTGTCCCTGTTGTTTATGTCTTTTGGATTACCTTGGTTAAATAAAGCTTGTTTTAAAAAAGCCACTATTTGAAACTAAAAGAGGAGAAGAAATGGAGGAAAATGTTTCCTTTATTTTAATTCTCTTTCACCTTGTGGTGTAATTGGCATCATTATGCCTGTATATCTCTGTCTGCAGAGGAGAACACATGGATGGTGATCCAGCACAACAACACAGAACTGACCAGACTCCGACCATCTCCAGGTGTAAACCAGTATTCAATCCACTTTGACTACTCGTCTGAGGAAGAGCAGCTGTTGGCCGTTATTAAGCAATCGGAGCACTGCGAACAGGAACTGTCTTATCACTGCAAAAAGTCCCGTCTCCTCAACACCCCAGGTGAGACTCCTGTTTAAAAAAAAAAAAAGCAATGCAACTGCTCAACTGATGAAACAAGAAGAAGTACAAAAATGTGAACGTGTGCTGACTTTGCCTTTTTAGATGTGTTTACCACCAAGAGCAAAAAATGATTTACTCACAGAAAATGACAGCAAAGCAAATAATCATCTTTAGGATAGTAAAATATTCAAGCAGTGACTCAGTGAATCAAATTTTTTAAGAGTTATAAGAGGCATATATCATTTTGTACAAAAACAAAGCTCTCAAGAAAGCAATCAAACACCCCGCGGCTCCACACGTCTTCCCCGCTCCACTAGAGAAAACAAAATGATTGCTATGCTCATTGCTGCAAACTTAATCAGCATCAGGATTTTCTTCCTGTTTACCAGTGAGCCAGACTAATGGATTGTGTTTACATGTCTCCTTCTTTTAGATTCGAGAATTAAGCCCAATTATTTTGTCTGCGTTTTTCTTTTCGATGTTTTTTCACGGTCCTGCAACTCTTTAATTGACCCAAACACAGCCAGTTAGACTCAGCTAAACTACAAAGAACAGCCTTTATATCTAACTGGAAACCATTCATGTTTGTCAGCCAACATTTATTTTTAATCCTTTTGGTAACCAAGCAGCATACAGAGAAAAAGTGCAGCGGAGCACTGCGTGCTTAGTATTAGCTCTTTTGGTACTCATTATGCATTTATAATCCTCTGTCCATCGCCTGTCTGGGGGCAGGAAAGACATCTAGCTAGAAAACACTGTTCAGGGAAAACGGGGCATGAAATGAGGAAAGAGAACTGCAAGAATTAAGTGAGTGGCGGTGTTGTGTTGTGTCCCTCTGGCATTTAGTTAAAAGTTTTGTTGTAAGTGACTTACAATAAAAAGGTCACTCCTCTACATCAGCATCACAAGATAAGAGCAGTACGTGATGTGAGAGCGACAGTGAGCAAGCTTATCTAGGTAGTATTTATGTACACGGTATAGTGGAGAGAAGTCTTAATAAAATGTATTTTTAAAAAAGAAATGAATACAGTGTGTTTGTATTACATGCATATTAGACCATTTTAATGATCTTCAGCACACAGAAAACACACAATTTAGATTAGGTGGTTTCACTTTTGCTGTATTTTTTGTTCATTTTAGACTTTACATGGCAGGTTTTTACTACTAATGTATAGGTTACTGCATGTCTGACTGTAATTTAGGTTGCACACATTTAGGAAATTTAAATATTTGCAGCTTCAGCTTTTCATAGCACAATATCTTCTCAAGATAAAACTCGGATTTATGAAGCTGACTTATCAGAAGTTGTTCATGTTGGTTTTGGTGTACATTTGTGTTTCAGAGGGCTCTCCACTCAGCTGGTGGTTCGGCGGACCCGGTACAGGTCGAGTTCAGACTTATTGGGGTGGAGCTCAACCGGGCAGCCAGCAGTGTGCCTGCGGTCTGCAGGGCGACTGTGTCGATCTACAACACTACTGCAACTGTGATGCTGACCGCATGGAGTGGTATTGACCTTAATGAATACACACATTTTTCTCTACATATGCATCTACTATGAGCCGTCATTTTTAGTTAATGTGAAGTGAATATCAGCAATGCCAGGCCTTATTCCACGGTCCAGTAAGCACTGTGTAATAATTACACAGGAAAAATGAAAAACACAAATAAATCCAAGAGAATAACAAAAGACCATGATACTGCATTTGTTTACAAAAAATACAGAGGTCACCATCTTCCCTTAGAGTGCCCTTCTACGTCAAATAATAGCTCATATCAGTCTACTTCCCTTTTAATGGGTAAAGCAGTTGAGTGTGCTTAGATCTGTCAAATGCAACAAAAATTGTTCATTTATTTTAAATGACAGTAAAAAAAAATTTACAGAAATTATTTTATTATAAAATAGAAAACTGATTTAAAAAAGTAACAACACTTTATTTGCCAAAAAGAAACATCTGTTTCTGCTCCTGGTGAATATATGCGGTTAAAAATTAGTGGAGGAAAAAAAGGTCCATTGACAACTGAAAAGCAGCCAGAAAGCATTCTGTCTGCAACAAGATGAGTGGTGAGAATAAAAAAAAGTCAAAGACAGCTTGGCTGAAGTAAGTAATTACAGGAAATACACACACAGTGCATCTCTCCAACTTTAACCTCTTATTCAGGATATGAAACATGATTGACTTGCCCTGCCTGACTTGTAACTTTGGTGGTTTAGCAAACACTAAATCAGCTGGGATAAATGGAGCAGAGGAAGAAACAAAAACAGCTCTAACCTTTCCTCCTGTTGTAACCAATCCTGCCATGCTTCACTTCCTTCCATCATTTCCCAGTCCAAGCTGTTTGTGCAAATCTAACTCTATTTTTACCGACCGGAGCTGTTACTTCTGCCCCTCAATATTTCATCAGATTCCCAAAGTGCTGTCTTTGCTCTTCACTCTGAGTCCCGGATGTATTTCTTTACTCAAATTTCTAGAGGAAGCAGGATAACCAGCAGATTATCCAAAGTGCAGGAAGCAAAATGTGAGCATAAATGGACAGGGGATTTCTTCATTTGGGGCTAGCTGTTAGGATAACTGCCAAGGATAAAGTTTTGACTGGCAGGAGGGATATAAATTGGTTTTGAAATAAATAGGTCCCCAAGAGATTGCACCTACACTCTGCAATGTTTGCGTCAGACCGTCACATCATGTAATCTTATTGCAAGAGAGATGTAACATTAAAACACACAAACCAATAAATCTATAAATAAATACTAAGTGAATGTAGATTACGGTTTGTCATCCTGTATTTGTTTATTCTCCTCATACCTTTTTTATTACATCAATCCTGATTTTTCTACTTTGCCCCTCATGTTTTGTTCCTATGCATTTTTTTTCCTCCAGGACTGAAGACTCAGGCCTGCTCACCCATAAGGAGAGCCTACCTGTCAGGTCTCTGGTGTTGGGTGACATACAGAGGCCAGGTTCAGAGGCTGTGTACAGGGTGGGACCACTGCAGTGTCACGGCGATCGTAAGACCCCCTATGGGTTTCGGTTACCCATTTACCTACATTTAATTTATGAAAACTCGTATTACTTTGTCTTTATTCTCTCATTTTGTCATCAATCATTTCGATTGAAGAGATTGTTTAATTTAGGGCAGCTGTGCCATAAACCTTATCAGGTGATCTGATAAATTTGTTAAGCACCCCTTACTTGGCGGATGCTTAAATTAAACATGGCCAAAATTTCAAAAGATAAGGTCTGTTTATGAGGGCCAGCCAGTCTGAAGAAAGACTGCTTAAAGGTAGGGAGCTAATCAGCTTGTTTCGGGTAAATAAGGAGGATGTACTGAGGGGCTGCATACTACAGAGCTTATTTTTAATCATGAGTCATGCAAAGCTAGTCTAGATGGGAGATACTGTCCATGGTTTAGGATTAAGCTGGAGCATGTTATAGAAAAGCTTAGTGATAACTGTGTTAACTCACATTCTTTTACCTTTATATGATGTCAAACTCAATTTAAGTATTGTTTCAATAACAGTGCAATGAAATTGAACCTCATTCTCTCTTTGCACTATTAAAATGTTCTCTGGTGTTCTTAAATTACATGTTCCAGTTCAAATGTGAGATTTACAATTAGCTCAAGATAGTTTAACAGGTTGGCTTGTTTCTTTTGATGTAACTTCTGAATACTGAAGGTGACTTTTGTTTATTTATGTATTGTTTTAGGGAATTTTTGGAATGCTGCGTTTTTCGACAAGGAGACATCGTACCTCCACTTTCCTACTTTCCACGGAGAGCTGAGCGCAGACATCTCCTTCCTGTTTAAAACCATGGCCTCCTCCGGTGTATTTCTGGAAAACCTGGGCATCAAAGACTTCATCCGGATTGAACTGAGCTGTGAGTAAGAGCTGGAGGCTAAACACAGAGTCCAAATCAAACAGTGGAGTTTTTTGGTTTTTTTACAGTATGAAAGCACAAGTTTTTATTTTTATGTATCAAAATATTTGCGCGCATTAGTTCTAAATCTTTTATTTCTATTTGTGGATCTTACCAAATGCTCGTGTCCTTGTTATTTTTCTGTGTTAGGAGTAAAGTGTTTGAAATAGTCTGTGGGTCCTACAGAAGAGGGTGACAACATTGAACTCTTCATTCTCGTTTCGTTTTTTCATCAAAAGACTGATTTCTTTAGCATTTTCTTTCGGTGCTGCTTTTGTGTTTCCAGTATTTTATTATGCTTTAAGCTGCATTATTTGTTATTTTATGATCAATTTTTCTTCCCCCACAGGCCGCAGTTGAATGCATTTCACAGTCGTACACCTACACTGATGATAAATGCCGACCCACGGCACTGCATTCACCACACAACATAAATGTGAATAAGACTAAACCCATAAAAGGGAACTCATAATTACCCCTGCAATTCTTTTTTGTTTTTTTGTGCACCATTGCTTTTAATTTTACAGTTGTTTTATGAACTCTCGGGGGCATTTTCACCCTCACCCTCCATTAATTCTTGTCTCTTATGCAATGCACACATTTATGGTCACCACTGTTGGCCATTTATATTATGACAGTAATAACCAGCACAGTGTGATTTAGTTTATGGGTGCCATGGAATTGTTCCTTAGTGTTGGATGTATGCTTACCGCCTACCACAGATTGTGCAGTTTAGAATAGCTGTATTACTCAACAAGGTCTCCTTTTCTTTATACGATTATGGCAGTCAATGCGGGAAGCATACAGCAACAGCGTGTGTCATTTGGACAGGCTTGAATCAGCTGTTAGACTAATCTGTAGGTACTTTTGGGGTTTCTTTAACCTCACGTGTAGAGCTTGTTGCCGACTTCATGTTGTGTATGCATTTTAAAGGAAGTTGTATAAGAAATGGGATTTAAGAGACACACGTAGAAATCTAATACGGGGTAGCTAACCAACAGCATCTCTCCTCTGGGAAATCATAGTCAGCGTGGTTGTTCCAGCTCTGAATACTGCTGCTCTGTTTCCGGCTGCCTCAGATCGCCTGGTTACACTGTAGCTGGAGATAGAGAACAATTTCTAAATGAGGTTACTGCAGGATGCTGGGACACTGCTTCATCTTGCTCTTGTGCTCCCATAGTGATACATCCTCACCTTCCACCAGTAAAACATGAAGAATGGTAGCTTGCTTCATCTGTGGTCTCCTAAATCATCACCCTTTGTTAGAGAGGACAAAGAGAACAGAGCAGAGTATCTGCAGAATTGTATTCAGCCATTTGAGCACAGAGTCGCTGTCTGTGGTGCTGAAGAAGGGCTGCACCTCATGGTGTTGGTCCTGGTGCTGGCTCTGGTCCTGAGTCATGACTCCGGATCTCTGAGGAAAACTCAGATCCTCCTTAAAAGCAGCAGTATCACAAAAAAAACACCTTACTAGTACAGGTCAAGCACTGCAAATGCTACAACGTTTGCACTTGAAGGTTTCATTTTTCTACATTTAATTCTGGTAGAAAATGAACAATATCTCTCTGCATACTGTAAGTGCTGTCTTATGTTTGGGATTTTGTAATTCACAGTAGAATGCAATGAATCTGATTTACTGATTTACTGGACTTATTTTATTGAAGGATTTTTTTTTACTTTGGTAATTTGCAATAATCATGGAGGTCTTAACACCTTAAACTGCTTCATTCATTATTTATGGCAGCTCCTAAATCCCAAAGTGAATGTTGTTGTTGTCTTGCTGTACAGCTCAAGTTTCTTGCAGTGTGCCTCAGGTTTCTGCCTCCCAAAATGTCCTTTGCTTCAGTGCTTTTGCCGTAACGAGGACTCCAGAGTGTGCTGCAGCAAGACACCCACCTCTGGTCAGTCCTAAAACAAAAAAAAGGCAGTAACACATAATGAGGAGCCTGATGTGGAAAATACAGCAGGACTATAAATCGTACTACATAAAAGATGTTTAAAGCTTACTTGCATAATCAGCCACAAACCACTGACAGGTGAAGTGAATTACTTCTGATCAGCATGATTAATACGACATCCTGCTGGGACACCATGTCCCGGTATTTGACACCTGTTCAGATCATTATTTAAAAGTATCACTGGTTGAACTTAAGTCTAAGAAGCACACTAGGAAATCTGAAAAAGCCTGACTTGCTCTAACAATCCTGCGAAGTTCATTGTTTAACTCTGTTTGTTTCTTTTCATGGTGCTCTCAACAATCAGATGGTGGTCTATTTCTTCCACGTATTCGGTACACAACCTGAATTTGCTTTCTCTTGTTTGTTATCCTGTGAGAACTGTTCCCAGTTTGCTTCTTTAGGAGCTTTGTTGGCTTTGGTGTTTGTTGTTTTTGTTGTGGGGGAGTAATTAAACTTCATTCCGTAGAGCTCTGCATCCCTGATGTCTTCTTGTTTTGTCTCCAGACACTCGAGTCAAACCTGCTTGTTAAAACTCCCGTCTCTATTCCCACTCTTGCCATTGGCAGGTTTTAGACTGACTGTTGGAGCTGTGTGGAAACATGCAGCTACGTGTAAGGATTGATTATAGCTGCACTTGGCAAGGGAACACCTGTCTTGTCAAATTAAATAGAGGTTTCAACAGAGATGTAGAATTCCCATTAATTGAGTCGCAGTGAATGTTCATTGTTTGCATAAATTAAACGCTGATGTTGGGTCTGCCATGTTGTGTCTTTACGAGAAGCGATGACTGAAATCTTCAGTCTTTTCTCGACAGCAGCAACAGCAATGAAGAGACATTGCCTCAAACAAAAGTTGAGCTCATTATTTTCAGACTTTTGGGGTTTTTTTAAGATTGTAAACTAGAAATGGGTTACTTTAAGCATAAGAAATTGCTTCACTGCTACAGCTAAGAAACTGCATGATCTTAATGATTACTTTGATCATGATTATTATCAATTTATTGACAGTGCTTCGCCAGAGAGCAGAATAACTTAATATGATGTCTAATTAAACCATTTCCTATGAAACAATATAAATTTTTATACTACCCCTTTGCCTCACATGCTATCCATCCTCCTTTTTATCAAGCCTCCACTCAGGTGGTTTTCTCCTTTGATGTTGGTAACGGCCCGTTGGAGGTTCGTGTCGAGTCGAGCTTCCCACTGAATGACAACCGGTGGCATCGAGTCCGAGCCGAGCGGAACGTCAAGGAAGCGTCGCTTCGACTGGATGAACTTCCTGTCGCCACACAGGAGGCGCCAGCTGACGGACACTTCCACCTGCAGCTCAACAGCCAGCTGTTCATAGGTGAGTAGCGATCCAATATTCAGATCCTCAAGAAGTAAGAATATTTCATGTAACTTGTAGATTTATGCTTGATGTATAAACATGACTCTTTCTTTGTGTAAATTTTCACCTCATTAGTCTTAGTTCTGGATGATTCAAGGCCATTTCTTCCAGGATCTCAGTGTTCTCTGTAACTGTCAGCTTCATAATTATAGAAATTTTAGTCAAATTAGTCTTTTTTTGTCTTTCAGGAGTTAAAGAAAAAAAGCAGTTTGTCTTTCTAAGGTTCCCATTAGACAGGATTCTATGAAACATTGACAAGTTCAGTGCTTGTTTATTGAGGCTTTTGGGACAGAACAGTTAATAAATTCAGGAGCCATCTGGATTCAGTCATTTGGGAGTAGACTGCTATCAGATGTCTCAGGTCATGTTTATTTACCATGTATCACAGATGAGTCAAAGAATAGAAAAGAAAAAGAAAAGAATTAAAGAGCACCCTAATTAAAAGGTAAAAACTGCTACGTTTGCAGTGATTTCTGTGATTTCTCACTCAAATGCACAGAAAACCCTGAATATGTTGAACGAAATTACAAAAAGTGTTACATTTTTGTGAAACCTGAAGTCAACATTGTTTCCTTGCAGTTTTATACTTCACTGCCATAGCACATTACTGCAAAAGTCTTTATTAAAGACGCATAATGCTTGGGCTGGATCCATACTTAAAAAAAGCTTCATATTGCTAGTGATCAGAAACTGGGAGAAGGGTAAACAAAAAAAAAGGGAGCAGAGCAACCAATATTAAACAAAATCAATACGCCGGACAGTAAGCTTTAAATATTATTTGTCTAGAAACCCATAACTGTGGGAAGGAAGTTGTTCAGCAACACCAACAAAAATCTGAGTATGAAAGAGAAGTCATATGTCTTAACAGAAGTCGGGAAACACGAGTAGTGTTAGATTTGATACTGATAATCTTGCTGGAAAGATTGGAGTCATACTGCTGTATCGTCTCAGGATAAAAAATAAACAAAAACAAGATTTTCTCAGCAATCAATCCAGGTGTTTATTTTCAGCATCTGCAGACACAACGCATGAGTCTGATTTGTGTGTAGATGTTATAGATGGTATAAAGCAGTTTTCTTAAAGTGGTTTTATGTAGGATGTCAAACATTGTGCAGCAGTAACTTAATCTGCTGCTGCTGCTGAACCCTGTGTTTGTTCAGCTGTATTGGATATAAAAGGTGCAGCATCTGCACATTTATTCTTTGGGTCTTCTACTACATCGTCACTCACAGAGCTACAGCATAAACCAGTGACATCTAAAAGACAATACAATTAGGAGGTCCGGTCTCCTGAAACGTGCTGGAAAAGGAAGAGAAATATTCTAAAGCTATGTAAGTGCTAAACTGTTATTGACTAAATGCCAGCTCTACCGAGTATCAGTCTGCTGAGGCGATGGTTTTGACCACTGAATACGCATTCATCAGGGAGCAGTGGCATAATAAAGAGTGTGGTGCACAAATTCTTAATAAACGAATGAATCTGAAGTTATTTGTGAGAAGTTTGCGCAAATCAACAACCAGCTCACTAAAATTCTTTAACTTCAAACTTTATCAATACTTCAGCCCTCGTTATCTCAACTTCATCGCTTCATTGCATTGAAATTATTTGTTTGACCTCAGAGTCTGTTTGTAGCTCTGCAGGGACAAAAAAAATCCAACAAAAAACTGAAAATCCATTGTGTATTATCGGGTTTTATCATTGTGTAAATATTATGCATGTCACTTCATATCAGTAAACGCACACTGGAAGGAAAACAAACTACCAAACACTGATGAGATTGGATGAAGGCGGCAGCTGCAGCAGCAGGGAGATTGAGGTGAATATTGATTTGCTCAGTGTGCTTAGCCGATAATCCACTCTGAATAGCCAGCAGGTCGCCACCGGCAGCCTAAAGCCGTGTATGTTTACCTCCAAATTATCAGGAAAGTACACTGGACTAAGTATGAAGGAGTGTTTGAATGAAAACGTGTTGGTGTCATTTCACAAGGTGATTTTATTTAGTTATTTATTTTTTATATTTGATGAACAGGCATGAGGAATTTCCACCCGTATTCTTCGTAATCTGTAAACGACTGTATAATAACTATTCGTATCAGCTCAGAAAATATGTAAGCATTAGCCACAACGATGCTGTACTCACTCCTGTGTACAGCTTTTTAATAAATCATAATCCTGCTAGGTCCCTATAGGAATGTATTAAGTTTGGATATATAATCCTTTTATGCCTTTTGAATAAATCAAGTCTCATCAGGTGCACCACACAGATGTATTAGCCCATCTACTTAGCTATGATTTAATAAGACACAGTTGTCTTCTTTAAATTCATAACCCATAATTCCATGAACAGTGTATTTATGAGCCTTAATTATTCCTTGCACTGCTTTATAAGGCAGCAAATTACATTGTTTCGATTAATAGCCCATGTTATTGCCTCCTGTCAGCCATAGGATTGCTTTTCCATTTTTCTTTAATGCCGTTTGTTGGTGTAAAATAGTTGCGCACAGCAGTTTCAAGTGAAAGATTTTTCCATTCATTCCAAGGAACATTTCACATTACTTGTTGTATTGCCTGCTTTGAATAGATGAGCTATAGTTTATTGGTGCGCTGTGTCCGTAAATTTGTGTTTTGCTTGCTGCGAGTGGTGCCATGACCAGGATCTGTATATCTATTTTGCTTAATAGAAAAATTAGTGTATCTCAGTTTGATTTGCTGAAATATTACCCCACAATTAAATCATCTTTATATTTGTTAACCTGACAGTATGAATTTGGGAACTTCCTTCCCTTAAACACAAATTTGTGCAGAAGCAAAAACAGTGGAAAAGCAACACGCGTATGCAAGTTGAAGCAGCTTCAATAAGATGCTTCATACAGTATGAGATTTGCCAGTACAATATGAAGAATCGTATCAGCTGATATGGGTTGGAATAAAGATCCATCAAGTACTTTATTCCACTAACGTGATGCTCAATTTATTGTTAAAGTTATTATGTTAATCAAAAAAGGTCATGCATTCTATATGGATCCAGTTGATATGATGCAAAAATGAAAGCTTTGTTAAGGGTTTGAACTGCGTAGAAGACTGAATATTCATTTAGCATCACTGCTAATGTGATATGAAGCCAAAGTCCAATGATTAAGTCTAAAAAAAGTGCACTGTAATAAATATTTAGAGCCTTGCAAATGTATGGCGTGTGTCTCTGGCCTGTCTGTATTGCATCAGTGTATTTATTTTATAAGCCTGACATCATTGAGATAGAGCTTACTGTGCTACAGAGTTTGAATTCATCCTCACTACATTTCCTGAGCCAGCAGCTTGAGGGATCTTTGTATTTTGAGCCACCTACACAACCTTTGATGATTGCTTTGATCCCACTAATTCTTTCCCACTTACTCTCCAGTGGTCACATACTGTATGCTTCAGCTGCAGAATGTGCACTTTACACAAGATCATAGTGGCGAGTGCAATCGTTATTTTATATTCTTACTGAAGATGCTTACGTTTATCTCCATCTGTCTTTTTTAGCTCCACAAGTCATTCACTAATCATTCATTGAGGAATGATCTCACCAAGCATCGCCTTCAGTTTCTGTTAGTGTCCAAATTCTGATGGTTTTGCTTTTCAGACACGCGTTTTCATTGTCACGTGTAGTTTCTTGTTACCTTTGAGTTACCCAAAACATGCTCGAAACAACGTTCATAATTTTAATTACATGCTCTTAATAACATGCTCTTACATTTCTCATTAAAAAAAATGCTTCTCATTCTGGAAAATTTTCTCTTCAATTCAATTTTTTATCTCTGATGTTCTCCAGGAAATATATGCAGCCCTTTATACTAGTATCAGTATAATGTCTCACTGTCAACACAGAGATTAAGTATTTTAGTAAATCATTTAGAGTAACTGTCATTTTGAAAAGCTTTTAGGGAATATTTACCTCTGCACTCGTGTTGCTTTGGCGATAACTGCCTGTTTCAACCATATACAGTTTGTTGGCTTACATCAGAGGAGAGAGAGGAGTCTAGCAGAGCTCTGATTTATTGGTGTGAAAAGCTCCTGCTGCTAAACAATAGGAAGCTGTCAGCTTTGAACACGCAGAGCAAAGCTTTGCCTCGTCTGTGCTCTGAGGACAATAACGATTGAGCCTCGATCTTTGCAGAAGTGGGAGTTTGTCAGGTTTGAACTCTGGCTGTGCCATCACATTTGAAAGGATGGGATGCGTGTTTGCAAAAGTGGACATGCATTTTTGATTTTTCTCCACTGTTTGTGTGCAAGTAAGGTAAGTGTGGAAAGAGTGAGCAACGCAAAGTCTAGTAGAGGGAAGAAAATCTGCCCTCCTGCTCCCCCCCTACAAATTCAGACATACAACCAGACACTGGTTCAGACGGTAATTCATCAAGGCTGCCAAACACACAGTCAGCAGCTGGAAGGATGTTATATAGACAGACTGATGAAAGTTATACCTTTAAATCAGCCTTCCACCTACAGCTTGTTGCCTCATTGTGTTTTCATCATTGTGTCATTTCATAAAAATAGTGTTGACAGTTTGAAGCCTCTGGGGAAGCAGAGGCGACATGTGGATCTGCTACAGATGACAGGAGGAGGAGAAATAAAAACATACAGGCTTGTCAGCACACTTAGAATAAAACAAAGCCTGAGTCTGAAAGAAGACAGACACAGAAATCGATGTTGCATCATTGTTCTCGGGGAGCACGCTTTGGCCTTAATTGCTTGTGATATCAGCAATATAACCATTTCAACCCCTCGGGAAGATCTCTACACAGACGGGTGGAAAGTAAAGATAATGGCGCTTAACGTTTGTGATTTCAGGAGGCACAGCATCCAGGCAGAAGGGCTTCCGCGGCTGTATCCGCTCTCTGCAGCTGAACGGCGTCACTCTGGACCTGGAGGAGAGGGCGAAGATAACACCAGGCGTTCAACCCGGCTGCCCGGGTCACTGCAGCAGCTATGGCTCGCTCTGCCAGAACCATGGCCGCTGTGTGGAGAGAACTAATGGCTTCCACTGTGACTGTAACCTGTCAGCGTACACCGGAGTCTTCTGCCAAACAGGTACACACACAGTGTAGCGAGAGTCATACTTTAAAAATGTCTGGATGCTGTAAAGATGTCGTTTAGCTGAAGGAGCTCATCGTCACAGGCGCTAACAAATAGTCTCAAATTATTTCACTTGCAACAGTATCACATACCTATAAAGACGTACGTGGTAGAAATCCTTGAAGTTCTTAGTGTAGTGGAGTGGAAGAGAGCGAGTATGCCTCACAGATGATGCAAAAAATACAAAAGAAGTAGTACTGTGGGGAGATCTCCCAACGACTTGGTGCTGAGTTACATGGTGGAAACTAGAAAACTGGCACATCTTGGAAGTTTTTACAGAGGTTCTGTTAAAAAGTTCATCCTCTCAGCAAAACTCAACAGGGAAGTTTCAAAAAATAAATAAATAAAAGTAACATCAACAAATCAGACAACAGGAAGTGACAGGAAGAGTTTACATTCTGTTGACTAAATTCTCACAAAATGAAACACTTTGTGAGAATTTAGTCTTTGAAAAGCTGAAGCCATTAAAAGGTTGTGTTTTCTTCTGAACTGAGCAACATTAATGGTTCCACCTGCCTTGACGTCTCTATAGGAGACCTGTTATAAACACTTTACAACATGCTGCACAGAGCCACTTAATGTGTCTGACCTCTTTCCTCGGCTTTACATTTAATTTCATAAGCTCTTATATCCAAGCCAAGGTTAAAGCTGTGGTTATGTGTCGGCTTGTGGTTGCTGCTGGAGGAGTCCTCGAGCCCGAGCATCAACTCTGTGTTTACATCCCTGTGAAGTCAGTTAGAACATACAGACATTCAAAGTTTTCTATTTTTGTAAAGTGAACTATAATAGGATGAATTATCATAATAATGAAACTCAAAATAAATGGATATGGTAATAAAAATAAATACGAATATTCAGAGTGGATGTTAAGGTTAAGGTAATCATCTATATTGTTTCACAGAATCGTTTTTCTGCAGTTGACACTCGTTAAAAAGTACTCAAAGTATTTTGGTTTGATGTAAATTCATTGCATTAATGATGCATCTTCACATTGAACTCTATGTCTGGGTACAAACATTTCACTGAGTTCAGCAGGTTAAGAGGACTCTCCACCCCTCTTTCATTCCCGCTGCTGGCATCTACTCTCTTCAGCCTGCTGAAGCACCACAAGTGTGTTTAATTGCTTTAATTCATTAGTTGAATAGAGAACAGATACAACTGTATTTAAAGTTGAAGCCAAACTTTAGGTGATTAGTATTTGTTTTTCTTCCTGCTCCAGTATTTTTTTCAGAACATTCTTGTGGTGTTAAAAACTATTTAGGCTATGTGAAATTGTTTAAAAGGTAACTTAAAGAGTTTTTGAATAACCAGTAGCAATTTAATATTGAAACTGAGAGGCAACCTTAGATATATGAATTGTACATTTTGTCATTTCTATCAGAGGAAAAACAACACAGGATCTATTTAATCCAATGATCTGCTCATGTACATGCAAATGTGTGCAAACGTCTTGAGCCATCCCTCACTTCTCGCTTGCAATGAGCCAGACTTTTTGTAGTTTTTTTAAAGTGGTCATGATCAGAGGTTCTCCAGGCTTTCTAAAAATCTTTCAAAGTTCTTCTTCGGACATTGGCTGCTTTTTAACTTTTTTTTAGTCCAGTCCTTGTACCCCACCATTTTCAAAAGAATTTTTTTTTTCTTTAGGTACTTCACACTGACCTACGAATCATACAGGCATAAATAAAAGGCAGCCAGCTCAAGAGCTTAATCAGTGCTGAGAACCTATTTTAAATTGTATCTTGTATAATTTGTTCCCACTTTTTTAGTTGAATCTATGAAAAATGTCAGCGATAACATGGCTGACAGGCAAAAAAAAAAAAAAGATAATAACAATAATAATAGAGGTAGGTAGGTGCTATAACCTTTCCGTGGCCGCTTTCTTCCAGAGGTGTCAGCCAGCTTCAAGTCAGGAACATCTGTCAGCTACACCTTCAAGGAGCCCTACGAGATGAGCAGGAACAGCAGCGCTCTGCCGTCCTCCATCTACTCTGACATGACGCTCAGAGGAGAAAACGTCTCCCTGAGCTTCAGGACAAACCAAAGTCCAGCTCTGCTGCTCTACGTCAGCTCCTACTACAGAGAGTACCTGGCTGTGCTCATCAATAAACATGGTGAGGAGAACACCTGTCTTACAGGAAGACAAAACTTTTAATTTTTCAAAAGTTTTTATACCTGATGACAAATTTAAGAGGGCTTCTATTTGCATTTCTTCTTCTCCATGTTCAGTTTGGTCTCTCTCCTCTTCGTCCTTCAGACTTGAGGTTGAATGTCTTCTGTTATTTATGAACCAGCTGTTTCACCCTCTAAATATCTTTCTGTAATTCTTTCTTGTTAATGATCCATCTTTTCCTTCGTTATGGATGTCACTTCTTTTAAACGCAACACAGTTTCAAACCTAAACCAAAATATTTTGTGGGGGAAAGTTTAAAAACAGAGCCTTTCACCCTGTTTTTTTTTATATCAAAGTTCTCCTCACCTCTTAGTCTTTCCCCTTTCCCATCATCTTTTCCACATATCAGGCTCTGCCCTCTCCTGCTTCTCTCAGTCTTCTCGTCCTCTTCTACTTAGCAGCTTCAGAAGATCTATAAGAATCTGTCAGATCTATCCTCTCTCTGGATCCCTGTCTACTCTACTACTGTCTACTCTACTGCCTTTTAACACGTCCAGCTGTTTTATCTTTGAAAAAGTGCTGCAGGAATAAGAGTTTGGGTGATGAATCCTATAAAAGTTGCAACAGAGGCAATTTGAATTTGGAATTCAGTATCCAGCAATAAAATTGGCACTTTGCTGCTTGGTTAGCTATAAATGTTTGGGGGTTTTTTCTGCTGTTAATGCCCTGTTGTCCATCGGCTTTCTCTGAGTTATTAAGGCTTCATGCTGACCGGGGAGTTGACAGGTAAATGTGCTTAAAAGTGTCCAGTGAAATCCTTAAGAGCTTTCTCTTGTTCTGCTTATTTCTTTTGCTGCACTTAAACATTCTTCAGCCAAAATCATAGATATTCATTGTTAATCACTTAAGTCTTGCTTTCAAGAACTTATGCATAAACCACGTTATCAGAGATGGCAGCTACGGGAATGAGCTTTAATACATCAAGTAATTATTCCTTTTTGGTAAATACACCAAATTAAAAGATGAACACAGTGAATCATGATTATGAAGTGTTTCTTATGGGATTATTTATAATTGAAAAATATTATCCTGATAACATGGATGCGTTTGAAGGACAATGTATAATTTCATATCCTTGGTTTTAATCTTAAAAGCCCCAAAGAAATAACGTTGCTTTATATAAATCCGCTCCTAATGCTCTGTATATTAGGAAAATTAATTAGATTTAGAGTTTTGTTATTGATAGGGAATTACCTCTTAATCCTCTTAAAATGGAAAGCTTTATTAACTCAGTGATGAATCCGAAAGATGCGTATCTAAGGTTATTTTTCTTAAGGATGTTTTTTTTGTAAAGGTTATAGAACACACGGATGTTTTCGTCAAGAGAAAGAAAGAAGTTTAACGTGGAAAAACTTGGTGTGTTTGTGTGATTAAGATAAGCTGGAGCTGAGATACAAGCTGGACAGCAGCAGAAACACCGAAGTGCTGAGGAGCAAAGTGAGGAGCCTCGCCAACGGACAGCTGCACACCGTGTCCATCAGGAGGCTGACAGACTCTGTGTCTGTGCAGGTGAGGAAAAGAACACAAATACTGTATGACTACATTTATGGTTTTACTTAGGTTGTGTGCAATATACACTATACAATACATGCATACAGTATATGACAAGGTGATATGTGCTTCCTTAAATCTTCAAGAGACTACAAAAGCAGGGACTGCACGAGTGAATAGAAAATAGTGAGGAGCATCTCACCTTACACACAAAATAACAATACTGTTCAATTTTAACAGCTTTGAAGTGACAGAAGAGTGTAATTTCTGCCATTTCAACTTTTTTTTAAGACTTCCACTTTAAAATAAAAGGTTACAATGTTTTTTTCACCACCAGATGGGGACAAAAAGCACTATGCGCTGATCAATCAGATTATTTTAAAGAATGATTGAATGTTTTGCAGTTCCTGCTTGAGCATTTATTCCCAGATATGCCACTGTGCTCTCACTGTTTTAAAACAAACTCCATTAGCCCAGTGTGAATAGGTCCTATTACAACTTACCCGTCAGCAATGTTCCCTCTAATTTTTCATGTGTCTGAGCGAACACACAAACTCCCTGAGCGGTCCCTTGGACCACTGTGAGCAACATTAGACGTGTGCACTGTGGTCACGCCAACATCGAATCCATCCAAGTTACATGGTTTATTAAAATAATCAAAATACAGCATTTACATTTATGTTAGACTACTTTTAATTAACTGCTTTATCCCACTTACAATGAAAATTTAAAAAAAAATTGTTCATGACCTGTGTAGTATGTTAACACTATTGGAAGTAAAAAAATAAAAGATATATATATATATATATATAGCTTTGACTTGTATTATGAGTATGAGTCTGTGGTCTGGGAGAGAGTCCTGTAACTCTCTGTCTGCAAAATACTGTATATAATGACCAATGTTGGGCAATTAATTATATAGTTATTTCTTCAAAAAAAGTAACCGAGTTATGCAAACAAAGTTTTTTGCAGCTGTTTGCAGCCAAGGCGTTTTTTTAAATAAACATTTCAAACTATTTACAGAACAATCAGCTGTTCTGCATCAAATTTGATGCCACACAAATTATTTGTGCCACTCCAAAAAATAATTTCTGTCCACTATGAGATAAAGGAGAACAACAGCCTGATACCTGCAGGCCTGACAACAGGAGATGTATCACTCCTGTAACACCTGTAACATTCAGCAGTCGCCTCATTGTTCTGACACACACAACAAAACTATTGACTACACTACACACTAACTACACAAGATTTGCGCTAAACGTCGCAAATCTCTCACGTCTCAAAACACCGCCGTCACTCCTAAAACTTCCGCCCTTCCTAAACAACTGGTCATGGCCATGTTGCCATATCATTTTTTGATTGGTCCATGGTACATTTTTCGACCAATAGGAAAGGGTGGGGGGTTTTGGTTTTGTTTTTGCTCACAGGCGGAGAGTGTTTTCGAGCGTTTTCCTTATAAAACGCCGTTTTTACCGTTTCTTCCCGCAGTAAATATAAACAACGGTAGTATTCAGGAAGAAAACCAAACATTGCATATATTTTTATCATAACTCTGGTTTTACGTGGCCTAGCAACACAATTTAAAAACTGGTATAAAGTCCACACGTTTTCCGTCAATTGTTCCATCTGTCCTGCTCACATCTCCAATGGCTGTACACGTTGTCATTAACGTGGCTTCACTCCACATCAGCCACGCCGCTTTGCTAGCTAAAACACCGGTGTCGGCACATAAGGACGCTGTCATAGCCTGTCAACCACGTTGATTAGCTGCGTATATACGAATGTGAATCGCATTATTGGCTGGACTATGGGATAAGGTGGCATCGTTCTAATCCCATACTGGAGCAGCCACTTACTGACTAACACTGCAAAACAGAATTGTTAAAGTATTAATTTTAATTTCAATTCAGGTAGATTTTTTTTTTTGTGCGCAACGCAGATTTTCTGTGCGCAGAGACCATGCCAGCAGTGCGCAATTGCGCACGTGCGCAGCTTAGAGGGAACATTGCGTCAGTATTTGGCACTAAAACCCTGACTTATTTTTGCTTTTATTAACCTGAGTCTATTAACCCCGACACTTATACACTGAAGAGCATTGGATGTTGTTTCGTTTATGGTCCATAGACTTCCACAGAAAAGTTAATGTGCTCCCTTTTCCAGCCCCTGTAATTAAGCCGTTTCCATTCAGTTTCAAGATAAAGACCCCAAAAATAAAAAAATATATAAATACGTAAATGTCATCTTCTGTATTTAATATTTTCTATCTGTATGGTATGCTTCAAACATGGGATACACACAACTTCTATTTGTCACAGATACGATAACTTCACAGCTGTGCATAGGCTCCTTCTTTACTTCCTTCACCATCAGTCATAACATGGAAAATAAACCTGAAACCACTGACATAAAATGTATAGCACAGGAGTTTCCCACAAACATGTGGCAGATTTGGCAGTTTAAAATGATTTGTCTGAAATGAATTGCCATTCTGTTAAAAAGTTTTTTTTACTTTTTAACCGAAATTATTTTTCCATTTGATCCAGTCACATCATGTCACTTCGGGAAGGCTCAATAATCCCTGTGTTAATTTAGTTCGAGGAAGCTCCAGTTATTACTGCAGAGCTATGGAAGGATAGCAGGGATAAACTACACATTAAAACAGCTCTGGGTGAAATATGGATCAACTTCAAAATATCGAAATCTCATGAACAGCGTTAACATCTTGTTAACAACAGCCTCAGATGATATATGAGGTAAACTTAATCTAACTGGGAGCCAGCAGCCTGGACGTCTCTATAATTATCAACACCCTGAGATGAAATATAAGGTGACCTCGTCTTGATGCAGTTTGTCAAGACTCCAGTGAAATATGAGTTGCATCTCATCTTACCGGTTTCCATCACCTTGAGTCATTATATTGTTACAACATGCTTCGGGAACATCAGGTGACCTTCATCGATTGTCACCCAGCTGCATCTTGATGGCCAGCAGCATAGACTCTCTAAAGTGGTCTCACAATTGGACACCGTCATATCCTCTCCCCCTGAGCGAATGAAAAATGAAAAACTAAATCACCCTGGGCTGCTAATACATCATGCCCTCTCTTTCTGCTCTCTTATCAGATGGCCCAGTGTTTAGTTTCCTTTAGGTTTACTGACACACTCCATTAGATCCTTAAAATAGTACATCAAAGTTTGTCAGAGACAGCAAGATAAAGTTCTGGACTTGGGTGCCATGTGTAAACACAAGGGACATAACTAAGAGAGCAAAAGGTACTTCCTGTTCAAAAGAACCAATCTAGGTTATAATATGTGGAAACCTACTGTAATTTCTGTGATATTATATCAGCTTAAGGCTGTAAAAATGTACCTAGAGCTTATTTCATATCAGTAGAACTGCAAACTGCAAACCCAATTGGGGGCTCTTTTTTAACCAGTAATTGTTTTATCAGCCTCTCCCGGCATAAGTATCCGAAGCAGGTAGTTAAAGTGGACAAAGTCCCTGACTTCCTGCTTGTCTTTGAGTTTTCATTACTTAATTCAAAGCATGTTTAATAGCAACTTCAGTCATTTTTTTCACTTGCCTCCACAATTTAATGTCAGCAATTATTGCAAGCAATTTTCAGGTTGGGTTGGAGGGACGATAAGGTGTTTGAGTTGGTGTAAAGTTTATTTGTGTCTATTTTTCACTAAAATTTGACTACAGGGAAGCAGTATGTTTCTTTGTTGTGTGAATGTCTAGCTACTGAATAAAAATATGGTTTGAGGGAACTGCACATCTGTTGTATTTTAGACCTTGTAAATTATCCTATTAAGTTGATTAATATCAAGGTTAAATGCAGTTCTTATTTTTCTAGTTAATCTATTAATGGCAATTTTGGATTCCTAGTACACTCACTTTCATTCACACCAACTTATTTTTTTATACAATGTGTGTAATGGATTGGCAAAAACTTCTATGTACACTTTAACATAAGTACCCAATTACAGTTTCACCTACAGCTCATCATATTTTCACACACCTTTAAAAAACAAAAATCCATTGGAGGGTTGCATTAGGAAGGGCATTGGGTGTAAAAGTAAATAAATAAATAAATAATATCCTACTGTGGTGACCTCTTACAGATAAGAGAGCAGCAGAAAGAAGCAAGCAGAATGGTGTAAATGCATAAGATATGTGATTCATTGCAATAAATCAACCCTCTTCTTTAGCCTTGTATGTGCCCTAATTTCAATATAAAAATGTGAAAGGTCAGAGCTAGTATTTTATTTGTTTTTGGTCTGTTCAGCGCTCCATCTATTTTCAGTCGCTTATCCACGTCTGCATCTGGGTCGTCTGCAGTTTAAGCAAAGATGCCGTGTCGTCCCATTCTCTGGGGGAACATCTGGGTAGGTGTCTTGGGTCTGTCCTCGAGCCTCCTCCCAGTAAGAAATCCCTGGTCCACCTCAGCTGGCTCCTTTGTCGATGTGCAGGAGTAGCAGCTCTAATCTAAGCCCTTTCTCAATAACTGAGCTCTTTAGCTCATCTCTAAGGAAGAACCTTGTCACCCATGAGAAAAAGCTCATTTCCACCACTTGTATCCATGACCTCATTCTTTTGGTGACAACTTGTGGCCGTGGTCTGGGTAGCAACGTAGATCAACCGGTAAATCTTACAGATTTGCTTCACGTTCACCTCTCCTCACCATAATAACAGCCATCTGTTAATCCTCCGCTCCCCTCTCCCCTCACTCATGAAGCTGTTCTGGGCCTGAACCAAAGATCATTATGAATGCTTTTTCCATTTCTCCTAATAGGTCTTGTAAATACACCATTCTGGAGCTTTAAGATAAAGAAGTGTAACTATGACCTCAAGTAAATGTTACTTCAAACAGTAGATGTCTTGTTGAAGTAATCAGCATTTATAATGACTTACAAAAGTTTTTCTTTTTTTTCCCTTTGATGGAAACTTCAGTTATGATTTTGACTAGGTTTTCTTCTTCGCGACCACATGGCGAGATACTCTCTGTGGAGCTGCTCTAATTAAAATAATCTCCAGTGGTGAATTTCACTCTGGATGACTGAATGTTTTTAACTGCAAGTTTGGACTCTGTTGCTTATTCCTCCCTTTGAGCTGGTGAGATAAAGGGAAAGCTGAACATTTAAAAAAAAAAAAATAATCAAATTTAAAAAGGATGGAGCGCCAGATTCACATCACCGCTGACTGAAAAGTAATGACTGGCACGAAAGTAAAACTCACTGCGTCTAATAACTAGAATAGCTCACAGAACAATGTAATACTTTGCTCGTTTTTATGCCTAGGGCATTTTAAAATTTTAATTTGATCTTATTCCACTTCCAGCTGTTCATGTCCTAGTTGATTCACTTTCAACTTTCAGTTTTCATTTTTCTTAATGGTTCTACTATTTCAAAAACTTTCCTTTTGTTTTTTTAATCATCAATTTGTATTCAGATCTTTTAATTTTCTGTGCTTTTATTTGTCTTAAATTATCCTGTATTGTATTCTACTTTACAAATTAAAGGTTGAACAAAAGCCTATTTATTTATTTATTTATTTCAGATTGACCAAAATGCCAGAGAAG
Source organism: Pelmatolapia mariae (assembly GCF_036321145.2). Lineage (NCBI taxonomy): Eukaryota > Metazoa > Chordata > Actinopteri > Cichliformes > Cichlidae > Pelmatolapia > Pelmatolapia mariae. The sequence goes on along the minus strand of NC_086243.1, from coordinate 27,751,664 downwards.
ACTTCAACCTGACATCTGACGGGGAATTTAATGCAATCAAGTCGCTGGTGTTGGGCAGAGTGCACGGTGAGTGAGGACACAGTAAAAGCAGAGAGAAGGTCTTTTTAGTTAGGGAGCACTCAGACTCACATTCATTTGATAACAGCTCTGAGAAGTTTGGTGCCTGACTCTCAGTGTTAGCTTTCTTAGAAAAACTGACTGTAATAAATGGAACCAGAGCTGTCAGCAGGACAAAGGGATATTTTCATCTTAGTAATGAGTGCTCAGAAATGTTGAGTCAAGAAGTGAACAAAAGATATTTTAAGTAGTTTCTGGGTTTTGGGGAGGCACTCTACAATCTTGGACCTTAGCAACAACTTTTTTCTGATATTCTGACCGAGTTGCAGATTACTCTAGAGCAGGGGTGTCAAACTCATTTCACACCACAGGCCACATATGGCCCACTTTGATCTTAAGCAGGCCAGTGAAGCTCCCCTTTCTGTCAGTGTAAAAAAGTTACTTATTTAACTGTTTGTGTACATGATAAAGAAAGAAACCTGTTAGCATGACTCTTTGGACTTAAATTGTAAAAAAAAAAAAGTGTAAAATGGCAGAAAATGTTCTGGTAACTCATTGCCCGGATTGTCGAGGTTTTCTTTCTTTCTTTCTTTCTTTCTTTCTTTCTTTGCTGGGGTGGGTGGGGGGGAGAATCTGTTTACCTGCTTTTTAATCATTTGCTATTTTAGCTGTTTGGTGGTCGCTGAAATGGTTTTGTGAGCTTTTAGCTGAGATTCTGTTGTTTGTGTGGATCCCACACATGTCTATATTTAAATAACAGATCTGGCGGTACATCCCATTAAACCAGATGTTCTCCCTCTTGTCCCCCAATACCGTGAGCATTGGGTTTCAACAAGTTAATTGTTTATTGCTTAATTACTTTGTGTAGTATGAAAAAGGGAGGTTTTTTATCACTAGGAAAAACTGTAAAACTTAAAACTGAAAATACAGTTAAACGTCCAAAATTTCTGTTTTGTTGTGTTTGTTTGTGGTGAGCAGCTCATCAAACAAGTTAAGAATTATAAATGGCTTCAAGCACACATTCAGGCGTGTGAGACTCATTTAGACACTCAGATACTCAATATCATTGAAATGCAGCCAGATGCTTCTCATTTTAAGTTTCCGCTCGTTTCTTCACTTTTTCCCAACATGCTTGTGTTTAAATCCGACCTGTACCAATACACTTGCTGTCTTCGGAGCGTCTGCCCCCCTTCCTTTTCCCCCATGCTATGGTTCCAGTCTATATTTGCATGTAAGTGGCTGCATGGTGTGCCCATCAAAATAAAGCCCCACCCCTGCCTGTGTGGATTCTCAGCTGGGTTGAAGATTCGACTCCCACATACTGACGAGCCATTAATAATCGAAATACGAAATTGGCCGTACGTTTGACACCCCACCTGTAGAACCTTTAAAGTTCATTTTTAACAGGAAGAAAGAAACTTATCTGCAAATATACTGCTGTGTATACAAAAAAACAAGCTTGGCACAATAGATTTCAAGTTTCAAAGTTGTATTATACACAGTACATGTTTCCCTGCAAGAAACACGTTTCCCTGTGCAATGAAAATCTTTCTTTGCTGTCCACAACAGTAAAGGCAAGTTTATCGTGCCATCACCACGTATTCAACTCGGCTGCTCAACCCATAAATGCATTTTCCTTAAAACTGCGCTATCATCTAAGAGGAACTAAAACAGTCTTTTCAGATGTATAGAGCTTTTTAACAAAAAGCAGAAACAAAGAAATAATTGCAAGTTTTTGTTTTTAGCTTCCTGTGATTAGGACTGGATTTAATCAAGCTGGATTGATCTGAACTGTATCATAAATGGAACTGGCACATTTCTGCCTTAATTTAAGATTTAAGTTCCTAGTGTTGATAAATCCATCCATCCATTTTCTGCTGTTTATCTAGGGCTGTGTTGCAGGGACAGCAGCCTTCTTTTGCAAAGGTCTTTACACAAACAGTTGCAACATCTTCCTCTTTGTGTCTGTATGTCTCTTACATATACGCATCATGCGACACAAGCGACGCAGTGAGCATAAAAATGGCCTATGTAAGTGTTCCCAGCCTGAGAGAAGTTATCTCTCTGGCATGTCCTCCTCCTCCTCCCTGTAGGACATACCTGGAACACCTCACCCCCAAGAGGACTCCTAATCAAATGTCTGAACCACGACAGCTGGCCTCTTTCAATGTGGAGGAGTAGCAGCTCTACTCCGAGTCCCTCCCAAATGAGCCAGCTGTCTTTTCTAGATAAGCTGAAAAAGAAAATTAATAGTTATTATTATATATTATAATAATTATATCATCTCTATCTAGTGCAGATCTTGTGTACCTTTGGACTGTTCCAGCACTGCTCATCCCTGGAGGTCTCATTCTGACTACTTGAACATGCTTCTTCCACATAAGTTTTAAACTTTTAAATGGGAATCAACTGTTTCTGTAGTGCACTGCTTTTTCCACTTCCACTCCAGTCATGGGCAGAGACTTGAAACAGCATTGGTGTGATTACAGTTTTTACAATTTTTAAAAAGCCAGTAATTTTTTCCCTCGGTGCCTCCATGAAAGATGGACTAAGATATAAACTGTGAATAAGAGTCTGAGAGGCCACAGGCTGCAGTCACAGCTCTTTCATAAAAAAGAGCAACTAACAGTGGAACAAAAGTAGAACAATACATATTTTCATACCATGTATTAAAACTGTCATGTCAGCATGTTACAGTCGAACTAGAGGAGGCAGGAAAACATCAGGAAAGTGGATTCTCTGTCACTCCCCTTCAACCCTGTCATCCATCAGCCTAACTAATGGACCCGGAAGGAATACAGAAAGACAAAGTAGAGGGGGGGGATATCAGCTGAGAGGAGCTTACAGGCTGCGGCAGTGTCTCCTGCTGCTCTCATCAACATGTAGATGTATGCTGGTAAAAACCACAGTCACCTCTCAGTCATCTGAACAGATAGTGATGCAGCTGCTTCCAGCATTAATGTGGGCTTCCACAGCTGCTGTTTACACTGCTGTGAAGGAGCAGAGGTGAATGATGGAGAGATTTAAGTCAATAAAATCAAGAGATAAAGCTGGAGAGTGTCTCATAATGTGATGGTTGCAGACTGAAAGCAGAATAACTGACTGTCTGCTATAACAGAGGTGAGTGAGTGTATGCTGATGATCATATGATTGTATATGAAAGATGGACATGCCACCCATTGATTTGTCGAAATCAGTTTTGGTGCTTTATGATGCTGTGAATCTGAAGTTAAACTGCAGTTTGTGTACATTGTAAACAACAAAAAAGCAAGCTTTTAATTAGGGATGGGTATCGTTTAGGTTTTATCCGATACCGGTGCCAAACCGGTACTTTTGAAACGGTGCCGGTGCTTAAACGGTGCTCAAACCGGTGCTTAAAGAATGGAGAACACAAAATTGGTCCAAAAACCTCTCATGTTTAGCTGTTTTTTTTGTAAAAAGATAACAATGTAAGCCTTTTCTTCAGCTATAGGGCATATATGGTATCACTCTTGGCTGGAAGCAGTGCTTAAACAATGGAATAAACACAAAATTGGTCCAAAAACCTCTCATGTTTAACTGTTTTCCACTTTTTCTTTGGTCATTTTAGCCTTTTTGGCCAGGGCTGCCATCAAACAAGAAGACAGCCGCATGTAACTACGACGGTGTTTGCTAGTTCACCTTACATGCATTAATGTAATAACGTGGTTAGCCTACTCAACGTGAATTACACACGAACAACATTAAGCTACTCACGCAGAGAAGAACGGCTGCTGCTGCCATCATCATCCTCATCATTTCTGCTACACTGGCAGGGCTAGGGGCCAGGACTCTCCTCTTCGGGTTTTTGGGGGATGTTGCTAACTCCGGGTCCGATAACAGGCACCACACCCGCAGTAGATGTGCACGGTGTGAGGTCTCGCAGCAAGCTATCAAACACGGTGCATTTCTCGGCTTTAAAAAAAACGCTATGCGTCGCCAGGTGTTTCATCAGATTCGAGATGTTACCTCCTTTGACAGTATCACAGTATCACCTTAAAGCACTTGTTGCAGGCTGCTGAGTTTGCATCTTTTGCTGTGAAGTACAGCCAGACTTTTGACCGCTTCGCCTTGGGCATTTTTAATCTGTAGCTCTGCTCTAAAAGAACGTACGTACCTGGACCCGCCTACTATCCTCGGAAACGTAAAATGATTGGCTAGAATTGGCTCAGGAAAAAAAAAAGAAAGCACCGAAATAAAGCACCGAAATGTGCGCTGCTTTTCGGTCTGGTTACTACCGTTTATGTCAGAACCGGTGCCATTATGGCACCGGACACCGGTACCCATCCCTACTTTTAATACTGATGATCAGTGAAAGTCCACAAATTACAAGTCCCAAATAAATATCCAATCAAACAGGGCAAGATGGAAGGGACAGCAAACCATTAAGCCATAATGATTAGACAGGACCGGCACAATAAATACAAAGACAAAGACAGAATTAATCACAGGAAACTAAGGATTTAATACAGGAGGGTAACGAGCAACAGGTGAAGACAGTCAAGACAGCGAGTCAGAGGTGATAGTGAAACACAAAACAAGATGCAAGAAAATTATCCAAATAAGACAGGAAATGACAAAAGAACCCAAATTAACACAGACAAGAAAACTCACTAGAAACTTGATACAAAAGGGAACACAAGAAAGAAGACACTAATACAAAAATCTAAACCATGAAAACTGGAATAACGGAAAGTAAGAATTCCGACCTAAGAACATGATCAATCCAATGGATCATGTCACACTATCCCCATCTTTGTCAGAGCCACAACAGACTGGGAGAGGTTGAAGTTACAAATAGGCCATAGCTAAGCTAACCACATTGCAAAGCATATTATTCATCAGATACTTGCATTAAAAATGCTCTAAAAGGTTTTTTGTTTTTTTTAAGTCCAGTTTTGTGACCTGAGTGGAAGTGATGCAGGAGACAACCACTTATCCACCTGTCAAAAGTGCTAGTGTTGGTCAACTTAAAAAAAACAAAAAGATCCATCCTATGGTTTGACTAAGGGAGGAACTAGCTGTAACAACCAAAACTGTTGTTGTAGACATGCCTTTTAAATAGATATTAATGTAAATATGAGCATTTTTACAAGGCGGTCACTATAAAATGAATGGAACTTTATGTTGAGCCCTGGAAATTGGGACTTTCAGGATTGAGCAGTAATTTGTGTCTCGCTGGTGCAATAACCCAGGTAAACATACAATTCACCAACAGATAATCAGTAATGCAGTCAACAAAACTGATTTGCTTAACCAGTTCAAGTTAACATATTGCTAAAATGAGCCAGGGAGAAAAGTGCAATCTGCCCTTCTGTCCGCATGCTGCCAGTATATAAATGGAAGATTTCTGTACTTTTAAAATAGTGTGTGCATGATAATCAGATGATCGTAGCAACACACTAGCAACCTATCCAGTTTGTACACCGCCTGTCACCTTGTGATTGCCAAGACTGAGCGCCCCCGCCCCAAACTGGAAAAGCCTGGACGTATAATCAGATCACATTGCATCTGCACTTCTGCATGCTGAAATTATTCAGTGTGTGGCAGTTTCCACAGACATGGATTTAACTAATAAATGTGTCCCTGTTAACCCTCAGAAAACTGGCTTCGCTATTACTAATGAACAATGGTACATGCATTTATAATATTTAATTGGAAGATTATACAGCAAATAATGTACTTCATTATAAAACCTGCATCCTGAATGTTACTTTTTTTTTATAAATATAATTATTACTAATGGCCCACTCAGCTACTGTAGTTTGTTTATGAATGTTGGTGTTCGTTTTGATGTATGCAGTGTTTTGTTGTACATAATGTTTTGTTTGCCTTCAATAAGTTGTATTGTTTCTTACCGCTTAATATTTCCAATGTCTTCCTTATTTCCTTCTCTTCATTTTTATTGTGTCTCAGTTTCTTCCGGTTTTTCTTCTTTTGTTTTACATCTGAACTCTTTACCCCTCCCTTTTTTCTCCTCTTGTGTCTTGTCAGTAATTTATTATGTTTATGTTTTATTTACATCCTGTTTCTCCCATGCAAGTCATTAGTCTGTTTTCATACCCATCTACAAACCTCTGTCCAGTCACTGTGCATATTGACAGTGTTTTTTCCTTCACAAATGTGGGGATTATTTACTTACTTTTTTTTTAACTTTATCCATATTGTTATTTGCTCTTTGAGGCCAACTCCTGTGCCCTGCCTTTGGATCCTCACTACACATTTTCCTATCTTGCTCATTTTCTCTCTCCAGAGTCTGATGACCTGGATGCAGACCTGTCCAGGTTGGCTTCCCTCGGTTTTACAGGCTGCCTGTCAGTTGTCCACTTTAACACCATCAGCCCTCTGAAAGAAGCTCTGCTCCGCCCCGACTCCAGCCCCGTCATCATCACTGGACCTTTAGCTCAGTCCAACTGCGCAGCTTCAGCCAATCCCTACTCAGCTGAGAACACACACCACCTGTCAGGTGAGAAAAGGAGGAGACACCTGACTTGTTATTATGTTTTTAATCTTTGAAAATATAAATATGTTACATTTATTAAAAGTTTTGGCTGAACATCTACATGTTTTCTTGCAAAAAATTAAATAAAAATGTCACATCTTAGTTTCAAAACTAGAACCACTGTGTGGAAAATCACTGGAACACACTGGAATAACAGTAGTACGTTATACTTTATTCCATTTTTTTACAGTTATTGTTCTCCACCCTTTCTCCTGATGTGCAGTTTTATATTTGTTTTAATATTTTATCAATAGATACAGTTTTAGAAGAAGGGATTTGTTCCAGTTTGCATCTTAAGTAGACATCTAAACTGAGCCGGCCAGTTTGGCAGAATATAAGCTGCACCCAGTACAGCTGATAGCAGTGACTGTGCAGTGTCGTAACTGAGACACTTTCATGCATCTCTGAGTTAGCGAGTTAGCGTGTCAAATGTAAAGCCTTTAAATGAAAACGTACCATCTTTTTTGCTTATGCTAGCATTTCAACGCCACAGGAGCTACGTCAACAATGCATTTCATCATCATAATATCAAAATATTTATTTCTCAGGACACACGTTGAAGGCCAGTGTAATTGATTGTGCTACAACAGTACACAGGCAAATTTATTACAGAAACTATGATGCCACGTAATGCAAAAACCAATCTGGCCAATGGGATTTGGAGTTGATTCTGTGATTAGGGTGGCATATATTTCCTGCTGTCTTTCATTTTTGCACTGAAACTGAATGAAAGCTGCTCTTCCAGCTCAGAAACGGCTCGTTAATTACGTGAAGTATGCTCCTTGTTTTGGGAGTCTAATGACAGTATGACTGATGATTTAATGAATTTGAGACACAGGAGATTCGTTTGGGATTTCCATCCTTTGGGTTCTTTCTAATCCAGTTTGCAATGCTTTATAGAAGTCACTTGTAGAGCTGAAGTAATCTTCCCTGATCTGATGGGTTGGGGTTTTTTTGAGTCTCTGCTTTTCATTTTTGACTCTGATTTGATCTCACTTCTTTCTTTATTCTAATTTTGCCTCGTTGTGCTTCCTTCTTCTGGTGTGAATAATTTTGGCTGTTCTTCCTTGTTTTTATTCTTGGAGACTTTTGGTTTTTCACATTCTTGTCCTTAGCTTTCTCCACCTTTCTCTTTTCCTCTCTCTCTCCTGTAGACCAGTCTGGTTCAGTGGGTTCAGGTGAACCCTTAGTCAATTCCATCAGGACTGACTCGGCCCTAATTGGAGGTACTAAACTGCTTTACCTTCGTATCTTCTTCACTGGACTTTACTTATAGCCATTTTCCACCCGTGCAGTGCTGGTGTGCAGGCAGTTACGCCTCGTTACCTACATTTCAAGAGATTTATGCAACATTATCAGCAGAGGTTTGGTTATTTTTGTGTGAGGAGAATGACAGCAGACAGAAACTGGCCTGCATTTGTGATTTGTTGGTGATTTTTTTTTTTTAAGCAACAACAAAATTGCTTGGCTTAAAGATAGAACTCCTGACATCAGTGTCCGTGTTATTTTTGGTGGAAAATTGGACACCAGCACTGCTTCAGTGGAAAATAGTTGTTTGTCATGTCAATCGTATTGCCCTTGACTAAAAATAATGAAATTTCATGTGCTTTTCTGGTGCCGTTTTATTTTTTAAAAAAAGTGATGAGTTCAAGCTTTATTTGTACGAATAAAGTTGTGGAGAGAGGTTGAACTCCAAGAAAGAGTAAAGTGGTGTGCCAGGCAGGAGTCCATTTAAAACTCATTTAAAACTTTGCTGCTCTGCCAGCACGGATTGATTCAAAGTGAAGACTGAAAAGGTTCAATCTATAATTGTGCAGATAGAAAAGGTGAGACTCAGAGAAAAGTCATTTAAAACTGTCCATTAAACCATCCAGTACACAAAGGGCAGCCCACCTAATTAAACCAATGTAGGGATGATTTGCTGATGGGAAAACTTTTTCTGCTCTTATCTTAAAACCTCTGGTCACTTTATAATGTAATGTAGTATGAAATTGATTTCAGATGGATTCTGGAATGCCAATTAAATGGAACCTGCTCTCATATTCCCAAATGTGCTCAACAGAGCAGAAGAGCGTGATGGCTTCAAAAGATTTAAACTGGTGTTTAATGTTCTCTAAAGTGCGATTAGCAAGATAATCAAAACATTTAGAGATGGTACTACAAGGGGAAGAGTTTGCTTCCAATCCATACATCAGCTACAATAACGTCAGAACATTCAACCACATTGAAATCTGAAAGGTGATATCTGATATGTTATAAAATCCTTTTACCTTACAGGTGTCATTGCAGTAGTCATCTTTGTGATTGTGACTGCACTGGCGATAACGGCCAGATTCCTCTACCGGAGGAAGGATACATATCGTAACAAGGAAGTGAAGGGAGTCAAACAGGAGGACAGCCAAGACTTTCCTTTTAACAACCAGGCTGACTCCCAGAATCTCTCCACTGAAAACCCAAAGGAGTATTTCATTTAACTGGAGGCCCGATGACCCGATGCACTGCTGGGCTTTTGGAGCCGAAGCTGCAGACAGACGCATCTTGACACGCCTTGGGACTTTGCAGTGCACTCGAGAGCCACTCAGACACTTCTCTGACAGAAGTGGCTCTGCAGCATGTGAAAAGCAAAGAAGAACAATTTTCACAGTGTTGTCTTTCTGTTGCTTAATGTAAAATGTGAATACACTGATGCAACAGCGTTGGACTTTAAGGGTGTTGATATACTTGTTCAAGCAACTGTAAATATTCAGCAATGTGAAACACTGAATAATGTCTTTGTAACAATCTGGCTAATGTTGAAATGTTGGAAATAATGGAGGTAACAGTATTTTTATTGTGCATGGGCAGGGAGAGTGTGAAGCTGTCTTCTGTTTGGATTTCACCTGGAGAAAGATGGGGATAAACTCCAAACTGCCTGCGAGACATTTGCCTGCATTTCAAATGATCCAACAAAAGCCATCCATGGATATTTTATATTTACCTTTTTCATGTTTCCAACTATTCTTCCCAGTAACTCGCTGTTTTTAACCCCTTCTCGAGTTTTCATTAACGTTTGTGAGGTCAGTGGTCTAAATATACAGTATATGCGAATTACATCCGTAGAAATTATTCCACAACACACAAACACATTCCAAAGTTATGAGTTTGATCACTGTTGACAGAAAATGTGTATCCTGACAATAAGAAAGCAATGTTACCACAAAGGTCGTCGTTGTCTTAGTGATTCAGGTGGTGGTCCGTTGTAGGTTTTTTCACTGACTGTTCAGCCGTTAGGCCCAAAGCTTTGTGTTCACGCTCACCACTCAAAGCATCATCTTTGGTGTCAGTAGGCAGCTGTATTCACAAAAAAGGCCCACTGTGGTACCGGTCTTCTGACAAAACGTCCTACTTTGTCAAAACATCCTACCGTTGCGTAAATTTATAGTCATGTCTATCAATCCATGCTACCTTATCAGAATATACTACCTTACGTGGTTTATACCTCCATCGTACATAGGACGGTAGGACGGTCAAATCACACTACCAAAACGTGCTTCGTGCTAGTATTTATTTAGGTAGGACAAGGTTTACGCTGTATGCCAGTTTACAGAAGTTTAGAAGTACTAACTCATTACTTCCATTGAGACTCCAAATTGGAGTATTTTTGCACAAAAAAACAAAATGCATGTTAGCTTGAAAAGTTAACAAATTGACAACAGCTTAAGGAAAACAAGTATCCACTGTAATAAAGAAGTAAAACATATAATACTAACATTTTTTTCACACGCACGAGATCGGGGTGGGATCAAAGAATAGGCGTGTACTATTAACACCGAAAACATGGCCGTTTTGAGTTGTGCGCATGCGCAGTAACAACAAGTAGGACAGCTTGATAGGTAGGGTGTTTTGCCAGAACACTGGCTCAAACATCAGGCTCGGTGTGTAATGTAATGGAACATTTAGCAGCAAAAGAGCCAAATATCTTCTTATGAGACCAAACCAGAACTTAAAAGATTTCCCAACTTGTTACACTGTCAGTACAGGATGTGTACTACAGACGTGCCTGGTCACCAATTTGCAATTATCATTTAAGCAAGAGATAAAATTGACTAGTTTGCTAGTCTAAAGATTTATTTAATTACATTGTGACACTGACTATTTGCTATGTTATACAAGGCGGTGTGTCTGATTAGTTTGCTGAGTTTTTCTAACTGTAGGATCAGTAGCTTTGATTTTTTTTCCACTCCAGTATCCACATCTTGGTACAGAATATGGTTCTAATTAATTCTGAGAAATATGAACGTCCAAAACACAGCCACTCTTTTTATTTTATTATATTTTTTAAATCGTTTGTTCAGCAAAACAGTCGTGGTTTGTATGGCTGTCATCTATTGGCTGTCTCGTTTGTTTATTTATAACTTCCGTTCACAGAAAGAGAGATACAGATAGGGGAGCAGCCGTGTGTCAAGGCTGCAGTCCTGGGATGAGGATGGTTATATAATCAGAGCTGGAATGATGAACTCAATACAGTAGCTAAAGTACAGTAGTACATTTTTTTCTGGGAAAGGCTGTGCACAATGGTATCCAAAATGTGTTTTTTATTCAAGTCTTAATATTATGACCCTAAAAATACGTTCTCTAATTGATATGTAAGTTCATATCATGTGGACAGTTATCAAAGTCAGATGATTTTTTATGTAATTTCAGACTGACACTTCTGAAACTTTAAAACGGATGTGCTGAGTCAACTAACCTTCTACGACGGGATGGAAATCAGTTCTTTTGTTCAGTGTAGCTCAAGAAATTCCTCATGGAAAAAAAGAAAAATCATAAATACAAGCCTTACTAACTTCACTGGTTACTTCATAGTACTATGACTTCATCCCTGTAAACTTTCTGGATTGATTTATACAAACCTTTATATATGTTCGTATCTGTTATAGTAAAGGTGTGACAGATGTAAGCCACAATTAGACTTTCAGCTTATTCTTTAAAGAACATCTTTTTAGGCTTATAGTTATTTTCACATATATGATCATATACATGGTGTTATTTTGATGGATTCTCATATTAAACATGGCCACCAAAGACTGAAATAATCTGTCTCTGAGAGACAAAAGCTCACAATTAAGACTTCTGCAAACAGATGGTTTGAGGCAGTTTCGTACTCTTGGCTCTGTGTGACAACAAAGACGGGGGATATCCCTGCCATCACATACAGTAGCGATGAGCATAGAAGCCCTGCTGTTCAAATCTTCTGTTTATGAGCAACAGGAATTGTAGTGGTTAGCACTGTGTCCTCACAAGCCCTGGGTTTGAGTCCCGACTGGGGCTTTTTTGTGTGCAGGTTTTATATTCTTTCCAGGTACTCCTGTTTCCTCCCACAGTCATGTGATGAGGTCACTATGGCAGCTGAGATAGGCTCTGGGATCTTGAATTGGAGGAGTGGTATAAGATGGATTGAGGAAATCAAACGAAAGTCAGTTTAAAGTAGTAGTTAAAACACCTCATTTCAGACAGGATGAACAGAGTCCCTTTATAAAGGTAACTTACTGTTAATCATGCAAAGCTTTAGTAGGTCCAAGAATTTTAAAAAAGGAGCTGAAAATTTGTATAATAGGGCCCCTTTAATCATAAAAAGACAGCACTAAGAGGAAACACAAATAAAAACCTTGATCATTGCTAGACTGCTATCACATGTGCAGTTTACTTAAAAAGTCTTTGCATCCTCCTCACTTTGCTGCCTCCACTTAAAAGTTTTCTCCTCCCTGCTGCATACTGCCTGCTGGGAGCTTCCTCACTCAGCTCCCTTAATGTCTTTGAACAGTGAAGCTTTTAACACCGACAGCGGCACCGACTCTCTAACAGTGTGTCTGTCTGTCACCTCGCTCCGTACACGCAGAGGCAGTTAATGTGTTTTGGAAATGCTAATCTGCTTTGAGCTGACAGGTGGATTGTGATTCGATATAAAGCAGAGGGAGATGAGGAGAATCAGACAAAAATAATCTGGGAGACACTGCCAAGCATCCATGGCTATAATGAAAACTCATTCTGATATTAACACTTGAAAATGAAGCCAATCCTTCCATGTGTTAATCCAGCTCATGTGGAAAGAGGACTGCTGATAGAAGGATGAGAAACAGAGGGAAGCTCAACAGCAGCTGCTTACCAAATACACGCCACAGTCTCTGTGAGATCCAAAACCTCAGATGAGATTTTAATGACAAAAGTTGCTCAAACTTTAAACTCACTCTCCTTGTGTATTTTGTCTTAAAATGCACTTTTGTCAACACTAATGACAGACACTGCGTTCTCCTGTATTGCAGTCTTCTCACTATGAACTTTATGCTGGAGTCGATAAGTGGTCCCCATGCGGCAGATCATTTCTGCTGCACTCACTTTTAACACATAGGAGTACAAGTGAGATGTGTTCAGGCCAGCAAAGTCTAGTAAAGTGATTAGACTCCGATAGCCCATCCCAGCAGTGATTGGGATGTCCTGCACGAATCCTTGAGTCTAGACGCTGATGGTGGAGAAAGAATGACAGATATGCAGTAAGATCTAAAGTCAGAGGAGCGAAGGCTGATTGGCCAGAAGAAGGCCGGCAGAAGATGATTGGAGTACACCAGTGATGTCACAATAAGCTTGACAGTGTGGGAAAGTGGAAGTGATGTCAAGTTTAGATTATCCCCCAACACCTGGAAGGCAGACAGATGTGTGACTCCTTGCTGAACTTCATTTTAATGCAGATGCAGTTTAAACGACCGTTTCCAATAAACTGGTGTGTAAGCTGATAAAAGTCCCAAATGTTTACACAAGTAAACACACAGCAAAAACCGAACACTTAACTGGAGTTTGGGTTGATGGAACGCATCAAAGAGACCATTGTGTTTATCTAACCTCCAGTTTGAAAACTATAGGGAGTGGTGACCACAGGCCTGATCCACTGAGGCTTCATCTTACGACCTACAAACCCCAAATGTTGCCAGCACACTCCCTACTGTTGGTTCTAAGATTTTCAGCAGTCTGTTAGCTGTTACTTTCACACACTGAAAGTACAAGTTTCAAAATATGTTTTTGTTTGTTTGGTTATTTTATTGAAATAGACTAACTATTAAATTTTAATTGGGTACAGACACTCAGAGTCCCCCTGTAGAGTAAGAGTAACACTTGATCCGTGGCCACCATCTACACATGTTAAATTTAATGTTAGTTAGCTAATATTAGCTTGCCAACACACCAAGCTACCATTCAGTGTTTTCCATGTTAACTTGTTAAACATTAACAATCATGGGAGACACATTTCTGTCCATTAACTGAACAGTGAGTAACACTGAAAATGAAAGAGATTTTATAGAAAGGCTTATACCCAGTTAATGATTTTGAGAATTGTCAAACTTTAATTAGAATACAGAAGCCCTATATCATGACAGCTACATATCTGAACCTGCATCCATACATTGAAAATATAAACAAAAATCCAGCTTTTGCCGACAGTGGTTTGGTTTCTGTTCTGGCAGCAAGTGCAGTTAAGCTGAATGATCATCAGTGTAACTTTAATAATGTCATCGTAAGCAATGTTGGTTATTGGTAAATAGCACTGATGTCACTGTGTTTGAATGAAATGCCGTGATAAAAAAAAAAAAAAAAGTTTATCACATTTATTTATCCAGAAAACTTTAACCATATTTTAGTCATTTAGTTACAGAAAAAAATCCTGTTTAAAAATGAAAAAGTTTTCTTTCAGAGACAGAGGAAGCACTTTTTGTCTTGATTGGTTTCAGGCATTATATTAAGGTAAGACTCCACACACTTAACCTATGCACCAGTTAAAGTCATGCAGGAGATGTATCATATCACTTTGTCTATCCATCCGTCCATCCATCCGGTACACCCTGGAAAGGTTGCCAGTCTGTTGCAGAGCCAACACAGGGAGACATACAACAATTCACACTCACATTCACACCTATGGGCAATTTAGAAACACCAATTAACCTAACTGCACCAATTGCATATCTTTAAACTTTGGGAGGAAGATTTAACTTCTGCAGATAACCCACGAAAAATGGGCAGAACATGCAAACTGCACACAGAAAGGAAAATTTAATATTATGAGAATTACATTTTTCTTTAGGTGTAGGATGTAGCATGTAAATTAGAATTACAAATTTATTTTGCATGCATTTCCCAAAATTATATTAGGCAATATATGGAATACGGTAAATACAAAGTAAGTCCTGAAAACAAAATCTTATTTTATGTAGTATTGTAGGAGTGTGATATTAGAATTTATAAACATATATTTAATAAGGTTAATTAAAAATTACATTGTAAAACAGTCCTTGACGGTTTCCAGAGATTATTTTATTCTTTAGCACTGAATACATTTAACCTGCACTTAACCTTTAACCGTTGGCTAGCTTTCAGTAGTTTGAGAATCCCTCTGATGGCTGATTCCTGTTAACATGAGCAGTTTTAGAGCCCAGAGTGTAGGGAAATATGTAAAGCTGTGAAGCATCGAGGAGCAGAGCATGCCAAAGTGATTCTCTGTGAGGAGCCATATCTTCTTTCTGCCTGTTTAAAGGTCTCAGACATCTGGAGTTACATGATGATTCTGCTGCCTCAGATCAGTAATCCCCATTTACCATCAGTGGTTGTAATAAGAGACCAGATGTGAAGCTAATAACTGAAATATTTAGCACTAGTTTTGACATCAAAGATATAGTGAAGGAAAATAAAATTCAACAGGTATATAAAAAAAGCTAATTGGAATTTAAATGATAAATACTCTCTCATCTTTAGTGGTGCAGTATATATAATGGCCACATTTTGACACAGGTTGAGTTGTAGTCTGTGTCTTGAAAAGGTATCAAAGCAGGACTGGCTCTGCAATAGCAATAGGTCACTGGAAAACAGGTATTGAACGTCAGGTCAATACACTTATTTTCTGAATTCTGAACCTTTAAGGAAAGCTAAACCTAAAATCACAACTGAAAAAGATACAGATGCAGAACACAAGAAACCAGGAATGTTGCAAACACAAGGACCTTAAACAAAAGTCAGATAACTTTCTACAAGCCCCAGCTAATATACAAGCCTCTAAATCACCGTGCAAGACTAGGATCCAGTGGGCTGAGTTCTTCTTCTTCTTCTTCTTGTAAGTATTATTGGCGGTTGGCAAGTGGGCTGAGTTGACAAGTAGCTGGGGAGTTACCAATGGTGAAAACAGTGGGAACTGAACCTAAACCAGACACCAAAAGGATGTCTGATGAAATGAATAGTAAACTAGACTATAACTGAACATGGCCTGAAACAGGATTTGTTCAGGAGCAGGAGTCTGCCACAAGGAAACTGAAAATAATCTTTTTATACTTCACATAAATGTATTCAAACGCTAGAAGGCCACTGTACGGCTGAGGTGGATTTAGATTAGGGGTGGGTTTTTATAATCGATTTATCGATTAAAATCGATTCTGGCTTGGATAACGTAAAATCGATTCATTAAAATCCTGAATCGATTTTTTAATATAAATTTATTTTGCCCGAAATGCTAGAATCTCTGGTGAATTCTCACAAAATTTCAACAACCACCAAACAGCTAAGACAGTAAATGAGAGCAGGAACACGGATTCTGCACAAAGACATAAACACACAGCGCGACCCGCGGATCAGAATCAGTGAGATGTCGCCTTTCTCACGGTAGGGGCTGAAAGCCGACAGCTCACTGATTCTGATCTATCGGCGGGTCCGCGCTTTGTGTTCACGCCCTTTTTGCGCTGATTCTAAAGCTGTTAGTTTTATCTCTCTCCAAACAATATTGACCGAACCAGCAGCACAAGAAGATCCAAACTACGCTTCACATAAACATCGTCATGAATTCACTCTGACTTTTACTGTTTTGCTTCCACCACACTTCATGCACAGCTCTCTCTCTCTCTCTCTCTCTCTCTCTCTCTCCCAAGTCTACCGTTGTTTACAGCGCTGTCGGCCGCTGTTTTTTTTTCCCTTTTACATTCTTCAGAAAAGAAAACCTCATTTCTGCTGTTCAATACTGAACCAATTTAAACTTTTTAAAATTATGCAAAATGCAAAACGCTTAGCCGTGTCTCTAATAAAACCGCTGTAACGTCAGAGGTACGTTCATATGTTCATTAATGGTTTTCTTTCGTTTGTGATGTACTGCAGAATATTTTTTTATAAAATCCCAGGCCAGGAAAATCACCTTCATGTTTTTCTGTGTTTTATCTTCAGCTACTTTGACACAAAGGCATCTGCTGTGACGCTCACACCTTTGATAAAGTCTTGTGTGTGTCATCTTCCTTTTTATTGATACAAATATGTAAATGTACTGATCTGAATTATAATATTTCTGACTGTCAAAATTTCCCAGATTCAAATCGAATTGAATCGAATCGAATTAAATCGAATCGTGGATCGAATCGATTCGGGACCTTGTGAATCGGAATTGAATCGATTCTAGAAATCAGTGACGATACCCAGCCCTAATTTAGATGATTGGATGACAAGTTTGATCTTTCACATGCTGAAATCCACACCTGTGATAATGGCACAGAAATGCACGCTGAGGAACAGAACCTCCTTGCTAGGTTGAAAGGGGAGTTGAGACAGCAGGCCAGATAACTCTTCGTAATATTGTTTTAACTATCAAATGTCTTGCAAGTCTTACAGTTACATTTTTGCCCTTTTCTATAAGATGAATTTAAATTGTTAGTCATGACTAGACGGAACATCTGGCTACAGCTTAAAAATGTTATTAAAAAATAAAAAAACCCAAACCCTCTTAGTCTGAATATGAACTGAAAATTGTTCTCTATGTCATTTGCTTATATAAGTATTATTTATTGTAAAATGATCCATATCCTGGCAACAATATAGTACAAATGGAAATCTAAACCCTGCAAGATTAAGGACTCAAATATTACCATTATTTTTCTAAGACAATGGAATGAGGGGTGCAGCATGATTGTTTTCAGGAACTGCTGAAAATGCATACGACCTGGAAACAACAGTGAGGCAGTTTATAAATACATCACCTTCCATGGTCTGATAGGAAACTGACCTGGCAAAGGCAGATCCAGACCGATTGTTTAAAATGTTTAAAAATTTGGCCACAAAGACCTGGTAATAAGAAGCTGAGAGAAACAGACTTTAATGCCAACTACCAGTTCCCCAGTGAAATCTTAGAGATGTTAGATCCTGTTCCTGATCTGCAAAACTGTCTCACAAGGAGCCGCCTGAGCTGTAACCCCGATCACTAAGCTGTACATTAACGGGCAACTCTATTGCGATCAGAACACCACAATATGGCTGTCCCGAGTCAGGTGATCTGTATCCACACTAGTACCTTTTTCCCTGATTTTCTCATGGATCAATTAATGCCCGTTTAAACAGTATAGTGTTTTATTTTAGATCACTCTGGAATGGTTCCTAGGTTTCATTTCACTTGCCGTATCTTTTCCTCTTTCAGCACTCAGCATTATGTTTACTTTGCCTTCAGTGCTGTGATTTACAGAAACAAACGCAGCTATACAAGACACACACACCCCTTTAGTGAACATTCACACTCAAGTTAATTTAGGAAAAGTGAATGCATTGAGGTTTGTCACACGGAATGTACGAGGGGCCGGTTCCGAGAAAATAGGCTAACACTTGTTAATGGGTTAAATGACTTACAGGCACATTGTCTTTCTACAGGAGACTCGTTTGTCCAAAACATTTGCACGCACACTCAACTCTCCACACGTCCCTCTTACTCAGCCTGCTACAACTCAAAACAAAACAGGTGCAGCCATTCACAGAAATATCAACTTCACTGTAGCAACAATGTAACAGATACAGAAGATATATTTATAATACTTAGATTCATATTTTGAATAGATAAATTATATATTGCTTGTGTATATATAAATGACCCTTCCGCCTTTCATGCTTTCACTACCTCATTTTGGGATCACTCTAACACTCTAACAGGAGATTTTAACCTGGTATCTAATCCAGATATTGACAGGCTCAGTACAGCAGTGAGTCAAATGAACTGGCAGTCTAGACATTCTTCAAAAGTACTGCTGTATTGTTTGTCTTAGTGATAATTGGTGTTCATGTCACTCTACTCTCAGGGATCAGACCTATTCAACAGTACACCACTCACATTAGACTACTTTTTAGTTAGCAGCTCCATTATGATGGATATTACAGGCACTCAGATGTATCTTAGTACAATCAGTGTATCACTGCTCCCCAGTGATCAATTCAATTATTTAGTGGAGGTGGTCGGCTGTATTCTTGTCTCTTTGCATGCCAAGCAGGTGGTCTCACAGGCAACAGTGGGTAGGGCTGTTGCTTGCTGTGCAGTGACCCACCCTTCCTTTTTATTATCACTATAATCCTAATGGCTCATGATACACCACTATACACAAAGGGCCATGATGGGGCAGGTGGGTTATCCAGAGGTTGGAGGGTAGGGGTTGGTGAAGTGGCCTCGCACAGCCCTTTACAGCCTCAATTTTATGTCCACATATGTATTGTAATGTAATGGGTCCATCTCTCCCCCTGTGTCACTACCATGTGTACTCCAAGAAATTTCACACTGCTGACGATCTCGCCGGCAGAACAGTTGATATGGAGTAAAGTAGGGTGGCAGAGTTCCTCCTGAAGTTAATCATTTTTTCTTCGCCTTAAGACTTTTAAAGGCAGTACAGTCATCTGTCGGGGAGGTGAACAATGGGTCGAGCACACAGCCCTGGGCAGGTGCCAGTGTTGTTGAGACAGGACATAGTTGGTTTCTTGGACACTGGAATGATCTTTGTGCTCAGGAATGTTTTGAAAATGTCAGAACATCTGCCAGTTAACATCTGAGCACCTGGCCTGGTATGTTTCTTAAGCTAACTTTAAAATGTTCTTAATATCACCCCTGTCAGTTGCAGGAGCTGGTTAGCACATCTTCTAATGAGGCATCACTGCTGCAGGCTTGGAGTACTGGTTTGTACTCTGTAATGCATTGCATTTCTTGCCACATGTGCTTTAGGTTTCAGTCTGTGGAGTTTCTTTGCACACTTAGTCCTTTTGATGGCCTGGGACAGTTTAGTTCTTTGTGTTCAGACAGAAAGATAGAGGTTCCAATGATGATCCACAGCTGATTTTTACAGAGTCTTCTCAGAGCAAACTATAGCCACAGATGAAAGCTGTAAGAGCCACTTAAACTCCATGAAAAGATGGTATGTGGACCTCTAGTTTGTTATTTGGTTAAATGTTTCCCCTAGAAACTTCAAGACCATTAACTTAGAGGAGGCTGTCTCATTAAACAGTAGTCAGAAGTAGTAGAGCCCCTAGTGTTTTGTCATAATGCTCTGCTGGAGGAAAAGGAGCTCCTCTCTACAGTTAATTATCCAGCCCACCTACAGTTTATAATCTGAGACTCTGTGTGAAAGTTCCTCACTCTGGAGTTTGAATTCAATCAGGTGAGCAATTAGATGGCAGAGTTTGTCCTTCTCATTATCAGCCCACCCAGGGCATGAAGCAGCATCACTCTGATTTCTCATACCCAACAAATATTTCATTCAAACACCTCCTTGTTAACATCTGTAAAATTTGGACCCTCGTGTGAATAGCTCTATATCATTAAGACAATTTAGTGTATGTGCATTTAAATGAGTACTTTATTTCCTGGGTCCTAGTCGAAATAAGCAGCTTTGGGATACCCAGTTTCAATGTTTTTATTCTACTGAGTGGACATATCAGTTGTTAGTTCCAGGCAGGCTCAGAAGACTGATTGCTGATTCTGTGGTACTCAGATCCCCAGATTATTTGTTACATTTCACCCCTGGAAATTTTACATTCACTTCATACAACCATTAGAGGTCCAATGGTAAGCTGTAGGTAGAAGTCTGTAGCATGTTTATTATAATAAAATAATGACAGTTTACAAAGTGAGGTGTAAGACATAATTTGATACTAGTACCTACCCCCCCAAAAAAGAAATAAAATTCTGGCAGGAGTGGGTCAAACAGGAAGGACTGAGAGTGGTTCAAAGAAATGGGCACCATTTATTTGAAGCAGTCTCTGGCCACGCCCTCCCCGGAGAGCAGCGGGGAGGGCGTGGCCTCTGGTCTGTGTCCCAATTGTTAGAAACCCTGATAGAATGAGTATTTTTCTGCATCTTTCTGTTGCTTTCCTAATTGGCAGAAAGCTCACTTTGAACTTTGAGGGATGTTTTGAAAGCAAAGCTTTTTTTCTTCCTGTTTGTCAATTAGCTAGCTAGTTAATAATCTATGCTAACTCAGTGCTCTGAATGTATTTGCACTTGTCTGTTAAAAATTTGATCGCAAGAGCAAAACAAAGCTAGCATGTCACCATCTGGCCAAATAGCTAGTGTTATTACTGATTCAATTTTTTTTCTTTTTCTTTTTTTTTTAAACATGTTGCTCGTGTATTTAAGCTCTGGACAAATTGTCACTGAAGAATCCCTTTCAACGTGTGAGGCATATTTGTCCATCCCTGTCATGAATCCCCCAGTCTCAAACCTTCAATAGTATCAAAGAGGCTATTTATAGTTTAAAATAAATATGTGTGCTGACAGGCTGTAGAGGATTAACATTATTAGCATTCACCCTAGCTTCCCACTTAATGATCAGCCATGGAACCAGCTCTCCCAGCTCCCATGGGCCACAATTTTTAACCCCCTCACACCTGTAAAATACCTTGTTTGTAATCTACGTTTCAAACATTAAAATGAGGGCTTGTTGCTTTTACCATTTTTTTGGGGGGGGGGGGGGGGGGGGGTGTTGCTCGCTGAGTCACATCATTTGCATTAGTGACATTTGTCTTTAAATCAGGGGTCTCAAACTCGCGGATCGGCCAAGAAATAGTTTTTTAAAACTAATTATACGAAAAATGATTTAATACGACGGCAGAGTGTTACAGGCATGGCCCTTTAAGACTGTAGCCTCATGGGCGGTGTAGTCCTTGCTGCACGTGTGGGACCTCCTGCTGTGTGTGTGTGAGTGTGAGGGACGGAGAAAAAGGAAAGTCGAAAAGTACGAGGTGCTACCGAGCAGAAACGGGAGATGGAAGCATGTAAATATAAAAATAACCACTGCAGCCAAAAAGAGTGCCTGACGAGCCCAGTAAGCTATTGAGACTCGACTTTACACTGTGTTCGTGTTTTCCTCCGAAACAATAAAGTTCTGCTGGAGCAGCCTTTCAACGCCTCTTTCTGTCTCTCGCTAGCAAAGTTGACCCAGACAGTAAAGCTAGTTCCCGGCTACGAGCCCGACACGGAACCCAAAGTATTAGCCAGAGGTCTCCTTACCGCGGTTCGGAGCCGCGGACCTGGCCGAGGTAACAAGAGAGTGAAAACATGTTGAGGGATTGGCTGTGTTAGTTCAGAGAGAGATTTAGTTGGAAAGAAAACAATTTTCACTTACAGTCGAAAACTAATGTGTACGCTTATGCCTGCATTTTTATTTTGTTAAATACAAACAAAATTGTAGCAAAAGTGCTGCCACGTGTCTGGCCAGAAAGAGCTGTTTATTTGGTAGTTCAATGAAACTACTGTACTATACTGCTGAGTGACTGTCTTCTGCTCGTACATTTCATTGCAATGCTGACCCTGTGCTAACTTGCATATGACAAATGAAACTGAAACTGAAAGGCTTCAGATAGTTGAGAGTGAGAAAAAAATTGCGTTCATGTTTGCAATTTTGTCTTGTTACACAATATTTGGAATTAAATAAAACAAACAAAACACTACATTTTAGGAAATATTAGTGGGTGTTTTCGTGTTTGTTTTTTTGTACTACTTGGACACTAAAGTGGCGCTCCAATAAGATGACGGTGCCAGAAGTGGCCCGCGGCTCATTTGAGTTTGAGACCCCTGCTTTAAATGATCCACTGAGAATGACTTCCTCTTACCTGGAGACATGACGACAAACCCCCCCAAAACACAACGAAGACACAACAACATCTGATGCTTAGAAATACACAATGAACTTAGAATACACAATGAAAACTGTTTTAAGAGACACAAAGTATTGGGACCAATGTCAGAAGGTGTTGGATGTTGAGATGAAACTGTAGATTTTTTAATATATATATTTTTTAATATATATTTTTTAGTACTCTATATTTTTTTTAATATATACTTTAAAAAAAATATAGAGTTCCCCCCCCCCCCATACACCTACATCCTGACATCCTATTTTGTTGTTACCTCACAATGAGAAGGCCATTTACAGCTTAGCAGGCTCCCTCCCATTCCCTCTGCTTTTCCATCAGCAATTTACGCTCTCTGGCAGCATCCCATTTACAAATTTTTAGTTGTTCGTAATCACATGCCAGTTCATGAGTGTTACAGCACCTATTTGTTGGCAGCCAAGACATCGTTAAGAAGCTCTGCAAGTTTGGAGACTTCAGTAATCCTTTCAGAACAAGTAACATTTTTAATTATAAAATTCAGTCATCTTAAAATTTTATAAGAGCAACCATACTGACCATCAGAAATTGAATGGGGGAAAAAAGTGCGCTGTTTTGGGTGATGTAAGCTGCTCATTACCGTGAATGCCTTTTCACCTGTCAAACAGTTTTGCCACAAACTGACATTTGAAATTTTCCCCTGTTTGGTAACCCCTCGGGGAATATTCTCTGCTAAAGTGAGGGTGATTTTATTGCTTGAGGAATCATTAGTGCCATTCAGGGCTTGTAGTGTGAGGAGACAACTGCCTCTAAGAAATATCACAACATATCCCAGAATTCATTCACCAAGTTTAAGGCAAGTGGGGGAAAAAGTCTCAATATAATGAATTAAACATAGCGACAGGTAAAATATATTAGTGTTTGCTGGATGAACATGAATAATGTATTTGCAAACCGAACCATTTAAACTGAGGCCTCCCCTCCCTGCTCATTTGTGTGCTCACATAGGAAGCCGCATAGGTAAGAATGAGCTGACGGCTACAGTTTAATTTCCCCACTGGGAACTTGAAATTAGTTTTTAGAAAACACACCCATATCTGCAGGATAGTATTGCATGCATTAAAATGTTGAGCTAAGTGAATGACATGTCAGATCAGGTGTCTTGCATTCTCCCCAAAAAAAAGGAAAAAAAAGATTTTAGCATAGATTCTTTGTGCAATAGATAATGTCTCCATGGTAAACAAGTGCAGAAGCAATAAGCAGCAGGGTGGAGGCTTTTGAAGAGTATTTACAATGCTGTCATGGACTGACAGACTATTGGAGTGTTACTAGGTTACCGGAAAATAAAAGCTCTGTTAGCCATAATGGTTTCGATAATTACTGTGCATCATTACCACTGATATTTGGATTCGCATATTTGGATACCCCTGCAGACATTGTGATACAATTAGATGAGGTCAGCAGTTGCAAAACAGTGCATCACCTGGGATAAGATCCAATAGCGAAAGGGATTTGTCTCGCTGAGATTCATCCACTCTGAAGTCTGATTTGTTAGAACTGAAAGATTTAAGTGGTGCTGAATGCTAGAAAAATAATTAATTGGAAGAGAACACACTTTGTATGCCCCCCTTCGCATTATTTACTGAAATTAAAATGTTCACTGCCTGTATCTGTTTTGCTTTAATAGCAAATGTTTGATACGTGCACAGAAACAACTTGTTGCACAAGCCTTTTTGTGTACAGGCAGCTGAACAGTCTGAACACGGTGATTTGTCACAACCTACAGTGACAGATCATCCAGAGATTTGTCTAAAAAAGCCACACATGGTTCTCAGCAATAGGACATCTGACACACCATCAATGCTTTCAACATAATTCTCTTATATATATATATATATATATATATATATATATATATATATATATATATATATATATATAGGTGCAATGCTTTTTAAAGCATTTTTTGCAGTTGTGTGATTTAACACAAGTTTTATAATACGACAGTATGAAAGTGGTGGTTACAAGAATATTATGTTCAATTAAGCAAACATATTTAGAAAAGCTTGAGAACATTAAAACATATCTTTGTTACCTTTATAATTTCCGAACTGAGTTCTGAGATTTAATCATTGTTATAAAACTAATTTTACACATTTAGTAGCCATATATGGAAGGAACAAGCGGTGCCTCATTTGTTGATTGCTAATTGGAACCCACACCTGTAGTTGGTGCTCTGGTCTACAAAATGTGTCATTTATGTGCCCTTCCAAAGTTAGTTGAAGCTTTAGTGCAGGTTGGCAAACTCATGTAATGACATGTTGGGGAGCTACAGTGCTTCACTAAGAAGTCTAAGGATTTTTAAATACGTGCTTTGTAAAAGACTGGATTTCTGGACACACGCTTCGAAGGCTCGATACATTACGTCCTATCACTAGTAACAGGATTTTAACAAAAACAAGCTTTTTGATGACTTCCTATTTGAAGCACTAAAGTGTCTTTTTTAGACTTTTGACCTTTGTTTTATAATTTCCTTTTTCATTTTAACACTCTACTCCTGTTGTACCTCTCTGCCCACAACTACAGTCACTGGTAAAATGGGAAATTAGACCACCGGGGAAAGAAAATCTTTATTTTTGTAGTAGGCTGAATTGGTAAGAGCTAACATGAACACTACCCTGCACAATGAAGTGACTCATTACATCTACCCTCTATGTCTACTGTGATTTCACTGACCACAGTATACTGCTTTAAAACTCCCTTTCTCTGTCAGACTGCTGCTTTAGTCTGCAACTGTTGCCTTCGGTCTGTATTCTGTGTTAATTATTTAGTATTTGTTCCATTGTGTCGCTTGTAAAATCAGTGCGGGCCTTTCTACCATTGCCCCCTCTTTCATGTGGCTGCGGGATTTGGTGAAACCCTGATTTACCAAGTAACCACGTTTAACTAGCTTCATGTGACCACTTACCCTAACTGCCATGTTAGAGTGACTGAATTTAAAAAAAACAAAACAAAAAAACCCCTCACTCTCCAGCATTACAAAAACGTACATCAAATGCAGATACAGTTATCATTAAAGGATCCTGGGAATAAGTAAACATGTGACTCAGTCTTTTGCCATCAGTCCTCATTTTGTTAATGGCTAATTTTTGAGTATCAATACTTTAATTCTTTGGAAGCTGATTTTTGTGTTTTAAACAACTATTAAAACACTTTTTTATCCTTAAATATTACTGCATGCACAATTTGCTGCTCGATCAGCCGGTGTGCTGTTGACGGTGTATTGCCAGACCCTTACATGCTCCACTGAATGTTACTTGTAAGTTTGCTCCCATCACTGTGCTTTTTGCATCACCCAACATATGGCCAAATCTGTTTGCTCTGTCAAGCAATGAAGTCATTTAGACTGTAACACCACTGGCACAACTTTACAAGCCACTTAAATCCTCTTCACTCTGAAGCTTCTGTTTTTCCACTTTTTTTTCCCCATCTGCTCCACCTTTGCCAAATGAAACACAATCAGTCTGTATAGCAGCAGTTTGTTTTCAGGTGATAATTTGCTCATTTCCCAGGAACCTTACATCTAGTTTGCTGTTTGTTGGTACATTTCTGTTCCAAATCCCAGACCTTCTCATTACTCTGCAGCCCAATATCAAAACATAGATCAACACATGATTTTGTACCTCTTATTTATATAGTTCTGTTTTTCTATCATATAACAGTCTTTGATTCATCAGAATCAAGAAGGCAGCAGTGAGAAATAGAGAACCATTTCCTGATTACTGGTGTTTTTACCGCAGCTATTAATCATGACTTTAAATGTTCAAGCAATTGGTTTCGCATTCAGCTGTTAGGTCATCGCTGCCTCTTCCCAGAAAACCATTGACTTACAGCTTGTTACCGTGTCCACTCAGTGACCACCCACAGCTGTCTGCGTGCCTTGGCCTGGCCCCAGGAGCTCATAAATAATTTGTCACTCAGTATTCAAGTAAACATCCATTCACTTCATGGTCAAGGGGGACAGGAGTCCATCCCAGGTATAAACCCTGAACCAGTCTAAAACATGTTCCTTAATCTATCGTTGGATACAACCTTGTTCCCAAATTACTTCCACTGAGACTTAATGAACTTTAAATTGGAGGCAGTGATAACTGGTGAATGAATGTTTTCACTCCTAAAGTAAATGTGTTTTTCTGTGTGAAATGCATATGCTGCAGCCTGCAGTCCATCATTGTGCAGGCCATTATCAAATATACAAGTATAATTCTGACACAAGTAGCACACACAATCAAATGAAGTGGCAAAGAATGACGTTTTAGCTTGAGGCTTCCACTCCACAGTGCATGGTGAGGCCACGGTGACATCAGTTGCCAGGCTCTATAGTGATGGTCTCACTATCACTTCAATTTGAACAGCTCTCCTCTCTCCCCTTAAAGTGATTTATTGAGATTTGATGAGATTTTGAATATTCTTAGCAATTTTTTTACTAGTTATAGAAAATCTAATTAATAGAATTACCACAAATAAAAATGGTGAAAACCTCAGTTGATCTGTAGGCTGTTTTTTGTCACAAACATATGCTCAACAAGCTCTGAACACCACTTAATGGTCTATAAAGCTCACAAGGAGTTGCTGTGCAAGATGCAATTTTAGACCAACCATAAATTTCATGAGCATCAAAACTAGCCCTTTTAATCACACATGACTTCCATTATTCATAGTTATCAAAAATGAGACTGTGTGTGTGTGTGTGTGTGTGTGTGTGTGTGTGTGTGTGTGTGTGTGTGTGTGTAAAAACCACACAGTATATAAGTGAATTAAAAATGGTGTAAGGCAGGCCATGTTACTACAGCTTGTCCAGGTGCCACTCAGAGGCGGCTCGCACTTTCTCAACCAATCCTGTTTTTCACCATAAGATTCTCATCGTTGACTTTAAGCCTGACATTCTCTGCAGTGAGCCTCTGAACCTCATTTAGTTGAGCTTTTTGTCCCCTTAGTTGACATGTTTTCAGCAACCTTGCGGCTAACAAAATCTTTGTTGCTGTCAATCTCCTTCACCTGGTCTTGCAATTGAGCCAAGTCACAAAGTAGAGCAGCATTTCTGAGTGACGGGGATTCAGGGCTTTCATTTTGCCCAACTCTCTTGCCATGCTCCCACGCGGTACTCTGCCTCAAGATGTGCTTGGCACGCTGCTCATTTGCATGGCTCCTGCGGGCACGTTGGCATTGGATTTTATAATTTTCTCCTCTTTCTCAGCATACGGACCCAACCATGTGGTAGCGTAGTTATCTCAGCCTTATGTCCGCAGAGAGGTGCATGAAATATTGAACTGCTGGATCCCAAGCATCTCCCCATACCATCAGTGTTCCTGGGGCACCCTCATGAGCCAGCTGTTATCTTCAGAACAATCAGAGTTGTGCTGACTGGGCATTATGGGTCTGGGATAAACAGGGGCTTGTGGTCTGGGAAGGCCTGATTCTGGAGTGGGATCCACGGTTATACTGTCATGGTGAACTCATTTGTAACCTCCCCTAGATATGTTGCTATCTTCTCCTCTAGTGACATAGATCAAGCCATCTGTAGCATAATAGAACACTATCCTGACGCTAATCTAGATTGCTTAATAATTTGAGATGGTCATATGCAGTAAATGCAGCTATTGAACGCACTCTGTCAGTGATCAAGGTGCTCTCATTCAGAGGTGCTCTGCATTCCACATCCAAATCTGATAAGGATAAATATTTGGCTTTATATTTCTCTGAAAACATTAACTTGCAAATTTCATCAGGCTCACAGACTAGTTTGCTTTGTGTTTATTTCTCTGACCAAACTTCCCCAAAAAACTATTTAAACAAAGCTTGGCAACTTTGTAATTTAATCTTTTGAGGGTCTAATCAAATCACTTGGTAGTCTTGTAGTCTATGTAATGGGTAGCCTGAGGCCTGTTGGTTGTCTTTCAAGAATATGCGCATGTATAAAGCAAATCCTAATTCAATTAATTTATATAGCACATTTTAAAAACAAACAAAAACAAACAAATATGATGTCATTCTGCCAAAGAACCACATGACCTCAGCCATCTTGAGCTCTTTTTCTTGTGCCAAATCAAATTTCCTTCCCTTCCTGAAAATTAAGATGAAGCATGCTCTATAAAGAGTAAACACTAATATTCCTGCTTTGGTTCTGTATGGTAACACCAGAAAATAAAGCTCTGTAGAGGTGTAGCCCACTCCCCTGATGAAGCCAAAGTAAGAGCAGCTACTGTTAACATACAAATAAGACAACATAATTAACAGTGCAGCAGTGTCCCTAAGCTGGGATATCCTCCCGCCAAACAACGCGCCACATGACTTTGCATTATGTGCTTAAAAAAACAAAACAATCCCTACCATGTCACTGGTATGTGAAGAGGCTGGTTCACGATCTTTAGACAAAGTGTCTTTGCTACTGGAGGGGGTCTACACCCTGTTTTGGTTTCCCAATATCAACTCATTTAAAACACATGTCAATATAAAGTTTCACACTGTCCAGACTGCAGTGTACACAATAAAGATAACAGCTATTACAGGTATTAAAAATATATTCAAACATGAAAAATGATTAATGGGATGCTATTTTCATGTCAACCTTTCACAGCTGCTATAAAACAATGAAAGTCAAAAGGGGGGAAAAAAGGAATAAAACACTTCAAACTTTTTTTAAGATAGAAGGAAGATGGACGGTAAGATGGGGAGCTGGACAAGGCAGTCATGGGAAATTCAAAAAGGAAATTTTGGGGTTTGTATGCTTAGTATGCTCCCGTGGATGGAGGTAGGCCTGCCCTGAAAACATACCATACTTTATCCTCCTTATTTAATCTACTGCAGACTAATTTTTCAGCAGGGCTCTGCAGTGATTGTTACAAATAGGCAAGTGCAGGCAGTCCCTCCAAGAAGAAATGGATCAGATTAAAACACAGTTGTGTTTTTTATGGGAAAACAAGCCTACATCTTTTTTTATTATTAAAACAAAGCTTATGTGTAAGTTCAGTAAGCAAGATCTGTAATCACTCATCTGGCTGCATTTGGGTGTTAGTCTGCTTTCCTGTTCTCTACATCACTACCTCTTTCCCACGCTGTCAGTCTCAATACTGTCATCACTGCTCTAATCCAGGGGTCCCCAATCCTAGTCCGCGAGGGCCAGTGTCCCTGCAGGTTTTAGATCTCACCCTGGGTCAACAAACCGAATCACATGATTAGTTCATTACCAGGCCTCTGGAGAACTTCAAGACATGTCGGCCCTTGTGGACTGGGCTTGGGGACCCCTGCTCTAATCCAATCACATTCTTGCTGCCTTCTTTGAGCCACTCGGCCTCCACTTTGCATAGTTTAAATCTGTGCTCTCTGTCATTCTTCCTTTCAGATTCTCATTTCTGCAACCCACCACCACCACCAGCATCTAGACTCCAGGGGCCTTGTCCTAAATCCTATCACTGCTGGGATTCTGTTCTGCCATGATGGCTCATCACAGTAGCTTCTCTATCTCAGTAAACATGTTCAGATTCTTCCAGGTGATCTCTCCTTATTAACGAAAAATAATTCTCAGCTGAATTAAAAGGCTTGAACACTGCAACTGTCAAACTGTCAAGCTGCAAAACAGCTGGGGATTTCAGATCCTCTGAAAGTGTTGGCTGAGTCTACAGCTGTTGCACTTGCCTGTTTTATTCAGCCAGCTGAAACTCTCACCTACATCAATACTTTCCTTGCTAACATTCTTTTATTTACCTTTCAAGACAAGGATCACAAAGTGCTTCACAAAAAATATAAAAACTTTGAGAAAAAGAGATAGTAAGACTTGGGTAAACTTAATGCAAGTCTTTTTTTTTTTTTTTTTTTTTTTTTGCCTGTCCCGTTTGGCTCTTTTGCCATCAGAATTATTGTCTAAAGGCGAAGAAAGATGCCCAACGGATTTACTTTACCAAATGGACCATCCCAGCCTTGCCGTAATGGTCTATTTGATTCACCTTTTATTGTTTATTTTATTTTATTTTCACTTGCTAAATACGGGACAGACTTGACTGGGGAAAAGAAAGGGGAGAAAGAAAGAGGGAAAGAAAAACAGCGGGGAAGAGGGTCGGGGATAAAGGGCAATAAACAAAACCAACAAAATGAGCAGACAAAAAATACATATATCAATCACCTGGATCACCTGTTGAGAAAGAAAAAAGAGAAAACAAGCAGAAGGAAAAAAAAGAGCAATATAATAAACAACATCACAATGATATATGGGAATATAACACTAAATATTAAACATTATTGTGCAGCACGTAAGATCGACAGCGCACAGTATGCTTTGAGGTAGGAGCCAAAAAGGGTGTAGTTTGTGTGTGTGATCACCTGTGTGTACACCTGTGAGCATGAGCGCGCTTGTATTTAAAAGGTTCCTTAATGTAATGATCTGCTAGAGGGTGTGGGGGGCCACAGTCCCATCCTCCAGGGCATGAAGCAGGTATGGAGGAGATCAAAACTCCAGACATCCAGAGGCCCTCAGAACACAAGAGACCAAGGAAGACCAACAGAGGGGCAGCCGCGCCACTATCCCAGAAAGAGCTGAGGAGAGTCCCAGATGAGGGGTCACTCAGCAGCCGCGGAGCAGAAGCCAGGGGGGGTTGCAGTGACGTGCCCATGAGCTCCGCCGACAGCCAGCTGTGCCAGAGTGACCGAGCCCCAGGCCGAGAGGCCGAGGGCACCCCACCCCCGAAGTGGCCCGAGCGAGCCCCAGGCTCCAGGCCCCGACAAGCAGCCACCAGGAGTGAGCCGGTGTGTACCTGGACGCCCATCCCCGGACACAAAGAACCACCAACGCACCGATGTCTGAGGGCGTCTGCCACTGGCAGGGGGAGTGGTGGGGGGAGATAGGCCTCCATACCTTGGAGGGCCTTAGATGTCCCCAGAGAGGTGGCGTCTGATACCCAACCTGACATATAGACACAGACATACAGGCACACGCAGATACAAACATCCATTCCCACCCTCATGCTCTCATATGCAATTACTCCACACTCAACCAACGTGGAGACAGACATAAAGAGACGCTGTACACACAATCACACTCCCCAAGCGTACTCTAAGAACCAGGTCTAGGTACCCTTGCCCCTGGAGGGGGAAACTGCACCCAGACCCAGGTAGTGTTAGCCTTTTCCCTGGGGTGGAGAGAAGCAGACTGCCCCGACTCAGCAGCAGTAGGGAGGCCCCACATTCCAGACCCCAATCGGACAGCCAACTCCTCCTCCTAGCCCCCCCCCCCCCCCCCACTCCAACAGGCAGCAGAGAACGGGGGTGTGTGAAGACTCCAAACCTCCCTCCGCCCGCTCATATGTAGTGTTGATGCATGTGTGTTCTAATGTGCATTTAAAACCCAGGAGGGCATGGAGCTACCTGCCAGAGCGCAGCAGGTAAGTGCATAGCCCCTCCTGATAGCCCTCAATGTCTACGTGTATTTAAAATTGAGAGGTGGGCAACGACGCCAGGGGTGAGGTTGTACACCCTGATGGTCTTTTGGATTCCGTGTAGCGTGCCCACCCCCAAGATCCTATATGTATGTGTTGTGAGAGTGTGAGTAATGTGAATGTCTAAGTTGTGAGATAAAATTGAGGCACAGGCAGCCAGAAGGGGACAGAGGGGGGGATGCCTCCCCTGCACCCTGGTGACACACCTTTACCCCAAGGCCCTGCATGTGTGGGTGATTGTGGTGGAGCGGGAAGAGGGAGGCAGCTGGAGATGGGGAGGGAAGGAAGGGAGGGGCAAGTGACCCCTCCCTGGGGCCAGCTCCCCCGCTGACCCCAGTAGGCACCCCCATACTCTGCAACCCGCCAGGGAAAGGGGGCCCAGGCCCATCCGGACCGGGGCCCAGTTCAGCAGCGCCGCCCAGCCCCACAGAGCCCGGGACAGCCCACCCGACCCCACCACAGAGAAAACTGTAATGCAAGTCTAAAAAGATGGGTTTTTAGTTGTATCTTTAAAGAGGGCACCGAGAGAGATGTAGAGTCTGGGTGGATCTGGTGGCATAAGCCATCTTCTTTAGTTTTCAGTCTTGTATGATGTACCACGTGTAGGACCTGATCACAAGACACAAAGACCTGCGGGGTCTGGCTGTAAAAGTTCATGCAAGCTGGTGCTTGTCCATGAGAAGCTTTAAAAGTCTGAACCAGAATCTTGAAATGGACTCTGAATTCAGCGGGGAGCCAGTCCAGCTGGATCAAAATGGTGTGACAAGAGAGTAGAAGCCTCACTGCAGACGTTCCAGGGAAACAAGTGAACAGTAAATTACAGGAATCCGAACATAATGAAATAAATGCATGACTAACAATCTCCAGTTCAGAGCGTGACACAATGGTACTTATCTTAGCAATATTCATTAAGTGATTTAAAAACAAGAGCAATCCAGAGATTTGACATGAACATTCACAATGAAAGCAGAGAGATGATGGCAGTAACGTAAAAGATGGATGCAAATGGCTGAGAAGCTTTATAAAAAAATATTTTTAGGTTCTACTAGGCAAGCACTGCTTACCTTGTTTGTCCTTCCAGAACACATTGCTTTTCAGAATGCGAAGTTACATCCATCCCTTACATGACCCTGATTCATTTAGTGTAGGCTGCCTTCTCCTCTGCCTCTGTCCAGCATCACTCTCTGACTCTCTTTTCTTGTTGTCTTTTGCTTTGATTTAGAACTGGGCAGAGTTGCTCGTAGTTCAAGAAAAGTGATGTATTATACATTCATATTACTGTAGGTTTTCTTAAATCTAATGCAATATATTACTCAATCACTTGCAGGAGAAAGTAATTTGTTACACTACTTGTTACATTACTTTCTCTTTACTCCATAGATTAATCGGATGTAATTACAACTGTAATGCAGTTACTGAATTTAGTACACTAATGCATTATATTACCACGTTATTGAAAAATGTAATGTGATTACAGTAACACATTACATCAGTTGCAGTGTGTGGTGTATAGTTTCCTTCGGCTCCTGGTGGCCCTACATCAACTAAATTCATAGGCTATGAGCAAAACTGAAAAAAACCTTACCTGATTTAAATTTTTGATTTCTGCAAAAATGTCTTATGTCCTCTTGCACTTATCTCAGCAGTGTGAGCTGGGTTTCCTCTAGTGTATCAAGTGTATCAAGTGCTCCAAGTGGCGAGCACCGATGTGGTCAAAATAAGCCTGCATTGTTAGTGTGCTCCGAGCTAGCAGGTCAGGTCTGAATGTTCTCCCTCCCACAGCTCAACCTGTTACTGCACAACTCAACACTAAGAGTCTCACCCTGGGGGGTGAATTCATGGTGCACAACCAAAATGAATATTGAGCACACAAAATGACAAATATGCTCCACTTCTCACCATTCACCTGACACACTGCCTTTGGAATTAAACCTTGTTCATAAACCAGAAACTACTCAGTTAGCTAGAGGCCCAACTCACGTGCTAATCCTTCACACAAAGTTTTGCTGTTTCAGAGAATTTTTTTTTGATGTCTCCACAAATTTGAAGCGACACGGCAAGTGGTTGGACACCGAAGATGATGACCTTAAACATGTTGTCGACCAAATGTAAATGGTGTGTATGCCTTCTTGTTTTAAATTTTTGATTAACATTGCTTTCGCAGAATCTTTTATTCTCCATACATGTCAGCCCAAGTTTCTCAGTGCCAAAAGACCTGGTGTGCACTCTTGACCAGCTCTCCTATTATTATTGTTATCATTATTTTTTGCATCATCACACGGTTAGTACTTTCAGCATTCTTTATTGTTACAAAATACCTTTAAAAATGCCCGTGTGTTCAGTTTTCATTTCAGTCTGCAAATGTTATGTTGTCAAAGGAACTCCGAAGCAGGCATGTGATATATTTATTTATTTATTATTAACAGACAAACTCAGAAACCTCATATCTGAACAATGAGGAAACCTTCCTTAGATTTATTTATTGTCAGGGCCCTGGGTGTTTAAGTTTTAGAATGCGTTTTCAGTTTAAAGGATATTCTAAGTTCAATTAGATTCTTGGGATTGTCTGGCGTTGATTATTTGGTGTTGTCTGCTCCTGGTCCCTCGTTTCCCTGTGTACACGTTGTACATGTTGGTGTGTGTGTGTGTGTGTGTGTGTGTGTGTGTGTGTGGGGAGGCTGCTACACCAGGCCTGGAGATTTTCCCACCTTGGAGTCAGCCACACCTGAGAGTAATCACAGTCACCTGATGCTGATCAGCCTCATCAAGTGAGCCTCATCAAACGAGCACTACTTAAGAGAGTAGCTGAGCGGTTGTTGGCGTGGGATCATTGTACGATGAACACACTCTGTTCCCCTGCTCCTGAAGTGAAAGTGTTTCTGTCGGCCGATTTTCTTAGGAATGTACTTACTGTAGCGTCTCTTGTTTCCAGGAGGATTGTGGAAACGTGTGGAGAGAGCTGGGCAGAAATGTACATAGACACCAAAGAGGGAACTATGGGTTATTGTCATCTTTGTTGTTATTCTTGCTGTAAATAAATGCACTGTCTTGATCCATAAAGTCCTGCATTTGTGTCCTGCTTGTGCCAAACCTTATGGTAAGCCATTATGTTTTTACAATAAAAGTAATTAGCCTGACAAAGATGGTGTGAATAAATACATCAGATCAACGAGTATTTATTTTAACCCTGAAAAGCATAGACAATATATTAATTTACTGTTGTTTAATAATTATGCTTTGTCAAAAGTGTGCTCCAAATGCCAGTATTACAGTGAAGAATTTGAAACGCTGTCATTTTGTAAGCAATGGAGACAATAAATCAAGAATCAATCTCATCCATTTAATGGCACTTCTACAGCGACAAAAGTAAAGTGAAAACATGGGTGAAAAATTTCTGAAAGGTCAGACTGAAAGAGGGGTGGATGTTGAGATGAGGAGATGAAAGCATTATGTTCTAAGAGAGCCTTTGAAAGGCACTCAAGGTGAAATAATCTTGATTCTTTTTTTTCTCTCCAGCTATGTCTCTTCTTTAATTTTTCTCCAATTGGCAAACTTTTGTTTTATACCCAAGGATCTCTTCAGAAGTTTGTGTCTGCATTTATCTTTTTGTTCTGCTATCTTTTTCGTCTGGCCACTTCTTTTTTGTTCTCTTGTCCTTTCATTCAGTGATGTTACAATGTAACGATAGCACCTACAGCAGAAATGCAAAAATCTCCCAGGTAGTTTAAAGTTAGGTAAGTTGCTGATCTCAAAAATGTTGCTGTGTGTTAAACGGTAAACGTATAAAGGCTTCATGCTCCATTAACCATCCGCTGTTTTGAATGCTGGATATCCTTTGAGGGCTCTTGGAATTTTGTAATTGGAAAGATTTTATTATTTGTTTTTGTTTGACAATAAGCGCTGATGAAATGATTCAAAGACAGTGGCTGCCATACTTCAGTTTTCTGATCTGTGTGTTTGCACTGCTTTGCCAGTTTAAAAAAAACAAATCACACTAGGTACCCATATTTGCCAAATGGAATCAAAAGTGGAAAAGTGTGCTTTCTAAATGCTACAGAGCTAAATATCTCATCAGAGAACAATACAACTGATTTCATATTCAAATAGCAGGCACATGCTGCTAAACGAAATTAACAGTTTCACAGGAGTCATTTGTGTCTGGTCTCTCTGACGGTCATTCTGCTGTGATTTTTACATTCTCTCTGGGACTCTTTCTGTTTGAAAATTGCCAGTAAAACCTAAAAAAAACATGCTTTAAGCACTGAGATAAACCAGCAAACAACACTTCTGGAAACACAATCAAGGCGGTGCACGTTCTGATTTGTAGAGCCTGGGGAGAAATGAATCTCAACAGCTGTGTGGTGTCCTGTAAAGATTCCTCTCCGTCTGACCTGAGCTGACATGGGTCGGTGGGTGAGATTATATTTTTCTTAATATGACCGCAAAACAAAGAGTTTTGAAACTTGAGGCATAGCTCTGAGCCCAACTGTCAGACACTAATTGGTTTTGTTCCCTGAGATGGAAAACGTAACTACTGACAAGCTTTACCCATGCTTGCAGATGAAGCTGACTGACAGTTTTACAGGGTAAGAAATGCTGATTAGACTGAAGCAGGATCCTGGGATGACTGTAAGGTTGATTTGATGACCAGGATCACTGCATTCCCATCAGAAAACGGTGGTTGTGAACTCATTATTAGCAGTGAGTATGAGTTCATAAAAGGAGTATTGGTGGACCTAGATGACTAATTTTTAATATAGTATGTTGTAAAGTTGTATTTTAAATGTAACTAATTGGCAACATAGAAAACTATTTTGCGGGCCCAACAGCACAATTTTCCCTACCAAAGTTATTTTCATTTTTCTCTGAATGGTTATTTCTTTGTTTTTGTTTTTTTAAATCACAGTAAATGGTCTGGTGAAAACAGATATATGTGCAGCCTAAAGCAGCAACAAACCTCAGTCTCCCATTTTTCATGCCTATATTGCAAAGAAAATATTGTCTCTGTCACAGGCTCTCATAAATCACACACAAGAGCTCTTAGAGAAAGAAGAGAAGTCTCTGAAAAGAGACGGCCACGTCATATTCATAATATGAGATATTTTGAATATCCTAAAACTTCAAGGTCATTTTCCACTACAGGTTTTTCTGTCCCACTGAGAGCTGCTCTCTGAAGTTGGGATGATGACATTCAGTGAAGAGGGACTGGACAGAGAATCTAGCCTGGAGCTGGGCAGAAAGGTCAGAAGACAAATATAGCCCGCGGTTGAGAGCTGTTGGATAGAGTCTTAAGAAACTGTCTCCACTTGATGGGACTCTCAACAAGATATTAGAATGACTTTCAGCTGGTATGAGAACTTTACCTTTTCCAGCATGTTTAGCCTGCGTAAGGACTTTGTCATCTTCCTGTTTAAAATGTAGAGGAGTCTGCAGTGCTGTCAGCTCTGCTGGCACTTCATGCTTCAGCACCTTCGCTCATTTCTTCTCACTGGTTGAAGGGTTTATGCATCTCAGAAAGGCAGCATGGCGGATTCAGACATGCTGATAACATGTACAGAGGGGGTCAGACACACAAGCCCCATTACTTTACATGAGAAGTGGCTTATTAGCAGCTGCGACAAAGAAGCTTTATTTTCATCCTGTGTGTGTGTAAATGCAGATGTCTGTGGATTAGAGATCGATGTTTGGATTCGATAACACCCTGATATGAACCCAGAGAAGTTCGCTGGACCTCGAGGAATATGAATCGAACCTCGGTCCGATACATTCAGTTCTGTTGTGCTGTGTTTACTTTGCCATGCGACAGCAGCAGCCAGCAGCAGACCTAGATAGCACGGAGGAAACTAGCCTAAGCAAAGCAGCAATAGTTTAGAGATATTTCATGTCTGTTACAACATCAGCTTCTGTGTAGAGTTTTGCAAAAGTTTTTTTTCACATTTTTTTTAACTTAACTAAGGACAGAGTGAACTGTCAGAACTGAAAAGACGCCTTCTCCCTCACTCAATACAGAGGTGTTACATAAGGCAGAAGTTAGAGGATTGTTGGGAAGATTTTATTATACTTTTAGTAACACAATTACAAACACTCTGTTGGACCTCCAAACATGATGTGTGTGAGGAAGAAAAATTGTAAAGCAATAAAACTAAAGTAACTCTAACTGTTTATTACTTTTAACCAAAATGAGACTAGTGCAAATAAATTACATAAATGTCTCGGATTTTTTATTGGATTTATCATGGATCTAAAAGCTGTTTAAAGTGAGCCTGATGTTTTCTTGCACAGAAAATAATTAAAATTTTCTTCTTCTTAGTGAGGATTAAAGCTTATTAATTTAAAGCTGGTATCAGCATTATCAGCACAAACCCACAGCCAAGGTATTGGTAGTAGACTGAACGGGAAATCAGTGCTGTGGTCCACTCCTCTGAAGACTGTAGTGTTTCAGTGAGATTAATAAATCAGTATAAAAGATGGACGTAGCTTCTCTTGGTTGGAAAAATGAAATAATGCAAAGGTGCTTTAACCCTTTAAAAATAAGCGTATCATATTTCGTACATGTTTTTTTAGTTTTTGAGACTTCTACATCATCAGCATGACTTCTTTTACCCTCAAAAAATAATATAAATTGCATGACACATTTTTAATGACTAAATTGCAAAAATATGGCTAATGTAGCAAATGTGATACAAATTCAAACTCATATATGCAGATTAAAATTTGATATATTTTTAAATATTTTGTCTAAAGGTTCAACAAACACTGAATTACCAAAAATATTAAAGATTTCTGGCAGTTATTTCATGGTTCAGGTTTTAAAGGGTTAAACCTGCATTCTATCCTAAGGTTGTATGATGAAAATTGCTGTGGCTGCAAAAAGGTTCTGTAAAAGTCTATAGGAAGAAGGTTTTCATGATTTTATCTTGTTATTCACTCATTTTGGGTCCTACTGAATAAAAAGTAAAAGATGAGTCTATTTTGTACATTTCTGTCATACTTTTCTGCTTTTCTTATCCGTTTTTTATCCAATCCATAAGTAGTTCACTGTGCAAAGGGTGCTGGAAACATTAAGTATACTTATTAATACAGTTTGTAATTCTGCTTAAGAGAAAAATCTAAACCAAATCTGTGCTAAACAATGGATAAAACTGCTCAAAAACAATTATCACACAAGGTTAAATTTATTTAATGACTTTCAGACGTAAGCATTTATTCACTTAAATGCATTTCATTTCATTACTAGTCAATGGATTGATTTCAGTAAATTTCAGTTTAATTTCAAACTTTTCCCGAGTGACAACATTTCTCTCAACTTTCACAACTGAAATGTATTACTTCCTGTCCTGACCTTAACTCCATTTACAGGACAGATTGAGACACAAAACACTTAACTCCACCTTCCTCCAAGGACTGGACTTTCCCTCTGAGTATCAGATGAACTGTGACAGCGAGCACTGGCAGCAGAGATTATACTGTGATGCCCAGTCGCTTTCCACTATGACTACCTGACTACCTGACGACTACAGATGTGGAAGAAAATTTGGAGATGACACTGGACTGGAAGTCAACAAGAAGCAAACAAGAGATCAGAGGATGCAGGTTAAAACAAAGAGTTGGTGGTCAAATGAAAATATTAAAGGAAAGAACTGAAGGAGAAAAGTGAGGACTAATGAGGTGGCACGTCAGCAGGAAAAGACCTGTATATTCTACTCACACTGCTAGTGACTTAAAGACAGAAATGTTTGAAAGACTACAACTTCCTAAAAGGTTTCCATTAATGACTCTCACACATATTAATGATTGTTTGAATGAATTACAAAGTGCTGTTTAGCTCTGATATAAACACTCACTGGTCACTTTTAGATAAAACTTGCTAGTACCAGGTTGACTCCCCATCCTCAGAACTTTATTTGTGGCATAGATTCAAAGATTCCTCAGAGATTTTGTTCCTTAGTCGTATGATAGTCTCACGCAGCTTCTGCAGATTTGTCATCTGCACATCCATGATGGCAATCCCACATTCCACCATGTTCCAAAGGTGCTCTACTGGACTGAGATCTGATGACTGTGCAGGCCATTTGAGAACAGTGAACTCACTGTCATGTTCAAGAAACCACTTTGAGACAGACAGTTGAGATCCAATAAGTCTCCTTAGGCAGAGTGCTCTAAATTTAGATAAAACTGAGGTTAATGTGCTTGGCCCCCAAAATCTTAGAAATATGGTATCTAACCAGGTGCTTACTCTGGATGGCTACCTTGGACTGCAATAACACAGTGAGGAATCTTGGAGTCATTTAAGGCCTTGAGTGCACATGATAATAAAATATTTCTTTCTTGTATTTGTGCAATATATTTAAAATTAGAAACATCATGTGTCAGAGTGATGCTGCAAAAAATAGTTCATGTATTTAATACTTCTAGGTTGGACTTTTGTAATTCATTATTATCAGGATGTCCTAAAAACTCCCTGAAAAGCCTTCAATTGATCCAAAGTCCTGCCACAAGAGTACTGACAGGGACTAAAAAGAGAGCATATTTCTCCCTTACTGGCTTTTCTTTAGTGGCACCCTTTTAAATTCAGAAGCACATTAAAAATTCTTCTCCTCAAAAGGTGTTGCATAATAAGGACCCATGTTATCTTGAAGACCTCATTGTATCATATCATCCCAACAAAGCATTTTACTGTCACACTGCAGGCATACTTGTGCTTCCCATATTTAAAAGTAGAATGGGAGGGAGACCAATCAGGTTGTACCTTACAATATAAAGTGCCTTGAGGGAACTGTTGATGTGATCTGGCACTATATACATAAAACTGAACTGGAGGGTGAATGTGAGGGACCAAGCAGCAAAGGCATAGAAGACACAGAAAAAATGTCTTCAAAAATTAGCTTTTTTTAATTTTAATCCCCTAAAAAGTTCAAAAGGACAAAGTTAAAAATATATTTTAATTGTTTTAGCTAGCGGGCCCATAAAATAGGTCAACTAAATATAACTCTACTCAAGCAGTAACTTCCAGAAACTTAACCAAACAAAGCAGACACAACTTAACTCACAAACTGACCTAAAAACAAAGACATAGGAGGGTAACCTTTATAGTGGTTTGCCCAAACCATTTACACACAATAGGGGGGAACAAAAACAAACACCAATACTAACTAAGCACAACATAACATAAGTAAACCTAAAACACACCTGTTTCTGACAAGCACTTGGTTGGTCCTTCTGAGCAGGCATTATTGTGTTTGCAAAGTCCTCAGCTCTTGGGCACGTCTTTTGCCCAGACAGGAAACAGCCACCTCCCCAAACCAGGTAACTCAAAGAAAGAGAAACATAAATAGTATAACAGAAAACATTTTTTTGAAAACCACACAATGCTACTATGTGTGTGCTTCATAATATCACTGTTAGGTTTAAGTAAAGACGTTAATGAATTATATTACTGAAATAACTGCAAACTAAACTAATGAAGTGAATGAATAGACTGATTTTACTCATGTGTGGCTGATTCCATCACAGTTGACAAGAAAGTAAATTTAACAGAAGAAATGCAGACCAGCTTGGAGACAACAAGGAAGGTTTCCACAGGGAGTGACCAACCGCTTCAGATAACCTAGACTGGCTCTGCAACCAGTGATGACAATCTAGTGTAGAGAAATGGCTCGAGCTGCTCCTGAAACACTGTCAGGCTGACATGCAATTGAGTAACAGATGAATGGACTGAAGCGCAGGAAATGGATTAATGTGTGGGGCCCAACAGGACCTGCCCATCACTTCAGGAATCGACAGGTCAGTAGAAAAGAACTAAACAGTAAAAACCTGACCCGTCCAGGACTATGACAAAAGGTAAGATGGATCCATGTTTTCATGGTGTTTACACCAAATTCTGACCCTACCATCTAAATGTCACAGCAGACTCATCAGAGCAGGCAAGGTTATTCCAATCTTTTATTGCCCAATTATATGAATTTTAGCCTTAGTTACTGTTGCCTCATATCAGCTTGAAGCATTTTGGTCATTCTCCTATGCCCTCTGGCATCAACAAAGCATTTTCACTGGATATTTTCTCTTTTTTGGACCACTCTCTGTAAACCGGAAATGGTTGTGTGGGAAAGCCCAAGTTGATCAGCAATTTCTGAAATACTCAGACCAGCCTATCTGGCACCAGCAACCATGCAATGTTCAAAATCACTCAAATCACCTTTATTCCTCATTCTGACGCTCCATTTGAACTTCAGCATTTGCTGCCATGTGGTCGGCTCATTAGATATCTGAGCAACTGAAAATATAAACCTAGGGAAGTGGTTGGTGAATAGATTTTTTTAAACACTGTTTTCATTAGCAATTAAAATTAAAATCTCTTTAATTACTGGCTGGGGTTACTAAACACAAAACTGGACGCCTCTTTTTTGTTTCCAGAGCAGTAATGTTTGAATGAACCAGGCAGTAAATGTTCACAAGGATCAGCTTCAGCATGAACAAATTCAAAAAAATAAAGATGCAAAACACTGTTTCTGACTGTTTCACCACAGTTACTTGTAGAAATGACAAACATGCCCAGACTCTCACCTCCAGAATCTTAAAGATTGTTGCCACATCACTGGATTTTGTGCGAATGGAGATATTGTTTACTGTGTGTGTTTGTTTGAGGTAAAGAGATCTGCAGCTGTTCATACATTCATGACACAGAGCAGAGAAAAGAGATGAAGACAATAAAGCAGTCTGGCAGATAGGTTTTCATGGAGCCCTGCCCTCACACC
This sequence comes from Pelmatolapia mariae, assembly GCF_036321145.2. Taxonomy (NCBI): domain Eukaryota; kingdom Metazoa; phylum Chordata; class Actinopteri; order Cichliformes; family Cichlidae; genus Pelmatolapia; species Pelmatolapia mariae. Next base: position 27,708,939 of record NC_086243.1, on the reverse strand, counting down.
CTGCATATTGTTATTGGCTGTGGAGCTGCATGGGGCTACACAGTGTCATAACTGATGATAGAGGCATTACTTTGCTTTGAACATGAACATGCATATACTGCATATTAAAAATTTAATTTCAGAAGCATCTGATTAATTGTTTAGAGCGCTAATAAAACACAATGCAGTAAGACAACTATTTTTAAAAACTGGCTATTTTTGGAAATGAACCATGATTAGCCTTTGCTAATTAGCAACAGGGACAGGACAAGATGCTTTATTGCAATTGGTCTTTGTACCTCAGTAGAATCCCTATGTGCAGGATGTTTTTTTAATAGTCTTTATACACTTACATTTGTGTATACTTTAGACGTAAAGCAATGTTTATTACTTGTTCTCGGCTTGTCTTAATTTAATCTAAGCTCTGAGTTCTATATCCATCGTGGAATGAGAGGAAGCTAAAACAGGGCGGTGTGCACCTTCTTCCCCGAGGACATGCTGTAACTGTGTGTAATGACCTGAGATGTTAAACTGCCCCAGTCCTGTTTCAGCTGGACAAAAGCCTATGTGAAAAATACAGTCTTTAATTGGATTTCTACACTTGTCTCTCTTAGTGGTTATATTTTTCTGTTCTTGGTTGTACTGTGTGTGCATAATGCACATTAAATAAAAGGTTGAGGAGGTCATCCAGCTGACTTTCAGGTGTATGTGGATTTCTGTCTCATTCTCCTGCCTTTTATTTGGTTAAATGTATCTTAGTTGAAGCCGCTGAGTCTTTATCAGCCTGTATTTCTGTCTCTCTCTGACAGAAGTAATGTTGTCAAATGTTACGGGATCAATAATCCTATTCTGATCGCTGACAAGTGTGCCGTTATCAGATACTGGACTTGATTTGGTGGCTCACTTTCCTCTTGGTGCTAAAAGCAGCGTTTTTGCTTTCAAAGGATCACACACAGGATGACACTCAGAAAGTCACGGTAAATATCTGCTAAATCTGTTTGTCCCCTCATGGTTCTTTCCTGTTTCAACTACATGTGGAGAGATTCCTGACTTAACTATTTTTTTGTGACCTAGAATTTCATTCAAAACATTAAATTCTTGACAGTGCATCTTTCAATTAGCACTCATTTGTAGTCAGTGTTGGGGAGTAACGGAGTACATGTACCGCCGTTACGTATTTAAAATACAAAATATGAGTAACTGTATTCCGTTACAGTTACCGTATAAAAAGGTGGTATTTAGAATACAGTTACTTTGTTGAAATAAATGGATTACACGGCGGTATTTTCCTGTTTCATATTGTCGCGGGGCAGGATTGTCTGGGTTTTGTCCTGTTGTTCCAGGCGGCAGCGTTACGGTTGCCATGGCTACAGGGTGACGCTCTCTCTGCGACTGTGTGTTTCCTGGGTGAGAGAGCGCCTTTTTGTTGTTGTTGTTGTGCTAAGCTAATAGGCCGAATGCTACAGGCATAGCCCTAAAGAATGTAGCCTCATGGGCAGTGTAGTCCGTGCTGCAGGGAGAATGGACTGCCATACCCATTATGTGTCTGTGAGCGAGGGAGGGAGAGAAAGGAAAAGTACGAGCTGTCACCGAGCAGAAACGGGAGCTGGAAGCATGTAAATATAATAATAACCACTGCAGCCAAGAAGAGTGCCTGACGAGCACAGTTGTAAGTAAGCTATTAAGACTCGACTGTACGCCGTGTTCATGTTTTCCTCCGAAACAATAAGTTCCGTTGGAGCAGCCTTTCAACGCCTCTCTCTGTCTCTCGCTAGCAAAGTTGATCCAGACAACAAAGTAAAGCTATTTTTCGGCTACGAGCCCGACACGGAACCCGACGTATTAGCCAGAGGTCCCTTTACTACGGTTCGGAGCCGCGGACCTTCAGTAATAGTAATAAATCACATTCATGTAGTTGTAAACAGCTCTATAATATATTAAGTAATCCAAAGTATTCAGAATACGTTACTCTCATTGAGTAACGTAACGGAATACGTTACAGAATACATTTTGGGGCATGTATTCTGTAATCTGTAGTGAAATACATTTTAAAAGTAACCTTCCCAACACTGTTTGTAATATTAGCTCATGGTTGTTTTAATCCTCAATCAATTAACATCTTTTGCCAGACCCTCACATTTCAAGAAAGGCTTTCATGTTTGAACCATAATGTAATGTTTATTGTGTTCTACACGCAGACAAATTATGAAGGGACCGTTCACAAATTATGTCTTGGCACAGTAACAAACACTATACAGTGGATGAATGAGTCCCTGGAAAAAGAGATAATTCAAAAATGCCCAAAGACAAAATACAATGACACAAACTGCATATAAGGAAATACAATTACCAATTAAAACAAGGAGTGACTACAACAAACACAAGACACTAGTTAGAACAAAGATACTGAAAAGAAACATGGGGAGAGACATGGGGACAGAGGAGACACTAAATACAGAGCAGACCATTAAAGAATATGACACAAAACCAACATGGTGAACTAAAAGAGGCAAAATGCAATCTAGTTGCAAATTTATGGTTTCCTTATACTTCAGTAGACTGACTTTAACGTCTAATCTTATTCATCTAAAAATGTACCAAAGAAAAGCCGATATTCACGTCTGAAGCTGAGATTATTCAGAGAGCTGGATGGAATAAACACATTTAAAGTAGACAAATCTGTCAATGATCCATATAGAGTGTAAAAGAAATGCCTGAAGAGCTGTGATGCTCAGAGAAAGGCTATTTGTCTTTATATATATATATATATATCCATCCATTTGTTTCAGCTTATCCTTTTCAGGGTTGCGGGGGGCGCTGGAGCCTATCCCAGCTGTCATAGGGCGAGAGGCGGGGTACACCCTGTCAGATTATTTTCATGAGCGACATATTTGAACAGAAGAACATTAGAGTTTCGTATTTTCCAAAGCTCTGTGCAATGTTTTGGAGTCTCATATGGAATAATACCTGAAATAACCTGCCTGTGTTGCATTCCTTCATCTCTGGCACTCATGGCATTAATCTGGGGACAATTTTACCCTGTGATATTATCAGCTACAGTCCTTGACAACACCATGCAGAGTCATTCCTCGTGATAAGGTCTTCAATTTATATGGAATGGAAATTCAATACTTTTAATTATTAAACTTTATAAAAACTAAAATAAGTTTTGATATTTCTCATGTTTTTTCCCACAAATTGTAAACATTGATATTGTTAAAAAAAAACAACAAAAAAAACAATTTCTAGAATCATCCACCCATGAAGATTACTGATCCTAGTCTCCCATATCAGCTCTGTGAGTACTTGTACTTCAGATTTGTGGTACAGTTTTGAATGAATCCAGTCTTCCTCAGCTATTTTTAATCAACCTGAAGTACCTGTGGTCACAAACTTTCATGAAGCTTATGGAACATTTATTGTAAGTCTCTACATTTTTTATGCTTATAATCTTGCTGAGAGGTACATTTTGTTTGTACTGTAGACAGAAACCACAAAGTCTTCCTCTGCCCCTGTGTTCTTGCGGAATAGAGAATAATATTTTTCTTGTTGTTGTTTGCTCTCCATGCACCGTTGTCTGCTCTCCATGCACCGTTGTCTGCTTGTTGCTTTCAAGATTTAAGATCTTCTGTTGTACCGTCCTACCTGAGTGAGTTGCTTAGTGCGTGGGCATCGATTAGACACCTACAGCTAAAAGTAGAGGTGGTGTCTGCAGCACAGAGAGATTCAGTTGGAGAGAAAGCAAGCTGGGAAAAAGCTAGACACAGTGCAGCTGCAAAGGGGCTCGTGGCAGACACAGATTCTCCTTGCTTGGTTGCTTTTATGGCCGGGAACAAAGTCATTCAACAAGACAGAGCTCTGCAGGCATCTGCCATCGCACACGAACAACTACCAACACTGCTCCCTGCTCGAAAACCTGTTACTCTTCTGGGGTCTTTATTAGAAATGAAGCTGCACAGAGTGGTTCATTTGTGCAGAAAACGTTTTTAATAAAAACCCATAAAGAAAAACTATAAGACAAATCCACAGGAGAATATAAAGATAAGCCAAATGTCCATCCACTTTGTGGCTGTTTCAGTTTTCCCACTCAGTGATGAAATTCAGCTTTTATGGTTTATTGAATGGCATATGGTTTTGACCAGCAAATCAAAATAAAGTTCCATATCAGGAATGATAGTCAGCTCTACTGATAACATGGGGTCCTCACATACAGACTCTTTGTCCCTCACTGCCTGTTAAAGTTTTTTTTTTTTTATTGTGGTGTCAAGAAGTCTCAAATAAATAAATTATGCGCCTTAAAAAACCCACCAGAGCTTGATTTAATGATTTATGCTAGGTGAGAGATGATATTGCTTCAAAACCCCAGGTATGTCAGCTGGTTAAAAGAAGCATGTGGGGTTAAGCTGAAAGATTGCAGGTTTAAAAGGCAATGAACCTCTGGTTTTATTGGAAATTTGGATCAAAACTGCATTTTGAACTTGCCTTTTTAGACGTTGACGCTCACTTGCTGATAAATGTACGATAGAAGGCACCAGAACCACTTCTTTAAAAATTCTAAACTCAATCTGGAGCCCATCCCAGCTGTTATAGGGCAAGAGGCGGGTTCTTGATTTGTCACAGGGCTAACACGCCTACTACCAAGTTAGACTCACCAGTTAACCTAACAAGGAGGTTTTTCAACTGTACCTAAAGAACCCACGCAAGCACAGGGTGAATATGCACACTCCACACATAAAGGACCGGTTGACCTTAATATTCAAAATGTTTTTCATTGTAGACTTATTTATTTGTGAATTTAAAACAAACTACAAATGACCACTGTTACCACCGACGATGCGCCAATACACTGCAAAATGGACATTTTTGTTATGCTGCGCTGCATGTAATCTAATCCAATTCAAATGGCTGCAAATCTTCACAGTTCCAATGACGCCCTCAAAAGCTGAAAAGAAAATGACACATTTCCAACACTGAGCTGTGAGCGAGAGACTGCTCTGAACATAAATGAACACAAAATGATGAGATGTAGAGTATGTACTGTGCGAATTTCAAGCTTTCGCCTTTTTTTAAGCCTCCCCCCGTTATGTATTATATTGTAAGAAACATAAAGGTTGCAGATCTCCCACTCATCTGAGCTTGCCACATGAATAGCTTTCATTTACTTCTGATGGATTCTCCTCCATCTGTCTGCCGTCACCTCCCGAGACTGAAACCGCATCTGCATTCATCACCGTGAATAATTTCAACAATTTAAAGACTTTCATTTGAAAGCCATGCAGCAATTAGTCATATTTCACTTCATCAATCATCCATCAAGTCTTTATTGCAGTTTGTATTATAACAAGAGTTAAAAGCTGAATAACAGGATTTTTGATGGTGACAAAAATATAGTATCTTCCTTTTCATTTTTTTGTTAAATGAAAAGAATGAGTGAAACGAAAAACAGCTGCTCTGGAATGCACGATCTCTTCACTGTCGTTCTGTTAAAATTCCAATTTTCCATTTTTATGGTTTGGTTGGAGCAATTATTATGGTTTTGTATTGAAATGAAAACACAAGGACAAAATAAGACTTTTAATTTCTATAGAACAGCTATAAGCTCTGGTTTTATTCACATCAGTGCAGGAAATTCCTTGATCCCATTCATTTTTACATGTTCAACAGTTGTTTAGATACAGTACCAATCATGACCAACTCAAAGACTAAAACATTAAGCTTAAAGTAAAAAAAAACAAAAAAACAAAACTTTCCCAGCTGTTCTATGATGAAAGCACTGAGCATGCAGTCAGCTAAATAAAGTTCCTGTATTCAGCACATGCTACTGATCTTTTTTTTGAGAAAGTAACTGAAGGAGAGGTTGGAAATGCTGGAAGCACGCCTGCACTTGTATTTTTCCTTTAATCTTTTAATAGTTCCTGTATTCTTCGTGGATTTAATTCTCAAGGTGGAGTGTTTGTAAAGTGGAGTGCGTCAGGTTTGTCATTAAAAAACAGCTCCATCAGTCATCAACTTATTTCAGCACCACAGCCTTCGTCAGCATCAGGGCAGCCAGAAAGGTTGCTCATTGATTGACAGGTGTGATGTGCTTCTCTGCCTTTGAGCTAATTTTGACAAATAGCCCGGTGTGCGCAGCATCACAAACTGCAGCGGCGTGAAATGAGCTTTAATTACTACCGGTTATTACAGCTCTGACGTTGTTTGGGCTTTGTTGCGCTCCGGCAGCCACCGACTCGTTTGGTTTGTAGATGAGCTGAATATGTTGTTGCTGCTGAACATCTGTGTGAGAAGAGATGTGTTACTTACTGCACAAAAAATGCCCGAAGACAAATGACTCTCCTTTACTTCATAGATTATCGATATTCAACGACGCTTAAAGCGCTGAGTAACCTACAGCTGTAAGTGACCGTTATCCCATTAAAATATCTGATTATTTATTACAGTATGTGGTGGACCTGCACAGTAGCGTCCAATACACAAGCATAATTCAGTTCTAAGTGCACAAAGTTGAAGGAGAGCTAATTAAAAACTATTAGCGATCGCGCATGCGTGCTGAAGCACTGCACTCTCAGCTCAGAGCTTTTGTACATGACTCTTTTTTTTTCTAAACTTAACTTTTACTTTTAGTTTTTGCCTGCCAACCACATTTTATATGAATAAAAATTGAAATTTTACAGAATACCTTACAGGGTCAAGACATTCAGAAATGTCATTTGCAGTGTAGACGTGCAGCAGGGAACATTAGTTTTTGGGCCGTGAGTGCATTTTTATCTTCTTCCCTCAGTGATAAACACGTAGATAGCACATTGGTCGATGCTCTTCACTGCAGTGATGGCACAGCGGCTGCCATATTGCTCAGGGGCAATATGTCTCTGGCAGCAGAGGTCTGTGCACAAAACCATCAAAACTTCAAGAATTTTCATTTGACTTTCAAGCAGCTTGTTACAAATGCTAAAACTGTGTTTATACTTAGTTGAGTGGTTGTGTGTTTTCATACAAGTAAACATTATGCTGATGGTAACCATAAAAGCTACTAACAACATATACTGCAATAACAACCCCAAATGTTTTACCTTTATGTGATATTAACCAGAACCGGCTTCATTTGGTATTCTCTAACATTAAGCCAGCATAAAAACTGCTGGCATTTAATCACTCGGGACCTAAAGTCAGACCTCCTGAGTAAGAAGGTGATAGCAAAGACGCATCTCAAAAGGTAACATATATGTAGCTACAATACTGCGCAAAAGTCATTAATTACCTAATATTTTGCTAGGAAAATGGAAAATATGTGCAGATGTGCTGCAATTTATTTAAAACATATGCAAACATTCATGGAAATACAATACATATAAGACAAAAACAATTTGTAAAAGGATGAAAGTGAGTATTTGGTATGACCGCCTTTATTCTTCAACTCAGCCTGAGCTCTCTTAGGCAAGTTTTCTTGCAATTTATCCAAGTAGTCTTCAAGAATAGTGCGTTAGGCTTGTTGAAGGATAGTCAAAGCCCTTCTTTGGATGTTGGCCTTCTTTTGTTCTGTTCTCTGTCAAGATGATCCCACACTGCTTCAATTATGTCGAAATCTGGGCTCTGGGGAGGCCAATCCATGACTGATAGTGTTCCATTGTGTCTTTTTGTATCTAACTATGCCTTTTCACAGTGTGTCTGAGATCACTGGCATGCTTAAAAATAAAGCAGTTATCAGTCAGACGTTTTTCAGATGGTATTGCATGGTTGATCAAAATCTGACAAAGCTTTTCTACTTTCAGAATCACATAAATTTTCCCCAACACCACAGGCAACACAGCTCCAAACCATGACTTTGAGACTCCACTGTGTTTTACCAATGACTGTAGACCCTCACTGTTGTACCTCTCTCCTGATCTCCTACATAAACATTGATGAGAATCTGATCAAACATTTTAAATTTGGATTAATTACTGAAAATCAGTCCAGTTCTTGTGTAATCTGGCATACCTCAGCCTTTTCTCCCCAGTTTCCCTTCCTGAAGAGTGGCTTTTTGACAGCCACTCTTCCACTGAGACATTTCTGAAGAAGCTTCAGTGAACAGCAGATGGATAAACTGGAGATGGATTTGTCAGGAATTTGCTTTTGTTTCGTCTTGTTACTTTAGGACATGACTCTCAGGTAATGTTCATCTGTTGTAGGGAGTTTTTAGAGCCACCATTTCTTCCTTTTTCCTTCACTTGTTTGGTTTCCTCTTTTTTTAGAGGGATACACTGCACATCATTCTGAGAGATGACACATTTTCAGCTAATAGCTGGGAATCACCTTGTTTGTGCAAATATATTATTTTATGCCTGTCAAACTGTGTTATCTTTGGCATTTGTTGCAGGTTCAGCCAAAGAAATGGGAATATATTGGATGTTTTGGTGGCAGGCTGCAAGTAGCAGCGCCTAAAGACATAATTAAAATAGTTTGTTTTTTTTGCTAAGTTGTATGTTAACAGTGTTGCATTATCTGTGGAAACAACACTGGGTCATCTCTTAAGTGGCTCGTTTATGGTTTGCTAAAAGTAAAATTGTTAAGCAGCTTAATAAACATTCATCATTCAATTAAACTATAGCCCATGATAACTTAAAGTCTGTTTTTAGAGCAAAATCCAAAGAAATGAGGAGTGACTCAAGAGTTTTAAATAGTAATCTCGTTATTTTCAGTGCTTGTGGATAAAAATTGGAAAAAAACAAAAATATCTGTGTGCATGTGACAAAGCAACACTGAAGAAAGAAAAGTGTGCACACGTGAAAAAAGATATCAGTAAAACATTTTGTTTGGTTTTAAAATAAACAGCCTGGTGGAAGTAGAGTGAGGAAGAAGCAGATTGTTGCACAAAAAAATTGAAATTATTTTTAGCCCTCAAGATTTAATACTCATCTATCCTAATAGGAGCTAAAAGGCTCAGTCTGACATGAGATTAAACATGAACAAGTATCAGGCTTACCTCATTGACCTCTAAGGCAGCAAGTTTCCCTTAAGATGAAAAATATTTTAGCTTTTGTTCCGCTATTGCCCTCACTGATTTTTAACAAACCAGAACTATAAACCAACCACGGCAGGCAAGTCCTCTACTGCCACCTACTGGTTGTAATTTAATGTAACGGCAGTTGTTACCTCTGACAAATACAAAATGCCTTCTGTGTAACTGATAATTGATTGGTGGATGGATGTGTGCAGCTTATCTGAATTTGGGCTTGTAAAGATATTTCAAAATGTTTATAAAATTGCAGCAAGCAACCAAAAGTGACATAAAATAACCACAACAAGATGCAAAACTACAGAGACAAAAAGTGATGGACTTAACCAAAGAGAGAAACACACACAAGCTAAAAAAGTGATGCTAACGTACAAACAGCCTAAAAAAGAAAAAGTGTGAATCAACAAAAAAACTAAAGGATGAAAAACAGCTTCAGAGAGATCTGAAATGCTTCATGCTAACTGTTGGAAATGAATAAAAACAACTACAAGGAGGGTACAAACAACCAGAGATACAAAATTATTAAAAAAAAGAAAAAAGAAGAAGAAACAACCACAAAAAAGGCAAAGTCTTAATAAAAATTAATTAAATCAGACATGCATAAATGAGCACAAAGAAAGACAAATATGACAACACACAGTGCCTATAACATAACAGTATAGGACAGGGGTGTCCGCCTCAAGGGCCGGTGTTCTGCAGGTGTTAGATATCACCCTGGGTCAACACACCTGAATCAAATAATTAGTTCATTACCAGGCCTCTGGAGAACTTCAAGACATGTTGAGGAGGTAATTTAGCCATTTAAATCAGCTGTGTTGGATCACGGACACGTCTAAAACCTGCAGGACACCGGCCCTTGAGGCCTGGATTAGACACTCCTGGTATACGGTACCAAATCAAACCTCTGGTTCACTAAACTGCTGAAATCCTTGGTCATAATAAGGAATTAATACACTGTATGTGTTTCCAAATCCTGACAACAACCCAAACCCAGGAAACTCATCTATATGTCAGGCTGATTATGTTTCCATTTGCATACAAGCTTACAAAAAAAACACAAAGCAAAAAGCAAACATCCGATTTAATCACAAGGTTGCTTCACCATATCAACTTCCATCTTGCATCCCCTCTCTCTGTTGTTATGTCATGTCTGATGTGAAATCACTAGTTCCTATAAAAAACAAAAAATGGACTCTGAATACAGAACAACTGCTGCTGAGTTTTGACTCCCCTCATGATGCACACAGCAATTGAACTACAGTAAGAACAACAATCGGGTGTGTCATGAATATTTATAAAAGCTTGATTAACTCCATTTATAACTAAAAGTGCACACTTGGAGTAAAAGTCTATTATTAGTGTTTATTTTCATAATAACCTGGATACTGGGGGAGGTTTGTCCAATAACAGCTGCTTATATGCTGTCTAATCATCCTTTTCAAGCTTTCAAAATGCTGTTAGAAAACTCTTTTTGTTGCTTTGCGTCCTCATAATCCCCACTGCATTTTTCCCCCCTCTAATTGTACATTAAAGCTGGAACCAGCCATGCATATAATCTGTCATTTGCCCATGGGTGAGTAAGATAATTGTTAGATTGCATGGATTCATACTCATAGATTGCAATTCTTCTTACCACTCAAAGGACACATGATGATTTTAATAATAATGGCTCATAACTCAATAGTTTATGAATGGCTGGTCTCAGGAGATATTGTGGTCTGCAGACCTGTGGGCTTTCTGGCGTTGTAAAAATGTTTCCTGGTCTCACAGCGCCACCTGGTGATACGTCTTCATTTAGATTTAGGATATCAAAACAAAACAGAAAAAACTCCCTCATTTTTAGTATTTTACTCTGTTTTGAATCGGTGCCAAAAACTATTACATTACTTTTTTTGTTTTACATACGTTATACATTAAAACATCTCTTTGCAGATAGCTCAATTCAAAAGTTACAGGATGTCTTCTACTTCCACTTTTAGGTTAGATGACAGTGAAGTTTAAAGCATCCACACTTGTGTAAGTGGCTTACTTGACCGTATTATCCCAGTTACATGTGACTGATTACAGAGATATGTGAATAAATTCTTCATTACTCCAAGATTATTCGTATGCTCAGCATTTTACTGTCTATCAAGTCGTTAGATACCTGAGTTTGTAATGAGTTGAGTTCTTGTAGCTGAAATATAAACTCTGATGTGGATTGATAACATGCATGTAAAAGAAGATTTAAGTAGCTGCTGATTTTCAATTATGCGGATTATGTAAAAAAGAAAAAAAAGTCCTCTTGCATACATAAAGTAATGGAGTGTCATTTTTGGACTTTTCCCACTCTTATCATTCCACAAAATGATTTTGTGCTTCTACTATACAGTATTACAATATGGATGCAGCTTCCAGGTCAGAAAAATTAAGCCTTGAACCTGCATCCTATCTGAAGGCCAGCAGATGGCGATAGATGTGGCTGCAAAAAACATTTCAGTTCAGTATAAGTCTATGGGAAAAGGGCTTTCTTGTCTTATCTTAATGCTTCAGCAGACTTTTCTGCTGAGCTTATGTGTTTAGTCCCTCATTTTGATTCATATTCTACAAAAAAATATCTTGGTTTCTAAAGTCTCCAGACATTAAAATGAGTTTGACATCCTTGGTGTAAGGGTTCCACATGAGTTTGAATAACACTGATATACTGAAATATTAAATTCTCACCTTTTAATGTACATGAAAAAAAAAAGTTTTCTTCTTCATCATTATGAGGGAAGTCTGTTGTCTCTTTTACTGTTCAGATCATCTCAGTAGCTGCTTGATAAACACACGACTTATATTCATATATTTATATAAATATTCATATAAATATTTTGCACTTTGCATTTTTTTTTCTTTTTTTGATAAATTTCTAGATGGCAAGACCGGGGTGTTACTCGAAACCTTCTGAGGAAAAGACCTTACAGAAAATTTCCATCAGATGACTAAAAAAACAATCCAGTCACTCTGAATTGCTGTCTTACATTTTATTGTGATGGGGAGTCATAGAAATGGAGCAAACCTAAAATAAAAACAATACAAAAAGACAGTGGATTTACAAAGGGTGCGGAGAGGACAAACAATATGCAGCCTTCAACAGTACAATGGAACAAGTTGGCACAGAACGGAAAACAGGGTGACGGGACGTTGGAAATTTGGCTTCAAAATAAAAAAAAATTTAAAAAGGGGAGGAGTAACGTCTTCATAACAAGATCCTTCATTTAAACGGCGACGACTCATGCTTTTAAAAATCACAGAGTTTTAGAATTCAGTAGCTTTATAACGACGCAAAGAGCGGATGCACATGTAACAGTTTCTATTTGTCACTTCATTCCTGTTTTTTTTTCTTTTTCTTTTTAGCTTAAAACAGAAGTCAAGTTTACAGAATACATGTTTTATATTTTTAGGGTTTTTTCCTTTAATGTCTTTCTTTTTTTCATTTTTTGTTAAAACAAACTTCATTTCCCAGAACCACATTTTGGGATTTTTTTTTTTGTTTGTTTGTCTCGAGATTATTTTTCATACTAAAATATATTATTGTATCAATTCAAACTACAGTAATGTACACTACAATGTGTAATAAATAACCATAAAAGAAAATATAAAAATAAGACACATAAATATAAAAAAGTCTTCTAAAAACTAAACAGGTATATTTTTTTAATCTGTGAAAAGGGTTCTAATACTGCCATTGTTGACAAAAACATACAGAGGACATACTTTTAAAACAAAAAAAGTAAAACAGATTAATACTATAAACACTGTCTGGTAAAACCAAAGCAAAATTCTTCAACAGAGACCACATTCACTAACGCTTGTTACCTCAAGTGCGGGACAGCTTGCCACAATGAATTTGTTTCTTTTAATCATCATCTGAAAATAATAATAATAAGTGCACAAGTGAGACTAACTTACTGAGTCTCTCTATCATCGTTTTATACTTTAAACTTGTGTGGGTTTGGTCTGGTTTATCTCTTCCTGAGCCGACCTGGTGAGGCACATTACTTTGAGTGTTGAAGGGTTTTTAAAAATTTGGATTTATGCAGTTCGAAAGTTGGAAACTGATTATCTTACATTAGAAGGCATTTTAAGATCCACAAGAAAACTGAAACCTTTTCAACACATTTCACTGCTCTAAACCTCAGACTTTGGACCTACAAGCTGCAGCCATTGGATACTGATGAGTTAGTAATTCATAACAAAAAAGTTTTAGTCAAGAGCAAATATGCAATTTTAAGTACCAGGAACAAAAGCAGAACTTTTAGACATGCATGTAGATTTAATTTACTGATAGAAAAGTGCTAAACATTCTCTGGCTTTAACGTGTCTTTTTGAAAAACAATCATTGTAAACTAAATAATTCTAGCCTTTAGTTTGGCAGATAAAATAAAACAATACGTGACCCCCAAATGGGCTATTTGGGCAAGGGGTTTGTCTTTTTACAGACAAAACAGATAGAATAGTTCTTAGTTAAGCCCAAATACTGTTTCCCAAGTGTCCTTCTTTGTTGCTGTGACAAATCTGCTGTTCTGTGCAAGTCAACAAACATTAGTCAACATGGCTCCTGTGTAAGTAACAGGGGACATAATACTGGCTACATGTGTGAGGAAAAAAATAATAACACTGTTCAATGGCACTTTTAACAGCACACAGGTCTTGCATAAGGCTGGAGGCATTGGGGTGGAGCAGGAAAAAAAGCCCCGATCCTTCACGTACAGTTTGACTTCATATATAAGCCGATAATACTGAAACACTCGCTGAGAACTAAAGTCAACCAAAATAAGGAGAAGCTTGGTAAGAACAGGCGCGCCTGTTTTGGATCCACAGCCGAGCCACGAGGTCGGAGTCTGCTTTTATGTCTTCACCTGGAGACTCCATCCGTTCGGGCAGTGCTGAGCAGCAAAACAAAGGCGCGCCATGCTGGCTTTGAGGTTGTGACTCTGCCTTCCCTGATAGGACAAATTTGGTTATGGCGTACAGAAGCCGCATTCTCATCCCGGACTCCCCATCCCACCCCCCAACCCTCCCCAAGAATACTTTGTTTTCCTTAAGGCTAACAGTCAAACTGAAATCAACATTAATGCTAGCTAGCAAAGAGTAACACTAACACAAACAACATTTCGCTAGCTAGTGTACATATATAACACTGAAGGGCATACAATGCATGAGGCATGTATCCATAGGTAAACCAGGAATACTGTAGTGCAGAGGTTTTTGTTCGTAGAACTCAATAAAATACTGATTTTAGGAAACTTCATTGGCAATAAAAAGGTATAGAAATCTTTCTCATCTTTAAAGGTTAAAAGGTTTTCAAACAAGAACACGATTAGTTAACACTGATTGAATGAAAAGAAACAAAACAAAGCAACCTGGGATGTCTCAGTAACAAGTCTAACGAGTTGATGGGTGAGTTCTACTTTAAAATCTGTACTTCTATAAACAATTTTAAACACTGATATTTCATTTTCACAAAGAAAAAGTCACGTTTTTTCTTTTTTTCTATTTCTTTTTTTCTTTTTTCAAGTTCAGGCACACCTGGGTTTTTGTACACAGTAGTGGACCGTTAAGATCAGGCAACTGCCGTGACTTTCTTCTGATGGCAAGATGTGGTTTTTGTCTAGGATTACCCGACTTCAATGACCGACACACTCAAACTGTCCCGAAGAATTTTCTTCCTTCATTTGGCGTCTGTCACCGCTTCCTCTGTTGTTTCGGTGTTTTCTGTCCCGTCCCTGATGCTGCTGTCTGTATTCGCTTCACAGTCTGCCGCTTTCTCTGCATCCACACTTGCTGATTCCTCCTTTTCTTCGGTTCTTTCCTCCATCTCCGCGTCCTCCACGTGGTCATCTCCCAGCTCCACTTCTACTACGTCACAGGCAAACTCCTGCCCCTTCTCTTTTTCAGTCTCTTCTTCTTCTGCTGTCGCCTCTTCCTCTGCTAATTCCTCTCCCTCTTCCTCCTCATCATCGTCGTCAAAGTTACCCTCGTAGATCTCGCACTCGCCGTCGTCCACCTGCACCACCCGTATGTCGTCCATGCAGATGGCCTCGTCTTCCTCTTCCTCACTCTCCCTCTCGTCTGAGTCCATTTGGGAGGGCGGGGTCGTGGTCCGGCTGTCTGACTGCAGCCTGGCGCTTGGGCTGCCGAGCTCTGACTGATCCCTGGGTGGCCCCGAGCCGGAGCCCGAGTTTGGCCCGTCCTTCTTGCAATAGGAGTAGCGGTGATTCATGTGCTGGGAGTACGAGCCTGAGTGAGAGAAACGCTTCCCGCACTTGTCGCACTGGTAGGGTTTCTCACCGGAGTGCAGCCTCGAGTGTTCGATCAGGTGGTGTTTGTGTTTGAAAGCCTTCTTGCAGACGTTGCACTCGTGGGGTCGTTTTCCTGCAGATGAAACAAGAGCGAGTTAGAGAGGAACTGTGCTTCTTTGCCTGCATTAAGTGTAAGAGAGTATAGAAAAAACATTCAAAGCAAGTGTTCCTTATTTTGGTTTGATTTGTTTCATTATTATTTATTATTTTGTTGTTTCACTGCCTGTGGCACGCTTTTATGTTCTTCTGTGTTAAGCACATTGACTTTACTTGTAATGAAATGCGCTATATAAATAAACTTGCCTTTGCCATTATGATCTTCATGGGTTCTTGAAGGCAATGACAGCAAACATGCCCTGCCATCAATCAAGCTTGCTTGTTCATTCAGATAAACATAAGCAGGTTTGAACAATTCAAATATTACATTATAAATACAATTAAAACGGCATAAATAAGTGAATGCATTTGAAACTATAATAATTAGGTGACACAGAATAGAGATTTGTTACCGTAGCTAAACATCTGTCTCTTTGTCAGCATGAATATAACAACAAAGATTTCACACAAGTTTGTTTGTGCATTCTTGGCCACCACTTCACTGTTCCCTCAGTTGCTCACGTCATATCTGATGACTTACTGTGCCTGACTAAGGTAGCTTAAATGAGTTACCGACTCTGTCTCTGTCCTTGCACCAGCAGCAGTGCAGGCCTATCTAAACCAAGATGCATTAAAGGTACTCTGCAGTGAGGGAAGCAGACAGCTGCTGGCAGTGGCTGTCACTGCCATCAATCTCCAGATGCACTACAGATGAAGATTAACATGCATGACTAAATCTAGTTAATTTACATGATGAACCTAAGGGCTCATGTTAATTATATGCATTGTACCTTTAAATTAAAAACAGACAGAAACTGCTGCTTTATTTCCCAAACAACTGAATGTTTAACTTTAAGATTTACTAGTGCCAGTTCCAAAAATGTGAATATTTCTAGCATTTCTTCATTGGGAGCCATATTATACTAAATATCAGTTGGAGTTTGTTCTAGCAAAAACATTTTGGAAATACAAAAAAAACCCCTAAAGGCAAAACAATTTACCATGAAAAAAATAACCTGATACTTTACAATCCATTGGGAGAATTACACAAATATATATATTTTTTAATTTGCTCAAATCAGGGAATCAGAAGTTTAAAGTGTTAACAAACAAAAAAAGCTTGGGAGCCAATGTTTGTTTTAAGTATTCAGAACTCTCAGCATCTGGAAAAGTAATTGCTGACATACCCATACTCATTAAAACTTACACAAAATGATCAAAGCCACACATTATCAGAGGCTTTTATGAAACAGACTTTAAAGTGTCTTTAGAGTATAGCATTTAATAGTTTTTAACATCCCCCTGCCAAAAGAAAATCTCACTAACAAAGCTCATATGTTACAAGAGTAGGATCAATTTGTAAGTATAAGGATGTTTTCTTTCTTTTTCTCTACTTTTCTTTTTTTTAAAGTGGATGATGTCAAGGCTGAACCAACACACAGTAGTGCAGTGTAAAGATAACCGCTAACAGATTTTAATAAAACCACATGCCAATATGATGCTACCTGGAGCTACGGGGAAAATATCCTTTTTAATTCACCGCACGAGTTACGTGTCTATAAGCACTGATGACAACTGGGACATTTACAGGCCAGGTGTCCCATAAAAGTCTCAGAGTACAGCGTAGTTAATGAGGGATGATGTCACACATAAAAACACAGCCTTCAAAAGTAGAACTCTTTTGAGAAGTAACAGAAATCCTGCTTAATAGACTAAAGCTGAAAAATGGACTTACACAAGACGTACCTGTGTGTTCATATTTGTGCCTGAGCAGGGAGCTGCCCTTCTGGAAGACCTTGGAACAAAGATCACAGGGGTAGACGCCATTTTCTAACCGCCGCTTCTTCATCACCACGGCTGAATCTGAGTCGTTCTGCTCCTCCACTGTGGAAACACCCTCGGAGCTGCTCTCCAAACGCTTCTCCTTAAAGCAGAATTAAAGCATGTTGGAGTCACATTATTTACTCTCCCATCCTACCCTTCAGGAAAGCTAGTTTCACCATAAATATTGTGTGAGAGGTATGTGAAGAGCTCATTCTTTGACTGAGTTGTTCTTGAAAATGTTTTCCTGAGAGCCGGCAGTGAAGCTCTTCACTTTAGAGGTAGATGATTCTCCTAGTGTGAATACTCTAACTTACTGAGAATTAAGCAGCAACAATCATGGGTGGAAATGTGAAGCTAAGACCTGAGTGCAAACATATAAGATCCTCTAGGTGACACTATAGGCTGGCTACAAAAGCAAGTCGATACCTTAAGACTCACATGTTTAAAATGCATGTTTACAGCCTTGCACATATAACAGCCTCGTATTTGAGCTCTTTGGATAGTTTTTCCCTTCATAAGAACTCGTCCCCCCTAACTCAATCATCTGGATAATCATTAAGGTTTAAAGATATGGATGTGCTCGACTGCTAAGGGCTGCTAAGTCTCCCCTTTGCTAATTTAAGTCAATGGCTACTTGGCCCTGAGCATGGTTCTGTTGGAGATTTTTCCTCTTAAAAGGGAGTTTATCCTCTCCACTGTTGCCATGTGCTCACTCACAGGGGGTCGTTTGATTTTGGACATTTTCTCTCTATTATATTAGGGTCTTTACCTTACAAAATAAAGTGCCTTGAGGCGACTGCTGTTGTGATTTGGTGCTATATAAATAAAACTGAATTTAACTGAACTGGATAGTTCAACCCACATCTACTGATGAAATTCATGCTGCGGTGCACTGTCCAGATGGTTTCTATCAGCAGCTCCACAGACACGAGGTTTCATGTTTAAGTAAATTTGGTTTGAGGATATCGTATTACTCAAAAGCAGTTTGGGTGTTCTACAAAGTCATCACATGTAATGAGGACAGGATGTTATTGAAATGTTTAATGAGTTCACGGGGCTACTGTCATCGATTGAAACTGAGCTAATGGTATTGGTGAAGTAGATAGGAACAGTTCAAGTTAATGGAATCAGAGAATTAACTAAAAACTAATGAGTCATTACTGGTAAAATAATGACTTCAGGTCATCGTAAGTGGCTAACGATGTCTGGTACATTCTGACTCTGACTGGCTCCAGCTCAAGTAACTAATGTTTGTTGCTGTTTCTTATATAGCATATAATGGCTTCTTGCAGACTTTTATGACTGCTTTGTGGCTTGACTACCGATTCTCACTTTGACTGCTGAACTTTTGGAATTTTCTATTTCTCTTGACGCACATTTCTTCAGTTTTTTTGTGTTGAAGGACTGACACTAACAGGATGCTTTTTAATTTGGGTTAACTCTGGTACTTTCCACAGCAAAATGCACCTAAAGGTAGCATGTTAGTCTTTCCAGTAATCTATAGATGCTTAGTTTGTAAGTAGTTTGTTTCAGTGTAAAAGGAAACAACCCTCACTCCCTGCAAAGAAACTTGATTAAAAAAAGAAATAGTCATTGCAATAATCAATTCTGGACTGGTCAAAAGTGAGAATTTTCTCCTTTTTTAGAATTTCCAGTTAAAGGGGAAAATTTTAGTTACATAAAACAAATAGTGCAGTGTCAAGTTAGGCTCTGGGAAAGTCGTATAGAAATTTGAAGAACGAACTAACCAATAAAAACTGCAAACTGCAACAACAAGGTTTTTATACCTCTTCCACTTCAGTGTTTTGTTTTGTTTTTGTAATTAAGACTTATGTATAGTCGACTCTCCAGGTACTGGATTTGTCTCAGTACGAATAGACACATACTCTTTGCTTCAGTACTTCAAAGTAGGTGTGCATGACAACCATTCACTTTAGGGAAGCAAACAGAGCTGTAATTAGAAACTTCTTGCTAACTTTTTTTACATATAACATGGTTAGCACTCGCCGCAATGATCAGCTTCCCATTTATTCTGATGTTGTATGACAGACTACACAAGCAGCTATGTCTCACTCTCAAAGTACTTTCATAATGTGACTTGATTGGCGAGTACTTGAAAAGTTTCAGTTCTTTCTCAGTTATTCAGCACAAGCAAATTAAAGCAATGGATCCACAATTCAGTTCAGCTGTACATGATGCCCATCCATTCAAACTGGATGATAATGCGTAAGAAAAATTACAAATTATCTACAGCATCTTTTTTGAGTTGCTAATTCCTGGTGACTGGTGATCACACAGTGATCAAATAAAAGATATAAAACCTTTATAATAAGAAAAAATAATCACATTGTATAAATAACAAAGATATAAGAAGTAACTGTTTTGCATTACCAACCTTATGACCATTGAGAACAACAGTCTTTGCTCCAGTGGCGTTGCCAGCTGTAGTGGCGTAGGTATATGTGAGCTGGGGGATGAGGATGGTGCGCTTCGTGGTGGTGTTGAGGCAGCCCTGACCAGCGATGGCAACTAAGGTAGGAAGCTGTGCGGCAGTGACGATGTTAACAGGTCTTCCGGTCTGAGGTGTGGTCACATAGATGGTTCGACCCTCGAGCTCCTCCTTCCTTAAGCAGGTCAGGTTCAGAGGCTGTTCTTGCTGCTTGGCGGGAGGTGTAGTCATTTTGTTTTCCGATTCTGTTGCGATATGTTTAGGAAGAGAGAGGTCCAGAGGCTCCGCCTGGGAGTCAGAAGCTTCCGGGTCTTCTGGCTCACTTTTAACGATGACAAGGTCCTCGTTGTTGAGTGATTCAGAGTCTGATGGGGAGGCGCTGCGAGAGTCTGACGAGGCTTTGTTGGATACCTCCTGGATTGTATTGTCTTCTTCTTCCCTTTCATTCTGATTCACAGTGACCTCTGAGCTGGAATTTGTGGCTTCAGTGTCTTTAGAAACTGCGGTTGCATCATTGTGGCGCTTGCTCACACTTTTCCCCGAGTTCATCTTGATAAACCACTTTCTAACCACATCCACTGGGATACTGACAGACTCTGAGATCTTTGTCAGCTCCTCATCACTGGGATTGGCATTGGAGGCAAAGTAGGTCTTAAGAAGTGAGAGGAGATCGACGACAGGCGGCTCCTCCAGGGTCACCCCTGCCTCGTTTAGCAAGGCGGCGAAAGACGGGTCCAAAGCAGCAGAGTCGACGGCCTCTCCATTGGCTGCTTTGCGATGCTGGAGGAGATGCAGCGCCTCCAGATTGTCAGGACAGTCATCGCAAAGTAAACATGTACTGGTGCTGTTGGGCTTTGGCTTCTGAGCTGCTTCTGAAGTTTTATCGGTTGCCTTTTCTGTCTGCGTGGATGCCTCCTTCTCCACATCTGCGATGGGGACTGTTTCCGGTTCTTTCTTGATAATCGTAAGGTCGGCCGCCTCTTGGGTTTGGGGTTTAGTTGTTGTGGTTGGAGTGGGAGCTGCAGCGGCCACAGTTGTGATAGTAGGAGGCAGAGTAGGGTTATTTTTGACAACAAGCGGTGTAGGCTGGGCGGTGGCAGTTGTGGCAGCAGCAGGGCTAATGCTGTAGTTGATGATGATCTTCGTGGTACCGTCGTGATCCACGAAAGCAGGAAGGCTGATGATCTGTTGCTGCGGCTGCTGGACCACAATTCCCTGCTTCCCCTGCGTCACCACCCCATTAGCTGAACCCAGCACCTGCCTGAGCACATTTCCATCCATCGCCACCTTGAGCACATTCTGCAAGTCATTAAGATTGATACTGATGGGTGACATCAGACCTACTGTTGGTACAACCATAGCCACACCCTGAGGCAGGGTTGCAGCTGGGACCACAGTTGGCTGTGCTGTTCCTCCGTTCACCACGCCGTTACTGCCGGTTGAAGTTGCCGGTGCCGCCGTCACAGGCTTGCACTCAATTTCCACAGGTTCTGATTTGATCTGGGTGACAGGCAGCTGCTCCTGGAGGGGTTTGCTTTCAGTCTTGTCTTTAAGAACCACACGAGCTGGAGCGATCACAACAGGTCTCGTCTGTGCAGGGGCTGGGGGGGACTTGATCGATGTTCGAGCAACACCGTTGGGGGGTGTAGCACCCACACACTTTTTGCTACTGATGTGGGAGCTGTAGGAGCCTGAGTGGGAGAACCGCTTCTTGCAGTTTGAGCATTCGTATGGTTTCTCACCTAAAAGTATCAGAAAGCAAGAGAGAAATGACAAAGCTTTCAAAGAGAAGATTCAAAACATGAAAAACCAAAAACAATTCAAATTTTTTAGTAACTTATTTTGAAATGTGTTGGGGTTTGATACTGAGCCCAACTTACAGAATTGACAAACTGATTCATTACAGCAGAAAAACAGAGTTTGGTCACTGCAGCCATAAAACCATTTAAAAATGCTTGTTATATGTAAAGGGTATTAACTTCCTTCTTTAAGGAAAGCAGGGCATTTAAACTTCCTTTGGTATGGCAACTGGAGCGGATATCCATTACCAATCTGTAGCAAAAGATGATGCAGTAGGTCAGTGCAACCTTCATTTAACTTGATCAATTCATTAAAACACATTCCTATGTTCCGTTTGGAAGAAACAGGGATGGGGTAAAAAAAAAAAGCATCTAAACAGCAGCACAGATCCAAAAAAACTTTAAAGCCCCCGACTGATAAAACAAGCGCTTTTATGAGACTTTATTAAAAAAATGTACTGACCAATTTTGCACTAGAGGCCTCACGATGTCATATTTGGACAAACTGCATTAGTGTGTCTACAGCAGGGATGCCAAACTCATCGAGGCCCACACACAGCCCACTCTGATCTTAAGTGGGCCGGACGAGTGAAACGTCACTTTCTGTCAATGTAAAGACGTTTAACTACACATGTAACCCCTGAGATATCTTAATATAAGATAAAGAAGTGCAATTTTAACACCACTTCTCAGTTTTTCTACACGATGAAGTTCACTGCCTAGACTGTCCTGTATTTATAAAACATAAAGATTTGGTTGATTGATGAAAATTTTCTTTTTTTAACTGAACTTTTCTGTAATTGAACTGTTTAACTCTTACTTAAATATTTTCTTTGTAGTATATATGGTTGTGGGGGAACTTTATCAGCTGGGAAAGCTGTAAAACTTGTGTGTCCTCCTACATATTTTCCAAAGCCGTCCAGCAGCCCATTCTGAGCCAATTCTGGCATCCAGGCCTTATGTTATTGACATAGCTTACCAAGTGCACTAAGGAAATGCTCTATACTAACCAGCTTCAATGGAACACCTGAAATCTGGTGTCCATTAAGATACACAGTGCCAATTAAATACACGAACGAAAAAAACAACCTAAAATTTTCAGTCGGTTAATGTGTACATTTAATGAAAATTATTAGTCAGTTGTAAATGCAGTAATTGCAGACAAATGTTCGATGATTAGAGAGGCCTGCAGTTTGGAACAGCTACACAGGTTGTAGCAGACTGTGCATGTGTGCAGCAGCTCACCGCTGTGAATGCGCAGGTGCTCCTTCAGGTGGTGTTTGTATTTGAAGGCCTTGGAACACTCGGTGCACTTGAACTTGCGAGTTCCACCCGTTCCTACCGATCCTCCTGTCGACTGCGAAACGTGACGCTGAGACAGAAAAGAAGAATGTCTCTATTATTTTTCTGTGTCGTTCAGTTCTTTTAATATCAGATAAATATTTCATAGGAATTCTGTGTGAAAGCTTTGACATTTTTGAAAACAGTAAATGTATGCATTTTCTTCTGTAGCTCGAAGGTTTGAAAGGAGCACTGGGGACGTGTTTTTGCTTACATAACAGACTGAATCTCATGCATAATAAATCAAAGTGCACAAAATTTTAAAAGCGAAAAAGAAATATCAGTGAATTAAAGTTGAACAACATGACAAAATGTTCATCCTAGTGATCCTGAGGTAGAGATTTGAGTCTGGGTAACAGTTTCACGTATCAGACCTGATTTCGCTCTTAGTTTGGCGCATTGCGTCTTCGGTTCTCATGCTAAGAGGTGTTACCTGCTCTCTGGAGCCCCTGTGGTGGCTCATGTGCCTCTCCAGCTGCGAGCGATAGGTAAAGGTGTAGCTGCAGTGCGAGCAGCTGTAGTTATCCTCGCTGGTCTCGTGGCGATACTTGATGTGTTCCTTCAGTGAGGCGTTGCGTTTGTAGCCCCGGGAGCAGTAGGGGCAAGTGTGCAACTGGGAGAAAGAATCAGGTGTTCCTGTGGTGGAAGCAAAAGGGAAACGTGGATGATAGATGATGCTTCAGTTTTTTTTCTTACACTTCATTTGAAGAGCATGTCGGACAGTCAAACAGCTCCTCCTCCTCCTACACCTTTCTGACGTTGGTTAGCTCGTTTCCTTAACTTTGCTCTCCAGCATCCACAACTCTCCATACAGTAACTAGCCAGCTGGATGGAGGGAAAAAGTGACATTCCTGTGCATCTACCTCTGGTTTTCCCAAACATTTTTTGTGTTAAGTCCAACACATAATCTAAATTTATTTTGGATATAAACAACATAGTTTCCCCACTCTCTGTATGAAGGCCTGTCTTCAATCTTTACCTGTAATCTTGTTTAGACTGAGAATAACCTGCCCTTCATAAAACCTCTCTAGACTGTATAAGTTTTAATGTCTTTGCCCTTAAATCTTCCTGAAAGCTATAACAAGCCAGCTGCTGTTATTATTTCAGCATTTATGCCTTTCTCATGCTCCAGAACATTCAGAGCTTCCTCCAAGTAAGTAATGTTCTTTGACCTATGCTATCTCAACTTTATCCTCAACTTCACCAGCTGCTAGTGGAGCACTCAACACTTGAGTGTAGTGGTTATACTTTGGAGTTTGAACCTTAGTGTCTCTACTGTAAATGGCAGATTTGTGTGACAATATCTCACTTTTCTGATTTCATCTTTTATTATAACCTCAGAGGTCCATTATCAAGAAAATGTGTTCTGAGGTTTTCAGTGTGTGAAATAAAAGCTCTGAAAATACAGCCGTTTGTTATCTACCCCAACAACTAGTTTACCTGTCAGCTTTTCAAACAATTCACAGTCCCACTTATTTACTGCTCACTTCTGAGGTGAGTACTAAGCTGAGTATAGCATGCTATGAACTCCAGAATGCTGAGCAGGAAGAAGTTGGAAATTTGTAGTACTTGACATCAAAGAATTTGAAATTTTGACACAATTTTAACACAGCAATAGTAATACCTGAACATCTACATCATGACATTCAGTATAATATGTGATGTTGGCGTGTTACCGTTTTCATCGGCTCCTCCCGTCTCTGTCGGACTCTGCTCGTCCTCGGGGGCTTCAGGATAGATGATGGCTGTGTCTCCCTGCTGGAGAATCTCCTCCACTAGAGCATCCTTCACCACCTCCTCTTCTTCCTCTGATGCACACTCCTCCTTCACTAAAAACACAAATGCACAAACGACTTATTTTCTCTGTGAGGAATCCCTTCTATGAGCTAATGCTTGAACTACCACCACTAGAGGGCGCCATATAACTTGTAAATGATTTGATAACAGGCTCATCACTTGAGCTATCCTGTTTCTGTAAGGTGTGCACTTTACATTCTCAAAAACATTTGTTTGGCATTTCTAAAAATGGCATAGCTGCGGAAAAATTATTCTTAAAGAAACCTGGACTAGTTCTGCTAACAACGTTCAGAGATCCCTAAAATCAGAAGATTTTAGGGAATTTGGGAAGTTTTAGCTACAATGCTGTGGAAAACTATGGAGACCCCATGTATTCAGCAGCTTGTTTTAGCAGCAGTAACTTGAAGGGATCATTTATTGTATGACTTTATCAGTCTCTCACGTCATTGTGGAGGAATTTAGGCCCACTCTTCTTTACAACATTCCTTCAGTTCATTGAGGTTTGTGGGCATTTGTTTATGCACAGGTCTCATAAGTTCCTGCTACATCATTCAGGTTGAGTTTTGGACTTCAGGAAATTGCAGTCCCTTGATTCTTTTCTTTTTCAGCCATTACGATGTAGTGTACATAAGATCATCCTGTTGCATGACCCAGTTTCATCCAAGCTTTAGCTGCTGGACAGATGGCCTCACATTTGGCTCTAGAATTCTTTGGTACATAGAGTTGACTCAATGACTGCTGGGGCCTAAGTCCCGTGGCTGTAAAACCACCCTAAATTATCACCCCTCCACCACTGTGTTTGACAGTTGGTATGAGATGTTTGTGCTGATATGCTGTGTTTGACTTTCATCAATGTGGCACTGTACATTCAGGCCAAATATCTCCATCTTGGGCTTGTATATCCAAAGGACACTGTTCCAGGAGTGGTCTGTTCACATGCAACTTTGCAAACGTAAACGAGAAGGGGATGGCTTTCTCTTGGCAAACCTCCAAAAAACCATACACATTCATGTTTCTCTAACCGTATAGTCAAGAACTTTGCAGACCTCAGTTAGCACGGTAAATGTCAATGTCTGCGACATAGCTCTTGGGCTTTTTGCTGTTTATTTGCATCTTGACATTGGCATGAATTTGCTTCAGACCAGCAAACTGCTAAAACATCTGCTTGTATCCAGGCGGTCACACTTGCTGATGATCCGTTAATCAAGAGCATTTGATTAGAAGCACTTGATAGCTTCTTACCCTCATAATTAATATAGACGCAGTAAGGACATAATTAGAAAGCTCTGACGTGAGTATGCAGTCCAGAGAAAAACTGTGCCACGCGACTGTAATGCTGACCAAACATACAGTATGAACCTCTGTAAATGTTATCATATTTAAATATTGGAAAAATAAACTAAACACACTTGAAGTAATTAGAATTAACACTCTACTACAAAGTCCCAGCACATACCGTTCGCTAAGATTAAATAAAATCATACCTTATTATACTGAACTTTTAAAAATTAATTTGTAGCCAAAGATTAGACAGACCAAACTGTACTGTGATGCTGTACTGTCATGTTACTTAGGAAAATATTAAAAACAGAAACCCTTGCTTCCTACAAACCCTCCAATATTCATATATCTTTAATCATCCATAGCTACAGCCAGCTTATGTGGCTGTAGCAGCTGAACTGTTAGCGATGTTTGAGTTCACTTGGAACAGCTGGTTTGCTGCACAGACACAGACAGTATGTTTCCCTGCAACCATAATGAGCCTTACAAAGAATAATTACAACCCTGGGCGTGATTCAAACGTGGCACTTCAGAGGGAAATGAGTCAGGGACGTAACAGTGGCACCACACTGACAGTCTGTCCTCTACCCAAACACTCCCTCTCATTAAACCAAACACACTCCTCTATTCAAATTAACCTTAAGTAGCCGACATGGAACAAAACAGACAGCAATGAATATGCTCAGGCAAACTTGGTACCTACAAGTGCTTCAAAAAGGCACTGCATGCAATTTTATATCAAATGCATTTTGAAAAGATGATGACCTGAATGCAAGTTTCACCAAGTAATAATTTGCTGTTACCTGTTACTTCAAATGTTTGCAGAGCACCATCAAAGAAACGGCAAAGAAGGCCAAGCCACTTAATTGAAGAAATCAGTTTAGGATCAAAGACTTCCCCATTCCTATTTTTTTTTTATTTTTTGCCTTTTTTCTCGAGTATGCAAAGACTGTGACGCATTTTCCAACACTCGTCTTATTTTTTCCATCCACGATCATTCACAGCATACAGTTAAACTAGACAGCCATGCAGATAACACTTCAGGCTGCAGAAGAAACAGAGTAACACTGCACCGCCTGTTTATAACACAAGGTCCCTGTTAAGTAATTGAAGTCTTAACACCAATCTGAGATAATGCTGATGGCATGATTTATTTTTCCACTAACCCCCAGTCCCACCTGATTTACTTGTTTAAGTACACTAAACTCCTCTGTAAAACTGGTAGAGTGGTGAAAGTGAGTCTAATGTTAAGGCATGCATAATAAGCAGATTATCTACTCATTTAAATAGCCAGTTGTTTGATTCCTGACTTCTACAGTCAGCATGTAGAATAACTTTAGGCAAGATACAAATGCATGAATGTGTGTGGCTGAATATTCCTTTGAGCAGTGCACTGATAAATGGATGCATAGTATATACTGTACAAGTATACAGTGATTTTCTTTATTTTAGAGCTCAGTCAGGGTTTTATTCTTGATTTTTTGCAGTTACAGCATTTTTTGTGTGCATATTGCTCTAAGTAGGATTTCATCCCTCTGAGACAAAGACTCTTGCCGCTCTTCCCTTGATCAGATCTGATGCTGTGCTAAGTGCAAATATCATAACAAGTGTAGAAGAGGAACTTAGGCAGAGCGCTTACTTCACTTTGAGTATAAAAACACTGATAAGAGAAAGCAGTGAGGTGAAACTGTGACCAGTGTTGTCATGGTGCTCAAGTATTTTAAATGCAGGCAGAATCAGCAGGAAAGGCCACGCCTCTTCCTGCTGAGCCGTGTCAGGGACAGGTGCAGCTGTGTGTGTGTGTGTAGTCAGCAGGATCTGCAATCACAGAACCAGTCATAAAAAGAAAAAAAAGGAGGGGTCTATGCTGAACTGCGTGTGTGTACGCCTTTATAAAGAATAGGCGGGCCCAGGCCGAGCCCTGTTAAGCCTCATATTAAACACACAGATCTTTACTTCCCATGATCTCATCCAAAAGCTTTCCAAATCTCTTTTCCCCCTCTGAGACTCGCTCATCTACCTTCAAGCTTCCTTCCCCACCTCTCTTTGCTCATTCCTTTCTCTTATAGCCTCTTATATCGTCATTTCTACTTTTCTCCTTATCTTAGTCCTTCCTTCAGTTTATTTATGTAGCTCACTAACATGTACAGCATTCAGCACCGTCTGTCTTTAAACTCTTCAATGAAAAAAGGGAAAAACTTCACTCCTCCAAAAAACAGAAACCTCAACTAAAAGGAAAACATGAAAAAGACTTCAAGAAGAGCAGAGCAGAAGAGTCTCTTAAATCCGTTCTAGAATATGCCCTCACTAAGCAAGCTAAAAACACATTTTGGCCCCCTGGCATTTGAAAGCTGAGCTCTTTGAAAACAGTCTCCATTTAGGAAAGTGCAGGGATGAATGTGAAAATGCTGACCTTGACTGACTGCAGACCTTTGTGTCAGTAAAATCAAGGACACAGGTCGACTCTGACTCTGATTTTAAACATAAATGCTTCTAGTTACACAATGCAGCTCCATTAAGCCATTTCCATGATGATTTTGGGGGCTTTTACTATAATACTGTGTCAAGGTTGACTGCAACAGCTGACGAGTTCCTGCCGGATTAATGTGTCGTATTCATCAGATGCAATTCACAGTTTTCTAATTGTTCAGCTATTAAACAGTCAAAAGTGTCAAACAACTACACAGCTTCCATAAACGACTCGTGCATCGTTCTTATGCATGTAAGCATGTGTCCACCTACCACAAAGGCAACAAATCTGATAACATACGTGGCAGAATCTTATTTCCGATCATTTGATGAACAAAAATATCTCTCTGTGCTGAACTCAAGAAAACCCCTATTCATGGCAGTAGTTAACAAAACGCAGTGCAGTGTTGGGCACTTTCATTTGGCTCTGGCTGAAACCTTTTTGGAGAGGTCACCAGAAATAAAGACCCTGCTAAAGAGTAAGCGAACAACAGTTTGGAAAATGGCAGGTTTAGCAAGCTGAGACTACATATTTACTGAGTCATTATTTAGAGAACTTTACAGCCACAATAAGATTATTTCCAACTGTCCCTAAGCTGCAGAAAGTTGCAGGTCTTAAAGATTTAACTAAGAAAGGATGTCACTTTCTGTTAAACGACTACTTGATTAACAGAAACATGTTTACGGATTAAAAAGGTTTAAGCTGCAATACTATTCTTTGTTCTTTTGCCATTCAAAAGAGAAGAAACAAACATGTTCTATTTTCAGCTCACTACACTTGGCTGCATTGCTGTCATGTTTTCTTTTTAAATTAGCCTTCCTCCTCTCCCTTTCTGTCTTTGTCTCTTTCTCTTCCTTCTCTTCAACCACATTACCAACTGCTTGCTTCCTCAATCTCTCCCCTCCCCACCATTTCTTTAATCTAACTTCATCTCCCTCCCTCCTTCACTTACTTTATTTCCCTCCATCACCCCTTCCTTCCAATCCCCCCCTCACTTGATACACCTCTCTGCATATTTTCCCACCACACTCTACAATTACACTTAATGCCTCACAAAAAAACATACATGCTGTAATGACAACCAGGACCCTGCAACACACACATGTGGAATATCAGAATGGAATGAAAACAGGAAATCATGTGGTTCGCACACACGCAAACACACACATACACTTGCATACTTACACCAGCCGAGTTATTCACAGGCACATGCACTCTCTGCACACAGCACTCGTATACCTTGCCAGAACCTGTCACTGTGAGTCCGTGGTGAATTTATAAGGCAGGATGGATTGGAGCTGCAGTGCGGCCTAGACTGCAGGGGGAGTAGCGCACACTAATCTCTCACCAGAGGACCAATTCAACACCAGCTGCTCTCCGTTCTTTCTCCTTTCGCCTCAGATGGGGAGGAAAGAAAGGACTCAAAGTCAGACTATCCAAAAATATCACACGAAGCCTTTGAAGGGTTCCCACCGTGGCCTTACAGCGCTGCAACATTTCATGACTTTTCCATGACTTCCCTCCAACACCGTCAGAGCTCCTCCGCACACACTAAATATGTAACTCCTTCCTGGTTTGTTAATGTTTTTCTAAAGGAGTGAACAGGCTGCTTTCTATCGCAGGTGCAGTTGAAAAATAACAGGTACTGCAGTGAAAGCACGAGTCAATTCAATCCGTTATATTATACTTTTATATCAAGACTAGTTTTATATGAAAGACCCCAAAGAACATACTACTACTACTATTACTACTACCACCACCTCTGCTGATGCTTTCCTTGTTTAAACTGTCAAGGCTTTGCAAATTGAGCATTTTTTAAGATGTAAAATGTCATTGTTAATGGCACATTTATTCTATTTAAAAACTCTTCTTACTGTAAAGTCAAGAGAATTAGTGCATGACTACATATACAAGTTCACCATCCTACCTTATTACAACGAAAGGCACCTGACAGGAACGGTCAAAGGTGAAAAAAACAGACCATTCAGTCAATAAAGGAAGTCTCTCTCTGCTCAGCGCTGCATATTTTTCTCACATTGCAATCTTTAATCAAAGTGTTTATCTAAAGCTATGAAAAAAGTTGGATTTTATTAAGAAAAGTGTACAAATCTAGGTATTTAAAAAAAGTCGCTTTAGCTAACCAAACACACCTTTTTATTACGAGAAATTAATAAATAACTACTTAGTGTTCTGTGACTATTCTGATTGGTAACTTGCATGTCACATCCATCCCCTGTTTTAAGTAAGCCATTAAAGCACTCTGATTGGCTGCCCTCTTCAAACAGAAGCTTTGAATACAAAGGTGCGTGCTGCTTCTGTGCTCACAGTCAAAGCTGGATGAAGTGATCATGAACACATTTTATTTTTTTAAAAGAAAGAAACACAAATGTGTATGCCTGGAAATTTAAAAGTCAGGCCCAGTGGTAACAGTATCACATGTATTTCCATCATTATTCTCTGAAAAGCCCTCTAAAATACCAATCAAACCCTGACACTATTGTGAATATTTGATGCAGACCTGTTTAAATAAATATACAAGCTGCAGATCAGGAGGTAGAGCGGGCTGTCAACCGGTCACAAAATGTATCCATTTATCTGAGTTTGAGTATGTGTGCGACAGTTAGATAGACAGTGAACATTCAGCCCTGTATAAACGTGACTTGTAGTAGTGTTTGAGTGGAAAACTGCTACATAAGAACAGTCCAAACCTGTTAAAACTTTGCTATGTAGTCTGGGTGTACAATCATATGTACTATTCTGATGTCAGGCTAATAAGTGAATGTATTATCTCACCTGATGTGCTAGTTTATTGTGAGAATAAGGCTTAGAAGTTTTAGCTTGTCCCAAAAAGTTGAGGTTTACTGAACAACAACAAGCTTAGGAAAACCTCCATGGATAATTAATAATATCCAAAGTCAGAGCACCACCTATCACTTCAAACACTGTGGGGAGGCTTTCCTACAATATCTGTAGTTGGATACTCAGCCGAAGAAGAAGGGAAACAAAAGCAAGAGAAAGCAAGACGAAAGCCTGGCAGAAAAATACAAAGAAATGAGAAGGGATCAGTGACTGCAGAAAAGTAGTGAGTACAGAGGAGAAAGGATAGAGCTGAGAGAAAGAGGGAGAGAAATAAAGCAAAAGAGAGTGAGCAGCACTCATGAGCACTGCTCACACCATGTAAGGCTTTATTCAGGAACAATGAAACAAGCCTTGAGAGCAATATCTCTGAGTGTCACATTCTCGCCGTCTCCATGGTTTTAGTATTTCCTGCTTGGCTGTAACTAACTGCTGTCGAGATGAAGGCAGATGCTTGCGTAGGCTGAGCTGTTTGAGAGAATTCGAGGATTAAAAGGGCATTGAGAATCGGCGTAAACACAAGCCAATCAACTTGGGCTGTTGAATGCAGAGTTGGTTCTGCTTCTGCTCGTTAAAGCTTGTGACACTTTTGCTGTTTTGTTTGGATCCTGAGGTATGTTTTTGAAAGTGTGCGAGCACGGGTAAGCGCTGATCCTGCAAACTTACTTACTTCGGGGTATCTGGAGGTTTAAAGAGTTTTAAAGAGCTTTACCATGCTGCCTGAATGTGGAGTGGAAACCAATTAAAAAAATAAAATAAACACAAAGTCTCTAGAAAGTCTATTTCTGTCTGCGCTTCCTGCAGCTGGTGAAACTTCAGAACTTCAGAGTAGGAAGAAGGACGGCAGGAAGTTGATGGATGAGCAACTTTAGGTCCAAAACTGTTGACTGCATCAGATGTGAATCATCTGATATGACTAAACCTGTTCCGCGGTTCCCAGCGGACGTGCAGCGCACAAAAACCCTGTCTGCAAAGGGAAACAACAAGCAGTTCAGCTGACTCAACTCCACACAGTCACACACCATCTCAGCAGTGTTAATGAGGGAACTCATTAAGCTGTTATTCCACTAATATATAAACCAAATCTCTTGTTTTTATGCCGTTTGAATTATAGAAATAGCACTGCAGAACTGAAGCGATAAGCTGATTTTATAATATTCAATCAATTATTCATTTATGTAAATGAGCACAATATTTAAATTAGAAGGCAGTGATTATATAATTTGGTCTTTCCTAATTAATATTAATGCAGCAAAGGGTCAACTGCAAGAGCCTACAGACAGAGCCTGTTAAAGTCTGACATAGGGAACGTGGCGTTGTTGCCTGCCCACATTTGCTATGCATCTGCAAGCCACTTAGCAACCCACCACTATCGCAACTCTTCTTTTTATGCTGTATCTGACATGGTTAATGTCTGCTGTCACGACTATCATATCCTCTGTACTGTGCGGGTCTTGCTGATCTCTCCTTGCCTCATGCTGTCCTCGTATGCATGTGGAAGAAACAGATTCATACTTCAAAATATAATTAAGAAATAAAATTCTTCCTTTACTCCAGCAGTCCTGACTGAAAGTTGGACACATCAGCAGGAAGAACAATAAAACACTGAGAGCCTGACTGTCTATTTAGCTTAAGCTAAATGTTGTCACTGACAAATCTAACATGTGAACGTCACTAATATTTTGAGCCACCTTGAAACATGTTATTAGTATTTTAGCACTCTGCAGCATATCTGTTAACAACTGTTTTCCCCTCCAGTGGGCGGGGCTTTCACTTACACTACGTCTAGTGTTTATCTAATTTATAGACACACAGTGATGACATGAAAGGATATTAAAAAAATGCTCTTTTTTTACATTTTAATGTACATTTTGTCACCAGAAAGAAATTCAAGATGTTTCTGGCATGTCACCCTGTCAGTGAGCACTTATTGTTTGGAGAACAGATAAGCAGTCAGACACCAGTCAGAGGAGAAAGATGACAAGGAATGATGATGAAGCTTGTCTTTGTGTTTTATCAAAGAGGAATAGAGAGGGAGAAATTCGATTCAGAGGGAGGAGAGAGTGGATGTGTGTGTGTGTCATAGTTAGATTAGCCTTTAGGATGTGGTGTCATACAGGCTGACCTACAAGTGCGAGACAAAAAGAGCAGAACATCTGGCTGTGGCGGGCGAACGGGCGTTCCCCGAGGCTTGGAGGAGGATGAACTAATCCAATCAAAGAGAGAGATGAGATGTACAGACAAACAATCTTATACAACTGGGCTCTATCAGCAATATGGCTGTCTTTCTACATGTCACACTGCAAGATGGTGCTAATAAAATCTTGGGAGTACAACCTCAATATCTGAACAGATCAGATTGTGTGATGGATACCTAGTGGATACAGGCTCTGTGATTTAAAAAGGAAGGACAAATGCATGCAGATCTGCAACACAGGCTCTCATGCTGATTGGTTAGCTTGTACATGTGGGTTGTACACCATCAGAAACAACGGTACAATAAAAATCCACTTATGTCCGTAAAGGTAAAATGCAACCGAATGTATCTCTCCAAGGCTAATTACGAAACCGCAAGGTGTAACATTTAAGATCTCTGTATGCAGTTACAGGTGCATATTTGCACCATTTCTATTTGATTTCAAGGTGCAGTTCAAGGAGGCAATCTGTTTTCAAGCAAAAAATACATGAATCTGCTCAGATTTCAAGATTTGATCGCTTAAGCTAAATAAAGCATTAAATACACACTGACAGAATTTATTTTGCATCTGTCAAAATGAGATGGCACAAAGGTTAGTAAGTAAGTATCTTCTTTGTTAGTACTACTGGTTGAAAATGTGCCAGTACATTTCCAACATGAATAAAAATTCATCCATACAGTAAATAGGCAATATATAACATAAACGCACACCCAATTTTTGTATTGTCAAAACCTTCTTCAACACAGCTCCTTGTTTGTGCTGATGCTATTCTTGTAGGAATTGGAGAGGATGTGTGGCTTGTAACAATCAGCAACACTGGCAACACTTGGTCCCGGTGTGCCTGTGCTCCATAAAACACTTTTTTAGAGCTCAGTTGCTGTTCTGAGGGATATTCTATGAACAAAGCTCAACACAACCAGGTTTTCTTTCCCTTTGCTGGATTAAAAAACTTGAAACCCCAGTTGGAGATAATGGGTATGACGGTGGTGGTTATTAACGTCCTTTTCTGAACCGGATTTCTGCTTCAGGCTCTGTGCGTGCTCACATAAAACGGGGCATTTCACAGGTCATATGATCCTTCTGCAAAAAAAGTATCCCCGAGTGCCACCAACTCCAATCAGAGACATTGTCAGATCTATAAAGAAAATAAAAAACAGAAACAGAAAAACCCAACACAGTTCCAAACAACACAAGAGAATAATGCTGCAGGAAATTTTAATCTTGTGATTGAATGCACAGAGCGGTAAAGTTTATATTTTATATATAGGGTTTTTTTTTAGGTATTTGCCACATTTTAGATGCTAAAGCAAAGAACAAGTTGATGTGCAAAGCTTGAAATACAGCAGACTTTCTTCAAGAAACGACTGATTAAACATCTGAATACTCATCCCTAATATTATTACCACATTACAATTGATCTACTTGCAATCAGCACCATTTATCAGCATAGCAAAACATTCTGAAAATCTCTGACGGGGTTAGAGTTTCCCTCTGAGTCTCACTTCACCAGCCATCACTTTAATCTCAGCTGAAATCACATGTGAGCATCTACTGTGTTTACACTATGCGGCATGCTGTGTGTAAAGCAGCATATGGAAATGGTTACTACTTATCTGTATTATACGTAACAAGTTAATAAGTGAAAATGTTAACGATGTTAAAATGCAAAGGGCCGATCTTTTTTTGAGGTTAAAATTGTTTTCAAAAAAGTAAAAGGTTACAGAAAAATGTAGGAATAAGATGTTGCTTTAAGTATTACTGGCACTGACAAAAATGTTCAAGCACAGAAGATGCAGCATAAACTGCATGTAAAGAACCGCCCTTAGGCAGAGCATTGTATTATTAAAAGGAATCTTTGCCAGTTAGGGAGTAGATGGGATTTATTAAAGTTTGCTGGATGTGAGAACTGGAGATTATAGAGAGAAACCTCTGCAAGACTGCCGGCTAGATTAAGGATTACTGAGGGCGTTACAGAAACATGTCTATTCCTCAGACGAGCTTACTTCCCCTCCTTATTTATATATCTCTTTCCTCATTTGCATCCTCTCTCTCGCTGCTATAAATTCTTGGTTTCTGGTTACTCTTTACTACTCTTTATTTCTCTTCTGATCTGAAAAAGGCACACCACACTGAGCTGTGATCATGTTCAGCTGACTCATGCCTCCAGATTTTACTCCCACCAGCACCGCATGCAGGTTGCTTGGTTCCTGTGTTCATGTGTGTGCCCCCTTCAGATCACTTAATTCAATAAAAGCACTACGTATGTGCTTAAGTTAGTACAGTTCTTTTCCACAATGATCCACAACAAAGTCAGTGAACATAACGCTACTGCTGCTCTGATTTGGATTTACTTGCTAACAGTTAGGTGGGTAATCTCCCCACCTGCGCTAATATACAGTATCTCCTGAAACACAGAAGCCAACACTTGATTACATAAATATGAGTACTGAGCGGATCCGTTGCTGTATTAATGCACCTTTTAAGCTTCACTTACAACAGCAATAAGGACAAATTACACATGCCAGCCCTAAGGACATTTTTGTGAAAAATACTGGCTGTTACCCTCCAGTGTGATAATTGACTTCAAGGCATTTGGGGTCAAGATTTGTTGATTCAATTCTGCAGAAAGGCTGCATGAATTACAGAGAATTATACTGAAACCACCATGAACTACTCTTACCAAGATACAGCTGAGTAAACGTCTAACGTATTTCCCGTGAGGTGCTACACATCTGTGTGGAAACAGCTTGTATAAGCCCGTGGGTGTAGCGAGCATCTCCTGGATGAGATGCTAAGAAAGCGCAAGCATGCCCAGGAAACTGTCCCAGATTAAAAGTTAATAAGATCAGTCTTAAAGGCCTAGTCTTAAGATATATAAATATAAACAGAGAAATTATGAGAGAAAGAAATGCCAATCAGAGAGTGAACTGAAATAAAATGCAGTGACCAATGAAATAAAAGGTTTTTTAATGTATTATCTAAATTAGCTAATCAGAGGTTTTTGAAGATGGCTGCTAAGTGGCAAGATTGGCTCCTAGAAACACTTTGGACCTGGTACCTGTGTTTAATCTCACCTACATACTAATAGTTTGTTTACTCTAGTCCAAATCAGTTTTTAACTTTTTTCTAGCTTTTCCCCATCATTTGGCTTCTAAAACCCAAATAAACTCTAAGCAAACAAAAATGCGTCACTACAAACCACGTGAGAATGTTCAGTGTGCTCACTGGCCAGATGTGTCTGGGGTCAGAGCAACAAAAGTAAACACAGAAATAAGGTGGAGATGGTGCGACGTACATGTGGAAGTGGGTTCCGATTAACGTCAGATCACATTCACATTATTAAAGAACCGCTACACCAAAACCACATCCTCCAAAAGGTCTCGATGCAGTTGTTTTGGTCCGCACCCGAGTTTGATTCAAACAAACTAAACACTGCAGGTGTGAAAACACCCTGAAAAGCACCTGTCACTATGCTAAACACACATTCCTCATGGCTCGTGCCTCACCTCCATTCCAGGACCCGTTGTGGGGTAATACTGTTACGGTGGCGTCGTGGTCATGGCTGTCCAGCGATGTGGTTCCATCAGCATCTGTAACCTCAGGCTCCTGCAGGCTGTCCTCCTCCACAATGTGTAGCTTGTCCTCATCATCGGAGTCTGAGCTGGCCTCCAAGCCATTGTTGAAGTTTGTCACTGCAAGAAAAAAAAAAAAAAAGATTTAGTGTTTTGAAATGATCTAACCACTTGATAACCACATAAACAACTTGTTCTCAACCCCAGCACTGAAAAGCCAGCACCCTGTTGCTGTAATCAGTGTTTGATTCACATGTGGTGAACAGAATAAAGGCAATTAACTTCAGTGTGATTAGCATCTGAGCTGCATGGGATTAAAGCCTCTATGTGCCCCCTTAATGTCTCCAATTCATGCCTTTTACATCATAAAAGAAACTTCTTGAATTCAACTTGTGCTTCTAGTTTGTGTGTAACAAAACAGAAAGTTGAAATGTATGTGTTGCAAAAATACATAACAGGCCATGCTAACATTAAATCATCTACTTCATTTTTACTGCAAGCACCTGTGGTCCTGTATATACATAACCCTGCTATCCAGCAGGAAACGCATCACTTCCTGAAATGAAACCCCGACTCTGCCTCTGAATAATATGCTGTATTTTCTTGTCTGTTCACTCTTTTGTTTTTAGCATTTATTGAATTAGACAAAAGGGAGGGAACAAGGGGGACTCGCATGCAGGAAACGGTCTGAGGCAAAATCAAACCCTGACCCCTGCAGCCTCTCCGCCTCAGTGTATGTGGGTCACCTGCTCAACCAGGTAAGCTATAGCAGCACCTGACTCTTGTTTTTCCAGGAAAGCACTGACTGTAATATTTTGACCTTCAAGTTAAGCCTGTAAAATCTGTGAAACGCATTCATAAGTGAAATGACTGTGTGTGTGTGTGTGTGTGTGTGTGTGTGTGTATGTGGACGGGTATTAACATCTTTGTGGGGACCAAAAATTGGACATTTACTATATTCGTGGGGACCGACAGGCCTCGTGAGGACCAAAATCCCGGTCCCCGCAAGTTTGAAGGCATTTTTGAGACTCAAAATGTGGTTTTAGTGACAGAGTTACAATTAGGTTATGGTTAGGTTTAGGGTAAGGGTTAGGCATTCATTTTTGAGGATTAGGGTTAGGGTAAGCGGCTAGGGAAAGCATTATGTCAATGAGATGTCCCCACACTGCTAACATAAAACAATGTCAATGCCCACTGAATACAGAAAGAAATTCATTATTTTGAACATGTTTGTATTAAATGTGACAAAACAAATGTATTTTATTTGAGTCACAAATGTTGGTTTTAGTGCCTTCTCTCTGTGAACACTGCAAAAACTTTTTTAATAGACTATATTATCATATCTTAATCTTTAAATCCTGAAATCTGATCCTCAAAATCGTTGCTGCCCTAAAACCTGCATCAACAAAAATAAACCATTGACTTTATGCACGTGCAATTTTCGTCTCCACATACGAGGAGACGATATTAAAAAAGGACAAATGGCAGCCGAGGGTAAAAATAATCACTTGTTTATCAGCCTCTGAAAGCAAATCTATTTCACACTGCGCTGCAGTCGGTGAGTTTGTCTGTAGGATACGACTTCTTAATGGAAGCTCGGTGTGAAAAACGGACCAACTGGACCGATCTGAATGAACTTAAGAGCGAGAAGTGTGCGGGGGGATTTAGCACAAAGCTGTAGATGCTCGAGACACGGATGCATACAAGTAAGTGATGATGAGCAAAATATGCTGCAGTGGCTTTTTAACTGTCAGCATGAAAACACAAACGAGCGTGAGTGAGCACACGAGAGTATGTATATAAGTGAATAAAACTGCGTGTAAGTGTGCGCGCTCCACAGGGAAGCTGTACGTCTCTGCGGAGGTGCTGAAGACGCCTAATGAGGAGAAGAGCTCGGGCTGTTTGTTCACAGGTGACAGGTGCACACACACACACATAAAAAATGCACGCACATCTTCAACCACAAGACAAGCTCTACATGTATAGTTCAGGTTGTGCCGTTACCTCTTTGCATGCAAACACTGCACACCAGATCACACACACCTACTGAAACCCACCTACATTTAGCCTATGACACCTACTGAGCTCACACACTTTATTTAAACACACATAGACTCCAACACCACCCCTCAAGAAGTGAGGTGGTGCGTTCTGGAGACAATTCAGTCACTGCTCCAGGCAGACGAGCAGAGCTGTGAACGCAAAGCCCTGTCTGTGTGTTTATGGTGTGAGGTCGATGCCTGTCTGGATCGATGTAAGAGGCTGGAGAGTCATAAAAAACATTTGCTGGAGCTTCAGTTTATGATGTAACACCAACCAAATGATGGAAATACGAGTATTCCAAAAGTTTTAATGGTTGGTGTTAGAAATCCTTGAATGTGTTTATGTTAAAAAGCAATACAGGAATAATTTTCATATGGCATCATGTATCTGTGATGAGCAGAGCAACAACAAAAATGAATAAATATCTCATCTGTACACTGTGATGAAGCTGGTGACCTCAACTATATCTGTAATTATTTAAATCTTCGGGTTAGTCTCCCAAACACTTAGATATGTCTTTAAATCTTTTACTATCTGACCAATAGTCTAAAACCCAAACAGAGTCGGTAAAACCTACAAACACCCATCTTTGGACTCAACATGCAAGCTGGAGCTATGTATGTATACACGGATTTGTATCTTTGTTCAAAAAAGAGAAAAACCAAATGATCCAGTGATCTGCTATGAGCAAACAATCCAACAGCAGGGAGAAAAAAAGCTCCTTTTAAACTAGGCATAGGGAGGGCGGCCATCTGTCGCGACCGGTTATTCTGTGGGAAATGGTTTCTGGATAGTGAAAGCATCAAAGTGTGAAAGTGATCACTGTTAAAATTCATTGAAGCTGTTTATAAATAAACTGCAGTGCCCATTTCCTGTGTTCGATTTATCACTAAGTTTTTTTTAGTGTTTGGGTGGTCAGTTAAACTGTGTGTCACTATTGTGTAGCTATAGTCCCACTTCATCACCAAGAGCTCATCATGAGTTTATTACTCGTAGCACTTCACTTCCCATTCACATTACTCAAGTGTCTCAACAGTATATAAAACATGGACGTCGACCAATGGTTGAGGACTTGTGACAAGACGGTGGGGTGAAAAATGAAGTAAAAGACCAAAGAAATAAAAAATACGATTTTAAAAACAAAGCAGAAGCTTCATGGATATATTACAGTGGACATGAGGGTATATTATTTGTGAGATAATGCAAGTAAAATGCTCCAAAAGGTACCAACAGCACAAATACATTTTTAATGCTGTTAAGGTGGACATTTTAACATAGGAGTCTATCGTGACTGACTGAACCAGCGTCTAGTGGCCACTCAAGACACTGCAGTTATTAGCATGTCCATGCAGGTCTAGCTCTTTGGTCCTAAAAGATTTTTTTTTTATAGGTCGTCCAAGTTAAACAGACAGAACTGTTACCAAATTTAAAATTATTGATAAAAAAAAAAAAACGTCGGTTTAGCTACTTGCTGTCTTGCTGCTGCTCAGTCTTATAAAAAGAATGCTTTTCCTGACCTCAAACTCAGCGACTTTAAACACATTGTTGTCATTTAATCTAATCTTAGCATCAAAATATGATTAGTCTTATACAGTGTGACCAAAAACCTTAATGGTATTTTAGGTGAACCACTGTGGTTTGGCTAGATGCAGATTAATAATGTGTTTAAGTACCACACCGCAGGCATTCAGCGTAAACACACCACCGTAGGCAGCAAGTTCCTACATAAAAAGTCAACAAACTGTGTCTCTCTTCATTTAAACAAAAAGTCACATTATTAACCAGGCAGGCTTGTGACAGTTCCGATAATAGAAAGCTCTTCTTCTTTCCTACACACCAGAGGCTGCCTGTTGCAAAATGGTTAGGAATTCTTAACAGAACTGGCTGGAGGGAAGCGCGAGCAGCTGAGCCCCTGATAAAACTGCTTAAGCATCACACACATAAATTCTTTTTCCTGGATTTTAGTCAGCGCGTTGCATTTAACAGAATTAATCTTGGGAGCGCAATAGTGAAGGTGACAAATCATGTGCATTAGCAGATGAAAATGTCGTTTCTTAAACTGCATTCCTAAATCTAACTCTGTAATTTGTTTCTGGTGTCTAGTTAGCATGCTAACTCAGTGATGAGCAATGTTAGGTCACAGCAAGGTTAAACCCCACGCAGCGCTCCTTCTGTGGCTCCATCGTGGCTATGTGTGCACCTCTGGGAGAATGTAATTCATTATTACTGCCAGAAGGGGAGCACTTGTGCTTGTTTAATGGTGATTGTTTCACAGTCACCATTAAACAACAGAAATAGAAGACGGATGCAAATGAATGTAAATAAGATCCAGTGCACACTCTGTCAGATAAAGCTACACTGTCACAAGTCTGCAACACTGTTCACAGTCAAGTGAGAGCGGTTTGAGGTGGGAGGGGATCAAATAAAATACAGCTGACAGAAAAGTCAAGTAGTTCTCAGTGCACATCCCTGATATGGAGAGGAGTGATCTTCTCGACGTTCATTTAATTGCACTGATAAAAATTAAAAAAAAGAAAAACACCCTCTCTGTCAGGTACCGTCTCGAAGTGCCGCCGTAACAGACATGTCTCATTTCATGTAATTAAGGTACACTTTAATACACTTTGCCCTGTTTGCCCAAATAATTTTTGGGTATTTACCAACACGAAATAAGAACACAACAAACTTTAATGGAGGTACAACTCTGCACTGAGAAAGCTGAACTCAGCACCTTAAATCTGACTCCCCCCCTCCTTTCACCATGAGATTTAATCACAAACTCATCTGTTAAGCAGATATGAGCATGATGTGTGTGGTTAAATATGATTAGGTTTAAGGATTTCTGATGTGAGACGTTTACATCCTTATGCAATGTTGAAAGGCAGACCTGCCTTTTGCTGTGGTCCAACTATTGCTCTGAAGACACCTTAATGAAAACCTATAACCAAACAGCAGCTGAGCGGAGCACGCCCTGAATACAAATGATCCTGAGACTCATAATTCTTGCAGACCCTGTTCCTCCTCAGCTGTATTTTACATAGTTTTGTTACAAAGTCAACAGACAGGGGCAGCACTGAGCAGAGCAGGACAGACAAAAACATAATAGGTAAGCCAGAGAGGGTTATTGTGTAGGAGAAAGAGAGAGACACAGAGACCTGTCCACATCATCATGACAATGCGTCAAGTGAACTGTTAATCCCCCATCTGGAGCTCTGTGAAGAGGAGAGGCCGGCTAAGAGAGGAAGAGAAAAGTCTAGACAAAAGCATTCCTCCCTTCCTGCCATCCATCTCTCTGATTAAATCTGTTTCATAACAGGCTCCTTCATTACTACTCCAAACTATGTTTTTTTCTGATTTTTTTTCTGCCACTTTGAGTTTAAAAACTAGCACAAAAATACATGAATTTTTTCCTGCTTTCTTTCTGTTCATGATTGAAATCATTTTTCTTTATGAAATGCAATGGACTCTTTGCAGAATGCCACATATTTTACTTAAAATATCAACTTTATGTACCATATGATTCAGCTTAGGTTAACATCAGTGAATTAATAAATAGGTAATAATACTGTGGAGAGCAAGTGCAAGGTTTTCATCCTTTCTCACCTTATTCAAGCACATTTTCTAATCTTACACACTGTTGTAAGATATATATGAAACAGGTTAAGAGTCATATATTGATATTATGGCCTATATTCAAGAACAGCAAGGACTGCGTGCCACCACTGAATAAAAAGACCAGCTTTAATTTCAATAGCACTCTGCTGGCACAGTGAGGTACACACAAAGATGTGGAAACAACATGTCACAGGTTGGAATTTATAATATCCTGTTTGCAGTTTTAAATTATTTATCCATTTAATGAGGTATTCTCACTGAAATTAAAAAAAAAACATCTTTAAATAAGAATTGAACAAAAAAGGCTGCAGATGGTTAAAAACATCAATAAATAATAGACTTTAAGAACAAACAGCTGCTCTAAGAAATCACTACTATAAATACACAATTTCCCTCACTGTCACCTCTGCAGCTACTGCCCTTTATACAAAGCCTTTATCTTTCAGCAACTGAAAAAATAGTAAATGAAAAATTTCTCCCAACATTTGCTTTACGGAAAACATACGCAAAGCAAAAAACATCAACAGTTCACTGAGTGATCAGCAAGGCAGCTGATTTCCTCAGTTTTAGCATCAGGCAGCCAAACCCACATCAAGACACGTGACCATGGAGAGGAAATCATGTTGGCCTGACACACCACAACATAACCCGAAGTGGACCACATGTTCTGGTATCTGGGTTAAAGGTCAGCTGCTGTACAGGGACAGAAGGGGGGAGGGAGAGCAAAAGCTACAAATAGATTACTATCAGTCTGCATATGTGATTTATCAGTACTATGCTATTTATCAGTACTCGACAAGTATGTGCATGTATGTGAGGCTGTACTAAGTTATTTAACAAGTCCTCTAATTAAATGATCCTTCCTGAAATAACTCTTGTAAGGACTTCTGATATGATAAAATGGGTCATTTCCACTGTAAATGTACAATCATGCCTGACTCATGTCTGAAGCTATTCTTCAGTTCCAGTTTCACTCAATTTATTTTCGTTTTCACTCGCTGTTTGGCTGGTATAAGTTTGA
This sequence comes from Pelmatolapia mariae, assembly GCF_036321145.2. Taxonomy (NCBI): domain Eukaryota; kingdom Metazoa; phylum Chordata; class Actinopteri; order Cichliformes; family Cichlidae; genus Pelmatolapia; species Pelmatolapia mariae. Next base: position 27,665,277 of record NC_086243.1, on the reverse strand, counting down.
TTACTAAGTTAGGATTAGGGAAAATTTACTCGAGTTCTACTGCAGGTGAAAATCCCTCCTTATGCTGTTAAACAAATATGAGAAATTCCCATGTTCTAGGTTACTAAAGTCTAAAGGTGATGACATCAGAGCTCATTGTACTTGCACGTATTCACACAGCCACCAGCTGTCAATTAACGCTAAAACTAAATTAGAGGTTGTAATAAAAGCTTGCTCAATTGACCTGTGAGGTCATTTTTGTAGGAGAAGGCTACTGTTACATATTACAATTCATTCTGAGGGGACATGAATGTCTGTAAAAAACTTTGATCAGTTTCACTAAAACCACACACATCAACCTCATGATGATACTAGAGAAAAATCCAAAGGATCATTTGTACAGAGGTTACCAGACACCATATCTTTATTGGTTTAAACGGTCACTGCAGCCCACAAAATCGCAGACCCCAAAACATTTGAGTCTGGAACAGTCATAAACTGACTGACCCGCTCCGTCTTTAGATCTTCCCTTAGCTAAACAAATGAATCAATGTGTCTTGGCATATATTTAAGTTGAATACTAATATATTACTCATTATTGTCAACACATGACTAAAGACTTGATGATTACCTCTCCAGCTGAGCAAGTACTACAGGGGATGAATGAAAAAAAATCACTTTTTAAAAAAGTCCCAACTAAAGAAAGATGTGTGAACAAAACATCACACTGTGACAAAACCGCAGCTAGCTTGCTTGGTGTGTGTGTGTGCATGTGTGTGTGTGTATTGACCCAGTGCAGCTGTGCAGCTTGGGATCTTTGCCAAACCTCTAACAGACAATTACCCCACTGTGTGTGTGTGTGTGTGTGTGTGTGTGTGTGTGTGTGTGTGTGTGTGTGTGTGTGTGTGTGTGTGTGTGTGTGTGTGTGTGTGTGTGTGTGTGAGTGAGACAGCCAAAGAGGAGTGTACATCACTAAAGCTGCCTGTCTGCTACTAGATGTGACCAGACTTTAACATGGTGAGCAGCTGCAGAGAGAGGCAGCCCACTTAAAGGTGCAGTCACACATTTTCTTTCCTTTGTAGTCGACAACTATGGTAGTTTATGTGAGAGACAATCTATATTTAAACTCTAAATGAGGATGACATAGAAGATACCTATATAAAATTATTTTTTCCAATAAATGCTCAGGGTTCATAATTTATTACATTCAGTGGCGTGTGTTGGAAAGCTTCAACATGCAGCTGGCCTGCCTAGATCCTAGCATGCACACCTATCTTGTCATCTCTATTATTTTATCTCATCTCCACAGCAATGCTAGTCATTCATAATGAGAAGCTCAACAGCATCCTCCAGCTCACCACAACATAAAGGAAACACGCCTTGGTGCACTATTCAGGCGTTGCTGTTGATAAATTACTTACTGAATTAAGTTCTTGAGGCAGCAACAAATTAGCAAATGCAAATACGAAAATCAGGCAAAAAAAAGACAGCCCACAAATCGTGATGGACCAGACTGTAATCTGATAGCTGATTATTTTTGTCCAATCACCCGACCCCTGCTATAAAAGATTAGACAGCATAACAGATGCACGTAGCTATCATGACATCATCCACTGCTTTCTGAAATCCTGTTCTGAAGCCTCGAGATGAGCGATTCTGCCGCCGCCATCTTGGTTGCAAAAGAACGGATATGACAATAAGGGGCAGGTCTGACATTCAAGAGTTGCTAGCCAATGAAAGTACCACAGATAATCCTCCTGTTTGAAACAGAGTCAAACGGCCAAGACTTACAAAACAGACTTACTTTTTTATTCAGTAGAATTCAAAACAAGTATTTGAGCTCAGCAGAAAAGTGTTCACAGAGGTGAAGCCACAAAGCTGTTTTCCCACAGACTTCTATAGCAGCAGTCCCCAACCTTTTTTGCGCCACGGACCGGTTTATGCCCGACAATATTTTCACGGACCGGCCTTTAAGGTGTCGCGGATAAATACAACAAAATAAAACTAGTACCGGTACCGAAAAAAAGAAGATTTATTCATAACACACGTGAAAAGACCCAGGAAAACCGAGTTAACGATAAAAACGATAACAAAATAACGCTGAAAACCGATAAAAACCCTGAAAACCATACATTTCACACCTGAGCCTCAACTCTCGTGGCCCGGTACCAAACGACTCACGGACCATTACCGGTCCGAGGCCCGGGGCTTGGGGACCGCTGTTCTATAGGACTCCAAGTCCTACTTTGTTTCTACAAATCCTGGTATTTGAACAGCAGGTTTGCTCAGAGTACAGGTTTCTGGCATGGTTACACTTAACTTCCAAGATGCACAAAGAGGAACATAAAATCTAAACAGACTGAAGCTCCAGCAACACTTGTAGCATAAGGAACAACTTTTATTGCTTGACCAAGCAGTAAAAGTTGCCATTTTTGGACTGCTGGTAGAATAAACCAAGCTAAGCTTTGGGCTAACTGCCAATATTTCACTTTAATTTGCAACAATTTATAGCCATAACATTTCAGCAATGAAATTTGCAGCAAAGGAAAGACTGAATAGAAGGGAGAAATGCTACTTGTATCATTTATAAGGTACCATTTCTATAAATCCCATCAACTCTTGCTGCAAAGAGGTTGTTATTTTCCTGACTTTGTTTACTGAAAAGAATGAACATGAAGTGATTTGTCTGGTTTTCAGCATGCTGCATGCCTATAAGGGCTTTCCAGGCTACAAAGTGGTTATAGCAAAGTCAAAACAGTCATCACTTTATGACTGGAAGTAGTTAACTATGTAGCACTGAGTCATGTTCCTGAAGTTTCTGTTAAAGACGGGCATCATGAGGTAAGACTGTGGCTGCGTCATCGACACAGACAGATGGAGGTGAGGCGCGGTCGCTTATTTCCCTGGCACACAACGGCGAGTTTCCATGCCCACCTTGCTTTAACACAGCTGACAACCTCTGGACAAGCATGCGCTGTACAACTCTAAACGCAGCAGCTCCACACACATACTCAGGAAAGCCCCTCTGGCTCGAGCCAGCAATGTAAGTCACAAGCCAGGGACTCTCCCACCCTCCTCCCCCCAAAAGAGATAGAGCATCTGCCACGTGTATGTTCGTATATGTGTGTTTATTACTGTGACAGAAAGAGGGAGGCAACCTTTAAGAGCTTGGGTGTGATTAATAACCATCCAGTGAATCTCTATAAGTCACTGAGGGCTAACCTGCATTGAGAACTGTGCATGAGAACGTCTATGTGTGTGTCCACAGAGTAATCAGGACTCTCCAGCTGCTTCCTGCACTGCCCAGGTGCTCAATCAGACCTTTTTCTCTTTCTTTGAAGGGTTGGTTCCTCAGTAAGCACGAAGTAAAGAAAAGCTGCATGACCTCTGTATTCTGCACAAGGCCTACAGCTTACACAGAGAGAACAGCCTGGGACTTTAAATGGGATATAGGCTGAGCTCATATTTAGAAGGCTTGACTAGTTTTGGTAAACGGCTACTTTTCTGACACTGTGTCCTAAATCTAATTTCACATTGAACCAAATAAGTCATGTGCACTACCTTCCTTTAACAAATCCATAAAATGACATTTGCATGATTCTGAATTCTCAATTTACCACTTACTATTGTATAAACTATTGCATATCTATTACCTGTGCTTTCAGTCTTTATGATAAGCTAAAGTAATGGTGGCTGGGCTCTGTATAGCATGGCATCTCCTAACCCAGTGGTTCTCAAACTTTTTCTAGCATTCTCCATTTCAGAAGCCAAAAAAGTTCACAGTGTGACTCAATCTCAAGTGGGTTGTACCAGTAAAACTATTGCGTAACCTACAAGAAAAAGACTTCTACATGTTCCATAAAATACAAGTAAATTAAAAAATATTTACATATCTTCAGAGAACAAAACAGCAGCCTCACCTTAATTGAAAATTAAATCAATCTTCTGTCATTGCAAAAACTTTTACTGAAGATCACAGAATCACATCAGCCCATCCTCTCTTATTTTGGTGTGGTATGGCAGATTATTGGTTATGTCTTTGTTAAGATTCATGTTCTACGAACACTCTCCATTCTTGATGATATATCATGAACTTGCAACACAATTATGGTTTATGGTGACATATGTCCAAAATAATGCCCTCTTTCTCTTCACAATCCACAAACCATCCAGTAAACCTGAGTGAACAACTTAGAGGGTTGTTTCTGGCCTGTGTAGGGACGTGCGACACCCCAACTTAAAAGTATATGCTAGAAAATGCTAGCATCTTCTCAGGACCCTAATGCTAAGTTCTTACAATATAACAGAGAAAAAAACCTATGATTCAGGTTGAGCGTGCTGTTGCCAAAAGCTGTAGTTAACATCATACAAAGTGCAGTAAATGGAAAACAGCTAAATCAAATCAATATTTGATGTGACCTTCCTTCACCTTGGAAATAGCACTACCTCTCTCTAGTACACTGTTTTCAAGATATCTGACCAGTAGAGAAAGAAATGTGTCTGCAACAGTACAAATCTGGTTTGTAACATATATAATTAAAACTTCAAAATTAATTTCAGTATTTAATGATGGACACAATATCTCGCCACAGACCAAACAACTTAATGAATGCATAAAAAAGGAAAGTACCAGTTTTTTATCTATTATTTACCATTACAGTCTTAGCAGGTTACTGAAAATGAAATGTTCAGAGAGTGAGGGAGTGAGAGTTGACTACCTGATCTACCTCTTCTGGTCTTTCTGAGTGAGAGAATCATCACGAATCTAGGTTAGTCCCACTGAGATCAAGGATCCTCTTTACAAGGTAGACCTTTTAGCACAGCGCCATGAGTGTGAAGTGTGAGCGATTGATTTTAAAAGTTTCATTGCACTCTGGAGGCAAAGGAAAATCTATGAGAAATTCACATTTCAGTGTCACAGCAGAGGTCTAAAGCACGTCGAAATGCTTTGGTTGCGTGGCTATGAGATTCTGTTTGAGAACGTTTGAGGAAATCAGGATGGGGTTAGGGGGTTAGAAGATTTAATCCATGAAGAAATCTTGGTATGGGATGTTAGTCCTTTTAACTGTTAAATTAGTACAATATGAAAAAAATTCAAATGTGGCGTGACCAATGAAAAAACGTAAAAATAATAATAATAATAATAATAATGCAGTGTTGTATTATAAGATGCATAGTCTGTCCTTGTTACTGGTAAAAATAGCAGTCAATGGTCAACCATTACTTTGTGTCCAACCAAAGTTTCTCATTATCACTGTGATCCATTAAGCTCTTGACAAAACTGATTATATGTACCTGAGTATACAGCTCCTAGCCCATAATTCATGTGGAAATGAAAAGTGTAATACATCATATCCAGTAACAGAAAACTCGCAGTGCTGTTATCAGTCAACTGCACCATGTTCTAACAGCAAACTAGAGGACGGAGCTTAAAATCCAATGTCATATCGGAAAAAGCCTTTTAAAAAAAAGTCAAGTACTCGACCAAAATCAAATTTTAACATTCACATTAATCATACGAGAGGTACAAACTGACAAGAGAGATAAATTCCCAAATAACAAGTTTAGCCATAACAAATGATTCATAACTCTAATCGTAACCACGTTACCGTTTTTTCAGAGTGCATTTTTAATATTTGGCATTTAGAAAACTTGCACACTCTTCATAAAGAAGACACATACCGACCTCGAGTGACTCTTATACCTTAATCTCGTAATCTTCCGAGATGATGTTGGGTGGCTTATGTGGTACAAACCATGGGTGATGTCATTTCCCCCTGAAGCTACCATTTATTGTAAAGTATATCTCACTAGTGACTGACGGAAGCAGCACGTGATCGTAATTTAAATAAAGCATTGGAGGACTTTAGTAGTTAAGAAAGTTATTAATACATTTGTTTAAAATTGTTTAATATTGTTGTGCTTGAACACAGTTCCATATTGGGGGTGGTGAAAAGTGAGATAAATTAAACTGGTGACTCAGTTTTTGATTAGTCCTTACACCAAGAAGGCCCTGGGGTTTTTTGGGGTTTTTCTGGGAGCTCCCCTTTGTCACTTTATCACTCTTTATCAAAAAATATGGTAATTTAATAAGAGCTATCTTGGCCTCAGAAGAAAACAGAGGCTAACAGGATAATGATAAAGGATATTCTAAATCTCAAAAGTTTCACTTACTGGTTAAAATAAATAAACAAATAAAAATAGTCTTTCAGTCCACTATGTGTATTTATCTGACAAATATATATGTAAAGGAATATTAAAATTTAGATATAAACAAATGTGGCTGATTAAATTGGCCCAGGCAGATTCAGACCCTGTGATTATAAGTGTAAAATTCAAACATAGACAACTGGAACATCAAGCACAAGTAAATCTTTTTGGGTCATCATCTGTGTCTACAGTTACATTTAAGTATTCAGACAATTAAATTATTTTTGTAAGTTTGCCGCTGATTTCAAATCCACTGTGGTAGCGTGCAAACAATCAAGTTGTGAATGAAGTGCAGATGTTTAGCTTTAATTTAACAGGTTTAACAAAAGTACATTAACTGTTTAGGAATCACAGGCACAACTATATATCTAACTATACCTAACTAACTTGGGGTGTGCACACAGAAAGCAGTTACCAAGGACAAGTAGTATTAGTTGTTATACTTTTTTTTTTGTCCAATGCATGCCAGCTATAAGAGTGATTAATATATGTCTTTATCTTAAAATAAAGATTTGTATTTGTTTTTACTGCCACCTGGTGCAATACACTACTACTGCCAGGAGGTGTTGGTAATGTACCTAGAAGCTGTTTGTCAGACACAGCAAACACAGCAGAAGAACAAAACATGCTAACATATGTAAACCCAGTAGAAACCAAAAGTTATATTGCTATTGTGCTATTATTTAAGTAAATAACAAACTAAATCCACTGGGCTGGACTTCTCTGAGAAGTCAGAAATTAATGAAACCACTAAAGTAAATTTTTCTGTTCTGCCTTTTTTTTTTTTAAAACACTAAATTAGAAAATTCATGGACAACAACAATAATTATATTTTAGCATAACAAATATAATTATGATTAAAAAGCTTGTGTTTACTGTTGGATTTTGGTAATTACCAATATTTTTAATTTAGGGTAGCTGTGGAATAAATCACTGGGCGGTATACGTGCATTACATATATACACCAACACAACAGTACATAAATAATACAAATAAAATTAAATGATGACAAATGTGAATGATCAAATCATGAATTTTAATATGCATCAGGCTATTGAGCTGCCCAGTGGTACATGCTGAATTTCTGCAGTGTATGTGTGTAATGAGTCATGCTCCACAGGGGGTGGCAGTGCACCGGGGCATTACGTAACATTCTCAGCTCAGATCTCAGTGCTGCTATAGCTGCCTGGAAAAACCAGCAGTTTGACTGCACCTCTGCTCTACATCATAATCTGTCTAATCAAGTACAGTTCATCGGTGAGTCATATCAACACTAATGGGTGATGAGGTATGCACTGAAGCTGCTCTGGAGAAAGATTTTTAGATAAAAGTCTTCCAGTCTCATCAGTCTCCCTAAAGTGAGGCTTCAAGTCGAGAATGTCATTTCAGCAATCTGTGTCTGAGTGTCACTATTAGGTCAGATTAGCTTTAAAAAAATGAAATCAACAAGTAAAAAAAAAAAAAGCAGTAAACAAGCACTCTGTTTACAGAAGGCCAGAGTCAGCAACAGCAAGTCATCTTCTTGTTTTACAAAGAATGCTTCAAAATGTGGAACCGGCAAACCTAATGACGCAACTCAGATGGAAACCGCCTGAGATGAACTAGTGTTGCTATTTAAAGGACATTTCACAAACCGCAAACAAGGCAATAATTATGATGTGCATACGGTGTAAAAAGCATTTCCGGAATGTTTCTTTAATAGAAATTTCCATTTATTTTCAGAATAAAGCTGTCTATTTAAAAACACTTAATAAAGTGTTCCATGTTATGACACAGAGCTATTTTGTCCAATCAAATCCACCTCAAAACTGACAGCTGTGCATCATCAACATCATCAAACAAATTGAAAATTTATTTTTTGCAATCTGTAATTAACCCTCCAAAACTCTATTTGTTATACTGGGGTTATTATGCCACAGTGTTCAGCTTAGTCACATTCTCCAAACAATACCAACAGCCCCGAGCTGATCCTTTTGGAGTAGGAGCCAAAACATATTAAGCAACAGTTAGATGATCATAAGACGGCACTGCAAAAAAGGCAGAAGACCCTAGAAGAGACAGAGTTTCTACACTAGACCGGGAAACACTTTTAAAGATCAGTCCCATGGACCAAAGGACTCATACATCAAGTAAACATAAATACAGTTTATATCAACACAATAAAACGTGGCCTATGTGCTTGTTGACTCTTCTCTTATTGTGTATGTTATGGGCAAATATCTTCATTCAATAGCCTTCCACTGATGCATGCAAATAATAAACAAAATAATTATTTAAAAAGCATACCAACCTATGTAAATAGGTTAAATAAATTACTATAAATGACCTGAAGCAGAAGCTTTAGCATCTCTTTAATGTTTTTAAATAAGGAAGCTCAAAAGTATTATTTCTGTTTAAAATAAAAATAATTATTTTACATTATTTTAATGTATTTTTTTGATATTTGAGAACACTTTGAGAACTTTGGGAGTCTGGGATTGTAGTAAAATAGCCACTGAAGATAGACAACAGTTGAATTAATGGTGCAGGAAAGCACAAAGAGCCTGTTCCTCACCGTCAAGTCAAACTCTCTTCCCGTGTGAATGTGTCACATAGAGAGGTGAAACAATACGCTTAATAACTGAAGATTTTCAACTGAAAAGTCTTTTCTGACGCCAGACTGAAGGCGTTTCTCCGCATGTGACCCGGCCTTCTGACCTCTGATCCTACGGGGGGGATGCAAGACAAAAGAAACTGTGCTTTTGTAAGTGCAGCTTCACAGTGAAAGCAAAGCTGGATTTTGAGATTTGCCCCAAGTCCCACTGAGCCTGTAAGTCGGTAAAAAGTGATCCACAGCCTAGATGCGTGCCTGACATTCACCTGCCATACTAGCTTACCGCTGCCTGCCTAACAAACTCAGAGTCCAGACTGTTTGACGAGTGTACATTCAGCAGGATTTAACTCACTCTGACAACAACTGGGTCACACACTAACATGACGCGATTGGGAATTTACTCCAATACATGCATTTAAATATACAGCATAAACACAGCTTTGACCTACATATCACACATACACACCACACTCCAACCAACTCACACTTTTGCTACAGAGGTGCGCATTCGCCATCTGTGACAAATGTAACCTGAACGCGCTTACAATAGGCAGCCCTTCACATACAGGAAGCGACATATTGGGAAGTGGGGGGGTTGCGTGGTGAGTGGTCACTTCCTGTTTACCTTAGTACCTCCCCCCTCGAGTCTTCCTCTATATACCCAGTCCTCCACTCTCAGCTCTGCTCTGCCTTCACTCCTTAAATCAGCGGTTGCTTTCTGTTCTTTTAGCCATGCAAGGCATCAACATTTTGGTTTAACTGATGTAACAATGAAGCGAATAAAGTATCTATAGGACTGTGCATTATGGAGATGAGTTGGGCAAACTAGATCCAGGCCAGAGCTTTTAGAAATGCTGTCCAGGTACTTTTAACTGCACAAGAACACCAAACTGACATTTTTGCTCCTTTTCTTTTTCAATCCTAAATTCAGAAAGAAGTAATAATTTATGATTACATCTCTGGGACATTTCTACTGTTGTTTTCAGTCTTCTGCTTCAGTGACAATGATACTTCAGCATATCTGCTGGTAGCAAAGCAACAACAATGCTCCCCCTTTCTCAAAATTAAATTAAACCTTGCACTTAAATCTCACTTGCTGGTCCATCATAAACTCATTAATGTGACTGAATCTGATATGAAAGCTGACAAATATACTGTATTTTCTCTTGTTCCTTTGTTGCAGATTTCCAGTCTGGCTCAGGGTAAGCTTCAGTGCCTACCCACTGTATTGGACTGGTCTGTGGCTTTACAAAACATAATCCAATATCATGCTTGCTAACAGCTTCCCAGCTGATCCTCTCTTCTATTTTTGTTGTTTCAGTGCAGTCTTAAACATCGCAATATAAATGTAATGGGCTGTAATGACAGCCAATCCAAAAAGGGTATGCTTCTGTTTTGATGAGTAAAAATCTAGTATGTCGCACTTGTAATTGGGTTTGTATGTCTGTGTGATGCACCAACATAGCTTACAGCTGCAGTATGCTAACCAAATATGGTAACGTCTGTCTTTATCTTAAAAAATTCAAATGCTGTCAAGATGGGTGAGGTCATGGGGGCTGTGTTCATCTTTTATATGCAGTCCATGATCAGGGTCCATTCCACTGGCAGGAATGTCACCTTACTTGATATGGTTTAGGTAAAATTCCTTGTGTTGATGAAACTATCCATCCACTCTGATGACATCCCTCAATTCTGCCTTTGCTTCCATAAGAAGCTAAGAAGCTGAAGATGGTTTAAGTTCTTGCAAAATACGATCAATGACCAGGATCCATTCACAAAAACACGGTCTGATATGCTGCAAAACAACGGTATCGATTTATTAGTAAATCGATTAATTAACCATACAAAGGCACCGTATGACACCAAAAACCAAGAGCTACAGATGAGCATGTGTAATTGTTTTCAGCTCTCACAGACTGATTTCTCACATGCTGGAAACTCCCTGCTGCCGGTCCAGTTCTTTTAAATGCATGGGAGGAGAAACAAGAGTACTCACTTCAAAACAATGAGTACCTAACAGCCTGCAGCCTGTTGGCGTGTGTTTGTGCATGAGAAGTAAAGTGAGTGAGAGATGAGGCAGGTCGTCCAACATATAACCTGCATTGTCATACTCACTCAAATTTCCCACCTCCCACACACATGTGCATACACTTTCTCTATTTTAACACACACAAACACACACGAGTGCTCACTCATACAACCTCTCTGGCAGGGCGTTTCCCTTCTTCTTCACTACAGAGGCTGCAGAGGAGAGCTTAAATCTAATTTAATACTACAGTACATGCATTAATCTGCTGCATCAGGAGGCACACACACTCACTAATCTTCCCTTGCCAGAAGGCCATCCATACCAGCTCTACACCTGGATTAAATGGTTTCATACAGTAATCTATCATAGGTGATTTATTGCATACAGCTACTGTTTGTACACTGAACTCAGTGGGTTTTACCTCTTGTGTGTCAATTAAATCAGTGATGAGATCAGACATAGGCTAACAAGGTCACAACTAATGAGACAGCTGCAGCAACATTTTCATTCAATTGTTCAGTCCAGAAAATGTCACAAAAATGTCAACATCCCAAGATGTCCAGAGGAAGGAGAGGAAATCACTTTCATCAAGATGAATTCTGACTAAATGTAGTGAGGTTACAACAAAAGGTCTATTTAACATAGCATAACATAGTATAAAAGATGGCTGTAGCCATCTGGTTAGTGAGATACTGTTATGAAGCTTTGAATCTCACACACTCATTGGCTAACGACTTGTGAGTGACAAGTCGTTAGCCAATTGACATACCCTGGATAATTCTTACTTCTTATTCTAATAAAGGTTAGGTTTAGTCAATACGACCTGCAACATTATGACTGAATGCGTTAAGTTATCAGTAAACTACTTTCTGAGGTAACACCAAGACAGTTTGCAGCCATTTTCACATACATATCAATACAATCAGAAGTGTTTTTGCAACCAGAGGAGTCGCCCCCTGCTGACCAGTGGAAAAGATGCAGGTCAGACCAGGAAGTTGACTTCATCTTTTATGTTATCTAAAGACACAGTTCACTAATTGAGATGAAGAATATAGAAGTTGAAAGTTGTAATATATGAAGCAAAAGAATGAACGAACTGAAAAAATGGCACATTCCAAATGTGTTTGTGTGAAGGACCACAGCAGAGCTGAAACAAGCTGATTAATCAGCCACTACTCTAATAATCGTCACAGCTTGTCAAGTTATATGATTTATAGCTTCTGTTTTTATCATTTAAATAAATTATTTTTTAAACTTTTTGTATTTAGTCAGCTACAAGATGAAAATTTCCCCTCAGGTTCCAGGAAGGTCACTTCTTACTTTTTTCTGACAGTTTTTGATCTGTTTTAAAGAGCGGGCCAGAAAAAGACAAGTAAACCAGTGAATAATTTACATTATATTTAACAACAGAAGTCCTTATCTAGTAACCGAGATTTCTATGTTTTCATGTGGTTTCACTAATATACATCAGTAAACAGGAAAAGCACAAAGTTCTTAAGGGAACTAGAACTGATCAGTGTCTGTCTATCAAAGTAACTTCTGCTTTGCTAATCTGATTTCTTACATTTTTCAGAATTACTTCCAACAGTGGACTAAAATTGGGGACACAAACACTTCTGGTAAATTATTTAGACACAACATACATATTGATAAGACATGAGCATGTGTAATTCTGGCTTCAGCCTCTTGTTCATCTTGATGAGCCAATCTACTTAATTCATTATTAATGGGGTACAGAAACCAGTTTCTGCCTCTTCCAGGGAGGATTTCTTCCTGTTTAAAGGCCTTTTTTCACAGCAGACATTCTGACTTGTCATAACAGGAGTTACAAAAAACTTTAACAATGGTTTTATTCCATTCAAGTGTCCCAGTAAGCCATGACAGTGTTACAATAATTTCATTGTTAACATCTGTACTTTTCTTACTCTGACATGTCAAAATGTGCTCTGTAAAAAAACAGGCCTTTTGTAAATCATCCGCGAAAAGTGAAATGTGTAGATAAAAGCCCTCGTTTTTTTGCAAATTGGACAGCTTTCTGATATCTGACTTCACATAACTAGGACTAACAATTATTTTTATTCTAAAATAAAAGCCGTTTACATTTTTTTAATTAAATGTGCCCTACATGCCCCAGATCTGCCTTGAAACCCATTATTTTTTCCTTTTAAACACATGATTTTAAACATTACATTTTTGACATTTAACTCGAGACAGGAAACAACAGCAAAAATTACACCACCAAGCACAAAAGGTCTGGGAATTCAAGAAAATCTGTCCATTTGAGATTATCAAAACAATTAAGCTGTTTTAAGTAAGCTGGGATTTTTTTTTTCTTATAAGCTGAACAGCTTCTCAGCTCAGCCTGACAAACACTGGGACACCACTATAGGTCCCTATATTAAAGTCTCAGGACACCTTTAAAAATACTATTTAGGACAAACATTGTAGCTGATAGGTTCTCTGCTACAATCACCCACCTATGAGTAAGAGAACATAGAACTGATCAGAGTGATGCTGCCTGGCCCTATAGTCTGACATTCAGCCTGCGAAACAAGACGTTGAATTTTGGTGAAATATCTCTTTAATCGTCTTCTGAATCCGGAGGTTTAGTTGGAGGACAGGTTTGAGGGCAGGACCTGAAGTCAGGCAGAAAATAGCTCAAGAAGACGTGTGTGTGTGTGTGTGTGGTGTCTCAAGGCTGCTTGGCCAAGAATAAGCGATTAAGAGGAGGCGCTCTGACCCTGTTTTCTAGTAGTCTATGAAGCACACCCGTGGGAATAAAAGAGAAGGGAGGTTACATAAGCTTTACTCTGAGAAACCCTCACATACAACATCCGCTGTCACTGCCACAGAAAGACTGACTGACTATGCAGACTTACTACATGGTAGGAAATGAGATAAGTCGAAAATAATAGTGATGATAAGCAGGGGCTCTAATGACTTCTGCAGGCAGCCCCAAGTTACCTGCTTCTAAGACTTTCAGCTCTGCTGGATCTAGTCAAATAGTCAGACCATCCCTGATACACTAGGCAGAACAGAGGGGAAGCCGACTGTGAGAGCGAAAATCAATCTGATAGCTTGAGTTTCCATGATAGGGGCCGCATGAGAGCCAGAGCAACCGGGGAGCAACTGATTGAATTTACCTAAGAAACCCAGCTGCTACTGAGTGAGAGGGAGAGGGAGGAGACGTGTGTGTGTGTGTGTGTGTGCGTGTGTGTGTGCGTGTGTGTGTGTGTGTGTGTGTGTGTGTGTGTGTGCGTGTGCCTATGGCAAGAAAAACTGCCATACTAGCACTTTCCTTTCTTCTCTCTTTCTTTATGTAATTCCATTTTATGTAGGTCTCCACTTTGGCAGACGTGAGATCTGAGGCTAAGACATTAAATCTTTTTGGTCTGTTAAACGACTCGTGTGTGCGCATGCTCGTTCACAGTGCTCAGGCTCATGGCAGGCTATACATCATGCATACATCACCTGCGTGTGACTCTTTGATTTTATTATGAGCACAAATAGACCGCGGTGCATGAGCTGCATGAGCTGCAGTAAACCGGTTCCTTACAGAAAGCTGCTTCTTCATTTTATATTACCGTCTATAGCCTGCGAGTTAAGACTCATCCTCCTCACACTTTAGTGCAGTGTGCAGTTTAATGTGGCAAATTTGAACAACTTGCTTGTTAAAAGCCATTATAACCTTTGATATAGAATGTCATATTGCAGTTTCTGCTTTCCCTGGTTTAACTCGTTTTTTGGAGGCGTCTGGATTCCTGAAAACGCCCCAGAAGGCAACACAAAGTGTTTATGAACAGGCTTCGGCACAAGCATTGATGATCAGTCATGGATTGAATCAGGTGACATATGTTCTTAAATGTCTTATATTAAAAAATAAACTATATTCTGTTCAGACAACTCAAGCGTGAAAATAACTAATGCAGAAGTAGAATATAATTAGTTTGGTTTCTATCCTCTGAGCTCATTATTATATACACGAATATGGTATATGTGATGATGTATGATGACTAAATATCCGCCAGCGCCTTTAGGTGACAGGTCATTTTAGGGTCCAATATAACAACTGAAACCACTCCTACTCAAGATGATGGCTGCAATTTCAGCGTACTAGAAGCACCTCTCCACTCTGCATCACCTTTAAAAATAGGGGCAGGTCTATTTGTGTCAGTAGACCTTGGCAGGAAGTCACACACAGGAACAGGAACTGCATAGAGAAACCAGTCAACTTCCAAAATAAAAGACCAAAGGTAGAAATGCTCCTGGTTAGATTTGATTCCCTTCAAAGGAATCGAATCTGCATCTGAGACATCACAGTGTATTCCTGGGGTGAAGCATGTAAGTGTGTTTGGCACAGCACAGTTCGAGTTACTTGCCTGAACTATCTTGCAGGCTTGGCTCCATTTAGCTCCCAGCACATTTTTTCTCAACTGTTCTTCATGCTGAGTCGTTAAAAAATGTATTATTAGATTTTAGGAAAAAATTCCTCCTGTTACTTGGGAAAAGAAATGATTCTGGAAAAACAAGCAGGATGTGATAATAAAATCTGTCAACAGTGCCAGACACTAATGTGTCAGTATGACAATATGACACTGAATCATGATACTCGTTCTTTTGCTTTGTGCTCCTTGGAGAGCTGCAAGTCTCTCACCTCTCCACTACACTCTGTCTATAAAAACCTGACTCACCCAGAAGACCCCCTCTACAATATAACACAAGTATGACCACCAGACTGACAGATAAATAGTTTCCTCATAGAGAACCCAGGCTGAAGATACCGGTCCACAAGTTTACTGAAAACACAGTTCCAGAGCTGAGGCTAATTATTCGTCAGAGCTGATGAGCCTTGGCACCCAGAGCAGGAGAAGGTCAGGGAATACAGAGGCCTCGCTTTGAGCAAAACCACCCAGCATATTACTGCTGTCCAACATTTATATCTTGCTTACCCGGTGTAGAAAGGTGCAGAGATAAGCCCTGTTTAGACGAAATAGCAAAGGACATAAGGGATGTCGAGGACAATCTTTCAGTAGTGAATCAGCATTTAAATCAAATTCGTTTTTCACTTCTTCTTTTTTTTCATGTGTTCTGCCGATCCCTGCGGCATCAGATCAATACGGGTGATTAATTAGGCCAGACTTGATTATTTGTATTCTGCTTGGTGCACTGACAAGACCTTCTTGTGAGGTAATGAGGTCAGTCCTTTCCCAGGACTTCGCAGTCACCGACCGTCTAAAGGAGGCAGGACGCAGTGGATTACAAATGAGTACATTTAATTTAATGACTACAAATCAGATTTCTTCACTTAGCACAAAAAAGTGTCACTTGCGCGCAGAACTGAATACTTATTGCTAATCAAATGTGACTTTAAATTACAGTTTTGATGTCAACATTTATGATAAAATGCTTCTGTGTTGCAGTGATGCAACTGTTTTGTCTTGTAATAAATAATCTTCATTTCAATGTCGATGAAAATGATGGTGATTAGGATTAGGTCATGATTAAGTAGTTTTACTTCTTAGTTCTTGGTGATTTCTGTATATTAAAGACTTGAATCTGCATGAAAAACCTTTCCTCCTTGTTTGTAGCTGTTCTTAAACCATCCATGTAAGGTTTTCTTACTAATGAACAGCACACTAATTTAGCTTTCATTGCTTAGTAGAGAAATTATAATACAATAAAAAACATTTGAAACATATTAAGTACTATTAATTGAGTGCACTCATTGATGAAGTGCAGATGGTGACCACCATGCTGATGGTTACCAACAGCTTCTGCCACCCCCCAATGAGCAGCCTCGTTTTAGTGTAAGACCAGAGGCCAGAAAGAAGATGACGCAGCCGAGCTCAGAGCCACACAGCGTCCATTCACTCTAAAGAGGTCGGAAAGGTCGCTACCCAGCCGCTGCCGTCCACTGACTGGAAACGAGCAGTGACAAAGCACGCAGAGGCCATCTCATGGAAGGAGGAGGCTGCAGGAGGAGTAGGAGGAGACAGGACAGGTTAGTGTGTTGGGGAGGGTGGAGAAACTAAGCGCATGGCCTTTAGCCACATGACACTCACTGAGGAAAAAAAGAAAGCAGGGCAGCTAGCTTGTGGTTAAAATTCAGCAATGCGTTTAGCTGGAGCTGAATCCATTCATTTGAATATAAATCAGTTTATCTTCCAGCAGACGCCGGGGAATCTTCCCCAGTGGCACCGGCACAGATGTAATTTACACTGTTGCATTACATGAGGTTTTTTTTTAATTCCAGCCCAAGTAGTCGGGTTCGTCTGCCAAAACGAGCTGGAAAGACACCCACAAATGTCACAATGTTGAAATTATAATATTCCTAAGCATAGATTGAATTACAATTTCAAACATTAAGCAGGGACCATGTGTATTTACTTTAGTACTAATGAAAACATCAAGCTGGCATGTACTGAACAGCAGGGATGCACTAGGCCAGAGGATGATACATAGACAAAGCGCTCCTGTTTTATTGCTCCCACCACATTGGCCAAAATTTCTCTACACAGCTACCATCGACTGATCCAAAGAGTGCATGTGCTTTCAAACAAAGCAAATGTAGCAAGAGTAGGATGTAGTGACTAAAAGCCAGTTCATGCTCTGCCAGAAGTAGTTTCTGAGACATGCTGTCCAGTGATGTCAGACGTGTTTATATCTGATCGAAATAGCTGCACTCAAAGGCAGAGTGAAAGGCCGCCTGTCATAAAGAGTAGACAGACATGATGAAGCCTACATTTTTTGGGATAATAGCATGTTTCCAGTTAGTTTCCCCAGAGAGACATTGATAGCATTGCTCAGGGCTGTGCACATGAAAAGTGCACAAACACTAAAAAATTTAAACTCAGCCTGCTTTCTCACCTCCGCAACCCTGACAAACGCTGATGATGTGAAGTCGGATAATTGGTTTCAGAAAAAATACAGAAGTAGCTGAAGACAAAACCCTCATCTTTGTGAAGAGAGTCACAAAGGTATTCCTCCCTTTGGCAAGCTGCACAGACACTAAGGGTGTGTGGTACAGATTTTATCATAGTAGCACTCATTACCATGATAAACGCACATAGGTCTGGATTTAAAAACATAAAAAGGGAAATTTACCTCCTGCAGCACCTGATGAACTACACCATCGCCACAGGTTATATACATTAACCAGAAGCCCCTGGTAGGTAGTGCTTCTTTCAATCCATTAGCAATTATTCTGACTTGGAACCAGGGCCAGATTCGTTATCAAATCCCAAATCGATTCCTGATCAATTTTGTGTTTGCAAAGAATTAGGCCCACACAGGTTTTGGCACTGATTTAATTGTTTCATTACCTCTGTGTCTGAGCACAGTGCAGAAACAGTAAGACAGAGGCTTGCATGTTTTCCAATGTGCCAGAAAAACATGTCAGAATTGATAAAAGCAATTGATAAGCCTGGACACGTGCTATTCTTATCCCGAGGTCTCACACTCACTCATTTCGTTCCAGAGGATAAAGATCTTTTCTCTTAATGTTTTTTGGCCAGCAGTATTGTAGGTAACATACTCTTCCTAACATTAGGTTATTGTTAAGACAAAACACTGTGAATAAAAGTCTTTATTCACTGAAATGAAATGATTTGAGTATCTGAATGACCTTAACTTGTCATAGGACCTTTCTGTAATGCAGCCTCTGGTGCACATGCAGAGGAAGTCCTCTACTTTATTATTTTCCAGCCTCAGATTCATGAAATGTGCCTATCCAACAGTTTCCCTTCCATACAGCTGCCGCATTATGATCAGCAAAACACACAACAAACCGGCAGCTGTGTAGCAGACGACACATTCATAAAGAATTGAAGGTATTCTGGACTTGTCCTTTGTTTTTGCAATCCCGTAGGAGCCTCTGTTGTTCTGCTGGAGTGACAGATACTGGTGAGAGTAAATCTAGGTCATCGCTGTGTATTCGAGGCTCAGCATTAGTGTTTGACCCAGTAGTTTCACCCCACGGTGTTTTTCAAATTTTTGTGTCTGACTCTCAACCTCTGGATTCACCCTGAGAACAATAGAGTAATGAATCGTGTCTCATATCAGTAAAGTCAGGTGAAACTTTTCTGTCACTTTCGACAGCTAATCACATTTCAGTCCTCGTTTCCATGACAATAAAACCGAAACGAAAGACTCCAAAAAGAGGAGTATTTGTAGAGCGGTTCATCACATCGCAGCTGGGAAAAGCAGAATACTGATTGCGCAGGTCTCGATGAGTCCGTGTGTTTGAATGAATTTAAAGAAAGACTCAATCAATAACTTGTATAATAGTATACGTGATTTGTAACTGAAAACTAAACTACAACAACTCAAATACACAACAACAATATTCCGTGTGACTCAGCAGGGATTCAGCAATTCTGCCTGCTCGAAACAAAAGAGAAAAAAAATCCAAAGCCAGCCACACATTAAAATATTTTTCTATTCTTGTGCATCATTTACTGTTCCTTGGCCCTGATCATGAGATATTCATCTTTGAACTTTCAGGCAGGTCTGCATCCACAGTGATCACAAATGACTCTTTTAGTGTACTTTTGTACAATCATTTATGTGAATTTGATGCTGATAATAATGCATGTGGAACGTGACAAAAGTACATAATGCCTGTTAAGCATGAAGCTCTGTTATGCACACGCATTGGTACAACAACACAACTGGCTCATACTTTCACTAGCTCTTTGGAGACAAGCTTTCCCCTGCAGCTTTCTCTTCATGCTCCGTCTCTCTCTTTACTATGTCTGCCAGTTTGCACAGCCATCAGGAATTGGACTGTGAGTGGAGATATGTTGTTGGGAGAAACCCAAATAGCTGGTTTAACCCCTCAAACACCCAACCTGCTTAAGTGTCCTTGATGGAAAATCTCTTCTTCTTCCAGCTGAGATGCAGTTATGCAGCTGCTGCTGACCTGTAACCTCCATGTGCCAGAAGAGCAATTCATTGTGCCTCAAACTGTCCGTGCAGTACTTCCTTATACCCTTTAACAGAAAGCCCAGCCCCCTTTCTTTTGCTTCCATCTTTCCTGTCACTCTACCCTGTGAGTGGGGGGTTGTTCAGTCTCTAGTAGGTGCAGCAAGGTTAATATCCTCTCAATCAAGCCGCCCATCATCTATGGCCTCATGTGAAGCTGTCTGGAAAAGCTACAAAGGGCTGCTGGAAAGTAAAAACACAACGGATGGAAAAACACTTGACTTCTGCTGGTTTCTGCTTTCCATGTTAATACTGTCTCCACTGACCTTTCCTTTTAAGACTGCTGCGGGTTATCGCACTCAAAATGTCATTAAGGTTCACCTATTAAGTCTTCAATCACCTATAGCGCTCTTCTCCCTGCCTGCCACAGCATTAGAAACATTTATAATATAATAATTACCATTAAATATAATGGGAAAAACTGCAGTTGACAGCTTCTTGAACATGTGCCACCTGAAGGACTCTGTTACCTGCAAAATGACGTGTTTTTAAATCTATGCCTTCCGTTTTGTAAGACATGCTGTCGTTCATTTCCAATTTATAGAGGGACAAATTTAATATCCATTAGGCCCTTGGTATTGTATTACTGGTGCAAGACAAAGGATATCCTATAGCTATAGCCAAATCAGCTACTGCTGAAGCATGCAGCTAATCATACCATTGATCAATAAAACTCCAGCATTTGTTCTCATGGAGATGCTGCAATGCAAATATTTATATTGCCAAACCTATTCTTGACTGGCTGACGAGCTTGTAGCACAGCTGATATCGCAACGCACAGGAAAGTTTTCTCCTCCACTGGGTGATTCACCACAGGTGCCTAAAAGAATCATGAGGTATTTATATTCAGTATCTTATTTTACAGTTAAGCCATAAATCTTTTTTTTCTTCACCTTGCTTTTAGGCTGTACACTTGGAAAAGTCCTGCCTTCATAATTCATGTCCTTCCTTGCCTTACATTGGTCACTGAGTTTTACCAGGAAAAACACTTCCATCTTATCCATAATAATATCTGTGAGCCTGATTTATGCCCCAGCAGGTACCACTGCACCGCTGTGGTCATCTTGTACTCTCCACCAGCTCTCCCAACATTTTCCTTCTCACCTGCTCAGTATTCAAATCACACACTCTCCCTTACTGGCACAAAACTTCTTCGGAAATGGGTCGGAGAACTGTGCTGGTTACAAAGTGCTGCTTAGCATCAGCAAAATCTGAGCTCTATGATGTGCAAAAAACATGACATCTGTGTGTTTAGCGGTGTCTCTGTGAGAGCTAGCCTTTAGGGTAGAGGGGTGTATTGCCGCAAGCAATTTCTGTATCCGTGCTGTGCTTCACTAGGCTAAGCTACGCTAAACTAAGCGCCCAGATTAACACTGAGACAGTTATTGTGTGGGACTGGCCTCAGCTTCAGGGTAAGCATGCCGAAGCACAAATGGCTATTGCTGTCATGTCAGAAATATTCTTGGATCACACCGCTGCCCTCAGATATCTGGACAAATGAAGGTCAACGTTAAGGTAACATCACTCAAAATGTTTGCTTTGGAATAAGCGTGCAACCAGTCTTCTCGATGAGAAATGAGTTTGTTTAGCTTCGTACCAATTCCTTAAGGGTAGAGTAACATAAGGAGGTTGTTAAAATGGCTAGGTTAACATCTGGCCAGGGGACAAGCGTTGAAAATGAGGCATTTGGCTAACACAGGCAGTTTTACGGTTCTGCTGATTAATGTGCACTGTTCCTGGTTCTTTGTTCAACTGTTACTGGATATTTGGAGGGTAATCCAAATCTTTTTTTTTCCCTGATATATTTACTGATAGTCTTAATCACCATGCAGTTGGCTAATTCAGGGGTTTGTTGCAAATGGAAAATGCTGAGTTCACTTTTTATTAACTCCCCCAACTAGTTATCAGCCTACCGTGAAAAAGTTTACTCGACTTCAACAGTGATACTATTCTTCTACGTATGCTGCAGACGGTGCTGTAAACACCAGTCAGAGCTGCTCTGACAGACAAACAGATGACGGCACCAGTTATTTTTATATGCGATATCTCAGGGATTAAATGTGTAGTTAAACATCTGTACATTGGCAAAAAAAGCAGTTTTGATCTTTACTTAAATGTGATTATTAAACAGGCTAGACCCTGTTTTACAAACTACAACCACTCTTACAGATTTGAATTTGAACATTTTAAATGTAAAATATAATATAAATATCATCCAGCAATGCATTTTCACTTTAGCTACTGTACTAGTCCATCTGTGTTATTGCACAGTCCCACCTTCCTCACAGATTAAGCCCTGGTGAATGGGTCGGTGTATCCAGTCGGCAGCCTAATCTCATAATCAGAGCGCAGATGGAGAATGGACGCAGCTCCAGCTCCATCATCCGTTCCCTACTAACGATATCTCCATCTTTCACATCCAGCAGGCTGCTTCACACCATCCCACCATCTTACATCATATTACTTAATCAGCCCAGAGTATTTTTGGCACAGCCAGCACAATACCGCCCATCTACTGTATGTCAGGAGTTGGCAGCAGCCATTGCAAGCTCTGCAGGCAGCAATCTGGCACGTAGCCTTGCCTGGCATGGGAGTTCTGTCCAAACTAAATGAAGACCAGCCGCTGCCGTCTGGATGCTGGACGGTTAGCTAGCTCTCTTTGAACGGCTGTCAGCGAGGGGCGCGTCAAGCTGGGAGATGAGACTGTGCCCAGGCACCAGAGAAGCTGGCACTGCTGAGGACAGCTTCATGTTTGAGTGTTAGTAAAATCAAGCAAGGCAACGACACCCATATGCTTTCCACTGTTAGATTTCAAGTTCAGCTGAACCTCTCGGATGGAGGGAGATGGAATGGGAAGTACTTTATTAAAGTGTTTCCAATTGTGTGTGTTTAGTGTAAATTCGAAAGGCTCAGTTCTCACAGCACTGTCTGAGAACATTTCAAGTGTCTTAGATGATCTATTATTGTACACACAAGCAGATCTATTAGTCGTATTTGGTGCTTTAAAACTTAGTTCTACCTACGATTCGCAGCTCCTAATGTCTGAACACAGGAAGGACTGAGCAGTGATCCTCCCTGTATAGCCTGTGGAAAATACTGCTTTGTTTGGAGAGCATAATGAGATGCTACCCTACTTTTCTTTTACAGGTGTGTTTAGGGAAAACATCAAAAATAAACAACTCAAAGCTGTTCCGTGCGTGGTAGGCAGTAAAGACAAAGGCATAATCCTCAGCTTGCAGCCGTACAAAGCAAACTCCCCAGATGTATAGGTAGTCTGTGAGGATACACGTGTGAGGTTTGTGTGTGTGTGCGTATGTGCCGGCCTGTTTACCCAGTCGCACAATGCAGGGAGGAGGGGAAGGAAAACACAGGGACAGGCAGGACCTTCCGAACGCAGTTTAACAAAATGTCAAGCGCATTCAGAACGCCATTCGACTGAAATGCCATCCAGGCGAGGTAGCAGAGCGACAAACAGTGCAGAGATGGAGCTGCGCAAAGCGAATGCCAGACAAATATTTATAATTATAACACCTTCTGACTGATAATGTACTTGAATTTCTATAACAGTTTATGGATTCAGAGACTTAAAAATTCCAAACACCTAGGTCTGCACAGTGTTGATTTTTTGTTAAGCATGGCTTAATTTACACACAGTGCTTCTGGAAGTGTCTGCAGTAAAGTTAAGTATGTGTTTTGGACAGGGTTGGAGTTAAAAATAAGAGAGTGTGGCACTGGACACTGCAAATTCAAGAAGCATCCTGTTTTAAAAATAACAAAAAAAAGAAAGTCAAGTCTAATGAATTCATGAGGCCATTTTAAAGAAACAGGTTTCTGCCTTAAATGAGGGGAAAAAACAGTCCGAAGACTACTTGAGAGAAAGCATGTTTACTCAGACCAGCTCGGTCTGTTAAGAGGTACTGGGCAGGAGTCTAGCTTTCTTCCCCTGAAGTGTGGTATAATATAATTGTGCTGAAGGGCTGCACGCCACGGGAGGAGAGTTTTATATCGAAGCCTGCCTGCTGTAACGGTGTCAGGTGGTATTTATGAGACTTGTAATGGCGCTGAAGCCTAGGCACACCTGCCATGCTGGGACGGGTACACACACACGCACACACAAAAGCACACATACACGTTCACTGGCAGCAAATCCTTCAGTTTCCTTGTTTCCGCTTGTTTTTAGCTGTTGTTTGGATGCATTTAGGTGCTCGGTTGCTCGACGAATCTGAGGGTTTTATGTACACAAATAAAAACGGAACATGTCTTCACATGGATT
The DNA here is from genome assembly GCF_036321145.2 of Pelmatolapia mariae. Lineage (NCBI taxonomy): Eukaryota > Metazoa > Chordata > Actinopteri > Cichliformes > Cichlidae > Pelmatolapia > Pelmatolapia mariae. The sequence goes on along the minus strand of NC_086243.1, from coordinate 27,641,211 downwards.
CAGTCTGAGAGAAAGCAGTGTGACATAAACAGTTTTCCCTTTTTCAACGGAGCAGCGTTTTTCAAGTCAAATCATCATCCAGCTGAAAATGAAACGAGTGTTTAAAGTAATCATTTTTATTAATCTGCTGATAATTTTCTCAATCTTTAATGCCTGAAAAACTGACTTAACATTTATCAGTGAACACGGTGACACATCTGAACTGTTGTTTTGTCAGAGTAAAAGTAAAATACATATATAAATATATTTAAGCATAGTAAAGATAATGAAGCTGAATAGAATAAACTAATAATGGCTTCCTATAAAAGTGGTATTTGGGTTTCTCTTAAGCCTTTTTTTGCCTCTTCAAATTAGAGAAGGCAGACTAACTAAAGGTTGGTGAGATTAACTCCAAGCACCTCTGAGCTCACATTAAGATGGCTGCTGCATGAGACTAGAGAGGAAAAACAAACCGTGTTGATGAAATCAAGTCAAGACGTGAAAGCTGCAGCCTCTGAGCTGCACCTGTGCCAAATCTCTCGTACCTCTAACCCAAAAAGGAAAACTGCAGCTCAGACAGACTTTGGTGACGTTTCGTACATGATGAAAGCAGGAAATTAAACTTTTTACCCACTGACTAGAGGGGCTGAGTTTCCAAAAGCCAGCAGCTAATCTGGTATCAGAAGTGTCGACTTATTTTGCTTGGTTTCTATCGTCCGTTTGATATTCCCGTAACAGTCTGTATGAGGAAACCCATCATTTAAAGCACAGTTTCTGTTCAAGCCCAGCAGCTCGCCAGGCTTTGGGAGAATTTTTAAAATTATTTTCTTAAACAAAACAACTCTCAAGTTAGCAAAAGTATATTATTTACCTATTGTCGCTTTTGTTAGGGTTGGAATGAAAGAGGTTAACCACGATCAGATGTCCTCTGGCTGGTAGAGGCTGTGTTACTTGCTCTTCATGCTGGAAATGGGAAATAACCTCTCTTCTCTTAACAGCGGAAGAGTCTCCCTAAAGTCTACACTGATGTGGAGCCATCCCAACATACTGGTTTTACTAGAGCAAGACGGGAACATACATTTGAATCCTGTAACAAGTGCATCAACCTTGATATGTGAGTTATTGCGACCTCTACATTTTTTATCTGCATGATTTTCTTTTTTCCTGAAAAACCTGATTTCTACAATCACACACATGCAGTGCACAGATAATCCACCAGGGATCAGTAATTCATGCAGAGGGTCTTCTATTGAGTCATCCAAAATGGCTGCTGTCAGTCAGTGACCCACAAGTGACTTTTCAAGAATATCTTTGCCAGAGTAAGAAAGATTGTTACTGATACTTCAATAGGAATATTTAATGGATTAATGCAATGTAAAACTACTTACTTTTAAAATCGCCAGATGCCAGATGTAGCAAAAGTTGATACAAGTTAAAACTCACATATGTAAATTGATATTATATTTCTTTTTTTTTTTATTCAGAAGGTTCAATAAACACCGTAGTTTCAAAAAATGTGAATTTTCTAGTAATTAATTCATAGTTCAGGCTTTACAGGGGCAAGTATTCCTGTAATGGTGCACTGCTTTCCCACACAACTGCTTGACAATATAAGTCCTCCCACCTCATTCACTGGACTAATGTCACAATGCTCGAATTAGTAAACACGGTGTACATATATGTAGACCCAAACCAGCTAATCTGAAGCAATATGGCCTATTTTTAAGATTAATTTTAAAATCGTATAATTTTAATGCAAAAAAAAGAAGCGTTTTTCATAGTCTACAAACTTGATCCAAAAACTAAATATCGCCTCATTTTCCACCTAAAACTGTTACTTTCAATAGACATTAATAGTGTTCGTATAAACTGCAACCTATTCTGAATGCTTTTGTGGTTTGACATCTGATATTTATACTTCACAGCGCACACTGAAAATTACACGTGATCTCAACAGGTGTAAAGGTTACAGCTTCCCAGCACCTTACCTCAGCATTAAGAAGAGACACCTCTGCAAAAATAATCCTAGGCTCAGTCACTACAGTTTTAAGCAATGAGCCCAATATATACTGCAGCAAAATTAGAGAGGAAACACTGGGAGGACACAGAGGTCCTGCTACAGTGACACATTTTTATAAGCAAACACCCCACAAAATCACACCTACATGTATGTTTATGGCTAACAGCTTCCATCTTCAAAGTCATTTTTTAATGTTTGCACACAGACACGCACACGCAGTGTACATATAGACTCTAAAGCCGATGAAGGTGGCCTTCTCAAACCTGTTTTCTTATGTGAACGCAAAGCAAGCTAAAATCCCACGGAGAGACAGCAACACAAACACGCAAACAAAAAGATGAGAAAGCCTGCACTGTCGTTGCTCCACTCTCCACCTCTTGTCAACTCAACAGCTGACACCTCAGCAATCACGCTGCAACAGCAACACTGACACCAAAACTGCTTTGATCAACAGAAACATAAGTGCGTAAGCACAGCGGCGTTCTCAGCGGCAACGGAGAAGACTGTGTGTCCTATATATCCTGGATGCTCACCAAAAAAACAAAGCGAACGGGAAATAACCATAAATCCAGAAAAGAATAAAAGCAGTAAAAACAGGAAGGAAACGATTTTTACTCAAGTTTTACTCCAATGACCTGTAGTTTTTTATGAATTAATATTCAACCATGAAACTAGACAACAGCTGCTGCTGAATTTCTGAATCAATTTGATCAATAAAATGTCAAAAATTACTATCCTGTGAAACAAAGAAAAGCCTTACAGCTGAGCAGCTGAATATGCTCCATGTTAACCAACTGATGAACAAATTGTTTCAGCTCTACATCTACACGAGGATATGAAATACAAAACATTTCAGCTGCTGCTGCCTGGGACACAAATGAGGGACACAAAATCACACTATAAGCACCGTTTGATTAAAAACTACTATCGCCAAATGTCCTCATCAAGTGTGGATGCTACACGAAGATATTCATGGCTTTTTTTTCTTGTCCATGTTTATTCTCTGTTCATTCCTGTAGCGCTCATTTCTGCTCCTGAAGGGTCAGAAATGACACAAATGTTGTTGTGATTTAGCGCTATATAATTAAATTGAATTGAATTTAACTGATTGCATCTGGAGAGAGTTACTACTGGTTAAGCTGATCAAAAAAGCCCCTTAATGTTAAAAAGTGTCTTTGGTGACAACCTTCAATCCTAAACCTAAATATATATATTTGAAAGTATTTTTACTCACTTCTATTCCAGAAGGTCGAACCAGGAAATATTTTGCACTTTTATCAACCATTCGATGACTCATTTTTGCATTTTTTTTTATTTTTTGTTTTTTCATCAGTCCGTTAAAACGATGACTACCACAACTGGTATGCTAGTGGAAAATCCCCTTGCTTTTATTTTGATCCTCGACATGACTTAGTCTCCTCCTGATGAATTCCAGTTTTGGACTACACCTGGTGATGACAGTTCTTCTTTTGCTCTGACGAGCCAGGGAAGGGTCGCTCTTACCAGAAACGGCTGGAGGTGGCTAGCTGCTTCACGTGATACCACACCAAGCTCACCAAGGCTTCAAAGTAGCACAAAAAAAAATAGCAGCTGCGGTCCAAGAGTGTGGAATTACAGTGTGCCTGCGTGACGAGAGGAAGCTCATTATATTCCTCAATTATATTTGTCACAAAGCACTTGGAGATTAAGACACAAACACTGCTACTGCCAGGAATAGAATTCAAATCTGTGCAAAACTGTCACAGAGTCGCCATAGGCTGAGTCGCTATCATGGCGTGATTCAATAACAGCAGCAAAAACACATATTCAAATAAAATGCTTGCAGAGTATGACTTTCAGATACTGCTGACACCCTGCCAAGAACCACTGTGGAGTGCTAATGTGGTTATTGTCACAGCTTCGGTACAAACGTGTTGCTTCTTGCCTACAGCCCATCAAAACCAGTGCGATCTTCTCACGCAGCAAGCCACCTCAATTACGGCAGCGTCACCTCCAGCTCCATCGGCCCTTCATCCTTCCAGTCTGGGAGTAATTCATGAGGGCTGTGTGGCCTCCATTAGCACTCCTCCGCAGGGACGGGACAGACTCTAAAGCACAGCATTCAGGGAGCACACAGGGGCCCCGCACTTTACCCTAACAGCTTCATCAACCCTCCATCCCTAGAGCCTCACACATACACACACACACACTCTCTGGAGGGCCCAATTAGCAGCCATCACCTGTAATTCAATAACAACACTCCCTTTCTTTCAGCCACTCCAGCTTTCTCTTTCTCCCGACTGTGAATTTGCTTGCATAATTTAAAAAGAACGGCGCTTAATGTTCTCCTGCATCAACAAACTAATCTAAATCTACAATGACAGTCTAATAGATTTGAATAGACTTTCAGATCGTGTGTGCAAGCGAGGTGCGTTCCACCTTCTGGCGTTCACTTTCACAAGTTTCATGCATCATCCTGCTGGCTCCACGGACAGCAAATCAAGCCCACGGGATACGGAACAGATGAGAGACAGAGTTCACAATCCACATCTCTAATCAAATCCTCTGTTCTCTCCTAACTTATTCAGCTTCCATCCCTCCTATGTGGCAAGTGAAGGAAGGGAGTGAACCCCACAATAAAGAGTAGCTTAACCACAAAAACTACAGGCAACAGAACCAATGAAAGATGTGTCCTGCAAGCAACTTCTTTTGTCCCAACAACAGATCAAAACCAAAGTCTTTTCAGTTTAAATGACACAAAAAGAGACATTTTCATTCTGGATTTGAGAAGTCTAAACTGTCAAATGCATTTTTGTTACAAAAAGAAAACAAATATGAGTGTTTTAGTTTCCAATTAACTTTCTGTTGATCGAGCAGACATGTGTTATATCAATAAACCTAAAAACACCCATTTCTACAAGAAGACTCAAAAATATGAGTCAACACAGGAGACTTAGGCCTATATTTCTAAGATTTGAAAAGTTAAGTAAAACATTTCAAAAAGATCGGTCATCATCTACACCAGGGATTTGTGTTATCAGTCAGGGAGATGAGTACAGAGCATCCAGGTATACTAACAGCTGCAGAATACAGTATACAAATATGACTCCCACGGTGTTCCCTTTAAAGACAAAACAATCTCAAATAAAAATCAAGCAGCAGTGTGAAAGGTGAGAATAAATCGCTCAGCTGTGCCTCCAATCTCTTCTCCAATCTTTCTTCCAGTCCCAGCAGCAGGACAGGTAGGACTGCTGAGACACTCCTCTGAGTCTCAGGAGTGTCTTTAATGAGTCAGGCCGTTCCTAACCCACCTGTCCACTGCTCTTGATTTATGTCTCCTGAGACCAGAGGTGCTGCCAGGACGTCGCCCTCCTACTCCTACAGTTATTTTTTTATAGTGTTTTCTTTTTTTGGTTTGGATGGAAGTGGCTTACTATGAAGAATGAAAACATAAATGGAATTAATCACAGTGACGTCAGACAGAAAGTAAAAAAATACTTACATTTGCTCTCAAATAAGCAAAGAAACACAAAGCGAAGCACATTTCAGATGCAAGAACTAAAGAATATGGTGTCTGAAAGGTTACTGTCAGACAGAACTAAAAACTTTAAAGTAGTTTATTTTGCAGAATATGTATTTTTTCCACTTCTGGAGGGGAGATACATAATGCAAATCTGGCATTACAAAACCTGATTCATTGGTGTATGTCTAATGTTTAGTCAGCTGACCAGCTCATTACTCAAACAGTCACTACAGCTCAGCTTGCTGCTATGACTCAGTGGTAGTAAGAGAAGAAAAACTCAGAAGTGAACTTAGGTTTTATTTTTTTAATGATTCCACTGCTGTGCACTTTACTGCACTTTAGTTTCTTAATTTCCACTTTTACTCTGCTCTCAGCTCTGCGTGCATTTTTTGCACAAGCCTCCCCACACCTGTCGCTTTTTGGTTTACCTTTGAGAAGTGTCCCAATTTTAAACAGCAGTAAATCAAAGCGAGTATAGCCTATCACAGGCAGGTGGCACTCCACTTCAGTGACCAGCACACGCAAAAATTACAAATCAGCTTAATCTCTACTGTACCCTCGGCTGCGGATCGGCACTTTGCCTGGAGGCGGCGTTCACTGATTTCCTCTGTTCTCCTTTTCCGCCGGCAGAAGAAGAAAAGAGAATGGAGGATGGCAGGGTATGCAAATTGTACCACCGCCAAAGGAGAAGGAGAGGAGTTTCCCACCGGCTGAGTGCGAAACGAGTGCTCCCCCTCTCCCACTCGCACAGGACTTTGAATGGGACTCTTTCTTTTGAACACACTTGCCTGTGCGCACACACACACACACACACACACACACACATACACACAAACATAACCCACAAAATCTCACAAAAGAGTCAATGCATTAAATATCTGAGTGCATTAAAGCGCTCTTATAAATGAACATGTATGCATTATTTTAAGGCGGTGGTCAGCAGCAGCAGAAGGCAAGGTGTCTTTCACAGATCGGCCTCCCTCCCACCGTACAGATTAAAGTCTTAGCTGCTAGGGGAACCTCTCGAATGCATGAATATTCAGGTGGCAGAAAGGGAACGAAAAAAAGGCAACAGCAAAGCGTGTTAATTGTGAAAACGGGTTAGACCACCTGTAAGAAGTTTGGCAGTTCCTCCGAGATTTTATGCACTGGTGGCGCTGGAGGTAATTTTCAGTTCTGGTTCCACATTTGGCTTTGTTTAGAGCGTAGGTGGCAGAGAGCAAACTTTGTCTTCAAAACATCGATTTTTAACAGCGCTGTAAAGTCAGAAGGATTTGGCCTAACTATAATCTTATTTTAATATGACACGGCAGAAAATGAGCTTTCTGGTGCCTCTCAAAACATTTTGTTTTCCAGGAAGAATAATGACTACAGTCTTGCTTTTTCAAATGTCTCAATATAAAAGCCTCCTCAACACATTATCATCAATACTGTTTCTCAGAGAGGATTTTGAGATAAGATTTCAGCAGCATGGAGCACAGGATGACTGAAAGGAATATAGAATCTGCTAAAGTAAATGCAGCTTTTACAGTAGCAACTAACAGAACGAAGGTATTATTTAGTGCTAATGCAGAAACGCCGTGGCACTGATGACGGACACGTACAAAACAACATGTTTTAATGGACAAAGACGTCATCACATCTTGAAGTGAGCTCTTTCAAAATGACATTAATACAGTAAACAGGCACAGTTTAGTTTTCACAGCCTTTTCTTTGACTACTTCCTTGTAATCTTCATGCAGAACAGAAAGAAATTAACACCGAAACTCTGAGCATCCTCATTCTGGTCACTGCCGCGCAGTTTCTCTCAGCATACGGCCTCTTGTACTGTACCTTCTGCTGTAACACGGCTTGAGGGCTGCTCCACTGACCTCTGACCTCACTGTGAAGGACACGGAATCTGCCTGCATCTTTTTTTTTAATATTTATTTAGACAACTCTGCTCTTTGCAGCCTGAATGACACAATTAGTTGGTCTAAGTTTCATGTTAAATCAGAGGGCGCCGCACCATTTCCTTTTCACCTTGACTAAAAATAAATTCTCACGTTGAGTGTTCACGAGCTGCAGGGGCAAAGCGCTCACACCTGCATGACAACAGGCACGGCTGGGCTGGGTCATGTTTTTAGTCATCTGTCAAGCCAGCACAGCTAATAAGTTGATTGTGATTGTTGCTGCTATATTTGGTTTACCTCAGAGCCTTCACACATGTACAGTAAGGCAACATGAATGCGACGCATCAAAAGAAGCTGCTACAAAAGAAAATGTTTCTTATGTTGGTCGCACACAAATGTAGAGGATGAGGTAATAACGTCCGCTGAAAGGTGGAGAAGCTGCTCTGCTTTTCGATAAGGTCGTGGTGCACTACTTCAACAGATTTCTGTGTTGACTTTACAAATCTAAGTGGAGCACATGAGTCACTGCTGGATATCTATCAAAAAGGACTCATGTTTTATTAACCAGATCACGGAGACAGCATTCAAAACTATCAGCTTTCCAATACTTTCTCTGTTTGGGCCATTCGTTCAAATATAGTATCTGATCAGCTTTTAAATGTGCATAAAATGTGAATACAACCAAAGCAATAATTGTAACAGTGACTTGAAATGAAGCAAACTGACAGTATAGCTATCAAATACCTGACTGTGTTACTTTTTTGTTGTTGTTTGATTGTTTTTCATTTACCAATTCAAATAAAGAGCTACGTTCAGCAGCTCTCTTGTTCAGAAAGGTTCACCAAAGATGGTAACTCCAAATGATTTGGCAGCTTTTAGTCCCGAAGTCTTTCATGATGTGATTTGTGTTTCCTCCTGCTGACGGTGATAAACTCATCTACGTATTCATATTTAACTTTGATGTTTACATTTGTTACCAACAGATACACCATATAAACTTCAACTTAATAAACTGTCTGACTCTTTTATCTGATTTAAAGCTAACACTACAGAAACACTGTACGATTCAGAAAGCTTAAAAGCTTAAACAGCCATTCAAATCTAATACATACGCCTCGATTAGGCCACATTGAGTCGGCTGCCTTCACTTTCCGTGCCTGATCTGTCAAGGTGCCTTTATCAGCACACGTCATCTAATTGAAGCAACAGCATTCAGCGAGAACCGCTGATGTTCCCTCACAGGCACTTTGTTAATGCATGTAAATCCAAACAAGCAAGTCTGTGCTGTCATGCAAAGCCTGGAGGAAAGTAGCAGCTTCCCACCTTGATGCTAACATCCCCACAATACACAATGCACACACACAGAGCTCAATTAGTCACAGCAGCAGCATCAGTTAGCCCTGATGCACCTCCCCCTCCGGACCATAAAAAGCGATAGGGAGGGGCTAAAGCTGAGCGGCTAAAGACATCCTGTAGTGCTTTGTCATTCCATAGCCCCATTTGTGCAAAGGAAACACACACACACACACAGCTTCAGGCTTTTTAGCACAAGGAGAAAGTAACTTCAATGATCACTAGCCATAGATCAATTAACAGCTAATGTTGACCACAACCACTTCTAATACCAGTCAGACCACTTCCCTCTGAAGCGCTCATCTCCCTCACAAATAGCAGAGGCGGCTGTGCGAATGAGTGTTCACATAACGCTCAAGTAATATTAAAAATAATAGCCTTACATGCAACAACTGCTTTGGCTAGAGCATGTCCAGATAAAAAATACAGGATAGCATTACAGAAACAACTTGGATTTTGTGTAATTCCATTTGCTAAATGCAATTATAAGCCATTATAACGTCAATCATTTGATACCCAGCTAATCTAATGAGTGTAACAGGGTGAACCCAGCCAGTGTTAGCTTGCAAATAAATGTTCAGCATTACCTCTGAGGCCTCACATGACTCTGTGGGACTGTGTGAACGACAGCTGCAACTGGAGCACCTGAGGGTGACCTCAAGAATATAGTTCAGACATAAAGATAAAAGAGGCCTATTAAACAGGCTGCCGCTTTTATATGCAACTCATCTTCCCGTAACGAAAGTGTGCGTGCAGCTTTTCTGTGTTGCTTTGCACCAAAAATACAGTCCTGCACAGTGAAATATCAAGCAGTGATTTCAGATAATAAGCTCAATTAAATAGCAGCTATGGTCCTTTTACAATCAGGCGAAGCTTGGTGGTACAACATGCAAGACATTAACAGTGCAATACGGCAACTAGAGAGGAGTGCTCATAAATACGAGGGAGAAGGAAAATGCCATTCATCCGCACATCAAACAACAGCAGCCTGATCAAAGAGGCCCAGCATTCACTGATTCACACCAAGAAATGTCTGTTTTGTTGACCTGATATTAAAGAGCAGTCACTGAGAAGAGTCACTGAAAGCTGTCTGTCACTGCAGCAGCATTGATTCTACTGGCAATGCTCCATGTAATTTCTCCAAATGCACATCTGCCAGTTAAATATTGATTATAACTAAGAATATTTGCATTTGCAGTTGCACAACATCAATTCTAGGGGTACAGCTGAAATCAAAATGGCAACCTAAACAAAAACAACCCCATCAGCAATCACTCCAAGAACAACTCTCACTTCCAGAGTACAGACGGTGGTGACGGCAGAGTCCTGGCTCGCTTTTACGTACAGTATGAGTATCCAAGCCTGGGAGTAGGCCGCTGTGTTTATCCTGTCAAGGTATGTTAACACCAGGCTGCATTCCTGTAGTCCCTAAATTGCAGTGTTAGATTACAGCCCAGCTGAGAGTGCAGCACTTTAAAGGCGCTGGATGACGAAGCCGTGACCAAAGCAGCGGCAGCAACAGGCAGGGCACATGGAGGGCACACACCTGCCATTTACAGTTGTACTGCAGACACTTAGCATGGCAAAAACAACTTCACACTTTAGCTTGAGCTCTTTTTCCTGCATCTGTATTATATACTTAAAAAATAGAAAATATGTTTTATGTGCACTAAATGCACAGATTAACTTCATCTTGGAAAAAAATGAGGGTTACTGGAGGTCTTTGCTTGGCTTGTGCATCGACATGCTCACAGTTGCTGATGCCTGGTGGAAAATCATTTATGTTGAGAGCCAGAGGAAGGCCAGCTCTCTGCCAGCTATCATTAAAACCAGACAGGTTGGGTTTAGTTTGTTTAGATAGGCGAGAACAATGCTATTTGAAGTTGGGTGGCACAATATCACAGCACAGGGACAAGTGGAAATGAGACCCAGTGCTCTTTCAAGCAAACTGCCATGTGGCTTGTTATTAATGGATGAAGGCACAACTCCAGAAAATGACAAAAACCAGACATGAAGATGTTAAACCTGACATTCTGTGCTGCTCATACATAAATAATATGAGCCAAAGACAAATCAAATTATGTAGTTTTTTTATCTTTTGGTTCCTAACTAGCTCCAGAGGAGGCACTGCAGCAAAGAGCACAGTCAATGATTAGCTTAAATTACAAGGTCTGGAAGCAGATCGCTATCATCGCCAACTTGACTTCTATCAGTGACAGATTACCTGCTCCATCTGATAACGATCTGCTAATGTTTTTGTTAAGCGCTCTGGTTCAGTAAAACCTAATTGTCCAAAGTAAAGAAATGCAAAAACTCAAACTGGAGATTTCGAGCACGAGGAAGACAAATGAAGGCATAAATGGGCCCTTAAAACATAAACAAAGCAGATATTAGGCTAATAATGTACAATACAGCTATCAGTGATTTCAGTCATTCTTCTAACGTGTAACTGTAAAATGTGTTATGATTCATTATAAAAACTTAATTAAAGGGAACAAGGCAGACAAGACCCAGGCAAATGTGAGCTGTTAGGAGCAGAGCTATAAACAATTACCTGATTGTTCTACTGACAGAAAATTAATTGAAGAACCATTCTCATATTCTATTAGTTGATTAGGTAATATTATTAATAAAAAGCAAACAGCCTCTATTTCCAGCATCTGAAATGACTGCTTTTGCTTTTTAAGCTTAATCTAGGTTCTCTCTCTACTGTTTGTGGAGCACAGCAATAGGGCTGCAGTAGTATAGAGACTTTGTGCTTTACCAAAAATTGACAGATTGTTATTATTTATAAGCATTTGCTGATCTACAGCATTTAAAAAAAATTAACAAGCTAGTAATGGGACTGGAAAGCTGTAGCAAATTGTTTAATGTGTCAGAAACACACACTTTTCTGGCAGTTGTTTATTGCGAAACAGTGACGTCAAACTTGTGGCAGTGGAGCTTTGGTACACCTGAGTCACACACAATGCTCTGTCCTACTCTGATTCTGTACTAGAATCAGACTAAGTGATAACAAAGCAGTTGCATGGATGCTTAAAATCTACTTGTCTTCCCAAACATAAAGTAGACCGGGACTTAATAAAGCAATCAGAACCCAATCGATCGAATAAATACAACTGATGATGTAAGTGACATCTAATGGATATTCATACCAGACAGAATCTGACAGGTGTATCATCTCCTTGCTTCCTCAAAAACCTGTCCATACATATCTGACCGATCAAAAACGTGCTTCTGTTTTCATTCTTACCTGATGCAATAACTGTAGAATGCCACATATATTTCTGATATGTTCAGAACATAAAAAAAAAACATAAACCACTGCAATTCTACAAAGTCAACAACTTGAAAATGTTATCTGGGGATTAGTGAAATTATAATAAGCATCTTTGGTAAATATGTGATAGTTTATAGGGAAAATATACAAGCATTTAATCACAAAATGAATCTGTATATACCTAATTAAGATGTCATCCTCCTTAATGAGTAAAATCTAAAAGGTGAAATCTAGCTAAAATTACCTAAGCAACCTGAGTTATCACTTGCAAGACCAAAGATGAGGAAGTAATCCAGCTTTATTTAATTATAAAGGGTCCATTTATATGAGTATCAGGTAATGTGAGCATTTTAACGTGATAAAGAAAGAAGCTTTTGGGGGACTTTAGTTGATTAAATCAGCAGCTGGTTGCCACATCACGGTGACGACGACTGGTTGGAGGTCATGGTACATTAGCACAGGCTAATATTTGGTACATCAGCTCTTTTAAAATCGAAGCTGAGGATAAACATTGTGTGTGTCACCTGGATCAAAAGGTAACAGGAAACGAAAAAGAAAACACGCACGTGTAAAGAGGAAGGGTGGAAACGAACCGAAAGGCAGAAGGCGGATGAGTTTCACCTGCAGCACATGAAAGCGCTGCGCACTGAATCACAACACCTTTTGCCATCTTGATTGTGCGCCCCATTACACGGACCGGGATGCGCTCCTTTCACGTTACAGGCTCGTTTCACCTCAAATTTTAGAGGATGTACAGAAATGAGGCGCTAAGAAACATTCCCATCAAGAAACTGTGGCTTAAACGCCGAGATCGCCACGAGAAAATCGGTGAAAATACACCTTTATAGGTGTTGCATCACCTTGCGTACCTGGCTGTCTCCGGTCCAGAAAAAAAGGAGCAACCCCGCCTTCACTGCAGTAATGGTACTGACCGCCATTCCCTTCCGCACACTGCTCGGGAAATTGTATAACGAACTATCAGCACAATGGATGGACACGGGAGGTTTGACGGTGAGCCACATAATCAACACTGTTATCGCACATGGTGAGGAATAGGGGAAGAATAGCCACCTTATGCCCCGCTCATTTTCCAGAGCAGACACACACACACACACACGGAGAGCTGTGGGGTGCACTCGAACAAACGAGGCAACCGGTCCCACAAAAAATACATAAAAGGGGGATAAATCATGTTCAAGTGGGTCAGAAAAACGTGTCGATGACATAAACACCGCGAGAATAAAGAGGGGTTGCTTAAAAAAAGGGGAGACGAGCAACCATGCGAAGCTGGCATGGTGCACACGGTGAGAAGTACCAGAAATAAATATTTAAATAATCACGTCTACCTGCACAAGTTGACATTTGGAGCGGTTTTTCTGGCTCCTCACGACACGCAGAGCTTTTAGGAAACGGCGAGCAGATCCTGTTCCGTGAACGGTCGAGAGCCGCAGGTGTTATTTGTGTTTATTTATAGGCCATTGGTCAGCCCCGTTATCCGCGTTCAGGTAAACATGATGATGATGATGGTGATGATGATGATGATGGCTCCCGTGTAGACGCACAGAGTCACCGTCGTGTCGTCAGCAGGAGGGGGAAAAAAGGTGCTTTCCAGCCCCTCGGCTCACAGACACACCATGCCTCATAACGGTATCCAAAAATATATATATATTTATGGGTTTACTTTTTTTATTGGTGGATACAACGAAAGAGGGGGAGAGTACAGGTAAGGAACTGGCCAATGAGGGAGTCCGGATGTAGGTGGGTGTAATAACGTTAAATTTAGACAGTCCTTTGGAGCCAAACTCTATTTACACTTTCTTTACTTCGTAAAAAGAATGAGATCGTTTTCATAATGAGATATGTGAGATAAATCCCCGCGATCCTGTATAAACACCACTAAGCAGCTAACCGGTAATTACGTATTATTTCCTTTTAATACATAAAAAGCAGCAAAAACAATATATATTTTCAGTATTGTGGCGTGTAAACAAACCCGAATTTACCAGTAAAAGAAGCAAAAGTCGAAAACGTGTAATTGAAGCAATCTGCGGGGGAATCGAGAAAAAGCAAGCCGAATAAGGAGAAAATGCTAAATGAATAAAGGTACGCTGGTTCAAACGGAGACAAAATGCATGCACGCGTGAAAATAAACTCGCGAAACCTACCTACTTCTGCAGAGTAAACAATACAATATACACGCTTACCTTAAGTAAGACAGCATGTGTACTTGCAGTTGGAGCAGGGAGGGGTAAAGTGGACTTGAAATAAACATCCCATGTCTTTGCCATCACCGGAGCAGCACAAAAATAAATAAATAAATAAATAAATAAGTCCCATGAATCCACCACAACAGCGTGATCCACCATCCGGCTATCAAAACAACACCCATAAAGTAAAGTTATCTTCAACGGGGAGCGACCACCAGCTCCGTCAGGGGGGGCCGAGCAAGCAGCAAGTTAGCATGAAACTAACTAACACCGCAACAACCTCGCCCTAAAAGCTCACATCTCAACTACAAGCTGCGCTCAGCGGGCCACGTTGTTATGCGAAAGCCCCGCAACCTGCCGCCAAGTGCTGCAGTCGCTACAAAACTGACCAAAAAAAAAAAAAAAGTGGAGAAAACAAAGAGCAAAGTGGAAAATGCAAACAAGTCTAAAAGCGCTCCCCGGGTTATTCTAGCAGGCAGATAACGGTTCACTCAGTCGGGTTTGCCCCATGCACCGCTAGGCGGAGAGAGAGAAGCCAGCCAGGTATAACGGTACACCACCACACTGGGATATGAACGCACTAATACGGACCAAAACTCCCTGAAATGTGCTCCAACTAACTTCCAAAAGTCCCCAGAAGAGGCGGACAGCTCATCGACAGCCCGCCTGACTCGACCAGCAGCGGTTACGGCGGAGTTTGGACTTACCGCTGCTCCTCCTCGGGTTCGCCTGTTTTCTGCGCTTACACCTGGGGCCATCCGCCATGATCCTCTCGCTGAGTCTGAAACGCAGCGGCTCGCAAGTCACCTCCCTCCCTCCTCCTCCTCCTGTCTCTCCCGCCTCCCCCCACCTCCTCTCTTCCTCACCCCTCCCATCCACTTTACGACATCACCTTCTTCCTCGCAGAAACACCTGGTTTGCGACAGACTGCCCGCTTTTACGGCATCACCTTCTCAAACACCTCAGCACATGGCCCCTCCTACTGGCCGCACATGGGCGAGCTGGGAGCTCAGCTGCTGCTGCTGCTAACACTGCTGCTGTGTCAGAGTGGGTCCTGCTCGCACGCTGGCTGTGCCACCCACCTGACTGCTGAGTGGGAAATCGAAAAGTGTAGCAGTAAGGTGTTTCTCTGCAGGTGGAAGAGTAGAAACGTGGCGACACAGAAGAGCTAAGGGGGGGTGTCAATAAGTCACTGATAAGAAGTGCTGGAGGAACACTGGGAAACATACAAGTCAAAGCCATGAACTAATTAATTAATTAAGAATTCAACTGGGTTTCAGTTCTCACACTTTATCAGCAAAGTGGCAAATTTATTGTTGATTAGTTACAATTGATAGTTACACTGGAGTAGGTGATAATGGAAATACTCAAGTACAAATTAGTACTCAAATAAAGTTCCTGAGTATTTCAAATTCAACTATAGTAGTCAGTGTTATCAGAGACACACAGAAGCCATAATTTACTGTATATTACATTGTTGTGTCATTATAAATAGTCTACAGTGTTGTTGAGGTGAAGCTAATTTACCTTTTTAGTTTTATCTGTAGCAGTGTAGCATGCATGGTGTGTTTTTAAAGCGTGTTCTTAAAGTCCTTAAATAGATGTGATGTGGTTGAAGTGTGATCTATAAAGTAGCCGAGTGGTAAATATTGTACTTTTTAGCTCATTGCATGTGCTTGATACCTGTAGTTACACTGCAGATTTAGATAACAAAGCAAACTATAGTCTAATCAATAAATGAAGCATGTTGTAAGTGCATGTGTTATATGTTAGAATATAGTAGACTGAGACTTTAGTAATGTCATTTGCATGTGCATGTTTATATATAAACAGTACTGTGCTGTGGGATAATGGGAAATAAGTGCAGTAAAACATTGAAATATCTGCAGACATACATGGAAATACAGTATATAAGATGAAAACTGAGTTTTTACAATTCTAACGAGCACCTTTATTCTTCAATGGTGCCTGAACTTTCTCAGCTAAGCTTTCTTGTAATTTCCTAAAGTGGTCTTTAAAATCAGTTCTTCAGGGTTCTTCTCTGTTTTCTGCCTTTTGTTTCATTCTGTGCTTCTGTAATATTGAGATTCATGATAGTGTTCCACTGTGTATTTTTCTATCCAGGCATACTTTTAGTGCATTGACAGTGTAGTTGGGATTATTTTCATGCTGAAATTGCTGTTTTATGGTATTGCAGAGCATTTCTCATGATGTTTCAGAGAAAAGTAGATGGATCAAACGAAGGACCAGATTTAACTCTGAGGTTCCATGTGAGGTCTTTACTATATTTTTCTTTTTTCAGATTTTCAAATGAAGACAACTTTCAGATACTGTTCATCTGCTATGGGTAGTTGTTTAGACCTTCAATTTTTCTTATGTCCTCCAGTTGCGCAATTGGTAATGATTTTTTTTAAGGACAAACTCGGGATATGCCAATTTTTCCATTGATAGCTCTCTGGAAATCACCTTGTTGCAGTAGGTATACTATTTTATGTCTGCCAAACTGTGTTATCGTTGACATTTCTTTAGATTCAACTACATGAAACGGGAAAAAGTCTGATAATAAAAAAGTTGCTAAAGATAGAATTTAAAATTGGCTATTTGCAAAGTTTTCTGTTATTTGTAGACACTACACTGTTTCATCCCACAGGTTAAGTGCTTTACATACAAAAACAGAGATTCCTCTGAAAACAGCAGGTGCAAGGACTGGACTAAAAATGAATGAAAAGGCAGCCGATGAGCAAAGAAAAACTATTCTAGTGAGCTTTTGTTCAAGACCACCTAAAAATAGAAGAATAGAAAAGACTGGCTGCATGGTAACAAAATATAAAAAATGAGGGAATATATTTTTATTTTGATACTTTGATTATTTGACTTTGAGATGAACACATAACTATTAGGCAAAGGTTTATTTATTTATTGTATTTATGTAGTACTACTACTTGTCATGGTTCTCAAGATCTGGAGAGGTCGTGGTGTGTGTTTTTTGTCTTCGCCTCTCCCACCAGGGCGGAACTGGACCTTGATTCCCCGCCTCTGAACCCGCCCTGAACACACACCTGTGGCTCATTCACACTACTACGCAGACTACTTAAGATGGCAAGAGAGGCTGCTTCCTCGCTGGATCGTCACACTACCTAGCGTCAGTGTAGCCTAGCCTTTGGAAGTATTCCTTGTAATCACCTAGAGTTTCCTCCTAACGTTGTTTTTCTCTGTGTACAGGCCTTCTAGATTCCCTGCCCGTCTTCCCTGCCGTCTGGATTTCTGTGGATGTGTGTGAGTGAGCGTGAGCATTTTGGAGTGGACATTCAGAGTGAGTTGTGGATTAAGTTGAAGAGGAGCGTATGTACCCCGCCTTGGACCTTCCCCTCGGACCCCCCTCCACCCCCTGGAACCCCGTGTTATCTGTCTCACTGTATATATGTAGATATTCTCACTTGGTGCCGCACTGTAAATAAACCCTCACCTTCTCTCTAAACTTCAGAGTCCTGTGAGTGAGTCCTCTGCCTAATAATCTGTGACACTACTAAGGAAAGCATAGGCCAGCAAAGTTAATCTGATCTCAGTGCCCATATCAGAGAATTAATCATCTCATACCCTTCTACACAAAGTCACAAAGGACCTTCCAATTAACCTGCTTCACCAGGCATGCAGTTGCTATGCACCTGCAAGCCCCTTTGCAACCCAC
Source organism: Pelmatolapia mariae (assembly GCF_036321145.2). Classification (NCBI taxonomy): domain Eukaryota; kingdom Metazoa; phylum Chordata; class Actinopteri; order Cichliformes; family Cichlidae; genus Pelmatolapia; species Pelmatolapia mariae. The sequence continues at coordinate 27,623,290 of NC_086243.1, read as the reverse complement.
CAAGCTTCACTCCAAATGTTTAATGTAGATTTAAAATGTCCCTAACAAATAAAAAGAATTATATATTTTTTGATTATTATTCTTGAAAGACAGATGATTATCATCTAAAGGCAGCGAGCTAATACCTCATAGGAAGAAGTGCTCATGCACTTTGATTTAATCTCTTCTGATTTTCTTGCTCCTGTCAGTCTATGACAAGTGCATGAAGAGAGGAGAAGAGAGGACACTCATGGGGTTTTACTCCGTTGCATCACCTCTTGTGACCACTTCTTGTGACCACTTTTTGTATCTTATTTATATAAACTCAAATACACTTCCATATTTATTTGCACTAAAAGAAGACTCTCCTCTCCCTGTCTTGTGTGTCTGTGGAGTTGACAGTCCCGACACCAACAGTATTTACAGTTGTACACGCTTTTTTTGCTCTGTTCTTCACTGTGCAACTAGCACACACACACTTGTCCATCTCAGGTCCCAGCAATCTTTTATAGAAGAGCCATGATCAGATGATGGCGCTCAGGTGTGTGTCAGCCTCCCCTGACACCGCACCCTGAACCCACTGCTCCAGCCCTCCCCTGCAGCTGAGCCACAAACCACACCCTGGCACAGTGTCATAGTAATCTTCTTTCAAGACATGTAGAGTAAAATACTATGTAAACATGACCCAAATTAATATGCTTGTTATTTATTTTTTTAATTAATTATAGCATCTTATAGTTAAAAACAACTAGTTATTAAAATCAAAACCTGTGAGCTCAGAAAAAGAAATATTATGGCTGAAAAAAAATGCAAGTAGAGCAAGATTTTTCTCTGCAGAGACAGAAGTTCATAGACAGTTTGCAGCAGGTCAGAGGAATGACCTTTAAGGTCCACTCGAGCTATTCTTGTACCTGGTGACGATCAGGTTTCCAGTTCAGACATACCAGGTGCTGCTGAACACCGAGACTCTCTCAACCAGTGAGGTTCCTCTGGATGTACCGACAGCGTGTGAAGGACAGTGGATCAAGTTAGAGTGAAGGAGAATAACAGGGAAACAGCGATTACAAACAATATTTAAACACGAGAGCAATCAAAACAGAACAATACAGAGTTGATATGCAGTTGCAACAGACCACACTTACTTGGTAGTCTGAAGTCTTAACCTTCAGCGTTCGCAGCAACATCTTCTATGTGCTATAATAAAGTAGAATTTTTGCTTGTTTGTTTGTTTTAATGAAGATTTCTTGTAAATGAGTTGCCTGAGGATAAGGAAGGGATTTCCATTTTAACTAACAAATGTATCAGAAATTAATGTTGACTTGCAAGCAATTTTAAACAGATTTTATTTTAATTTGGCCTGATATGTTTGCAAATGTCGAGATTTTGCCCTGAATGCAAAATACAATTCAGTACTTGACAACCCTGCATCGGATAAAGAGGCAGGCCTATTATAGTGGTTGAGAATGACTGCTGAGTATGAAAGTCATACTTTTTCATCTGTTAAATAACTCAATTTGCTGCTATGTCTGTATTTGTTTGAAGAACCGCTACTTAAAGCATCACTTGAGTAATATATGAAAAGCTCTATTGTAAAGGCTGTAGAAAAGCATTCAGGTGTGCCCCGGTGTCCTTGTGTAAAAATAAACCTCCTCAGATTACATAAGCAAAATTCAGTGCAACAATGAAGACTTGTGCATTAGTGTAACGTATTTAGTGTAGGAAATGTCACGTGACTACAAATCCCCTTTTAAAACGCTCCTTTCTGTCATGCACTACATATTTTTACTAGATGGGTGCGAAATACATTTGACTTTTTTTATTGTTTGTCAGAACGTGTAGGATTGAATTTGCGATTGCAAATTTGAGATCAGTCTTTGTGTCATTCCTTTTGTTCATTTTACAGACTAAATGTGTCTCAATAGCTTTAGTTTCCTGCTAAAGTGCCTTAATCTCCTCAAACTCGAAATTAAGCAACTACCAGTGAAATTGGGAGGCAATATGAGTCTTTGGACAGTGTACAGTGTGACTAGTCATAGTGGGAAAACCACACTAACAGCATTAACAATGGTTGGGGTCAATCTGAGTGTTCCAGTAAAGCATGTTAGTATAACCATGAGCTAAAACTCAGAAACCGAAGCACCTAAAGGAAAATGTAGTTTTTACATGCTTTACTGTTGTGTATCAAAATGTCTGCATTACATCAGTTTTGCTGTCATAACCCTGAACAATACATCATAATAGACTCTGTATAAAAGATGGAAGTAGCCACCATCACATCAGTTTTCTCGAGTGAAGCCTCAATTTAATGGCACTTGTCATATTGGGTTTTTGTAAAGCCAGAAGTCACTACACTTAGAGGAGATGGTAAAATGCTAAGGTATGAGATAATGGAAGCTGCATGAAGTATACGAGTGCCATACATGGACACAAATGCCTGCTAATTTTTGAAGTAACAGACCAATTGCATGCTATGTTATATCTTTCCACAAAACTGATGGTAGACATACTATTTGTCTTAGACTTCCATGCTCTAAAAAGCACCAAGAGAACAGGGTAAAAAGATCCATTCCAGTGTATTTAATTAGCAGAGGTGAAGCTCGGCAGACAACAATCAGCTACAGACACCATTATCAGCATGCGCTGTATGTCAAAGAAAGTGACCATGTCTCTAATTTAAGCCTTAATATTATCCAAATGGATCTGTAATAATTAAAAACAGTCTACTTGTGCCTTTTAAACATGTTAGATTCATGGCCAAAGATAAATATTTTTTAACATTGACATCTATGGGGATAGACTACCTTACCCTTAATAACCAGTCACAATAAACTGTGTGCACTGACTTTATCATCATTCATTACATGGTTCCTCCACTTTTCCTGTTATGTCAAACCAGATTATATGAATACTAAAGTGGGAGATAATCATGTTGGGAGGACGTGAATAGAGGGAGAACACAGATTGGGCTCAGCTTGGAAAGATTTTGTTTTGCACAAATGTTTTAGTAGATTTGTGCAAACAGACTGACCTTGGTTGCAGTTTTCAAATGGTACACAAACTTATTTACAAGTGGGGCATTTTCAGTTTAAGTGACTCACTAATCATAGGCTTGGTGTTTTAATTCCCAACCCCTACTGTTGATATGTCAAAGTGTTTTTGAGCAAGAATTCCAAGTATTACTGACAGTAGCCAGTCTCAATGAGTGTAAATAAAATGTAAGCTTCTAAGGCAAAAGGGTCATTTATTGTCCTCTTACTACTACAAAACTTACTCAGCACAAGGATTACTACAGAGCAAAATGCTTGAATAAAGTGGTCTCTGCCTCTGGGGGGAGAACTGCAAAGTCCAAAAAAGTCTCCTGATTTCATCAGACCTTTGTTTAAAACTTGGGTTGTTGAGATTGAAGGAGGTGATTTTTTTTTTTACCTGACATGAATTCTTAAAAGAAAGAAAGTCAGATGTGTAAGATCTGTGCCTCATATTGAAAATTTTAAGTCAGAATATCACTGTATAAGGAACTAGACACCAAGTTTTGATGGAACGCTGATCTGCTAATGAATTTGAACTCAACCTTTTAACAGTTTAAAACATCCTTTACCACATCAGCAACAGAATGTCCCACTAGCGGGATGTGAATTGGTATAGAGTTGTCTGCTATCCAGGAAGTCCTGCTCTGCTACATCATAATGTCTCTGCAGGCCACTGATGTCCTGCTGCCTGAAAAATAAAAGAGAAAATGGATGCCATTATTCAATGTTAATTTGGGACTGGCATGAATATTGGGCTCAAAGGGATTTTGAGCTTTTCTTCTCTCTAGTAAATTCATGTGTATATTGCTGGAAAATCCTTCTCAACGCGAAGTCAGCCAGTGAACTAGTGAGCATCGTTCTTTGAAGAATATTTCACCCTTCGGGCTAAACGTCTCTTTATTCCTTCCTCAGCAGTTTCCTTTGTCAGGTTTCAGGTTGGCTAAAGGTTAACGAGGCTGTGGATCTCACTGAGATATACAAGGAATTTAAGGCCTAAACCTGTTAGCACCTATAGCACTAACCATCTGTTTGCACATGGACAATTTTCTGCACTGAGGTAATAATATAGATTAGGAATATTTGCCCTTTAGCTGGTATAGTCAGGGGGAAAAGAATGTGCACTCCAGGTATGAATAAAGTCATAAGTATACTTTAAATAAAGATTTTTAGAAGTTCATTCAGTCCTGATCTTTTGCTTATTCATAGTCAGATTTTGGAGGTAGCAGGCAAAAAACCTAATAAATGAGAAAATGACATGTTGACCTCACCTGTAAGAGGGATTTTTGGAAGCATAAATTTTTATATTTGGTATAGGTTTAAAGTGGACCTGTTTTGCTCATTTCCACCTCAATATTTTTATTCTTTGATTTTATTAGAGTAGATTTGAATCATTCAAAGTTTGTTTTTTAAAAAAAAATCCTTATTAGTCTTATAGCGGGCCCTCACGGAGCGCCTCAATTTATCCAGCATCTGAATCAAAACAAACTTTTTCTATTTGACTGCTGCTTGCAAAAAGAAGGTCTAAAGGTGCATCTTCTCTGATCAGTGTGATGAGCTTAAATGTACAAATAAACTACCAGAAAGTGTGAATGAAGTGTTTAGAGAGGTCTGAAGCCTGAGCCTTTGGATCACTTGCATCCAACATTAGTAATTATCAACAGTAATTATATATATACCACACATCCTCACTGGTTTTAAGGGTGAATAATGGAAACATGTGAAGTGAGGTTAAAAGTTGTAGAGTACTTTTGAAATGCTAATGCAATGATAATGTTAAAAGCTGACACCAACACAACCAGGGCTAAAATTGTGCAATAAACCTACATTGGTGCCTTTGATGCCAGATCTATTTTTATTCTAATGTCATGTGTTGGTCCTCTTACGGTTCATCTTTGAAGCAGGTCTGTTGTTCACTACTTGATGTTTTATTTTAATGTGTGATACATAGGTTAGTGTAAGAACAGACAAAGGTTTGCCATAGCTCTGTCTTTGATATGTTAATCGACCCAAACATGTAGCATTTCCTCAGAAGAAATCAATTAACTTCGGCTCTACTGTCCTCCAATCCAGGACTGTTGAGGGGGTTTCGTGCCCAAAAGATGAATAATGTAATTTTTCTGTCATGATGAGTGATGTGAGTACAAATCGCTCGTCTCGATGAGTGGCTGGGGAGATGATAATGGTGAGTCCTCACACAGAGTTTATATGGCAGGAGGAGAGACAAAGATTATTCATCCTCTCTCTTGGTCACTCTTTCCATTTAGGATAAGCTGTAAAGACTACAAAGCTGCATTACATTATGAATGAAGAGTAGGGCATGAACCTGAAATAAAGGAAACTAGCTGCTGAGAAACGTTAACTTTATGACAAGGTTAATTAAAGGCTTCCTCTTGAAGCCTCGGTGGAGATATAACCTTGTAATAAATGTCTTTACTGAGCGATATGACTGTAATGGTCGTTTACAATGATTCATTAATCTGTTGAAGGGAACCTGGGGTATTTCTAAAGCTTCATTACTTGCTTTCCATGAAATAGAAAACATTATTTTATTGATCATTCATTGACTGAAACAGTTAAGAGTTTAAATTTTTTCTCCCCCGCATGTCAGATTTCCTCATGTTACCTGAGATAAGGGCTTGTTTGACAGGCCAAAGTCTGAGGGGTGTTTTGGCAACAGACAGGTAAACCAGGGTCAGTTTATTGAGTGCTCTCCCAGGTGTGTGTGTGCATGTGTAGAGTTTATGTTTGTGCTATTGTATATTTTCCGTCAATGTCACAACTGTTTAAATATCATCAGGAAGTAGGAAGTAATGGGTTCAGATGCCACAATATCTTGAAACACACAAACACACAGTTTATTCAAATACAAATATATAAAAATGTTTGCATTAATTTCTCCAAGTAAAAATTGAATTTAGACCTTTAATCCACTTGTAGGTCTTTTTCTATTTTGTTTTTTAGGCTGCATGTTAGCAGGCTTAGTAGGTCCTGTTTTCCTTTTCAACAAGATAGCTCTAATAATGATGTATTATACAAATGTTATTATTGGGAGCATAACTGGGAGTGTCTGATGGCCAATTCATTATCATTTACTTATTAAATTGCCCCAAATATTAGATAACAACAATGTCATCATTACCTGCACAACAATGCAAATAAAATCGTAACATATGCTTAAATTCAGTCAGTAATGCTTTTAAAATTGAATGATTCACTGGTTTTTTGCTATTAAAGACTCCACCATCTCCTTAGTAACTCATATAATTTACATAATTTGCACTCATCTGGTCAGCAGCAGAAAATGAGTGGTTGGATGAATTAGCAAGGGTTTGGTCCTTTCAGTTCTGCAAACAATGCGTGTGGCATTGCTCTAAAACCACTGTGCACCCACACTGAAGATTTACTGGTAAGGCCTACCAGACACAAGCTTCTGTTTAAAATTAACATTTCTTATTGGAAAACCAATCAAGCAAACACAAATAGACACAAAATCACTCCAAAGATATTGCAAAAACAATCAGAAAGAGAAAAGAAGGCATCAAGGACTCCAAATGACCACAGAGCAGCAGGAAAAAAACTAGTGTGAGATACAGAATAACCACAAACTTATGATGAAAGACGCAGGCAGATCACAGGGAGATTAAAAGCTTTAAGACAAAGACACTAAACAAACCCAAATACACAGCTACATCCTTGTTGCTCATTCTCACCTTCTCTCTAGTTTCAGAGTCCAGCTTCTGTGTAGGAAGGTGGGGAATTTTTTACAAGCCCATGAGGAGGGGGCTGCTGTCTTATAATTTGCTCATTGTACATGGACTTATGCAGCACTGCACAAGTAGACCAGCAGAGTTCAAAGCTATAGTTGGTGAATGCAGAGCCAGATATTCAGATAATTTTCTCAGGAGTTAGGGAGCAAAAATTAAAATTATAACTAAGACTAAAGCTCCATGTCTGCGGTGAAAAGAGCTGATTGTTTGCTAACACATTAGCTAAGACCTTTAAAACTTGCTCATATTTGTTTATGCTGTGTTGGGGTTGTGCTCTTCTTGTGCTTTTCTGCCCTCTGGCAGCGAAAAATGGATCAGTGCAGCTTTGTGGTTACAAATACACACAGCTGCTCAAACACACACACACACACACACACACACAAACACACACACACACACACACACACACACACACACACACACACACACACACACACACACACACACGCACAATGCATCAACACCACAACATTCATTTCCTGTCCTCCTCACATCACACTGGTGATCAATAGACTCATGTGCACTTCAGGTGATGTGTGTGGCGATAACCTGGCCTGTTTTCTTGCTCTCAGCAGAGATAATGGTGAATCTTTAGAGCCAGTGTAATGAGTCACATGCGGAAGCGACTCGTGTCATTTTGCATCACTTCATTTTCTTTGGGGCCAGACAGTCTGTGTTTTTTGTGCATGTATTAGCGTGCCACTGTGTGGGCCTTTACATGTGCATTAGTTTGCGTTCATTGCAAAACAGTGCTCATCCTGAGGCTCTGCCTGCTGTTCAAGCCCATACCTGGAGGCTGACCTCATTTATTGTAGCACGCATCTCTGGACACATGGAAATCATGTGATTAAGCCCTTCTGACTCCATATGGAGCAAAAGGCTCTTGCTGAATGTCCTGCCCACCCTATTATGAAAGTGGCCATTTTGAGCTTTGTGCAAGGAAACCTAAGCTCCTCTACACTTTCTCTGTCTCTCTATAATTATCAGGTTTACCATCCAGCCCCTTGTCACAGGTTGCATTAACCTTATTAACAGGGATGTTGCACTCTAAAAGTCCTTCAGCTCAGAAATAATCACTTTCAATTCTTTACATTTGTTATAATCATCTCACCATTTCACCCATTTTCATAAGATATTTACAGTTGACCCTAGAAAGCTTCTCTATCTATGTAGAAAAACACATTACCAATAAATAATAAAAAAAAAAGCCTACATGCACAAACCATGTGTTTAGAAAAATCAATATAAAAAAAAAACTCAATAGATCACAGTCAGTGGTACAAGCTGTCATTGTACAGATAAATTCTGATGTTCTGATCAATGGAAAAACATCCTGCTAGGGAGTCAGGAGAACAACCCAGGTGATATAATAAAATGTGAGCCTTTATTTGACTGTTATTTGGAAATAAAGTAGAAACGTTAAACGTAAGAAAAGGAATCTGATCTGAAACAACCACAGACCACAAGCAGGAGTTAACGGAGACACAGGTGCGAACAGGCAACAAGTGAATGAATGAATCAAATACAGCTGAAACTACTGAAGCAAGGGAATAAAGCAGCAACAAGTAAAACTGTGGTAAGACACACAAGAATCTTTCAAAATAAAACAGGAAGTGACCAAGTGGGAAATAAACAATGATGCATGTAGTCCAAATCTAAAAATGATTATGAAGACAGGAAACACAAAAACTTTGCTTGTGACTGTAGTTTTCAACCAGGTGAAGATATCATCAGGTGGTTTCCAGCCTTAATTGGATGTTTCAACCATGAACCGCAATGTCCTTCAACTAATGGCCAGTCATTGCCCACCATCCTCCTGGTTTAGAGGTCAACTCCTCCCACTTATTTTAGAGCTAGCAAGATTCTCGTTCTGCTGCATCCCCCCAATCTGCATGCTGCTATCATATGACTATAAGACACCATAAAAATAAAATGCCAAAAAGTTAAAAAACTTTGTTGTCATTGTTTAGAACGATATTAATCTTTTAATTGCAAGCGAATTATATATTAATTTCCATCTGTCATCCATTTTTAACCACTTGTCCAATGAGGTGTTGTGTTACAGGCGGTTTAGAAATTAACCAAGTTGATACTGGGAGAGAAATGGGGCACATCTGGACAGGTTGTCAGTCCATCACAGAGCTAACTAAGAGAGCCAGACAGTCAGTCAAATTCACATCCAGATTTACAGCTAATTTAGGATCAGTAATTAACCTTAATGTGCATGTCTTCAGAGTCAGAAGCACCCAGAGGAAACAAAAAAGCCCCAGCCAACCAGGTGTGCTATTTAATAAAGTATAGAATGTCCAAAAAAGGACTATTTGATGAATAAAAGTGAAACAAACAAGAAAAACCACTCATGTGTTCAAACAGATTGATGACCTTTTACACCTGACAAAACGCTTTGGAACCTTAACACTTAATAACAGTGATTTTTTTTTTTTTGGGGGGGGGGGCTCTATTTTCCAGCTGTTTCCCAGTGTGCTATGCAAAGCACACTGTCAACGCTTTGCTGTGTGATTTTCAATCTAATTGTAAAGTCTTTACCGAGTCCAAATGCGCAATGTCCCATATCAATGAATGTACACAAAGGCACCTGTGCCAGCATTTTAATCACACCCTATGTTAGACCTTTTGCCGCAGCTGCACTGCAGTAGCTTGCATTAACACTGAGTATAAGCTCGGTGGGCATATGCGTGGGAAGATGAAATACTCTTTGCACACAGGCATGAAAACTGTGTCAAATTAAACCACTTACTCTGGTGAAATGCACTCATATCTATGAAATTTCCATAGAAATGAATTACAGCTGTGACATCTTTACCCTGACTTTGGTTCTTCACGTTTCACTGACACATTAAATTATTATTTTTTTGTACATTTGTTTGTGCTTCTGTGTATTTGTTCTTTTATCACCGATGAATTCCTTTTAATTTTTTCTCCCAGAATTCAGGAGGTTAATATATTATTCCAAAGTCATCCCTTAGGGTCCCAGCAATGATCTCACCCTGCCTCTGCCCCAGTCTATGACGGTACAGAAAGCAGCGCTCAGTGTCTGAGCAGATAAGTCACTGCTCAGACACACTCTGTGACTCATCCCACTTGATATTATTGAAGATGAAAGTCAGACTTTCTGCTTGTCACACTTTCACATTTACTGGAAGGAAAGGAAAGGGTTCAAAGAAAGGAAAGAACATCCTGATTTATTATTGATGCAGTAAATCGAATTACTAGCTGACTTCACCGGTGTAACCTCACTTGTTGCAAGATGAATAAACATCAAGTGCCTGTAATCTTTTATGGCTTAGTTTTAGTCTAATGTCAATGATTAGATTTTTTCTACAAATCTGAATTGTGAAAAAAAAATCCAGTCATCTTTTCAGTCTCACTTTCTACCTAGATGTTAACAAATTATTCAGCTACAGGTTAATGCAACTGTGTTACTAACTGAGGATTGTTTATGGTGATATCTGTTAAATTTTTGCACTTTTTTTCCTTTTTATTAATTTGAATGACTATTTACAATACACATGTTTAACTCACTAGCTCACTCATTAGGTGCTCTTCACCAGTTGGGGCCTTTTTGCCTTTAGAATAGATTTACTTATTTCTGGCAAAGAAGCATTTCTCAGAGATTTTGGTCTGTATAGACACGATAGCTTGAAAGGTGCTCTACTGGATTGAGATCTGGTGGCTGGAGAGTGTATTTGAGTTGGAGGCAGTCATCAGAAGATGGTACACTGTGGTCATAAAGGGAAGGACATGGTCACCAACAATACCGAGGTAGGCTGTGGCATTTAAACAATGCTCAGTTGGTACCAAGGGGCCCAAAGTGTGCCAAGAATACATCCCCCCACACCATCACACCACCACCAGGCACCAGTCTGAATCATTGATACAAGGCAGGAGGAATCCATTCTGTCACGTTGTTTATGCCAAATTCTGACATTAGCACGAATGTCACAGCAGAAATCGAGACTCATCAGACACAGCAAAGTTTGCTAATCATCTATTGTTCTGAAAATGTATGGAAGCTAACTCAAAATGGACAATACATAATTTGCATATTCAAACATATTGTCAATGTAAATAATCTTTTCTTCCATGTCAGCTGATCATGTTGCTATGAGTCACAGGGAACAATATTAAGGAGCAATTAATGTTTACACTAAATCTCATGAAAGTCTATCTCATAGTTCTTGAGATAATTCAGTCTGGAATGAAGTGTGGGACGAGCTGTCATTGATCCACAGTGACGTGCTGTTAAGATGACAAACAAACATGGCGATGAATTATATGCTGAAAGCTAAAATGTCACAAAATAACGCACAACTTGTCCAAGACTGTTATAGAAGAAATACAGCTCTATAAAGGAAGTGTTTATATCTGTCAGTACAAACAGAGAAGCTAAGACAGTTTTGACATTGCTTTCACCAACAGAGAGTCAGCTTGGGTCATTTCCATTACCTCCACCCATTAGATCTTGATAGGTACCTGTAAACACACTTAAATTGCTGTATTTGAATCCACTGAGCACGATTCATCAGCACAGAGGTAACACCCCCCTGCTCTCAGCTTCGCCCTGCCATCACCCTCAGATCAGCAGAAGCCATCTAGCCTCCACTCCTCACTGTTTTGACACTAATTGCACTTTGTCGAGATCAAACTGACTCGCTGTGTTTTCTCCACTCAGCCCAAAATTCATTCTGACACTTGATAGTCAGTGAAAGGGGCTTCATATCTCACACATCAGACAGGTATGTAGCGTGATGTGATAAAAGCTGACTTTAATATTCAAACCACTTACCCCCCCCCCACACACACACACACACACACACACACACACACACACACACTACCCTCAACCTCTCCAGCTCCTCTCAACTTTAGAACAGCACTTTAATCTTCCGGGTCTCATTCAAAGTGGGTGAAAGCACCAGCAGTGTGTGATGAACTCTTACTGTTCTGCATGACTGCAGATGATTTACTTTCAGAAAATAATCTGGAACATGACTCCAGATCTAAAATGCAGAGGAAGCTAACTATAAAAGCTGACCCTGACGCAAGGTTCTCTGTTGTGTTGATTTTCTGCACTTCCGAGTAAAATAAGTATTCAAAAGATTTATTATGAAGTAGAATTCAAATTCAAAAGTGGTCATGAGGAGCTCTTAGTGAATCTTTCACCAGGAGCTTTGAGGAAGTCCTCTGTGTTTGCAGAGTTTTCGCTCTACTAGTGAAGTGCTCTCCAGTGGTTCATTAGTGCACACACACTGAGGCAAAATACAGGAAACTGAATCTTAAACACACAGAACTTGTTTTAGATTAAAAAACAACAACAACAAAAAACAAAAAAACAAAAAAAGAATTTCACTTAATGTAAAAAGAGCAAGATCAGATGTTAGCAGTGGTCCCCAACCCCCGGGCCACAGACCGGTACCAGTCCATGAGTCGTTTGGTACCGGGCCACGAGAGTTGAGGCTCGGGTGTGAAATTTATGGTTTCAGGGTTTTTATCGTTATTTTTTTATCGTTTTTATTGCAAACTCAGTTTCCCTGGGTCTTTTACTGTGTGCTATGAATAAATCTTCTTTTTTTGGTACCGGTACTGGTTTTATTTTGTTGTATTTATCCGCGACACATTAAAGGCCGGTCCGTGAAAATATTGTCCGGCATAAACCGGTCTGTGGCGGAAAAAAGGTTGGGGACCGCTGTCCTACAGAACTGCAGTCAGCCTTATAAATGCTCTAACACACAGTCTTCTACATGTGGACACAGTGCAGTCATATTTCAGAATAAGTTTGGAAATGAGCTTCTTACTGATAAAGTCACATGAACACTCCCTGAAGATGTAACTCAGAAGACAGAAACATTGCAAATGGATGTAAATGTGTGGTTTACAACAAGAACAATCCAAATTTGCATCTCTAATATTATTTATTTGCTTACATTTAATTGGAAATATAGTGCTTTCTAGTCGTCTGTCGTAATAAAGTGTTTAATAAGAATACAACAAAGTTGAAAATATGACTGAGTATATGACGATATGAATAAGAACAATACTGTCACTGGAGTGGCACAGAAAGCACTGTCTTCTAAATAGTTTTACCCCAGGGACAAATCACCGTGGACCCAAATTGTTTAGCACTGTATTTGGCCTCTGCAGTTATGGCTGCCAGGTAGGTACACTTTGTAGGCTCATATAATAGCTGAAAAGACAATTGGAGATTATGCATCAGAATTTCAGGAGCGGGACCACGCCTCCAAACACACTCCTTCCGGTTGTCATCTACATAGGTTCCCCCAGTTCTGCAAGCTGTTCATTCTTGTTTACGTGCCCCACCCTCCCTCCCTCCCTCCTTGTTTTCAGTTCTTTAACTTCTTCACTTCTATTTAGTACACGGGCATCTGCCAGGCGCGGGAGCCGTCGCCAGTCCCCTTCGAGGCCTTCCCCAAACTGCAGCTCATTTCATGTCCATGCATTCACCTTTCCCTACTAAAACGCTGTCAAACCTAAAATGAGGATGTGGGCCCAGCTAGTGAAATGCTAATAAAATGTAAGGTGATGCTGTCTGGTTGTAGAGAAATAATTCTATAAAGTTCAGCTGGAAAGACAGTAATGCTTGGAAGTCCTCCTTTGCTCTTTGTGTTCTGTTTCATCAAGCTTTTTTCTTTAGTTTCAGTCTTGACCCACATGTAAACAGCACCAGAAGACCAACAACCTCTTTAACTCATAATTAACCCAAAATATTGCCAGACACCATCTCCGGGCCTGCAGGATGTCTCCTGGCTTTTTTTTTTTTTTTTGCCCTTTTCTGTCTACCTTGCCAGGAGCGCTGGCAACACCTAGAACAGGGGAAGTGCATAAAGGATTAAATTATGAATGGAGATGCAGAGAGGCAGAAGAAATGGCTGTGATAATAGCATGACAGCATATTTAATTTGCAGATAATTGCACTTTGGGGGCTTTTAAGAGGCTCGTCTCACACTGGCATTTTTAATGAAATAGGCAAATGATGGCTTACAGGACAGAAAAAAAAACAGAGTCATAAAAGAACCATGGCTAGGATTGGGTCAGCCATTTTAGTCATTCAGAGTGTGGTGAAAAGGGAAACCGGGCCTTCGCAAAACCAAAAATGTTACATGTGACTTTAGCATTATAAGGGACAGCGATGTGTAAATGTGTAGGTGCCGGTGGGTAAATGAGAAAATTGTAATTTTTTAATGAAAAGAAGTCAGTGTCATGATTGCAGTGAAACACACAGAGTTTGCTGCTCTTCCATGTTATCTCTGCAAGGTTTTTATAGTGTTATATTTTCCAGTACTTCTTTTTAATATTACAATTTACTTTTAAATTTCATTTTCATTTCAGTTTAGTTTTGGTTTGGTTTCAGAATTCATTTTAGCTTTCATTATTACGATATGTGTGGTATTTGTCACATTTCAGCAGTTTAGAAAAACACATTCAACACAACAACTTACTGTAATGACTTGACACTTCGTCGGAAACCCCGGTGCTATTAAACACAGTCATCTCTTCTTCAGGCTGTTTGTATTAACAGACTTGACAAAAGTATTTTCCAGTATGCTGTATTTTACCCCAGTTAGTTCATTCAGTCATTCAGTGCATTTTCATTTTGGTTAATTAAAGTGTTTACTTGAAAATTTGGATTTAGTTTATTTAATTAACTAAAATCAGTAAAGCCAATTTATTAAATTAAATTGTTATCATAGCCTGTTTAAATCTAATTATGGGTTTTCAGACTTTCTAAATCGACTCCAAAAGCTTGTGTTTCTGAAAAAGTTCACTGAGGATTGAGAGGTCTGCTTTGGATCAGCATCCTGTTGTTAAAGTCAAAATCTTATCAGTTTCACTTTTGTGACTGTTTGACATTTACATCCAAAATGTGATATTTAATGGAATTCACTTTTCTCTTTACAGGTGCAATGTTCCCTGTGACCACAAAGAAGAAAATTTCCCCCACCCACCCATTCACAGAGTGGAACCATCAGTCCCGTATCAGATAAACCTTCCTGTGACTCTTTGTAGTCATATCTGAACATTTTAATTCACCTCCTCCACAGATTTCACCTCAACCGATCCCATTAACTGTCATTTCTTTACACAGTGGACACTGCGAGCTGGAAGTACGCTTGTGTTACTTTTATAACAGGTGCTGGTTCACAGGCAATAGTTGGCTCTTTCACTTGCTTCACTGGAGTCCATAGCTGACTGTTACCACAAGTTAACAATCACATTAATGCTTTAGCTGCTCTATGATCCTGAGATGAGGCCCAGTGAGTCACAGTTAGAAATGTGTGCATGCTACAAGCACTTGTGTAATTTTCTTTTTAGTTCTAACTAAAATTGGCATATCATTAAAAATTTGAAGAACTTTATTTTCTGTGTTTAGTTGTATTTTGTAGAGAAATAGAAGACATAAACATAATCAGCTTTTAAACAGAAGACTTTTTTTCTACACACCCAATTCAGTTACACTAGCAGCTTTTCAAATCCTGCCCTGAATTTGAGACTCAAATCAGATCTCTTTAAGACTTAGTTCGTTTGTTTTTTGAGGGATTATATTATCATATATAACAATTAATTTTGGCATAGGAAATTGCTCTCAACCTTAGTCTAAAATCATGATTGCAGTGCAGCTAAATGCTGTCATTGTCATGGTAACAAGCTTACAATGACAATGTGAACACAGAATTTTTAATTTTTGAAAGGTTTTGAAGATGGAGCTGCCGGGCAGGAAGACAAGAGGAAGACCACAGGAAAGATTCATGAATGTAGTGAAGGGGGACAGAGGGTTGGTGTGACAGAGGCAGGATGCTAGGGATAGAGCAAGATGGATGGTAACCCCTAAAGGGAATGGTCGAAGAAGAAGAAGAAAGGGACGGAGAAGAAGGATAAACTAATTACCTTTAAGTTTATGAAAGGTGACATATTTTATAGGATTAATGATATATTTCACCAAAATCATTGAGATTCATCCTTTGTTGTCGATTATTCATCTGCACTGAATTTCATGACAATTAATCAAATGCCTGACAAGACAGGTGACTGAAGGCCAAAAACATCAGTCTGGTGGTGACAATGGAGGAAAAGTGTGATCATAATGTGGAAACCCTGAAGGTCAGCAGTGACCTGCCCTATAGGCAGCCTGTTAGGCTATACAACTCTGAAATAAGGCACTGTGTTTTTTGGTTAAGATTTGGTTCATGATTTTAAAGCCTTTTTCCTGAATTTCCAGCTGATGATGTGGCTGTTTCTCGGTCTGCAAAACAGAAAGCTGATGTTTGTTTTCAGATTTTATTCAGTCTCTAGTACACCTCATGTTTTCCACCACAGTTGCATGTGGTGTCAGCACTGTCTGGGCAGAGGATGTATTTAATTTATGAGCTGAATCCTCTGGCACTGTGGACAATGATTTAGCACAGAAACAGAAAAACACCTTTATCTCATCATCCAAAGACAACTCTGTTACACTAGCTCGTCCAATTCTGGCCTACATGCTGTAAATGTAATTCTCACATTTTTTAAGTAATAACCTCACTGAATGTGGAGCGAATCTTGCACGTATGAGACATGTTTGGTCAAAAGCAGCATTTGCATGAGTGTGGGATAGCTTATGTATTTCTGAAATGAGAGTAGCTAAAACATGTTTAACCCATTTCTGCTTATTTTGCAGACAAGTGCTTTGTAGAAACTTAAATCTGCAGATATATAAATTTATTTTATATAACATTTACATTTATATTTTATATAACATTTATATAGCACATATGATGAGATGATCAATGTCATTCACTTCTCCTGGCAGTGGTTTTAGTTAATCACGTGTTGTGCAGCACTGCAGCAGTCCCACTAAAGGGTCGGGTATATATTTGATTTTCACACCAGCATCTTCATCTGTGAACACTGTGACATTGTTATGAAGCTGATGGTGCCTTAAAATATTGTTAGCTACACTGAGAGCCTGTGTCCTCTACTCATACATATAACCCAGCACTCCTCCACCTGCGTCAGTTGTCTGCAGCAGACATTTGTAATATCTCCTCCTTCTGACCGCTTTCTTGCTGGTCAGTTTGCCACTTTGAGTCTTGTGAGCACAGAAGTGGAAAAAAGGTAATCTGTGTCTGTGAGGAAGAAGTGCACACGCTTGACAGCTCACGAGTGCCCAAACAAACTGTGGGTGGAGATTCCCATTTTGCAGATTAATGAGGTAATTCACGCAAATGGTTTGGTTTCTAATTAGCATACTGTAATGAAGGGAGCAGCCCACTTCATTCTTTTACTTCTATCTTCTGCCTTGGGTTCATTGTATCTTACACTGGCATTCACGGGCAAATTAATACAAAGAGACAGCCGTGACCTCCTGAAGAGGATGTGCGCGCGAGTGTGTGTGTGCACCACCTGTTTTTTTCAGCCATCTGTGGTGTCAGATGTTTGGAAGGAAGCTAGAAGTTGCTTAACCCGGTGTGACGAACATTATTTGGCGTTTACGCTACACACACACACACACGCACCCACTGCTCATCTTTGCTAAATTACTCGTTCTGCTTGTTCATGATTTTTTTTCTATGTCCTCTCCCTCTTTCTCCTTTCTGTTCAGCTCTGTTATATTTTTTCTCTTAATGACATTGCCTAATGGCCACAGGAGTGTCTGTGACAAAATTAATGATTACAGAACAACAACTAAACTGCAGAAGTAATATTATATGTGTCAACATGTTGCTGCAGATCAGTTCATTTACATGAAGAAGAGCTTTTAGGAGAATGGATTAGATTCATAAACCTATATTTCAACATTACATTACAAAGTGAGCAACTGGCTGTGTTTAAAAAATGAGCTCTGAGTTATTAATACTGATGTTTTACTTCATATCTTCCGCTATATAAGTTATGATAACATTGTACTCAGTGAGTTAATTTGCCTTTTTTTAAATTAAGCTTCACTCTGTAGAATACAAACACACTGAACTAGTGACCCAAACAGTCAGGAGTGTCCTGAACTGTCAAAATAATCATGCAGTTACTAATGTAACTATTTTAGTTCCTTTATCAAAGAAATGTAACTTATGAAATATGATAACTTTTGAGGATTTATGTGGTTTCTCTTATAAACAATATGAACAATATTGTCCTCATGACATCTGAGAAGAGTTTGAATATCATATTACAAGGAAATACTGGCAATCCCTGCAAGACTGATTGATAAAATGTCAAACCTGAGGACAAACCTAAAGCCTGTATAGGACATTTCTGGGCTTATTTGAACAGTTTGAAACACTTAATGACACGTTACAGACTCGGGTTGCTTAGAGCAATGCAATGTTACTGGCAGATGAGACGAGGTGCAAATTAAAACGGGTAAACTACATGGATTCTGTCTAGCCAAAGGAAAACCTCCTCCAAGCCATTGTACTCTTGCACTGCCTTTGAAGAATTGCTTTTCATCCAATCATCATATTTACATTGATATATATCCATTAATATGGTCTGTTCCTTTTAGATAAATAAATTGAAATTTATTTGAGAGACTGAATATTACTGTATTATAACTGCATGTCCAAAAATGTAATCAGTATTTTGATTATTGCCTTAAATTACTTTCATAGTAACTATACCTGATTCAAATTGCATTGGTCATTGTGATGTTAATTCAGTTAAGTAACTTTTACAGCAGTATTAACACAAGCTCCTCTTCAGCACTTCTACAGAGTGATTTTGTTACCTTAATTTGTATTTGTATTTTGTTCTCGGGACCTGAATGCTTTGACTTTCTAAGAAGTGGAGCCACACAGCAGTCAAGTACGAAATAAGACTCAAGCCCAGATTTTTTAATGACTTTTTTAATGACTTTTTAATTTTCCATAATAAGATAACATAAAAATATATATTGACCCAAAAGCAAAAAGTAAAAAACAGCTTAATAAAATCAATACAACAAAATATCTAAAGGAGGAGTTTAGGTACATAGAAAATATGAATGACCGAATCATTGAGATTCATCCTCTGGTGCTCATTGGCTGTGCTGGATTTAATGACACTGAAGGCCAAATATATTCATCTGTTTGCAATACTGTAGGAAACATGTAGAGTAAAGTAAGGTAAAAGTAAGAATCTGTGTACCATGACTGTGAGAGGCAAAGCGTGGATCTGTGTGAAGAAGTATCTGTACAAAAGGTAAAGGTATCTGATATCTGTTTCCAGTGTTCATTTAGTTTCTTGTATGTCTCTATATTTCCTGCAGCAATTGCATGCGTGTCAGTGTTGTAGTTTTACTATTTGGGCATGTTCTATCTTTAATTTATGATGTTATGTGAACTAAATCCATTGTCCTGATGGAACAATGTGTGGAAAAGTTAGGCTATAATCCCTGACTGCTTCACTGACAGAGCAGCAAAAGATTATGTTTTACTGGCATGTGGGGATCTGGATGGATGTAAAACTTGGCAATTGTGAGTGAACTGCTCAGATGTGTTTAAAAAAAGGCTGTTTCAGCTGGACTACATCCTATCTTCTCAGAAATGACTCCATAAAGCAAGCCGTTCTCCTTCAGCTGATCACCCATGTGATCAGCGTCAATGCCAGGATGCTGTAAAGAATTAAAGACCTGATGTCCGAACAGGACGGCAGAGCAGAGAGCTGGTGAGATCCTTCCATGTACCTGTCAGCCTGAAATGATGGCTCACTTCCTGCTGGCTGGAGAAACACTAATCATCTCCATCTGGATGGAGAGAAATCTTCAGTGTGTGTGTGTGTTTGCTTCAAACAGCAGGAAACCTTACACCTACGTTAGGTCAGCGGATGACTTGAACATATGTGTTCACCTGATGCCGTACTTTCTGGAAAGAGGAAGAAACGATTGGTCAAACTCCAAGAGCTTGAGAATAAAATCGGAGGTGACTTCATGATTACTGCACTTTCTCACATGCTGGGTATTTCTCCCCTGCTGTCAGGTCGATAAGACTGTGGAGGTTTGGCTAAACTGTATCTTATTTTGTACAGACTGCCAAAGCTGTCTACTACTATTATAGAGCTAGCTATGAGATGTGCAAATAATAGGGCGAGTATATTGTGAAAAAGTCGGCCAAGATACCTGAAAAGATGTGTTCACACAGCTGTATGAAACGGTCTTACAGGGTAGATTTAACAGTTTAACTGCTCGGTCGCTGCTATTAAAAAATACAAATGTAAAAAAAAATCTAGCATTAGCTGAACCAACACAGGAAAAACAGTGAGGTGCAATCAGAGTATCTGAAGGCAAGGCAAGTTTATTTATATAGCACAATTAAACAGCAAGGTGATTCAAAGTGCTTTACAGAGACATTAAAAAACAGAAACAAATAAAAAGCATGATTTAAAATGGAAAAAAAAGAGTAAGTTTTAAAATTTAAGCTTAAAAGTAAAACAGTGTGGATTTGGTGCTTTATTCAAATGCAGCTGAGAACAGGTGAGTCTTCAACCTGGATTTAAATAAACTGAGTGTTTCAGCTGATCTGAGGCTTTCTGGGAGTTTGTTCCAGATATATGGAGCATAAACGCTGAATGCAGTTTCTCCGTGTCTGGTTCTGACTCTGGGAATTGATAAAAAACCAGATCCAGATGACCTGAGGGATCTGGAAGGTTCATACTGGGTCAGGAGGTCACTGATGTATTTTGGTCCTAAACCATTCAGAGCTTTATAGACCAGCATCAGAACTTTAAAGTCTATCCTCTGACGGACAGGCAGCCAGTGTAAAGTCCTCAGAGCTGGACTGATGTGGTCCACTTTTTTGGTCTTAGTGAGGACTCGAGCAGCAGAGTTGAACGTTTTTATCAAACTGAATCTCTTACAGGCTTTAAACATAGACCACATTAACAGAAAAAAAAAAAGGTGTCATTTGTCAGTCGGTGAAGAATTCCAGTCTCGACCAGCTTGTTTTTTTAAACAGGACATGCTGAGCAAAGGGAGTATCTGGCGGAGAAACTGGGGGACGGTGGACACTAATAGTAGGGAGGTTTTGTAACCAAAAACATAATGTAACAATCAGCGACCTGTCAGAGAACTGAAAACAAAACACTGTCACAAGAAATTTGTGTATGATAACACACTTTATTTCACAACTGTTACTTTAAACTGGAGACGTTAGATAGCGGCTGGGGAGGATGGACATGTTGCCTGCCTGCTTAAATACAAGACCTCGCCCCCAGGTTTTTAGCATTTTCTAACATTACTAAAAAATGGTCAGAGAGATGAATTCCCACATAAAAAAGTGTCAAGCGCTAATGCATAAGGACAGCATTTTGGAAGCAGCAGACGAGGCCTAGTAAGGAGCATTGATGATGGTATCTTGCATTTATGGGGCGCTGTTTGTAAAGTGAAACATGCTGAAATTAACGGCAACATTTTTCCACATTTAGCTCAAAACCTTACAAAAACATGTTTTTTCAAGTAATTCTTTACAACATTTAGTAAAATATTTGTAACTTTTCATATTTAAAACAATTTTAAATGTTAAATCTAAATGTTAAATGTTAAATCTAAATATTATATTTAAATCTAAATGTTAAATCTAAATATTATATTCAAATCTAAATGCTAAATGTTAAATCTAAATGTTAAACGTTAAATCTAAATGTTACAGGAAACTAAATATTTATGCAACATGCAAATTGATTTCATGTTAGCAATCAATTTGCCAAATCGCATGTCCAGCCATGCGATTTGGCTGGACATGTGCTGCAGCAATTGTGAAGTGGAGACTGCAGCTGCTGAGAGTGCACTACTGCTGAACCTTTGGATGGCTGACTCTTCTGATGTTTTCAGCTAAATCGCTGGACGTGCTGGTAGGCAAAAAGTGAAGCAGCTCATGGCGGTTAGAAGTGACCATCATTGGAGAGCAGACACAATCTGACCACTACCGGCACACTTTTGCACTGGAGGTTTTTGTTAAGCTTTTATTTTGGTATTTCCGTTGAGCCGTACAATAAATTTGCATGTTAGCTAAATATTTAAATTTAGATTTAACATTTAACATTTAGATTTAACAATTAACATTTAGATTTAAATATAATACTTAGATTTAACATTTAATATTGTTTTAAATATGAAAAGTTACAAATATTTTACTAAATAATGTAAAAAATTACTCAAAAAAACCATGTTTTTGTAAGGTTTTGAGCTAAATGTGGAAAAATGTTGCTGTTAATTTCAGCATGTTTCACTTTAAAAACGTCGCCCCATATGCATTACTACCCGGAGCCCTACATTAACTAAGCAAGGCAACAAGCCTCCCATTCTAATACAGGAACACTGACCCCTTCATTATCTGCCTTCATTCCCAGCAGCCCTAACCAGCTGTGAACGACACCCTCCTTCTAAGGTGAATGCAGTCCCACCGTGTAGCTTCCTGTTCCTTCTTACACACACATTTCACAAATGCCCTTTTAATCAAATCCTACAATCCCAAACGCTGTGCAGTTAACCACACCTGATATCAATCAGTCATTCCTGTTGGACCAATGATGAGTTCAAAGTTCATCTCAGTCACATTATAATCATTTGCCCTATTGATAGTGTCTGTCTGCTAAGGGGGCAGTGTGTCGCTAGATTAAAAGGGATCAAACCACATAGAATCTAATCTGAGTGATCGTGACCTTCTCAGGTCAATATTTAAGATGTTATAGGAGCACAGGTGCCTCATTAACTGTCTTTGCAGCCAGCAAAATGGCATTAGCAGCTGCACTTTTCACCACTGGATCTTCATTTGCTAACTAACAAAGAATGAGACTCTACAATGTGAAAACTTTTAATTATAGCTCTGCAAAGATGCATATTAAGGTTGGACTGAAGATGTTTTGAAGACTCAAGGAAAAATTTAAGAGGTAAGACAGAGCGCGTGAGCGCGTGCTGTAAAAGTTAAGTGTAGGTTGTTCCCGTTATACGAGGCACACTCACCTTTAGTCACAGTGACCTTTCCTTGATGGCATCCTAAACTTGTAACAAACTTCTTACGGCCAACTTCCACTCATCAAACTTTGGTTCTTGTTCAGTTTTTGAAGCTTTTTTCTGGTCATTATTTTGTAATTGACTGCATGTACTTATTGCTGTATCACACTTAATCCCTGAATATAACGAATCCTGCTGGAAATTGGACAAACTTTTCTTTCTGTAGAAAAAGACCATGTCTCTTATTTCTGGGTCAAAGCATCTACTGCACTGGATATTTGGATGGATTTATGGATTTATATGGATTTTTTAATGTGCTGCAGCACTTTGTCCCTTGCTGTTGAAGGGACACAGGTCATAAAAATGATTCAGTCATTCCAGCCTTCTGGAGCATTTTATTAGTATTTTCCAAGTGTAGCATGCCTTTAAGCTAAGGTTTTTAAAAGAAACTCGCTGTGTATGCAACACTTCTTGGTTTCCTGGACACCAAAACTAAAATTATGGTATGGAGATTCAGTTGAGGACCACAATTCTTAATATATTAATGCCTAACCTTGTGTTGTGTACTTATAGCAACAACTATATCCATTCTCAGTGTCTTTTTGTTATATTCCACATTTGCCAGTCAGATACATGTAGGTGCTGTACCATCTCTAACTGACTCAAAACAATCTAATGCTTATCCTTAAACTTTTAGATGTAGTAGCCCTTACTGACCTAATTACATTTTGATTAGCTATGAAATAAAGGAGTGTGTCTTCCATTAAATTCTAACTTAGAAATATTAGTTCAGGAAACTAATAAATAATATATTCTCCTCACTTGATGATTATGGATCAGTTGCACTGCATCACAAACATTTTAACTTCAAAGTGATGCACAAGTTGTTATATGTTGAGGTGCAACATGAACTTATTGTGTGGCAGATTCAATTTATTTTTAACATCCTGTTACTGAATTATCTCACTTTACTTTGACCATAAGCAATCTGTCACATCCACCAACTCAGCTCTAGTCGGAGTATTTCAGAAACTGCAGATATGCTGGCATTTGAAGAAGTCAGAAAAAGAAAATATCCAGTGAGTGGCAGTTCACTGGACAAAAATGCTTTGTTGATACTACAAGTCAGAAGAGAAAGGTCACACTGCTTTAAGCTATCAGGAAGGAAAAGTAACTTAAGTAACCACTCATTACAAAAAAGCTATGCACGAGAGTCTCTGAATGCACAATAGGTTGAACCTTGAAACAGATGGAGTACATCAACACAAGACCAGGTGTCACTCCTGTAAGAACAGGATACTAGGAGCTCGATTCACATGGGGTCACCAAAATTGGACAACAGAAGATAAAGTTGGGGGAAAAAATGGCCTTGTCTGATATATCTCGAATTCTATTGCAATGTTCAGATGGTACGATCAGAATTTGGAGTAATCAACATGAAAGCATAGATCCTTCCTCGCTATCAGTGGGATTAGAGTTCGTGCTGTTCATAGTAGTGTGATTTCTTGGGGTTGTGTTTTTTTGTTTTTTGTTTTTTTTCTTGGGAAATATCTTCTCACAGTCTTTGAGCTTAGTACCAGCTGAGCACAGGTTAAACACCACAGGCTACATGATTACTGCTGCTGATCATGTCCTTCATGACCTTAAACATGACGATGAGTTCCATGTACTCAAATTGCTTTCACAGTTACCAGATCTCAGTCCAGTAGAGCAACCTCGGAATGTAGCAGAACAGGAGATTCCCATCATTGATGTGTAGCCGACAGATCTATGTGATGCTGTCATGTTATCATTTTGTTGAATCCTTGTCCCAGAAGAATCTCAGTCTCATCAAAGTTTTTTTTTCTATTCAAGAGAGAACTTCCTCTTGTAATCCTGTTGCATATGTTTCATAGCACAGACATCCATGGAGTCCTGTCACTTCTTAAATAACTGCTCCATTGTTTTGATCAGACAAGGAAAAACTGCAGATCTCTCTTGGGACAGAGACAAACATTTCTCTTTCAAACATGCATCCTAGTGTTCCTCAGGATGAACAGATGGAAATAATTCCTTGTATTCATTTTAAAGTGTTGGGTTAGCACACAATCGCGCATCTTGATGTAGACTTTTAGATATTCTGCTCTTATTGTTTGAATTTCTGTTCATTGCCCTACAAGGTCTGCAAAAACAATTTTCCCTGGTCAGATCTACTCAAAGAGTGGGAATGAAACCATATTGAAATCATTAAAGGACCTGTGCACTGTTGGCTGCATTTCTCAGCCTCTTGCAGGTAAGAGCTGAAGTCAAACCACAATGCATATCTGAAATATCTGGCTGGAGGAATGTGTGTGTGCCATGCTGATTTCTATCCTGAGGTGTGTTTTCAAGGTCTCAGGCTGCATGGAGGTCCCTGCTCCGGGCCTGCTCCACATTAAAGCCACATGTCTATGTTTTTCTTTCCTACAGGCATGTGATACCTGCAGCTCTCACACTGGCACATGTGCACAATGCTGTCTTAGGATGGAAACCTCATGAGTCCATATGATCTTACTCAGTGTAAAAGATCAGATGGCTCACAGAGGTTTTATAAACATTTATAGGTGCGTGAAGCCTGTTTGAAATGTATAATCTTTGATGACTCCAAAGAACAGGTGAGGTAAATGGTAATTGATGGAAAAAATTACCAAATGCACCAGTTACATTGCATGTATTTATTAGGGAACATACCCTAAAAGAAATTGGCAATAAAAGTCTTCACCAGTGCCTATAAAATATTGCAATGTTTCATAACACAAAATTAAATAATAAAACTGCAAAAACTGATATTTTTGCCCATTAGCGGACAGAAAAGTTTGCAAACTAATGTATGGTGCCGGACCAAAGGGGGTATTTCCATCCAACTCTACATAAGCAGGTTGGCTTTTGCAACCAGAACAGCTCCCTCTCCAGGTCATTAGAAAGATGCAGCTGTGTGCTGTAGATTAAATGGCCCGTTATACCTGCCTCTGTTGCCCTTGTGAATGGTGAATGAAATATGAGCGTGCAACCATGTTGGTTCTTATGAGAGGTTTTGGTGAAAACATTAAAAAAAGAAAAGAACTCTGTTTTTGCACAGATGTGTTTAAAACGTATGTCGTAGTCATACAGTATATTCACACAAAGACCCAAAAATGTGATGGTTATGATATAATCTTGTTCTCCCTTACTTGCACACACTAACACACACTCAGAGTTGGACAGGAAGGGGTTGAGTTTCGCGTTTCCTGTGCTGTATTCCCCACTCTCGGCTCATGCCTTGATGTGAAACGTTCCCCATTTCCTGCAGCTCCCAGGTGAGTGTGTGGCTGGAAACTAATGTTTTCACTGGGAAATTGAAAATCTCCTATATTCACCTTCTTTCCAGCAGTTATTTTCAATGTTTTCCCACTACCTTTCTCTATTGCAAAGACAGGTATGTGGGCCTTTTTTTTTTTTTCTTTTTTTTTTTGCAAATTTGCTGCAAATTTACAGATTAATTTGGGGATATAGTTGAGTAATCAGAAGTAACAATGAAATTAAATGTATCCAGCAACCTATCATGCAATTAAATTCTGTCTGGCCGTGTTGACAACAGTTTCTCAAAGCCAATTAAAAAAAAAAAACATATAGGGCTGTAATGGGCCTTGGAAAGAGGTCCTGACCTTTTTCTCATTCATTAGCTGGTAAAAATTCATGTCTGCAACTATTATTGTTTCTGCATATTGTTCTTTATACTGTAGAGACACTAAAATTATAACAGTTTTCTTCCCAGATGGAAATCACATGAACTCTACCTGGATTTGGTGTTGAGCTGCAGCCTGTCTGCATTTTTTTTCTGCCTCTGTCTGTTTTCCCCTTCTTCCTTCAAGCTCTACCTGTCTTCTTGTCTTCCCATCTTTTCCATAACCTCTCTCTGTTTACTCCATCTTCTCCCTGTTCACTCAGTTTCTTTTATATTTAGTTTCAACGCTGCTGAGGCGGAGTTGTCTGTCTTTACGATGTGCCGGTTACGATGCCTCAAGGCGCGCCATTTCCATGTTGATCTGCTCCTCAAAACAGACTCAGACACGCTTTGCTGTGCACAATATCTGATAGCAATGATGTCTTACAATACCTGCAACCTCTTTTTAAAAAAGACCAGAATTGTGCTGAATTAAGTAGAAAAGAGTCCCTACAGTTTATAGGGACACTCAGGAGTGAACTCAGCATGCCTGCAGCAAACTACTTGGAGAGGGAGGAAGACTGGACTGGAAATGTAGCAGCTAAACATTTTAGCCCAAGTTTCAGTAAAATACTGTTGGGATGGAACTACACAGAGCATTTTACAGTAGCTGTGTTGGTGTTCAGCGTAGCAGCTGCAGGCTTACTCTTTTAAGGTTTAAAAGAGTGAGAGGAAGAGACACCAGGGCTGACAGCAGCAACTGCGGTGCAGTTCAACATCAATGTTTTTTAATTAGAGGTGAGAATTTAAGCCTTCTGAGGCAATGTGGCTGTTATAATGAAAGACTCTACCTACTCTATAAAATGTCTTCTTTAAAAAACAAAACAAAAACAATCATATAAGAACATTCATGCTAAACATAGAGTCCTGAATGGTCCAGTCACAGTTTTGTAGAGTGTAAATGTTTCAGAGGAGGAGGGCTACATTTTTGGGCTTTTCACTATGACATTATCTATGGCTTACCATAACACATGGTGGTTAAGCCAAGTAACCTTTCAGTAAATAAAATAGAACAGATTTGTCAAAAATAGCTGGAGGAAGGACACAAATGCAAAGCAGAGAGGCAAAAACGATAATTTAATACAAATGAATAAAGAAAAAAATACATAAAGTGCAACAATTAAAGCAAAAACAGGAATGCAAAAGGGATAAGAGGATCACAAGAAACAAAACCCAAGTATTGAAACTTTCTCCTTGAAATTGTTTTTCAGGCTGTTGGTCACTGGTTTTGTTGTAAATGTTTTCAGAATATATATGCACTTTTTTACACAAAAGAAGCCAAAAGTTACCATGTTTTTAACATACAAATAAAATGAGAATACGTTTAAGCACACAGCAATGTGTGTTAGACTGGCAGGGCCCTGTGGCTGTCTATCAAAGAGCTGATGCCCCTATTAATACACACCTTTAAGCTTTGGGGATACTTTTTAAGCTCTTCAGGTCGTATCAGAGGGTAACGTTTGATCTCATCTGCTCATTTTTTTTTAATGCAGGAGTCTGTGGGAACCTGTATTCCCTATGTGCTATGATGGAAACTGTATTGAATCACTTCAGGTACAGTTGTTGATACAGCTGGTAGAGAGAAAAAAAAAATCACCTCAACAGAAGAAGTGACTTGCCTCTGAATACCTCACTCAGCTAAATATAGCAAAGAGATTCTTGTCTGTCAGCCTCCCCCTGCCCTTATCTTAATTATTTCCAGACCTCTCAGTCTACACCCAAACATTCACAAACACACACATATGCACACAAGGCTGATGGAGAAGAAAATGCCAGTGTTGTGTTGATTGGCTTTTCCTGTTAAAGCCACCCTGGGGTGTGACCCTGTGTGTGTGTGTGTGTGTGTGTGGGGGGGGGGGGGGGGGGGTCATCTGTATGCCTATGTAGGATATATTGTTTTACTGCATGATCTTTGATCTTTTCAGACAAATAACGAGCTGGAACAAAGATACAATTCTTTTAATTGTTAATTGGCATTCTTCTGAAAAGCATTCAATCAGTTTACAGTAACTATCTAATAATTTCACATGACTACCATAAGATAATCTAGCATAGAAAGTTCAGCAGTGGTTAAATATGCCACACTGTTGTTTTTTTTTCACACATGCAATCCTGTGTCACTGGTGCAGTGATTGGAACTCTCGTCTCAGAGCAAGAACATTCAGGTTTAAAATCATCTGATTGGCTGGTGCATTAACCTGTTCTCCCTGGACCTGCATGCTTTTATCTCCAGGTGATCCAGCGAGAGGTAATTGCTAATTGGCTGTAAGTGTTGTTGTTAGCATGTCTGAGACTTCAACAGACTCAACAGAAACATCTTGGGTGTAACTTGCTTCCTTGCCATCATCAGCTGGGGTAGGTTTAGTCTCTGTAAACATTTAGAGCAGTCATTCTCAACGGCAAGAGTGCTGCGGCCCCTTAAAAACCAGAAAATCCCACAAGGCCCAGCCAATCCTAAATATTCACTTTAATTAAAATACAAGAAAAAGTGATGTATTTCCTTGAAAGTTTTATCCAAAAAACATAAACTACATTCGTTGTTGGCTATAAATTGCTAATTCTATCCAGTCATATGCAAAGTATTAAGGCCTGAGTGTGACACACCTGTCACTGGGACACAAACTTTAATAAAAAGCCAGCAAATTTTGATCAGCGTAATTAATAATATCACAAACTAACAACCTTCTATTTCCACTTTTATTTAACTTTTTATATAAAGAGATAAATTTATATAGATATGCAACTGTACATACTTCTCTATGTACTATACATCTGTTATTACTGCGGACCACCTGGAGTACCTTTGTGACCCACATTTTAGGAATGACTGATTTAACGGCTGTAGCATGAATCTAGCTTTACTAGCTTTAATGTAGCTTTGATACCAATGACTGTATTGGATGATGCACAACTTGACATTTGTTTTGTTTTGTAGACAAAACAACTGTTGTATCTATGTTTTGTATCTATGTTTTGTAGACATAGATACAACAGAGTTTTCTAGGGAAAAAAATAAAAATCCCTCAAAATTTTAAGATGCAGCTAGTTGCGATGTGACATGTGCATAACACATTGTTAAAACCTGTGAAGTCCATTGCATATTCTTTAAATAGCTCAGGGATTTTGGCTCAGCAGTATCAACTGCAGCTCCGGGGTAACAAGTGTGTGGTGATGGCCATGTGTTAGCATAGATTATTAGATTATGCCCATTTTCTGGCGTCTCCTGTGCACCCCAGTCTTTTAAAGCTCCACCTATCAAACCTGGTTGGGAAACAGTCCACATAATGTTCCTGTGCAGACAGCATTATTGCTCCTCATGGATCCAAACCTCATATCTGCAATACGAAGAACATCAGCCTTTATTAACCCAAGTGCCTTCCAGCAGCAGGGGTGCATATTTCAGGTAATTGTCGACTCATATAATCTGAATGCCTGATGATTTTTTTAATGATAAAAGGATTTTAAATGGCTATCATCAGGGCTGTGTGTGTTTGAGAAATAACATTAGATGAAACTTTACTGATCTCAGTAGGCAAATTGGGTAGCAGCACCAGCAACAACAAGGAATAAAATGGCAAGAAAAGATAGAATTGAGGTTTAGTACATATGTATGAAATTAACAGCTGTGAACACTGCATGAATTATTAGCATCAGATATGTTTTACTGAGATAAATTACCTAATGGCATGGCTATCCGTCCATCAGTTATTAATAATGTCATTTGGTTAATGAGCTCGTCCTCCAGAAAACCCTTTAAATGTCAAACACACTAAGAACAAGCATGGATGGTTTGTTTCTGTCAGAGGCGATAATCATATGAGTGGATTTTGACACTGAAAAGTGAAAATGCCACTGAAATAATTGAGGTACATACGTAAAACTGGTGTGGTTGTCTCTAAACTCAGAGACACAGGCTCTGATTAAAACACATCAGTGAGCAGCTCAGTCACATTATCCTAAGCACAAACAAATAGGTTGTTTATTTTTATTTAGTCCCACATGCTGCATTATCATGCTCAAGGAAATTCTCCCCAGATGTGTGTCTATCTGCTACTGAAAATAGTCCCCAGCAAATCAACTATTTGCATACAGATATATATATATATATATATATATATATATATAATTTTTTTTGTTTTTTTTTTGTTTTAGTGCTTTTATTTTTCTTTAATGAATTTAATCTTCCAGATGATGCAAAAAGCACCATTTTATTTGTTTGTTCCTTTAGTTTCATTATCATTTCCAGTTAATTAATATTGTTAATTAGTTCCTTCTGGTTTCACATCTGTGATTGGATCAGTTTGGGCTTTCCAGTTGTTTAAAATAATGTATTTTTAAAGATAAATGTGGTGACAGGAAGTCAAAAATCAAAAAGAATCCCCAAGGAAAGGTTGAGAGAAAGGCAAAGGATATTAAAAGTATGTGTGTGTGTGTGTGTGTGTGTGTGTGTGTGTGTGTCTGTCT
The DNA here is from genome assembly GCF_036321145.2 of Pelmatolapia mariae. Classification (NCBI taxonomy): domain Eukaryota; kingdom Metazoa; phylum Chordata; class Actinopteri; order Cichliformes; family Cichlidae; genus Pelmatolapia; species Pelmatolapia mariae. Next base: position 27,592,390 of record NC_086243.1, on the reverse strand, counting down.
GTCTGTCTGTCTGTCTGTCTGTCTGTCTGTCTGTCTGTCTGTCTGTATGTAATATCCATAATATCCATAATATCCAGGTACCGGTCTATTGGTGGGGTGCCTCCCTGCAGTAAAGAAGGTGTGTCTATGTTTAGCTGTGTTTAATATGGATATTTGTGCATTTGAAAATGAATGTGTGTGTCATGTGTCTTGATTTATTTTACATTATATTAATCTCTGTCTCTAGTTGCAGTCTTTTCAGGTTGTGTGTATGTTTTTCAAACAGGAAGTAATCCGTCTTTTCAAATATAATATAATATTTGAATATATATGCAGTACTTGGATAGTTAGGGGTTCTTTACTTGCTTACATTTAGTATTTAGATTATTTAAATGCTTTTATTCCAAGCAAGTGTGCATAATGACTCCTCACAACCACTAGGGGGCAGACAGGCAAAATCATTTATTCACTTTTCAGAAACTGAATAACTGAAAAGCGGGTGTAAGTGGCTGAAAAGTTACTTTCCCTTAAGAGAAAACGGAAATTGTTGTTGGGGACTGAAAGTTAATGACACACTGAAATCCCTAAAGTTTATGGATTTTTGGTTAATTGTATGGATTAAACAAATGACACTAATGGCTCTTATAACTTTACTGAATCACTGAAATTACTCCAGAGATCTAAAGCGTATCTTAACGTGAATATTTCCCATAACGCTGAAATGCCAAGTCTATCATATTTAATACATTAGTTTTTATGACTTTTTTGAGACTTCTACAATATTAGTGTGAATTTTCCCCCTGAGAAATCTGAATAAATTACACAATAAAATTTCAAGCAATAAATTGCACAAAGATGCCAGCTGAAGTAAACAAATAAAATAAAATTAAAACTCATACATGCACATTGATATTTAATTTTTTTAATGGGTCTAAAGTTTAAAAAATACCTGTGTCAAAAACTATTTTGCAGTTATTTCGTGGTTCGGGCTTTACAGGGTTAAAAACGAGTTCAACTGTTGTTACATTCTTTTATTCTGAAGCACATTTGGATTCATGGGCTTAATTTCCTCTTTTCTTATGTATGTGTACTTTTGAGATTTGTTTTGTTTTCTGTTCATTATTAATCATACTGTCTGTGTAAAAACAGTAGCTTCTAATCTAGGCATGGGGATATTTATAGAGTCCTGCAAATGCAAACTATGCATATGTCACAGAGGGACAACACAACAATGAACAAGGGGAGACTGAGACAACATGAAGACAATATAGATACAGTATAATGAGACAGGGGAAGTTAGCTCAACACAAAACACATTGCATATCCATTACCAAAATAAAACAGGAAATGTGACACAACATGAATCCATCCATCTTCTTCTGCTTATCTAATCCAGGGTCACAGGGAGAACATAAATCATTTGACAAAATGAGCTCTTAAGACTCTGAGACCATGACAGCTCTATATAGATTCAAGGACTCAAGAGATTTCTCAAATTAGCAAAGGAAAAAAAAATATATCAACATTTTTCTGGAAATTTATGTTTCCATTAAGATAATGATTACTTCATAATCCATTTAAAAATTCATCTTAAGTCACTGTCTGCTTATTCAGCAAAGTCCTGTTTTATTTTTATAGGAGATGCACTCCAGAGAAGCTCCTCACTGTACAGGTGAGAAGCTCGTGACTGACTCGCAACACAAAAGCTGCCAAAATAAGGGAAAAGTGAAAAGTAAGGGTTCTGGTATCTTACTGCCCCTGAGGATTTTTATCCCTTTCCAAATTTATTTAACAACACAAATTCAAAACAGCTGATTATTCAGCTTCATTATATGATATAAACCCTGTATTCTCTCTCCCCTTGAGTTTTTATCTCTTAACTGTCACCAGATTTTTGTTATCTTGTCCACACAAACAGCTTTATTTGAATGTAGTTTGTAATTTTTCTTGCACAGAATGTATGCAGATGAAGTTATCACATCATTCCACCAAATGTTACAGTTTATGGCAATAAGACATGGAAGAAAAGCACAAAACTGCATAAAAGGTCAACCTAAACCTCCAGACATTTGAACACTTTTACTAATTTGTAATCCATGATCATTTCTGCACTAACATCTGAATGTGAAATAAAGCTTCACACTGTTGATCTGTTACTTACAATCATCTAAAAGCCTTAATGTCCCATTATTTCTTTTACTTGTGATGTGACAGATGGATGGTGGGAATATGTAACTAATCATAACAACAGCAAAAATGTACTGACAAGGTGAAAGTGAGGGTCTAGAATCACTGTAGATATCTCAAAGTAGTATCAGAGTTATAGTTCAATCACAATATCAAGCTAAATGAAAAGGCTTTAAGCTGAATTCATACTGATGTAGATGTAAACTTTACGTAAACTGATTTTTGTGCTCCGAGGCTGAAAAATATGCCAAAAACTGCAATTCTTTTAACGGGTGCCTGAGGCTATATCCAAAAAAGTGAGTTATTCTCAGCAGTAGGAATACACTTGTTTACAGCTTGGACCAAAGCCGTTTCTTGTATCTATGGTTAATTTTCTACTTGTAACAGCTTCGTGCAGGGTGGAATTTTATATAACTTACCCATTTAAATTGTGTGCAAATGGATGTAGCCACATTCAGTGACAGGTGTGTGGAAACTAGAGCAGTACTGTTTTAGTAGGCCTCACCGAAATGGACCTCTCAGCCACGTAACTGGGTAAGTTTACTTACTGGGTATTATTTAAAAATGCAAATCATCAGCTAGCCCAAGAACGTTGTGCTACAATTCTATGAAGTCCAAGTATTTACTTTGCTACACCAATATATTGTATCGATATAGTTTGCTTACCAAGCTTGCAAGCATTGGGTGATAACTACATCCTCTTGCTAACACACTGCTTATACCAGGCTGTTTTCTGGGGGGGGTTCATTGTTATTTTTAAGTATGAGTGATAGAGTGAAATAACATGTTTTAATTCAAGTTTATTATTTATTACATCAACGCTAAAAAGAGTTTAGTATTGATTGCTTAACTACAAAGGATTGGAAACAAATCTTTTCATTTACTCCCACTTACCTAATTCAGGGTCACAGGGGGCGGGGGGAGCCTATGCCACCTGTCATAGGGAAAGCTGGGTTCCACCATGGACAGGTTGCCAATCTCTCACAGGGCAACACATCCATTCACACTCACATTCACACCTACAGTCAATTTAGCATGACTAATTAACCTAATTGCATGCATGTTTTTGGGCTGTCCGAAGAAGCCGGAAAGGCAAAGACCATGCACACACAAACTGGGTTGAGACTCAGAACCTTGTTGCTTTGATATTCAGTACAAATCACTGGTCCACTCTGCTTGACACTCAGGAAGCTTTAGGTTTTAAATGTGTTGCCTAAAGTTAGATATTTGGGTCACATCAGGACTGATCTCTGCAATGATGATGTGCAGCACCACTGCTGCACAGTATATGCACAAGCAAATATGCAAGTCTTTAAATTCTACATGTGTACAGATGATGTTAAAAGCTCCTTTTAGATGGCGTTTTTATTGTACTCCATCTTAAACCACAATGATGACACAAAAATAAAAGAAAAAAAGCTTTAGGATGTTGCTCAAGCTTGTGAAAGTGCAACACCAAATGTGTATTGTTTTAAGTATTGATTGAGTAGTGTTAGTTTGTTCTTTTCCTTTGTTTGATGACTTCATTTACTTTTGTTTGAACAAAATGAGCAACCAAAAAAAAAGTCAAGTGGATTTCACAATGGTTTTGAACACACTAACAATAAAAAGCCCACTTAAGCCTCTCAGAAAATTCCTAATAGAACATCTCAGCTTTTCATTAGTTATCTTTTTTTTTTTTTCAAATCCTGCAGGAGGCATTACTCTCAAAACAGAAACAGTAACACCCATGATGTTAACCTATTGCTCCCTCTTGATGCAGTGTAACCACTGCACTGTTAAGCCAGGGGGCTATTTTTTAAATCTACATAAATATACATGGTACGGTATCATATACCTAATATTAAATGTATTTTTCTTTAAAAACTATGAAAATACAGATTTCCATGCAGTAGTGTTGCAACACAGAATCTGACATGATGTCTCTGCCTATTCAGGTCTCACTGGGAACAATGTAAAGCACAAAATGTGTGGGATAAACATGTAATTGTTATACTTTTACCAGAAACGTGGAAGTCTTTGATCATCTGTTTTCAAAGGCAGGCTAACACGTTTGCTGTCTGCATGTTGGCAAGAGCCCGAGGACCACTGCCAAACACAAGGGCCGCAGAGGGATTTGAATAAATGTTTCTACAATCACTGTTTCCTCGTGTCCTTTTTAGATGAATTAAAAGGAGATGATATGGTGGCTCTGCTTGTTTTGGATGCACTGTGCAAGGAATGAGACAAAGACTAAAGAAAAGCGCTCTTTTGCGTAAATCAAAAGTTGTTTGACTTTGGAGCCCAACTTTTTCCTTTGTGTGTTGATAAAATCAAGAACTCCATAAGGAATTTTCTACACCGGTCATTGCAGTTAATCAAATCGCAATCACTATTGCTAGGATTTAGTTTCCCGTGAAACCTCCAAGAGCAAGGCAGCTCTTAGATTGTGGTTTTTGATTGTTTTGCCAGTTTCATAAGAAAATTATAGTATGAGACATGTGCTACAGATAAAAAATAATAATAATAATAAAAAAAAATGACCTACTTATTTACTGACCTCTTACAGATACAATCAATATAGGTATTCTGATTTCCTTTAATAAACAAGATTTATTAATAACATAATTTAGGGGGCGATCGTGGCTCAAGAGTTCGTCTTGTAATCGGAAGGTTGCCGGTTCGAGCCCCGGCTCCGACAGTCTTGGTCGTTGTGTCCTTGGGAAGACACTTCACCCGTTGCCTACTGGTGGTGGTCAGAGGGCCCGGTGGCACCAGTGTCCGGCAGCCTCGCCTCTGTCAGTGCGCCCCAGGGCAGCTGTGGCTACAATGTAGCTTGCCATCACCAGTGTGTGAATGGGTGGATGACTGAAAGTAGTGTGAAGTGCTTTAGGGTCCATAGCGCTATACAAATACAGACCATTTACCATTATGTTTAGAAACAGAGTGGACCTTTCAAATTATTTCACACATTTCCTCTTGCTTCAAATTTGTAGCTTTCTTTCAAATTTGAGTGATTTCATTGTTGTAAACCCAGTAAATGTGCTTTTAAAGTGCAATCAACACTTTGAAACGGTTCAAACACTGGATAATATCTCATTATGGCTTCCAGATGGACTAAATAAATAAAAAGAAGCTCACAGCTAGCAGCATAAAACAGTGAAGAAAGGGGAGCCGATATCATGTGATGCATTATTGAGCAAAGTGTAAGAATAGTTTAAGAAGAATTTTGGCTTTCAAGTTTTCTTCAACTGACGTTAAAACAGTCTTTGTCTCTGTCCTTTGTTACTAAAGTCCTAAAGATACATCACAGTCTTAAAAATAAACACATCTGCACCACATGGGACAGAGATCTTGGCTCCTCTTGTCAGCAGCCTGCTGAGATAATTACATGGTGCAGACTACATGAACATGGCCTAATAATACACAGTGCAGACATGGCAGGCTTGTAATGTTCACCAGATCAGCAGCTTGGCCCAAAACCATTCTCGTTCTTACTGTTTTTTAATCAGTTGGAAGAAAAAGGTGAACACCTGAAACAGACAGTATTATTTGTAATTGTCACTGTACGGGGGACTTCTTAAAGAAAGAAATCAGCTGCTAATCTGACCGAAAGCTTGTTTGTGTCAATGAAACTTTGAACTTTATAAGCCGATCTTTTAAACTATTCACTGAATTCTCAGCATCACAAATTACCAACATGATGTTAACATCAATCCAAGGGAAAGCAGCAGCTCCAGTCCTTCATTAAATACCACAAGTGATTAGATGATGAGAGAGAAAGTACAGGAAAAGGAAAGTCCATTCACAGGTGGACCCACAAGGAAGCGTCACAGAAGAATGAAAGGGACAGATGACAGAGAGAGAGTGAGAGGGAAAAAAACCAGGGGTATTAATATTCAGGCAAAATACCCCAGCTTGCTCCAGATCCTTTAAATCACTTTCAATTAATTCAGTGAGATTTTTTAGGTGTAACTGATTTTGCAGCTGATTCCAAGAGAAGAGAAATGGAAATTTGAATATGTTTTCCAAATTCAATTTTTTTTAATGTCAAATCAATAATAATACAATAAAATCAGATGCTTAACAATGTACTAGTGTCTAAATCAGAGAAATTCCACCAGAAATGGTGTCAGTGCAAGGGTGGCTGACAAGAAAACCTGGAGAAAAGGCTGAATTATGCCAAATTACATGACAACTGGACTGAAAATCAGGCTTATGGAGACATAAAACTTGACATTTTTAGTTAAATAGTCATCAATGCGTACAGAGGAAGTCATGAGAGAGAAACAGTGATTGTCTAAATCCATCAGTACAACACAGTGGAGGCTCTGTTATGGTTTGGGGCTGTATTTTAGTCAGTGGTGTTGAGGATATGAAAAAACAAACAATATTCATTTTTGAGCATGACAATGATCCCAAACACACTGCCATTGCATTAAAAGCATGCCTGGATTCAAAAACATACAACTGAACAGTATCAGTCATTAATTGGCCTCCCCAGAATGCAGACCTGAACATTACTGTAACAGTGTGGGATCAAATTGATAAAGAATGAAACAAAAGACAACCGACATTCAGAGAAGAGCTTTGAATGCTTCTCAAGACGCATTCAAACTAGTCCTGAAATTTATTTTAAATATATTATAAGAAAACTTGGGTAAGAGAGTTCATGATACATTGAAGAATAAAGGTGGTCATACCAAATATTGACTTTCAAACTCATTAGAATTGTACAAACTCTGTTTTTGTTTGTATATGCAAAAATGTGGATGACTCAAGACATTTGTACAGTCCTATATAATGGACCTTATCACTTTAAAATCTGAACTGCAGTATCAGGAGCTTTGACATGTTTCCTGCTTTCTGGTCATTATTACTCATTAAAAATACATCAGCTGTAGCGGGTGTACACAAGGTGCCCGCAGCCGCAATCACAAAGCACAGCATTATGATGGATGGCTTGTCAAACACATTCTGGCATTTGCTCTCAATCAGAGAAGCAAAGGCGGATTCCTGTAAGCCTAAATTCAAATCATCAAGCTGAAGCATGATGGCAGTGTTGTTTCTGTTTGTTGAGAGTTGAAGCAGTGAGATTTAGGCAGAGTTATGGTTAGGGTGCACTTGGCTAGATGCATTTATATTGTATTTCCCAACCTCTGTTAAAAGTCACAGTTGAATGTGGTGAGCAGATTCAGGAAGTGGACCAGATAAGTGAATTTGTGACCGGAAGTTCATAAGTTTAAATGTGAGTGTAGAAAGGAAGAGAGCACCAGAGCTTTTTAGCATTTAGCAACAACATTCATAGTGCATGAGGTTCTAGCACCACAAAGAAAGTGTAGCTTGTAAAAGTCTCACCATTTTAATAATAATATTGTTTTCACAATTCATGGCTAAGAAGACATTTAGATCGGGGCCACTCGTTCCCTGAAGTCCTCCACAGAGTTCATCAGATACTTAGCTTGAAAAAGACAAACAATAGAAAGAGTTTGTAATGTATCTGAATTTATGTAAAAGAACTTACAGACATGTGACAGAGTATGGAAAAAAAAAACTCAACCCTTGATCCTTACAGTGAGGGGAGTCTGTGGCTCTGTTGTGTTGTGGAAGGGATGGCTTGGATCCAGTTGGATTAAAGGGTAACTTTAAATCAATATAAAGCTGTTCCAAATGATCTTGCCTATTCCGGGATGTGTCCATCCAATGGAGGCATGAGAGGTCACTGAATGCTTCAGCAAATATGAAAATAATGTCAATCATATCTTATGGTCATGACAGTTGTCTCATTTCAACTGAACACTTATTCCAGTTTTGCAGCCAATGTGTTAAAAAGGAATCTCAACCTGCATCATCACACAGGCAAATGAGGGAAAAATCGATGGTTGAATGTCATCCCTCCAGTGCAGATTAACAGACTTGAACATTAAAGCTGTTCTGGTATTATGAGATGACCACCTTACTACTTAGTAGTAAGACATTTAATAAAACTTGTTGGATTTTTCTTTTATCTTATCACTTTTTTCATATATCACCTTTTCAGACAAACAAACGAAAGAGGCTACCTCTCAGGAAATCTTTAGACACAAGTAGAACAAAGATTAGCTAGGAGGAAACTACTGAAAAAGCCAAACTTGAGGTCTGTTTTGGAACAAAATACAGGACTTCTAGAACCTGCTGGCATGCTGCTAGTTTCTTTTTGCAGTATCTCTGAAGAAACTATATCCTGTGACATAAACAAAAGCACACATGTTGGACTAGAGTAGGGTTAACCTCTTCAAATCCTATGTTATTTAGTTCCATTCAGTTTGATTAAATCTTCTTTAAATAGCACCAAAACAATATAATTATACAGCAAAGAATTCAACCCCAGCAGTTTTTATGGATTGTTTTGAGTTAACTCTAGTATTCAGTGAGGTTTCACGGAGTCCTGAAAACTTCACCCCTGATAAAGTCTTTTGGAGAATCATGACCCTGCCTCCTGTTTGTTTTGGCTCCACAATGGGCCAAAACAAAAAGCTCAGCATTAACAACAGCAAGTTAATGTCAAGTGGACATTGGATAGTGTTCAGAACCCAGCCTTAACTTCTCTGATCACCTATTCTGCTTGTCTCTAAAGCCTCTATGTTTTATATCTTGTACTTGTGAAATACTTTTAACATCTCAGTTACAGTTCTGGTATCTGCTGGTATCTGCATGCAGTTTAAATTTTGAATGGCAATACACAAATGAATTAATCATCATTTACCCATAAACACAGAAGCATAAATTCAATCTCAAGTTCCCACAGAACATACATCCCTTAGTGCAGGTATAATGCCTTTCAAAGGCCAGAAGCTGACGTGAGCTCCGCTGAGCTGAAATGACAGAAAGGGAGCAGTCAGATACAGAAACACAAAGAACAGGAGAGATAGAGAAGGAGCTTTTCAACAATGCTGCTTAATAAATCAAACGGGCAGATGAAGGTTCTGCAGTCTTTATGAACTCCCTGCACTGTAGCAAGCATGTTATCTCCCATCTCAGAGGTGAAAAATGAGTTTGAGGTAGTTACTAGTACATCAGGTTTTGTTCCCCACTTCCCATTTCTTGTTTAAATTTCTCTTCCGCTCTGCCAAAGTTGCTTTGAGGTGATTAGTTTGATGGTTGAGTTATTATATTTTTTCAAGACTTTAGTGTAATGTTGCCCAAAACTCTGTTCACTTAACAGTAATCTCCAACACTCGGTCTTCCTCCCACAGTCCAGCACCATGCAGGTTGGGATAGATGGTGCTCTAAATTGGTTGTAGATGTGATTCTGTTTCTTTCTGTGTCCTGGGAGTACTAGCCAGAGCACGACTGTTTATTTAGAGGCTTATACTGCCATCTTGTGGCAGTAGTGAAGACTGACAGGCTCACTTGTTTCATTCATATAGTACCATTTCACAATAGTTCATCCCAAACTGTCTTATAATGGGAGGCAAAGACTGTGTAATATTAGAGAGGAAACACCAAGTTCACAATCCCCTATTAGCAGAACTTCCTTTTCTGGAGGGTCGTCTGGTAGAACAAGGACTAAGAGAGACACAGGCATGTTTCACTGGTTTGGGAGTTCATTGAGAAACCATGAACAACAAACACGAGAGCAAACTCCTTGCCTTTGAATACAAATGTCTATTGTAACAGTTGCAACAACAATTTTAAGGAAAAACAAAATTCAGTTAACATTAGCTTGTAAGGTTGCAGGTACAGGTAATAGGCACCAGTCTGTCTAGTTTGCTGTGTGCAGATGGGATGTGTCAGTATGCCTCAAGGTAATTTGTGAGCCACAGATGCTAGTTTATGATAAATCACAATCTTTCATTACATTAAATAATACATCAGAAATCAACACTTAAGAACATTTATTCTAGAGTTAAACGGCAGTCAATACATCTTGTCTTTTTGGTTTTGATGAATTAATAAGTTGACTTTAGTGTGTGCAGCAGGAAAAGTAACTTTAATTTTAATAGACATGAGACAAAGTCTGCAGCAACATCTCCCTGTGACAACTGGATCGTCTCGTGACATCAAAGTACCTCAGTGTGACAGAAGGACTGGATCTACATCGTGTCAAGCATTCAGGATGCGCTTTTTAAGTTTTATACAAATAAACCTTTTTCAAATTTTACCAACTTTAATGATGAAAACAGAAAACTTACAAGCATTTACATGACACTATGGCGTATTAACACAAAATTATAGCTATACCTTGAGGGTAAAGAGGATCCTGTTCTACCTGTTGTGATAAATTACAGTCTTTAAATGTTTAAAATAGTGAATCATTAATCAACACATTTAACAGGTCAGACATGATTATCACACAGTTTTATGGCAGTCGTGACTTTGCTTTTTGTTATTCATTGTCTAGTTTGAAACTATAACTTGGCCCTATTCTGTGCAGCATCAGAGCTCAGATGATTTCTGAGGAAATCTTGGATCTTCTTCCACATGTGGACCTCAGCTGCTGCGTGGGACTTGGGTTCACCTCCCCACAAGACTGGCTTGCCTAAAACCCCATGGAAGCTGGAAGGGCAGTAGGGTCCATAAGGTGGCTCTAAGTAGTGTCCAGCTCCAGGGTATGACACACTCTCAAACTTCTCCTTCCTGTGACGCTTCAGTCTCTCCACCATCTCATCCACGTAAGCCTTGCTGTCCCAGTTAAGGTCACCCTCAGAGGCCACAAAGAGGAAATATCCTTTGGCTCGTTCAATGGGAATCAGGCTGCCCTTGTTCTCCTCTGCCAGAGGATTGTTTAAAACGTATTTGGTGTTGAAGGCCCCTGACTCAGTGGGAATCACTTTCTTTAAATCAAACATTAATGCAGAATGTATTTGTCTTTTCTTATAGTAGAGAGGCAAAGCTACATTGGCAGAGCAGCCATTGATCCACACTGTGGCCTCAACATCTGGTAGGTAAGAAGCAACTGATAAGGCAAGATCTCCACTTTTGGAAAGGGATATTACACCAACTTTTTTACTGGAACCCTGTGGAAAAACATGTCAATGAACAGCCATCAAAGTTGTCTTCAACAACTATGAGTCTTCCAGAATAAATGAACTCACCTTAGTTTGTTTTTTTAGAAACTCGACTGCTTCTTCCAAATAATCCAGGTGGATCTCCTTAACGTTTTTAGGCAGGTCATCGTGGCCATACAGGGCAACAGTCAGAACCAAAAATCCTCTGCTTGCCAACAGAGAGGCTCTTTTCTCTGACAGACCTCCACCAAAAGTGTACAAATCTAACACAGCTGGGAAGGGACCCCTGCCTGGAATGAAACATACATGCAAAACAAGCATATTTTTTGTATGGAGCTAAACTTATGAGTAACTGTAACTAGGACATTTTCAAGTATGTACATTTTTGTCTAAACGATGGTCAAATATCATTGGGCATAAAAACCGGGTCCAAAACTAACAACATCAAATTGCATCAAATAACACCCTAATTATAAATCAATTTACCTAACTCAGTGACAGTGATACTGACAAACCTGGAGGAGTAAACAGGACTCCTCGAATGTTCCCCTCTTTGACGGGGACCCGAATGACCCCATCTCCCATTAGAATCCTCTCATTAGTCGCCTCTGCCAGAATCCGGCCCTCACCTGCCTCCTCGTGCACTGAGAACTTTACCATGTAAGGATTAAGGGCATTTATCTTCTGAAGTCTTTTATGCAAAGAGTCCGGTGTCATCGACCAAAGCAGACCCATCGGTTCAACCCCAACGTAGCTCCCACTGAGTGAGGGGTCTCTCTTCACATCAATCTCCCCGCTGCCATCGGCTCTGTAGGTGGCCGCAGAGCTGAACACAGTTCCCTTGTCGTCGGTTGAGCTGGCTCTCAGGGAGACCACCTGCCTTGACCTCAGCCCGGCCACCTTCACCTGAATGGGCTCATCAAACAGACACCTGGCACTCGGGAGCAGCCTCAGCCTGACTTGGGAAGCCATGTCTTCAGCAACTTTCCTTTAAGTTATACGTTTAGACTTTGCCCTATAGAGAAATAAACGAAATAGTGCTACTGCACACGTTATTTTTATTACTCTAAGAGGTGCTGTGAACTTTAGCTTTTTAGAGTACACACTAGCCTTGTGGTAAAGTTAAAGAGTCCTATTGTATTTCACTCCAACTCTAGCATCCAAAGTGGATGTAAACGACAATGTGATATACGTCTTCCAGCTTTGTTTGGCTCAACAGAACTGTCAAGTTTCAAGGGTCCTGTGCGCTTTTATTTTGATGCCTTCCTTCCTACTTCCCTAACCCTGCAGTAACAGTACTACAGAAGCATTAGCGCTAGCTAAAAATCTTCTCTTCCCCCCACCAAGGGTAAAAGAGCAGCAAATATTTTTACATTTCTGTAAAAGCCTGAAGCCTCACCACCGACACTTTTGTCGAGGATTAAGGGCGTCCACGGAAGACAGAGTACAAAAAAAGCTTCGTAAAGACTTTAGCTTCACTCGTTAGAACATTTAAACATTATACATACGACTTAAGCCTGAGAACAAAAGCTTTGCCTGACGCATAACTTTCCAAATGTGGAGGCATACACTCACGAAATCTCCCACCACTACTGGAAAACCAGCAAAAAGTGTGCAGAGAGCCACGACAAATTCGAGTGCTTATCAAAACAGGAAGTTATCACCAATCCCTTCACAATAAGAGCCTGAAATGCAAACAAACGCAGAGCTGCTCAGTACCGATTATTGTTGGAGGTAGTTAACAGTATGTCAGGTTTTGTTCCCGGCTTCCTGTTTAATTCGTCTTCTTGCCAAAGTTACTTTGAGGTGACTAGCTTTGTTGAATTTCATGGTCAGTTATAATATTTTTTTTAATTTTTTTTTTATAAAACGGGCTCTGGGACGAAGGGGGTAAGGTCAAGAACAGGTCCAGGATCACACAACAAACACTCAATAATAGATCACAGATAAAAGACCACCCCCACAGGACTACTGGTAGTGGCCATGTCCTTTCCCCAACATTTATATTCAGTTCACTTAGTAATAATCTCCAACAGGTGCTCTCCAGGTACTCTATCTTCCCCCCACAGCGAAGCAACATGAAGTTTGGGATAGATGGTGCTCTAAATTGGTTGTAGATGTGATTCTGTGTCTTTTTGTGCTTTAATATCAGGAATTATTTTGTCTAATTAAATACGGACTGGCGGCTTGTCTGGGGTGTACCCTGCCTCTCTCTAAATGTCAGACAGGATAGTCTCCAGCCCCCTTAATTACCCTGAATTGGGTAAGTGGTTAAGAAAAATTTAGGGATATTTTGGCTGGGGATCGTAAGGATATTTATAAACTGAAGGAGTAAGTTTAATATTAATAATATAAATTTACCACATTTGACAGATGTACAGATAAGAGCTAGAAGCTCCATTAACAGAAAAAGAATTAACCATGCAATATATCTTATGCCAAACAATATAGTGCCAGGGCTGGATGGCTTCCCGGCTGAGTTCTATAAGCATTTCTGGGATATGCTCAGCCCAATATATTTAAAATTTATCCAAGGAATAAAACAAACTGGTATTATTCCCTGTGATTTAAACACAGCTGCTATCACAGTTCTTCTTAAACCTTGCAGGGATCCCACTGTCACATCTAGTTATTGATCACTATCACTAATGAATACAGATATGAAAATTATAACCAAGGCAGTAACAATCAGAATTGAGAAAGTCATCTCATCCATAATTCACCCGGATTAAACTGGTTTTATCAAACACAGACACTCCCCAAACAATACACCTAGACTTTTTAATTTAACGGCTTCAACAGGAAGCCGTCAGGAAAAGCTTTGTAAAGACTTGTGTGCAGAGAGCCACGACAAACTGGAGTGCTTACCAAAACAGAAAGTTACCACTGATCCCTTTGCAATAAGAACCTGAGTTGCAAACAAATGCAGAGCTGCTGGATATGTTTTTTTTTTTTTAAATAATCTCTCTTTTGAATTTAACCTTTTGGATTTAATGTCAACTTAAATACAGTTTCAGTCAGTGGCAGACCTGTAATATTTGACCTGTGCTGGTAAATGAGTATAATAGTATTTGCCAGTGTGGCAAGCATGTCCCCTTTTACTTAGAGGTTAACTCTAATGGAGCCAATGTTGCTATGTGAACTTTGCTCCAGATACCATTCCTGCTATCCAGAAAGTACCTCATGAAAAGCTATTTGTGTACACGCAGAACACCCCAAACAACGCGTAACAACTGTGCAATCCTCTATGCTGTTACATGCTGGGGGAATAGATTGAGGGTTACTGATGCTAACAGACTCAATAAACTGATATCGCAATAAAAACATGGATCAGGTGACGTCATCCTCAATATAATATATTCACATATTGCACCGCAATAAAGAATATACTTGTACCTTAAAAAATAAAAGCTAGAAAAACACATTTGTTAATTACAGGTCATCTATTTCTCAAATTTTCATGCCCTTTTCATGACAGATGGGTTTTTTCCTTTTCCTTTTTTTATTGTCACTGGCGCTTCTCCTGAGAATATCTGATAAACAACACGAGGCAGGTTCAGTATAACCAAAACCCCAGACTCACAGTAAACATCATGTCAGTCATATAAGTAGGGCTGGAAAGAAAATTGGCCCAGGCATTTTTACTAGAGATGACCCACCAGGTATTATAGGAAAAGCCATAAATCCTTTGAATAAAATCAAATGCTGTTGCTACAGTGATGTACATATATTATCTTCTTTGTATATATGTATGATTTCTATACATTTGACATCAGATGACCACTTTGGCTGTAAGATTCTGATAATTATTTATTAAAAGCTAGATATTTTAAATGAGAATAAGAAAGAAAAGTATTTCTTTGTGCCCCCCCTTTCCCATTTAATGCTCTACCTGGACCCCTGGCAAAACTTTGCTAGATCCACCCTTGCGCAGTTACCAGCTGTCAGCTCAGAGAGAAAAGGATCCTGGTGTTATTTGTCTCTCAGAAACAGTTCATAACTTCCCTTCAACTCATTCGTGTCACCTAAAAGGTAAACCTTTTTCTCCATCACCTGTTCAGCTCTGATGATTCAGTAAGGACATCTCCTGGTTTCATCATCATGTTTCCCTCTCACCACATATCCAAACCGATATCATGATGACCAGCAGCTTTTACAGCTGTGGCTCCAGCAAACATCAGCTGATACTAGAAAGTAATATTAGATAAATTCTAACAACAGCTTATCAAGTTTAAACGTGCTGCTGTTGTTTAGTGCGACATCCGCTGGTTTCCTCTTTCTGGCGCAAAGTGGGCGATAAAAAAAGAAGGGAGAAAAGCCGATCAGCTGATCATTGATCAGTTTCATGAGCAACACGAACCACCCCACACTAACTAACTAACAACCCCACACTAACGTGATGGCTTTTTAAGTAACGGTTTAACTACAGCCAGCTTGAAGGCCTGTGGTACATAGCCGATTACTAGAGATAGGTTGATCATATTTAAGATTGAAGCATTAATTAATGGTAGGACTTCTTTGGGGAGTCTTGTAGGAATGGGGTCTAAAAGACATGTTGATGGTTTGGAGGAAGTAATTACTGAAGTTAACTCAGAAAGATCAATTGGAGAAAAAGACTAAGTGAATATCAATGGTACTGAAAGTAACTGTAGATAATGTTACATCTATGAGATGATTTTTAATGATTAATTTTTTCTCTAATGGTTAAAATTTTATTTGTGAAGAAGTTTTATTTGTGAAAAACTCCTTTATAACAGGAAGAAACCTCCAGCAGAACTAGGCTCAGGGAGGGGCGGCCATCCAACACCAGCTGGGGTGACGGAAGGAAGATAGACAAAAGACATGCTGTGGAAGAGAGGCAGAGATTAATAGTAGCTAATGATTAAATGCAGAGTGGTGTAAAACACATGGTGAGTGAAGAAGAAACACTCAGTTTAAAAAAATTATTATTAATTTTAAAATGAGCCTTAGCTGCTGCGTGAGATTGAGAGTATCCAGTGAGTGATACTCTTCACACCATGTTCTGGTCAAAAATGTAGAACGAGGCTGTTGGGAGCAAAGTCAACATAGCTGTGGTTCCATGTCACACTGCCAAATTACAGCTCTGGCAGACAGCTCTGCCACTGCCTGAGATCATAAGTTACTTTTTAGCCTACAACCGTAACATCCGTAATGTGGTTTGACCTCTGATGCGCCACAAGAGATGGAAAACGGTATGAGGCTGTAAGCAGGTTAAGAGGCTAAATCAGTCCAATATTCGTCATTCTTATATGGGGTCTGTCTGTGTAGCAGATATTGAGCAAGATAATGTTATAGATGATAACTGAAGTTAAGAAAGTAAGGAAAATTATGGTTTCCCCGAAGGTGATGGAAAGAATGAGGAGAAGGGGGGACGAATTTCTTAAATTCTGCAGTAAAATGTGATCACTTAATTGTGTGTACATCCTGATATTTAAATTTTCACCCAGGTGTCATCCATATAGCAGCAATGACTTGGTGGTGTTCCAGGGTAGGATAACAAAGCCCTCTTTTCCATTTCTTCCATGTACAAGTTGGCCACAATGGGGAATTAAGAAACTGACCTTGCAGCCCATTGTTCCTTCAGTGGTGCTAGTTTCAGTCATTATGCAAATGTACTGTTTAAAACACTGGGGAAACCTGCAGACAGCTGAGACTGAAGAAGTCACTTGGATGAATGTCGAAATGTTTCAATCACTGAAAAGACAATGTACAGATAAACAGAATTGTTCTGTTTATGCATGTCTTTTGTCACTTGACATTGTATTATGTTTCCAGCAGTGATATATATTTGCAGCACTTTTAAAAAATATATATAATATAAAATGTTTAGTGTTACTTATACAATACTTATGAAACTGATGCCTAAGTTCTGTCTGCTTCCCAGGTGGTGGCAGATAATCTAAGATTTATATCACTTTTACTTTCCCGAACTGTCAAGCTGATTGGGACATCACTTCTCTCATCCAACCATTTTCCTGCCGCCCTTCTTCGGGTCACTGCAAGAGAGCTTAGGGCGCATGTGATCATGCCCTGATCACATGATTCTGTTTATCTGGACGCACAGTATGTAGTGTTTATAAGGTTGGGGAAACCTGCAGTCAGCTGAGACTGAAGAAGTCACTTGGATGAGTGATGAAACGTTTCTCCCACTGAAAACGTTACGTCCAGATGGACAGAATCAACCTTTTGGGATGATTACCATGATTATTCAGCATGCATCAAGACAAGAAAAAGTTTTTAAAATATTAAGTGTGCCCCCTTCTGGACCCACCCCTGTACTAAAGTGAAAGCAGTATCTCTCCTTTTCTCTAAGACAACATTCTGAGATAAAAAACAAAACAAAACACTGGCCTGTTGCTAACGTGTCATGTAGAAGACTTAAAGTGCAATGTAAAGAATTTTGAAATACCTTCTTTAACATGTAAGCAATGAAAGCCACTTTTCTTTTTTACCTTCCATTTCTTAATGATGCCCAACTTTCTCTTGGTTTATTAAATAAAATCCTAATTAAATCCATTGAGGTTTATACTTCTAATATAGCAAAATCTACAAAAATTCAAGGGGCATGAATACTTTTTTAAGGCACCTTACATTTTTTTAAAAAGTGATTTTTTATTCTGCTTATGCATTTCTGACTAGAGCTTTTTTCGTGTGTCTGACTCTCTTCTGACTACAAATATGTAGGACTGCTTTCTTTCATTTGCGCAAAATCTCTCAAATTAGAAACATCCTATTTAAGAGTGATGTTGAAAAACTAGTTTACGCATTATTACTTCTAGGCAGAACTACTGTAATTCATTATTATCAGGTTGTCGTAAAAATTCCCTGAAACACCTTCAGGTGACCCAAAATGCTGCAGTAAGAGTACTGACAGGGAAAGAAGGACCATATTTAAGAAAAAAAACATTCCAAAACAAAGAAGTGAGAGTTCAGGAGGCTAGCGGAAGAGACACAGCAGTTAAGAGGGCTGACCAGGAGGCTGGCGAAGAAAGACGGAGCAGATCTGGAGGCCGACCATGACTGTAAAGATCCTCGGCTGACAAAAGACCATTGTCAGTTTATACTTCAAGGACATCCTTAATCACACTAACAAGTCTTCTGTAGAGGAAGTAGAGTAGGGGATGAGTCTGGGCACTGAGGCAGTCTTTGGTGGGAGGACCCCCTAGGGTGGATTTTTATGAGAATCAGCACCCCCAAGTCTGAGGCCATGTTCCTCAGCTGGAAAAAAGTGGAGCGGCCACTCCGAGTCAGGGATGAGTTGCTGACCGAAGTGAAAGAGTTTATGTATCTCAGGGTCTTGTTCACCTATCAGGAGAGAGGGGATTCCTTTTTTGATTCCTTTTGACTGTACATTCCTGTCCTTGGTTTCGGTCATCTCTCCTGATCTTCTCATTCTATAGGAATGTATTTAGGTTTAATGAGAGTAAAAGAATATTTAAGCGTTAACATGAAGTGGAAACTTGAACATTTAAATAGTTGTTCATGCTTTGAAACGGCTAGAACGAGGAATTAAACTGTCTAATCCAGGGAATAATTGCATTAAACATAAAAAAAACCTTTAATTGAAATCCATCCATCTATAATATTCAAGTTTAAGGCTTGGTAATTTAGTAACATCATGTAAGATCATGAGATTAAATCTATTGGGCCCAATTGTAGTGTAGTGTATGGCGCTAATGCGTTAACGAGCTAACTGCACTAACGCGTTGACGCCATGCAGCCCCATGCACGGGGCAATCCGCATTAACTCGCTAACGGAGATTTGCCGCGTTAATGCGGTTATGGCGTTAACGTGATTTTAACAAGACTAACGCTGACAGCACTAGAAAATCTAGAATAGAAAATGAAATTATTATGGTTTTGGTAAGAGAAATTTAAATTACCAAACTGCATGAAACTGAACATTAAAACAAAACATTAAAGGGAGGGATAGCAGGGATTGGAGTGTGTCAAGGTTAACATATCACATTTATCTATACCAGAGTTGCAAATGTTTAACAAAAAACCAAAGGCACATCCTGTTCTTCCACAAATCATTACCAAATCCAAATTCAAACATTTTTACTATGGAGCAAAGCGACCTGCAGAAAATAACTGCTAAAGCACTTGCAAAGAAACTGGAGAGACTGCAATGTGATAGAAAAGCTAAATTAAATAAAGCTAATCATCTAAAAGAGAGTATATGAAAATAATATCTATATTGTAAGTATATCACTAGATATAGATAATAGTATCTATATCTATATGGTTCAAGCCTCAATTAATGATTTTGTTGTTTTGTGTAATGAAGCAAAAACTATTCATGGTTCTTTGATCTGTGTGTTACCAGATGATGAAAATGAAAAGCATGAAACATCGTTTAAAGCAAAAACAATGTGTTATGATGAGTTTATTTATGAAGTGAGTGAATGGTTATCTGGTTGTGAACATTTGCATTTAAAATATTGGTGTTGATGATTGTGTTAATCCAGAGGACAGTGTTTCAAATGTGGCTGGTAAGCCTTCCACCATTAAAAGGTCAACTAGTGGTAAAATAAGCACAACTTCCTCTTCAAGAATAAAAGAAAAGGCAGGAAAAAGCTGTGTAACACACAGATTCTAGGTCTGACCAACAATCTCCATCACCAGCCAGCGTTGCCTTCTACTTTTAAATATCCTATGAACCTCAAGTTAAGCAGCAATCTAAGAGCGAAATACTCTACCGGCTCCATTGATTTGGTGCTGTGAGGTTTTTACGATAAGATGGGGCGTGGTAACTCAAAGAATAGCCATTTTTTAATACAAGGCATTCCCGTTGTACCCTGACAACCAATGTGTGTGTTTACCCAAGTAAAACTGCATGACAATCTACCTTTCTTTTAGTACAGGTAAGCAGTAATATTCTATAATAACTTCTCACACCTTCTATTCGAGCGCCCTCTGTCAGACATCATTTACAGTTTCAATAAAGCTGCATTCACAAACACTGCAACCCAGTTTTACTGTTAAGCGACAATTACAGTTCACCGTTTTGAGTTGTTTGTATCCACTTATCAGGAACCCGCCTATAGTTTGAAAGTCCAGGGCATGCAAAGTTCATTCTTGCAAAATGCTCGACTTTAAAGGGACCGTCAGTGTGACTATGCTGCAGTCTTTCCAGATGACTGCAGCAAACAGTGGACTGACTTGTTCATTAATTTACATTGAAATCAGTTGTTAAAGAACTTCACTATGGTGAATGATTAGTCAATGACTGAATAATCAACAGACTTGTAACCTTTCAGTAACATGTATGTGCTGTATGAACTATAATATTAAAAAATATTATGTTACTCTTGTACATGTATTCAGGGATCATGCTGCTAACTCAACAAAAGCAATCAGGTCAGATGTTCTAAAATAATCTACAAATTTACACCGGACCGTTTGTTTTGAAAACAGCTGAAATATAATTTGATCATTTCTGGAGCAGATTTGACATCGGCTTTCAGGATATCCACGAACAGATCGACATGTTACATACTACCCTAAAACTCAGTGTAGAAGCGCACGAACGTTTAAGCGGTTGATAAGCGGCGGCTGGCTTGACTGTGGTGGGTAAAAACACCGATGTCAATACATTAAAGTGAAATAAAATCAGCCACTTTTTGCAGGCTGACTTAAACTCTGCAAAACCGATTTTCTCAAGAATAAACCACTGCAGTAAAGCAAACGTCACCCATTTTATATATATTTCCTAAAAATAAATTTATATATCTTATGCTTAACTTTTGCAAATAGGTAATATTTTGATAAATTTTCCGGATATTTAATGTTGCTACATTCTCGCCGAAATCGTCGCACTATTTTGTGCACCAGAGACAGTGTTTTTTCAGAACTTTACTTCCAGTTCTGAATTTCGTTTGAAATGCATTCTGGGATACTTGGCTAAGGCGAAGTCCAAACAAGTCGTCACCAGAAGAACGAAGATCTTCGCTTACTTTGAGGGTATTTTGAATTTAAAACATATTTGGACTGCGACTCAAGTCTGTCATAAGTCCGCACGATCACGGGTACTTCGAGAAACAAAACCGACCACAAGACTCATTCTCTTCGGTGAGTTTTGGTTTTAAGAAAAAAAAAAAAACCCATCCATGTAAAACTCTCTTTCGGCTGTTGCACATTTATGGAGATAAATTTGTCTCGAAAGGTTGAAAAATGCGTATGAAAATGCTCACAAATCCGTGCTTCAGTCCACACAGATACACAGCAATGTAAACATATGGAAAACTATTTTGCAAGTACATGTTACAGTACAGTGATAATTTTCGTAATTCAAAATTTGAACTTCACAAATCTACCATTTCTTTTATATGTAGTCTTTTTTATTTAAATATATATTTATTTACAGTCAACCATGTTACACATTGCTCAAGCCTTTAATTCAGTTGTGTTAATTTAAAAAATCAAGCTCTAGTTCTATTGTTTTTCTGAGCTTCTGTGTTTTGTTGTTGTTGTTTCATTTTGGGTTGGTTTTTTTTTTTCTTAACTTTTAAAGACATGCAGTTCTAACAGGTTAGCCACTATAAATATATGACTTTATATGACATGATGCAGGGCTCGCAAAATTTCAAAATCCCTGGTAGCCCTTCGGGCAGGGACTCTTCAGTTTTTGGTAGCCCAAAATAAATTTAAGTAGCCCGAATAAAAAAAGGGAGCAATTTTTTTTAATGTTTTGTTTCCGTTACAATATAATATTGTAACGGAAGCAAAAAATTAATCAAAAAATTGTTGAAACACAAATTACAATATTGTATAAAAATTACAATCATCAACTCAAATACTTGGTTGTAATTGAACAGAAATTTCTATGAACTTGTAAGAACTGTACAACAGGAATCAGTCTGTGTCAGATCCTGAATTTGAAATTTCCACTGAAATCACAGGTAAGAGGCAAGTGGAACCAAGATCTAGGCCATTTGCTTTTTGAAGTTTGCAAAGACTGCTAAATTTTGCCAGTGGTAGTTCACTCTTTGCAACATAGTAGGCTGTTCTAAACAGATTTTTCAGGTTGATTTTTAGTATGTTATTTGCAGACTGAGCAATAATCCATTTCTTGCATTTCTCATGGGTTCTAATGGGGGCCTTTCTTAAAATTACTGGTCCCAGTAACAAAGGCACTTGTCGACTCAGAAATCGAGGGAAACCAACAACACACCCGGCAGAACATTATGTTATTTACACGGGTGCACATAAGTGGTCCGCATGTGCGCATTCGCTGTCAAAATAAAAGACGCGCACCAGATAAGAAGTTGCAACGCGCGTTTGCGTCCATATGAAAGGCACTGTTTTTGTCCGCTAGAGTGGGATTTTCATGGCACATTCTGCACCAAATCTCTGTGCATTCATCATTTGTTTAAAGCCAGCTCACCTCCTGCAACCACTTTTCCGAGAATACGCGCTTCTTTTGTGGTTCGGACTCCATCTGACATTTCTTTGGAGGTAGAGGAACACCAAAGTAATTGCTCAAAGGAGCTTCTTCGACATCTTTAAGAGTTCTAAACAAATGTCTGTCCTCCTCCAGAAAATCTTATGGACGCAAACACGCGTTGCAACTTCTTATCTTGTGCGCGTATTTTATTTTGACAGCGAATGCGCACCTGCGGACCACTTATGTGCACCCCTGGTTATTTAGCTTGTCATATTCCAGCCACAGAAATTCTTTTGTCCATGAAACCATAAAGCTGCACTTTCTTTTTGCCTTATAGTCTGATTTGTCATAACTTTTCCGTTTTGTGGTAAGCTTTTCTTTGGCTGTCACTTCTTCACCCTGACCGGTCTTATTTGGCTCAGCAGAACTAAAATATATATCCTGCTGCCTTTACACACGCACTCACATAACGCTCAGCGATTCTCTGCGCGATCAACCTCTCACATGTTTAAGCTTCCTGCAGGAGATTTCACTTGTCATGTTTGATAGTAAACTAACGATTGATAAGACGATGTCAGAGGAGTTGGTGCGCAAATTATCGTCACTCACCAATCAGTACTGTCGCTCTCTATACACAGTTCGCGCGATTGCAAAGTGAAAGCAAAAAACAAGCGCAAATTCAAATGCGATTTCAATATGTCACATATAGGGCTGCTCGATTATGGCAAAAATGATAATCACGATTATTTTCACTGAAATTGAGATCTCGATTATTTGATGATATTTATTTAACAATAACAATGTATTGAATAATGGCTTTAAAGATTGTCAAAAATAGTATAAAATAGTGTGCAAATACTGATAACAGTGCAAATGTTTGCAATATAAAAAATAAAATGTAAACATCTATGTTTAGTGAACTTTGCCATGTCGCTCTGTGGTGCAGCTAAGACACCAAAGTTTACACACTATGTCTACTTGATCCACGTCTGACTCCGCGAACCCATAATGTTTCCACAACACTGAAGGGTTTTTTTTTTTACCTCTCTTTTCAACCAACAGCAGTCACTCTCCTCTCCAAATAACTTCTGCTTAGCTTTCCGAGCTTCCCTCTGTTAGCTCCTCTTAATTGTTGTGCCGCGTGTTCGAAACGCAGAGAGGTGCGCTCGATTTGCCACACGGAGCAGCGCGAGAGTAAAGCACGAGGGAGGTGCTAATAATCGGCTCAGTCACTTTTAATGATCGTTGAAAGCCCAGATCGTAATTTAGATTAAAATTCGATTAATTGAGCAGCCCTAGTCACATATTGACAGTGGTTCACCGATGCCAATGACATATTTACCCAGCTACATTTCCGAAGGAATGCAAAAGCATTGACATATATTTTTCCTTCCTATGATAGCCCGACGGGCAGGGCAGGGATAGATTCTGGTAGCCCGACTGGAAAAATCGCTAGCCCCGGGACGTCGGACTAGCGATTTTGCGAGCCCTGTGATGTATTACTGGAGATTAGAAAGTACACTATAAGGCAGGTTGTAAAGTATTAAAAAGAATGTCATGTGTTTCGCGCATGAGTGGGACAGAATATGTCCTGCAGTTCTAGAATTGTTCTGCAAAATTATTACATTTATTTTTGATAATTTTTGTACATTTTACCAAAATTTATAGAGAGGTATTTTCATAGTGTTTTAATACTACCAAATATCCTTTTTAAACAGAAATAGAAATTATTTTTATCAACCGTTCTTTGGTCTGTTAGGAGTACAGAAAGCACACTGAGCAGAATGCACACTGAGCACAAACTGGGACAGTGGATTATTTTAAACACTGGATGGTAGTAATGGCACCCTTGAGTCTTTATCTGTCCCTCTGTTTGTTTAAAAACATAAAACAATATGTAATATGGATCAGTCTGTCTCTGAATCTTCTTACAAAAAGAATTGTGTAAGGGGAGTTTTTATGTTACATTCATAAAGTCCAATCTTTTTCTCTTTTTCAGAAAAGATGTCCTCTCAAGTGAGACTGAAGCTGCTGCCAAGCATCAAATGTATGTTTGATGAGCCCATTCAGGTGAAGGTGGCCGGGCTGAGGCCAATGCAGGTTGTCAACATGAGAGCCAAATTAACTGATGACAAGGGAGATGGTGTTCGGCTAATCGGCCACCTACAAGGCTGACGGCAATGGGGAGGTCGACCTGAAAAGAGACCCCTCGCTAGGTGGGAGCTACATTGGAGTAGAACCCATGGGTCTGCTGTGTTTCATGAGGCCACTTACTATGCACAAAATATATCTAAAGACAAATGCCATAAACCCCCAGGTGGTGAAGTTTTCTGTGCATGAGGAGGAGGGCAGATTAATGGCAGAGATGACAAATGAGAGGCTTCTGATGAGAGATGGGGCCACCAGGATCCCTGTCAATGAAGGGAACATCCGTGGAGTCCTTTTCACTCCTCCAGGTACTGGAGGTGGCTCCAAGCTTTCTGTCTTCATTTTAGTTTATTTAACATTAACCAGCTTATAAATCAGCATTGTTTCCTTCATCTCAGAAATTAAACCTTTGCTGCTAACAAGAACCTTTTTCCTTTCTTCCAGGAAAAGGTCCTTTTCCTGCTGTGTTTGATATTCCCACCATCATATCTGAGGCAAGACCCAGTCTATTGGGTAACAAAGGCTTCGTGGTTCTCTCAATGGCGGTGTACAATAAGAAGGGTGACAACATCACAGAGACCACTTTGAAGAAGCAATGAATTTCTTAAAACAGCAACCAAAGGTAAGCGCAGAAAGGTGTTTCATACTAGTTACGGGTTTATTTTTTTTCCTTAAGAAAGTACATGAGAGTGACTATCTTTTAAAAGATTTAATTGATTTCAGCAGTTGAAATTACAAGTTTCGGCATGCTGGACCTCAATGTGAACCAACAATGCGCTTAACAAAAAGGATGACCCTGTAAGCGGGCAATACATTTTTATACCACAACAAAAACTATTATTATGACCGATCTTCTTTGGGAAACGACGCAGCCGATCCTGCCGTCCCTGACTGGATCTTCTCCCACACTTCATTCACATATGACCTCATCTCTTATCTGCTCCTTTTCATGGAAAAAAGAAAGAAAAACACCTTTCCCGCTAACCTTGTTGTATTAAATATTAGCTAGCAATTTGCAGCCTGTTCTTTTCTTCTTATTATCTCAGTCTGGGACATTCTTTTCAGACTCCCTTGGCCCAGAAAAATATCCCCCTGACTTTAACTAGTTATGATGTGCAAGTATGTTTGTCAACATGTCAGTCTCAATAATTTAATTCAACCATAGCACTGTATTGATGCATTTGACCTTTATTACACATTGCCAACTTTTAATGAGCACAATTGCAATTTGTATATAAAAAAAAAATCACGAAACAAATTAGCTTTATTTAATTATTTAAATCCTTACATACTAAAGGAAAGGTTATGTCTCTGTAAGCAGTGTAATCTCAGAGAGTAAATCTGTGGATCCCAGGTGGAATACCTGCTGTATTCCTGTAGCTAATGGGGATCTTAATTAGCTTAAGTTGAGACAAAAACAGAAGAAATCAATTTAGACTTGAGAATAAGAAATGTTGAAGATCACTAAGCAAGAAATGGATATACAAAGTTATTACAGCATTTCCAACTTTCAATATGAGATGTTAAGAAATTCAGCTAAGAGAGTCATACAGCACAGAATCAGAATACTTTAATAATTTCTCAGGAAATTACATGGGTTACAGTTGCTCCACGAGAGTAACAGACTAAACTAATTAAATAATACAATATATTACAACGTTTACAAATGAAAGAAATAGCACTAATATATACAAATTGCTAAATTATAACTATCAAGAATATTACAAATGTCATGTGTGCAGGCAGGAGAAGAGGACCCAAATGCTGGACTCAGAGGCAAAACGTGAACTCAAAACTCTCCTTTATTGCAGGTTGGGAGGAATACAAATCCAAAACAGAATCTTCACAGAAGGCACAGGAGCACAAAGGGCAGTCCAAAATAGAACAGGCGTCACGAGTCCAAAACAGAGTCCAAGGCAGAAAACATTGGAAAATCCCAGCAACAGGAGTCCAGAACAAAACACACAAGCTGGGTCAGCCACGAATCCACAGGGGCAAAGTCCAACGGCAGTTCTGGAGGCTGACCCGGAGGTCGCCGGCACAAACTCCATACAGCAGTTCAGGGGGTCGACCTGGAGGTGGACAGCACATGAGCCCAATCAAGAACCGTTCAGGGGGCCGACTGTGTGGGAGGCAGCGGCGGCGTGGACGAAGCAAGTCTGGAGGCCGACCGTGTGGACGGCAGCGGTGGCGACGCAGGCGAAGGAGATCTGGAGGCCGGCCACGCGGAAGGCAGTGGTGGCGACAGAGCACATCTGGAGGCCGACCACGCGGAAGGCAGTGGCAGCAACGACCTCATTCAGGAGGTCGCCCTCGACAGCGGTGACGTCCAACCAGAGGCCTGATAGGTAGCCAGTGAAGGTGAGATGGCCCAGGCCGAGCCGAACCAGATGGAGGTGCAGCAACCGTAGGACCAGACGAGGCAGGACCAGACGAGGCAGCGTAGCAGCTGAAGGACCAGACGCTGCAGGTGACCGTATGGAAGTTGCAGGGGGTGGCTGAACGGACTCCCCAGAGTTGTCAGCGGACACGAGGATGTGTGGGCTGGGTCCTCCAGGACCCCCAGCTGGTGAGGCGTGATGCTGGCCGAGCTCACCAGACCCTCCAGCTAACGAGGCATGATGCTGGCCGGGCTCTCCTGAACCCCCAGCTGACGTGGCTTGATGCTGGCCGGGCTCTCCTGAACCCCCAGCTGACGTGGCTTGATGCTGGCCGGGCTCTCCTGAACCCCCAGCTGACGTGGCTTGATGCTGGCCGGGCTCTCCTGAACCCCCAGCTGACGTGGCTTGATGCTGGCCGGGCTCTCCTGAACCCCCAGCTGACGTGGCTTGATGCTGGCCGGGCTCTCCTGAACCCCCAGCTCACACAGAAGATGACTGGATGGGCCCCTCGGACCCTCCAGCAGAGGCGGACAGCTGAAACAGTTCTTCTGAACTGCCAGCGGAGACTGCCAGCGGCATGGGAGCCGCGAAGTGCTGGATTGGCTCACTCAAACTTCCAGCAGGAGCTGATAAAGGGCCAGAAGGCATTGAGACCCCTGGCTGAGGGTGTAGATGAGTGGCTGACTGGATGGGTGACAACACTGGAGCCTGAACTGGTGACAAAGCTAATGACTGAACTACTAACAGAGCTACTGACTGAGCTATGGACTGTAATAAAGGTTGTAGTGATGCTGGTTGTGATGATGGCTGAGTTGCTAACAGAACTGAAGACAGTTGCCGCTAGCTCAGTCTACCGTTCAGTTGCTGCTAGCTCAGTCTACCACTCCACCACCTATTACACCTCTACCACAATCAGCCCCGCTACCTGTAGCTCAGTCTTCAGCCCCGCTGAAGACTGAGCTAGCGGCAACTGAACGGTAGACTGAGCTAGCGGCAACTGAACGGTAGACTGAGCTAGCGGCAACTGAACGGTAGACTGAGCTAGCGGCAACTGAACGGGGGACTGAGCTAGCGGCAACTGAACGGGGGACTGAGCTTGCGGCAACTGAACGGGGGACTGAGCTTGCGGCAACTGAACGGGGGACTGAGCTTGCGGCAACTGAACGGGGGACTGAGCTTGCGGCAACTGAACGGGGGACTGAGCTTGCGGCAACTGAACGGGGGACTGAGCTTGCGGCAACTGAACGGGGGACTAAGCTTGCAGCGACACAGAAGACTGAACAGAGGGCGACTGAGGTTGAGGTGAAAACGGTGGTGGAGTTGACGACTGAGCTACAGGCCGGGCAGCTAACTGGGCTACAGGTAGCGGGGACACTGGAAACTGGGCTAGTGGCTGCTGAGCAGGTGACACTGGAAACTGAGCTAGTGGCTGCTAAGCAGGTGACACTGGAAACTGAGCTAGTGGCTGCTAAGCAGGTGACACTGGAAACTGAGCTAGTGGCTGCTAAGCAGGTGACCCTGAAAACTGAGCTGAAGGTTGCTGGGCAGCTAACTGAGCTGAGGGTAGAGGTGGAAGTGAAGCAGGTGGTGAAGTAGAGGACTGAACTACAGGCTGGACTGATGGCAGAAACCTAGCAGGCTCTACTTTCTCCAGGGGTCCAGAGGTGGCAACTGACTCAAACTCAGCGTCTGGGGAAGCCCTGGGGAGAATCTCCGTCCTGACTGGGCCGACAGTTGTGCTGCAGGTCCCATAACAGCCGCCTCAGGAGAGAGTGGAAGTGTGGCGGGGTGAAGATGGCGAGAGTGCAGTTTCTTCCTTAATGGAGGATCAACGATTTGGCAATAAACAACGACGGGAAAGGCCGCTGATGCCGAGAATACCAAGAGGTGAGGGCTTCCAGGAGGGCAACTGATTTTACCTTGCCCGGACCGCCCATGCCAAATAGTTCAAAACAGAGCCTCGCCCTCAAATCCGTTATTATGTGCTTAAGTCTTTTAATGTCTGACGGTAAGCTGACGGTAAATGTAGTAGATGACAAGAAATGGTCAAAAAACACTACCTGGATAAGTCTCTTATGATTGTCTGCAGCATGGATTACACTCCAGCAGAAATCCCACAACTGCTTGAGCATTTCCCCCTCAGTGGCAAAACCTGAGTCTGCTAGGTCAATTTTGTGGTTGCGTCGCTCTGTCATGGATCGCTGTGTGCAGGCAGGAGAAGAGGACCCAAACGCTGGACTCTGCTTTATTGCAGGCTTGGGAGGAATACAAAACAACATCAAACTAAACTGGGAAATCTAAGGAAGTGAACTTAAAAGGAAAGACATAGCATGCAAGGGGAACTGACGTTAACGACGCGACGCTAAACAAAGGACAACACACGCTGTAAATACACAGGCAGGAACACGAGGGAACGAGGAACAGGTGGCAACACAGCTGGGAGAAATCAGACCTAACGAGACAGAGGAAGTCAAACTAGAAACACTGACATGAGACATGGACCTTCAAAATAAAATAGGAAATCCACGGACTGAACTCAGAGACAACACCAACAGAGAACGGAGGGAACGCGGTACAGGGACCTGAGAGACATGAGACATGACTGGGGAACAAGAGAATAGAAACCAAAACCCCAATAGTCATAAACATCGAACCAAAACGAAAACAGACTAATAAACAACAATGCAAAATCAAGACACTGGGCCACAGGCCCAGGACCGTAACAACAGAGGTGAAATATTTATTATTAACATTCAACTCTAACATGTGAGACTACGTCATTTGTTATTTTACTGTAGAGCACGTGCAAAGGGTGTAACTACTGCAGTGTGTACAGTGTATCAGATGGAGGAGTTGTACAAGGAGATGGCCACTGGCAGGAATGATTTCCTGTGTTGTTCAGTGGGGCTTTTTGGTAATCTCAGTCTCTCACTGAACGTGCTTCTGTGACTAGCCAGCACATCATGGAGGTATTACCCAGCATTTCCCTTATCTTGGACAACATCCGCCTCTCAGACACCACCCTAAAGGAGTCCAGCGCTGTTTCCACAAAATTACAGCCTTGCGGATCAGTTTATCGAGTCTGTTGGCATATGCGACCCTCAACTTGCCACCCCAGCATCCAGCAGCATAGAGGATAGCACTGGCCATAACAGACGCAAAGAAAATCCTGCGCACTGTCCGACAGATGTTTAAAGACCTCAGCCGCCTAAGATAATAGAGACGACTCTGGCCCTTCCTGTAGTGTGCAGTGGTGTTTTTAACTCAGTCCAGTTTTGTCACCGTCCTGGGTCGGTGACCCAGTGTTTTGTGTATTGTTATTATTATTTTATGATTTAATTGTGGTTTGTGATTTCTAGTGTTAGTATGGGTTCAGTTCTGTGCCAGTCTGTTTCCTGTTTTACTTTGAAGGTCAATGTATTCTGTTTTGCTTCCTCCTCACCTCGCCTTTGTTATTAGTGTCAGCTGTGTTTCCCAGGTGTTTGCCCTCTGCCCTGTTCTCCACCTGTATTTAGTGTCTGTGTGTGTTCCCGTTCGTTCTCGCGTTGTCCCTCATACTAGCCTGTGTGTTCTGTTCCAAGTTCTGTTTTCTAGTTTTCCAGTTTAGTTTCTGTTTTGATTTTTGCCAGTGTGGCAGCACGAGGTGAGGATAAAGTAAAATACTCTTCACAGTTTAAAAGACAACACCACCCTGGGAATTTCACCCAGAGAATACTAGAAGTAACACTAATCACCAAAAAGGCACTTAGGTTCATTATACTCAGTACAGAGACAAGGTTCAATGATAAAACAGTTTAACAATTTATTAATAATTATTTAAAACAGCATATAAAAGCACAATCATAAATATCAATATACAAACATTCTAAAAAAAAGAACATTTAGAGCCGAGGCTTACCAGTGGAGGGGCCGGGATACCACGCACCAACTCAAAAAAAACAGAAAAGAAAACTCACCCATACGGTGCAGCAGACTATCACCCACTCACACTAATAAACTAAAAAAAGACAGGTGTGTAACACTCAAAAGATCCCGCCACCAAGGCACCCCCATTCTCCTCCACGTCAGGCCCTCCGCATCTGAATAAAAGAAAAAAAAAGAAAATTATAACATATTACAACAAAACTAATATGCAGCACTGGGGGATAACCCAACTGCAGGACCACACTGGTGGTCCGCAGCTAGAAAAAGAGCCTCCCACCAGTGGCGTAACAAAAACCCAAACTACAAAATCAAAACAGCAAAACAAACATACAACCTAAATAAAACTTTAAAATCTGGAGCAGACGGAATCGCCGTATTGCTCCAACTTGCCGTCTGCCCGACTATAAGTTAATCATCCAGTCAATCAATGTGCACGCCAGCCGACTCCCGTAGCCGGCATGCATATGGCCACTGTCCACGCTGACATCCACTTTAAAAGGATGGCAGCAGCAGGAAAAAGAACCCTCGCAACAGGAACAGACGGTAAAAGCAAAGCAGCAGCACTTCAGTTAGCGTAGTGTAAAAAAAAAGCTGTAGCGACCTTTCGGTAAGGCTACTGGTCGCTCACTAAGGCCCACACTTCCGAGTAAACAGCGTCACGAATCATGAACGGAGTGGCTCATAGGAGGCTTCTACAGCTACGACCTAAAAACAATATCGGTTTACCACCAAGTAAAGTAATGTACACACTACACTGAGTAAACACCTACCAGCCACGATGGAGGCTTCAGAAGGGTAATCCGCAGATGATCTCTGCAACACCAAGGGAAGTCAGGTGACCAAAAAGGAGATCACAGGTAAGCGATCCAGGAATGCTCAAATGGCCACTATTTATACTAGCGCCCCCCTAATGCGCCAGGCCGAAAGTGGGTTGAACCAAGACATAACATTCATCCTGCCACACCAGCAATAAAGCTAAGGTTCTTTGAATTTAAGTTTCCGCCTCTGTGAGCCTGCATATTGCATATACAGACCATGACAAGTTTATTGTCTATGTG
Source organism: Pelmatolapia mariae (assembly GCF_036321145.2). NCBI lineage: Eukaryota > Metazoa > Chordata > Actinopteri > Cichliformes > Cichlidae > Pelmatolapia > Pelmatolapia mariae. Next base: position 27,560,334 of record NC_086243.1, on the reverse strand, counting down.
TACTCCAAGGTATTCATAGTCCTCCATAATGTCCACATGGACCCCCTGGATTGAAACGGGTCAAGCGTTTCCTGGTCCTCCAAAAGTCCACAATCAGTCACATCATTTCCAAGTTTCAATATGAGATGTTTTCAGAAACTCAGCCAGAGCCAAACAGTACCAAACAAGCCTGACAGAGGTAGGCAGCAAAAGATTTAAAAAACTCTGGAAAACTAGTGAGAGATGCGTCTAAAGACCCTAGAAATACTGGCAAACATATGCAGAGGCAGATCGTGTGGAATCTTTTATGTGAGGACCCAAATGCAGACCATAAAAGACTGTAACGGGAAATAACTAAAAGTGTGCCATTATTAAGGCAGATACACCACAATAGGAGAAGCATACACAAACCAAACAGAGGATCACCTGAACTTGGAAAACTAAGCAAATAAGACAAAACGCGGAACATTAGAGAGGCCTTGGAAATACTGGGAGGACACAGGAGAGCCATGAGGGAAAAGCAGACGCCACGAGGTGACAAGGGGAAGAGGAAACATATGGGAACACAGCTGATACAAACTAACCTGATGCCACAAGGAAAGCAAAACTAAACATACTGTACATGGAAAACAGGCGACTGTCAAAATAACACAGGAAACCTAGACAGACGTGAACATGATTGACAGATGGGGAGCACGCACACTGTAAAAAGAAAGAGGGGAAAAGGGGACTGGAGATGAGACATGGACATAAGAAAGCACAAACAAAACATGATGGCTGGGGGGGAAACACACATTACAGAAGGAATGGGTCACACGGGGAAAACATGTAATCAGGAGGAGGAGACGGGAGACAACTACATTACTGAAACACATGAAGGGTGTGGGAGACTTAAACACAGGGGATGAAGACACAAGCGGAATCTAATAGATAAATTATAACAGGGTAACCTAGGTGTTATGTTTACATACACTGCTAAGATGGTGAAGGGTTGCTTTACAGGGGGACTGAATATGAACATATACTCAGTTACCAGTAGGGGGCTCTGTGACTGATAGAGATAGAATGATGAGAGGAAGAGAGAAAGTATTGTGGTATGTAATGGATGGCTAACTACTGTTGAATACACGTTCCACTATAAACCAAGCTCCGTCTCCGTTCTTCTGTCGAAAACACCACAAATTGGCGACGAGGATGAGTGCATCAGTTCCGAGTCCACCATCTTTTCTTCCACATGTGGGTGAGCCGCCGATTCCATTTACTACATGGCGGAAAATATTCAACAATTACGTGCTAGTAATCAATACCACGGGAGACGCATGGCCGGATGCTAGGAAACGTGCTGTTTTGCTACACTGCTTGGGCCCGGAGGGACAGCGGTTATTCTACACGTTACCGGAGCAAGATGATACATATGCTGACGCCATGAGCGCACTGGAGAAGCACTTTGTTCCGAAAGTGAATGTCGTGGCATGCCGTCATACATTCAGACAGCGTATTTAACGAGCGGATGAGACTGTTTCTCAGTATGTGGTGGCTCTGAGAGCGTTAGCTTCATCTTGCAACTTTGGACAAATGGAAAGTGAAATGATAAGAGATCAGTTAATCTCCAACGCTCATCTCAGCGCTGTGAAAGACAAACTGTTACTGAAGGACGATCTCACACTGGATAAGGCTCTAACTATTGCCGGCCAGGTGGAAGCAGCAGTCAAAAACGCTATTCTACTCTCCACACCCGGCTCGTTTCCGACCACGCCAGTTCAGACAGTCGACGCGGCAAATTCTCACTCTCACCAGAAGAGAGGACCTCGCCCTGCTAAAGGCTGCACTCCAGACCAGCGCAAACGGGGAGGTTCAAAGCAGCAGCAGCAGAAGTGCTTCAGGTGTCATCACTTCCTGTTCCTGCTCAAACACAGTGGTGTTTCTGAGTAGCTTATCTGCTTAGCAATTTAATTAAAAACTTTTAAATACATTCTTTTTCATAGTATAATCTTCACGTGCTTCATCCGAAGCACACTTTCTGTGTACTCACTACCTAATTTATAGCCAAAGTAGCTGTAGCTGAAAAGCCTTCAGCTGATCCAAAATGCTGCAGCAAGAGTACTGACAGGGACTAGAAGAGAGAGCATATTTCTGCTGTTTTGGCTTCCCTTCATTGGCTTCCTGTTAAATCCAGAATTGAATTCAAAATCCTGCTCCTCACATACAAGGTCTTAAATAATCAGGCCCCATCTTATCTTAATGACCTTGTAGTACCATATCACCCTATTAGAGCACTTCGCTCTCGCTCTGCAGGCCTACTTGTTGTTCCTAGAGTATTTAAAAGTAGAATGGGAGGGAGAGTCTTCAGTTTTCAGGCCCCTCTTCTGTGGAACCAGCTTCCAGTTTGGATTCGGGAGACAGACACTATCTCTACTTTCAAGATTAGGCTTAAAACTTTCCTTTTTGCTAAAGCATATAGTTAGGGCTGGATCAGGTGACCCTGAATCCTCCCTTAGTTATGCTGCAATAGACGTAGGCTGCTGGGAATACCCATGATGCATTGAGTTTTTCCTTTCCAGTCACCTTCTCACTCACTATGTGTTAATATTGCATTGAATCATATCTGTTATTAACCTCTGTCTCTCTTCCACAGCATGTCTTTCATCCTGTTTTCCTTCTCTCACCCCAACCGGTCGCAGTAGATGGCCGCCCCTCCCTGAGCCTGGTTCTGCCGGAGGTTTCTTCCTGTTAAAAGGGAGTTTTCCCTTCCCACTGTCACCAAAGTGCTTGCTCATAGGGGGTCATATGATTGTTGGGTTTTTCTCTGTACCTATGAAGCCCCTTGAGGCGACTTTTGTTGTGATTTGGTGCTACATAAATAAAATTGAATTGAATTGAATTAGGTGTGGTTCTCACAAGCTAATGATAAAAACCGTCCAGCTGCTTCTTCAAAATGCAACAACTGCGGGGAAAAAGGGACATTTTGCCAAGGTATGTAAGTCGTCAGTCAGTGAAGTGAGAGAAGTAGTGGTTCCAGAATTGGCAGTACTGTGCGTGCAAGATGCTAAAATGATGGCAGCTATTCAAGATAAGCTTACCTGCACTGTCGACATTGAAACTGTACAAGGTGGTTCTCAGACGGTAGAGCTGATAGTAGACACTGGAGCTTCTGTGTCTATTTTGCCAGAAACTATCTACAGACAGTATTTTGCAGACTATTCACTGGTGGGACCTAAAGTCAAGCTAGTTACTTATGCTAAAGATGAGTTAGCTGTGATGGGTTGTCTGCCCGCATCAGTTGCGCTGCATGCACAAAATGAAAAAGTTCCTGCTTCCTTCCACATTGTCAAAGCTGGTTCCCCGCTATTAGGCCTCGACCTCATTAGAGCACTGAACGTCTGCATCGTCGGAGGCAAAGTGGACCGCATTCAGGATGAAACTGCGGATGAGCCTGATTCTACTAACCGGAAGTCTGCTGTATACAATGTTGATCCTATTCCACCAGCTCAACTTGGATGTGTTAAAGGGTTCATCCATAAAGTACAGGTAAACAACAATGTGCAGCCTGTACGTCAAAAGCTAAGACGCCTGCCTTAAGTGTACGTACAGAGGAATCAGTGGAACTCTCTCGCTTGCTCAAAGCAGGCATAATTGAAAGGATCGATGCAGCTGAGTGGGTGAGTCCTCTGGTCGTGGCACGGAAGTGCAAAAGGGAGTTGAGACTGCGTGTTGACCTTCGTGAACCCATTAAGAGTATCATCGCAGACTGCCATCCTCTTCCTCATACGGAGGATCTGTTTTCTGAGTTGGCGGGTGCCACTCACTACAGCCAGATTGACCTGAGCTCAGCATACCACCAATTACCTTTGCATCCGGAGAGCCGCAAGCTGACTGCTTTCATCACTCATGAGGGACTGTTCCAGTTCACACGTGTTCCATTTGGCCTAGCATCAGCACCGTCGGCTTTCCAGAAAATGATGTAAACGGTCCTGAAAGATCTGCCTGGTGTTCGCAAATACTTGAATGACATCATCGTCTATGGAACATCAAAGGAGGTGCATGATACACGCCTGCAAGCTGTTCTCCAATGTCTCAGAGACGTCGGCCTGCAGATTAACACTGGGAAAAGTTCCTTCTGCCAGTCACATATTACATTCCTGGGCCATGTAATCTCAAAGGAAGGCCTACGTCCAAGCCAACATCACCTTACTGCTATTGCTGAGGCCCCTGCTCCAAAGGATATGGCTGCATTGCGCTCGTTCCTGGGTTTGACATCCTGGTTCAGTAAATTTATTCCAGATTATGCTACACTGGTGGAGCCACTGCGACAGTTGCTGAAAACAGACATGAAGGTTGAACTCCAGTGGAACGAGGCAGCACATGAGAGCTTCAGTAACCTGAAAAAACTCCTTCTGAAAAGTCCTGCTCTTGCCGTCTATGACCCTGACTTACCTGCTTTTATCACCACAGATGCATCAGACCACGGGCTATGAGCTGTGTTGACACAGTTGCATCCAGATCAAGTGGAGCAGGTTGTGGCGTTCGCCTCTCGAACTCTGTCTCCTGCAGAAAGAAAGTACTCCACCACAGAAAAGGAGGCGTTAGCCTGTGTCTGGGCGGTGGAAAGATGGCGTACATATGTATGGGCCGCAGATTCACGCTTCGTACTGACCACCAAGCTCTTACTACCCTTCTCAGCACCAAAGGTATGAACAGAGCGGTCATGAGAATCGCACGATGGTCTGCAAGGTTGATGTGTTTTCAGTACGATGTGCAGTACCGTCCTGGTGTTCAGAATGTCATGGCAGACTGCCTCTCACGGGTTCCCCTGACGTACTCCAGCACTGACATTGATGCTGAAAAAGACCTTCTCCTGGAGATAGCTGAAGTTTCTCCTCTTTTGACAGCGACACCGTTGACGGATTTTAAAGCTGAATGTGAGGACTGCCCTGACCTTTCTCTGCTGTGACAGGTTATCCACTCAGGCTGGCCTAAGGTGAAAAGGTCTCTCCCAGCTGAGATGCAGCTGTATTTCCTGGTGCGACATGAACTTGCTGTGGAATCACTGTTAGTCTTCCGGGGGACACGTCTGGTGGTCCCAAGGTCCCTGCGAGAAAAGGTGATACGCCTCGCACACGAAGGCCACCAGGGTATAGTTCGCACAAAGCAGCGACTCAGAGAGCTTTATTGGTGGCCATCCATGGATACTCAAGTCCATGCAATTCTGTCATCATGCTCAGTCTGTCAAGCGTGTGACAAAATGGCCAAAACTGCTCCTGCTCCCCTACAGCCGGTTCAGTTTCCAGATGGTCCCTTTCAGCATGTGGCCGTTGACATTGTTGGACCCTTTGACCGTGGACCACAGGACTGCAGGTTTGCTATCACACTGGTCAATTACTTCAGCAAATGGACAGAAGTAGCCCTTACTTCATCAGCTACTACAGACACTGTTATTAGGTTCTTATCTTCAGTCTTTGCACGGGAGGGAAACCCTTGTGAGCTTGCGACGGATAATGGACCACAATTCACTTCATCTGCCTTTGCTGATTTCCTGAAGGAAAGGGGCATCAAGCACATTAGAACAAGTGTGTACCACCCTCAAGCGAACGGGTGTGTTGAAAGATTCAACAGAGTACTGAATGACTGTGTTCAAGCTGCACAGGTGTCCCAGAAGCCATGGAAACCCGCCGTAACGGAGATGCTACAGAATTACCGTGCTACAGCTCATGCAACAACTGGAGCAGCTCCGTTTCAGCTTCTCAGAGGGAGACCAATGAGAACAAAGCTAAATGTCCTGCCATTTCCCAAAGACACAGGACAGTATGACCAAATCAGGGCCAGAGTCTCTCACCAGCAGCACAGGAGTAAATGCTTCACTGATGCTAGGAAGGGGGCGAAGCTTGTGGTCGGTGACAGGGTGCGGATACGTAAATCTTTCCGTGTGGGGAAGGGAGAGAGAGAGTTCACTGATCCACTGTCAGTGCAGCAACACACTGGACTGAGCACCTTCATCTTGAGTGATGGAAAGAGATGGAATGCAGCCTGTCTCTCACTCTGCCGAGCAGAGAATGCTGAGCCATTGCATGCTGGTAAAGAGGTTGAAAACAACACAAGAGAAACTCCTAAAAGACCTTCTGTTCCTAACAGACCGAGACAGTTACCAGCTTGGACCAAGGATTATGTAATTAAATAAGTTTTAAAAAAAAAAGTGGGAAAATAACACGCTTGAGCTGTTGGATGGTAAAGTTCCATACTGCTAGTTCTGAGGTCCAAGTATAATAGATGATTGATTTACTATGATTTATTTTGTGAAGTTTTTCGTGACTTAAGGTTAAGTTACTACAGTAACCTTAACTGTACAAGTATTCATTATAAAGGACGATTTAGGCACCATGGCAAGATGGGTATTTTAAGTTCACATGTATAGTTCAAATACCCAGAAGTGTTATAAGTGAAATATGGTTCAGCAAGCATTATTAAAAATGCTGTCTGGTTGCAAAATCTACTACTGATAATGTTATGTGCAAATAGTTGATGTTACCATGCTAAGTAAGTTAATACTGAGGTAGTAGAATTCTGTGAGAATGAGGAGAGATGTTATGTTTACATACACTGCTAAGATGGTGAAGGGTTGCTTTACAGGGGGACTGAATATGAACATATACTCAGTTACCAGTAGGGGGCTCTGTGACTGATAGAGATAGAATGATGAGAGGAAGAGAGAAAGTATTGTGGTATGTAATGGATGGCTAACTACTGCTGAATACACGTTCCACTAAAAACCAAGTTCCGTCTCCATTCCCCTGTCGAAAACACCACGCTAGGCAATGGAAATGAGCTTAGAAAAAAATGCAAACAAGAAACTAAAAGCAACCAAACAAGCAAACAAACAAAGAAAAGAAATGTCACTTCTGTGGATGAGACAGATTGAAGTATGCTAAAGACACCTGGAGAAAAATAATGCAGGAAGCACATGCGAGACAAAACCTAAGCTCTTGAGATACTGCTTATGTTTGGAGAAAGATGAGGCATACAACCCAAAGAACACCAGCCCTAAAGTAATAATTGTCACGGCTGCGGCAGCAGTGGTGTGAAGTGGAGAGAGAGAGACCCAAATGCAGGCACTGGCTCAGATACGATGAGTGAGTTTTATTTACACATGATGAATACACAGACTGAGCAGAGATGGGAAGGAAAGAAACGAAGAAAAAACCTAAACCGGTAATATCTAACAAATTTGAAACCATAACTCACAGGATGACATGCAGGGAGAAGCACAGGATGACCTTGCTGACAACCAGTAACAACCAGAAGAAAGCACAGGGCTTAAAAACACACAGGAGCAATCAGGGAATGGGAGGCAGGAGGGAGACACAGCTGGGAGAAATCAGAGCTGACGATGACAAGGGCAAGCAAGATACACTACACACAGGACAGGGAATATCAAAGTAAATCAGGAAATACAACAGGTAGGCACCGATACGAGCTTAACACTAAGACATCAGACATTGCAACAGGGAGGGAACACACAGACTTGGGACCAGGTCAGGCACAGAGACACAGAACAGAATACAAAACCTGAGAACTAGAAATACTAGGACAGAAACCAAAACATTACAAATGACAACCCTGAATAACAAATAATCAAGAAACAAATAAAACAGCTACAAAACACTGGGTCACCGACACAGGATCATGACAAAAATAGTGCTGTTATGCTATGGGAATGTCGAACTGGGGATCAAGATAAAAAGAGTCATGAAAAAAGAAGGATATGTGAAGATTTAAAAGAAAACCTCAAGCAATGAACTTTAATAATAATATCCATAATATCCGACCTTTGAATATGAAAAAGTACAGAAACCATCAGCTTACAAAATGAAAAGTCAGAGTTCTTCAAAAATAAACTAGATTTTAATTTGAGATTTTAATGATTTCTCTGTATTTTTTTACGCACTTTCAAAACTATTAGCATATGTGATTGGACTGTTTTAAGAACCTGTGCCGGAAATCATTTACAGATGTAGCAGAGCTGCGTTAATACGCTCTACTATGTATCAAGTTTTACAATTTAATGTGAACATAAAATTTGTTGTTTTGAGTAGTTTGAGTATCTCTGTTGATGCAGTTATTGGGAGCTATAGTTTGAGAGCCAGATCACTAGTCTTTTTATATAATAAATCCTTATAATCCTTATAATAAGGATTATATATTTATTATATAATAATAAATATCTTCTTGACCAGCAAACACCATGGAAAACTACAGTGGAATAAGCAATGAAAACACAGATATTGTGTCAGCAAAATAAAATTACAACCCAAATATTAAAAAAGTACAAACAAATTAAATGCACAAACAAGCACCTTTCTACCAAACATTCAAGAGCATTTGCAGTCCATATTACCCATTTTTGCTCCTTATCCACAAGTTGGCTTGTTTTCTGGTTTGAGTCTTCAGTCTCTGGTGACATGTGCGCCTTAATTTAATGTATGTCCAAAGCGTGAGCACCTCAAAGCGCAATACTCAAGTCCACCAGAAGGTGGCAACAATACAACATTGGAATTAGATTAAATACCCAATTTTGAACATCACACAAATTGAGAACAAATAAACACTTTTTTTTTATTGAACTTTTAATTGCAAAGCAGGAAAACAGCAGTCACCAACATATACATACACAGGACAAAGATGCATCTACATGTATAGCAGGACGTGGGAGGTAGAAAGAAAAACCCAACAGCAATAGTAACAAACAATGAAAAAAGGTTAACAATCGTCCCTTTGTTGCCAGGCTAAATCCCGTAAGCCCGATTTTAACCTATGAGCAGAAGGAGTGTCCAGATGGGCCAAAAAAGGGTCCCATGTGCGATAAAAAAGGAAAGGTTTGTCCTTAAGTGCTGTGGAGAAGGCTTCCATTGGCACAGTACATATCACAGACTGTAGCCACAGGTTGACAGATGGAGCCTTATCAGAAATCCACAGTACCATAATGTACTTTCGAGCGTAGTGTAGCAGTATGTGAAGGAGATCTTTGCTGCGAAAGCCGACAGGTAGCTCATCATTTAGTCCTAACAAGCAAGTCCTTGGACCCAAATGCAGTCGGCAATTAAATATAGTACATAGCTTATCTATGAGTGATCTCCAAAACTGTAGAATAACAGGACAACTCCACAGACAATGAAAAAAGGAACCAACAGCAGACTGACATTTGCTACAGAGATTAGGCAAAGCTGGAAACATCATGTGCCTCTTCTCAGGTGTAATATAAAGCCTATTTATAAGTTTAAACTGCCTTTCCCAAATAGAATTAGATGCCAAGGCTTTAAAAGGACGACAACACAACTCATCCCAAGCTTCAGCATCTATAGCGCCTACGTCTGATTCCCATTGGCCCTTGATTTTGTTAGAGTTATCCATTCTAAGATCAGAGAGAATGTTATAAATCTTTTTAGTGATACATTTTAGTTGGGTAGTTTTTACCATGAGTGATTCTATAGGAGAAAGACCAAACCCTCCATTAAAATCCTTCAATTTAGAAGTAATATAGTGCTTTACCTGAAAGTACTTCAAAAAATCCTTATTGGTCAGACCAAACTTGCTTTTCAGTTGATTAAAAGTAAGAAGAGAGTTCTCATGAACAAGATCACCCACTGTATTAATCCCTTTTTGAGACCAGTCCGCAAAACCAGCCCGAAGACCAGGTAAAAAGTCAGGGTTTTCATGAATAGGAGTAAGGAGGGAGAAACAATTATAATATCCTTCCAGGCACCTGACTTTGCACCAAATAGTGAGCATATTCTTTAACACCATATTATCTTGTGTTAGAACTGTGGCTTTACCTGAGGAAATATATAACAGGTTCCGCAACGGAATGCCCTTTAAAGAAGTGGACTCAGCGCTGAGGTAAATGGAATCTGGATCGTCCATAAACCATTCTGTAAGAAATTTAAACTGTGCAGCCAAGAGGTATTGTGGGAAGGAGGGAGCGGCAAGACCGCCTTTCTGAACAGGCAAACACAGAAAACTGTATCTCAATCTAGGTCTTTTCTTACGCCATATAAAAGAGATAATTGAACCATTTAATTTTGACAAAATTTTTTTGGACAGAGCAAGCGGTAACATCTGGAATAAATACAAGAGGCGAGGGAGGATATTCATCTTGACCAGATGAATACGACCTAAGAGAGACAGAGGGAGGCTGCACCACCTATCCAAATCGCGATTGATGGTCTGAATTAGAGGGGTGTAGTTCAGACAATACATTTCTTTTAGATTCGGTGAAATCTTTACTCCTAAATAAGTGAAACCGGAGGGAGACCAACGAAAAGGCTGAGAAATGTTTGGATCAACCTCATTTAGAACAGAGAGGGGCATAGCCTCACTTTTAGAAAAATTGATCTTGTAGCCCGAGAAGGAGCCGTATTGGGAGATTAACGAAACTAATCTAGGAATTGAGTGAGCAGGAGAATTTAGAAAAATTAAAACGTCATCTGCATAAAGTGAAATCTTATGTTGAGAATTGTTCAAACAGAGTCCTTCAATAGCTGCATCCTTCCAAATGGCTGTGGCAAGGGGTTCCATAGCTAGGGCGAATAACAAAGGGCTCAGCGGACAGCCCTGCCAACTGCCACGTTCAATACTGAAATTGCCCAACTTATAACCATTGGTAATCACTGCCGAAAGAGGAGAAGTATAAAGGATCTGGATCCATTTAACAAAGTTGTCACCTAAACCAAATTCTTGAAGTGTGAAAAGAAGAAACGGCCATTCCAGACGGTCAAAGGCCTTTTCAGCATCAAGTGAGATGACTAGAGCCTCAGGGTTAAACAAAGATGAGTGCTGAATAATGTTAAGTAGGTGCCTCACGCTATGTGTGGAATACCGCCCCCGTATAAAACCAGTTTGATCATTCTTAACGATCTAAGGTAGTATTGGCTCAAGACGTATAGCTAGAACCTTAGCAAGTATCTTCAAATCAAGATTTAAAACAGATAGGAAGCGCATTCATCAGGTTTCCCCTTCTTCAAAATTAGCGAAATATTAGCCTCCATTAAGGAGGGGGGGAGAGTGCCTGCCTCAAAAGAGGACAGAAGCATCTTATACAGTGGGGAAGTTAGAATCTTACTGAATTTCTTAAAAAATTCCCCCGTGAACCCGTCCGGACCCGGGGCTTTGTTATTTGGAAGCATCTGAATAACTTTCAAAATTTCGCTTTGCGTGATAGGTTTACATAAATCATCCCTTTGGATTTCAGTAACTTTAGGTAAATTTAGTCCTAAGAAGAAGTGGTGCATACCTTGTTCGTATGTTGATTTAAACTGGGAGGTATATAGCTGCTTATAAAAAGTTTTAAAAGTATCATTAATAATTAAATTGTCATATTTAGGTAAACCAGATGAGTCTCTAACACATGGGATATTACAACCAGCACCCTTATTATGAAGAAGATTGGCCAGATAGCGGTTAGGTTTATTAGCAAACTCATATAACCTCTGCCTCATGAAGAAAAGAGATTTCTTAGCCTTTCTCGTCAGTAGTGCCTCCAAAGCTGTTTTAACCACCTGAATTTCATTCCTTAATTGCTCTGAAGGTGATTCATTATGTTTAGCTTGCAGTTCGTGCAATTCCAGTTCTAATTTCCGTTGTTCCATCTGATTTTTCCGCTTCAGGCCTGCTGAATATGATATAATCAGCCCACGGGTGTAAGCCTTCAGGGTGTCCCAAAGCAGGCCTGGAGAAACTTCAGGGGTTGCATTGACCTTTAAAAAATGTTCAAGCTGATCATTTAAAAATATTTCGAATTTTGGGTCGTGAATCAAAAAATTGTTAAATCTCCAGTTATGAGACCGAGGGACAGGATTTAGATCACTTAGCTGAACAAAAACCGGCGCATGATCTGATATAATAATATCGCCTATTGTACATCTCAAAATGTTTCCTAGTGCTCGTTTGGGGGTGAAAACGAGATCGATTCTACTACTTGTTCTATGAACACCAGAAAAAAAAAGTAAATTCTTTATCGTTGGGGTGAAGAGTCTGCCAGGTAAAGTCGTTAGACTGTACTGGTGGAAAGTAAATATTCAGAAATGACACTGACTGACCACCTAGGGTGCCCTTTAAGGAAACATATCTACCAGACTTATCACAAATTGTTTGGTCAACTGTCAGCGGTAGGTGTTTATGTATTAAAATGGCTGCACCGCGGCTCTTACTCGTAAAAGAGGAACTAAAAACTTGACCAACCCAATCACGTTTCAGTTTTAGATGCTCCTGAGGAGACAGGTGAGTTTCTTGCAACAAGGCAACATGGACATTCTCCCTCTTAAGAAAACTCAATATTTTTTTCCGTTTAATAGGGTTATGTATACCTCCTACATTCCAGGAACAAACATTTAGAACTGAATTATCACTTATCATACAATATTTGAATTAAGCATGGAACCAACCTCAGGTGACCAAAGCATAGCTGATATGTAGGGCTCCCAAACACTGCTCTACAACACCAGTGGCAAGTAAAATACACATAGAAAAACAAACGTCCTGCTTTGCTAACAATTAACAAAAAACTATTTACAAGAAACAGAACCGTCAAGAAACCAGTAAGTATGGAGGTCAGACAAAGGTCTCCAACGCCCAGCAGGGGGCGCAAGCAAACTTTCCAACTTGGACATAGAAAGATGCCGGACCAGAGTACGAGTCTTTTCTTAATCAGTAACATGAAATAGCTGCCCGCCCGCAGCTAAAACAAGGATTCGGATTATAAATGGCTAAATAAAATAGTCTATATGTATAAGGGTATTATCTCCGCGCAGACCCGAAAAGAAAAAAAAGAAAACAAACAGAAAAAAATAACAACAATAATAAACAGAAAAAAATAAGTAAAAAGAAAGGAGGAGATGAGGGATTGGCGAATGCCTCACGTATGGGATAGGAGCACAGATCAACAGTCCGCTGGAGCCACTGAGGATGAGCGCGGTCCCGCCCCTTGAGGTACGTTATCCAGGTAAGCTGAGACTGCTTCTGGGGTTCTAAAAGATTTCTCCTGGCCATCAATCTTGATCCTAAGGACAGCCGGGTACATCATGGCGAAGGGGATACCCATCTCCCTGAGGCGTTGTTTGACGTGGTAGAATCCCTGGCGTTTCTTCAGAACAGCGGCGGAGAAGTCCTCGAATATCATAATGGGAATACTGTTATGAAATAAGGACCGCTTCTTCCTGGCCGCTTGCGTGATCCGTGCTTTATCCTGGAAGTTGTGGAGCTTTATAATGACGGCGCGGGGCCGCTGGGCATTGGTAGGGAGGTGTGCAAGCACCCGGTGGCAGTGATCAATTTTAACAGCGCCGCCCTTGAAACACACAGCCACCAACTCCGGTAACCACGTTTTGAAAAAAGACACAGGGTTGGTACCTTCACTGCCTTCGGGTAGCCCAATAACACGTATGTTACACCGTCTGCTCCTGTTCTCCAAGTCATCAATCTTATCCAAAGCGGCCTCCAGCTTAAGCTCCACTTCGGAAATCTTGGCGCCATATCCCGCAGTAATATCTTCCTGCGTTGATATGCGTTTCTCTGCCTCCTTCATTTTAACATCCAATGCAGAGATATTAGCTGTGCATGTTTCCAGTCTTTTCAGAACCGGGTCAATCTTCTTCTCAAAGGAGGCCTCCACAGCCCTCAGCACCTCCGCCGATATCCTCTCCACCAATTTGTCGACGTCCATTTGGCCGAGGAATGGGGACGACTGGGCCTCCGCCATTACCGCTGCAGCATGATCGCTGAGCGGAGGGTGATTTTCTCCGGATTTGCCCGGTTTTGACCCGAGGTTGAGCTTCTTCTGGGTGCTTGGCATCGTACGCAGTTTAAAAGTCGAAATAAACAGAGACTTTAACCAAGTAAGACATATAAAGGCCTAAACAAATTCCAAGCTGCGGGAGCGGGTGAGAAACACAGCTACGCCGCCATTGACGTCACGTGACCCCAAATAAACACATTTTACTGCGACAGCTACACTGTTCAAAGTTTAAACTTTACACAGTTTCCTTTCTGAGACAAGCACACTTCTGATACATTATTAGACTATTGTAGGACTATTTTGCACGTCTGTCAACGATTATTTCACTCTCCACTTCCTGTGGGCAAACATCCTGTTCTAGGCTCCAGTTCCTCACCTGCTCAATTCTGCTCACCTGTGACTATCACCCTGTTGTCTCATCCCACAGAAAATTAAAATAATGACCCAGGACACATATGACGTATTCAAAATAATCAAATGTATTTTAACATTACTCAGTAGGACCATGAGACTAAAAATTAAATAAATAAAAATCCTAAGTAATACAAATTAAAGTGCTGTTAGTATTTTAAACAAAAGTAATCTACAATCATGTAAGGATAATAAACTAAATCTGGTTTCTGTCTATAAGTTCAAATAAAGCTTCAAATTAAATCAAACATATTTTATTTTCAGTCAAAAATAACATGTCTCTAAAGTTTACAGATTAATTTACTATTGCAGTGGACATGCTCTGGAGTGAGGCTTGCTCATATTTAAGATGATGTTCCCAGCTGCTGACCATGTTAAAGATGCTATCTGTCATGACTTCAGCCATTTGAGAGGTGCAAAAGCCTCTTTACTGGACAAACTCATCTGTACGCCTGTGCTTAATATTAGTAAAACAGAACCAAACAGAACTGGAAAAGACCGTTACATTTCATAAATATGGCGGTATATCATAATTTCTCAGATTGTGTAGTCTTCAATGCCATTTAAACATTTAACTGATTATATATATAATTAATAATTGATATGGCCTGACCTACAGATTAACTCCTTAATGTTAGGTGTAAAAGTTAATATATATGTATATTATTTATAAGTTAATATAATTAATGTGAGAAGAAAAAACAAAACAAAACTAAGAGACAATGTAGCTAGTCCTGTTTAATGGTTTACTGTTGCATTGCCCCAATTTATTATTGGGCCTTATGCCCAATAATAAGGCTCCAGGTCCAGACGGCTTCCCTGTAGAATTCTACAAAGAATTCTGGACGATTCTAGCACCAATTTTTTACAGAACGTTGTTGGAAATCAAAGAAAAGGGCAGACTTCCACCAAATATGAATTCTGCAAACATTAATCTCCTGCTAAATCCAGGCAAAGACCCTGTATATCCCTCAAGCTATTGTCCAATATCCCTTATAAATGTAGACCTTAAAACAATCTGCAAAGCTCTCTCAAAGAGATTAGAGAAAATAACTCCCCTCTTAATTCATCCTGACCAAACTAGTTTCATAAAAGGTAGGCACTCATCAACAAATACACGTAGATTACTTAATTTGATAGACTACTCATACAGTAAAAACATTGAAACTACAATATTTTCTTTAGATGCAGAAAAAGCGTTTGACAGAGTTAACTGGAAATTTCTATTTGCAACTTTACACAAATTTGGTTTTGGAACCTCTTTCATTAACTGTTTAAAAATATTATACAATTCCCCAACAGCTTGTGTCAAAACAAATGACCAGACATCCTCCAGCTTCTGTCTCCTGAGGGGCACCAGGCAGGGATGCCCACTCTCCCCTTCACTGTTTGCAATTTTTATTGAACCACTAGCAGCAGCAATTAGACAGAATTCAGTAATTAAGGGCATAAAATGGAAGAACGTGGAACATAAAATCAGCCTTTATGCGGATGATGTGTTATTTTTTCTCCAAAACTCACAAACCAATCTCTCTGGGGTAATTGCATTGATAAACTCTTTTGCAAGAATATCAGCTTACTCAATTAACTGGTCAAAATCTACAGTCCTTCCGATTAATTGCTCCTTCCATAATTCTTCTACACCACTGCAATCGGGAAATATAAAATATTTAGGTATTAATGTTTCTCCCAAGCTTGCAGATCTAACTAAATTAAACCATATCCCACTTTTAAAGAAAGTAGAAGGCGATCTGGCTAGATGGAAATGTCTACCCATATCACTCATGGGAAGGGTTGCCGCTTTAAAAATGATGGTCTTACCAAAAATAAATTATTTATTCTCAATGACCCCAACTAAATCGCCACAAGATTGGTTCAGATCTCTAGATTCATATATGTCCAAATGCCTTTGGAAAGATAAACCCCCACGTATAAGCTTAAAAACACTACAAAAGACCAAGGATAAAGGAGGATTAGAACTACCTAACTTTCAGCAGTACTTCTTAGCCAACAGGCTTCAATTTATCTCAGGATGGCTAAAACATACCTTCTTAGACGAACCTTGGCTAGATGTAGAACAAGCACTTTGCAATAATCTAGAGATTTCAGACCTACCATTTATCAGCTCAAACATCCAACGACATGAATGCTTCAAAAGCGTCAACATCAGCTCTTCTCTGACAGCACGGTGGGAGTTTCTAAAATTGACAGAGTCTTCATTAATCCCATGCAAACGTACACCTATCTGGAACAACCCTGACATATTACAAAACAATAATATGATAAACTTTCCAGATATTAGAAGGAACACAATTTATTCCATTTGACAGATTAGTTACACAATATGGGCTCAACAAGAAAAGATTTTTAGAATATCAACAAATTAAATCCATAGTAAAAAAGAAATTTAAACCTGGTCAAGTTGAACTACAAACACCATCAAGTGTGGTTCAATTTCTTACTCTTAAAACCCCAAAATTACTTTCCAAAATATACAGAATACTTTCTAAAACAGATGAATCAATATCACTTCCTACTGCAAAATGGGAAGCGGATTTATCAGTTAACTTAGACCAAAACTTCTGGTCTCAGATATGTTTAAAAACCTTTCATTTAATTAGAAATCCCAGTCTTCAATTAATTCAATACAAAATACTACATAGAGTACACTATACAGGTCATCGGATGTTCAAGATGGGCTTTACGTCTTCCAACAGCTGCTCACACTGCCAAACCAGTGGGCGTGGGGTTCTGGGGGTGCTCCGTTCACTTGCCCCTCCCTTCCTTCCCTTTTTGCACTTCGCTTTGTGTTTTGAGACTGTTTTTGAGCACTGTAAATAAACGCACTGTTTGCTTCTCATCCAGAGCTTCGCGACTGAGTCCGTATTTTCCCATTACCCGTGTCAGAACAATCCAGCCAGCAATGGACTCAGCGGACTCAACTCCCGTCAAGTGTGAGCTTGCGCTTCAAGCTGAACGGTTGCAACGACATGAAAAAAAGCTGCAGCATGTTGCCGAGGAGCAGTCCGCGCTACTACAGGTGGTATCTGAACTGAAAGGTATGTTGCTTGCTACACCCAGAGCACCTATTCAACCATCAGAGCCCCCTGCACAACCACTACCACCAGTAGAGCTTTTAAATGTAGCAGCGGCCTGTCCTCTTCCTCCATCTCCACCTCCGCCACAGCGAGAACACATGTTACCTGTACCTGAAAAATTCAGTGGAGACTTGGACAAAAGCCGGGGATTTTTGACTCAATGCTCTCTGATTTTTAGGCAGCTGACTCGAGCTTATGCCTCTGATATTGTCAAGATCATCCTCATGGTTGAGCTCATGACAGGACGAGCTCTGCTGTGGGCTCAAGCAGTCCTGAGCGCCCAGCCTTCCATCTCATATAGTTTTTTTTTGTTTGTTTGTTTGTTTTTTTGAGCAAATTTCGATGTGTGTTTGATAAAGGATCTAACCCTGACAGTGCTGCTCATCGCATGTTTACATTAAAGCAGGGCTGGCGGAGCGTGGCAGACTTTTCCGTGGATTTTTGGATCCTGGCCGAGGAGACGGGCTGGGAGGAGAAGGCGCTCCGAGGAGCCTTATTAAACAGCTTAAATGAGAACGTCAAACGTGAGTTGGCCACTAAGGAGCTTCCTAAATCGTTGAGTGCCTTGGTTAACATGTGTATCAGTCTAGACGACCATATGTGGGAGTTTGGCAGGCGGACTGGAGATGGGCGACGGTCAGTAGGGGGCGTAGGAGTTCCGACTGGACTCCCGTCTCTTGAGTGGAGAGAGGAGGAAGCTGACTCACCTGCTGACGAGGAGCAACCCATGCAGCTGGGACGGGCTAAATTCACCCGGAGGAGAAGACAACTGGTGGGTGAGTGTTTTGTGTGCAGGAAGAAGGGGCATTTCGCGGACGCCTGTCCCTCACGGTTAAAAGACTCAGCCCGTCAGTAAAGGTGGGGATACTGACGGGTGCGCCGGTGTTCTGACAAACCATCCTACTTTGGCAAAACGTCCTACCGTAAGTAGTTTATGCACATTTCTGCTTTCACAGAGTAAGTCCAGCAGAAATTTAAGTAGGTATGACAGTTTGCCACTTAACTTTGCCCATCAGAGTATGCTTGTAGCTCATAATTATAAAGCCAGGACGGTTTGCCACTTCATTTTACCCGTTAAAGTATGCTAAATACTAACAAGACCGAGACCATGATCATAGCTCCTCCTGAGCTACATTCTAAAATTAGTCAGGTTCTTGCCTCTTTCTGTCCATCTGTCAAGTCAAATATTCGAAATCTCGGAGTAATGTTTGACTCTTCTCTGGGCCTCGACTCTCATGTAAAATCTTTGTCTCGTTCCTGTTTCTATCATTTAAGAAACATCTCTAAACTGCGACATATGGTTTCCTCAGCTGAACTGCAAAAGCTAATTCATGCATTTGTGTCATCACGCTTAGATTACTGTAATTCCCTGTTTACTAGCTTGGATAAATCATCTCTCTCTCGCCTCCAGGCAATACAAAACGCAGCAGCCAGACTATTAACTCGTTCTACCAAGCGTGTTCACATCACTCCCATCTTATATTCTTTACATTGGCTCCCAATTGAGTTTAGAATTCGCTTTAAAATTCTTGTTTTAACATACAGAGCACTAAATGGCCAGGCCCCAGATTATTTATCCAAGCTTCTTATAAAATACACTTCTGCTCGTCATCTCCGCTCACAGACTCAGAGTCTCTTAGTTGTTCCCCGTACACGACTGAAGACAAAAGGGGACAGAGCCTTCCAGTCTGTTGCACCAAGGCTGTGGAACAATTTACCTCTACAGTTACGTTTGCTTGACTCTGTGGATTGTTTTAAAAAACAGTTAAAAACCTTTCTGTTTAAACAAGCCTTTTGTTGATCTCTTCATATTTTATATTTTTACATTATTTACATGTGATCTTTTATATTGTGTACATTGTCTATTGATTTTATTGTTTATTTTAATATTTATGTACAGCGCTTTGTGATGGTCTATCTGTGAAAAGCGCTTAATAAATAAAGTTTACTTACTTACTTACTTACTTGTAGGTAACATTCACAAAGGTAACATGGTTTGGCACTTCATTTTACCAGTCAGAGTATGCTTCTAACTCATATTCACAAAAGGTAGGATGTTTCGCCACTGAATTTTAGCTGTGAAAATATGCTTGTAGCTCAGATTAACAAAGGTAGGACGATTTGCCACTAAATTTGAGCTGTTAGCATGCTTGTAGGTCACATTCACAAAGGTAAGATGGTTTGGCACTTCATTTTACACGTCAGTATTTTTCTGGCTAATATTCACAAAGGTAGTATGGTTCGCCAGCTAATTTCGTGTTGTGCGCATGCGCAGAAACAACGGGTAGGATGGTTTGTGAGGTAGGATGGATTCCCAGACCAACCGTTAATACATTCCTCCACCTCAGCTGCCCCGCTAAATTACTGTTTCTTTCCCGCACCCATTCTTGTGATGCACTAATAGACTCGGGAGCTGAACAAAGTTTTTTGGATGAGGCTTTGGCCCACAAAATGGGTTTGCCTGTTATTCCTCTCCCAGAAGCGCTCCAAGTTTCAGCACTTAATGGCAGTCCTTTAGCTTCTGTCACTCACCGCACTCAAGAAATCACACTTACTCTTTCCGGCAGTCACACTGAGCAGATGTTCCTGTTTCCTTGGTTAATTTTTAATTCCTGTTAAAAATTAACCAAAATTAGGACACTGAGAATTTCTGTGTCACTGCGGCGCTGCTGAACTGGGCCCCGGTCCAGGTGGGCCTGGGCCCCCTTGCCCTGGTGGGTTGCAGAGTATGGGGGTGCCTACTGGGGTCAGCGGGGGAGCTGGCCCCAGGGAGGGGCCACTTGCCCCTCCCTTCCTTCCCTCCCCATCTCCAGCTGCCTCCCTCTTCCTGCTCCACCACAATCACCCACACATGCAGGGCCTTGGGGTAAAGGTGTGTCACCAGGGTGCAGGGGAGGCATCCCCCCCCTCTGTCCCCTTCTGGCTGCCTGTGCCTCAATTTTATCCCACAACTTAGACATTCACATTACTCACACTCTCATAACACATACATATAGGACCTTGGGGGTGGGTACGCTACACAGCATCCAGATGACCATCAGGATGTACAACCTCACCCCTGGCGCCATTGCCCACCTCTCAATTTTAAATACACGTATACACTGAGGGCTATCAGGAGGGGCTATGCACTTACCTGCTGAATCAAATCTAGCTTAAGTTCATCAACTGAGTTAGTAATTGTACCGAACATAGAAAACAGAAAAGATTTACTTAACTAGACAGAAGTCTTTATGGATGGGGGGATGGGAGGGTATCTATCTGCAAAGGTATCACATTAACAGTGGCTGGGCAAGAGCTGTTAAAAATTAACCAGAAATAGGACACTGAGAGTTTCTGTGTCACTCTGGAAGATCCTGTTGTTCTGATTTGCAGCCCAGTGCAAAATATTACTGCCACTGTCTGAAATGGATCTAATATTAACAGCTTGTTGAATCGATAGAGTACAGTGGGCACTTGTAGTGTGGTTGGTTGTTTGCTAATAATATCCATCCATCCTTTTATTCATCTCCTTTACCTTATCTGGGACCAAGTCACAGGGGCAGCAACCTAAGCAGAGAAGCCCAGAGTTCCTGGGCCCCTGGAAGATAATTGACTATGGTCGCTGGTGTCTCTAGCTTCACATGTCTCAGAACAGAATTGCTAATTACCAGAGTTTGATCCCCGGCGGGTGTGTTGCCGAGTTGGGAAAAATGGTTAGAGACATGAACCCGTTGGTGGTGTACCTGGCGCTTCTGTTTAAGACTATGCTTCTTCCTCACAGTCACCCAGACATCCTGTTTCCCCAACTGCTCGGGGCAGTCTGTCTGGGGACAGCTAGCGGGGCCCACAGGGGCCTGGCTATCTCAAGGTTTTTTAAGAGTGCGGAGCCGAGTCGCCAATTCAGTGATCCTGGCATCCAGAGCTGCAAATAGGCTACATTTATTACAAGTATCATTACTGCTAAAGGAGGCCAAAGAGAAACTGAACACCTGACACAATGGGCAGGAAAGTGCAGAAGGGACAGGTGAAGAGGCCATGCTGCTAGCAAGTCGGCTATGAGCTAAGCTAGCGAAACAGTAAAGAAACAGTGAGTTAATACTTTGGCCTATAAATTAGCTTGTGAGTACACAGAGAGTATGCTTTGAATGAAGCACGTGAAGATCACACTATGAAATAAGAAGATATCTAAAGGTTTTTAATTAAATTGCTATGCAGATTAGAGATGGACCGATCTGATATTACGTATCGGTCCGATACTGACCTAAATTACTGGATCGGATATCGGAGAGAAATAAAAAATGTAATCCGATCCATTAAATATCAAAAAAGCACCTCACAAAACTTGCGACATGGCGTAACTCGGCTCATAACCGTAGCACGTCGGAGCAGTATGCATCACGTGATAGAGCGGCTGTGGCGTGTGAGACTTGTCAGGGGTCTGGTTGAGCATTTGGAGCCTGGCTACCAAACCGGCATTTCATCTCTGAGAAAGTTATCCCAAAGAGAAGTAAAGCAAGTGTGTAAGTTTATCTCTGAATGTTTGTAAAGCATTCCAGTAGAGACAAAGCACGTACAAACTCCAAAACACTTGCAAACTCCAAAGCACTTGCAAACTCCAAAGCACTTGCAAAATCCAAAACACTTGCAAACTCCAAAACACTTGCAAACTCCAAAGCACTTGCAAACTCCAAAGCACTTGCAAAATCCAAAACACTTGCAAACTCCAAAGCACTTGCAAACTCCAAAGCACTTGCAAACTCCAAAGCACTTGCAAACTCCAAAACACTTGCAAACCCCAAAACACAACGGAAGTGCTCCAGGACGCTAGGAGCAGTGTTGAGCTTTTGTTACCTAGTAACTACACAAGCCATGAAGTACCAATGACCGGATTTCGGCTGTAGGCCGCATTTTAAGGCCGATTACGTCACAGCGACACGACGAAGGCTGTCCCAATTCAAAGGCTGCTCCAAATGCGGCCCTCAAATGCGTCCTTAATTTCCCTGAATTTTAAGGATGGGTCGGTGTAGCCTTCATGGCCCAACATACCCCAGATTTCATAGCGCGGCGGTGGTGTGGATAATTTTGCCGAAAAAACGGCGGAAGCGGAGCGGCCGAAGAGTAAACTTTCAGAAGTAAGTACTGAATATTATGTCACTTATTTATGCGCAAATGTTTTTATAATGAAGAAATTAAAACATTACTGTTGGACACATGTCGGGAAAGTTATGTGACATTAGCTTGGTTTTAAAGCCTTTACTTAAAAATATTCGCCGTTCAATAGTTGACCTTAATCTTACAGAGAATGTGATGATTTCATGGATAATTAAAGTCAGTCATATATCCACAAACACAACAAGCTGAAAGTCAGTGATGCTGCTCGGTTTGCAGTCCTGAATATCACGGCACAAGCAGGATTCACTGCACTGTTAATGTTAGCTATGTTATATTGCTGCCTCTGTTCGGTGGTGTCGAGCCAAATGGACTTTAACGTGTGTTTGAACGAGCTGACGGTTCACTCGTTAAGCTGAAAGAAAGATGCTTTAATCACAGGAGTCACACATGTGTCCACTGGACCATCTGGGAACTCCTCTTGTTTAGCACTCGTAATAACACAAACGCTAAATCTTCCTTCTCTGTGTTGTTTTGTAGCAGTGTATACACCTGAGACTGTCACCTGTCTGTCTGTCCTGCACTCTCTCTCTGTTTCTTTCTCTCTGATTGTAGAATAAAAGTATGAACATGTGTTTATAAGTTGCACTTGTGTTTGAATCCTGCAGCTTATCACACATTTGATTTCCTTGTGTGACAACTGCAAGTGTCCAGAGTGAGGACAGACTGAGGGACCCACTGCTGCACATCATCTGTGAGGCTTTGCACCCCTGATGATCCACCAGGACAAACTCAGCAGTGTGTGAGGAAGAAGAGGAGGAAGAGCCTGCAGCAGCTGACAGATGGAGAGAATAGACAGACTGTTCCCTGTTTGTGAAGGACTGCTAGGAAAGTTTAACATAACTAATGTCTGTCCTGAATCAGTCTTATTAGGTAACCTTCAAATAATGTTATCATTCCAGTGTTTTCAGTGTGGGAGAAAGTACTCAGGGCCTTCAGGTTACACACTATGAAAGGCAGCAACAAGTTTAATGTTCAGAAACCTAAAGTATGTATCAGCAGCAGAATGGAGCTAAAAATAAATGTTTGTTTCAGTTCTATGAAGCTTTGAGTATTTTGGATTAGTAGTACTGCTGTGTTTGTTGCATCATATTGCTGTAATTGTTTATATGCTTTATATATTCTGAGGTAAGTTGATCTATAGTGTTACATCATATTCTATAAGGATGTTATGTGTTTGTAGACTTTCTGCCCAGTTTGACCCATTTAGCAGAAGTCAGTCTGTTTAACCCTTGTGCGCCCGCCCGTTCTCGGGGCGTGGGTCGCGGGTCGTGGCAACCCCCAAGAGGGGCGCGTGTGTTATTGTGATGGTGGTGGTGGTGGTGGTGGTGGTGGTGATGATGATGATGATGATGATGATGATGATGATGATGATGATGATGGTGATGATGGTGGTGGTGGTGATAGGGTGGTGGGGGGGTTGCTAGGGCCCCCTCGGGGCGTGTGTGTTATGATGATGATTGGGGTGGGGGTCGCTAGGACCCCCTCGGGGCGTGTGTGTTATGATGATGATGATGATGATTGGGGTGGGGGTCGCTAGGGCCCCCTCGGGCCGTGTGTGTTATGATGATGATGATGATGATGATGATGATTGGGGTGGGGGTCGCTAGGGCCCCCTCGGGGCGTGTGTGTTATGATGATGATGATGATGATGATGATGATTGGGGTGGGGGTCGCTAGGACCCCCCTCGGGGCGTGTGCGTTATGATGATGATGATAGGGTGGGGGGGGGGTCGCTAGGACCCCCTCGGGGCGTGTGCGTTATGATGATGATGATGATGATGATGATGATGATGATAGGGCGGGGGTCGCTAGGACCCCCTCGGGGCGCTTGTGTTATGATGATGATGATGATGATGATGATAGGGTGGGGGGTCGCTAGGACCCCCGAGGGGCGTGTGTGTTATGATGATGATGATTGGGGTGGGGGTCGCTAGGACCCCCTCGGGGCGCTTGTGTTATGATGATGATGATGATGATAGGGTGGGGGGTCGCTAGGACCCCCGAGGGGCGCTTGTGTTATTGCGACGTCGGCGGCGTCTGGGAAGCGGCGGCGCGTGAAGCGGCGCAGTTGGGACAGTACTTGACGGTGCAGTTGATGCACACGTACGCTCGGCACTCGTGGCACAGGATCTTGGTCTTGACGTCTTTGCTCCTGGGACACACGCGGCACCTTCGCCTCTTGACCGGAGAGGAGTCGCGGGGCGTAGCGTCGGCGGCGGTGCGAGTAGTACTAGCGTCGGCATCGTCGGCCTCGGTAGTAGTGATGGTAGCAGTAGTACCTCGGGCCGCGACTCGGCCTCCTCCTCCTCCTCCTCCTCCTCCTCCTCCTCCTCCTCCTCGGCCTCCTCCTCCTCCTCCTCCTCCTCCTCGCGCTAACGCCCTGGCTTCCATCATGGGGCGCGCGAGCGCTTTGCCCAGTCGCTCGAGGAAGAGCCGTCGTTTGTTGAGCTTGCCCGCCATCCAGTCGGGGTGAATTTCCCTCCAGAGCACGAACGCGTTGTAGGCCGCCACGTCGACCATGTTGTGGAAGAGGGCCACGGGCCACCTGCAGGTCTTTCTCCTGCAGCTGTACGTGCTCACGACCTTGTCCAGGTTGTCGACGCCTCCTTTGGTGCGGTTGTAGTGCAGAACCAAGGGAGGTTTTCCTCCACCGCCGCCGCCGTTGCCGCTGCTGCTGCTGC
Organism: Pelmatolapia mariae; assembly: GCF_036321145.2. NCBI lineage: Eukaryota > Metazoa > Chordata > Actinopteri > Cichliformes > Cichlidae > Pelmatolapia > Pelmatolapia mariae. The sequence continues at coordinate 27,535,234 of NC_086243.1, read as the reverse complement.
CGTTGTTGTCGTTGCTGATGCGGCGGCTAGGCCGGGGCTCGGGGCCGGAGCGGCGGCGGTGGTAACGAGGAGCGGTGGTGAGGAGCAGCACGTTCTTGTTCTTCTTGGCCACGTAGGAGAGGATGATCGTGTCGGGCCCTATTCCTCCTCCTCCTCCTCCTCCTCCTCCTCTCGGTCCCGCGGAGCCGCCGAGTACTACGGATTCGACGGAGGTGTGGCCTCTTTCGCGAAAGAGCCTGTCGGCGAGCTCGCGCGAGGTGAAAAAGTTGTCGCACGTGACGTTGCATCCCGGCGGCAATCCCTCGGTGAGGTCCACGACCACTCGAGTGGCCAGGTGCTTTTCGGGAGGGCCGCGCTTGTCGGGCTTGCCGGTGTACACTTGCATCTTCCACGAGTAGCTGGAACGCGCGTCGCACGCCACCCATATCTTGATCCCGTACCTGGCCGGTTTGCTGGGCATGTACTGTCTGAACGGACACCTTCCTGATGGCGAGAGAGAGACAGAGAGAGAGAGAGAGAGAGAGAGAGAGAGAGAGAGACAGAGAGACAGAGAGGTGTGGGAAAGTGGGGAGAGATTCTGGCAGAAACGGAAGAAGAGACGTGAGTTTGACAGAGAGCACACGTGGAAGATAAAGTCATGTACAAAGCAGCACAAACGCAGAACCCAACAGCAATACACCAAAGCTAGCGTTGTCGTCGTCGTGCCCGCTACTCTTCCTCCTCTCTTCCCCCAGTCGCGCACAACACGCGCCAAACATACCTCTGAACGGCACCAGTCTCTCGTCGACGGTGACCTCCGGTCCCGGTCGGTACATGGCGGGCAGCCTCGCGCACCACTCGTCCCACACGGCTCTGATGGGGGCCAGTTTGTCGTGGCCGCCCTCGCCTCGCGCGGCTCGTCTGGTCTCTCTGTCGTCGAAGCGCAGCGTGCTCGAGTAGGCTCGAAAGGTCTTGAGCGGCATCGCGGCTCTGAACACGGACCTGCCGCTCTCGGCGTCCCACAGGCTCTCGCAGGCCTCTCCCCGGGACCTGTACACGCCGGCGAGCACGAGCAGCCCCACGTAGGCCCTGAACTCGACGCGACCCATGCGCTTCCACCCGTCGATGGCGGGCCTGCGCCTGTCCGCTTCGAGGTTGGTCATGGCGATCACCGAGTCCTCTATCTCCGGCGGGAAGTAGGCCATGAACGCGGAGGCCTCGTCTCGCGCCGCCGCCGCCACGGCCTCTTCGGTGGGGCCTCGTTCGTGCGGGTCGGGGTTGAGGTAGTCGTCTTCTTCTTCTAATTCTTCTAATTGTTCTTCTTCTTCTTCTTCTAATTCTTCTTCTTCATCGTCATCGTCATAATCATCGGCGAGGACGTCTTCTTCTTCTTCTTTTTCTTCTTCTTCTTCTTCATCATCATCATCATCATCGGCGAGGACGTCTTCTTCTTCTTCTTTTTCTTCTTCTTCTTCTTCATAGTCTTTGTCTTCTTCATCATCGTCATAGTCATAAGCATCGGCTACATCTGCGTCGCGAGTTTCACCGACAGCGCCGTGGCTGCGATCGCGCCCAAGATCATGAACGCCACCTGCAGCACGGCCGGCGTCGTCCTCTTGCCAAATCTCCCAAGTCCCCCGCCCCGGTTCAGCGCCTGCTTCTTCCTCTCCCTCTCGGCAGTTCGACTCGCCTTGCGAGCCGCCGTCCTGGCAGAGTGGCGATGCCATTTCGTAGTCCTCTTCCGCAAAGTACCTATGCGGGTCCGCAACCCCATCGTTTTCGTCCTCCTGATCCTCCGAGTACCGCTCCTCGTCTGCGAGCGTTCGGGCTGTCGAGTCGTTATCCCCCTCGGCCTCTTGCTCCTGTTCCTCGGTCTCTTCCTCCTCTTCCTCTTCCTCCTCTGAGTTCTCCTCCTCCTCTGAGTTCTCCTCCTCTGATTTCTCCTCCTGCTGCTGCTGATGCAGCTGCTGCTGCTGCTGCTGCTGCTGATGCTCTTGGTCTTGGTCTTCCTCGACCCCTAGACCGCCGTAGCGAAACGTGGCCGGTCGCAACAACGGAGCCGCCGGAGCCCACCCCGCGTACGCCAGACGCGCTGGAGATGGCGACGGTGATGGGGAGCGGGAGGAAGGGGACGACACCGCCGACACCGCCGACACCGCCGGCGAAAGCGATCCGCCGGCGCCGACCTTAGTGCTCTTTGGGTCCCACGGTCTAGTGCGTGACATTGTATTTGTCTTCTTCTTCTTTCTCGGTGGCACCTTGTTGTCGTTGTTGTTGTTGTTGTTGTTGTACGGCGCGCGCTGGGACACCGCCTCTGTAACCAAACCCCGACACGCTTAGTACCCGCCATCCTCGCTCTTATCATTTTGGCGCGCGACACGCTGGGCTTTCGCCGGCGTGTTTCTCGATCCCCTCCGCCCGTGTCTCTCTCTCTCTCTCTCTCTCTCTCTCTCTCTCTCTTCTTTGTCTCCCGTCCCCTCGGGGGGATCTCGCGACCCCCGCATATTCCCTCCTCCCTCTCTCCCTCTGTCCCACCCCGTCGGGGGCCCTCGCGACCCCAGCCGCCTTCCTTCCTTACTACCTCCGCGGGGGGGGACCCGCATCCCCCGACCCCGCCGCCGACGATCCCCCCTGGCGGGGAGCATCAGGGTTAAGGCTCTGATATCTATTCTGTATGACTTAAAGCAGTTATGACATGGTCTGATTTTCTCACCCAATAAAGGAATATTTCATATATCAGTCTACTCTTCATTTTATCAGAAACAGTTATCACAGCTTGTACATTTTCTTTTTATAAATATATGTAAGCAATGAGCCAAATTTAGTAATGCCAACATACTGAAGGAACAACATTTGTCTCTTATATATGATACACCTACATATATATATATGCACTGTCAAAGATACTTGTCTTTGAGTGAAGATTTAAGGTGATAAGACATATAAATAACTGCAACTTGAATCTGTAAGCTCAGTATTTAACACAGAATTTATGTTAACTGCCGTAATAACTAATAATGATTAATATAATAACTATAATATTGGCCATATAATATTTACATTACCAAAGTGATATGACTTTAGTCTCATGAACAACATTAGCAAATTGTTATTTACTAACTAATCTTAAATGACTGTTCAGTACAGAAATGAAGCCCAAAAATCATGTTTTACTGTCCTGTGGTCTCAGCCTCAGATACATATCAAATCACACAAAGCTCTTGTAGAAACAAACAAACAAATGGACAAAATATGTTCTCCTTCGTTTCTGTCAAACAAAGTTGTATGACACGTTTCCAGCCGTTAGTATCATGGTTGCTAGGCAACCTGGGAAGCGCGTCGGTCATTGGTACTTCATGGCTTGTGTAGTTACTAGGTAACAAAAGCTCAACACTGCCCCTAGCGTCCTGGAGCACTTCCATTGTGTTTTGGGGTTTGCAAGTGTTTTGGAGTTTGCAAGTGCTTTGGAGTTTGCAAGTGTTTTGGAGTTTGCAAGTGTTTTGGAGTTTGCAAGTGCTTTGGAGTTTGCAAGTGCTTTGGAGTTTGCAGGTGTTTTGGAGTTTGCAAGTGCTTTGGAGTTTGCAAGTGTTTTGGAATTTGCAAGTGCTTTGGAGTTTGCAAGTCTTTTGGAGTTTGCAAGTGCTTTGGAGTTTGCAAGTCTTTTGGATTTTGCAAGTGCTTTGGAGTTTGCAAGTGTTTTGGAGTTTGCAAGTGCTTTGGAGTTTGCAAGTGTTTTGGAGTTTGCAAGTGCTTTGGAGTTTGCAAGTGCTTTGGAGTTTGCAAGTGTTTTGGAGTTTGTACGTGCTTTGTCTGTAGGGGCCACCGTATTCCAGCGTTAAGCTTAACAACCGATATATGGAGCGACTTCCTCTCTCCCTCCCTCTCCTGTGGCTACTTCAATCGTGAAACTTATTAATGGTCAGCTGATCGGCTTTTCTGTCGCGAGTCCGTCTCTCTTGTTTGTTTATCGCCCACTTTGCGCCAGAAAGAGGAAACAAGCGGCTGAACAACAGCAGCACGTTTAAGCTTGATAAGCTGTTGTTAGAATTTATTTAATATTACTTTGTACACCAGGATCTTTTTCTACGTAGCTGACACCTCGTAACTGTGCAGGGGCGGATCTAGCAAAGTTTAGCCAGGGGGGCCGATAGGGCATTAACAGGGAAAAGGGGGGCACAAAGACATACTTTTCTTTCTTATTCTCATTTAAAATATCTAGCTTTTAATAAATAATTATCTGAATCTTACACCCAAAGTTTTAATCTGATGTAAAATGTATAGAAGTCTATTACTGTATATAGTAACTATTAAGTCTAACATATACCCTAGTAAGCTAGTACTTTTTCCTTTGGGAAGGTACCATCTATGCAGTCTGCAGTTCTGTTGAAGAAAGATGTTGAACCCATTTAATTATTCTTGAAAAATAATTGATTTCTGTGCATTTTTTTTTCACACTGCATCAATTTAAAGTTGATTACATCAATTAAGCATCATGAGGTGGGGGGTGGTTCCCTTTTTTTTTTTTTTTTTTTTTTGGGCTGGGAGTTTGCAACCCTATTAGTTAGGTTGCTTACTCTTTAAAATACCAGAATAGGGAGGATGGAGTAGGTTTAAGTTTATTAGATTGATCAGTATTGCTGAACTATGAAATATTTTGGGTGCAGTGTATTTTTTGCATACAGGTATAACAGAATAGCTTTGGTGTTTGTTTGTTTTTTGTTTGTTTGTTTTTTAAACTTGAGTATGAACTTATACAAAATGCAGCAAGATATTAAAACAGTTTTATTGATTAAAAAACACATTATATCGGATTCATATCGGTATCGGCCGATATCCAAATTTATGATATCGGTATCGGACATAAAAAAGTGGTATCGTGCTATCTCTAATGCAGATAAGGCTACATAAAAACACCACTGTGTTGGAACAGGTCTACCACAGAGAGAGTGAACACCATGTGACAGTTCCACCCAAACAGCTGTTGCTGACCCTCTAAATTCCTATGGAAACCAGGAGGGTTAGAGTATAAAGATTGAATGGCCCCTAGAAATGGGGATTCAGGAGGTCCTCAAATGATTCCTTCCACCGTCCGGCAATGTTCTTAGTCGAAAACAGTAGCTCCCCACCCACACTATACACAGTGCAGGTACAGCACTGCTTTCCCCTCCTGAGTCAGCTGAAGGTTTGCCAGAATCTCTTCGAGGCAGTCTAAGAGTTTTTATCCATGACCTCTCCGAACTCCTCCCATACACGAGTTTTTGCTTAAGTCACTGCACCCAAAGTCCCACAGGCTAACCAAGCCGGATAGGACTCCTCCTTCAGCCTGGTGGCTCCCTTCACCTCTGGTGTCCACCATTTGGTTCAGGCCAACCACCTTGTGAGTTTTTGAACATCTTGCAGAACTGGGCCTCTGCCAGGCGTTTCCAGAGCACCCTCACTATATGTTAAATGTGCCATGTCTGTCCAGCATCCCCGTCAGCGGATCCCCAGCTACCAAAAACTAATAATCAGTGTTGGGCAAGTTACTTTGAAAAAGTAATTAATTATAGTTACTAGTTACTACTTTAAAAAAGTAACTGAGTTACAAGATTCTAAACGTAATTAATTACTTGAAAAGTAACTATTGCGTTACTTTTAAAAAATTGTTTAACCCTCTGGGGTCCAGGCTATAATTGGCCATTTTTGAGTACTTTTGATGTTTCCTCTACATTTCACCTTTAAAAACTATTACTTTGCCTTGTTTGGTATCATTCTTTTCAGCACAACCTCACGTGTCTGAATTTACAGTTATGTTTTCATTTTGACATACTGTATTAACACAATTGATCTAAAATCAGACAAAAAACATAAAATCTGAGTAGAAAAAGTTATATTTTTTACTGTAACAACCACAAACATTTTTAATGAATCATATTTCATAACTGTAAATGCAAATATAAATTGTCATTTTAAAATCGTATAAGTTTTGCAAACAACGAAGTTATTTGCAGCCATTTACCTTTTACCCTTTTTAAAATAACCACTTCAAACTATTTACATGATGTCAGAAGATAATTATGTTTTGACCAGTTACATGAAATGTATTCTTTATATTTATCAGTTAAGCATATTTATACACGACCTTTTGCCTAGAAACCTGTGTGCTAAACTTCTGCAGATACTAATCGCATCCTGTTGTTCTGAACATACAGATGTAGAAAAGGGGAAGTCCCGCTACTGAAGTGATGTTATCTATGTAACACACACACATACACACACACACAACACACACACACATACAGACAATCTTGTATAAATAAAGGTCGCAGACAGTCGCGGTTCGCAGGTCGTGCGTCCATGGCTGCCCTCGCGAGTAAAAATGGCACTGCAGTGTTTGTGTGTTTTCTAACTAAGACGTCTCAGCTGAAGAACGGCAGGGTGATTTAAAGAAATCCCCTGTCATTTAAATTGGTCCTTCGAGCCTAGAGATGGAAACACCAGACACGTTTCTGTGACTCCAATAAGGTCTGATTGCTGCATCCTGACGTCGTGGAAAAGCCAGAACTGAAGTCTGTCGACAGCCCTCTCCAGGTAGAGGTGAAAGCCCTGGGCGTAAATTCGTATCCAGGCCGGGCCTGGTCCACGACGTTGGGGTCCAGCCAGATGACCTGAACAACCAGCAAAAGACGACTGAGGGTGAGAAAACACTTTTTAGGTCTAACCCGCCGCAAGGGTTTGAAAAGAGAAGCGCATAGGTCTTATCCGCCGCAAGGATTAATAGCGCATTAGGCTGACCCACTGCACGGGTGCACAAAAGAGAAGCGCATAGGTCTTATCCGCCGCAAGGATTAATAGCGCATTAGGCTGACCCACTGCATGGGTGCACAAAAGTTAAAACTGGCCTGGTCCGCCGCAAGGACCCGCTCGCGTAAAGAAACAAGAGTGAATATATGTGTTTTCTGTATGTCATTTTTCTGTCTGTTGGAGGTAAACTAATTTTACAGCACAATACGCTGCTGAGTTGCTTCCAGTTGTTATTGTTGTTTTATTTGCTGTAAGACGCTGAAGTACTGGTGACAAAGGAAAAGTAGGTTGGGCTCCGTCCCGTAACACTGACACCGCTCCGCGGAAGTAGTCCCGGAGTAGAAGGGCGTGTCAGCAACCACTCCTGAGTCTCATACCAGAGAAAGCTCTGCAGTTGTGTTGTAACAATGGGGAATCAGCCCACAAAACTCACTGCTGACGAGCAGTGGTTAGAAAAGAAATGTCCAGGCGCCGGACAAATCAGTGCTTGTAGATGGAGAAATCCTAAGAAAACAAAATGTCCCACTTGGGAAGGGAAATGCAGCCCCTCAACACTTACACAGTTGAAAGAAGCTCTTTTGCAAGAAATAGCAGAAACAAAAAACTTAAAAAAGAAAGGAAAACTCTCGCAAGAATCACAATATTTCCAGGCCTGGAAAGAAGAAGCAGTTAGACGAGAATGGAGAATAAACAAGCAAAATTAACACCTGATGAGAAATGTTTAGAAAAACAACAAACCAGATCAGGCCTAATCCCAGAGAAAGACAGAGGAATGCTTAGTGGAACAGCAAGAGGTAGAGGTAGGCCTATACACACACCAAAAAATAGCTTTAAAACTGCATACTGGAGATGTGGAAAAGAGGGACATTTTGTACGTGACTGTAAGAAACAAAGAAGCAGTTCAGACTAGGAAGTACATAATAATCCCTGGTTAAATTACAGATTGGAAATCAAAGTAGAAGTTTAAAAAGGGTTGGATACAGACCCAACTGAATATATATATATAAATACTCTTAGGAATAAAGTGGAATAAACAAAAGTTTAAATCAAATTAGAGCTTATCTCTACTATATTCAAACTAATAATAGGGAGCATAGCAACCTTTAAATTGGCATTACCAAATGAAACAAAATTGGTTAAATAACCATGCCCAGAATGAATAGAATGAATGAAAGTAGATAATTCACACGAAAACATTTTAAAATAAAATAGAGAGATGCATAAGGTATATTAAGGCTGCGTCATTGTTCAGCCAAGGACAGAGTGTGAGAAGGTAGATGTCTCCAGCTTGGGAGGGGGTGAAACTGCAGATCACCCCCAAGCCCTGGATGGACACATAATAAAATATAAAATAATAATTTGTGTATATTAGTAGTATAGTAGTATATTCTAATATACTAATAAATATTGTAATGTACTATTGCTGTTATAAAAAAAATAACATTAATAATATTAATATTAAATAATAAGAGGCACCTCAGTCAGTTATGATGTGAGGTGGATAATTGTTAAAAGTAGTCTGATTCAAGCTTAAGGTTTGCTCAAACTCAGTACAATGATATATGAGTTGAAGAAAATAAGGAAAATACCTAATCTAATCAAGTGCATAGAGACACTTGACCTGCTTGTAAACCTGTCATCCTAGATGAGACTTTGTTGTGATGAAGAGCAATCCTATACTAACAACTACTAAGCCAAACCCTGTATACAACAGCTGAAGCTACAGGTTTGAGAAGCAGAAATAAATATGTGGACACTACTAAGCTAATGAGCAAGTTACACACTTTTTATTTTTATTTCATTTGTCTTTTAGAGCAGAAGCTGCATATTAAAAGCTCACACATGCAGCTGTGAGCTCAGATTTTTTCCTCACATTTCTGCTTTGTTACTGGCAGCAACTTTTTTCTTTTTGCGTCCTGACTCGTGTGTAAAGCCTTAATGACATCGGCAATTTGTTTTTGTTTTTGTTTGTTTGTTTTGTTGGTTTGAAAAATAACTTTGTGATCATACTTGTGGATCACAGTGACACATAATGATTAGGCATATGACTTACTAATACCTAGTTTTGGAGCTGTGAGCTATGAGCTGTAGACAATGCCTAGTTTTCTTTTCTAACTTAAAAGTTTGAAATATGTAAGATGTGTGAGATGTGTGAATTCGTTGGAAAAAAATAGAAATGACCTAAAATGCTTTAAATAAAGATGTAGTGTTGCATCTACAACGGAGAAAAAGAAGCATACAGTAACTTGAAACTAGCATTATGGACAAATACAGTTTTAGCATTGCCTGACTATGGTAACCCTTTCTACTTACATGAAAGCAGTTTTGACAGCAGTAGCTTCAGTTTTACTCCAAGCCAATTTGTCCTGCCTCACACGTGCAAGACAACTGTCGTATGTTGGAATCTTGTTGTCACAATCTCACATTAGAATCCAGAAGTGTGGTCATTTGAACCCGAGCACACTTTTGGCCTCACCCGAAGAAGGTCATCCATGCTGCTGTATGCGAGAATTAGATGAGGAGACAAAGCCACGTGCTGACATTTACAGCACACCACAACCCGGCTCAGCGTCTAAATATAGTCATAAAAAGTGAAACCACTAACATCCTCATACTCCGCTCAGAGTGCAGAACTCAAAGCAGTCATATGTGCTAAATTGGCCGCACAACGAACTGTAGACATATTAATGTCTGCATCCTCTATGCAAATACCACTTGATGTTCTTAAGGATGGACAGAAAGCAGCACCAACCATAGAACAGAAGAAATGGTTAGAAGTGTGGAGCACAACTAAAAGATGATTTAATGACTTGTGAAGGAAGACCAGTACTTCCTAAATCCCTATGTCCCTGCACAGAACAGCAGCATTAGTGACACATGGGGTGACCCATGTGTCCTCAGGGCGGATAGTCCAGGTCCTTAATACACTCTTTTATACTCTAGTGATTATAGATTTATTCACAAAATGGCCAGAGATTTATCTAGTGTAAAAAGCAGATGCAATCTCAGTTGCAAAAAGTGACCCTTAGAAAATTCTGTCGGAGAGACAGCTCTGGCAGAATGGATGGCAAAACTACTAGAAAATAAGGATATTGTTTTGAACAATAAACTGCCGTAAGACTCTCCAGTCTCTTGCAGGTTGAAACCAAGTGCTATTGACAACACCCATAGCCTGTAAAATTGCAGAGAGACCATCTGGGATACATCAGAGCCACTGCAAAAAGGTTGAGGTCCCGGGAAGCCCCGACACCAAGGAGGAAGCGCCTATGCCTGGTTGTTTCGGGGGTGAGGGTGGTAAGTGCGATTCTTGGGCCCCCGTGGGGTAAGCCCGCACTCCGCTCTCTATCCGATCAACTTTAGGCAGCCAGGTGTAGGTGTGAAGGGGAACCCTGGTGGTTACCTTGACTACAAGGCTCACCCTTACAGGACCCCAGCTGATGCCAACAGCAGCCGAGCCACGAGAAAGAAAGAGAAGATGGACGTATGACAACTTATACCTAATGGACATGACACAAGATCACATCCATCTATGGATGAAAAATGCCTGATACAGATATGTGTTTAACAAAACCACAGAGTTACGTCTGCTCGCACATGCCGAGCACATTAACACAACCATATATGGGAAACACCCTGGAACAGGTGCACTAATTCTGATCTCCGACCACCTTCAGAGTGACTTTTGTAAAGTGCACAACAACAACATCGTCATCCTGATCCAGGAAGAAACGCTCAACTTCAACAGTCAGACCACATGACTCAACCTGGGAAACCGATGTACCTGAAGAATTCAAACTCTGGACAATTGGACAAAAGGTACTCAACTCACTCTTCCTGTGGGCAGGAGTTGGAAAACATGCTCTCAGAAGTGAGATACTGGACTATAGATTTGGCTTGTTTCTCAAAGCATCCTGCAAGGTCAACGAGGGACAACATCAAGAAATAGCCGCTCTCAGAATTGCTGTAATGCATCATCGTGTAGCACTGCACATGATTTTGGCTGATAAAGGAGCATTGTGTTTTATTCAACACAAACGCCACATGCTGCACCTACGTACCAGATAATGTACATTCTTTAAACATGGCTTCAGATGCTATAGAGACTGTTGATTGTCGTTGGACTCTTCCTGATTTTGTTTTGTTTTCTTTATTTGAGTTATTCCTTGTTTAAAAGTTGCAATCTCACAGATGATAAGTTTATCATTCACAGCATATGCAAATGTACTGGAATCATTGAAGATCATAAGGTTTCCTTTCCTATTGGTTTCATGAAGATGAAATGTAACTAATGATGTAGTAATTGAAAATGTGAAAAACAAGTAGTTACTCACTGATAAATTGTACATTTCATTTCTCTGATAAACAGGGCCGGATGTCAGAAGATAATTATGTTTTGACCAGTTACATGAAATGTATTCTTTATATTTATCAGTTAAGCATATTTATACACGACCTTTTGCCTAGAAACCTGTGTGCTAAACTTCTGCAGATACTAATCGCATCCTGTTGTTCTGAACATACAGATGTAGAAAAGGGGAAGTCCCGCTACTGAAGTGATGTTATCTATGTAACACACACACATACACACACACACAACACACACACACATACAGACAATCTTGTATAAATAAAGGTCGCAGACAGTCGCGGTTCGCAGGTCGTGCGTCCATGGCTGCCCTCGCGAGTAAAAATGGCACTGCAGTGTTTGTGTGTTTTCTAACTAAGACGTCTCAGCTGAAGAACGGCAGGGTGATTTAAAGAAATCCCCTGTCACATAACCATCAGGTGTTCTGCATTCAATAAGATGCCAATCCAAAAAAATAATTTCTGTCCACTATAAAGGAGAACATCACAGCCTGATACCTGCAGGTCTGACAGCAGGAGGTGTGTCACTCCCATTTTCTACCTGGAGACAGCAGTCGCCTCATTGTTCTGACACACAACACAAAACTATCCACAACACTACACAAGACAACACATTAACTACACACTCCAAACACGCTAAACGTCACAAATCTCTCACATCTCAAAACTCGCTCTCTATCTTTTTCTGCTGTCTTTATCTCTCTCTTTCTCTCTCTTGCCGTCACTCCTAAAACCTCCCCCTCTTCCTAAACAACCAAATGTCATGTTGCCGTATAATTTTTTGATTGGTTGACATGGTACATTTTTCCACCAAAACGAACGGGCTGTTTTTTGATAAGCAGAGAGTGCTTGCTATCGCTGTCCATAGACAGCAAACATGGCGAAACTATTGAGGGGAAAAAACGCCGCGTATATATTGTTTATCATGATTCTGGTTTTACGTGGCCTGTCCACACAATTTAAAAACTGGTAGCACGGTGGTTAGCACTGTTGCCGCACAGCAAGAATTCCACAGAGTCAATTCCGCCATCAGGCCGGGGTCTTTCTGTGTGGAGTTTGCATGTTCTCCCCGTGTTTGCGTGAGCGCAGCTGCTTTAAGCTGTAGGACCCAGATTACTTACAGCTACTTCCGTGCAACTGATATAAGGTGCAGTAAGCTGAACACAGCTTCAACCGTCTGTTTGTTGAAAAATACTAACGCGACCGCACTGCATTTTCTTGTTAGTAATGGTAACGGCGTTACCATTACAATAGTAATTCGTTAGATTACTCGTTACTGAAAATGGTAACGCCGTTACTTGTAACGCCGTTATTCCCATCACTGCTAATAATACATATCTGAGTGGAGTTTGGTGCAAAGGATTTCATACACTCTGGGGCAAACTGGAACAGTGGATTTTTTTTTTTAAACACTGGATGTTAGTAATAGCACCCTTGAGTGTTTATCTGTCCCGCTGTCCCTCTGTTTGTTTGAAAACATAAAACAATATGTAATGTGGATAGGTATCACATTTTCTATCTTGTCTTGTCCCATTCTGAATCTTCTTGCAAATTTATTGTGTAAGGGGACTTTTTATGTTACATTCATAAAGTCCAATCTTTTTCTCATTTTCAGAAAAGATGTCCTCTCAAGTGAGACTGAAGCTGCTGCCGAGCGTCAAATGTATGTTTGATGAGCCCATTCAGGTGAAAGTGGCCGGGCTGAGGCCAATGCAGGTTGTCAACATGAGAGCCAAATCAACTGATGACAAGGGAGTGGTGTTCAGCTCCTTGGCCACCTACAGGGCAGACAGCAATGGGGAGGTCGACCTGAAAAGAGACCCCTCACTAGGTGGGAGCTACGTTGGAGTAGAACCCATGGGTCTGGTGTGTTCCATGAGGCCACATACTATGCACAAAAAATATCAAAAGACAAGTTGCATAAACCCGCAGGTGGTGACACTTTCTGTGCATGAGGAGGAGGGCAGATTACTGGCAGAGATGACAAATGAAAGGCTTCTGATGAGAGATGGGGTCAGCAGAGTCCCCGTCAATGAAGGGAACATCCGTGGCGTCCTGTTCACTCCTCCAGGTACTGGAGGTGGTTCCTAGCTTTCTGTCTTCATTTTAGTTCATTTAACATTAAACAGCTTATAAATCAGCATCGTTGAAATAAACCTTTACTGTCATTCAATCATCTGAAACTTCTAGTTCACATCTCAATATTCTCCCACCTTGGTTATTGCAATTCACATTTTACGTGCATCTCTCAGTCCTGCACAGCTCATGTCCAATTAGTGCAGAAAACGGCAAGACTTTTGTTAGACTGCTGACAAAAAATATCTGGCGGTCACATATTACACCTATTTTTTTTTTTTTTTTTTTTTGCATCCCTTCTTTGGCTTCCAGTAAAATTCTAAATCCACTTTAAAACTCAGTGACTAACATATAAAGCTCCCTTGCTTTGATTTTTAAACCAGAGGTGATGGTGCTTTTGAGGTTTTTGGACTGGTGAACAGCCTTCCTCAGTCATTCTGGTCGGCCGACTCTGTTATTTGTTCTAAATGACTGCTAAAAACTGATCTTTATATCTTGGCTTCTCAATTTTTTCCCATTTATTTTAAGCCAAATTGTCATGTATATAGGTATACTGGAATCAATGTCTAACTGTATCAGTGTTATTCATGAAGAAATTAATCAATAAAAACTTGATTCTATAGTGGGCAAAACTTTGCCCACTTTTATGTAGACTTTTATTCAGTTATGGCTGTGACAGTTGACCTGGGTATTGGCTTTCTTTTGTTGAGTTATTTAATTAGTCATATCATAATAAAACGTGTTGGTTGTAGCAGAGAACAGATCTACGTTTCAAGAATATATAGACATTAAGAATAAAATTTAAAACGTGACCTGATGCTGACGAGAACCTTTTTTCTTTCTTCCAGGAAAAGGTCCTTTTCCTGCTGTGTTGGAATTGCCCACCTCAATATCTGAGGCAAGACCCAGTCTACTGGCTAACAAAGGCTTTGTGGTTCTCTCAGTGGCTGTGCACAATAAGAAGGGTGACAGTTTCACAGAGATGCATCTGGACCACTTTGAAGAAGCAATGAATTTCTTAAAACAGCAACCAAAGGTGAGTCGCTCTAGTGCGCACAGACTGCAGAAAAATGTTTCATACTAAAGGAAAGGTTATGTCTCTATAAGCTGTGTACTCAGAGAGTAAATTTGTAGATCCCAGGTGTATCTGCTGTATTCCTGTAGCTAATGACAATCTTAATCAGTTTAAGGGGGAAGGGCTGCAGTTAAGAAATATTCTCATTTGCATTCATTCAGATAACTGAATACGTTTCAGAGAGCATAAAGCTTTACAACATAATATTTTTTTTAATCACACTATTTTTCTTTAGAAAGCATGAATTATTTCTTTTATCACACTAAAACATGATTATTTCTAACAAATAATAATTTTCAGGGTCAATATTATTAAACCCCTGAAAAAGTGACCTTTTTATTGATAGTAGAAGCCACTGATGTGCAATGCTGTGCTTTACCTTTGTAATGCTCAAACTTTGTAAAATCAAGTTAAAACTGAGGCTTATCATCCAGTTAATACACAATTTAAAAACTTCAGCAAAGGTTTGAGCTGTCACTTGATAAAGTAACATGCCAAAAACCGAAGAAATCCATTTAGACTTGAGAATACAAAATGTTGAAGATCACTAAGGAAGATGAGATGTTTTAAGAAATTTGGCAGAGACTTAAACAGTACAGAATTGTTTAAGTCTCGGCCAAGAAGCTTGGCAGAGGTAGGAAGCAAAAGATTTCCAAAATTCTGGAAAGAAAACTAGTGAGAGATGTGTCTAAAGACCCCAGAACTACTGCCAAGACACTCGAGAATGACTTAGCCAAATCTGGAATTGTAGTCTTAAAGAAGACAATCACTAGAGCAAACAAACAAAGAAACAAAAATGACACTTCTGCAGATGAGACACCTTCAAACCAGACTGAAGTATGCTAAGGACAACTTAGAAAAAAATAATGCATACTGGAAGCACATCCTTTGGTCATATGAGACAACAACTGGAGCTCTTTGAACACTTGGTTATGTTTGGAGAAAAAAGGGAGAGGCATACAAGCCAAAAACCACCAGCCCCAAAATAATAATAATAATAATAATAATAATAATAATAATGCTATTATGCTGTGGGAATATCTGGAACTAGAATCAAGGTGAAATGAATCATTAAAAAGAAGGATATGCAAAGATTTAAAGGAAAACCTCAAGCAATCAGCATCAAAACTCAGTCTGGGCCATCAAACGACCCAAAACATACGTCACTTCTTGCAAAGAACTATGGCCAGAACACCAAATTGAACATCACTGACTGACCTGCACAAAGCCCTGAGGTAAATCCCATTCAAAATGGGAGTGTGAAGTGAAGAACAATATCTAAGAACAATGTCAAATCTGGAGGTGTTTGAAAGACTCATCAAAGATTAATGGGCTGGGATTGCTCAGGAGAAGTGAGAGACTTTTTGAAAACCACAAGTGACTGCATGCTGTTATCCAGCAAATAACAACTAACTGTTAGTATCAGGTAGCTAATAATTTCTTAAATGTTTTTCTATTAAGAGACAATGTCATTTTCTCCTTTAATTTATTGGAATCATGAACATTCACAGTGCTTCACTGTGCATATGTGAATGTGTCACTAATGGCAATATACACCAGTCTGCAACAAAAATAAAAGTAATGACAGGTGAAGTAAGCCCTTGACTCCAAATGTTTTATCACCTTTGAATTTCTGTGAGTTTTTTTTTTACAGGTGGGCAGTAAAGGAGTTGGCATAATGTCAAGATGCAAGGGAGCAAATATCGGACTGTCACTCGCTGCTTTTGTGCCAGGTGTCGAGGCCATAGTGTGCATCAATGCCTGTAATGCCAATGTGGTCACTCCTCTCTACTACAAGAAACGGCAGATCCTATCAGCATTACTGTACGACGAAAGCAAGTTTATTCCCACTGAGTCAGGTGCAGTTATTGTAAAGGATGCTCTTGAAGAGAAGAATAAGGGCAGCTTGATCCCCATTGAACGAGCCAAGAGCCATTTTCTTTTTGCAGCTGTAGGAGACGACCTCAGCTGGGACAGCAAGGCCTACATGGATGAAATGGTGGTGAGACTTAGGCATCATGGGAAGGAGAACTTTGAGACTGTTTTTTACCCTGGAGCTGGACACATGTTGGAGCCACCTTATGCACCCCACTGCCCCTCCAGCTTCCATGTAGGTGTATGCAAGCCAGTCCTGTGGGGAGGTGAGCTCAAGGCCCACATAGCAGCTGAGATCCACCTGTGGAAGAAGATCCAGGATTTCTTCAAAACTCATCTGAGTTGTGATGCAGCACAGGCTAAAGCCAAGTTATAGATTCAAACAGGATGATTAGAAAGCTTGAGTTACAGAAACATACATCATGACAGCAAATTGACTGTATGAAAATCACATTTATAATTACTATACTAGTTTTTAATGTGACAGTTTGAAGTTATGATGAAATTATGATTTGCACATGTGTCTTCCCCTCCTGTATCTCCTGAGCCCTGTACACGTGTTTCTTTATAATTCTTTGGATTGCCACTTGATCTTCTGTCTTCTTGGACTCTACAGCACGTTATTGTTTATTTCTAGTCAGCCTTCTTCTAATGTTTCATTGAAATGACTTCTTATTTGTTTTGACTCTGAAATAGTGTTGTGTTGTGCAGATGAATCTTCTCTCTTGGTGTTATTGGCACACACTGTACATTTATACAGCTCTAAGAGGAATAACTGCTCAATGGTTAAGAAAGGAAATAGAACAATAGAGATGCGACACAAAATGTCACTGTTATCATGAAAAAGCCAAGTCCATCACTTCTTCAAAGTAGTCCAGATTCATCTTTTTGCCATTGAAAGCATTGATTTGTATTCAGCTACTGGGAAGACCAGTAAAGAGGCTCTTCTCTCCTGGTATTTATACAGAAAAAAGTTAATCCTTCTACTTTTTAACCTGATATCTCTGCTGCAGTCACTAATTAGGATTTAACTAAGTAAATTATATATAGGAATTAATGCACTAAACATTTTAATCAAGTTTCCTCACATTTATTTGTGTACTGTTCAGTCTCTCAAATATCCTATCAATGCAATGCTTTCTTAGATTAAACAATATATAGTTGGGCGTGTACTTTATAAGCTGGTGATGAGCATCAATCAATCAATTGTTATGTGCAATACAATGTAACTATTTCTTGATGCATTTTCAATCATCCAGGAAAGTAAATCTCCAAAAGTTGATTCTGTTCATCTGGACGTAGCGTTTTGTGGGAGAAACGTTTCGTCACTCATCCAAGTGACTTCTTCAGTCTCAGCTGACTGCAGGTTTCCCCAATCTTATAAACAGTACATTTGCATAATGACTGAAACCAGCCCACTGAAGGAACAATGGGCTGTGAGGTCAGTTCCTTAATCATAATTATGCAAATTCTCATGACCATTGATCAACAACCACTGACCAAAACCCACTGATCAAAGACCACTGGTCAATGGCCATGAGTACCATTCACAGAGAGTTGGGGAATGGCTGCAATCACAGGAAGAGGGTGATAGACTGTCTGAAGCAGAACAAGACAAGGCTATTGACCGGACCTCATACCACAGGCTGTACCCAGGGGAGTCTACACCTAGTCTGTATGGTTTACCGAAAATACATAAACAGGGTGCACCTTTAAGACCGATTGTCTGCATGATCAACTCTGTCACCTATAACATCTCCAAGTTTCTGGCTTCGATCCTCAACCCGCTGGTGGGCAACTCTGAACACCACATCCAGAACACCCTGGATTTTGTTGAGAAGGTGAGAGATGTCATTATGGAGGCAGATGAAACCATGGTCTCGTACGACGTTACATCTCTCTTCACTTGCATCCCAGTCACGGAAGCGTTGGAGGTAGTCCGTAAGAGATTACAGGATGACACCAACCTCAGCAACAGGACCACTCTCAGCATCGACCAAGTGTGTTTGCTTTTGGAACTGTGTCTTCATTCCACCTACTTCACATACAGGTCCTTCTCAAAAAATTAGCATATTGTGATAAAGTTCATTATTTCCTGTAATGTACTGATAAACATTAGACTTTCATATATTTTAGATTCATTACACACAACTGAAGTAGTTCAAACCTTTCATTGTTTTAATATTGATGATTTTGGCATACATAACTCATGAAAACCCAAAATTCCTGTCTCAAAAAATTAGCATATCATGAAAAGGTTCTCTAAACGAGCTATTAACCTAACCATCTGAATCAACGAATTAACTCTAAACACCTGCAAAAGATTCCTGAGGCTTTTAAAAACTCCCAGCCTGGTTCATTACTCAAAACCGCAATCATGGGTAAGACTGCCGACCTGACTGCTGTCCAGAAGGCCATCATTGACACCCTCAAGCAAGAGGGTAAGACACGGAAAGAAATTTCTGAACGAATAGGCTGTTCCCAGAGTGCTGTATCAAGGCACCTCAGTGGGAAGTCTGTGGGAAGGAAAAAGTGTGGCAGAAAACGCTGCACAACAAGAAGAGGTGACCGGACCCTGAGGAAGATTGTGGAGAAGAACCGATTCCAGACCTTGGGGGACCTGCGGAAGCAGTGGACTGAGTCTGGAGTAGAAACATCCAGAGCCACCGTGTACAGGCGTGTGCAGGAAATGGGCTACAGGTGCCGCATTCCCCGGGTCAAGCCACTTTTGAACCAGAAACAGCGGCAGAAGCACCTGACCTGGGCTACAGAGAAGCAGCACTGGACTGTTGCTCAGTGGTCCAAAGTACTTTTTTCGGATGAAAGCAACTTTTGCATGTAATTCGGAAATCAAGGTGCCAGAGTCTGGAGGAAGACTGGGGAGAGGGAAATGCCAAAATGCCTGAAGTGCAGTGTCAAGTACCCACAGTCAGTGATGGTCTGGGGTGCCATGTCAGCTGCCGGTGTTGGTCCACTGTGTTTTATCAAGGGCAGGGTCAATGCAGCTAGCTATCAGGAGATTTTGGAGCACTTCATGCTTCCATCTGCTGAAAAGCTTTATGGAGATGAAGATTTCATTTTTCAGCACGACCTGGCACCTGCTCACAGTGCCAAAACCACTGGTAAATGGTTTACTGACCATGGTATTACTCTGCTCAATTGGCCTGCCAACTCTCCTGACCTGAACCCCATAGACAATCTGTGGGTTATTGTGAAGAGAAAGTTGAGAGACGCAAGACCCAACACTCTGGATGAGCTTAAGGCCGCTATCGAAGCATCCTGGGCCTCCATAACACCTCAGCAGTGCCACAGGCTGATTGCCTCCATGCCACGCCGCATTGAAGCAGTCGTTTCTGCAAAAGGATTCCCGACCAAGTATTGAGTGCATAACTGAACATAATTATTTGAAGGTTGACTTTTTTTGTATTAAAAACACTTTTCTTTTATTGGTCGGATGAAATATGCTAATTTTTTGAGATAGGAATTTTGGGTTTTCATGAGTTATGTATGCCAAAATCATCAATATTAAAACAATGAAAGGCTTGAACTACTTCAACTGTGTGTAATGAATCTAAAATATGTGACAGTCTAATGTTTATCAGTACATTACAGGAAATAATGAACTTTATCACAATATGCTAATTTTTTGAGAAGGACCTGCACAAGGGTCAGTTCTACAGGCAGAAACATGGGTGTGCCATGGGCTCCCCAGTTTCACCCATCGTGGCCAATTTGTACATGGAAGAAGTGGAAAAGAGGGCTTTGCTATCCTACCCTGGAACACCACCAAGCCATTGGTTCAGATATGTGGATGACACCTGGGTGAAAATCAAATCTCAGGACCTACTACATTTCACGGATCACATTAACTCGGTGGACCGACACATCAAATTCACCAGGGAGGAAATGAAAAGTGGCAGGTTAGCCTTCTTAGACTGTGAGATTTCCATCAGTAATGGGGGACATCTAAAAGCTAACGTGTACCTTAAACCTACACATACGGATCAGTATCTAAGGTTTGACTCTCATCATCCACTGGAGCACAAACTGGGTGTCATCAGGACGCTACAACACAGAGCGAACACCATCCCCACTGACACAGCGGCCAGGGAGGCAGAAGAACAGCACATCAAGAAGGCCCTGAGTAAATGTGGTTATCCCAGCTGGACTTTTGTCAAAGCTGGAAAGGCACCTAGAGAAAGCTCCAGCCGATCCAGGAGAGAGGGACAACAGCTGCCCAAGCGAAAACCTGTAGTGATCCCATATGTGTCAGGAGTATCGGAGCAGTTGAGACGCATTTTTTCCTAAACACCGGGTCTCTGTGGCTTTTAAACCCCAAAACACGCTGCGCCAAAAATTGGTCCACCCCAAGGATCGGGTCCCCCGACACAAACAGAGTAACATAGTGTACGCTGTTAAGTGCCAGGAGGATTGCCAGGATTTATACATCGGGGAAAGCAAACAACCTCTGGCGAAGCGGATGGCACAACACAGAAGAGCTACCTCGTCAGGCCAGGACTCTGCAGTCTATTTACACCTACAGGCCAGTGGACACTCTTTCAATGATGAGGATGTACACATCCTGGACAGGGAGGAACGCTGGTTTGAGCGCTGAGTCAAGGAGGCCATTTACGTGAAAAGGGAAAGACCATCTCTGAATCGAGGAGGGGGCCTAAGGGTACATCTTTCGCCATCTTACAATGCTGTGATTGCAGCCATTCCCCAACTCTCTGTGGATGGTACTCATGGCCATTGATCAGTGGGTTTTGGTCAGTGGTTGTTGATCAATGGCCATGAGTATTTGCATAATTATGATTAAGGAACTGACCTCACAGCCCACTGTTCCTTCAGTGGGCTGGTTTCAGTCATTATGCAAATGTACTGTTTATAAGATTTGGGGAAACCTGCAGTCAGCTGAGACTGAAGAAGTCACTTGGATGAGTGACGAAACGTTTCTCCCACAAAACGCTACGTCCAGATGAACAGAATCAACTTTTGGAGACAATGTAACTATTGTGGGAATGGGAGTAAATATGAAATTATCGTGTTTACTTGATTTAAAAAAATCTTTTGCTATATGTATGTGTTCAAAAATCACCCTTCGGTGTAAATTAACTAAGAGGAGGAAGGAGTGAAACTGTGTCTAAACTTGCTGCAGTCGCAAATTCCTTTTTGACTGACCTCTCGGATCCCCCTTTTGGGCTCAGTCGAACCGTGAGGCTTTCTTAACGTGGCCAGCCATGACAACACGTGGGAGACAGCTACTACTTCTCTCCTCAGCTCGACACACACACAAAAGAGCATGTGCACGGTTTCTCCTTCTTTTATTAGCCTTACTCAGACAGGCCACTTGAGGCACTATATGGCAGCCCCTGACAATTTAGACACATGTGCCCTTACACTTAGGCTCCCTCCTCAATTCAGCAATGAAATTCTCTCTTAATCGACTGGGGGCCTAAGGGTACATCTTTCACCATCCTACAATGCTGTGATCGCAGCAATTCCCCAACTCTCTGTGAATGGTACTCATGATCAGTGGTCCTTGTGTAGGCGCTACCAGCCCTCGCTATGTAGGGGTGTGGGAGTTGCCCTAAACGACTGAAGAGTGATAGGATCTGGGTCTGTGAAGCCCCCTAATGCAATTGACCCTGATACTTACAACTGTAAGAATGTTTTTACCTGTCTGACTGCTGCAGGTACAGAAGAGGGGCTTCAGAATTCAAATTCAAGAAACGACAACTTCCTGGAGTGCACTGTACTATCAGACAATAACACAGTCTAGCCTAACTTCGCTCTGATTTTACCCAACCAGATAGGTAGGGTGCCCCTACTCGAAGGCAACTTGGGTTCAACATAAACATGAAACAGCCACTTCTAAATAACGTGAAACTTTAATTTGTTCAGATGGCCCCTTTAAGCCTCAGCCATCCATCAGTTACCATGGGCCCTGAAGACCATGGATGGTAAGAAACAAAAATACAAAAGAAATAAAAAGATGTCAGATTAAGCTTAAATTACAACATAGGTTAAATAAATGGAACAGGCAATGGGGTCCCCACTGTTGTAAAATCCTATAAAACTTTATACTCACCACAAATAAACCCATCTAAAAACAAAACTGATCAGTTTCTTGATAATGTAATCCTTCCAAAATTACAAGACAGTCAAGCAATGGCACTGAATTCACCGCTGACACTAGGTGAACTCCAGGAAGCCCTGATAAGTATGCCCAATAATAAGGCTCCAGGTCCAGACGGCTTTCCAACAGCGTTGTACAAAGAATTCTGGACAATTCTAGCACCCGTATTTCACAGAACATTGCAGAAAATCAAGGAAAATGGCAGCATTAGTCTCCTGCTAAAACCAGGAAAAGACCCTGAATTTCCTTCAAGCTATTGTCCAATATCCCTTATTAATGTGGACCTCAAGATAATCTGCAAAGCCCTCACAAAGAGATTAGAGAACATACCACCCACCCACCCCACCCCCCCCCCTCTTAATACGTCCTGACCAAACCGGTTTCATAAAACTTATTAACAAATACACATAGATTACTTAATTTAATAGACTACTCATGTAGTAAAAACACTGAAACCACAATATTGTCTCTAGATGCAGAAAAAGCATTTGACAGAGTTAACTGGAAATTTTCATTTGCAACTTTACACAAATTTGGCTTTGGAAACTCTTTCATAAACTGGTTAAAAATATCATATAATTCCCCAACAGATTGTGTCCGAACAAATGGCCAAACATCCTCCAACTTCTGTCTCCAGAGGGGCACCAGGCAGGGATGCCCACTCTCCCCTTCACTGTTTGCAATTTTTATCAAACCACTAGCAGCAGCAATTAGATAGGCTACAGCAATTAAGGATCTTTATGCGAATCATGTGTTGCTTTTTCTCCAAAACTCACAAACCACTCTCTCTGAGGTAATTACATTAATGAACTCTTTTTCAAGAGTTTCATATTATTCAATAAACTGGTTAAAATCGACAGTTCTTCCTGTTAATTGCCCCTTCTATCCCACTGCAATCTGGAAATATTAAATACCTAGGTATTAATGTCTCTCCTAAGCTTGCAGATTTAACTAAATTAAACCACATCTCACTTTTAAAGAAAGTAGAAGGCGATCTGGCCAGATGGAAACCACGGTGCTTGCCTCCCTTCATTGGCTCCCTGTCCGCTTCAGAATTAATTTTAAAATTTTATTGTTGACTTACAAAGCCCTGAATGGACAGGCTCCCGGGTATTTGTCTGACCTCTTGCAGACTTATACCCCCCTTAGATCTCTTAGATCAAGTGATCTTTTGCTTTTAGCTGTACCAAGGTCGAGGCTGGTTCATAGAGATGATCGAGCATTTGCAGTTGTAGCGCCTAAGCTGTGCAATAATTTACCCCTACACATCAGACAGGCTCCCACTGTCAATCTTTTTAAATCTTATCTTAAAACGCATTTTTATTTACTGGCTTTTAATACAGCATGAGAGTTATTTGTTAATTCATATTTGGTGTTTGCTTTTAATACTCTAAGTTATTTTATTAGGTATGTTGTATTCTTGTACAGCACTTTGGTCAATGCTCCTGTTGTAATTAAATGTGCTATATAAATAATTAAACTATTAAACTATCTACTGTTAAAATATCCCAATTCTTTGATCTTTGGGCTGAAGGAAGAACAACACTCGGTGTTTAATGCTCAATCAACAATCTCTTTATTCCATGCAAACACTTTGAGCATTACAAACGTCCGGACGGGAGATGTGCACGGGAGGGTGTCCGGCAAAATCTCAAAGTGTCGAACCTTTACTCAAACTCTTGTAGCCTCAGCCCCCCTCCAAAGTCATAACACCTAAACATCCACATTCTTTCTCTCTCTCAGTGAGCCTAAGCTACGACTTTGGATCCCTGTGCAGTATGTTTTGTTCTTTCTAATCAGAGAAATAAGGCCACGATTCTACACAAACAGCATTTCTTATAAATCAGCAGTATAATGCATCATAAAACAGTATAATATCCCATTCCTGTTTTTCTCAGAATAAACAATCAATTAAAATCAAACAATCAATCTGTTGGTCCCTCTCTAGTCTAAACAACAGTGTTTCAGTAACTTTCCACTAGAAGTGTCATGTTTAGGCTGTGTGCAGGCAAGAATCGGACCCAAACGCAAACTCACGGGAAACAGGACTGAACTCAAAATACAGCTTTATTGCTGACGGAAAATAAAGGCGATACAAATTAACATGAAACTACACTGCGAAGTTCTAAAGGAACTGACTCACGAGGAAACACACAGAGAGGCACACAGTCATGAGGGAGAATGCGACACAGAACTGAGGGAGACGCGGACATAAATACACAGAGGGTTAACGAGGGAAGTGGGAGCACATGGGGAACACAGCTGACACGGATAATCATAACGAGACAGGGCAGGAGTGAACACAACATGACGCATACTGATGAGAGACTGTCAAAGTAAAACAGGAAGTACACAGAGGTTCAGACAGGAGGAGAGAGAGCACGGGGAGAGCACAGACATAACGGGCTGGGGAAAACATGGAATAAAACACGAGGGGAAACGAGAGCTCACAGATACACAGAGGGGCACACAGGGGGTAATCAAATAAGGAACATCTTAACAGAACAACCTAGGAACCAAGGCATAAATAAAGAACAAAATACAAAACACACGAAAACTAAGAATGCTGGGCCAGCATTCTTAGTTTTGTCATGGCCCAGGACCATGACAAGAAGATGGTCCCGTTATCTACTTTCTCCCAGGCAAGCATGAGTCTACAGCATTCTACCCCCCCAAGGACATGTAGTCTAATGCCTTTATTTTCAGGGACGTGTCCACTTAATACTACACTATATGGTTATATGGCATTTTAGTTAATATAAAGCATTGAATTGAGGCACTTCAAATAATTCCATTTCAATACTACCCACATCACTTTTGGGAAGGGTCGCTGCAATAATAATGATGGTCTTGCCAAAAATCAATCATTTATTTTCAATGATCCCGAGTAAACCATCAACAGACTGGTTTAGATCTCTGGTTTTGTATATTTCTAAATTCCTTTGGATAGATAAACCCGTGTGTATCAGCTTAATAACGCCGCAAAGGACCAAGGACAAAGGAGGACTATCTGCATAACTTTCAACACTACTTCTTAGCCAACAGGCTACAAATTAATCTCAGGATCTACTGTTAATTGGATCTTTGTTAATTCAGCTTACCTACAACAGGTTGTGATTGTAAAACGTATCGGTCACTGAAACTTGTATGCATCATCCACCTACAGCGAACTGAACACACTAAATGCAGTATGAACTGAACTGTACCTTCATCTTCTAAAATGCAATTTAAAGACATGTATACCATCTATACTCTGATACACTGCATTTCTAAAGATGTGATCTGTTTTTTGTTTCATCTTTTTTATTATATTGTTGCATGGGTCTTGTTATATATGTGAGCACAAAAAGAAATGAAAGCAATATCATTAAAATATTGTGTAAATTACAAGATATTAAACAGTCGTGATTTTTTACTGTTTATTTTCAGTTATTTTTCTTTAACTCCAGCTTTCTAATCATCCTTTTTAAAATTTATAACTTGTCTTTAGTCTTTGGTTTATCACAAATCAAGTGAGTTTTGAAGAACTTGCTCTTATATCAAAGGGATGAACAGAATAAAAGAGAGAAGAAGCTGCTAACTATTTATGAAAATTGGAAAGGCCAGGTCAGAGTATACAGCGAAGACCTGAAAGGTTATTTCTTAGATTCCCAGTTAGCAGAAATGGCTGATGATACTGAAAGGACAGTAAACGACATGACGAAAGCATACAGTGAATATAGAGAGCGTAATGAACCATCCCATGTCATAAGGTGCAAAATGGACTCTTGTGAATCAGTGACAAAGGACATTATGAAAATTATTTCTGAGCATTTAGCAGCTATAGATAAGTATGATACAGATAGAGAAAAGCAGTGCCTCCATCAGCTCTTAGCTTATGAACATGTTAAGTCCATATTTGGTACTGCAACACAGTCGAGTTACCAATCTGAAGCAAGCATCGCAGCCAAGAGAATCAATGCAGCTGCAGAATTGGCTGCAAAAGAAGCTCAGTATAATATAGTATGATTTTCTCACAACCTGTCTTCAAGCAACACCACATGTAAAGGGCTTAGAGATACTAAGTGACTGTGAGGAAAACCAAAAATTATTGCAAAAGGTTCCAGAATGGCTCGCAACATGTTGGAATCTTCAAGTCACAGTTGCTCTCATGAAGGCGAAGATTTTCCCTCTTTCAAGGATTTTGCAGAGTTTGTAGCACTTGAGGCAGAAATTGTAATCCTTTGACTTCTTCATATGCACTCCATTCATGTAGCTCATCCTTGGAGAAAAGACACACAAGGGAGACCAAACCAAACAGATCTGTGACTCAAGTCTTTACTACACAAGCTACAGTGCAAGGAGAAAAAAACTAAGTCAAATGACACAAGGTTAAAGGTGGCCTGCATGGTCTGCAAAGATGAAAGTCGTCAGTTGTCAAAGTGCCCAAGCTTCTCAGAAAAGTCACTAGACCACAAACGGACATTTGTGAAGGACAACAAACTGTGCTACGGGTGCTTAAAGGTGGGCCACAATGCCAGAGACTGTCGTCATCTCCACAAATGTGACACTTGCAAAGGACGACACCCCACCTGTTTGCACAATGAGAGTCACATGGCAAATGAAAGGCCTCAGAGCTCTACAAACGTCACTCCAACCACAGAAAATGATAACATGACAGCCACAGTGCTGAATGTTACCAAGGTGGGTCAATCAGGTAGTGCCTCCATGATTGTTCCTGTTTGGGTTTCCTCTACCCAGAGTCCATCAAAAGAGCAGCTTGTGTACACTTTATTAGATACACAAAGTGGCAACATATTTGTCAGTGAAGAGTAGGGCTGCCACAAACGATTATTTTGATAGTCGACTAGTCACCGATTAGTTTTGCGATTAGTCGACTAATCAGATCATGCATCCATTGGACGTAAAGCGTACAGCTTATTGCACCAGCATGCATCTGCTCTTATATAACTATCATTAGCTTACAGCTTTAAGTGTTTAAAGTATGTGCTAACTAAAAATAAAGACAAGATGATAGTTTATTAAATTTTAATGAAATCTGCAGATTGTTTCGGTGCAGTTTAATAAACTCCTTGCTATCTAAAATATAACGGGACACCGGAGTATATTCTCGAGCATCTCACACTTCTGATAACCAGTTGTCTGCTTGACATTTATTCAGCTGTGTAAAAACTATAACTTTAATCTCAGGCAAACCGATTTACTCAGGAACAAATAAAATACTAAAAAAAAAGCCAAACAATAACATTTTTAAGTTATCTAAGTGACTTATGTATGTTTAACCTGAGTAGCGAAAGACGGCGGTGGGTTTGAAAACCATTTGCCGGGAGTCCGGTGTTCTCACGGGCTCTAGTGAGCCTTTCCCCCGGCTAGCTATCGAGCTAGTGGTTAACGGACGTCTCCGAAAACGTCGGAGCGCTTTTGAAAATATGTGGTGTCTTGATAAACTGAGCAGATATTTGAGGTTTACACAGTTACATTCTCGCCTGAAAATATGTTAAACGTTTATTTTGTAACCCAGAAAGAATAATAAGAGTAATATTAAAACTAACCAGCTGCCGCCATTGTTGGAAACTGAGCTGGGCTGCGCTATGAATTCTGGGACAGAGCTACTTCTTCTTCTTCGGGGTTTAACGGCAGCTGGCATCCTTGTACATGCAGTGCTGCCATCTTCTGTTTCAGTCCGTTATTACACTCTTAAATCCTACTACTTATTCCTGCGTCTTTTGTGATCTTACAAAGCTTCAAACGACGCGTCGACTATTAAATCAGTCGTCGACGATTTTGATAGTTGACGTAATCGTGACTAGTCGACTAATCGTGGCAGCCCTAGTGAAGAGGTAATTAACCAGTTACAAGCAGTATCCCATCCAGTTAAGCTAAAAGTAACCACGATGCTGGGAGTTCACATGACAGTCAAAAGTCAGAGAGTAGCAGGGCCAGTTGTTCACATTGACCTTCCACTCTCCTACACAAAGGACTACATCCCATTTAACTTTGACAACATACCCACAAACAAAACTGCAAAGCAATGGCCCCATCTGTCCGAGATTGTTGATCAGATACCTCCTCTCCTGAGTTGTGATGTTGGACTACTCATTGGATTTAACTGTCCCAGAACTCTAGCTCCAAAACAGGTTCTACTTGGAAAGGACAATGAGCCATTTGCAATA
Organism: Pelmatolapia mariae; assembly: GCF_036321145.2. Taxonomy (NCBI): domain Eukaryota; kingdom Metazoa; phylum Chordata; class Actinopteri; order Cichliformes; family Cichlidae; genus Pelmatolapia; species Pelmatolapia mariae. Next base: position 27,506,769 of record NC_086243.1, on the reverse strand, counting down.
CAGACATATCTAGGGTTGAGCATTGTTGGTGGCTCTACATCAGAGCCAAATGAAACTGAAACAAGTCTGTGCGATACAGTCATGGCAAAGGAATTGCGTGCTGTAACACCAATGGACGTGATCAACGTTCTTGAATCAGATTTCAAGGACAGAAAGGGATGTGACAAAACAGTCTCACAAGAGAATCTAGTTTTTCTGGAAAAACTCAAGGAAGAAATAAAGAAAAACGAACAAGGACACTGCGAGATGCCTCTTCCATTCAAGCAAAGGCCACACTTACCAGACAACAAAAGGCTTGCAGAAATCAGACTGGAACACTTAAGGAGAAGGTTGAAGAAAGATGAGAACTACAAAAGGGATTATGTTGCATACATGAATGACATAAATGACATAAAGAGGAGATGTGGAAGAAGTACACAACGAAGGAATACAAGGTGTACAATGGTACATCCCCCATCATGGGATTTACCACCCCAAAAAGCCCACAAAACTGCTTGTCATATTTGACTGTTCAGACAAACACATTGGAACAAGTCTCAATGATCATCCCCTCCAAGGGCCAGACTTAATAAACAATCTGACTGGCATTCTCTTGAGATTCCAGCAACATCCCATTGCCTTAATGTGTGATATAGAAAAGATATTCCACCAATTTCATGTCAGTGAGAGGGACCGGGACTATCTATGTTTCCTCTGGTGGAAAAATGGTGATACAAGCACACAGCCTCAAACATATAGAATGAAGGTACACCTTTTCGGTGCGGCATCATCTCCAGGCTGTGCAAATTACGGACTGAAGTACTTAGCCAAAGAGCACTGCCACTCGCAGTTCACGGTTCATTGAGAAAGACTTAACTGATGGAGTTACGAGCACAAACACAGTGGAAGAAGCAATACATTTGGAACAAGAGGCCAGAGAAATCTGCAGGAAAGGTAACCTGTGTCTCCACAAGCTTGTTTCTAACAATCACACTGTTTTGCAAAGTATCCCTCCATCAAAGTGTGCTGTAAACATTTTTTTTCAGTCTCACCCAGTCTCAGAGCACCAATCAAAGCTCTGCTTCACAACAAACATCCAACCAGAATGAAACTTAGGTTTACTCCTCTCTTCTTCATGGTGAGCCCAGAAATTATTACTTTTCTATTTATGACAGTTTTTAACACTCAGTTTTCAGTGAAGAAAATAAACCCATCTTTTATTAAACAAAAACAAAAATAAATCATTATGTTTTCCTTCTTTCTTATTTTCAATGACTTGTAGGTGATCTTTCAGTCTATGACTCAATCAGAGGCTCTAGAAACACTGGAAGTGGTACAAACAGTATAAACTCTGATAAAAACAGAGCTGTAAGAAATGTAAATATTTGATCTGACTGATCAAACTTCATTATTATTTCAGCAGATGAATACAACAACATCACATCTGGATTTCAGCTTGAAGGTCTTCATAAGAGGAGTGAGTACAACAAACATGAAATGTAATATTGGTTGATTGTTTTGTGGAACTTTTGTGTAGTTTTAGAGGAAGACAGTCTCCATGTTATTAAATACAATAATCCATCATCACAACAGGCAGACATGATGGCACAGAGGAGAGCTCTGACTACAATAATGTGAATCCTGAATCAGCCTCAGGTACAAATGTGAACTCTACAGACACTGAATCATTAGTAATCAGATTACATGTGTAGTTAAATGTGTGCCATCATTGTTAAAGTTTTAGAGTTTTGTGGAGCTGATGAGCAGAATCACTTTTTATACGACTGGCTTTAGTTACGTTCTGTTGCTGTTGTGGTGTCTGAATAAAATAGCGAGCCTCTTAAATTTCAAACACAGATGCTGCTAAAATGTGAGAAAGTGTAAGTGTCCCAAATGAGATCAGTTCTGTGTGGTTAAAGCATGAACAGGGTCAGAAAGCATCATCACATCTTTGGCACCATTATTTCTTTGTTTTTCACTTTTGAAGTCATATTTGTTCTGATTTTGTTTCAGGTCCATAAAAAGATTATTTCAACAAAACTCAAGACTCACGGACAGAGATGGGCGTTACTGTAATCAGATTACTTTCCGATTACTTTCCGATTACTTTTTTCAAGTAAAGAGTAAAGTAAGGGATTACTATTGCAAAAACGGTAATTAGATTACCGTTACTTTCCCGTAGGAACGCTGCGTTACTGCGTTACTAAAACCGTGATTTTTTTGCCAGAATGTCTCATGACAGTGACGTAAGCGAGTGCGACGTTCGTGACAACAGCTGTGTGCAGATCAACAATGGATAATATGTCGAGTGCGGGAGAGAGTATGAGCATGCAGCGTTTAAAGCGTGGAAGTACTGACCTTACCTTGAGTTTGATTCCATAAAAAGTGACAAAAACATTAGTGTCCGTTGTGCGTGGGAAGAAAACTTCTTTTTACAGCGAAAAAAACCCCCTAAACTTCCAAGCAAGCACCGGGAGTGCGCTACGACGTAATGGGAAATTCACAGAGAAACTCGCGGATTCTTCAACTGACCGCTGCAGCACACTTGCACCAGGGTAAACCTCCGCCTAACCCAGACCTTCCCAAAGTGTGGGGCCCGCCCCCTAGGGGGCAGCAAAGAAAAACAGAGCAATATAAAAAACAACATCATCATGATGATCTATGTGAATATAACAGTAAATACTAAATATTAAATATTATTGTGCAGCACGTAAGATCGACAGCGCACAGTGTGCTTTGAGGTAGTTTGAGGTAGCACACTGTGCAGTGTGCTGTAAACATTAACGTAAGAGACTTGACATTCAAAGACATGCCACAAGAAAGAGCACTAGGCATCCAGTAGAACATTGAAAGAGACTGTTTCAAATTTGACAACACACTGAAAGTCCAGCCAGCCACACAGAGGTATTCTATCCACTGTTGCGTCAATCTACAACCCACTTGGATTTTTAGTGCCTTAAGTACTAAATGGAAAGAGAATCTTGCAAGAAATGTGTCAGCATGGTGTTGGGTGGGACGACCCCCTACCTAATGCACTCAAGCCAAGGTGGGTGAGTTGTCAAAGTGACTTTGTATATCTAGGCAAGCTAGCATCCAGCATAACCAGGCACAGGGAGGGGCAGCCATCTGCTGTGACTGGTTGAGAATGAGGGGAGGAAGACAGGATAAAGATATGATGTGGAAGAGAGCGATATAAGGTCATTAAGATGGGGTCTGATTATTCAATACCTTGTATGTGAGCAGGATTTTAAATTTAATTCTGGATTTTACTGGGAGTCAATAAAGAGAAGCCAAAACAGGACAAATATGCTCTCTCTTTCAAGTCCCTGTCTGTACTCTTGCTGTAGCATTTTGGATCACCTGAAGGCTTTTCATGGTGTATTTTGGACAACTTAATAATGACAAATTACAGTAGTCCACCCTAGAAGTAATAAATGTGTGAAGTCGTTTTTCAGTGTCACTCTGAGAGAGGATGTTTCTAATTTCGGTGATTTTACGCAAATGGGGGGAAAAAGCAGTCCTACATATTTGTTACATACAGTCAGGTCCATAAATATTGGGACATCGACACAATTCTAACATTTTTGGCTCTATACACCACCACAATGGATTCCAAATGAAACGAACAAGACATGCTTTAACTGCAGAGTGTCAGCTTTTATTTGAGGGTATTTACATCCAAATCAGGTGAACGGTGTAGGAATTACAACAGTTTGCAAATGTGCCTCCCACTTCTTGAGGGACCAAAAGTAATGGGACAGAATAAGAACCATAAATCAAACATTCATTTTTTAATACTTGGTTGCAAATCCTTTACAGTCAATCACAGCCTTAAGTCTGGAACACATAGACATCACCAGACGCCGGGTTTCATCCCTGGTGATGCTCTGCCAGGCCTCTACTGCAACAGTCTTCAGTTCCTGCTTGTTCTTGGGGCATTTTCCCTTCAGTTTTGTCTTCAGCAAGTGAAATACATGCTCAAACGGATACAGGTCAGGTGATTGACTTGGCCATTGCAAAACAGTCCACTTCTTTCCCTTCAAAAACTCTTTGGTTGCTTTTGCAGTATGCTTTGGGTTGTTGTCCACCTGCACTGTGAAGCGCCGTCCAATGAGTTTTGAAGCATTTGTCTGAATATGAGCAGATAATATTGCCCGAAACACTTCAGAATTCATTGTGCTGCTTTTGTCAGCAGTCACATCATCAATAAATACAAGAGAACCAGTTCCACTGGCAGCCATACATGCCCACGCCATGACACTTCCACCCCAGTGCTTCACTAATGAGGTGGTATGCTTAGGATCATGAGCAGTTCCTTTCCTTCTCCATACTCTTCTCTTCCCATCACTCTGGTACAAGTTGATGTTGGTCTCATCTGTCCATAGGATGTTGTTCCAGAACTGCGACGGCTTTTTCAGATGTCGTTTGGCAAACTCTAATCTGGCCTGCCTGTTTTTGGGGCTCACCAAAGGTTTACATCTTGTGGTGAACCCTCTGTATTCACACTGGTGGAGTCTTCTCTTGATTGTTGACTCTGACGCACATACACCTGCCTCCTAGAGAGTGTTCTTGATCTGGCCAACTGTTGTGAAGGGTGTTTTCTTCACCAGGGAAAGGATTCTTTGGTCATCCACCACAGTTGTGTTCTGTGGTCTTCCGGGTCTTTTGGTGTTGCTGAGCTCACCAGTGCATTCCTTCTTTTTGGGAATGTTCTAAAGAGTTGTTTTGGCCACGCCTGATGTTTTTGCAATCTCTCTGATGGGTTTGTTTTGTTTTTTCAGCCTAATGATGGCTTGCTTCACTGGTAGTGACAGCTCTTTGGATCTCATCCTGGCAGTTGACAGCAACAGGTTCAAAAAGCAAACAGCACACTTGAAATGAACTCTGGACCTTTTATTTGTTCATTGTAATTGGGGTAATGAGGGAATAACACACACCTGGCCATGGAACAGCTGAGAAGCCAATTGTCCCATTACTTTTGGTCCCTTAAGAAGTGGGAGGCACATATACAAACTGTCATAATTCCTATACTGTTCACCTGATTTGGATGTAAATACCCTCAAATAAAAGCTGGCAGTCTGCAGTTAAAGCACATCTTGTTCGTTTCATTTGGAATCCATTGTGGTTGTGTATAGAGCCAAAAATGTTAGAATTGTGTCGATGTCCCAATATTTATGGACCTGACTGTATGCAAATTGAAGGACACATGACTCCAAGATTTCTCACAGTGTTACTGGGGGGCAAGGTGAATGCAATCCAGAGTAAGCACTTGGTTAGATACCATATTTCTAAAATTTTAAGGGCCGAGTATAAGAACCTCAGTTTTATTTGAATTAGAATCAGAAAGTTTGAGGCCTTTATGTCTTGAATACATTCTTACAGTTTAACTAATTGGTGTGTGTTATCTGCCTTCATGGACGGATAAAGTGGGGTGTCATCTGCATAGCAGTCACAACATATGCTATGCCTTCTAATGATACTGCCAAGGGAAACATGTATAATGCATAAACAGAATTAGTCCTAGCATGGAACCCTGTGGAATTCCATAACTAACCTTAGTGTGTGATGAGGACTCTCCATTTACATGAACAAATTGGAGTCTTTTAGATAGATATGATACAAACCACTGCAGCACAGTACCTGTAATACCTACAGCATGCGCTAATCGGTGTAATAAAATATCATGATCAACAGTATCTGACTCATCTCTGGCTGGACTACATTAAGCAATATAATCCAGCCATAGCAGAGTTGGACACATGAAGAATGCTGTCCAATGTGTTGTCCAACTCACATGATGTAATTTCTTCTGTTTTGGCACAGTGGTTGGGAAACACTGTTCTATATCAAACATTAGCCAAGTACAATAGGCAGTTTTTTTTTAAATCCCAGAATATTGTCTGAGAGGAAAAGAAAGAGACTGCTTTCAGTTTAGTACAGGGGTGGGTCCAGAAAGGGGTACATTTGGTGGCTTACTAACTTTTTTCTTGTAATACATTCTCACAAAACCATATTGCATTTATGTTTACCCTTGATATAAAGCTTCTTTCTGAGAACCTTTGGGATGACAGCCAGCACAAATGGCATGGGGTGCTCATGTCCAGAACAAGTGGATACATCGCACAGAACTTGGCATGAACTCATGTTAGTAGTTTCAGTGCTCACATAGCCTGCACCTGTTCTTTCAAGTTGCCCATTTCATTTAACCGGACATGGTAGGATTTACTTTCCCCTCTCTATCACTAAGGCTTTCATTGCTTATGTTAAAGATAATATCTAAAAATTCTTCAACACATGTTAGTCAAGCTCAACAGTCCAGAAATTTTTAATCACAGAATGTTGTTTGAGAGGAAAGGAGAGTGACTGCTTTCATTCAAGTACAGGGGTGGGTCCAGAGGGTGTACGTAATACGTTTTTCCAAAACTATGTCACACTGACATTCCCCCTCTACATTAAGTTTCTTTCCAAGAACATTTGGGATGACAGCCAGCACAAATGGCATGGGGTGCTCATGCCAGGGACACGTGGACACATCGCTTAGAACTTGACATGAACTCATGCTTGAACTCAGACAGAGGGACCCTGACGAATGCACAGTCAAAGTGAATTAGTAAGTATAGTAACAAACCTTACAAGGTGGTAACACAGGCTGATGGGTAAAAAAATATTTTTTAAAAGTTACTGGGATAAACAGACAAAAGTTCAAAGGAGAATGTGACTGACATTTGACTTATTAGAGATCTGATTAGAGCACGTTATAAGTGGCAAAGTCTCTCAAGAAGCAGATCTCACCACCAGACAGCTCTCATGGTAATGTTCAATGCAGATTTTTTGTAGTAATGTACAGGATTTTATATAGTAGTACATGAAAACATTTATTCCCTTCACAGCTGCAGGTTTCCCCAGCTCTACAACCTCTGATACCTTTGAGTTAGTTGGTGTCCTACCTTTGGGTTTACACTCCTGATCTTTTTGTCGCACACTGTGTAATACCCAGTTTTAGTTTCGAGTTTTAAGTTTTATTGTCATATACAGATAAACAGTGTAGCACCATTTGCCTGTAAAAATTCTTAGGCTTGTGTTCCTCGGCTTTACATGAACACATTACATCAACACAACAGAAGGTGTACAGGTATATTAAGAAAGAAAATAACAATAACAATAATAATAAAATAAAAAATAATAAAGTACCAAGTATTAAATATTAAGAGAATTTAAAGGATTTTTGGTATTTACAGTTTGTGCAAAACCGTGCAGTGAGGATTTAAAGTGACAGTTTGTAGAGTCCAGTAGTTGTAGTGAGTGTGTAATGGTGTGTGCAGAATGTCAACAGTTCAAAAGCCTGATGGCTTGTGGGTAGAAACTGTCTCTGTGTCTGCTGGTGCAGGTCTGAATACTCCTGAACCGCCTGCCCGATGGCAGGAGTGTGATAAGTTTGTGGCTGGTGTGGCTGGGATCAGAAAGGATCCGCTGCGTTTTCGTGCAGCGCTGTCTATAGAGATCCTGCATGGCTGGCAATTCACAGTTCCAAACGGTCAGACACTTCGAGATTTTGCCGGACACCCTCCTGTGCAAATCTCTCGTCCAGGCGTTTGTAATGCTCAAAGTGTTGCATGGATTAAAGAGAATTGTATTGCTTAAAGTGATTGTTGATTGAGCATTAAACACCAAGTGTTGCTCTGCATTCAGCCCAAAGATCAAAGAATTGGGGTATTTAATAATGTTTAGGGGAATAGGCAGTGGACTTTTTAACCTGATTGTGAAGAGTGAGAGGATGTCTGAGTATTGGAGAGAAAGTGTACTGGCACTGATTTAAAACCAAAAAAAACCCAAAACAAATCTCTACCAAATATGCACCAAACACAGAGGAATAAAGTTGATTACCCACACCGTAAAGCTATGGAAAAGAGTTGTTGCAGCTAGGCTAAGAAGAGAGGTGACAGTCAATAAGCAGCATGACTTTATGCCAAGAAAGGGCACTACAGATGTGATGTTTGAGTGTTAATGGAGAAGTATAGAGAAGATCAGAAGGAGTTGCACTTTGTTTTTGTGGATCTAGAAAAAGCATTTGATAGGATCCCATGAAAGGAACTGTGTTGCTGCATGAGGAATTCGGGAGTGAAGGATATGAAAATATATGAGGGTAATGCAGGACATGGATGAGACCAGTGAGACAGTAGGAGGTGTGCTTAGGAGTGACAGGTGGACTCAAGGTGGGGATAGAATTACATCAAGGATCCGCGCTGAGCTTTTTTTTGTTTGCAGTGGTGATGGAGAGACTGACAAATGATGTCAGGCTGGAGTCTCCATGGACTATGATGTTTGCAGACAATATTGTGGTCTGTACTGAGAGTAGGAAGCATTTAGAAGAGAATTGAGAAGTGGAGGTATGCGTTGGAGAGAAAAGGATTGAATGTCAGTAGAAGCAGGACAGAATACATGTGTGTGAATAAGAGGGAGGCAGGTGGAAAGGTGAACAAAGACAAAGGTAGATGAGTTTAAATTGCTGGAGTCAACCATCCAAAACAGGGGTCTCAAACTTAAATGAGTGGGCCACTGCTGCCACTGTCACTTCATTGGAGACCCACTTTATTGTTTAAGTGGTACAAAAAAACAAATAAACACAAAAACACCCATGAATATTTCTGAAAATGTAGTGTTTTGTTTGTTCCTTTTAAATTTCAAATATTGTATAACAAGACAAAACTGCAAATGTGAACGCAAGGTTTTTTTTCTCACTCTTGAGAAGCCTTTCATTGAACTACCAAATAAACAAATTAATACTCTCTTTCGGGCCAGACACGTGGTAGCACTTCTATAATTATGTTCTTATTTAACAAAATAAAAATGCAGACATAAGTTTCACATTAGTTTTTGACTGCTATTGAAAATTGTTTTCACAAATAACTCTCTTACTGAACTTACACAGTCAATCACTCAACATGCTTGTAAAGTCATGGATGTAGTGAAGGAGGGAATTCAAATGCACATGTACTATATCTATGACAGTATTGTGGACCAATTGAAGTGTGGTTAGAGCAGTGTTCACTACTGATGTTGTCATTTTCAGCATCTACATGGATGTTAAAATCATCCACTATGATTATTTCATTTGAACTGAGCACAAATCAGATAGAAAAGTCTAAGAAATCAGACTCGAGGTTAAGGTTAATCTGCCTTCTCTATGGCAGAACAATAATAATAATAATAATAATAATAATAATAATAATAATAATAATAATAATAATAATAATAATAAAAAGAAGAAGAAGAAGAAGAAGAAGAAGAAGAAGAAAAGCTTAGAGTACTACCCACAGGTCTAGGATGACTCCGGGGGATGACTCAGAAGCAGATATTGTACACATGGTGGCAAATAAGGATTCCAGGATTTGGCAACAATAGATGGAAGAACAGAATGTGCCTTTGGCTTTCTGTTAAATGTTTGCATCTCCAGTACAGATAAATGAGGTATGTTAACATTGACACTCTTTCAAGCCATGCATCAATTTAAAGTTTTGTTTTAAAGTTCATTTTAAGGCATTTTTTGTCATTTTTATTTGTCTTTCTCCAACTGTAACACAATTTTATTTTCTATTCCAGATTTCCATTTTACACTTTTATATTTAGTTGTCCTCATTAAAGCTGAATGCATGTGCAGTGTGTGACAAACTCAAGAGAGAAAACCCAAATGCAGGACATGAATGCCGAGTCAAAATGAATATAAAGTAATTTCAATAAAACTTACAAAGAGTAGTAACATAGGCTGGCAGGGAAAACAGTGGATGGCTTTAGAATCCAGGATAAGCAAACCTAGACGTATATCCTGGAGAGGTTTCTGGTCTATCACAGGGCTAAAACATGAAGAGACAGGCAACTATTCACGTTCATGTTCACAGCTACGGCGAATTTAAAATCACCAAATCAACCTAAAAGAGCAAATATTGAAATGTTCTAGTTTTCATTTTCATGTTTATGCTTAAATATTCTTTACCCTAATTAAGTCTGAATACATGCCCATGGAATGTCACATCAGGAGGGATGACATGACCGTTCATGTAAAGTAGTCAGACTCGAACGTCAAGGAAAGTGGTAGGGAAGCAGACTACGCAGACATTTCAGATTTCCTGAGGTGAGCGATTTACAGTGAACTTAATTTAATGTGTAACTTAACAAAACTTCCCACCAAATTAACTTAATTAACAAAACTCAACAGAACATGGATCTGGTAACACAGCTCACCTCTCCTCTCTCTTGCATCTGGTAGAGACTGGCTTTAAATAGGGTCATCAATTTCTCTCCAATTAGCCCAGCCAGTACCACTCACACAAACTGAGGGATCTAAAACTCTACACAGATGATCTAAAAGACACAAAACCTCTTCACACTTCTAATATGCACATTTACACAACTAAATGGCAATATTAATGAAAAGAAAAACATTCAACAAATCCCTTGAAACCTTAACACAAACAAAAGGAAGCATTTCTATTGACACTTGGTTTGACCTGCTGATGTCATGTGTGACATCATCAGGACTTTAAAATGAGGAAATGCTAGCTGGCGTTTCCCCACACCTGACCCACATGAAGACTGAAAAGACAAACAAAGTAAGTATGAACAAATGATTTAATCTGTAACATAAAAAGATATAAAGAAACGTAACTGAGTATTTGCCTTAATTTGCAGAATGTTTGATTTACCGGCAACAAAAAGCTTACACAAACAAACCCGGGATAGTGAGTGCAGCAATGTTACTTGACAAATAGCAAATCATAGCAAATATATAGAAACAGAATAATGTGTATAATGTGCAAAAAAAAGGTAAACACATATGGGACAAATGGAGAGCATTGCAACTGCTCCTCCACTGTCACAATTCAGTAAAAATGAATCAAAAGCAATGTAAATGAAATTTACTAAAATTGGTATCAGAGGCTGACTGGAAATAAGTAATAGAGGGCTGTTTAGTCCAGAGTATAGAGGCAAAAATCAAGAGGACACGAAAACCATTTTTATTCAAAAATGAAAAAAACAAAACAAAAACAGGACACAGAGTACATGGAGAGATGCAGGATAATAAAAACTGGACCTTTTTAAATTCAGCTTACCTACAACAGGTTGTGATTATAAAATGTATCGGTCACTGAAACTTGTATGCATCATGCACTTACAGTAAACTGAACACACTAAATGCAGTATGAACTGAACTGTACCTCCATGCTCTAAAATTTAGTTTAAAGACATGTATACCATCTGACACATTGCATTTCTAAAGATGTGATCTGTTTTTTGTTTTATATGTTTTATTATATTGTTGAATGGGTCTTGTTATATATGTGAGCACAAAAAGAAATTGAAGAAATATCATTAAAATATTGGGTTAATTACAAGATATTAAACAATCGTGATTTTTCTGTTACTCCAGCTTTCTGATCATCCTTTTTAAAATTTATAACATAACTTGGCTTTAGTCTTTGGTTTATCGCAGATCAAGTGAGTTTTGAAGAACTTCTGGATCTTGTTCCACAGGTGAACCTCAGCTGCTGCATGGGTCTTGGGCTCACCTCCCCATAAAATACTTAAGCCTTTACTTTCAACATGCAAACAAGAGGAACAGAAGGGTCCATAGGGTGGCTCCAGCAAGTGTCCAGCCCCAGGGTAAGACATACTCTCTAAGTTTTCCTTCCCATGACACTTCAGTCTCTCCACCATCTGGTCCAGGTAAGCCTTGCTGTCCCAGTTGAGGTCATTCTCTCCAGCTGCAAATAGAAAATGACTCTTGGCTTGTTCAATGGGGATAAGGCTGCCTTTGTTCATCTCTGCCCGGGGATCGTCAAGAGCATGCTTTGCAATGACTGCACCTGACTCAGTAGGAATACACTTGCTTACATCAAACAATAAGGGTGACAGGATCTGCTGTTTCTTGTAGTACAGGGGAGTCGCTACATTGGCATTACAGCCATTCACCCAAACTACAGCATCAACACCTGGCACAAAAGTAGCAAGTGAGAGTGCAATATCTGCTCCCTTTGATCTTGATATTATACCAATTCCTTTAACGCCCACCTGCGAAATAACACACAAATTATCAACATGATTTATAAATAACAACACAAATGTAATTTGCATTTTGGAAGAACTGTAACCATCCCAACAAATTAAGTGGATCCATCCATCTATACATCATTCATCGATCCATTTTTTTATGCTGGGATCAGGTTGGGGGCACCAGCCTAAGCAGAGAGGCCCACACCTCCCTCTCACTAGCCAACTTCTAAACCTCTTACAGGAGAAAACCAAGATGTTCCAAGGCCAGCCGATAGACACAATCTCTCCAGTGTGTCCTGGGTCTGCCCCAGGAACTCCTCCCAGTGGGACATGTCCAGGACATCTCACCCAGGAGGAGCCCAAAAGGCATCCCTATCAGATGTTCAAACCACCTCAAGTGGCTCCTTTTCGTTGTGGAGGAATAATGACTCTACTCTGAGGCCCTCCTGGATGGCTGAACTCCCAACTCTGTCTTCCTTGGAGAGAAGGTTATTGCAATATGGACCAAGGTCTTGAAACGAATGGTTCGTAGTAATGGGCAAGACTCCCCATACTCCCGAAACACCTCCCACAGAATACTCTGAGGGATGCAGTCAAATGCCTTTTCTTCACTTACTGCAGTGTAAATACAGGGAGGATTCAGGGTCACTTGATCCAGCCCCACCTATAGGCTTTAGCAAAAAAGGAATGCTTTAAGCCTAAATTTAAAAGTAGTGATAGGGTCTGTCTCCTGAATCCAAATTACGTTAGTTCCACAGAAGAGTGGCCTGAAAACTAAAGGCTCTGCCTCCCATTCAACTTTTAAATATTCTGGAAAACAACAAAACAAGCAAGCACACCTGAGCGCTTAAGTGCTCTAATGAAGTGATATGATACTACAAGTCATTAAGATCTTATAACACACCCTCAAATATCCTCGAGAGGGTAAAGAGCTGATCCAGTTTTTCCTAACTGGAAGTTCCGCTAATGGACTCTCAATCAGCACCTTGGCACAGAATTTCATGGGGATGCTAAGGATGATGAATTATATTCACCATTAGCTACAGCACTACAACACCTAGTCCTCCTTTCTGCAGTCCTTACAAGTACTCACTAAAATACCTTACCTTCGGTTGCTGTTTCAAGAAATCCATTGCTTCTTCATACATGTCCAGATGTATCTCTTGGATCTTTCCAGCCTTATCTGTGGGAACAGCTACTGTGAGGACCACAAAGCTTTTGTTAGCCAGTAGACTGGCTCTTAGCTCAGATCTCAAGGTGGATATATCGAACACAGCAGGAAAAGGACCGTCTCCTGGAACAAAGACAAAAGGTTTCCTTAGAGTAGTAGGTAATATTTCAAATTCTATTCTTAACATCTACTGAGATCAGTGGTCATAGCCATTACTGAATAAAAGCCTTGACACTCGTATATTCTCAACGCTTTTTCCCCACTATAGAATTAAGTTTTTATTGACCAATTTGACTTTTCATTAACTATTAAATAGTTAGTTTTGAGTCTGTCATGCCAAGAACTATTTAGTTCAGTTGATCTAAATTGTTGAAGTCAAGTGTAATTAAACAATAATCAGTAAAATGTCATTTCAAACATAATGAATTAATAATAAATATAACAACTCTAGAGATATAAGCTACCAAATTAAACAGGAATAACCAAAGACAGAGACATGGCGAATATAGCGGGGGCTGGAATAAAACAAAATAAGTGTATACAATCATGACAAATGCAATACTCAATATACGACAAACGCAAGAATCTAAAATACGAAAATTCAATATCAGGCACCTCCTGTTTGTCATGTGTTATCTCCTCGTTTAGGTAGGTTCCCCTTGTGTCCTCTTTTCTGTTCCCACATTACCCCAGCTCGTGTTCATTCCATGTCTGCTGTCTGTCATGTGTAACCATGTATGTTTCTTTAGTCCGTCATGTCTCATTCCCTCTCTCTCATGTCCCCTGTGGTTCTGTTTCAGTCTCCCTCTGTCTCTCTCATTTCAAGCTGGCATGATTGTGCATGATGTCTCTCCATGTTTCCTGTTTTATTTTGAAAGTCTTGTGTTTCCATGTTCCGTGTATTTAATTTTGCTACTCCTGTGGCGTCGTGTTCATTCGTGTCAGCTGTGTTTCCACACTGGCGTCCCACAGGGTTGTGTCCTCAGCCCCATCCTCTACTGTAGAGGACACCGATGTTTTAGCTAGCAAAGCGGCGTGCCTGATGTGGAGTGAAGCCACGTTAATGACAACGTGAACAACCATTGACCAACAACCGGTGACCAGCATCGCGGAGCATGACGTCCGAGCGGCATTGAGGAGAGTGTACACAAGGAAACCGGCGGGGCCAGACGGCATCACCGGCCGTCTGCTGCGCTGCTGTGCTGACCAGCTAGCAGGTGTGTTCACTTCCATCTTCAACGAGTCCCTGGCGAAGTCTGTGGTCCCCACATGCTTCAAAAGATCCACCATCATCCCTGTGCCCAAGAACAGCAAACCCTCATCCCTGAACGATTACCGGCCAGTTGCACTGACCTCGGTAGTAATGAAGGTGTTTGAGAGGCTGCTGAAGAACATCATCTCCTCCTTCATCCCACACACCACAGATCCGCTCCAGTTCGCCTACCGACCCAACAGATCCACTGAGGACGCCATCGCCCACGTCCTGCACACCACCCTCAGCCACGTGGACAAGAAACAGGGTAACTATGTGAGAATGCTGTTTGTTGATTACAGTTCAGCGTTTAACACAATAGTGCCCAGCAGACTGTTCACAAAGCTCAGGGATCTGGGACTCAACAGCCGTCTGTGTGCATGGGTGTTGGACTTCCTCACTGGCAGAACTCAGGTGGTGAGGGTGGCTAGATGCGTCTCTAACAGCATCACCATCAACACAGGAGAACCACAGGGATGTGTCCTCTCGCCACTGCTCTACTCCCTCTACACTTCAGACTGTGTGGCCACCCACGGCTCCAACACCATTGTGAAGTTTGCTGATGACACAGTGGTGTTGGGTGCCATCTCCAACGACGATGAGGCGGCCTACATGGACGAAGTGAAGAATCTGGCATAATGGTGCCAGGACAACCACCTCCAGCTGAACATCGGCAAGACCAAGGAGCTGGTAGTGGACTTCAGAAGGAGTCAGCACAGAGACTACAAGCCCATTATCATTAATGGAGCTCTAGTGGAGAGGGTGCAGTCCTTCAAGTATCTTGGTGTCCACATCTCCTCAGACCTGACATGGTCTGCCCACATTCAGGTCCAGACCAAAAAGGCTAGGCAGCGCCTGTATGACCTAAGACAACTGAGGAAGTTCAGGGTCTCTCCAAAGATCCTCCGGATTTTCTATACAGGCGCTGTGGAGAGCATCCTCACACAGAACATCACATCGTGGTTTGGGAACAGCTGTGTTAAGGACCAAAAAGCTCTCCAGAGAGTGATCCGTACAGCAGAACGCTGCTGCAGGATTGCTCTCCCCCCGCTTCAGGACACCTACAGTCAGGTCCATAAATATTGGGACATCGACACAATTCTAACATTTTTGACTCTATACACAACCACAATGGATTCCAAATGAAACGAACAAGATGTGCTTTAACTGCAGACTGCCAGCTTTTATTTGAGGGTATTTACATCCAAATCAGGTGAACAGTATAGGAATTATGACAGTTTGTATATGTGCCTCCCACTTCTTAAGGGACCAAAAGTAATGGGACAATTGGCTTCTCAGCTGTTCCATGGCCAGGTGTGTGTTATTCCCTCATTACCCCAATTACAATGAACAAATAAAAGGTCCAGAGTTCATTTCAAGTGTGCTGTTTGCTTTTTGAACCTGTTGCTGTCAACTGCCAGGATGAGATCCAAAGAGCTGTCACTACCAGTGAAGCAAGCCATCATTAGGCTGAAAAAACAAAACAAACCCATCAGAGAGATTGCAAAAACATCAGGCGTGGCCAAAACAACTGTTTAGAACATTCCCAAAAAGAAGGAACGCACTGGTGAGCTCAGCAACACCAAAAGACCCGGAAGACCACAGAACACAACTGTGGTGGATGACCAAAGAATCCTTTCCCTGGTGAAGAAAACACCCTTCACAACAGTTGGCCAGATCAAGAACACTCTCTAGGAGGTAGGTGTATGTGCGTCAGAGTCAACAATCAAGAGAAGACTCCACCAGTGTGAATACAGAGGGTTCACCACAAGATGTAAACCTTTGGTGAGCCCCAAAAACAGGCAGGCCAGATTAGAGTTTGCCAAACGACATCTGAAAAAGCCGTCGCAGTTCTGGAACAACATCCTATGGACAGATGAGACCAACATCAACTTGTACCAGAGTGATGGGAAGAGAAGAGTATGGAGAAGGAAAGGAACTGCTCATGATCCTAAGCATACCACCTCATTAGTGAAGCATTGGGGTGGAAGTGTCATGGCGTGGGCATGTATGGCTGCCAGTGGAACTTGTTCTCTTGTATTTATTGATGATGTGACTGCTGACAAAAGCAGCACAATGAATTCTGAAGTGTTTCGGGCAATATTATCTGCTCATATTCAGACAAATGCTTCAAAACTCATTGGACGGCGCTTCACAGTGCAGGTGGACAACAACCCAAAGCATACTGCAAAAGCAACCAAAGAGTTTTTGAAGGGAAAGAAGTGGACTGTTTTGCAATGGCCAAGTCAATCACCTGACCTGAATCCGATTGAGCATGTATTTCACTTGCTGAAGACAAAACTGAAGGGAAAATGCCCCAAGAACAAGCAGGAACTGAAGACTGTTGCAGTAGAGGCCTGGCAGAGCATCACCAGGGATGAAACCCGGCGTCTGGTGATGTCTATGTGTTCCAGACTTCAGGCTGTGATTGACTGTAAAGGATTTGCAACCAAGTATTAAAAAATGAATGTTTGATTTATGGTTCTTATTCTGTCCCATTACTTTTGGTCCCTCAAGAAGTGGGAGGCACATTTGCAAACTGTTGTAATTCCTACACCGTTCACCTGATTTGGATGTAAATACCCTGAAATAAAAGCTGACACTCTGCAGTTAAAGCATGTCTTGTTCGTTTCATTTGGAATCCATTGTGGTGGTGTATGGAGCCAAAAATGTTAGAATTGTGTCGATGTCCCAATATTTATGGACCTGACTGTATACCAGGAGATGCCAGACTGGAGCAGCGCAGATACTGAAGGACCCGTCCCATCCTGGCAACAAACTGTTCCAACTTCTACAATCCAGTAGAAGGTTCCGCATCATCCGGGCAAGGACAGAGAGACTCAAGAGGAGCTTCTATCCCCAAGCCATCTGGGCCCTAAACCAACCCCCACCTAATGTATATACTATATATATATATTATATATATAATGTTCTTCCTCTACCCCCCCCCCCCCCCCAATTTTTGCACATGTCGAGGAGCGTGTCAGGCTACATTTCACTGTGTGTTATACTTGTATAACTATGCATGTGACAAATAAAGAACCTTGAACCATTGGAGATGTGAGCAGGACAGACGGAACAATTGACAGAAAAAGTGTGGACTTTATACCAGTTTTTAAATTGTGTTGCTAGGCCACGTAAAACCAGAGTTATGATAAAAATAAGCAATGTTTGGTTTTCTTCCTGAATACTATCGTTGTTCATATTTACTGCAGGAAGAAACGGTAAAAACTGCGTTTTATAAGGAAAACGCTCTAAAGCACTCTCCGCCTGTGAGCAAAAACAAAACCAAAAAAACCTCACCCTTTCCTATTGGTGGAAAAATGTACCATGTCGACCAATCAAAAAATGATATGGCAACATGGCATTTAGTGTTTAGGAAGGGGGAAGTTTTAGGAGTGACGGTAGTGTTTTGAGATGTGAGAGATTTGCGACGTTTAGCGCAAATCTTGTGTAGTTAGTGTGTAGTGTAGTCAATAGTTTTGTTGTGTGTGTCAGAGCAAGGAGGCGACTGCTGAATGTTACAGGTGTTACAGGAGTGATACATCTGCTGTTGTCAGGCCTGCAGGTATCAGGCTTTTGATGTTCTCCTTTATCTCATAGTGGACAGAAATTATTTTTTGGAGTGGCACAAATAATTTGTGTGGCATCAGATTTGATGCAAAACACCTGATTGTTCTGTAAATAGTTTGAAATGTTTATTTAAAAAAACGCCTTGGCTGCATTTTTAGGTAAACAGCTGCAAAAAACATTGTTGTTTGCATAACTCAGTTACTTTTTTGAAGAAGTAACTATATAATTAATTGCCCAACATTGGTCATTATATACTGTATTTTGCAGACAGAGAGTTACAGGACTCTCTCCCAGACCACAGACTCATACTCATAACACAAGTCAGAGTTTTGTATTAAAACAAAAAAAAGAAAAGAAAAAAAAATAAAGTTGTGTTTTCAAAATTGGAGTTCAAGTTATTTTTACTTCCAATAGTGTTAACATACTACACAGGTCATGAACAAGATTTTTTTTTAAATTTTCATTGTAAGTGGGCTAAAGCAGTTAATTAAAAGTAAAATTTGATTATTTCAAAAAAAAAAAAAACATGTAACTTGGATGGATTCGATGGTCCAAGCGACCGCTCAGGGAGTTTGTGTGTTTGCTCAGACACAAATTAGAAGGAACATTGCTGAACACCACACAGCTGGTCAAGAAGGCTCAGCAGCGGCTGTATTTCCTGAGGAGGCTGAGGAAATTTGGGATGCCGGCCAAGATCCTCAGCAGCTTCTACAGCTGCACTGTGGAGAGCACACTGACCAGCTGCATCACTGCATGGTGCGGCAGCACTACTACTATGGACCGCGAACGTCTGCAGAGAGTTATAACAACTGCGGAGAAGATCATGAGGACTCCGCTGCCCTCTTTGCAGAGGATCTACTATCGCAGAGTCCAGAGGAGAGCTGCCTCCATCCTCAAAGACCCCACACACACCCAACACAGACTGTTCACACTTCTGTACTCAGAAAGTGTGAAATCCAGAATGTCCCGACTCAACAACTCCTTCTTCCCCACTGCTATCAGGCTATGTCCACATTAGCCCGGATAGATCTGAAAACTGCGTTTTCATCTGAAAATGCTCCGCGTCCACACTAGTATTTTCAATCGTTTTCACAGAGTTGCGTGTGCACATTGAAACGGACAAAAACGCTTACGTTCCAGTACTGTGCGTGTGTGAAACGCAAGATGATTCGGCCTGCCTCATTTCTGTCTGCCGTTTATTTACTTTCCAGCTCTTTGAAACGTCGCGGCAGAATGTCGAGGAAAAGCACCAAGTTTCTTAAATGGACTAACAATGATGTGGAGTTGTTGCTGTGAGTAACACAAAAGTACAAAGTTGCAAAAGCGAGTGAGAATTAAAGAATTTGAAGAAAAGCTATTTGGAGCATGTACAAACTGATATTAATCTTTAATACGGCTGTCAAAATTGAGAGCAAACAAAACAACTGCTCTCCGCTATCTTAGTTAAATTGGTCACATGACTGCATCATATGACTAACATGTGTCATCGTTTTAGAAAGTCTGCATTTTCGCTGTCCACACTGCAACGAGAAAGCACCGTTTTTAAATGTATGCGTTTTCGAGCGTGTTTTCAAATCACTGCTTTTTCCATCAGCGAAAACACCATCTCAGTGTGGACGGGAGGCCAAAACAGAGAGAAAACGATGAGTTTTCAAGCAAAACCGCATTAGTGTGGACGTAGCCTCAGACTCCTGAACAGCTGACCTACCTCAGCTGCAATCTGCACATAAGGACACCTTGCACTCTAAGTTCATTTTGCACATTAAGCTCCTTTGTACATCCATTTACATTGACATCTGCATACCTCACTTGTCTTCATTTACTTATTTTTCTACTTATTTTTTTATCTTTCACTATTTTTATCCTTAATTTTATCTTATTTATCTTAATATATTTTCTTATTTTTATCCTTATTTATCTTGTTCCTTCAACCCTACCGAACTTCGCATTTGTGTATGGACAGCAAAGGAAGAATTTCATTGCACGGAAAAATGCTATTTCTTCTGTACACATGACAATAAACACTTTGAATCTTTGAACGCGTCCAATGTTGACGTTTTCATGTTAGTTTTAGTTTATCCCAGTTTAGGTTTTAGTTGAGATTTTCCCCAGTTCCCCTTGCCTTGTTTTCTGTTTGGATACAAGCCTTAAATAAACAACTTGCTTTTTGTTGTACTTCGTTTTTTCTTCCGTGCCTGATTTTGGGTCCAAACCTCAAACACATCGGCCATCCCGACATGACAAAAAGATGTTTCCTTGATGCAAAAAAATAATTTATTTATATTTGTTTAAAATGACACTAAAAGCTCCACCATTAAGCAGCATATGAAAGAATCAAAGACATTTCATATGTGCAAATTAATTGCATGCTGCATGGTGTGAGAATAAAGAAATTATTTTACTGCTACAATCTAGCCTTCATCATTAACATTGCATTGAAATGTTTATTAAAGCTACTGGCATCATATTAACCTTTTTATTACAGGTGCAGTCATAATCATTGTATACACACATTGCATGTTGTGCTCATTAAAAGAGTTGATGCTCAGTCTATTTAAGGTCTTAAGCTTCGGTGGGCGCGATGTCCCACACGATCTATTGTGTAAGTGACTTGGAGCAACAGAAGGTTAAAACAGCTACACGCTTACAAACACATATGATTTAAGGATAGGCCAGGCCGAAGGCCTGGAATTCATTTAGTTTCTAACTGCATTTGAGCTTACCTAGTAACAAGAGACAGAAGAAGAGTCAAGAAAGTGTAAAGTCCCCAGGGACTATTTGAAGAGAGAATTAAGTTACCATGTATGGAAGAATGTGCTAGAAAGAGGAACGTCTCTGTCTGTTTTTAGATTTTAATTGATCATTTACTGTAACTGATGCATATTATGTTCATTTGTGACGCTGAAGGGGCTGAACCCTGACATAATTAAAACCAGTCTGAATTGAGTTGTTCGGCGAAGATCTACACTGATATTCTGCAGTGTACATCTTCCCACGCGTGTGCTCAATAAATCATCATTTGACTGAACTCTTCTGGGCCAGTGTTGGTTTTGTTCCTTGCCTCAATATTTTGAATCGGGACAATGGTCAAATGTTTGTGCAAATTGAAAGTATTTCCCCTCTTTGTTGTGAACAGTGTTGGGGTCATTACCAGTGATGGGAATAACGGTGTTACAAGTAACGGCGTTACCAAACCAAAACAAAACGGGAAGTTTTAGGAGGGACGGCGAGAGAGAGAGAGAGAGAAAGAGAGAGAGAGAGAGAGAGAGCAGGAAAAGAGAGAGCGCGAGTTTTGAGATGTGAGATTTGTGACGTTTAGCGTGTTTGGAGTGTGTAGTTAATGTGTTGTCTTGTGTAGTTAGTGTGTAGTGTTGTGGATAGTTTTGTGTTGTGTGTCAGAACAATGAGGCGACTGCTGTCTCCAGGTAGAAACAGGAGTGATACACCTGCTGCTGTCAGACCTGCAGGTATCAGGCTGTGATGTTCTCCTTTATAGTGTTTTTGGAGTGGCACAAATAATTTGTGTGGCATCTTATTGAAGAACAGCTGATTGTTCTGTAAATAGTTTGAAATGGTTATTTTAAAAAAGGGTAAAAGGTAAATGGATGCAAATAACTTTGTTGTTTGCAAAACTTGTGCATAGGATTTTAAAATTGACAATTAATATTTGCATTTGAAGTTATGAAATATGATTCATTAAAGATGTTTATGGTTGTTACAGTAAAAATATAACTTTTTTTACTCTGATTTTATGTTTTTTGTCTGATTTTAGATCAATTCTGGCTATACAGTATGACAAAATGAGAACATAACTGTAAATTCAGGCACGTGATGTTGTGCTAAAAAGAATGATACCAAACAAGGCAAAGTAAATGTTTTTAAAGGTAAAATGTGGAGGGAAAATCAAGAGTAGTAAAAAAATGGCCAATTATACTCTGGACGCCAGAGGGTTAAACGTTCTTTGTTTTTTTTTAAAAGTAACGCAATAGTTACTTTTCCAAGTAATTAATTACTTTTAGAATATTGTAACTGAGTTACTAACTCAGTTACTTTTTTGAAGAAGTAACTAGTAACTATAATTGAATTACTATTTCAAAGTAACTTGCCCAACACTGGTCATTACTCAAAGTAAAAATTACACAAATTACATAGAATACATTTCTTACAATCGATGCAATGCATTACTTGGTTACTCCCAGGAGAAAGTAATTTGTTATACTTCTCATTGCATTACTTTCAGGTTACTCTGTAAAATGACCTGAAGCCAGGGTCGCATAATTACCTTTTATTAATTTAAACCTTTAAGCTACAGTCCTACACACAAACACAAATCCCTATCCTAATAAGGACACACATTTCATCTTTCTCTTAGCATTACCCAAAGCTGCTCTTAATAGAACACAAAGTTGCAGTACAAAGCAACGATGAGAGCTAGCAAAGACAGAGTCTAAAGAGATTGCCACAGTGATTCTGCTTTAGAAACTTGAACAGGTAGGAACGGAGGCTCCACCTTGACTGCTCATCAGTTGGGGGTCTGGGTGCCAGCTGGGGTTCAATATTCGATTACATTCAATGTCACCCCGGATTCTTGGCTAGCTTAGTGGTACCATGCTATCTGTGCAGGTACTTGCAAATGGCAAAGTTGTGTTAGCAGCATGTGGTTGTTTCTGTCCTGAATGCATTTGGCACATCACCATTGTGCCCTTGTCCTTTTGTAGTATAAAAATAATATCCACGCTGTAGACCAGGGGTGGGCAATTCCAGGCCCTGAGGGCCGGTGTCCTGCAGGTTTTAGATCTCACCTTGGGTCAACACACCTAAATCACATGATTAGTTCGTTACCAGGCCTCTAGAGAACTTCAAGACATGTTGAGGAGCTAATTTAGACATTTAAATCAGCTGTGGTAGTTCAAGGACACATCTAAAACCTGCAGGGACACCGGCCCTCGGGGCCTGGAATTGCCCACCCCTGCTGTAGACTGTGCTGCTATTTGAATCCTCCACACAAACACACATAAAATTAAAACCAGCTGATTGTAGCATTAGGACAAGAACTAATAAGCAGGATTGATAGACAGGCAGACTAACAATTTCAAGGAATTGGACTACCAGGAACTGGATGTCTACAAGATCCAGTTCTCGATTCCCATCCCTACTTGAGGCTATAATTTAACAAATCTGAAGACAGTAAGATAGGAATCACCTACAGTACCTGGAGGAGTAAAAAGGACTCCACTAATGTTCCCCTCTTTGACAAGGACGGTTGAATCCATCTGCCATCATAAGCCTCTCATTTGTCTCTTCTGCCAGCATCATGCCTTCCTCCTCGTGCACAGAAAAATTCACCACCTGGGGCTCCAGGGATCTTGTCTTTTGAAACCTTTTGTGCATGGTGTCTAGCCTCATGGACCACAGCAGACCCATAGGTTCTACTCCAATGTAGGTCCCACCAAGTGGGGGATCTCTCTTCAGGTCGACTTCCCCACTAACATCAGCCCTGTAGGTGGCCGAGGAGCTAAACACCACTCCTTTCTCATCAGTTAATCTGGCTCTCATGGTGACCGCCTGTCTGGACCTCAACCCTTCCACCTTCACCTTAATGGGTTCGTCAAACAGACACCTGGCTCTTGGCAACAGCCTCAATCTTACTTGAGAGGACATATTTTCTGAAAGAGTGAAACTGGAACCAATAAGTATTGATAGACAGGCAGACTAACAATCACAATGAACTGGACTACTGGGAACCGGTTTGCTACAAAACCCAGTTCTCAGTTCCCATCTCTAGTAATCAGTGTGCTTATTTAACAGCTATGATAACCAATACAAAACTTTATCATGAAGTAATGCTGAAGAACCGACATCATTCATGACAGAAACATTACTTTCACCACTATATAAGCTACCTGGAGATCTTTGGCTCTCTGGAAGGACTGTGACAGTGATCTCTATCTCTGTGCTGGGGGTCTGTCTGAGAGATTTCCTTCCTCCACTTCTTTCTTCTGCTGCTTGTTCCAGAAAAAAAAACAGCATTAGAGGAGTGGTGTTTTCACAGACTTGTCAACTTTCAGATAAATGGGAGCAGTGGACTGAACTTAGAGGAACAAACTGAACTCAACTCTTTGGTTGACTGAAATAGAACATGAAGTGATCTTCATTCAGTATTCAGTTATAGAATTCAGTATGGAAATATCTACAAAATCCT
This sequence comes from Pelmatolapia mariae, assembly GCF_036321145.2. NCBI lineage: Eukaryota > Metazoa > Chordata > Actinopteri > Cichliformes > Cichlidae > Pelmatolapia > Pelmatolapia mariae. The sequence goes on along the minus strand of NC_086243.1, from coordinate 27,482,544 downwards.
TGAGATAAATTCAGTGTGTATTGGGTAATCTTGCAGCATAAAGTGGTCTCACTCCACACCCATATAACATATTCAAACAGTGGGACAAATTTGATAAAAAAAAAAAAAATTGTCAAGACGCTGTAAATTTGCGTATGTAATATATTGCATGGGGTAGTAAATGTGTTTAACAGGATTTACTTGAATGACAGGGGAAGTCTCAATGTGCTACCTGTTGGTTAATTTTGAGCAACTGTCGTTTAACCCATATCAGTATGAGAACTTTACATCACAAACCCTCCCATGATTCTAAAACAATTTTCGTACAGTTAATAAAATAGATTTTCTATTTTAATATAATATCAATTAATATAATTTTCTATATTCAGTACAAATATACAGTCAGCTGAGGAATTACCTATTTTACTCAGTTTAATTCCTTTATTCAGCTATACTAGTGTCTGAACATTCATTTCAGTGTTCTCTTTTACACTTTCTGGTTCACACTTAAAACATTTTAATTATCCTCATTAAACCTAAACACATGCCAGTGGAATGGCAAAAGGCACAGGAGAGAAGAGCCAATCCAAGGACATCAATGCACAGTCAAAATGAATTAAAAGTAATGTTAATAAAACTTACAAAAACAGAAGTGTTAGCAGGAGCTGACTGAAAATAAGTGATAGAGGGCTGTGGAGTCCTGGAAAAGGAGACAAGTTCAGAAGATGATCCACAGAAATGCCAAAATTGAAAAAGTCAAAAATCAACAAAGGAAAGAGCTGTGTCAAAAAACTGGAGCTAAACAATTTTGAATCTCTAAACTGTTACAGTAAAGTGTTACCACTCTTATTCAAATAATATATAAAAGACCACTGGAAATGCAGATTCAAATTGCAGAAAAATTAAAAGTTAAGTTAAAGTTGAAAAAAAAAAAAAAGATAGAAAAATAGCCAGAAAGCTTCCTCGGGGGTTAAGTCATGAAACAAACTTGATCACAGTCAAAGTCTGAGACACATAACTGCCCTCAGTAGCTCTCTTATTTATTGAGAGGGATTTTTAGCTTCACCGGATCACTCTTACAGTTGAAGTGCTGTCTATCAAATGGGGTTGAGGGGATAAGGGGTGGGGTGGGTGAGGTGGCAGAGGGAATAGTGTATCGATATTACTACTTGCCACGCTTTGAAATTGAATGCCTGTAAGTAAGCCTGTAAAGCATTTTGGATCATCTATTTATATTTTTCATGTCCGTGTCCAAAATTTTGTATTTCAAGGACATAATAATAACCAAGTTAATAACAAGTTCTAACCATGGTTACAAAACAAAATCAGCATCACTCGACAACAGCACCTGTTATTGATTAACTCACTAATAGGTGTGATTTGTGGGCAAAGGATAGCAGCAAGAGTGAAAGGTGAAGTTTACACACAGTGAAAGTGAACTAATGAAAACTAAAATGGCACCAACTTCAACGTGCAAAGCAATGAAATAGGAATGGTCAAGAGTAAGATCAATTAATAAATCATGGATGAAATCAAGCCAGCAATGTGACTGGAAGGACAAGTAAAGATTAAGAGCTTATAGTAGGTGTTGATTTTGAAAGCTCCTTAAATTCTGAAACATGCATCAAGATCTGCAGATTTTCACCTATATAATGTTAGATGGCTATGCCCATCATTTATAGTTCACAGTACTTTTGCTTTCAGTCATTATCCAAATGTACTCTTTATTAGTTTGGGGAAACCTGCAGTCAGCTGAGACTGAAGAAGTCACTTGGATGAGTGACGAAATGTTTCTTCCACCGAAAAGGCTACGTTCAGATGAACAGAATCAATCTTTTTAGAGTTCACAGTACTACTATTTGTAAAAATGCTTCAGATGCTACACTTCATGAATATAACTGGGTTTCAAGGCTGATTTTATGAAAATGCTGAAGGTTAGGAAACGTGAGAAGTAAAACAGGTGGTTTAGGAGTAATTGTGGCTGTATGAATGAAATTCCACACACCACACCAGCCTCTGAGAGAGTATAGCAAATTAACTATGTAGATACAGTTAACCATGCAATTAGAGAGCAGAAATACTGTAGAGCATTGTCAACTCCAGATCCTATTTTGCCCATCTGGTAGATTGGTGGGCCAAACAAGCCTACCTGGGGTCCATGTCCTATTGTTATGTTGACCTCACAGTGTAAGAATAAAATCTCAAAAATGTAAAGATTCATTCTAGCAGTGGAGATGAATGAACGCTTGTTAGTCAACTGCACAAGTGATGGTTGCAGAGGGAGAGCGTGCAGCTCAGAAGGAAGTTTTAAGGGCAAAGATACACTTAAAAAATAAAAACGTAGCGTGAAGAAGAAACACTCAGGTTTTTGTTTTTTTCATTGTTTTTGAAATGAGCCTGCGTTAGTACGTGAGGTTGAGAGATACCAGTAAGTGATATTCTTCACACCATTAGAAAGAGGGTGAGTGCAGCCAGGTCAACATGACAAAAGTTGCTGTGCCAGGGACATCCTGTGATTCCATGTCACACTGCCAAATGACAGCTCTGTCACTGACTGAGACTGTCCATCAGCTCCCTTTTAGCCTAGAAACCCCACATCCCCACACCTCCCACCCTGATGTGGTTTGTGCCATTGAAGGTGGAAAGTGGTATGAGACTGTAAGCAGGTAAAGATCAGTCCAATATTCTTCATTCTTATAGATGGTCTGTTTGTGATGCAGATAGTGAGCAAGAAGTTGTTAGAGATGATGATGATGGAAGCAAGGAAAGCAAGAAAATGATAAGGAAGTGTGATAGTAACAATGAGGACAAATGTCTTCAATTCTGAATATTTACCTATTTTGCCTTCATGATTTAACTGTTACACTGAAGTTCAGGAAAGCTGATTGTTTTTATCTGTTTCTGCAAATCGAACATGTTTCTAGGGAACTCTTGTGTGTGCCCCTGACAGATTTAACTGTTGCCAAAGTGACTGAAGTTAGAACTTTACTTATTGTCATTGTACAGTTGCCTGCACAGCAAAGTTAGGTAGCAAAACCACGAAGGTGCAAAACACTAATAAACACAGAAAAAGGGAAGCACCTATACCTATGCCTATAACAATTCTGATATACTCTGCTGCTTGTGTGATGCCTACAAACTTATGGCCAAAATTTGAATTTCTTTGGAGAATTTATTGATGGAAAATGGACGGATGAAAATTCAGTGATTTCACTTATTTGTGATTAAATTATAGGAAATGTAATGGCATATCTTCGCCACAAGTGGAAAACAAGGTGACTAAGTGGGTTTAAAATGAAAATTGTGAACCTGAGTTAATATTGTGGTGTTTGTTATAGAAGAAATATGCAGAGAAATAGACAAAAGAGCAGAAATGAGCAGAAATGGATGATGGAAAATTCAGTTTAGAGAAATGAGAGGAAATGAGACTGCAGACTGTCTGGTGTGTAACACTTGTCCATGCAGAGCTTTAAAAGTTAAAACCAGGGTCTTTAAGTGCACTCTGAACTTGATGGGCAGCCAGTGAACTGAATAAGCAACAGTATAACATGAGCACTTAGAATACTATAAAGACTTTTGAATACGTGAGGTTAAGAAATACCTGTAAGTGATATTCTTCACACCATTAGAAAGAGGGTAAGTGCAGCCAGGTCAACATGACAAAAGTTGCTGTGCCAGGGACATCCTATCATTCCATGTCACACTGCCAAATGACAGCTCTGTCACTGACTGAGACTGTCCCTAAGTTCCTTTTTAGCCTAGAAACCCCACACCTCCCACCCTGACGTGGTTTGACATCTGATGTGCTACAAATGGTGGAAAGAAGCTATAAACAGGTTAAGATCAGTCCAATATTCTTCATTCTTGTATATGGTCTGTGATGAAGATAGTCAAGAAGTTGTTAGAGTTGATGATGATGGAAGCAAGGAAAGCGAGCAAAATGATGGGAAGAATGAAGGCAAACTTCTTAAATGCTGAATATTTACCTATTTTGGCCTTCATGATTTTAACCGTTACACTGTAGGTCAGGAAAGCTGATTCCTTTTATCCATTTCTGCAAATCAAACATGTTAATGTTTTAACATTTTTGATGCAAAGGATTTAAAAAAAAATCATATTGCAGAAAGTATTTAATTATTATCTGGATACAACTAGTATGTTTATTATACATGCCCAGTGTATCTAAAGACCTGACCTGGCTTCTGTCTCCACATGGTAAGTAGGTTCCCTAGCTGATGGACTTCAAACCTTCTGATGACTCAACCAAGGATACACCTTGCCAATAATTTACTGATCTTTTTTCTGTTTCCACATCCTGGAAGTAAAAAAGTTGATCTAGATCTTACTTTTTTCAAGCCAGAGCCATTTGTAACATTATAACAAATACAAAACCTGCTGAAAGAATCACAACTAAAAATAACAGTTGTACAGGGAGGGCACCATTTTCTTTGAAATAACATCTCACCTTATAGGAATTTTATCCCCTCCTCGCCCCCTTTCTGATTCATTTAGAGCAATATTTGCATGTTTTACATCAAAGTCTACTGCTTATACTCAGATACAGAGTAAACAGAATTAGTGCTGAATTAAGTAACTTAGAGTTTATTGTTGGACTCGGAGCTTGTTGAACCTGCTTTCAAGAATAGTGCACAGGGAAAGCAGACGAATCTACAAATGATGCTCCAGAGAAGTCCAAACAAAAGTCTGTGAAGAATTAAAACCGTTTACAACAATAACAGGAAGAGATGTGAGGATACTTAGTGAAGGAACAAACAAATTGACAGCTGAAGGAGGGACAAACTGAGGCAAACAGAGAAACAGTGAAACTTGAAAGATAAGTGGAAGATACTCATACAAATCATGGATCTTCTGCAAATCACACATTTTTAACAAATTGTCGTAAATTAATTTGATGTTATTTATTTTTCTGTTACTCAGTCTTTATAATTATCTTTTTCTTTTATAACTTGGCTTTTGTCTGTGCAGCATCACAACTCAGGTGAGTTCTGAAGAACTCCTGGATCTTCTTCCACAGGTGGACCTCAGCTGCTGCGTGTGCCTTGGGTTCACCTCCCCATGAGGCTATATAGCTAAGAACTCCATGTGCAGATGAAGGGCAGAAGGGTTCATAAGGTGGCTCCAGCAAGTGTCCAGCTCCAGGGTAAGACACACTCTCAAAGTTCTCCTTTCCATGACGCTTCAGTCTTTCCACCATCTGGTCCATGTATGCCAGGGGTCTCAAACTCGCGGCCCGCGGGCCATTTGCGGCCCACATCACCTCTACTTGCGGCCCGCATATTGATGTGAAGATATATATTTTTTTTAATTATTATACGAAAAATGATTTAATACGACGGCAGAGTGTTACAGGCATGGCCCTTTAAGACTGTAGCCTCATGGGCGGTGTAGTCCTTGCTGCAGGGAGAACGTGTGGGACCGCCCCTCCCACTGTGTGTGTGTGAGCGTGAGGGACGGAGAAAAAGGAAAGTCGAAAAGTACGAGGTGCTACCGAGCAGAAATGGGAGATGGAAGCATGTAAATATAAAAATAACCACTGCAGCCAAAAAGAGTGCCTGACGAGCCCAGTAAGCTATTAAGACTCGACTTTACACTGTGTTCGTGTTTTCCTCCGAAACAATAAAGTTCTGCTGGAGCAGCCTTTCAACGCCTCTTTCTGTCTCTCGCTAGCAAAGTTGACCCAGACAGTAAAGCTAGTTCCCAGCTACGAGCCCGACACGGAACCCAAAGTATTAGCCAGAGGTCTCCTTACCACGGTTCGGAGCCGCTGACCTGGCCGAGGTAACAAGAGAGTGCAAACATGTTGAGGGATTGGCTGTGTTAGTTCAGAGAGAGATTTATTTGGAAAGAGAAAACAATTTTCACTTGCAGTCGAAAACTAATGTGTACGCTTATGCCTGCATTTTTATTTTGTTAAATACAAACAAAATTGTAGCAAAAGTGCTGCCACGTGTCTGGCCAGAAAGAGCGTACCAGAAAGAGCTGTTTATTTGGTAGTTCAATGAAACTACTGTACTATACTGTACTATACTGCTGAGTGACTGTCTTCTGCTCGTCAAATACATTTCATTGCAATGCTGACCCTGTGCTAACTTGCATATGACAAATGAAACTGAAAGGCTTCAGATAGTTGAGAGTGAAAAAAAAATTGTGTTCATGTTTGCAATTTTGTCTTGTTACACAATATTTGGAATTAAATAAAACAAACAAAACACTACATTCTAGGAAATATTAGTGGGTGTTTTCATGTTTGTTTTTTTGTACTACTTGGACACTAAAGTGGCCCTCCAATGAGATGACGGTGCCAGAAGTGGCTCATTTGAGTTTGAGACCCCTGATGTATGCCTTGCTGTCCCAACACAGGTCATCCTCTCCATCTACAAAGAGGAAATTAGCCATTGCTCATTCAATGGGATCAGGCTGCCCTTGTTCTTCTCTGTTAGGGGATCTTCATAAATATGCTTTCCAATGCTGGCACCTGACTCAGTGGGAATCAACTTACTGTAGTCATAATGGTGAGAGAATCTTCTGTTTCTTGTGATAGAGAGGAATCCCCACATTGGCACTGTTGCCGTTGATGCATACTGCAGCCTCGACACCTGGCACAAAAGTAGCAAGTGAGAGTGCAAGGTCTGCTCCCTTTGATCTTGCTACTATGCCAACTCCTTTACTGCCCACCTGTGAAATAACACAAACTAAAGCTGATAAAATGTATAGAAACACTTCGAGCTCAGGACTAGGGATGGGTATCGTTTAGGTTTTATCCAATACCGGTACCAAACCGGTACTTTTGAAAGGGTGCCGGTGCTTAAACGGTGCTCAAACCGGTGCTTAAAGAATGGAGAACACAAAATTGGTCCAAAAACCTCTCATGTTCAGCTGTTTTTCAATTTTTCTTTGGTCATTTTAGCCTTTTTGGCCAGGGTGAAGGGAGTATCTGCCATCAAACAAGAAGACAGCCGCATGTAACTACGACGGTGTTTGCTAGTTCACCTTACATGCATTAATGTAATAACATGGTTAGCCTACTCAACGTGAATTACACACGAACAACATTAAGCTACTCACGCAGAGAAGAACGGCTGCTGCTGCCATCATCATCCGTCATCATTTCTGGACTCTACTCTTCGGGTTTTTGGGGGATGTTGCTAACTCCGGGTCCAATAAAAGGCACCACACCCGCAGTAGATGTGCACGGTGTGAGGTCTCGCAGCAAGCTATGAAATACGGCGCATTTCTCGGCTTTTAAAAAAACACGCTATGCGTCGCCAGGTGTTTCATCAGATTTGAGGTGTTACCTCCTTTGACAGTATCACAGTATCAGCTTAAAGCACTTGTTGCAGGCTGCTGAGTTTACATCTTTTGCTGTGAAGTACAGCCAGACTTTTGACCGCTTGGCCTTGGGCATTTTTAATGTGTAGCTATGCTCTAAAAGAACGTACGTACCTGGACCCGCCCACTATCCTCGGAAACGTAAAATGATTGGCTAGAATCTAAAGTCATCACAGCTCAGGAAAAAAAGCACCGAAATAAAGCACCGAAATGTGCGCTACTTTTCGGTCTGGTTACTACCGTTTATGTCAGAACCGGTGCCGGTACCCATCCCTACTCAGGACTGACGTCATTTGTTACACCTTTTATGCACTTTGAGAGTGTGACCATTCATCATCCCTGCAAATTAAATGGATAAGGCATTATTTCTAGTGAAGACAAACCTTTGATGGCAAAATTAACCCTTTCATGCATGAATTATGACAACCTCAATTAGGATTTTTTTCTTGAGTGTTTTTATTCATCTTTGGGCATGAAAAAAATGAATAAAAATACTTGGAAAAAAATCCTGATTGAGGTTGTTATAATTCATGCATGACAGGGTTGAATAACAATAATAACAATGAAACACGTCATACATCTATAGTAACATTAAATGACCTGTGGGCGGCAGAGTATGGAGTGACACATCAGTGTCCAGTATGTTTTCTACAGTCATTGGGCTAGTAAAGACCGTCCAATTTCCCCAGCCGTTTACTTCCGGCCTACCTGACCTTCTGAGGACCCGGCCCACGTAGACCGCAAAGGCCTGGTCCTCAGGAGGATGCAGCCCATGAATTTGGACACGACCATGGGTTTTGTGTTGTTAACATGTTTACTGTTTTGTATTTTCTTCTATTTAATCTCAAAAATCTCCTAAAAACAGTCAGTGATCACTGTTGGCCTCCCTCGGCTTTTATTACTAATCATTTTAAAGCTCAGTTTTTAAAACCTTATGATGTAGCTACAGCCCAGCCCATGCAGCAGTCTATGAATGACTAACCCTATTCATCCTTGTGGATGAATTATCTCAGTTGTTCTCCTGGCTGAAGTTTGGTCCGTTTACCGCATCCTACCATACGTTAACTTTTATCAAGTGGAAAAAAGTTAGCTTGTTTATATTATGCTCACATAGCTGTGTCGCTAGCGGTCACGTAGCACATCGTTATATATCAGCTAGCCAAACTTCAGTAACCCTACAAACGTCACTGCTGTTTAGTTTTTTGTCTTCATTTATGTTGGAAGTGATAGCAGAGCTGTACGTTTGAATTTGTTTCCAAAATCCCTCAGTCAGGACATGCTATATTGTATTTAGATGGGAGCTAGCGAGCTAACTTGCTGCTAATTTCTAACTCCGTTAAATGTCATAAATTCCGTTTCGTTTTCATGGATGCCTGGATGATAAACTCAATTGTTACACCTGGTAGAGCAGAACGCTGATCATTTTATTACAGATGAAAGACTTTAGATAGTTTTTCAACTCTCAGTGATGCCACAGTGATCGTTTGATTTATGGACCTGCAGCGGAGTTTGAGCCCAGACACGGCTAGTGACGTCAGACTTAAAGACCGGATACAGAGTTGAGATGACTGACATCAGATTGGTAAACAAATTAGGTGAACCTATAAAACAGTCATAAATTCAATTATAATGTTTAATTTTTGAGTTTAATAAACAGATAACATCTGTTAGCAGTTAATCTGTCATTACAGTTACAGTCTGAAGCAGGAATACATTTGTTTAACACTCACAAATGTAGGACTTAGTCATTTCTAGTTTAATTTATCCATTTTCTATCTATTAAAGGATGACAAAATCGCATTTGGAGTCTGCTGTAGTTGACAGTGGTGCGAATACTTTCACAACTACAAGTCACAGGTTTTTACACTTAATTTGTCTTGTTTTTCAATACATCATTATTTTAAAATACATTGTTATTATCATAAAAAAGAGCAGCATTGATGATTAATGTGCTAGTTTTCTGTGCTGCCATTTTCATCCTTGTACTACTGTGGTAGTGAAATATGTTTTAGAAATGTGCTATAATAATGCAGTTCTTTAACTTGAAGTTGGTCTTGTATGGTTTAACCTTTTGTTCCTGTGTGTGTGTGTGTACGCATTTGTATTGTAACATGTATTCTGTAGCGATATCTCCTAGGTGGCATCTTTGGTCTCCTTCCTTGCTGTTTTCTGGTAGTGACCTTACCCAGATAGCTGTAGGATGGTCACTCACAGGATGAACAAAAATTTCATTTATTTCCATTCTTTCTTTTAAAGATAGCTGCCGTTGTATTAAACTTGATTTATGTATTTATGTATTCAGTCAACACAAATTCCAAACAGGTAAAAAGCTTTGGAGCTCAGCAGCAGTCAAAAGAGCTGGATGAGGTGAGGAAGAAGTTACTGTTGTCCTGGAGTAACTTTAACCCACGTGGCTCAAGAGTTAAGAGTTCGCCTTGTAATCGGAAGGTTGCCGGTTCGAGCCCTGGCTTGGATAGTCTCGGTCGTTGTGTCCTTGGGCAAGACACTTCACCCGTTGCCTACTGGTGGTGGTCAGAGGGACCGGTGGCGCCAGTGTCCGGCAGCCTCGCCTCTGTCAGTGCGCCCCAGGGTGGCTGTGGCTACAATGTAGCTTGCCATCACCAGTGTGTGAATGTGTGTGTGAATGGGTGGATGACTGGATATGTAAAGCGCTTTGGGGTCCTTAGGGACTAGTAAAGCGCTATATAAATACAGGCCATTTACCATAATTTCCTTAGGGATTATTAAAGTATTCTGATATTAAAATCAAACATGAAATGCATTCAAAGACAGGAACGGAAAATATTCACAAGCAAATAAAATAATATATTCAATAGTTGTTGTTGTTTTGTTTTCTTTCCTTTCTAATCCTGTTTATAAATTGGCTTTAGTCTGTGCAGCATCACAACTCAGGTGAGTTCTGAAGAACTCCTGGATCTTCTTCCACAGGTGGATCTCTGCTGCTGCGTGGGCCCTGGGCTCCCCTCCCCACACCACTGAGAAGCTAAGCATCCCATGTAAAGCAGAGGAGCAGAAGGGTCCATAGGGTGGCTCCAGCAAATGTCCAGCTCCAGGATAAAAAACAGTCTCAAAGTTCTCCTTCCCATGACGCTTCAGTCTCTCCACCATCTCGTCCATGTAGGCCTTGCTGTCCCAGTTGAGGTCGTCCTCTGCAGCCACAAAGAGGAACTGGCTCTTGGCTCGTTCAATGGGGACGAGGCTTCCTTTGTTCTTCTCTTCCAGGGGATCTTCAATAGCATACTTGATAAGGTTTGCTCCAGACTTAGTGGTAATCACCTTGCTGAAGTCAAACATTAAGGGTGACAGGATCTGCTGTTTCTTGTAGTAGAGGGGAGTGCCCACACTGGCACTGGTGCCATTGATCCAAACTAAGGCCTGGACACCGGGCACGAACGCAGCAAGAGAGAGTGCGATATCCGTTCCCTTTGATCTTGATATTATGCCGACTCCTTTACTGCCCGCCTGTGAAATAACACACAGACTAAAGGTGATAAACACACACAGAGCTCAGAAACTGGCATTTCCAAAGTATTAAAAGTTGTGACCTACTGGGCATTTAAACTGGAACAGTAAAGAAAAAATGAGTGTTCTGCCACATAACTCATAACTACACATAACTAGGACTCCCTAAAGCAGTATCTCACTTTTTGCCAAGCAATTCTTCAAACCTGACTGATTTTTAACCAGTTCACTGCATTTCACAGACTATGCATGCAATCATTCCCCCCCCCCCCCCCCCCCCCCCCCCCCAAAAAAAAATTTGCTTCACATTCGGTCTGAACACACAGTTACATGGGTTCTTGTAATGTTATGCTGCTGGCTTAAATGTCACCCACTGGACCCACCTTGGGGTGGTGGCGTAAGAAATCCACAGCTTCTTTAAAGGGGTCCAGATGTATCTCTTTCATATTTTGTCTGTCATTGAACACAGCTATCGTGAGGACCAGAAACCCTTTGTTGGCCAGCAAACAGGCTCTTTTCTCAGACATGAAGGTGCCCAGATCCAATACAGCAGGAAACGGACCTTCTCCTAGAACACAGACAACAAAAGTTTCATGTAAGTAGGAGGTTATAATCATGCATAATGTGCATATCTAACCTAAAGCCCTACAATAAAAGATCCATATTCAACACTTCATCTATGTTTTCCAGTTTAAATATGGCTTAAAATGTTTTTCACTCATGTATCATGATTTTGGTGTAAGTTTCATCGTATAGTTTCATTACAGCCCAATTAGTGCTGTATTTTATGATCTCAGAGGTGTTCAAGACATTTTTTTATATTTAAGGATACTTTTAAATAACTTCACAAAGTAGTACAATAAGTACTTCTACAAAGGACACAGCTGTGCAAATATGATTACAGCTAATTTGACAAGCCACCTAATCTGGCAAGCCACCCCCTCCTCTGTCCTCCAGATGCATTTTAGGAACTGAGACATCTTTCAAGACATCTGTTATTAATCTCTGTCTCTCTTCCACAACATGTCTTCTATCCTGTCTTCCTTCTCTCACCCCAACCGGTCGCAGCAGATGGCCGCCCCTCCCTGAGCCTGGTTCTGCCGAAGGTTTCTTCCTGTTAAAAGGGAGTTTTTCCTTCCCACTTTCACCAAAGTGCTTGCTCATAGGGGGTCATTTGATTGTTGGGTTTTTCTCTGTATGTATTATTGTAGGGTCTGCCTTACAATATAAACCACCTTGAGGCGACTGTTGTTGGGATTTGGCGCTATATAAATAAAATTGAATTGAAACTGAATCAAGAAAAGTGATGTATCCTTTGCTGAAAAAGTCTTTATTTATCTACCTTCGCCACCTGTAAAAAGAAAAAAAAGGGGCCCGCTGTAATGATAGTGACTACTTCTAAGTGGAAAACCACATACAGTACCTGGGGGTGTAAACAAGACTCCTCGTATGCTCCCCTCTTTGATTGGGTCCCGACTGACCCCGTCTCCCATCAAAAACCTCTCGTTTGTCTCTTCTGCCAGCATCCTGCCGTCCCCCTCCTGCTCATGCACAGAAAACTTCACCACGTGAGGGTTCAGAGCTTTGTTCTTGAAGAAGTACTTGTGCAAAGTGTCTGCCTTCAGTGACTGCAGCAGACCCATGGGCTGCACTCCAACGTAGCTCCCGTTGAGTGAGGGGTCTCTGTTCAGGTCGACCTCGCCGCCATCATCTGCCCTGTAAGTGGCTGAAGAGCCGAACACCACTTCTCTCTCGTCGGTCGATGTGGCTCTGATAGTGACCACCTGCCTTGACCGCAGCCCGGCCACTTTCAGCTGAACGGATTCATCAAACAGACACCTGGTGCTCGGCAGCAGCCTCAGCCTGACTTGGGAGGACATCTTTTCTGAAAGATCAAAGACTGAACCCCATGAATGTCCAATATTTGGACAAATGGGTCATTGCAAGGAAAATAAAAAAGAAACATTCTTGGAATGCTTCCCACTCGACACCATCAGAATCAGATACATTTTTTTTAACTTCAGTATATTTAAGGATGGGATGCTACATAATATGTAGATTACTGGAGTTACAGACCAGAATACAGTGTTAGGTCAAAATGTGGCACTTTTTAATGTCCCAGCATTTTTTAAACCTCACAACTTTTTAACCACATGAAATTTTAAAGGCTGAAAATTACAGTTAAGCTTTGTTACAAACAGCAACCTAATTAATTTTACTTCAGCTGTCTACTGGGATATATCAAAATTTTCAGTAGTAAAACTTCATAAATTTAATGCCAATGATGCAGAGAAAAAGGAACAAGCATTAATACACTGGGTATTTTTCCTGCTCTGATCAGTCACTGGAGAAAACTCTCACAGGTGCATTTTGATGACCTTTCACATAGTTACAGGATGTGAAAGGTCATTTTTTTCCCTACATTCTAGCGTCCAAAGTAATTTTCTAAAGCAGGGATTCCCAAAGTGTGGGCTGGGGCCCTCTGGTGGGCTGTAAAGGTACTGCGGGTGGGCCACAGTATTAACAGAAATTCGGTTTGGAATTACTCAGAAGTATGTGTAGTTACATGTTCATACAAGTTAATTTACTTATATAAAAAGTGAATTTGAACTGGTAGTACGAGGGGGTTAGTTTGTGATATTATTCATTACTCTGACCTTAATTTTCTGCTCATGTATTGAAATTTGAATCCCTGTGGCAGGCGGGGTCACACACTGGCCTTAACATTATGCATATGATTGGGTAACATTAGTAAATTATAGCCAACAGCCTGAGTTGTTTGTGTTTGTTTGTTTTTCAAGGAAATACATAAATTTCTTTTGTATTTTAATTAGAGGGAGGATTTCAGATTGGGTGGGCCCTGCTAGGTTTTCTGTTTTTTAAATGAGCTGCAGCACTCTCGACTTTGGGAGTGGCTGTTCTAAAGCATCGTTTTCTCACTGATGGCAGTTTGTTCTTGGATCCTGATGATGTCAAAGAGTGCGGATGTCCTTAATATGTTGTGATGGAATATTCTGTCTGTTTCAATTTGATATGGGTGAATGGAAGGCTCCATAACATCATGTCTTTATATAATCCTCTATTACAAGATATACTCGACTGTACAGATTGTTTTGTCTGATTGTACTCTGTGATCACGGCGGGTACAGACCTTGTTTCTATACATGATTCTGTGTTTGCTATTATTATTTTTCTGTTAAAAGCCATGCAGACGGTTGTTGCGCTCTGCATTGTTCTTTGACCTCTTCGCAAATGCAAATTAAAATCTCTTCTACATTCTGATGCTCAATTTAAACTCAGCAGGTCGTCTTGACCATGGCTATATGTCTAAATGCACTGAGTTGCATTAACAGTATTAACAATCAGTTAAACGGGTGTAAATAAAGTGTCAGGCGACGCAGATCTTTCAGTGTTGAACCTAAGCCCAGTGCTCCGACATGCCCTTGGATCATGTCCATACAACAACCAATCTCCTCTCAAATAAATTCTGGGAAAGCGCACAATCACACAGGCGGACAGATCAAGTTTCTTTTTAGGCTAAAGGTCGTTTAAATATCTTTGCGCTTCTACCCTAGGTTTTGTGGTAGTGCGTCTTCTTCGTTGGTGATTACTGTTAAACAGACAAGAAACAACCTGCCATAAATTTATTTTTGATATTTTTAAAACACTATAATCTATCACTATTAGATTGTATCGTGCATTTTAATACAGAAACAAACAGAGGGAAGCGCAAATTTTCCATATGACGCCATCATATTCGATTGACTTTCTTCAGCAAGATGATATTCAAAGTAAATTTACAGTCTAGTGAAATTATGCTTGTAGTAAAGGTCGAAATTCACCAACGGAGAAAGACTACCATAAAATGTAGGGTAGACGCGCAACAAAATTTAAGCGCGGTGTAACGCAAACGCAGTAAAGCTAAAACAAACCTCTGCAGGAAAACAGTAAAGTCGAAGCTTGCTCCCTTTTTAAAAAAAATCGCACTTTTAATTAGTTTAAGTCTGAAACTATACTGCAGAATCTGTGTGAATCTTCCAGAAAATAAACTATACTTTAAATAGTGCTAAACTTCTGCAGAGATCTCCACGTCAGCTCTGACGAAGGTATTCGCTGTGCAAAAGAACAAGAAGCGTATTTTGTATACACTTTCAAAACATCTGAGCACAGGAGCATAACTGGGAGTGGCCTACATGTCTTCAGATTTTCTTCTCTGTCTTAAAAACAAAACTCACCGAGGCGGGTGGATCCAACTACTGTTTTACTAAATCTGGTTAATCTAAAGCACGGTGTTCGCTCTCACAGACTACAGACCCCTTCCCGATCGATGCGCGTCATGACGAAGTCTGCGCAGACTCTGTTCTGTTCAGCTCTCTGCTGGAAAATATTTGGTAAATAAGCGCCAATGTTACAGAGTGACTGCAGTAGTAAAACTGTTGAATCCAGCTAATGTAATGCTAAACGGTGTCCGGCAGAGGGCGCAGAAACAGTCTAACAGGCTGACACGGGCTAAGCAGGCGCGTTAGGGTAAACAAATGTCCAGGTGTGGGATAGTACAGATTTTTTACACCCATGTCCGGATTTTGACATAATACCACACATTTTAATTGTCTTTAGTTTACACTATTCAGCACAACACACAAATCTCAAAGTAAACCTTAGAAAAACATCTATAAGTTCTCCCCACTGCAATTAAAAGTTGATACTCAAACAGAATAGCAAAAGAATTTTGAGATGATAGTTAATCCACAGAGACTTCGGACATTGGGCAACTACATTTTTTTTTTCATTTTCTTTAATCAACAGAAGATTTTTCAGCTGTCCTGATATGACCAGTTAGATTTTTCACAAAATAAACTTGCATTAAACTTACAACTGGCATTTCTGTGCTTATCTCATTATTTGCAGTGCTTAATACCATGAAAAGATTCAGAGAGGCTGCCACAAGCGGCACATGCAGTGATTTCCATGAGTGATTCTGTCATGGAAATCACTGCATGTGCCCAGGAGCACTTGCAGACCTTTCACCAAGTGAAAAGACTTATTGCACCATCAAACAAAAAATACACAAAAACTACACTGTCCCAACAATATTCCTCTCCCAGAAGCACAGCAACGGGTCTTGTCTGTTCCCAAACATTTAACAGTAGTTTCCAAAAGAAGTGGGGATGCTACACTGGCCCAAGTGTTCTGAGACATGTTGCTGCCAGGAAATTTAAACTGACATTTTCCCCCCCTCATAGTGGTGCATTCAAGTTCAAACATTTGATGTTTTTTGTGCTGTGCTGTGAAAAAAATATAGAATCATTGCATTCAGCTCCTATTTATATTCTACTCTGCATCACAGCGTCTTTGGAATTAGGACAACATTTTATGAGAACTTTTTAATTTTAATCTTAAAGTTAGATCAAAAGAAGAGGGCATTTCTAACCTATTCTAAACCTTTAAGCGCCTAATGGACTAGACAAAATCGTAGCCCAGTAGTTCATTACAACCACAAAAGAACCAGCTCCTTTATGAAAAAAAAAAATGTTGTGAAAAAAAGTGAAAAAGGAAAAACCGAGTTATGTAAAAATACTTGGAATAGTTGCTATAATTTCCCTCTTCACTCTTTCCTGACAGCATGATTGAATCTGTATTTTGGAGATATGATGCAATGAAATGAAAGTGTATGCAGGACACAAATGACTCCACTTCTGAGTTGAGCATTATTGTGATTTAATTCACTATGTCTTATATCACAAAGAAAGTCTTTAAAAATGCAGACTAGAATTTCTGTATATAAACTGTACACAAAAAGCAAGGCACTATACAATCAGATTCTTCAAGCTGCTGTTTCTCTCCTAATGAAACTCTCAGGCGCCCAATAAGCCAGGGTCACTTCAGCAGTTTTGAGCAATATGAGTTACCTATGAGGCCTGGCAGCATCCAGACAGTGTGGACAGAAGAAGTGACGACTTTCCTTACAACATCTGACACGACAGGACTCGTTTTTACATAGATACAAAGTCACAGGCGCACCTACACACAGTTTTACACAAATTAACGTTGCACACAAACATTATATACAGTCGCACACATACACAACCACAGCATGGCACTCTGACAACAAGCGTCCAAGTCTTTTTCTTTGACGAGTCCATAAGCGGTGATTTTAGTGCTATGACACACACAAAAGCCATGTATGCAACAAAGCCAGGTGTCTTTTTTTTTAACCTGCTTGTTATACCGCTTGAATTTCATTTTGTTAAGTAACGACAAAGTTGAGAAGTAAAACATCACTATAAGCGAGGCGAGTGCATCTCCAGTTTCATTCTCCTCGTATCAGATCAAAAGCAGGTTCATCTCTCTGCGGCTTCTTCTCGCATCTCCCTCTCGACTTTCCTCTCTTGTACCTCTTCACGTACCAACTCCTGTTAAAAACACGATTAAAACAGTCCTTTGGCCTTCTTTAAGTTGACTTGCTTCCACCCTGGCAGACGTTCATATTCCTCTCTCTTCACCTCCAAAGCTTTCTGGGGTCAGAAAAAGAGACAAACGTTTCAGAAGAGAACACAGGCAGTGTGATAGGATCATCACTGAATGCCAAGCACAGCCTCAGAGAGGAGAGATGGCAATTTAACTCTAACTAATAATGGTTCAACATGTTCAATATTGTTGTTCGGTGACAAAATTCAGCCTTTGTTTTATACTAACACACTCGGAATGTGTTAAGTTTTATTAGCAGGTGCATTTGATGAAACACTGACTGTCAAAGCACCAAAAAATATAATTTGATAAAAGTCTAAGGCAGGAAACATTTAAATGTCTCTCTTATCATGTTTAGTTTCAGTCTTCTTGTGTAGGTATGCCTTTCTCCTACTTCCTGTTTTACTCTGAAGGTTAGTTTATTCATATGGCTTGTACTGATTTTGCTTCCTAATTCTTGTGCCCTTCTATCCTTTGTGCCTATCTGCCCAACCCTAATTAGATTAAGCTGTTTTAAGCATCCACAGCTTCATGTTTGCATAAAAGCTTCTTCAGATGTCCGGTGTGCCCTACGTCGGTCTCTGTGGATGCAAATCCTTTCTCCTTCCTTGTTATTCAGCCTCACATCCCACTTCTTCTTTGCAAACCTCTTCCTTGGAATACTTTTCTCTGTTTCCTGTATCCTTGTTCTCTTTCCTGTATCCAGATGATAGACCAAACACCTTTTTGGCTGGCTATCTATCTATCTTCACCTTTGCAATGAAAATTCAGGAGATCAGCGTCTTTGGAAGTGCTCAAATCACCTGATCAATCATGTTTGATTGAGTGAAGCTCCAGCGCCATATCTGCAGGATGTTGTCCTTTGCACTTTGCACTGGATCATTTCATGAATAAACAGATGAGTAGGTTCTTAGTGATTATACATTTTTTGGTACTTTCACAGTGAGATGTTTCAGAGCGCACAATTTTCAGAAAAGTTCAATTTAATATAAATAGGAAAACAATATTTTCAAATATTTTCTTGTACAATCACATCTGCTAATTCACTGATTCTCTAACATGACGTGATATCTTGTGCCCTGTGGGGAAACAAATCAACTCCATCCAGTGATGGTGTTTTTTCATGCCTCCATGTTGTGCTCCACGGACAGATAGTGAGTCAGACTGCAGTGCAGCTAACAGTGAATCACTAAAGAGCATTTATTTGCACTGAGAGGAAAGGTAGAAGTTGTGTGCGTGCGTGCAAAGAGAAAAGCTGCAGGAGCAGAGAAGTGTGGAAGGAGTGCGGTGTGGTCGGAGAGATAAACTGCAGCTGCGCAGATAAAACCTGTCAATTATCACAAGAGCATAAACACATCATTTACAAGTCTAAACCCGTTCCCACCAAGGAAAACATCATGAGATAAGTGACCTCTTAACTCACTAGGATGTAACTAATTATTAATAATTATAACATTACATAAAATCCATAAGTTCCTGATGGCTTTTTTCTATACAATATTAGTAAATAGTGACAAATAAGCCTGATGTGATTCTGAGCAATACTGGGTGTTTACAGGTACAGAGAATATATACTTAAGGCTTTTAATACTTTTTACTACTTTATATACAATTTGAGACCAAACATACAATGAAAATATATGTTTATCCAGGCTGAGTTTAAGAACGCTAGCTAGATGTGTTTATTAATATTAAAATAACATGAAAATCTCATGTTTTTCCAAAAATGAAATCCCATTCTCCTCTGTCTGAAGCAAACTAAATGCACAGTTTAGATTTCTTTCCGGCCACTAGCTTCAACATCGATGAGTAACCATCCTTGTCAAGCTATTGACAGGTCATCGTCATCATCATCTTTAGGGTTTTCACTGCTGTAAAAACGGCACCTCACTTGGTCTAAGAATTTTGTATTTTTAAGATGTGCAGGCATGAGTTAAAGGTAGCCTACAGTTTGGATTTACCATTATGGGCACACCCTGAATGAACATGAAAAATTTAGCCTATCTATAAATCACGTCCTACATAAGATCATTTAGGAAAAAGAAAATAATGTAATAATTTTTAAGTCCTGTATCTAGGATATTTAAGGAGTTGTAAACCATAAAATTTTATGTCATTTATAATAAGAAGGACTTAGAAAAGCTGCAGAGCACATTAGAGTTATAGCTTCAACTCTGAGGTATTAACTGAAGTGTATAAAAGTACACACTTACAGCATATACCAATCAAATCCTGAATTCTCTGACTGATTCAAGTGGTCAGTTGTAACTTTTCATCTTTTCTCCCTGCAGAGATGGAAGCTAATTTTGGATCATGTGTCATTTTGTATTTGTTGTCTCCTGTGTGAAGGAGTTGAAGTGCCAAGTCCTTTGTGACTGCAGCTTATATAAAGTACTGTCTAACAGCGTAATGGTGTTTCTGGATGATCTTTTCAGACATAATTGTGCAGCCAAGCACAACCTTTCCTCCTCGACCAGCACCACACTCAAGAGACAGGAGTGATTTTTTTTTTCTTTCAGCATAAAGAAGAAAAACACAGTGCTGATGTGCTCGAGAGAAGGATGGGTCATCAGTGCGGATGAGTCACACGAGCATCTCTTCTTACCTGAATCCACCTACAAACTGGTCTGTAAAGTGAGAGTTAGATGGTGTTAGATGGATTTTAATGACTGAGGGTTAGTTACTGTGTACAGTTCTGGTTTTCCACCATTTATACTTGTTGATGTACCTGCTACATAACTGCTTAAATCACTGATGTGAATCACTGAGGTTATTTTTGCTTCACCTTGATCTGATTGTGCCAATGAAAAACAAAAAGAAAAAATATGCACCAGATACAATTGGCTGAGATCTATTTCAGAATTGTCTGTTTGTGCATCTTTGCAGCACTTCCAGTGTTGCTGCTGTTTTCTCTTTGCTTTCTGGAAGCTTCATTCTGTAAGTATATCTGCATGTATGCTTCTGCACTGTCTCAAAATGATGGAAGAGGACAAAGATGCAAAGAGGCAAAACTGGAGAGATTAGCAGGTGATTTTGCTGGTGTGGCTCCTTTCAATTGTCTGTCTGTGGCCTCACATTCAGGCTTTTTGCACTGAAAGTCCTCTCTCAGAGGCCTCAGGACTTTACACCTAAACTGTGCACTGCCACTCTCATCCTGGGGACGATCGTCCTGTGTAGCCTCCAGGTTACAGGCCGAAACTCAAAACTTGTAAGACAGGACAGATTGACAAAGAAGTTGTCTGCTGTCTATGTAAGTCTGAGGCTGATGGTGAAATTGCAAATGCGCACTTGTAAACGGCCAGGGAACTTCCAGGGAACAAACCAAACAGATACAGTTTTTGCTTTTTATAGGTACAGTCAGGCAACATTTTCCTATGTTTGTCACAGTGTTAAAATGTCATCAGCTACAATTTCCTTCTCATCAATAAAAGATAACCAAGTGAAAATTTCACTTCAGAAAAAATGCCTCCCTGTGTCAAAAAGCTGCCCTATAGATATTACACTTCTACTTTAATTAGGTCCCAGGTAAGTCACGTGACTAATTTGATTTCAACTGAGCTGTCATTGCAATCAGATTTAAAAGTTATAAAAAAAAATCTGGTAAAAGGAAAGAAACATGGTGATTTTTTTTTTTGACTAAAACGCTGCCAACAAAAACTTCAAAGCAAAAGTAAAATAGTTTTTCTTCACTTTACTGACCTCAAAGTCCTGGTCAGACAGGTATAGCTCCAGGCAGAGTGGGTCAACTCCCTCTGGCAGCGGCCGGGCCTGCAGCTGAGCCAGAGGGAAGGTGTTCTGACAGAGCCGGGCCAACACGTCCTCCACCAGGATGATCTGGTTACACACCTCCGCCTCCTGCAGCCACAACAGAGCATGCACAGACTCCTTTGTAGTAATTGTGAGAAACCGCTTTGTATCAGCGAGGAAGGAAAAACATAGCATAATCTAAATGTTAATCACATTTTCCACTTTGGATGAGGGTATATAAAAAAGGAGGTGCGGGAAGAAACGAAGTTTTATTTAATTTTTAATTTTTTTTTATTTGGGACGGAAAAAGATGTTTTAAAAGAAGGATGAAGGGAGTCAGAATAGCTTGTTTCGGACATGAAACTGACCTGAGGGGGTGCAAGGCTGAGTATAAACTAAATATGAATTACTTTGAACATGAATATGGAAAGCTATTGCAGTGAAGTCCAAGAGAAAAAGTATAGGATAACAATATGTCTTGCTCACTTTCTCTGTAATCTCAGCCACGTCCTCTCTGTGCTCCCAGCTGGGAAACATGTTGGTGAAGGTGAGCGGCTCCAGGCCGGCGTGGATCAGGTATGACTTCTGAGGCTTCTTCTCATTCCTCTCTGCAGGAGAAAATCAGCACAAGGTTCTCATTAAATCACACATTAACCTTTTCCTAATGTTTTTCTTTTCTGCTTTTAAAGTTTCTGGAAAAAAAAATCCTCAGAACTATTATAAATAGTTGGATGTTTGCCTCACGTTTGCAGTACTGCAGCACAGTCTCCATCGCACACTTCCTGTCTGCATCCCAGCGGATATGAGCAGAGCCAGTTCTCTCGCTGTCCTGAGGCCACCAGCCCTGCCACAGGTAAACCTCGTGGAAGTTATCCACCAGGAACAAAGCTGTGCCAGAGACATAAGATACAGTAAGAAATATGCGGTGTAATCTGCATACTGTATGTTCTGGATTTGTAGTTACGCATCTACATTTTAAAGTGGGTTTTTTTCTCCCCCAAATGATCCTTTAAGTCTGTGCGAGCATCAGTGTGAGGATAAAAAAGACAATGAGATTTGAAAGTGTGTCTTTCATTTTGCAAAAAATCAGTTCCTAAATAACATCTCTTCATCTTGTTTTTGCAAGGATGTGAGAAAGAGATGATGGGATGAAGCTATTTTTATATCCTCACTCTCTCTGGCACAATCTTGGACAGATACAACTGATCTCATTCTAAAACACCTCTAACTGATGTAAATAAATAATGTATTAAAGAGCAGCGATTGAATCATTCTGACGTGTTCTACAGGTTCAGGTTGTAGAAATGTACATAGGTGTATATTTTACTCAAATGACACAAGATTAAACTAAATGAAAAGAAAAACAACCTTTGAGCTGAGATGATGAATATGAATACTCTTGCACATTAGAGCTCCCACAGTACAGTTTATGCATGTATTTTGTCCACAAATAATTCAACATAATTAAAATAAAACTGTTTTCATAACAGCTCAGCTGCTCATTTTATTCCCCAGCAGTCAATAAAAACATTGGTCTTCATTCACAAACAGTGTGTTCTCACAAATCTGTTCTTAACTGTGCAGGATGACGCACAAACCCTAATCGTCCAAAAAAAGAACAGTAATGAATTGTGGAAATGAATAAAGAATTAAAGCATGGCTGTTTTACAAAACATAAATGCACATACATCAGACAGATATGCTTCACCACTTTTTCTACCTCTAGGAAGGTTCCCTATATCCAATCACTGGATACTTTATTAGGTATACTCAGCTAGTAGTGGGTTAAACAAGATGCTGAAAACATTCAGACATTTTGGTCCATATTGATAATGACAGCATCACACAGTTGCTATAGATTTTAAATGAGGTGGATGGCACGTCTATCTAAAACACTCCTGTTTCCTCACTCAAAGCTCATGGAGCAAGGATGGGTGGAAGCCTTAATTAGAAGAATATAAATCCCCACCCGCCAAACGTTTGTGTTTCAGTCTCACCAGGTTGAGGTGCATTGTACAGATCTTCCTGCAGGAAGGGCAGTGAGCTGACCAGGTCTGGAGCTCTGGACGGGTGGAAAAACTCATTTGCTACAAAATCTCCAGATGTGCTGCTCAGCTGGAAGAGCCGTGGGGTGAAATTGAATTTTCCCGGATCTGACAAACAACGAGATACATCATCCTTCCTCAGATGACGACCAGAGTAGGTGTGGAGAGCTTTAGACTACACCTCATGATTTAATATTTTGTTAAACATTGAAAAAAAAAAATCAAACCTGTTATTTCTGATTTCATTTATATATTTTTGATAAACAATTGTTGTTATTGTTAATTCCTAAAAAAATAAAAAATACTGCAGTTTGTGAAATACTCTAAAATCTTATATTGTAGAGTAAAGAGCATTAGGTCTTTACACTAAAACAGTCATTCCCAAATTCAAGAATCCTGTGACCCCTTTAAAAACCAAAAAATCCCATGAAGCCCACCCAATCTTAAATCTTCTATTCAAAACACAAGAGAAAGTGATGTATTTCTTTGAATGTTTTAATACTAAAAAACAAAAAACACAAGCTGTTGACTATGAACTGCTAATGCTACCCAGTCATATGCATAGTCACACTGAGCTGTGTTATGACTAATGTGTAACCCACCTGGCACTGGGACACAAAATTCAATGCATAAGCATAAAATTTAGGTCAGAGTAATATTTGCAATAACACAAACTAAATGTCTTTTATTACCAGTTTTGATTCACTTTTTATATAAACAAATATAAATATGTAACTGTACATACTTGTGAGCAATTTCAAACTGAATTTCTGTTAATACTGTGGACCACCTGCAATTGTGGTCCACCTGATTCCCACAATTTGGGAATCACTGCCCTACAGTAAAAATCACATTGAGGCTTGAGTTGGTTATAAATAAAATAAAATTGAACTAAATTGTTATTAAGGCATCATAAGGGCTTTTAAAAAGGTTAAAATTTGACCTACAGATAATATTTTCATGCACTTTATTGTGCAATGTACAAGAATGCAAAAGAGCAATTTTACTGTGTGGTAGTATGAACAAGTATGCTGTATGAATTTTATTGTATGTATTGAATTCATAATGTGAGCTAAATGAGATATTTTTAACTTTACTAGAAATGATATCAGTTATAATTACAGTTACTCCTGCAGCAGCGTGGCAATGGTAGTACAAGTGATGCTAGGAAACAACAATGGTGTTATAACAATGCATTGTTAAGCAAATTTCAAACAAGCTGAGTCTGTGGTGTCAACATATAAAAACACTGTTTCCTGTACCTTGAAGCATGCAGTCATAGGCTTTCCTGTCTTTTCTCCCCAGAGCCTCCCAGAAGCCTGGAGGCTCCACCCCCTCATCGCACTCATGGATGGTCACTTTGCTGCTGCTGTGGAGACCTGCTTCCAGAGGACATCTGAAAGCAGCAAAGAGAGAAATGATATTCAATTATCAGATGAGAGTGTAAAATGAGGAAACACTGTCTTTATAAACACTCACTGCTCCTTTATCTTAAGAGCGGCCGTGTTTCCAACACTGCGGGTGTGCAGCTGCGTTTTGCAGCCGTGCCACAGGTAGATGATGGCCTTGTTGATGTTGAGCAGGATCATGGAGGCTCTAGAGCGAAGGCTGCTGCAGTGACAAGCCACCTCCAGCAGGTGGCCCTCCACCGGCACTTCACCACGCACACAGTAAAGACGCCACTCACCTGATTAGAGCAGGTAAGCGTGAGTGACAGGAAGTTTTTATCCTTAATCCTTAATCAGCAATCCAACATAAATCATATTATAACAAGAACAATTTATCTTCTTTATTTAATACCAGTTGTTTTTTTAAAAGCAAAATTCAAATTATTTGATGATTTTAAACAGAAACCTTTTCAGATAAAACTGTAATAATGATGTTAAATGGCTGGAAAAGACATGGAAAGATTCAGCAGATAATATTTTAAAATTAGTTTATTTTTCTACTCTTTTATTCTAAATTGAGCCGGAAACTAAAAAAAATATCCAGGACAAATCAGATATACTTCAAATACGTCTTCATCATTACGGCTTTGAGGAGTCACTGTGTCTGGTTCAGAAAACTGTCAGGGCCCTTAACTGGAAATCTGCAACTGTGATATTTTAAGGTAAATAGAATGAAAAACGGAAAAGTCCAAATATTTACTTTGAGTGTTCTCCTCCTCCTCCTCCCTTTTGCCAGCATGGACGATCATTCCTCCATTGAAGCACTGCAGGAAACATGCCGGCTCCTTTCCTTGCTGCACCTGCATCTGTAACACACAGTGGTCAAATTACTCTATTAAAGTCAAGATTACAAATGTATGCACTGTCCATCTTTCTGTACACGTGTACATGTGCACGCCATAAAGAGAACATTGTGCAAAACTTTCATTCTTAGCCATCTTAATGCCGTCGTAATCTCCCGTGATGAACGATTCAATGGAAGCGGGCTAGTGTATTACTTCAGTAGCATTTCATAATATCAGCCTTCACTGCAGAGCTGATAATATGTTTTTAAACACTGACTGCCTTGTCTCTTGTACCTGTGCCCCTCTCTCCTCATCCAGCTCCACCGTCATCAGTGCTGACGTCCCCTTCTCGCTGACAGTGGAGTGTCGCCCCTGCCAGAAGAAGTAGCAGCATTTCTCCTTCCCGGGCCCACTGCTCCTTGCCTCTGGGTTCTGCCTGCGACCAACTAGGGCCAAAATACAGAAACAGACAACAAAAGGATCAATAAACCACTCTAAAACTACTCTTTTCACTACACAACAAAAAACGTTTACATCTTTTTGAGTGACGTGGCGTTGTAATGAATTATCCGAGCTCACCTAACTGTTTGTGTGCCATAAAGCACAGAAATGCAAAATGTCAAGTAGATCATTTTACCACGTCAGAATATGACTAGAGACCAACCTGAGGTGCTGACCATGTACTTCCACTTGACCACATATGCGTCCCCCTCGTGGAACTGGCCTATGCTCTGGCGTGGCAGACGGCTGTAATCAAACTCCAGGATGTGCCAAACGTCCACAGAAACTGTGACGATCTCCTGAGTCCTCATGGAGTCCTCTGATTCCACTCGACCGTGGCCACGCCCGACATTAACCCCATCCAAAATCATGGAAACTGATGACTGAAGGACAGGCAGCATCAGGGCGGCATCGTAAGGCCGGCACTCTCGCCTTGGAGCCTCCTGGGAGAAAGATTGCAGATAGGATTAGAATCAAATGAAATGTTAAGATGTGATAGTGAAAACTGAGCCAACAGGCAAAATAAGGCACTTCGACACACTAATGCTTCATACAGCATCTAACCAAAGGCATATGCGCGCTAATTCCTGGTCCCAGTGTGTAATAAACTGTTCCTGACAAAATGAACTGAGCCTGACTGAGGCAGCCCAACAAATAAACAGATGGGGAGATAAAGTCGATATATGAGGCTTCTCTGATGTGGATAATCTGTGGAATAAAGCTATTTATCCTCATACAACAAGAGCCTGATTTGCACCTTCTGCTCAGGTACAAGCTCGCAGCCTTCCTTTGGCGTTGGGGACTTTACGTCAGTCCAATCCATGAACTTCTCCTTGAATAAGATTGTCTCATTGTGCTCTGTCAGCCTGCCGAATATTGCCCAGTCAGGACGGCCCTGGCCCTTCCTGTGGAGAAGAGCGTGGTTAAAAAAAAGAGTAAAAGGATGTTGAAATCAAAAGCCTTTTAAAAACTAAGAAATAAAGTTGATCATTTTGAAACACTAAGCTGTTTTGTTGTTCGATTGAGGCCAGAAGTAAAAATGTGAAGCAGGCATGTGTATTCTCACCTGGGTATGAGTTTGTTGCAGCCTCCGGGGTCCAGAGGGTTCACGTCACAGCACGTGTAGTCAAACGTCCCGTTCCACAGGTGTTTAGCCAGCTGGAAGGCCACCTTCCTTTGGGCCAGAGTCACCTCTTTACCGTGCCACACATACACCTCACTGCCAAAATCAAACACCAAAACCTGCAGCACAGAAAGCACAACAACCACAGACACCCAGTTAGCAGTGCTTCAAACTTAATAAACCCCTTTTAAGTTACATATGGAGAAAATCATCTATATTATACGCAATAACACATGTAGTGTTGTTACATAAATCCCAGAAAATAAGAAGTAAAATACAAAAAACTCAAAAAGCAATCACTGCAAACATATTTTAACCTGTACACAACCTGTGTACTGTGGTGAGCTATATATAACTCACCACAGTAAATTTTACTAAAGCTTAAAGTTTGCTTTTTGAGGAGCACGACTGCTTTGACTGACAGTCACTGAACTGGATTTCTCATATGAATTTGCAGCTTTATTCCCTTTTTTAAGCATTTTAATGGAAAAAATCTAGCAGATTATATGGTCTGCTGTTTGCTATAGACCAAGAACATCAAACTCATTTTATATCGAGGGCCCTATACAGCCCACTTTGAACTTGACCAGATCAGTGAAACTCCTCTTTATGTCAATGTAAAGATGTTTAACTACACATTTAATCTCTGAGATCTGTTAATATGAGAAGTGCAATTTCAACAGTATTACTCGATTGTTCTTTGTGATAAAGAAATGCTGTTGTATTACATGTCTGTCAACAAAATAAATAAATTAATATGTAAAATTATGGGAAAAGTTCTGGTAGCTCATTGACCAGATTATCCTGTAATTATAATGCAGAAAGATTTGTAAAGATTTGTAAATTCATAGAATGAAGTTTGTTTAACCGTGGACCTAGTCTACAAAAAAAAAACAAAAAGAAGAAGAAATTTTTCTAGTATAGAGTAAAAAAAACCTTTTCTGCAATTTAATTGTTTATTTTTTACATATTTACTTTGGCGCAGTATGAATAGATGTGGTGGAGGTATTTATCAGTAGAAAAATATGCTAACTATGCTGAAAATACAATTAAAAGTCTAAAAAAAATGATGGTCTCCTTCACATTTCCCAAAGCTGCCCAGTAAGCTGTCTTTGAGTCTTTGACATTATGTTTGACACTCTTGCAAGAGACAATCCAAGAAGTGTGTGCATCACTTTAGTGACTGAAACTCTAGCCCCTTTGTATGTTACTTAGTGCAAATTTGCAGGTGTCTGTGCAATATACAGTCGATGCATGCAGCTTGCCAACTAAGCGTAAGCTGACAGCTTGACGGTCTCCAAAAATAGTCCTTTCTAGCTCTAGAAAGTTAGCATAGGTTCAGTCCCTGTTCTTTCAATTCAGGACAGTGAATCTCCAGCTTCTTTTTATTTTGCATCTCATATAAAGTTTGCATCAGACATTCTTTCTCTGATCCACCACCACCACCATCTAGACTCCAGAGAGTTCATTCATTATCTTTGACCTTCATCTATAGGTCTGCTTCTCATTTTTTTAGAATAAACTTTTATTTCTTCCATGTAATATTTCTCTTCTGAAATACAGTGGTTTGCATTCTCGTGTGACACATGTGACAGAAATGCTGAAAAGTGTCCCATTCAAATGCAGACCAAAAATAAAGCTCAACTGCACCAGTGATGAAATCCTATTTCCTCTCCGTTCATGAAATCTTTCCAAGTTCAGAAAGCGGAAACGTGAAATTCTGCTGAAAAATGAAAAGCAGCTATCAAAATTATAATGAGGCTTTTATAGATCACCTCCTTGGATGTCAGGAGGGAGCTGCATGGGACCTTCCCCCACTCATCATCATCAGGAACCAGCTTATCATCCTGCAGTCTGAAAATACAGTTGGTTTCCACGATGGCATTCTCAAACTGCTCGTCCTCCTCTGGTGGACCCGCCGCTACAATTAAACATAGTAACCAAAAATGTTAAGATATTATCAGCACAAGTGTGTGCAGTGGTTCAAACGCACAGACAAAAGCTTATGTCTTACACTGATATGCCATCTGTCCACCGAGGACTGTCCAGAACTCCTGAGTATCTGGACTCTGTGGGTTCACCCCTTCTTCGATGGCCTGCACCTGGTTCGCCCTGCAGCCCATGTCCTTATTTGTCTGGATGAACGTGGCCAAATCGTTTGCCTGCATTCACGAAATAAAAATAATCATCTTATCAGCCATTAAATATGATAGATTTCAGTTTCATGGGCTAGATTCTGTTTGAATCTGCATGCATAGAAGTAAACATGGAGGCCAATGAAGTGTAAGCAGATGACAAAGAGGAAACTTTTTAATTCTGTGTGTGGATGTGGAATCTGAGCCTGGAGCGGTATGGATGTGACATGAATGGTTTCCCTGAAAGAGTTTTCCAAACTTTTAAGATGTGGAGGCTCACTTTTAACCACTACTGTCAGCATCTCTTAACTTAACAAGGCTCTAGTAGAGAGACACAAAGTTCAGCTCGCTCATCTCCCCGAGATGGAGTTGAGTTATCTTGGTGACGACTGGAGTGGTGTAAATTTTGGGTTACTGTTCAAACTGAGGTAAAATTAAGTGGAAAAAAATCAGACCTGTATCTAACTTAGTAACACATACAGAAGCTGTGTCAATGATAATTAAAAAAAAAAGACTAGACATGTGATTTGCTGTTTAAACTGACAAGAACAAAGTAGATCTGAGTCGCATATAAAGAAAAATAAAGAGTAAATATAGCCATATCCTCACCATGATGTTGATGTGGGCAACAAATAAATTTAGCTTCTTAATTAATCCATTAATACCCCTCAGAAGTAAGAGGTGAAACTTCATAAGAATGTCAAATATTAAAGACAACAACAAAAAAAGTCATACTACAGAGATTTGGCCAACTGTTTCTAGGCTCTTCGTGCATAAAATCACAATAAAGTGTGTAAAGATCACAGAGAAAGAAAACAAATGTTTATTAAAAACTGTCTAGACAGACATCCTTTGGGAAAACGGAGAGGCTGAAAACGTGTTTGACGAGGAGCACAGATGGGCATATGTGCCAGTGGGTGTGTGCGCAGAGAATGAAAGTCAGAGGTTAAATAATCAATTAATCATCTTTTTCAAACACCAGTATGGCTACTGTAGCTCTGACCACACCAGACAGAGTAGTAACACTCACCTTCGCCTTCTCAATAACGTTTGAGAACTCTCCCATCCAAACAAAGCAGTGCTCTGGAGTGACCAACAGGAAACAATCCCCGCTGTTCAGAGACGACGCTCTGGGCTCCACTAGTCTGGTCTGAACATGACGACGACCTGCAAGAAATATGAAGCCACTTTAATTCATTTTCTCCATAGATTTATCATAGATGTTCTGCTTGAGGCAAAACTTGTGTAGCGCCTTTAAGTATTTTACAAGGACAGATGGATAAAATGACAATTTGTGTGACCCTTGTTTTCTTATTGGTGGATTATCACAGAAGCAAAAGCCTGACTACACGTTGAGATGACCAAATCAACATATGAAAAACAGACTTATTATTCACAGATAGCTCTGTTGATGTATCATCATTAAAATGCAGATTACAGCCTTTAAAAAAAGATTCTGTTTTTTATATGGCAATTTCCCCTTTTGTTTGTTGCTGTACATACAGAACTCAATATTTTATAATAATTGTTATATTTCTTCATTATTCGGGGCATGACTACTTTTGACTTTCTTGAGGCTACCAACCTAGGCGCCTACAGCAAGATGTCTGCTTCACCTCAATCACTTCATGTTCAAATCACTGAACTGGATACTGTGAAACATTAAAATTAGGGGTGTGGTTGCCACAGCAGGTGGTGGTGCTGACACAGCTGAGAGCTATCTGCTAATTTAACCCTCTCAGTGCCTTTTGAAGCCTTATTAATGCAATTACATTCAATTGCTGAAATTGCAGAGTTTTCAAGGAAAGTCTAGGATTTATTAGCAGATTTCATGTTTGTGACATGCACCTACACAGTTTATGGATGCAGTTTATGATGCAACAATATGACTTTCATATAGAACACTAACTGCAGTATGAACCTAAACATTAACAGTCAGTTTCTGAAAACTAAAGGTAGTTTTGGCTGCTCATTTTTTCCCCAAGGAGAGGGCTTCCCATATTTGATATGGCACAGCTGTTACACCAGATTCATCTCTCCCATGTATTCAGATTTGGGATCAGCACAAGGCTGGGTTTGTGTCTCCCCTGATCTTAAACTGTGTAAAGCAAATGTGTTAACCACTACACCACGGTGCCACTAGACCTAGTTTTAGACTAAAGGAAGAATGAATGAAGCTTTCATTTAAAAGGTCCTAGTCCAAGATTACTATTATTCCATGTCTGGGAGCTGGAAATGACACAGCATTAAACAATGGTAGACAAGTTAAGACAAACACACAATATAAGCGAGTTTTCACCTTTGACCTGCATCAGCATGATGTTCTTGTACGGCACAGCGCTGTTGTTAGACATCTGCTCTGAGACGTTGACACTGCGCAGGCTCACATTGCTGAAGTTTTCTTTACTGGCCAGACCTGCCAGAGCAGCATCGGAGTATTCTGAGGTTTTATTCACTGAAATGAGAAAAATACACACTTTATAAAAACAATACAGGCCTACTGGGCTAAAAATTTATAAATAAATAACATAACTGCTTCATTAAACATTAAAGTAACAAAATCCCTGCAGAAAAAGCTTCTGTATAAGTGGGTCACGCTAATTTGCAGAGGTTAAAAATGGATGTAGTTTTGTTGGCTCCAAACAACAATAATGTTTCCAATTTTGCTGTTGTTGCCTTTTTTTATTACAAACAATAACAGAGGGGCTCTATTAAGTCTTCTGTACTACAAACTCCTAAACACAGAGTAGTGTTCTTACTCTGCGTCTTCTCGGATTTCATTCTCTTGCTTTCCAACTGTGCCACGTTAAGTCTCTGCTCTGTGTACTCATGTCGGATGTCCTCTCGAGCTGCCAGCGTCTTCAGAGGGTTTTTAGATGACTGAACATTTCTAGAAGGACGAACTGAGCGCTTGTGCTGCACCATGGCTGAAGTCAGCCTAGTCAGGAAGAAAAAATGAGTATGAGTACAATGGAAAATAATTACCAAGAGGCCGATGATGTATAATTAGAAGCTTTTTTTCTTACTTGGGAGCCTGGGAGCCAAATATGCTGTCAAAATCCTCGCTGATGTCAATCCTGGTGGGCATGCGTGGAAATTCAGCGACACGCCTGTAAAACTTAGAAAAGATCTCATCATCCAGCTTCATCACTTCCTTCACGGCCTTCTCAGTCACTGTTATAGTGGTTTCCTGCAAACCTGCCACTGAAAAAAAAAACCCAGTTTAAAATAATAAGGAATGCAATCTATACAGATTCTTTGAAGGTAACACTGCAGAGTAAGGTGTTGATATTTTTGGGGGACTGACACTAAAAATGCTTTTAAAATGAAATATATTCCTAAGCTGAGGTCAAAGTCACTGCGGATGTACATACCTTTGCTATTCAAGCGCCCCAAGAAGCTCTCCAACTTGTCAAGCTTCTTATCTGACTCCATGTCCGGCCTCGCCTCAATTTCTGGAAGATATAATTCAAGTTTTAAAACAACAGCTGTGATTAAGATTGAGGTGCTCTCAGTACGTTCGTTTCTATCCCTGTATTTTTTCTGGACTGCTTTTACATTATTCACAGTTCAAAATGATCCTTATTTATCATGTACTGGGCCATGGCATAGTCTCTTAGTTCTTCCTCTGTTTTCAAGCTGTTTTAGTGTCTCTACCTTTAAGCCAATGCTCTTCTCCTATTTGCATACAAAAATTGTGAACAGTAGGTAGGTAAGGCTGTTGTGTTCACAGGATTACCTGCTCTCACTGATATTCTGGACAA
Source organism: Pelmatolapia mariae (assembly GCF_036321145.2). Classification (NCBI taxonomy): domain Eukaryota; kingdom Metazoa; phylum Chordata; class Actinopteri; order Cichliformes; family Cichlidae; genus Pelmatolapia; species Pelmatolapia mariae. The sequence goes on along the minus strand of NC_086243.1, from coordinate 27,449,716 downwards.
ATAGCAGACCTAAAATAGTCTAAAGCTTCTGTCTCATACTTGTACATAAACTGTCCTACTTATTTGAAACTTTGGCCATATTCAATATGAGGATCCACCAGGTTGTTTTAAAGTTATAGTTGACAGAAAACAAAGAAAAACATATCAGGACCCCTTAAAATTTTCTTAAAGTAATTAAATTAAACACACAAGTTCATCCAGCTTTTTTGTGTTTTGTGCCGTTATTACAGTTTTTAAGTTATTAGCTGTTATTTTTTTATGAACTTTATGAATTATTTTTAAATCCATCAGCTTCTGTAAACTGCAAACTAGTTTTTTAAAAGCTCTGACAGCGATTTCTCTGGGGTGACAGTGATGACTTGCAAATCTATCTCACCCTCTTGTGGTTTGTTGACAGCTGGTGTGCTGCTCTTCAGCTTGGTGGAGACAGGCGACAGTATTGGGCTGATAACGGAGGAGGAGGCTGCCAGGCCTGCAGACACATAGACACAAATTTAGAGCAAGCGACATAACTACTACATGAACCTGCTCACAATAAGGTCTTTGGATTTTTCTTTAATGCCTATGAAAAAAAGACTCTGCATTTGGCATTTTTGGCACCGGAAGCCAAATGCATCTCTACATTTCGACAGCCAGTGTTACCAACTAAGTCAATGCAGATTTGTAAATAGCACTAGAGTCCAAATACATCCATTTTTTGGGGTGTATACTGTTGCTTCAAAGTCTTGTTCTGTAGCATTTTTAAACACCACCCCAGGCACCCACCTTTCTTGACCATACGTGCAGCCACTGTGTACTGGGTGGAGTCATTAGCTGCTCCTTTGCCCTTTGCCTTCCAAGCATCCTCACGAGTTGAAATCATCTGCTTCCTCTCCTCAATGGTCATCTGGGCTTCAATTTCCTCCCCCGTCTTCTGCACAGACATGTCAAATTATCAGATTATGAATGATTATTAGGTTAAAGTGTCAAGCCCTGCATGAAAAGCAATCATCTCTACACAATGAAGCTAAGTGTTAGTCTTCAATTCAATGTATTTCCAGCCATGTAGGACTTGTTTTTAATAAGATTAAAACATAAAACAAATACATGGAAGAACTGCATCACCTCTGTAGCTCCAATTCACTGTTTTGTTTCCAAAGGCGCAATTATTCATGTAGTAACAGTACTAAACCAAGCAGTTATAAAAAGATTGGATGCATTCGAGCATGCTGGGTGCATTGCTATATACAGTCTACTGTATTCCTCAGTGGAAGTGATGGCTGTACACTCGTGTTGGCGTAACCAAATCAATTTCAATAACGCAGAAAGTGCTCAACACATGAGTAGCTGCAGACCAAGCAAGAACGATAAGACTCCAGTACATGCTGCCTGTTCAAGCATGCTAGGCGCATGACCTTACCTGACTATGAAGGTCAATATACTGACACTTTTGGCCAAGGGAGATAGGAGGAGAAAAGGTAGAGGAGAAGACAGGCTCCTGAGGATGTAGTAGTGGGTGGAAAATTGAAAGACAGGAAAGGAAACGAGGGAAAAACGATGAACACAGAGGATGACAAACGATGGACGCAAAGGAAAGAAGACCAAGGCCAGAAATCGGGAATGCAGTTTGTCTATTAAACAGTAAACATGACGCTAATTTAATTTTACCTTTAAAACATGCCGGTTTTAAATATTCATTATTCATTTAAGAAATGACAAAAGCCTTTCAAAAGAATTAAGGACGTTTCACTGTCTCTAAATAAAACACTCAAAAATAAAGAATGCACTTACTTTTGTTAAATGTTGCTGAATATGTTAATGTTTACTGTTAGTAACAAGGCAGCAAATTGCAAAAGCCATTTCGCCCAGGAGAAAATTACATTACCTGTGCAATGAAAACGTAAAGCTTAAAGGAAAGCCGTCTCTTTCAAACTCGTGGGTCTTAACATGCCAAAAATGTCCTCTGTTGTCTGTTCACACTGTCAAACATGTGCGGTATATTTTTACTGGTTAAAAGTTGAAAATATTTAACACATATTTTGATCTGCAATGTAAACTGGTTGCACTCCATATTAGAAGCATCATAAAATGTTGAAGTGCTGCTTTTGGTTGCAATTTCCAGTAAAAAGGAAACACGTAGAATTAGTTTTCAAAGCCTTCCTGTTGCTAGGAAGAGGAGAAAGAGGGAGGAAAGTGCTTGTGCACAAAGACGAAGCATTTGATGCATTTAGTCAACTAAAAGATCTGCTGATCATAAAAACGAACACTGTGTCTACATTTTTCTTGCACAAGGAGTCTAACTGGCCTCGGATAACGACCAAAAATAGATGCTGTCTTGCTGCTGCTGCTGCTGGATTTGTACTGCAGCACTTTCTTTTGTTTGTCTAAGGTTTTTAATGTGTGTAACAGTGATTTCTTTATTGTTAAATGTTGTTATACTTGTTTGACAGTTGCCACAAGACACAAATAGAATTTCCAAAAGGGCAACAAACATTAAATACAAATTATTGCTAATGGAATCGATCGAGAAAATCAGAATATATAAAACTGCCGTCTACTAGATCAGCAAAGAGGAGCTATGCTGCACAAACAGATATTTCTGTATTCTCTTCGTAGTGCCTCTGTGAACATCATCATTGTGATATACAGTTTGACTATTGCCCATTATGTTTTCTTCTTTGCTTTCCTTGTTAAACTATTTTCAGGTTTAAATAAAAAAGGTTCTAAAAAAGGTTGAATATCAAACATGTCCACGTCATAGAAGGAACCAAAAATTGCAACCAAACACTACAATGTTAACAACAATGGTGGCCTACGAGTTGCGGGAATTATTTTTAAATTTTACAACAAAATACAAAACTATAAAAAGACATTCACAGTGTATTTTATTTCAGACTCAAAAATATAATAAGCAACATATCTTCATACCAGGGTTCGTTAAATATAATATATTGGCATTTAAAGCAGTTTCTTAGCCAACCTGTGGGGATGTGACTTTTGCAAAGTGAACTTGTGATTGCTCATCAAATGCTACAGTATTTCTGAGCATGAGCACTTTACTTAAGAAGCGGTTTATTAAAATATTTAGAGCCCTAATGAGTTTATACAATCTAGTATTAAGACCATGTGTTAAACGTTAAATATTAGATGTTGTTTTTCTTACGACCATCTCAGTAAGGAGCATCGACAGACCAGCAGATTCAGGAAAAGCAACAAGCAGCCTCACATAACATCCAAACAAAACTGTGACAGGAAAACAGAGATCCCACGCCAAGCTAATCACCAACAGGTCTTACCCACAGCTGTTCAGACACAGACAGAGAGGAGGAGTCCTGAACAACCACCCCTTCCTCCTGAGGGGTTAAACACAGGGGAAGTACACGTCAGAGTGCGTGTGTGTGTGTGTGTGTGTGGGGGGGGGGGGGGGGGGGGGGGCTACTGCTATTGTTGCTAATGGGTTTTAGGGGCGAGATCGCCTTGAGGATTAGCATCCAGCGTTTAAGCAGGCGGCTTCACCTCACAGAATACTAATGTTGAGTGTACGAGCTGCAAGAAAGGAGTCCTTTAAAGTGTCCTAGTCCCAAATCCCAAAATTAGAACTTCTTTGAGCTTATAAATGTCTTTCTAGCTGCTGTTTAAGCCAACAGAGATGCATAAATACTTATAAGAGATTCCCGAAATAACTCGTTCTGTCAAATAAGCTTTCAAGTATTATCTCTCGAGGTTTAAGTCAAACTTAGCCGGAAGCTTCCCCGATTGTGTTAAAATTCATTTGTAATACCCCAGACTGCTAATTCTACAAGCAGAACGAGGCGGATGATTTAGTGTTTGCTGTCTGAGGGCTGGATGCCACGCTGGTCGGACACCACTGCGCTCAAACAACAGATGGGCTAAAGGGAATGAAATGAAAAGGAGCACTTAACTGAAAGAGAGGGGGGGCAGAAGCTGGCATGGTAACGACGAAGGATAGGGAGGGAAATGAGGCACTGGTGTTTACTATGTTTAACCAAAACTGTTAGAGCAAAGGCTCTGTAAAAATATACCTGAAGCAAAATGGAAATATAACACTTTTCTGAAACAGTGGATTAAATTTATTCCTATTAATTTGGTTTCATTTATATTGGTCATGTCATGACATTTTCTGCAAACATTTAAGACAAATGTTGTTTTACAACCACAACCTGCTGGAACCCAAGCTAGAAACCTGTGCCCACTTTACTTAAATCTCCAGGAAGTTTAATCCAAGTGGAGAATGACCTGCCAGTCATATTTGAGCACACACAGTTTTATTCACAGTGATGTAGAAACCACAAACATTTATGCGAGGAGACAGGTTTTAGTGCAGTTTCTCTACATACAGTGCGCAAGAACCAGCCCAATGTATCTGGGAAGCACGACAAAACTGCAAGTCAGCCACACAGTTAGTTAATGGGTCTGACTTAATCAAATAAATTAATAAATATAATCACAAAAGTGTCAACTGCATAAATGATAATTTATTTTAATGCTGGATACTGGAAAGAGAGATTTAATTTTCATGCTAAAAGTTATCACTATAAAAACATTTTTTAAAAAGCTACATTTTTTTGGTACTTTCTTCTTTAGCTTAGGTTTAAATTTGCAAAATCAAACATGACTCACTCTAAATGTGACCACAGTGAGGCTTCGCAGTTGTTATACTGTATACACAGTAAAGACTAACCTTCTTCTGGCCGGTCTGATCCGTTTCCCATGGCTGAGCCGGCTGCTCAGTGGATGCCACTTTAACCACTTCCTGTTTCTTATTGATCCTGTTCCTCCAGTCCTCCTCACCACTCTTCTTCAGCAGTGCCACTCTGACATAAGACAAGAGATCATCTTTTAACAGGCAAAAATTAGGCTTTTAATTAATATCCTATACTTATTTGTTTAAAAAATCTGTGTTCTGTCATTGGACAATGCCTTGTAAAATTTTTAGAGCCAAAGTCCTGAAGCCAATAGGTAACCTCCACATTTACGATGGCTAAATCCATATATATGTACAAAATGACAATATAAAAATAAATGGAAATAAAAAATATTGAGATAATGGTGCTTTTCAAATTTATATATAAATATGTTTTACATATTCATGCTTTTAATATAAAATCATAGGAAAGAAATCCTTTCAAGGGTGAAAAACCAGACCAGAGACCTTTTGCTGCAAACACAACTATTACAGTTTTTCTCGATTGCTTAAAAACTATAACCAATCTTGTGAACCCAAATTTCAAAACCATAATGCCACTTTCCAAAAAGCACACCCATTTCCCTGAACTATAAACACTATGCCCCTGCTTTACCACATGAGTCAGATGTGGTGAACTGTAAAACTCTACACACAAATCCCTACATTTGTCAGTGCTTACACCATGTGGTCACTTAGAAAGCACTAGCAGTCAATAATGTTAACTCACATCAGCACAGCTTTAGCTCAAATAGCACACAGTTAACGAAGTGGAAACACTAGGAGTCAAAATGTATCACACACCAATCAGAAACTTTAATGGATAGACAAAAGGGCCAAAGTCAGCTCATTCAGGTTTGAAACAATGGATCCAAAGACATGCAAAGGAAGAGGTCCAGGAGCAGGAGGAGAAGGAGGTCTAGGACACCAGGGAGGAGGAGGTGGAGGAGGTGGAGGAACATAATTGGTCATCGGGCTATTGTAAATGTCCCTGGTAAGCGTGGAGGGAATGTCACTATGTGCGCAGCTATCAGCCAACGAGGGATACTCCACTGCCATCCAACACTATGCTTCTCCTTGCTTTTCTTGATGGTCTGAGACAACATATGTTTCAGCGGGACTACAGGTAACCAGCACAGCCAGAGTAGCCTCACTATGTTGTTGTTTGGGATAACGTCAGCTTCCATCACGCTGCTATGGTTCATGACTGGTTTACCAATAACCCAAGGTTTTCTAACATCTTTCTGCCTGCATACTCTCCCTTTCTAAACCCGATAGAGGAGGTATTTTCGGCATGGTGGTGGAAGGTGTACAACAGAGAACCTTATGTCCGTGTGCACCTCCTCCAGGCCGTGGAAGACGCCTGCCCAGACATATCAGTAGATGCATGCCAGGGGTGGATCAGGCATGCAAGAGGATTTTACCCCTGCTGCCTAGCTAGGGTCAATATAGCTTGTGATGTCGATGAGATTCTCTGGCCTGACTCAAACCAAAAACAGGATGCTGAGGTGGAATGATGTTTTTGGTGTGTATTGTACTGTATGGTACATGAATAAAAATGTCCCACTGTATGTGCATTGGTTGCGTCTTTTGTGTTCATCATGTGAAAAGGTTTTTGAGGGGAAGAACCACAAGCAAGATAACTTGCCAGTTTTGGAAATACTGTTTTACATTTATTGCACCAATGTGTACGACTATGTTGTCGTGCATGTGTTTTTGAGGCCGTGTGTGTGATGTCTGTAGTTTGGTTTTTCAGCAAGAGCAAATGGTTTTGAGTGTAGAGCTTCATTTTGACCTGACAATACGATGTTTGGGAAATTGGGTGAGAAGTTATGGATTTGTGTTTACTGTTTTGATAATACGAGGCATAGTTTCAAGAAATGTGTTTAAGCAATCGAGAAAAACTGTAACAAAGGCCTCCAAAGACTGCATGAGGAGCCCCGATAACGAATGGCCAAGAGGTAAAGGAAAGTATGTCATCATCTCCTCTCCTTGTCTGGACAGGGCAGAAACGAGGGCATTAGGAGGAATGTGCAAACTCTCAGAGGACTCTAGCAGTCCACTCAGCTCTCTGCCAGCTGTGAAACACAGTGATGCTAATAATGAATCTCTCCCACCTCCATAGATGTGAAAGAGTTAAACAAACCTATATACGGCAGTGAGGGACACACAGCCTTATCAGGTGCAACACTACAATGTTAGCAAGCTTTGGCTTTTTTGACTCAGCCAGCAGAAAATAATCAAAATCTGATCTTTGCTGGCATTTAATTTTACACCTTGTAAAGAGCCGAACTCTGATTGGATCCAGAACTTGTGAATCCACTTTGTAGCCTAGCCAGTGTTGCTAGGCTACAAGTTTTAAAGAATTATTTTCTTTGTGAATTTTCATTCACCTAAAGGATCCCAGTCACGGTCATGCGTGCCATTGTTTGTATTCCATGTTTGGCAGCAAAGCCTTTGAAGGTATTTATATTCAGAAAAAAAAGAAGTGTCAGGTCTTTTGGTTACACTGCACTTATTTCATTTATGTGAAAAAATGTTTTTGTATGATTACTGAACCAATTTCACTAAACCCACGCCTAATGCGAGGCTGTGCACTGTCCACCTCTGACTGATTTCTGTAATGCTGAAGTAAAGTTGAGTCTGTGTTCTGATTAATGTCACCGTGAGAGCTTTTGCAGTTCTTACCTTATAAATGGATGAGATCCAATTTTGTGAATTAAGTAAAAGCCAGATTTGTTTGGCAGTATGTTCTAAGGACCTTTTCAGAGGTCAGGCCTTTTTCTCTATTTTTATCATTTTGAGCTAATCATTATTAGCTGTAATTTAATTTTTCTTCATGAACAGACAAAGACATAATGAGGCATAACGACAAAGACGGCAGAAATAGACGTTGCAACAGTTTCAGCTGTGTGGTGGCAGACATATCAACTCTTTAATTTCGTAACGATGTAGGTAAGTGTAAATATCATTTTTCTGTATCCGGGGGGTATTACCATGGAACTTGTTCTCTTCTCTGCCGAGATGAGTCAGAGAGGACAATCGTGCTGACATTTAATGATGTTGTGTAACTTTGGAGGTAAGTAGTTGAAGTGTAAATTGTCTGGAAAAAAAGCCTTTTATACCAGATATTGTTTCTCAAACCTGAGCATGTTTTTTATCTCCAAAATAGCTGTCCAAATAAGCGCTCCGAAGGATTACCACCATAGAGTTTTGTCCTTATGAGGAGCAGCACCTTCCAGAGACCACAAATCGGAATTTTGGAAATGAATACTAATTTGCATTTAGGCGTTGTTTTGGACATTTTAATCGTATCCTCTACATCTTTTTTTTTCCCCTCTGCTTTTACATCTACAGCAAATAAATAAATCTGTAAGTAAATTTGCACTAGATTAAACCTTTAGCTGTCACTCACCTCTCCTTTATGGACATCTGTTTGCTGGACATGCTGTCAGACAGCTGGTCTCCGGACTCTGTGGGGGACAGCAGGTCCCCAGAATGATCACTGTGTCTGCCCAAGTCCTCGATGTGTTCCAGGGGCAGGGACTGGGACTTGACGAGCGCCTGGGGCAAGGACTGAGGTTTGGGGGGGGTCTGCGGAGGCACCTGGGGTTTGAGCTGAGTATGCGGTGCTGTCTGCTGGTAAGGCTTAGGGAGAGGTTGGACGAATCCCTGAGGTTTGGGCTGGGTTTGTGGCGAGTGATTGAAAGGTTTGGGATATGTTGGTGGGGCCTGGGAGTATGGCTGGGGCTCGATGTATGATGGAGGTTTGGGTTGGTTTGGAGGAGGCTGCTGTGTGAAAGGTTTAGGGAGGGTCTGGGGAGGCTGAATGATGGTCTTCTGCTGCTGCTGGCTGCTTGAAACGTGAGACACAGTCCTGGATGACACTTTAGCTATCAGCGGCCTCAGTGGCGCGTGATGATCCGGCACATCTGGGAGAAAAATAGAATGCAATAGTGTATATTAACTGGTCAAAATGACAGATATTTACATAAAAGATTATGTGCCACAGGCCTTCCATCAAAACCTGTTGAAAAAATATTAAAAAGCTAACTTTTCCAGATGTGAAAATATGTCCCACTGTGATTACACTTGTTCGAAATCTGAGAGGAAACCTCGTCCTTTATGATACCTCTGTAAATTTCTCAGATGAGCTTGCTGTGAGATGACACTGTTTACCACTTCATCCCTGTGCATGCAAACAATTTTTGGTTTTACAATGAACGGCATACAAATTTTATATACTTTATATATACAATGGTTACCATTTAGACGTTCTTTGGAACTCTATTCAACAGAAAATTGCTGAGTGGGAGTAAACATGGATCTGTTTGGGAATTGGGTTAAATTCAAATCTTTTCAACAGCCTGAAAAACAACATTACACCTTTCATCTTTTCAGACTACGTTCTCAGATTTTGTTTTCCAACCAAAGCAAAGAATTAAAGCGTTTCTATGTTCAACTTTTATATAAAGTCTATATCTTGAACTAAGACTTTTCAAACTACGTCTGGTTATGTAGTATTTTCAATAGTCCCACCTTTATTTGTGTTAATGCGGTGAAACAGTGTAGATATTAGCAGTGTTTTGAAATAAAAACATATTAGCATGGATGCAGGATCATTTGTAAGCCCTAAAAGGCAAAACTAAACTAAACTAACAGGAAAGTCAAAGACAGTCAACTTTTAAAACGCACTGTGTGGGTGTAGCGTTAGTTTAAAGGCTCTTTAAAATCTACATTTCACTTTTTGTTTGCTTGCTGATGAATTTAGAGAAGCGCCATCTGATATTTTAGTGCTGGGTTTATTGGAAATGACCACATTGTTCCTTTTTACTGACTTGATTATAATTTTGTTTGTCTCTTATAAATTTGAATATATCAAAACATTCCTGAAGCATTTTTTGAAAGAACCCTTTTTTGCAAGCAATCACAGAGTAAATAATTATCTGGAAATGGATTCACGTGTTACTAAAGACGAAGATGAGGTTACCATATATCTGTTTGTGCACCAACTCCGTGAAATGCATGCATGCACACAGGGAAACAATTTTGTTGGATTTAAGTTCGAGCCACATAGTTGCAGATGTTAGAAGACACGTTCACCTCAATATTTGGAGCAAAAGCATTTTTCCCACCAGTGAAACCATTAAAGAGGCACAGGAATCGCTTTGAAAAAACACTGTATTGTTACTCTGCAAGTTATATGTAAGAAGATGAAGCTGTGAACTTTTTGAATATGTTTTGTTGCTAGTGTGCTATCTTATCTTGTTGCCTGTCTGTGTTTTCACCCTCAGAAACATATCTGAGATGCACACGAATATCCTCTGAATCACCTGAAAGCACAGATATGTGTGACATACTTTAAAGTGTGCACAAAGTTTTGAACATGGGTATCTGAGCTATTAAAAGAAGCTTAATTATTAATGTGAGCAGGTGACAAATGGCCCTTTGGGCAAACAAAACAAAAACAGAAAAGCCTCATATGAGACTGTTAGTTCATTACACTCTCTCTGGAGCAAGGCAAAGTTAAGAGGACAGAAAAGTAAATTTATATGTATGTTGACTCAGCAGGGATAGCAGGAATAATATTAGATTGGAAATTTTTTTGAAAGCAGTACAGAATACCAGAGAGCCTCGCTGCATTACAGTGAAGTTTTCTGTGTTTCTTTTAAAAAATGTCCACTATACTGATACAGAAAATGAAAATGCTGCATAGAAAGTAAAGTGTGAGTAAAGATTTCCTGCAGGGAGGAATTCCAGACTATCCCAGCTTAATGTGTATTAAATATACTGTGGAGATACCTCACAGTATGGTGAAAAACTCTGGCCACAGCCAGAAGGACAACTACACAGTAGGCTTAACATGTGTCTTATTAAGGCTTTTAGGCATGTTGTGGTAATTCCCCAGTGAATCATGATAAGCTCGTATAAAGGATCTTACTATAGTGAAGATTTACTCATGCAGAAGTAAATAAGGCTATAGCCTGCAGACAAGCCTTCCATTGTGTCCCTCTTGTTCTCTACCTGCTTTATTTAAGTGCCCAACAATTGCTCTGCACTCTCTCAATGAGTGCTTTCATCTCTGCATGTACTGTTTGTGTGCATGCATGGGAAAGGACCAGCCCTGGACACTCTGTGCATTAGTACATAAAAACAGGTCAGGCCTATTTTACTGTAGCATGTGCACAGCTAAGCCACAGGCGTAATGTGGTGCAAAAGGGATGACAGCCCCTGTATAGGCCACAGCAGTGAGGAGAGACAGTTCTATATAAAAATCTTAGCTGATCAACAGCATGTCAGGAAAGGGCTTCCTCTTTCCAGACAAAGAAGCCACGAGGTAAATTCATGGAAAAATATGCTAATTAGATGCAGTCTCAGACGCCTCTCCCTCTCCTCTCTCTCTCTCTTTCTGTATCAGCCAAATCAAACACCCCCAGCTGGGACAAGTGTGTGTGCAGCCGGCAAAAACCAATCATGCGTGGGAGCATGCTGCATGAGACAATGAGGATAATGAGAGCAGCCCCTTCCCCAGACATTTCTTCTTCTGTCTTTTTGTCACTTCCGTTCTGTCTTTTCTTTTTGCCCCTTCTGTTTTTATTTCTCTTTGTCCATCCTTCTCTCAAACCCCCCCCCCCCCCCCCCCCCATCACCCCAATTATCTCCATCTCTTTATGTTATAATCAACAGAGAAGCTTCCTACCTGAGACCGGGCCACTGCCTCTCTCCTGCTCATGTGTGGAGGAACTGTGAGCTGCTGCAGCCTCCCTCAGGTAGCCTCCTTTTCCTCGTCCTCCTCCCTCCGCTCTGTCTCTGTCCTTGTGGGAGTCTCCGTCTGCGGCTCTCCAGCTGGGCAGAGACTCTGACTCGCCCCCCCACAAAGAGGGCTCGGCAAAGTGCTGAAGCCGGGGATGCTGCTGCCTGTCGCCTCTGTCCCTGTCGGGGGAGTGCCGCTTACCCTTAATGCTGCTGCCTTGGCCGGCTTCTCTGGCTCCTCCCTGCTGTCTTTGCCTCACCTCCTCCTCTTTCGGTGCTCTCCGGCTCTCCTCCTCCTGCCTGTGATCAGTTGAGGAGGTGGGAGCAGGAGGGGCCCCAAATTTCTCCCGGCTCTCAGGGAAGGGATGAGGGGAGGAGTTGAGCTCAGACTCTGGGTGGCCTGGGTCCCCACTCTGGGTCATGGAAAAGTACTTCGGCGCCCTCTCCTGGTGAATGCTGGTGCTACTGGAAGCCTGTTGTTGGGCAGGGATGTAGGTGACGGCAGTGGACTTCTCTAAACGGAGACCATCATCATCACCGGCACTGCTGCCTGACGCCTTGGTTACCATGGCGACGGAGGCCTGGGAGGTGACAGCTGCCACCGATCGAACCAGGGAGGCTGACAGGGGCTCCAGTTTGATCTCGCCACTATTTTTCAGCTGCAAGAACAGCAGGAGTCGTGTGAGAAAGTCGGGACACAAAAGATAGAACAACAGAAGAGGTTGTTTATCTGCTTTAATACAATTAAAGCAGATAAATTAGAACTCAATGGAGGGATAGGTTGCAGAAAGTAGGCCTATGTGGATGTGATGGTGAACAGACAGACGATGATAGGTTGAGTAAAGCAGTATGGCAAAGAGGCCAAAAGGTGGAGAAGAAACATGTGGACTGTTGAGAGGAAGGAAAGCAGCAATCACAGCACAACTGAAGCCACAGCAGTACCTGTCATTCACACAATTACCTGATAATATACATCTTAGCCACGTCGTCATACTTAAACACGGCTCAGTAATTTCCTTTTAATTAGGTTCATACTTCCATTTTTGTTAACCAGTGTGGCATCATGGAGTTATCAGTGCAGTATAGGGTCTTTACCTCACAATTTAAAGCACCTCACCCATTGTTGTGATTTGGAGTTGTGTAAATAAAATTGAATTGAATTAAAATGCATCTGAAATTCTTGAGCAACAAGAAGTTAATGAATACAGACACCCTAATACTTTAAACTACAGGAGCATGATGAGCTAAGAAATAAAGCTGGATTTAAAATTTGACACTTGATTTGAATCCTTCAAACAAGAGTCAGTCAAAGGATTAGTTAGAAACACACACTGTATATACAAGACAGCCAACCCTAAGTACACACTTTCCCGATGACTTCCCGACACAACAGCCAAGAGTTTTTGTCTCCTCCTGGAAACAACCTGAGGCTCTTTCGCTTGTTAGGCCAAAGTGTAAAGCACTACACTCTGCAGTTACTCTTTTATATGTCATCTGTGGTTAGGAATTAAACTTTAAAAGCCAGAAAAGTGCATCAAAGCTGTATTGATGTTATCTCCTACATTGTGTAGTTTATGTCTCTTCCTCAAGGTGCTCCAGCACTGGTGGCTTATACATTTACGGAAATAACCAGTCATCAATAACATGCTAAAGCTCCACACCAGACTACCACACACTGATTTTGTTTGCAATTCAAGGTCTCACCAAATTTTGCACACATTCAGTATCACATCTATCCACATACTAAATCCACAGGTAAGCATTTCTTTTGCAACAGAAGTTACTTCAGGACTAAACAAACTAAAGAGCTGTATTTGCTTGCATTTGAATATCCCATGCTTGTTATGCAGGGAACAAGCATGTCCCAGAAGCAGCAACCATTAAAAAAATAGCCACAGATAATGAAAAAATCAACCGGAACTTTTAATTACATGCTGTTTTGCAAAGAGTACACACATCTAACACTGAGGCAAAATAAAATTCATTTTTAACCGACACCAAAAGCCACTAGACACAAACACTGGCTTCTAGCAGGACCTGATCAGATCAGTCCTGGCGGGATTTTTCAATGCAATCAATCATAAGCTCCACAAATGCAGCAGGGGTCTTACATGTTCCTCCTGACTGGTCTCTAAGTCACCATTGCACACCGCAGAGGTTACTGCCAGCTCATCTTCCTGTGTGGAAACCAGGTATTGACTATGACTCACTGCTGAGAACATGGTGGAGATAAAGTCGATCTTTTATAAAGTATCTCAGCGTGATGTCAGGTTATCTTTGTCAGAAGATGCTGGAACGTTTTCATTTTTCACCCTTACTAATATATACAGTATTATAAAATTCAGGGTAGCTCTGGAAACAACAAAATTAATGTGATAAACGAAAATTGTGTCAGGCCTCCCATTTGTGGACTTCTAGTCATTAGTGACATATGGAGGCTAGTAAAGTTAAAAAAAAAACAAGTGCAAAATAAACTCTGTGTCCTTTTTTGTGCTATGTAAAAGTCATCCCTCTGCACAGAGAACCACGTCAGCTGTCCCTAAAGCACTGAGGCAAACTGTTCGTGGTGCTCACTGCAGTCAATGGAAGTAACCTGAAAGTAAACTGTTTGCAGGTTTTTCACAAATCTTTCAGCAAAGAAACTCTAGATGATCTATTGTTCATTCTAATTAAATTACACTTTTGTCTGCACATCAGTTCTGCCAGAAAATTGTTAACCTCCTGCAGAAATTTGGTTTTACACTAGAGCTTTTGTGATAAACAAGAATATCATTCATTTCATTTTATCACTACTTACACAATTTCATTGTTGTTAGTTGTAATCGTTCCCTTTGTTTGTTTTCAGCCAATTTTCTCTGCTTTCTTTGCACTTTTTGTTGAGCATTGCAGTCTTTCATGTTATTTCTTTCAGTCTCTTTTCTATATACTTCTACCAATTTTTGTGCCTTATTTTATGTCTAATCCCATGTCAGTTTTGAATAAAACAAATCTAATTATAATATATGTATTGCACAGAACTTTGCTCATATATGTTAGAAGAAAAGTAGAAGAACTAGTAGTGGTCATTAGGGGTCTTTGTATATTGACATTGTAAAAGGTGAAATTATTGTACCTTCTTCACCTCTCCCTGGGTGATGGGTTGAGTCTGAAAACGAGCATTAGCTCTGCGCTGGCGGGTGTCCCCTCGAGTCCCCTCACCAGTCTTGCCTGTAGAATGGGCGAGGCGGTTGAACAGGGCCATTTTCTCAGACAAACTGAGCGTGGAAAGGTCTGGCTCCTCTGGGACACCTTCCTGGCCATTTACCTCCACCCCTCCAGTGGAAGCCTGAGCTGGTTTCTGGTGCTCCTGGCTTTCCTTGTCCTGCTCCTGGACTGTTGAGCCTGGCTGAGAGGAACCCTGAATGCTGGGGTAGAGACAAAGGGATGTCAGTGACCGAGCAACCGGTGTCTTTGATTTTAAAAATAAATAAATGTTTACTTTAAGCTGGGACATTTTTATACTACAGTGATATCTGCCTTCAACTTGAATACAGTGGAATTAAATGGCAAATTGTGCCACTGAAAGCATAAAAAAAAGATTCTTTTGAGTTCATAGAGTAATAATGACTAAAATTACTCAAAAAACATTATTACAGAGTTTCAAATTTGTCTTTTTTGATACTTTAACCAACTGCAGACCAGCATTTTCAAAATCTGCTTTTTATACTTTATAAGTTTTTACTAGTCATGAAGTGTTAAGGTAGTAAAACCTCACTTAAGTCTCACCTTAAAAGATTATAAAAGAAAAGAACATGCAAATACCTGATGCGTAAATGGCTGTGGCAGCTGTGTCAGATTATAGTCACAGCAACACAGGCATAAGCAGATCAGCCCACAGATGACTGATAATCATATAATGCAGCTGAATGTTTGCAGGAGTGTGCTGAGTTAAACCTGGCCTGGTAAACAAACTGCAAGACACGCGAGCTCACGCTTTAACTGACGCAACTTCTGACCTTTCTGATGATATGCAACCTTTTCCTTCACCGAGGTTTGTGACCTACATGTGAAAATCACTGCAAGAAGCAGTGATGCTTGGAAACTGAACATTTAAAGTTCTGAATGAGTTATTGTGTAAGCAGTGTCTTCTATCTCCTATAAGGTGCACACAGCAAAGAAGTGGGACATGAGGGGGGCAGAAATAACAAGGTAAGGTGAGCTGGATGAGCACATCAGCACTGCAACCAGGAGAGGGAGACGGAGATTTATTAACCGCAAACAACATGGCAAATTAAATAGGAAAGGGTAGTTAAAAACTAGGTGTGGTTGTGGGTTTTAGCTTTATTTAGAGCGCAAACATCATGCAGATCTCTCTAATTCACATGTGTGGATGTCATTCAATGGAGGGATTTGCTTGAAGCAAATGTAAGGGTTGTTCATGTGCAGCTTTTCAGGCTATCTTTTTTCTCTCTTTTGTTCTTTATTCTTGTTTACTTCTTGGACCTTCAGTTGACCTTCTCCTCCTAACCTAATTTGGGACTTATCCAGAAAAGCTCAGTAGCACGTTTTATTGCCATTTCTCTCTTAATGTCTTATTAAAGACAATTTGTATTTTACTACCTGCGTCTGACTTTTCCTGCTTTTGGACTGTTTTATGAATGAACGCCACCTAAAAGAACCCCCAATATATCAGTAAATTCTTGGATAACATAAATTATTCCAGTTTATAAAATACCCCAATTCTCTAAGTGCATTATTAAAGAGTATTTTTTTTATTATTATTCTTAATCAAGCATACTGGCTAGATGCCTTCAGTACTAAATATCATTTTTTACTATACATTGTAACGCACCCTCTTCTCTATAAAATTCATAAATTTATTTTTATGCTGGAAAACCTCCCATTTCTCCCTTATGTCAATGCTGCTGCCCTGCATTACCATCTTCTGTTTCAACCCATCCACAACCCCGGCATCCACCCTTTTGGGTCCAGGGAGATATTTTACACATCACCAGTCTTTATATACTTGTCTGAGGAGAGTTGTTTGACTAAGTACATTAATATCACATGTACACTCAGGAAAACATCCGAGCCCACCTGATGCTAGTCACACTGGTGGTGCCTACTCTGGATCCGGACACATTATCTAGATTACTGTGGAAAACCGGAGGTTGTGAAGATGTGGCAGGATCACTTAAAGTGGAGAAAAGGACATATATATATACAGAAAAAAACAGTGAAATTAAATTGATGGAAGGCAGAAATAGAAGTGTCTTGAGATGTGTCAAGGAGAAAGGAAGAAAAAGACAAGAGAGGCACAGAAAATTACAGATAGGAGCAGAGAAATGACTTTAAAAAATGAAGGGAAGGAGTAAGGGAAAAGAAAAGCTTCAAAATCCCCATCTACCTTGAAGCATTGACCACCTCCTTGTTGGTGACAGGCTGTGTGTGTGAGCGGTCCTGAACTCTTCTCAGACGTCTTTCTACAGCGGCATTTCGTGAGCGTGGTTTGGGAACACCACCCTCCAATGTTTTTTCAAGTTCCTGTATCAAAACAAAACGTATACCTGTTTCAACCTCCGTGTATACTCAGATAACTCAGGATAAAATAAAACACCAAAAGGTGATCTAAGCCAAATTTCAGCTTTTGAAACTATGATTTTAAAACGGTTTAACAGCATTAATCGTGTGTTATGAATGATTTACCCTGAAGAGAGACCTCTTTGCAGCCACACTCATCTTGGCTCTCTCATCCAATTTTTCTTCATCTGCTTTTAAAAAGAAAGAATTATGCTATATGCATAATTATATATTGCAAAAGTTATGAAAATTTCCTTAAACTGTTTTTAAACTAAATACATTTTCTTTGATAGACTGTACTCGCCTTCAGCATCCTGTAGTTGTGAAGGGCTCAGACGAGACCTGTAGAAGAGATAAAAATGCATCATTCCTCTGAATTTATACCATATTTCATTTAATCTTTTGACCACAGGACCATAACCTTATGGCCGGTGTAGAGTCATGCTCTTTCATGCCATTCTGTGTTTTTTCCTTTGTCAATAGACTTGTTATAAGGAGTTCCTAGTACAGAAACCTCCTCTTGTACCTATCAGACTCCAAACGCTCTGCAGATGTGATGGGCTGGGTCCTAAACCTCTCCGACATTCGACTGTCTCCTGGAGTGATGTAGCGCCGAGGTCTGCGAACACCCCTGTCCCGATCACTGCTGCTAGATGGATCTACTTCCACAGCTGAGAGTTCTACTTTAGTAGTCTCACTTTTGGAGGAATGGATGAATTTGGAAAGTGTGACGAAGACAACAAAAAGGAAAAGTACATTTAAACCGATAATAAAGATGGTTGGTCTTGTTTTTTTAATTTAACATATTACCTTCAGACGCACTTGGGTTAAAAAAATAAAATAAAAGCAGACACTTAACACAGCCTAACTGCAACACAAATATAAAGGTCAGTTACTTGATGGTAACATGCAGCTGTGACCCAACTGTCAAAAAAGTAACTAATGCTAGTTTGCAGAAATGTAATGAGACACAACAGTATTTCACACCTTCCATGCCACATAAAATGCATCACCATTATTTTCTCAGATTGCCACTGTATTATTTATCTGCACCAGCTTATTAATGCACTGTTAGACAGTTATTTAGCGATGCAACACAGAGCCCATGCTCAGTGGACCTACAATTCTGGTTTCCGGTTTGCATTTTCCAGATAAGAGTGTCGCAGCTGTGCCACTGACACCCTTGTGTCCAGGGTGCCCGTCTCCCCGTTAGCCATTCCTGGTGCATGGCCGGTCCTGGATGCCTCTCTGCTGACGCCTGTCCTGTCCATACCATACAGGACAGAATGCTGGCTTATACCTATATCTGACATGGAGCGGGTTCGTGTCTTGAGTTTGGACCCTCCACTCATCTCCATGCTTCTGTGTCTGGCCTGAGGCAAAGAGGAGCCCTTCTGGAGGTAGGCTGAGTTAAGCCTCTGGTGCCCAGATGGAGCCTGCTGCTGCTGCCTGTGATGCTCAGACTCTTGGTGTATTTGGGGATGTTGTTTCTCCTGGGAGTCTTGCTGTTGACGTACAGTCTTATGTCTTTGTAGCTCCAACTCCTGCTCTCTTTGAGTCTGTTGTTGTCTTTGACTCTCCGCTGGCTGTCTCGCATGGTCATACTGATGTTGCAGTTGCGGGTCTTGTTGTTGAAGTTGTGCAGCATGTTGTCTGTTGTGCTGCTGATGCATTAGAGGCCCTGCTTGCTGAATTTGGGGCTCTTGATAGCATAAAGGGTCAGAGGATTGATGCTGTCTAGGCTGCGATGATCTAAATGCTCTTTCCTCTAGGCCGTCATGACCAAGCTCTCTCCTCCATTCTCTGATCCTTTCAACATTTCTCTCCCTTGGTCTCTCCCGATCCCAGTCTTCCTCACCTCGACTTGCCCTCCTTCGTTCTGGACTTTTGTTCTGCCAGTCTGCATCTTCATGTCGTCCCCTATGTGTGTCATCCACACTCCTTTCCCTTCGCCGTATCTCTGAGGGCAACACAGCTTTCCTGCTCTTTAACAGGCCCTCTGTTTGGGCTTCTTCCTTTAGGGCTTGCCTCACTTCCAATCGTGCCTCCCTGTGGGCAGCATAGATTTGGTCAGAACTAACTCTTCTTCGTGGTTGTACTTCAGGGGGTTCAGAAGGTTTGGCACTTGGCTCTAATGGAATCATGGCCAAATAGGGCTGAGAGTCCATAGCAGGGCCAGAGTGTTGGTAGTCGGAGTTCGAAGTAGGGTAGGGTGTTTGCCCATGGATCGGATGGTGGCCTGGGCTGTGCTGAGGCTGGGGAACTGTCCTTTGCTGGGTGGGTTCTGAATGCTGTCGCGTATATTGAGCTGTGCTCCCTTGAATACGGTGTCTGTTATCCTGGTGCCTATCAGGACTGCAGTCAGGAGGCCTCTTGACAGTTTCATCCCTGGAAAATCGTTCCCTTACTCGGATTCTTGGAAAAAGGAACGCACAAGGGAAACTGAGCTTCCAGTTCAATTAGAAACTACCATTTCCTCTAAGCCCAAAACTCAACTCAAACACAAGGGGATATAAGTTGTAATCCAGAGTTCCACTAAAAAATAAATAATAAATAAATAGAAATAGAAATTAAAGCCCTTACCAAATTTATTCTGAAGTTTGTCTCTACCTGTTCGGCCCTCTTTCATATGCATATTAACAGTTTGCGATGATCGCCTTCACTTTCACCATCAAAATTGGCAACTCTTCAACTTTATTTTAATTTTTGGGAAGCTGCATGTTTCCAAATCTGCCACACGATGGCACTTTTTTAAAGGGGTTCTTCCTAGACCTTGTGTTGACAGTCTGACCCAAGGGAATGCAAAAGTGTCAACAATAAAATAAACTTGTTCCTGGTCATGCGGCTGGCTTGATGCACTTTGGCCTTAAGGTCATAGCTGGACATCTAACATCAAAAAGGCTGTGTCAGACTGACAGAAAATTCTTTCTGTGTAAGTTTGTAATATATGGTGAAATTACAAATCTGAATCAGAAACAGTGCAATATAAAGGTGCAAAGGGGATACTCGCCAAATTCGGCACTATTTAATCACATCCAGTAAAGCTGAATTACACAAAGTTTGGTAAATAATTACATAAACTGACAACAGTTGTATTGTCTGAAGAAAAAAACCATCCAAACCTAATTTCAGTGTCATTAATTCCAACTAGACAATGTCAGACATAAAGAAACAAACATGAGGCTATCACGAGACCAATTCCAGCTCTCAAATCCTACACAAAAAGGTCAGGTATAGCATGTCCTAGGTTTAAATTTGAATCCAAGTGTCCCTCTCTCTCTCTCCGATGCCAAAAAAGTCAGTCAAACTATTTTTATCTACAACTTTATAACCCTTGGTAGCTAAAGGTTGCACTAATCTCATTGTACACCACTAAGCCACACATAATTGATGTGCCTCTGCTTTATCTGACGTGGCATGAAAGACCTAAAAGAGTCCTTCTTGTACTCTAATACTAGCTAGAATAAGCAGCTGACAAGGACAAACAGAAGTCACAGTCATTTGGGTACATTCAAGAAAAAGTGATTAAAATAACCGCCCTAGAAGAACCAATAAACTTTACAAATAAGCACCATTATTTTTGATGTTGCTGTGTTGTGTACCAATTCAACCATACATGCATAATAGTCTAATGAAAGGTCTGACTAAGTCATACCACACCTTGTTAATTTGACTTTTAGTGTTCATCATTTCACCAGCTATTTGCAAACTGGCTGTATTTCTTATCTATGCCACTGTCCTCTCCAGAAATCCACATATAGCCAAAGTTTTCACACTTTTTTTAACAGCAAAACTCAGATAAAACTTCAGTTTTCTACCAGTTTACCTCACAAAACCATTTTAGAACATTTTAAAATCATTAATGTAAGCTCCTTATGCCACAGCATTATAAGTAAGTGATTCAGTGTAAGACTGAGATATAGTTTCATAGATGCTAACAGGCCAGAACCTGAGGAGGGGGCATGTGAGTACAGCCTTGCTGACAAGTGCCAAGTCAGTAGGTCTGCGGCCGACTCAGGTCAGGGTCTGGAGCTTTCAAATGTTGTCACCCCATCAACTCCATTTCACTAACACTTGTCAACTGCTCGCCAAAATCTAGTGACTATTTCAAACTGAAAATTTCAAACTGATTGTGTGAGATGCAGTTTTAGGTAAATCTTTGAATTAAAAAATGTTAGAAATTAAAGTTTGTCAGTTGAAAGAGGAAAAACCCTCAGAACACCAAACAACTGTTAAATGAGAGACTATGATGTCAATTATAGTGGGAATTATTAATGAATTAAAAATAATTGTGAATAGTTATGCTTTTGATGTATGGAAAAGATTTAGCTGATTGTCCACTGGAAACATTTTTCTTTCAAGTTTATTATGTTATTACATTTACTTGTCACAATATTGTTAGGAGTATTATATTATATAAAGTAAGCAGGTTTCAAAATTGTTCAAGGCTTTATTCAAGGCTTTTAGGAAAATTGCACTTAAGACATTTCAAACTCCTTCTGCACACCATTATTCCCAGAAAAGGAGTGCATTAAAAGAAAAGCACAGTCTGGTTTTCATCTGAAAATATCACATGAGCAATCATAACCTGGACTTTATTTAGTGCCTCAGTGCTGTGTTATAAAACCATATGTACCCAGTGGACAGTGGGCAATTGGTGGGTTTTCACGCTAACGGCATCCCAAGTGGACTGTACCTTGAGGGCCAGATGAAGTCTGTCTGAGCATCACTCTCTGAGTCTGTGTTGAGAGACCAGTCGCTCTTTGACAGGGCGGCCAGGCTACAGGATGATTTCATGCATCAGTATCAAACCCTGAGAGAAACTTCTGCTCAAGTTCTTAGAGACCAAATGTGCACTAAGCAGCTGGACTGTGCGACAACTACAACTACAACAAGAGTCAAGTTTAATAAGTAAGAACATTATTTATAGGCTTCATATAAGATTTGCCACAGTGTCATCACCCTGAATTCGTTCACATCCATTAAGCTTCTCGTTCCTTTTGTGGTGGCGTCTTCAGGTTTATAATAGAAACTGACAAACTCTTAGCTTAATGAACCAGGCTGCTGTTAAGTGAGGTTCGCCTCTAAAGGCAAGCAAAATCCAGCCCTGTAATCATCCCTCTCACGTACAACCTTTCCTTGATGAGCTCCCCAGAGCCTCTTTCTATGTGAAACTAGAGCAGGGCAAGTGTGACTGAGCTGGGCCCACAGTCCAGAAAGATCCTAGCACTGACACAGTGGTAAAAGCCACAAGCTAAGAAGCTCAGCAGATAATGGGAGCCACAAACTCCACAGATTATAGATTTTGAAAAGATAAAATACTTCTTTCAAGCTTTTTTTTACAAACACCAAATTCTAACAAGATTGCAAATAAATATTTTATAATAATTTGAATTTGTAATGATAAAAAAGTAATTAAAAATTAGCATATGAAAAGGGTTATTAAGAAATATTAACTTAAAGAGAAGCATCAGAAATGTTATGGTATGATCACCTGATGAACTACTGACAGCAGTAAAATCTTAAAGTATTTGCAGGTGCATGGAGTAAAACCAGTCAAAATAGGAGAATCAATAATGTTATGCTAAAGTAGGAATACAATAACAGAAGTTTAGCTAACAATAATTTATGTGAGGTGTTAGTATTTATGCAGTATTTCATTACTCTAATCTAATTTTTTGGAGTTATATTGACATATACTTGTGCTGTATTTTAATATTAGTGTAAAAGATAACAAAGTTTAACCTGACTGCATGCATTTTGTTTTATTTTGTCATCTTACCCCTGCCTGTTGAGGATGCTCTGGGCCTGCTGCTCAATGAATAAATCCCCAGGTGAGATGCCGTAGCGAGTGGAGGGCAGGGATGCCCGTCGGGCAGTGCGAGGGGAGCTGGGCACTGCTGCAATGCTGTAGTCCCGGGTGGCGGCTGGACTTGGCTCCTGCTGGGCAGCATCTTGCTGGTGGGGTTGCTGTTGTTGTTGGGGCTGGGCTGGATGCTGCTCCTGAGTCCTTGTTCTAGAAGAGACTGAGCGCTCCTGAGCTCCACCACGCCGATAGTTCTCCATATTCATCACCCTTTCTCGTTCTGAAAATCGGCTTGGTCTTTCTTGAGAGGGGGGAGGGGCTTGGTTTGACTCGGAGGGGCTCGATGTGCTAACAGGCGCAGGATCTGGGTGAGTCCTCATGGAAACCCTGCCCACTCCAGAGCGGTACGGCACCCTAGGGTCGCGTCCTTCTGGCTCTACTTCTGGTCTGTCTCTGTCTCGCCTGGCAGTAGTTTGTCTGTCAGCGGAGTCTGGATCACGCCTGGAACGGTAGCGTGGTATATAATCGCTGTCCGCTTCCTGATCCAGGAGGATGCCATAACGCTCTGAGAGCTGGCGACGGCGCTCAGCTTTGTAGCGGGCGATGCGCTCAGCCTTAGAACTGAGGTTGGTGGATTCTGTGGGGCCAGATGTGGGTGTAGAAGAGGTGGATAGTGTTACTGGGTCAACATAAACCAACACTGGCTCTGGGCGGCTGCTGCCAGCACCACCTTTGACCTGAGGTGACCTGTCAGGAGATGACACCTGCTTCTGTGGAGCCACCGTCTCCTCTCGGCTGTAGCGTTTCACTGTGGTAAATAGTAAAAATACTTCATTAATTATCAGCAATAACCCTGGAGAACTAAAAATGATACCAAAATCATGCCACACGGATGTAAACTGTAAATGTTGAAGTTGAGTCACACTTACACCAGAACAATGCTCAAGAGATCAAGTATATATTCATGTGAAAAAGAACGTTCTTCACAGAACTCAGTGCAGGCCTGTGAAAAACTAGCATATCCCTAACACTTCTTTAAGAATTAAGGGGATAAGTAGATGCCAGGTGCTGCTAATCAAATGCATTTTATTAACTGACCACCAGCGAGTGTGAGCAGGACTATAATAGCCAATATTTTGGCAGGTTGCTGGTCTGGAGCATTCAGGTGTGTGATAACACAATGACATAATCCCAGGCCAGAATCATCCCGGCAAAGACCCCAATCCAGTCTGCTGAATGGCTTTGGAAAATGTGAAGGATAAGCGAAAACCCTTAGTGATCCCATATGTCTCAGGAGTATTGGAACAGTTGAGACGCATTTTTTTGTAAACACCGAATCTCCGTGGCTTTTTAACCCTAAAACACGCTGCGCCAAAAATTGGTCTGCCCCAAGGATCGGGTCCCCCGACAAACAGAGTAATGTAGTGTACGCTGTTAAGTGCCAGGAGGATTGCCAGGACTTATACATTGGGGAAACCAAACAACCTCTGGTGAAATGGATGGCACAACACAGAAGAGCTACCTCGTCAGGCCAGGACTCCGTAGTCTACTTACACCTACAGGTTTGAGCGGGGAGTCAAGGAGGCCAATTATGTAAAAAGGGAAAGACCATCGCTGAATCGAGGAGGGGGCCTAAGGGTACATCTGTCACCATCTTACAATGCTGTGATTGCAGCCATTCCCCAACTCTCTGTGAATGGTACTCATGGCCATTGATCAGTGGTCTTTGATCAGTGGTTGTTGATCAATGGTCATGAGAATTTGCTTATTAATGATCAAGGAACTGACCTCACAGCCCATTGTTCATTCAGTGGGCTACTTCCAGTCATTGTGCAATTGTGCTTTATAAGGTTGGGGAAACTAACAGGCAGCTGAGACTGAAGAAGTCACTTGGATGAGTGATGAAACGTTTCTCCCACTGAAAACGCGACCTCCAGATAAACAGATTCAACTTTTTGGGAAGGATGGCATAAATTTTGGACTTTTACCTGTATTTTGACAGGTTTTCCAGCTTTCTTTCCAGCTTTCATCTTAAAGTCTACAGGCCTCAGTTAGCATGGTATGGCTTATTTGGAAGCACTGCCAGGAGAAAGCCCAATTTCTCTAAGAAGAACATGACAGCATGGCATAGGTTTGTTATGCTGCATCTGAACAAACCACAAGACTTCTGGAACAATGCTCTTTGGATGGACAAGACCAAAGCGAAGTTTGACCAGAACGTGCAGCACCATGTTTGAAGAAAAACAAGAGTCGTATAACAAAATAAACACTTCAGACCAGCTGTCAAACACGATGGTTGAGGGTTGATGATTTGGGTTTGTTTTGCTACAGGGTCTGGGCAGTCGACCATAATTCAGTTCACCAAAAGTTTACCAATGTATTGTAGCGTCAAAGAGCCCATTAGTCTGATAGCTAAAGCTTGGCCAAAATTGTGTCATGGAACAGGACAATGATCCCAAGCACAGAAGTAAATCTACAACAGCTTAGAGTAGCTGAAAACAAAAATGGTCAAGGTGTTACAGCGACCCAGTCAAAGTCCAGACCTCAACCTGATTGAAATGCTGTGGTGGGACCTCAAGAGAGCTGTCCATAAACAGATGCCCACAAACCTCAATGAGCTGAATCAATGCTGTAAAGAGCAGTTGGCCAAAACTCCTCCACAGTTATGTGAGAGACTGATAAAGTCATACAGAAAACCACTACTGCTGAATCATAGAGTGATTGTGTAGTCCTGAGAAAACGTTCCTTTTCACATGATTGTACAAAATACATTTTTAAAAAAACACAGATGCAGTTTACACAAGTGTGACATTTTTCTGATGTGGTGAAACAGAACATTCTCAGACATTCGTATCAGTTTTTTGCTGCCCATCTTGCAAACTGTGGCAGCATGCAATTACAAGCAGTTTCAGGGGTGGTTAATTGCTCAAAGGTATGTTGAGATAACACCAATTCTGGGAATACACAGACTGACATTGCATCCCCAATGTGGTTTCATTCCATTATTTCAAGAGCTCCAAATTGTTTCAGAAGTGTCATGTTGAGTTTTTGTATTTTAAAAGCTGACAGGATTCCCTTTGTTGTTCCTGAGGCTGACTTCCTGTACTTTCCATCTGATGTGTGCATGCTGACACACCTTGCATAAAAAAAATTCTGTTATTCTGAGGATAGGATGTCTTAAAGAGGGAGGTTTCCCCTTGTTTCAGACAGACAATGAGCTGTGGGTCTGCACAAAACCCAAGTATGCCAACCTACTCTAATAGAGTCTATTAAAGCATATATAGAGTTAGAAATGAGGTCCTCTTCAATTGTTGAGACATATTTCAGTAGTCCAATTAAAGCAGCACATTTCAGCAATGCATCATCCCATGCTTACCCATCACGCAAGGCTCACAGGGGTCTGAGGCGCGGGTGTATCGTGGGGGATCCTCCTCAAGCATCCTGTTGGCAACCAATCCACCAGGCACCAGTGCAGGTGGTGCATCACTTTCAATGCCCTCCAGGCGCCGGGCTATCCTCTCCTTCCTGTTGGAGACAACATACAACAGGTGAAGGTTAGAAGTGAAAGAAGTCTGTGACATGTTTACATCAAAATACGTTGTCATTCTTGAAAATACCTGTTCATTCCCAAATCCTTTGTGACAGCTCCCTCAAAATATTTCTTCAACTCTGAAACTAAAAGTAGGACCAGAAATTTGAGTCAAAGAAATGGCATGACTAACTAAACATTACCTTATTCTGGGTTGTTTTTTGTAAGTGTTTAGAAGTGAAGCCCACCTTTGGGAAGGACAACCAGAAGTTTGGCATCTGTATCTGAAACACTCTTGACCAAAGCGGTCTTGTCATTCAAGGAGAAGTCACTCTGAAAACTGAAAAAGAAGAGAAGAAGACACAAACCAATATGAAACTTATGACGCAATAAACTTCTATTCTTTTAATCAGGAAGTCCAAAGTCAACCCAAAGAAAACTAATGATGCTCTAAACCTCACATAGCAAACTAGATTCCTCTTTAGCCTTCACAACAACTCTTCCTTAGCTGACCTGTCCTAAAGAGGTAAAAGCAGGTAACGCTGAAGCTCAGCTGGTGTAGCTTCTATTAAGATCCAACTTAAGAAAGAGGTCATCAAATCCTCAATTAGAAACTGCCAATTAAGGTCTTCTCTTAATGATTTTATTTGGCAGCATGAACAGATCACACAAGCCAGGATAATTAATCTCACCCTTCTTTTGTTTCCAGTAGCTTCTCCAACTATTTTATTCATCACTTAAACATAAATCTTAACATCAGTTGTGTGCGTTAAAGTTCTGGAAGTGATGCTGAGCTAAGGTGATGTAAGAGTAAACATAAAGCTAAAACTGAACTACATTGTTCATGCTTACATATCCAGAATTAAATCTCATTGAGCTGTTCTTGTCATCTTTTAAATAAGATTTTAGGGTTCTACTCTTTATTTTTGGGACCAGATACCTTTAATTTTGTCTTATAATTTATATAGAAGTGAAGCTATTTAGCTTGTAGCCCCAGAGCACTAACGCTGTAAATGGTAAATGCTGTCCTGTAAACTAATGCAAAATGGAGCTTGGTGCACAGTGGTCCTGAAGGAGGTATTATAGCTCTAATTCCATGTGAACTAAAAGGTTTCTTAGCATAAGCTGTTCCAGGCATCGCAGCTTTTAATGGTTACTAAGCATGATAAGCTAAAGCACTCGAGTAAGTACATCATATAGATCGGTTCAATGCGTGCCTAGATAACAAAACATAAAATGACAGTAAATGCTGCATATCATTTACTTTAAGTAGCTACATTATAGGTAGCTATATAAATAAATCCACCTGCTATAAACCCATTTTTAAATTGTTTTAATATTGGTATCCCATCATGATTTCACATAAAGAGAGTTTATTCTTTACTGACCTTAAGGTGTCTGTTGGCAGCGAGGTGGAGGTACAAAGTTTGGTAGACGCTTTAGATCCAAATCCTGAGAAGAGAAACAAGACACAGTTAAACTTGAATAATAAATATATACATATATATGCTGGCATTGCAAGTACCGAAGCATCTGTATCAAAATAAACTGTATGTTTCACTATAATGTATTACAGAATTCTTTATCCATTAATCAAAGACAAAACCTGAAACAAAATTTAAGAAAAAGAACAAGAAACAGCTCAATATGCATCATAAAGGAAGTTTTTTAAAACCTTCTGAACAGCTGATAGAGCTATTTTGAACTTTAAAATTACATGTAAATGTAAAAAAACAACTACAACTTTACAATAAAACAAAAGAGTGGCACAATCTTTGCTCTATTGTATTTACAAGCATACAATTCTGGTAGCATGGCTGTAGCATACATGGTATAACTATGCTATAATTGTACTGTTTAGAGACAATCAAGAAAGAATGGAAAAGCCTTGTTGCTTCGATCACTTTCCAGAGGTGTTAAATCCTGTCTAGCTGCACTTTAAATATGTGTTTTTGTGTTTGACACTTGTATAAATCCACGACTGAATTGCTCGGTCCTTATCCATATTTGATTTCAAAAGTACTTCAAACAACATACATATCCACCAGTGTTGCTCCGTGGAGTTTTTTTTATTATAGTGTTCGATTGGTACTATAACACCTACCAATTCAACAATCAGTACAAGACATATAGCCTTATATTATTTTTCTTTTGACATTTAAAGATGAGGCAAATCAAAACTTCAACCCATTCACAATCTAATTTTTTATGAGGAAACAACAACCTTTTACCAACATTAGAAACTCTCTTTACATGGGCACAAGAATTTAAGTTAAAGTAAACAATGACATTTAATGCAGGAAACAAAAATCAATCAATAAATCACTTAATTAATATTAAATGAAACCATGTCCAGCTTTGGACAAAACACCTACCAAGCTGGAAACAGACAGACAGAGACATTTTGAAATAATTCACAGGATTATTTTGATGGGAAAACACAAGACCGATATAAAAAAGGTTGATAGTATAGAGCGATTAACCAAGAGTTGCTGCTGTGCTCTTCTCAAACTAAACACTTGGTTCATTTCTCACAGGAAATTTCCAACCCCACAATGAGCTCACTTCAAAAAAAGAAAACTCTGAGTTCACATCCAGTTCCCAACTGATATCTGACCTTCTCGCTCACATGTCACAGCAACAGCAGTCTGTTGTAAAGTTGTATCCCAGTATAGGGGACCGATCACATTACTGCTCCAGACGCCTCCATAACATCTTATTTTGGCCCCCGAGTGACTGTGTGGCAATGCTGTGCAACTTTTGTTTTGCAGGGTAGGAAGGAAGCGTGGATGTGTAAAGATGTGGTTCTGGAGAAGGCAAAATCCTGACAAGTATCAAGTTTAAGGGTTTCTCGGTAACATGTAGGTGACTTCAGAGAAATCAGAAAAACCAGAACCCTGTTAGACTCCTTCATCTTATAATTTATGCTCTTCTCTGTTTACAAAACACAGATTGCTGAAAAGCTGTCCATGACAACTTCTGTACTCTATTTTCACATGTGCGATCAATAAACGCCATAACCTTTGGCATTATCTCTTCTCAAATCCACAAACATTCAGCGTTTTCACAGCCTGTGGGAATTTGTAGAGCTGCATGTATCTGTCAGTCTGTGATTTCACTAACATACTTCCTCTGGTGGAAAGCCCCTTGTACAGATGTCAGCTTGTCTTTCCTTGGAAACGCCTGCAGGTTGTCAACAAAACAAGCAGCACAAGCATCAAAGCTGGCACTGCCAGAGAGCGGCTTAGGCTGCTGACGGTCCTAAAGTGAGCGTGGAGAGGAGAGGGATTTTCTATAAATATTCAGAGGTGCAAAATAGACTCCCTGAGTGAACTAGGGCTTTGCTTTCCACACAGTCTCTTCCCATCATACACCTTGTAATGTTTTTACAAAGCGTTTCATGAAGAGTGCATTTACAAGATAAGGCATCCACAGGAGCATCTACCTGTTGAAATATAAAGTGCTAAATGAGAATAGCTAAACCACACTTTTTAGTATCATAATCTTAATTTTAAAAGAATTGCATAGTTTAAATCTCATATCACAACTGTTTGATCCAAATAAGAAGTCTCAAGGTGAATCACCTCATCTATCAATCTCTGTCACTTGTCTTAGCTAAGAGCTAAATTGCATGGATCTTCCAAGCTAATCTAGACAGTTAAAGGTATTCAAGTGGGTTAAGAAAGTCGTCCTAAAGCCTCTTCCTCTTCAGCAGGCCTTACCTGTGCCACAGGGCTGCACATGGTTCACATGGTAACTAGAGATCCATGGGTTTCGAAACATGTTTAGGGAGAAGAACAGAAGGATAGCCTACGCCTATACTCCCCTCTGGTCACAGTGGTGGTAATGGTGGTGGACAGCAGGAGTGGCAGCAGTGAAGATGAAGGTTGCTACCAGCAAGCCGAAAAGGAGGGATGGAGGTGGTGACACGACCTCACACGCACACACATATATACACACACGGACACGCACACAGTTAGAGCAGAGTGACTGGCCACAAAGCAAGCTACAGCCTACACAGACTGGCAGTCGTGCAATGCCGGTGTGTATGTCGGTGTGTGTTCGTGCACGCAAGCGAGCCGAGAGAAAGAGAGAGAGACAGCACAGCAGGGTGCTAAAGCAGCTCAGAACCCTAATCAGATTACAGGCAGAAATTAGCCTTGATGATGAAAACTCTGGAACAGGATTGGAGGAGGATGCCAGGAGGACTGCAGGTGGTGGTGTGGGGCCCAGGACTACTGGAAGTCAGATGGTAGCTTAACACTGGCATAGTAAGGGCATGCTTCAGCCAACATTGCCAAGTGCCATCAAACTTCTATAAACTGAAGCCAAACACTGCATTAATATTATGATTAGGCTCTTAGGCTACGTTTACACTGCAGGTCTTATTGCTCAATTCCGATTTTTTGATCAAATCCGATTTTTTTGTCTGCTTGTTCACACTACAAATAAAATGCGACAGCAAACGCGCTCTAGTGTAAGCGATCAAAGCGGCCCGCATACGCAAAAGAAGACGCCACACACAATGCGCTCTGTTTAGACCCAGACCAAACAGTATTGTTTGACTGATGGCCTTAATATAAAGACTTGTTTCGGACTTTACGTTTCCCAATTTTGCTTTAAGTTATAAAGTTATTTTGTTATTTACATATGGCCTGATAATTATCCTTATTGCTGTTTTAGAGAGGAGCGGTGCTTCAAAGGATAGTTGGAAATGTCTGTCAGAATCTGCAGATTATACAGTACAAATAAAATGTTCACGTTTCTCCAACTTTGTCTTCCCAACAGTTTCACTAACATCTACACGGGATGGCCAGGAAGCTTCTCCGGCGCTGATAATTGGCGTCTGTCTTGTGTCAGTGACGTAAAAGACAGATTTAATGCAACATGACCATTCAAACAGCAGTCGCTTTCTAAAACATCAGATATGTATCGGATTCAGTACCACATACAGTGTGAACGTAATCGGTCTGGCTGTGAAGCTTTTATTCATTTTTTTAATAGCATTACAGTTTACAAGAAAATAAAATTCAGTGTATTCCCAAAGCAATGATTCACTCTAGTTGCAAGGCTATCAGTTTCACCCTGAAGTCAGTAAGGCTTTCATATACAGGGATGTGGCTGATAAGAAAGGGCCTTAAGTTTCCTTCTCTTCATACTCCATCAAAACTGTGCTGTAAGATCATTGCTTTTTGCTTCAGCACCTGCTTCATGTTCATTGTTTGCTGCTAAAAATATGCCAACGAGTCAGGCCTGAAATGTGGTGAGAATCACATAGTGCTGGTGCAGAGGCAGTTTTATTGAAGAAATGGCAGAAGCCACTTCTGTCAGTCATTACATCAGTGAGACGAGTGAGGACGACGCAGCACCCTGGAGGTCACAGTGAGAGTTCAGAGAGTCGTGGCATAATCTCCTCCAGCAGTGCAACAGCTGGCCACCTTTAGTGATATAACACATGGAAATATATATTGGGAGAATGTATGAAAAGCTCTCTGTTTTTAAGAACTTAAACTCTGAAATATCCATCCATCCATTTTCTCCCACTCTTGTTTTTGCCCTTGTATATGTAATGTTTGTAGCAGAAAGTTTGGATCACAAATACAACATTAGGTAGTGTAGCTTACTGCCAAAAATTATATATGGCAATTAAAAAATTTATAGTTCAAAGTACATTAAAAGTACAAGGTAAATAAAAACACCTCAAAATTCAGAATTAGTCATGTGAGATTTCTTAGCTGTTTGTGGGCCACAGTTTCAATCATTCTCTGCTATTTGTGACAATAAATGCTTATATGTGATGCAATGTACGAGGCCTAAAAACACAATGTGTAGAGCACCTGGAGGCCTAAAAACACAATGTGTAGAGCACCTGGAGCAAGGATGTATGCAACCTGTAGTGTTTCCTGTAGATGACAGAGGATGAAGTTGTTTTTAACGATCTGTGACCTGATTTAAAAACAAAATCTTGTTACACAGTTTTGGAATCACTTGCTTACTCACTTGCTTACTCACTCGTCTTCTCTGCGTGATGCGTTTTCTCACCCTTTCACACACAAACTACCCCCACCTCCTCTAGTCTGCCTCTGCACCCTGTAGACGCCCCTAATAAGGCAACATGTGTTGTGAGTGGCTGCCTCGGAGAGAGGTCACCCCGTCAGCCAGCCTGCCAGTGTTTATCAAGGGACCGTCTCCACGCCTTCTCCCCACTGCTGTGTCTTGTTTTCCTTGCCATTCCTTCTTTTCTTTCCCCAGATTTGCCATCCGTGCATCTGCCTCACACGCTCCTCTTGTCTCTCCCACTCATTCCCAACAACTCCTTCTAATTTCTCATGTCTTTCTCTCTCTTCTACTCTTTATTGCATTCATTTTATTTCACTTTGTCTTATCGGTTTCTCCACCACTTTCAGTAGCAACAAACACAAGACATCCTCTTTCACTCACTCTCTGTCTCACTGGTTGCATACAAATTTATCATTTCAAAATCTGCCAGACGTCATTCATAAGGCTTTTCTTAGAAGTAAACCACACTGGCAGGGGATGTAATACTTCAAGCTTTCCAAGTAATAAAGATGGACTATGGGTGGACGAGCTGATGACAAGATGGGAACTTGTGTCAGACATCACGACCAGTGCACAGGTTGAAGATCTGATTTGCAATCCTCTTCTATCATTCAAAATTTACAGTAACCCAATAAAGAAGTGTCTCCTTAATTGTATATGGGGATATCATTTAAAAAGTCAGCTGTAAATATCTCACTTACGCAATTTTCGTGCAATTTTTCGTGCATTTGTACAATAAATAAGCTTTCTTAATGCACAATATCAGTAAATCTAAATTTTAAATAAAAAAAATACTTCACTTTTGAAATTAGGATATCCTGCCAAAACATTATTTGTAAATACATCATAGCTACAAAACTCTGATGTTAACAGGCCGTCAGCTACAGTACAGGGATGGATGTGCACATTCAGACCACTTGGTGGTCTCACGGTCTGTTAGGTGGAAGACACAATGTGAAACTTTGCTCTACAATTTCATCACTTTTCAGCACAGGATGTACAAACGCTGTCATGCAACCTTCAATAAAACTCAACACCCAGAACATCATGTAAACACCACTTAACAAATCCCTGCATGACTCAGCATCAAAGCATCTCTCTGCTAGTCACACTTGACCTGAGAAGCCCAAGCTGGACATAAAGAGTTTCAGCTAAGTTTGGAGGTATTCCTACAGACAGCAACACCATATGATACTTTGTTTGAATTTGTTTTGACAACCTTAGCTTTACTGGACTTAAAACTTTCTGTGATGATACTTATGGGTGGCTTGTGTCGAGTACAATGTTGTGCTTTTGCATTCCGAGTTAAAGATAATATTTCAACTCACAAAAACAAGCAATTAATTCCTGTGCATACCATTCCTGCTGCACTGCATGACAATCTGCAGCCACTTTAGTGAGTCAAAGAAAAATAATTTCCATGAAGTCATTTGGTGAGTTTAAACTGCTATGTGTCAACATTAGGAAGAAAAAAATGATTAAATGATTCCAAATATTAACCATAATGACACAATAAAAAATCACTATACACACTGATTAACTAAACAGAGGAATCGTTCCCCAAATTTCCTTTACACTCTATATAGTTTGTTGTCGTCATAGTGGATCATCTGCCTCCATCTCACCCGACCCTTAGCATTCTCTTCCACACGTCATCCTTCACTACAACCATGAATGTGGTCTTTTCCTCCTGTCGGGCAGCTCCGTCTTCAGCATCTTTTGTCTAGTGTTTCCACTATTCCTCCTCTGCCAATGTCTAAACCATCTCACCCTTCACTCTCTAACTTTGTCTCCAAACTACTGAACCTGAGCTGTCCCTCTGACATACTCATTTCTATCCCTGACCCTCCTGGCCCCTCTTACTATCTTCAGCTGTGCCACCTTCTTCTCCTTCTCAAGCTCTGATATTGCCTGTGCCTCCGTCTCCAAACCAGTCATCGTAGCAGGTCTCACTATCACTATTGAAACTTTCCCTTTCGCCATTGGTGCTATCCTTTCATCCTTGACACTCGTCTCTGAGGGATGAGACACTCGTCTCTGTCCACTCCTCTTCCTTACCTCTCTTGTGTACTGTCTGTTGCTTTGGTTGATTTGACCCTGGAGTTAATTTTGCCAAAAAATGATGAACAACAAACAACTATCAGCAACCAGCAGCTAAAACTGATCCAGGGTTACAAACTTGATTCTTTTTAAATTAAATCCTCTGGCTCTGCCTCACAGTCCACCAGTATATATGTTAGGTTAATGGTTGGTACTAAATTATCTTCATGTCCAGGGTGCATCTAGTCAAATATGAGCTGGAATGGGCTACAACCTCCCTGTGACCCAAAAGCAATATCTGAGAAAAAATGGATGGATGGTTCATAAATCTGTACTTTTTATTTACAAGACTTTATTTTTAATCTGGATTTAAAAGATAATTACATAGAAACAGCAGTCAGCCTCCTCTTGTGGCCACAAGCACAGCTTGGTCCCTGTGTGTCCCTTTGTGACTCTTTTCTAAACCAGGCATTTAAATTTAAACGTTAAGGCGCTCTCTTTTTTTCTTCTATGTTTCTCCATAACGTCGTTGTGATGTCACACTGCAGATGGGTTACTTTGCTCAGCATTGTTTTTCAGGTTCTCTAATACTCTGTACAGTGTATGAATCTCTGCTCCCGCTAACTACTCACATCTTGTTTTAGTCCACATGAATAAATTAATTCTGTCATTTTCTTTTCCCAGAACCTTTCCCAGAACTTTTCCCAGAGTAGTAAAAAAAAAAGAAAAGATTACAGCACATCTGGTGCTTACTGTAGAACAGCAAAAAGCTTTCATTTCATCGCAGAAAAATGTTGATTATATCTACATGCTACTTTGCACTTTCAGCAGCAGCAGACAATATGCTCAAAGTTGGCCTGCCTTTATTAGGAGAATTTCTTCCTTTTTGATTAGCTATTGTGCACTAAATCACATAGAGATACATGTGCTTATGTAGACACATGTACACACATGTACAAGATGCACACACAGGTCAAATGAGAGGCAGAGCGAGCACAGCTGGAACTTTCATGCTTCCTCCTTCCTTAAACATTTACTCTGGCATTCCCTCTTTAGATTCAGATCTGTGTTCCTCTCTGCTGAGTTGCATCAGCTCTGCCTGACGCTCAACACAGAAATCTGCCCGCTCTGCTCTTATATGGATATTGATGAGCACAGAGGTCGATGCAGAGGAGAGACACTAGAGTTCAGCAACTCTCAGAGAAGTAGAGAAGGAGGAAAACAAAACAGAGATGGAGACAGAGAGAGAAACAGTAACAGAGGAGGGGGAGGACGATTTCACGCGAGAAATGATTACTTAATGATTTGGCTATCCTTTCTTTAAGGGTACATTATCCATTGTCTTCACATTATACAACATTACGAGGTAGCTTAAGGCAACTCATGAGCAGACAAAGGAGAAACATCAGTTCAATTAGATACAGTGCATAGTTACTTTTGTACTTTACATTAATGCAGATCCATTTCTGCAGCTTCTCTACTGTTTGCCAGATAAAGACCAGACAACTGAGCTGAGACAGACTCCATGATTAGCCACTGCTCTTATTAAAGCCCATGTTACACTACTGGAGATTCAGACTGACTATAATCAACGTGATTGCAGACAATACAATTACCAAAACAAAGGTGACAAACCCTCAGTGATGAGTTGCAAAACATTATGAAGCAAGAACATGATATCAGTAAGAGAGGATATCCTTAATATGGTCACCTTAGGCACACAGTTCTGGCACTGACGTCCCCAGCTCTATGGTGTACAAACTTTATGTTTACAAACTACAGCCAATCAGAAGAAAGTTAGCTTAAATGGAGGGGGAAAGGAGCTGAAAGGGCTTGTTTCAGAGTGTTGAAGAAACGAGAGACTGCACTGGGGTCGAATAAGAGATAAAAATAGGATTATTTATAACTGTGAATCACACAAAACTACTTTAGAAGGGGCCAAGAATAAAAATACAGAGCTGAAAAGGAGCACAATAATTCCCTTTTACTAAAAATCACATGCTAAAAATTGGTCATAGATTATTCGTGGCACTTGAGTATCTACAGAGATCTTGTGTTAAAGAACTCATTTATTAATTTGCATGCATTGGTCAACTTCAGAGATTTATATCACCCTTAACCTAAACATTAATCATACAATTAGAGTAAAGCCAGATTATTAGAAGACCCAGAAAACCCTGTGGATAGCTGCCTAACACAGTGCGGACAGTAGACAGCACAATCACAAATCATGCTGAGCTGAGGAGACAGGGGTCAGGAAAGTTTCTCATTCAGGCTGCAGAAGAGTGATGAAAGGATTTTAAAGAAGTAGAAATGGCTCTAACTAGCCTAGACTACAGCTAAGAATATTGCACACCAGAGAAATCCTTTCCCTTTGATAAAGTTATGAGAACGTTATGCTTGAAAGGATGGAAATCTGTTGTTAAAGTCAGTCAACCTGCAATTCTTATATAGCACTTCCCTACTCTCCCAGAGCACTCACAGCGCTTTATACAGCATGTCTCATTTACCCAATCACACGAGCCCTTTTTATGCAGAATTGCTTTCTATCTACCATTCACACACCGGTGGATACATCAGAGAGCAAGTGTATCGGCAGATATATGTCCTGTTGAATAATATCTGCATGTTAACAAATATTTATCTGGTGTGTTATTTTGACTCGGTGTTCAAAAGAAAAATAATTTTTTAGAAACATGACATTTTTGCTTCCTTGAAAGAACCAAATCAATCTTCCAATTTGAATATTTGTTTTCTAGAGATGAAACACACTATAAACCCTCGCTGTTCTTCAAAGTAGATCAAACACGCATCCAATAAAACAGAACAAAGTATGTATGTATGCATGTATTGCTAACTGGGTGAATGCCTACAGATAAGCTCGTAACACTTGGAGGTTTGAGCCAATCTCAATTCTCATATGTGGATGAACAGAGTCCAGTGGCACAGGGTCAAGCCTGGGGCCGGCCAGTAAACCTGTCTGTTCACTTTGATGAGTGCAGCAGGTGCAGAGCACCAAGCAACTGGCGTACGGCATCACATGCTCCCCCCACCACCCCACCCCTCACAGAGGCACACATGCTATAAAAACAAAACTGTGGAGAAATGATGCCGGCCGATGCCGGAACAACACACTGGCCCAGCACATACCCGTCAGATCAGCTGCACTTGCATACCACCATACAGCTATAATCTGGGGCTTGGAATGCTAATACCCATGTGGTTACTTGAGACATAAGTGAAAACTAACAAGAAGCGGACTCGGCTATGAAGAAAATGTAAGCTAGACACCATCTGAAGACTGTTCAGTTTTGTGTTTTGGAGGTAAAGTTTGCCTCCATTTGTGGGCATATGACAGAAAAGGAGGGACAAGGAAGGACGTCTTCCAATCATAAAGACAACATTTAAACTATAGGACTGTTGTTAAAGTCAGTGAACCTGCAAACACAACCACCTACAGGAGTAACAGTCATCTATGAGTATGTGTGTTTTGTACCACTCTGAAACTATAAATAAAGATTTCTCTAAAAATATAATCAAATCAAAGTCTTAGAAACATTATACAGATGGTCATTGAGCTAAAGAGATCTTGTTACAAAGCATTTCGCCTACAAATATCTGTTCAGCATTTTAAAAATGACATCTAATTTGACCGCGCATCATTTGTTGATTGCACACAATGCCAAGTTTACTTAATCAAACAAGCAGAAAGTTACCGGTATCTTTAAGCATTGTTGCCCTCTAAATGTTTATGCTAAATGACTGACGTTTCATAAAAATAAAGGAATTTGCAATCATGTAATCTGTTTATATGTGATGTGCTGACTTATAATTTAGGATAGCAGACATAAGATTAAACCAGCAGAGATAAAATCATACTTGCAACTCACATTAGCTCCAATAAAAAGGAATCGAGAAAAGTGGTTCACAGATGAAGTCCATCTATCCTGGAAGGAGAGATATCAAACCGCCACACAATGATGCTGAGGAGGCAGGAGGTGCAGGTGTGAGCAGGTAAACCCAAACAGAGAGCCTAAGTCATCTACCGTGAAGCAGGTCCAACCTCAGCAGCTGACAAATATATCCCGGTGCTTTCCCTCTAGCTCTGCGGTTCTGGGATAAATAAATCAGTCCTGGAACAGCCAAGCAAAGAAAGGGAAGAAGGGAGAGGGAGAAAGAAGAAAGAGAGGGAGTGGGGTATGCAGGAGATGGGTGAAGGACAGAGGGAAAAGAACTGAGGGGAAAAGAGGGGTGAAGCTGAGAAAAGGTACACAGGCTAGGTGTCTGGATACTCCTATAGTTAGTGATTCTTCAAACTATTCCAAAAGTGAAGATAGGTGGTTCCTGAAATGTCCATTCTGCAAATCAGGTTTGTATCGCCGGTCTAATAGAGTTTAAACTGAGGGTCAGAGGCGACACCGCGCTACTTCCAAAGAGTTTAGGGAGTGCGGGCCAAAATTGTTGCAGTAACCTTATCCCACAGCAACCATGTATGGGCTGAAGAGAGCGGCCTCAATTGAGGGGCATCTGCCATAAATAGCCAGGCAGCGTCGGGCTCCCGGAGCAGGAGGATCGAATCAGCTGTTACAACTACAATCCAGCAGTACAGTGTGATCCAGGCTGCGCAGGAACGCCTGCTCTATGACACCAGGGTCATACACAGCGCACTGTTTCACTTGCATTCATTTCAACCAGTCACCTGACCAGTTTGTTCAAAGAAACTAGGATTGCATCAAACACTGGGATGATGCTGCATTTCATGTTAGGACATTTTAATTCATCTCTGGAGTTTGAGGGGCACAACTATCACTACATATGCAGCCTCATTGTGCAGAATTTTCACATAAATTTGACAGATTACTAACATGATCCATGTCAAACTGCTTACACAGGACAGCTGTGAGATGCTCAAAACAGGAACTCTTGAGCCGACTGTTTACAAAAGCTCACATGTATGACACAGTTTAAAAAGTTGCAGTTTTCATGTCCAAAACAGACAAAAAAACAAATGCAAATCACTACTTTAACTTCATCTGCTACTAGAAGGACTCCTTGCCATGTTTTAAACAAAGGGAATCAAACAGTAAAATACAAACGCAAATGCAGTAGAGCAATTATGGGCTTTTTAAGATGTTTGATAACAGCAGGGACATTAAACTGTGTTAAATAAGTCCTAACACTGTATTTTCTATATAAAAAAAGATCTGCACATCCAGGTGATTAAGTTTTGGCTACCGATATGTGTCTTTGAGTACTGTGGTGAAAGAGGAGCAGGTCAATTTAGGGTTTTGCTCCTTGTTACAGTCGGTTTTGTGTTTAATTGCTGTTTGTCTCCATCTTGTGGTGTTGCATTGTAACTGCAGGACGGGTCACCAATTCAAACATTTTACAGAACAAAGATTAAAGATAAAGAAATCACTTTATATAGTTATGTTCATAATTTATCTCCCTACAACACATTGGAAAAATGTAATTTTTCTGTTCTTACCTTTTTCTGTCATTTTTTTTGTCTTGATATTACAGACCGTGTACAGCCACATTTATGTAGTTTTATCTATGAGTAACAGTCAGATGTATACTGACTGCAGTAATTTCTGCAGTAATTTCAGTCAACAATGTTGCTCCCTTACAGATCTGTTTTGGGTATATCTACACATTCATGACTTTTACTCTCATTTTTTTCCTATATAAAATGCATCTTTGGGGTTAAATACACACACAAGTAGGATTAATGTGCATTCAATAAAGGCAATGACCACTTACCTAACAGAAATCTATCCATTTGTCTGTTATTTCATGGCCTTGGTAAACCAAAACATATTTTCCAGTTGAGAAAATGACCCTAAAATTAACAAAACTGGTTAAGAAATAATTTTATTACAATTGTGTTCATGGGAAAGTTTTTGCATGCAGAAAAATCCTGTTTACAGTCAGGAATACGAGTTTATGTGGACAGGCTGAAGGGTGGCAGAAAATGAGGGCAACTGTCACTGTGGCATTAATGGACTTACTTATTCCACATCCAGCACAGGCAAGCAGGCTTGACAGGTGTACAGTAATGACAGATATGTAGGCAACTTACTGAGAACTGGACTGACTCAGAGGCTGAGGCAGCTGTGATGGAGGGACAGCTGGAGATGGAGGTCTGCAGAACAAAGGCAGACTGTTTCATTCAAAGAATCCCAAGTACACAAAAAGACAAAAGAGAAGTGATGCTTTCCTTGATACAATGGGGAAGTGTATGAAGATTTGGAATAACCTTGCTGTTTGCATTATTTGGTGATTAAGTGAGAGTTACAGACAAAAATAATAATAATTACAACCATTACAAATCCCCAGCATTTACCAACAGTTTGTACATCACCTGACTGGACAGCAGTAATCTCAACTGGTAGCTTTGGATCCAAGGTGAACAGTATTCAGGGGAAGTTTCAGATCATCCTTCTTTCCAGATATCCTTCATCTCAGCTGTATTCAGTGTACATGCACATCTTAACGTCATTCTATTGGATTAAGGTTTTGGACGCTTCAAAAGACAGATTATCTTTATTTGAAGCCATTCTGAATTAGATTTGCTTTAATATTCAGGTTCATTGTCCTGCGGTTTCTTCTAGCTTATACTGAGCTTTAGCTGGCACACAGCCAACCACATTATCCTGCAAGATGCCTCGATAAACTTGGGAACTCCTTTTCCACATGCTGTCAATCCATACAAGACTCAGAAGCTAGATGTGTGTGCGTGTGTGTGTGGGGGGGGGGGTAATAATTAAAATGTTAAACAGATTATATATTATACTGAACCTAACCACTTACGAGTAGTGATAGGTAGCAGTAGATCAACCCAGAGTATATATTAGTGACATATTGTTTTTCTAGGCTCTTAATAATAAAGGTAGAGATAGCACTGCACAGTAGCAGTCAAAATATTTTAGCTACTGAATTAGCATCATATAACTATATAAGGAAACACTATTCTAGTAGTACAGACTTTATAATTTAATTAAGTAGCAGTGTATTAACCCCTAATGTACAACAATCAACAGTTTCGTTTAACTGAAGGCGTGCAGGTGTAATTTTTTTTTACTTATTTACCTGAGCTAGCTCTTATCAAGGTTACAGGCGGCCATTTTGAAAGTTCAAGACTGGGAAAAGTACCACCTCAGTTTTTGAGACAACTTTCAGTTAAAAACGAGCACCAGAGAAAATGTTCAGAGTCATAGTAAGAAACAAAGGTAAGACCACGACAAACCTGTTCTGAAAAAAGTCCAAAATTCCAGTTTAAATGTCCAGAGAAAGCTAACTAAAGCTTAATTAGCTTTCTGTAAATAACACTATGGCATTTTACCATTAAAGATGGGAACTTTAAAGTGTGAAACAGTACTGAAATAAAGCCTTTTACTGGTTTATTATTTATGGCTGCATCCAGAGTAAAGTATATAAAAATACTATACAGCTATACTGTGTACGTAACCATTATACTGGCTAATATAGTGGAGGTAACCCCCCTGATGTCAAAACACTTTCATCTGTCAGTGTTTTTAATGTCACAGCTGATCCTTGTAATTTAGCTTGCACTCCAAATATGGTAGCTGGGACTGTCAGAAGCTGCATGTAGCTTAAGAAACAATGCTGCAGTGCCTTTGTACGCTGTGCCCATGAACAAAAAACACCCACAGCGTAATGAAAAGACAGCCTACCTATATTGGGATTAATAAAGTATCATATAAGAGGAAGCAGTAATCTGACTTTTCACTCTCATCTTAGAAAAAAAAGATGGCACACAGAGGAAATTGAAGAGGATGGATGCCCTCCAAGTCTCCCAGAGAGCATGCTGGGAGGTTTTTACAAGGTTCAGCTCAAGTATTGTCTTTGCCAACGCTTTGATCCAGCAAGTGGAGCTCAGTGTGACAGTCTGGCACGGTAATTGGGCTGAAATTGCCAGCACACAAGTGAACATGTGTGAAAACACTCGCATATTTGTGCTTATACACGTATGCTTGCTTTCCATTGCCTTAGCATTGCTCAAAGAATAAAAGTCAGCTCTTTGAAAATTAAACATCTCCATAATAATGACTTACCCACTCGAGGAGCCCAGTTACTTATGCTGATTTTCTCTCGTTTTTCATATTGCGGGACAGTATCAGCAGCTGAGATCAGATGCCTCATGTGCAAGCTCTAAAACAATGTATACAAAGCCTGTATGGGAGGATCACCAACACAGATTTAGCAATTTTCATTTTCTCAGATCTCTTTTCAGATGTATAATTTAGCTCCAGAGATGAACCTGTAAAGGGGCCAACAATGTAAAAACTTTTTCCAAAAACCAACATGTTATCAGAGTAATGGTAACTGTAACTGGTTCTGCTTTTATATACATAACTGGTTTTGTTTGTAATATAAAATCATATATTGTATTTCATACATATGCACCCCTTATTATCTTTGCTCCTTATGTCCTGGCGCATATGTGATATAAGTGCACATTTCTAAAAAAAAAAATAAATAAAAAATAAAAATATTGCATACATACAGACAACAGCAACTGTCACAAACACCATTTTCATGCAAAGAGTTTATTTATGAATCAGACTGCAGTATCATACAACAGTAGCACAATCATATGACTATGGATTATGCTCATATTTATAGATACAAAGATAAAGGCATGTCTTAAAAGAAAAAAAATGAATGAGTTCTCTTTTGATTTACTCTAAAAATAGCTTTTAAATACTTGGCATAGTTTTGTAAATTAAATTATGAAACATAATGTTTTGCCCACTGGTTTTACTATTGGAGTACCAAATGCAAATATACTTTATGAAAAACATTTTTTTTTCCTTCTCTCTCTTGCATTTCATGCAAGGAAGAAAAAAAAGATGTCAGTGAGTACAAAAAGCACTTAAATCTCATATGAAAATAGAAAATATTACAAGTGTGCATAATTACTTCATGTTGCACATAACCTGCAGTACAAAAAGTCAAATGACACTATGTTCAAGTGTACCTGACATGCCAATTATTGGGGGAGGGGGGCGTATGTACTGAAATAGCTATTTAAATGTCGTCAGGGGCAGTTTATACACCAGACTAAGGCGAGGCCCTTTAGTCTTCAAAATGAATTGAAAATGAGATGTGTTAGTAATTATGGGCGTGCCAGCTTGTCCTCCCTGTGATGCTGACTATGAGCTTGTCTTGAAACACTGACCCTCCTCTCGTACTTATAATAAATTATGCTTTTTGTATTGTTTGAAGTTCACAGTTTTGGACTCAATGTTCCTACAGATAAACAGCATGAAGAGCAGAAACTATCCGCAATGCTACTGTACCTCTCCAGCCAGAGGGATGGCAGAACAGTAAGTTGTTGGTAAAAACCTAAGGTATGAAACAGTGCTTAGTACGTTAATATTTGGCATTTCCTGGAGTGTAATGTAATGCACACATCATAAGGCGACATGATTATTTCGGATTTACATGAAATGTTTGAAATACCAAGACAAAGGTCTGAGTTGATAAAAATGCTACAACTGCAAAATGCTACATAACAGTAAGTTGATGGTTAAACAGTGATGGATTCCTACAGATCTCTTAAATATGTTACACCAGTGAAACAGTCCTTTTATGAAAAAAAAAAAACCCCACGTACCTGCAAACTTGTTTTAATCCAAAAGGCAATTTTTTCAATCATCGTTTAGCTTTAGACTCATAATTTAAAATTTATTTTAAAGAAACATTATGCAGATATGTGGTTTTTAGCCTAAAATTGCATCCTACATTGCATCTTTTAGTGCAATAAGCGTTAGTGACAGCACAACAATTTACACAAAATGAACACGCCGTGAGATGAAAGAAACGGAGGAAGAAAGGAGGCAGTTAGAAGGAAGAGGAAACGAAGGAAGGGTGGGAGGAAGGAAGGAAAAGAAAAAAATTCCCAATTTTATTTCTAAACATGTTTTTTTTTTTTTTTGTGGAACCAACAACAGAACGATACATGATTCAAACTGGAAGACATACAAAGACAGAAATAAGACACAGGTCATGTCTGACCACCAACGTACAGCTGAGATGGATTGATGTGTCAAATATCACAAGGAGCATCCAACACTGACTCTGTTAGCATGTGAAAGAGCACTATCAAACAGGAAATCATGGCACAATCAAAAAGTTTCCATCAGGTTTAACTCCTGCAGTGATGAACCCTTTTGCTCACTCAAACCAAAATCGTGTGATCAAGGCACACCACAGGGCCATCCCTCCTTATACCGCTCTGTTAAGATTTTAAAGCACTAGAAAATTATGTATACTCTCAATATGATACTATACACTTGTATGATACTTTCAGCTTGTTATAGGTGTGGAGAAATAAAATGTCATGGTTAAATACAAAATTTCTCTTAAAATATTTAAAATATACTTTATTTTGTACATT
Organism: Pelmatolapia mariae; assembly: GCF_036321145.2. Lineage (NCBI taxonomy): Eukaryota > Metazoa > Chordata > Actinopteri > Cichliformes > Cichlidae > Pelmatolapia > Pelmatolapia mariae. The sequence goes on along the minus strand of NC_086243.1, from coordinate 27,404,859 downwards.
ATGCAAACTGATTAACAATTTGATGATAACAAAAATAAATATTCCGTGAAATGTCGCCTCTTTGCGAAACAGATGTATGAACATAGATATATATATAGATATATCTATATCTATATATGTATCATGAAGTAAAGCACCCACCCCCTGTTAAGCGCCCCTATACCCTGACACGAATCCATTTCCCTGTAATACGATCTCAATGACACGTTCACACTTAAGACTCCTGACAATGGTTCCTACAGGTAGCTCCACTACACCACTGAGCTGTTTTTACAATATTGCTCTACATATCTTTTTTTTCTTGTTGTTGTTCTAAACCCTATATCGATCTTTAATGTTTATCAAGGTTGCTTAAACCATCATTTAAACTCAATCTGTGCCCTTATTGCTTCCTGAAATTACCTGGAAATGGGAGCTATAGATTGAACTTGATCAGGGGACTAATCAGAGACTTCACCTTATCCAACCAGGAATCGCACATCTAGTTAAGAAAGGCAACTCTCCCCCTCTAAAGTAGGGCCAATGTTATCTTATAGTTTACTGATCTGTCATGCCATGTGGTATAGAGTCACTCTTCACTGAAGAGCTCCGTGGGTTATGGTTGCAGTGTGTACAAAAGCAATGAGAAAGGGCACAATGTCATTCAGTTGTTTTTTGTTTTTTTTAAAAAGAAAGGCTGATTTATCTCATCTGAAAATCAAAACAGTTCTTTAGCCAAAGACAGTGATGTCCAGTTCTAAAACAGCTGTCGCCTTACCACAATCAAATACGCAGGTTATTTTGGTGTAGTTTAAATGCAACAGAACATGTTTGTGACAATAAACCCCTCTATGTCTACATTAGGTTAAACATAAACACTTACATTCATAATCCTCAACAACTCGCCCGTAAACAAACAGAAACGTTCAGGTATGCGAAAAATGTTTTCGCTGCGGACATTTTCAGAAATTCTAGTATGCACGACAGAATTGCATAATGTCTGCCAATGAGAAAAGCATAGGGAGGATAGAATAGAAAGGACAAGCCGCTACAAGACTAACTAGTAGAAACCCTATAAGAGGATGGGGTTGGGGATGGAGGACAGATGGGGTAGTGGGTAGTCAGTTTGGGAAGGCTGGGGTGGGATTCTGGGTGGAAGTTGCCCCACAAGTTAAAGAGGCACCTCCCTTTGGCAGTGGAACAGCACTCTTAGTAGTCAACGCAGCGCCGAGGGTGAGGGTGTACACAATGCTCTTGTCGGACAAGAAGGCAATTTCAGTGTCAAGATGAGATGAAGGCATTCTAGTAGGCAGCCAGGTCACAGTGTTGGAGCTAAAAACCTCAGATGGAGATGGTGGACGCAGTCTTTCTACACTGTCTCCCCTCGGCTGGGATCATTGGGGTTCTGGGACATGAGGAAGAAAGATATTTATTCACAAAGGAGTATTTTTTTTTAGCAAATATCCATTATCTTATGAATCAAAATTGTGTAATTGGGCAAAGGTTTTCAAGGTCCAAAATCAGGAAAAATTACAAAACCCCATAAAAAAAAGTAAACTCTCTTATCATCTTTACATCCACCAGGCTTCACTTCTATGCCATTATAGGCAATAATTACCTGAGAGAGGTGACTCCTGTTCATCTTGCAACACTGTCTCGGGGCTCTCCTGTGAGTTGGTGACCTCTTGCTCGTTGTCTTTGTCCATATGAGGAGCAGGGTCGAACTCCTCTGCTTGTTCTTCCTTGCCCTCCCCTTCTGCCTCTGTCTCCCCTTCCCCAGAGTCAGTACTCCTGATGCTTAAGCGCCTCACACGATACATAACATCCACATCTCTCATCCGGGCGAGTCGCTCAACTGCCACCCGACCTGGAGAAATAGCCAGTTTGTTCTGCAATGCTTCAATTCGCTGTGAGGGGCCCTTGCTCCTCCGCTCACCCTCCAAGCTAAGAGATAATCTGCGGTCTAGGTTCGGGGGAACGGAAAGTGGCAGTCTATCAGGCGGAAACTCTGGTAACCCAGGGAGGTCTCGCCCCAGATGAGTCCGTAGACCAAGTCTATGCTCTGGGAGAGCAAATGGCTTCTTCTCTTGCTCCTGCTTGTCAACTGGGGTTGCATTGTCTTGTTCCTCAGTTTTCACTTCAGCTGTCCGTTTGCCTGCACTGCCTTCAGGTGTTTCTCCTGCAGTGGCTTCTTTATCTTCTGATTTTTCTTCCTCAGTTGCTGTTTCATTAACACTCTGTTCCTCTGTGACTTGGGGGTCTGTAGGCTGATCAGCTGCTAATACTGTGGCTGCAGAGGAGAGATCCTCTGTAGCTCCATCCACTGGTATGCTCTCAGCAGGATTAACTATGCATAAACTGTCCAAGTTTTCTGCCTGAGCGTTGTCTGTTTTTTCACCCTCTCCCACATTCTCCTGTGTCAGTGAATGCTGCTCTGTTTTTTCAGCACACACTTCAGACCCTGACTGATTTGAACATGATGCATTTGGCTCCTCTATTTTTGTATCTTCTGCTGGACTTTCTAATGCAGTGCATTGTGGCGGACTGCCATTTTGATTGGCCGAGCTGTCTGAGCTGTTCTCCTCGTGAAGTGGAGGCAATGGACCCTGTCTCATCTGATTCTCAAGCTCTCTTTTACAAATAGGACACTCCTCCTCTGATTCAGCACTGAGATCTTGAAGAGTCTCTGTGTCATTAGGTCTGGAATGGCCTGCGGATGCTTTACTGGCATCCGATGGGTCTCTAGACTGACGCAAAGTCTGGCATATGTCTTCATAATCTGGAGGACTAGTGAGTGTAGAGGCATCCTGCATGGGCTGTCTGTCTGCCCATGGCACCTCAGCTGCTGTGGTGTGCGTTGTTGGACTAAAGTCACAAAGAGGTGTTTCGATAGGTTCATCTGGCAGGTCTAATTTTACTGTCCTGCCATCGTTGCTCCTTCTGCGTGAAAGATGCGCAACAACCCTGTATTCTCTGAAGCCCGTCTCCCGAGGTGGCACCGGGAGCTCCTCCCTAAGCTGCTTGCTGAAGGTTACCGACTTTGTTGCAGGCCTAGAGAAGGCGCTCTTCACTTCCCTGTATTCTGGGTCAACAGACCAGCTTACTGCACTGCGCCTAAGGCTGCTGGGCTTGTTGAGAGGTTCTGATGTCAGTCGGATTTTGATACGCTCAGGGATCTGGACGGAACCGTTTGGGACTTTATTGCTGGCAGTACCTAGCTCCAAGATGTCTTTGTAGGCCTCGTTAAGGTCCTCAATGCACTTGTCAACACTGGGCTGTTTGCTGCTCTGTTGCTGCTGCTGATCCTGGACTTCTTTTTTAATGGTCTCCAGCTCTTTGACTGCATCCCATGGTCGCTGGGTGGCCGGTTTCAAAAGGAACGGTTCAAATTTCTCCTGTCCTTTGTTTGCTGCTGGTTTGATCTCCTCCACATTTCCTGAGGGTGGTACTGCTGGCTGCTGAGCTGTGCTCTTGTTCAGCTGGTTGGAGAAGGTGGAGGTCAGGGAGAAGGCGCTGTTGCTTGAAAGTTTTAGGCTCTTCACTCCCTTTATGGGAAAACTGAAGGCAGTGCCCACTACTCCGCTGCTATCGGGGGTTACTTCGGTGCCAGGAGGAACAGGATCTTGTTGTGCTTCCTTGTTTTCAGGGGCAGCTTTTCGGGCCTCTGGGCTAGTTTGTGTCTCCTGGTCTCGATACTGGTTTGCAGGCCAGGATCCTGACAGCTTCAGCTCCTTGTAATGATTTATTTTAGGGGGTCTACAGGGTAGTTTTTTAAACATTTTGCTGCTTGCTCTACTGCTCGTTTTGCTGCTCGCTATGCTACCAGTTAGTGCTTGCAGCTCAGCTTCAGCTGAAGATGTGCTTTGGAGACTTTGGTTTGTTAAATGGCCAGTTTTGTTGCCACTGGGACTGTCAGCTGGGTCTGGCGACTTCTCGTTGTTATTATTCTGATCACGAATTGTCCCAGTGAGCTGCGGAGTAACAGGGACAGACACCAAACAAAAAATGGTTTCACTAAGCCTCTTTTTAAGATTCTTGGTTTTGTCTTTCTCCGGTGGTTCAGGTTGCTCTGCCTTTTTTACTTCTGTCACAGTTTCAGATACACCCTGGTCAGCCGGCTTACACGGAGGTGGCGGTGGTTTACCCAGAATAGATGAAGGTAAAAATGGAGTACGGGTTTGCTCAGAAGCTACACTATCACTTTTTTTTATTCCCCTGTTCGGCCATCGATTACTGCTGTCGCTGTCACCGGGAGCTGTTTTTCGGGTTTCGGTATTGAGAGCTGGCCCCTGTTGGGGAGGAAAGGCACTATCATGTGTAGATTGTCCTAAAATCTTAGCGGACGGAATCTCTTTGTTGATGTTGCGCATCTTGTCTATATCTGTTAGAGAATTTCCGCCAGGCCCTCCTGAGATTTGTTTTGCTCTTGGGTCTTCAGTGGGTAACTGTCGGGCATGACCTGGTTGTTCTTCATGTCCAGAAGAAAGTACCTGTTTTCGATAGGACGCACTACGTTCTCCATAAGGTTCCAGCCAGGAACTACTTGCCTGTCTGTAAAACCACCTTCCGGGATCTGAGCTCGGCATCTGCAAAGCTTCTGCCCTCCATCTTAAGTTTGCCATTTCATTGCGGTTAACTGAAACTGCTCTTGGGGGTAGGGCTCTTCTATAAGATGGGGGTGGGATGTAGCCAGGAGGCTCCATTCCAGTGATGGCAGAGTGTTGTGCGAAATAGTCTTGTCTTAGGTCCCCACCCCTTGGATAATAGATAGGCCTGTCTTTTTGTTTGACACCCTGGTCAATAGCAAGCATTTCTGCGCTACCCCTAGTCTGCTGGTGAATCTCGTATGATGGAGGCTTTAAAGGCCTGCTGAACCTGGGCTTTGGTAAAAGTGCAACATGGCTGCTTGGCCCAATACTCCTACCCCACCGGTCCCGGCCGCCGCCATAGATGTACCTACTGTATGGCCCAGAGAAGACAGTGCTGCTTATCCTCTGTCTGTCAGGTAGACTAGGCCTTGATGGAATGAGCTCTCTGCTGTCACTTCTATCAGGTGACAAAACTCTGGGAAGAGACTGAGACTTTGCTTTAGTTCTAGGGTGAAAAAAACCCTCCGGTGTCCTCAGTCGGTAGTGGTCCTGAGCCCACCGTTCCCCATCCCCATCTGACAGCTGCCTTCCCAGGCCCACAGCAGGCCTCCATTCCTCTGTTCCAAGGCTCTGGCACTTCCTCTCCCCAGTCACTCTCAACTGACCAGGGCCTGCATCTGGGTCCCTTAGCCAGGAAATGTCCTCCCATAGCTGCTGCGCTTGCCTCTCTGCCCTGTATTCCTCTGCTGTGATCAGGGCCTGTGGCCTCCACGCTCCAGCAGAGGCCCTCAGCTCCCTGCCATCAGCATAGTCCAGAAGGATGCTGAAGTCCTGACCTCGCCTCCGCCAGTAGGAAACATCCCTCTCGTCATGGCTCAGTGGCTCTGAATAAGTCAAACTGGGAACATCGTAGAACCTATAAAAGAAAAAATCTCAGTGTTAATAAAGCAATCAAATCTTTTAACAGTGTTTCTTTCATTACAGAGGTTATTAAATGAGTTGCGGCTAAACAGCATCAGAACCATCAGGCTGGGACATACAGACAAACAAAAAATGATCTAGAATGAAAAGAATTAATACCTAAAACATATTTCACAATATTGTATTATCTCAGTCTATTTGATAATAGATTAAAACAATTTCATCCACTTGAAATGTGATAACTGGTAAATATTAAAAGAGGCATGCCCATGCCAGTCCCAGACATGTGCTTTTGCTTTGCCAGTATAGGTGTTCCAAAACAACCTAATCAAAGAGAGCCAGCACATATGAGCCAGAAATGCTTAAGTCAGCAGCTCCAAAGTCCCCTGAAGACACCACAAAATTGCAATGCTACTGCAATATGATCTGCATATTAAATTGTGCTGACCTTATCTTGGAAACTGGTCATCTGGACGGCAAATACCACTCTTTAAAAAAAAAAATCTGACGCAAAAGAGAAAGTGGCTCTGTCCCTCTCATTATTTTATCACATACTTTAGGAACCATTTTGGCCTACAGTACATATAAAAACCTTTAAACCAAAAATACAATAAACTTTAAACCTGCATTACTGTGTTACACCCAAAGTGAAGGAGTAAACTAGAAGAAGAGCCTTTTTTAATTGTTTCTCATGTAAGTATGCATGAGCAACAATCATCCAACCAAAATCATTTGTATAATTTTAAAAACGCTTGATGAAACTAATATGAAATGGCAACTGTGTGACGAGTTACTGTTGGCAGGTTCACAACAGTGGTTCCAGTACAGTGTGATAAAGCACTGCTGCCTGGAGATAAATTTAGTTCTGGTCCCATAATCACCTCTTGGGTTTGGAATAAGGCCGTAGTGCATGCTTGCACTGCTAAAACAATAATTTTAGATAAAATATATTACTAAAAATATATATATTTAATGACAACACATCTAAAAAAAAAGTCTATGTACACTGAGGGATTTTCCATTACACTGAATTTTATGATTTTTTTTAATTAATTGTCATCAATAAATATTCCCTAGGTCATCACTCACATCCATGCACGTTCTTAGACGCCCTGATGACAGCTGATCATAATGAGGGAGGGACTGCAGGCTTAAATGCTTGTTGAAATTCAATTGTAACCATCAGTTCTTTCAGAAAAACATATTAACTACATTTTCCCAGTGTAATTATAAAACTGTTTCATGGAAAGAATCATCTGCCGCTAATGCAGATGATAAAATATAAATTTAATATACACACATATATATATGTATGCTTGATTATAAATATGTGTAATAGTTTTTAAAACGTAACATCACAAAAAGAAGACTGAATGAACAATTAGCCTCCGTCCAGTATCTGCAGTGCACTAAATCCCTGTTAGTCATAGTACTCATTCATTTAAGCAGCAAAGTCAATGGATCATCCTCAGCAGCATATGCTACTGTATGGCTGAGGGGAGCTGCGCTGTGCACACTTGCCCAGCAACATGCTTACATCACAGAGCACGTGCTGGGCGTGATTCAGTGTGCCAGTGTTTACAGTGGAGTGATTACGCGCCTGTCTTGAGGCATGTTCAGTCCTCCTCAGTTTGCTCTCTGTCTAGTGCTGCTGTTTACATCTGCCTGCCTGGTGGAGGCTGTGTAGATGATTCCAATGCCTGGGTGGGCTCCACAGAGATGCAAGCCATGTCTCTGTGCAGGCATGTACACAGCTCAAACGACTGCAAAGGCACCTTTCATAATTCCTCATATCCCAGCATAAGATATGTCAGTATTGCTGCTGCAGCCACAGTGTTCTGCAGCTCTGGAAGGAAGGGAAGAGAAGAGGAGGAGAAAAAAAAACCCTGCGCAGTGCAGACTCAGTTTTGCATGCAATACTGACAGGCCCCAGTGAGAAGTGGGGGGAGGAAAGAGAGGGAAAGGGAAGGTGCAGGGCGTGGGGGATTGCAAAAGAGAGGGAAAAAACACTCACCCACTATCTGTAGCAAGAGAATCACCCAAGGGCTGAGTGTCACCTAGGATACCGATGCCGATTTCTTTTCTCCTTTGGTTCCTATCCCCAATCTCAATGTCTATGCTGGGGTAGCCCTTCACCAATGCCTGCCTGCTGCCATAGATGCCAGTGATAGATGCCCCCCGGTCTGCCTCATACCCGTTCAGCGTTCCCCGGCCAGCCCTGTTGTCCACAAGTTCACGCTGGCAATCAGCAGGGCGCTTGTCATAAGGCGTGGCAGACGGAGGGTCGCTCTTCGGCAATTTATATCCGTGCGAAATGAGAAGGTCCTCCACGCTGTACATGGTGGTGTCTCTCTCACTTCTGGGCAGGAGGGCAAAGGTGGGTGTGTTGCCTTATGCGCAGTGCTGCTGGTGGAAGCTGGAGCACGGCTGCTCAGCAGAGGCCATCACTAAAGAGAGAACAAGGGAAGAGGTAGAAGAGGATTATTTCTGCATGCAACTATATCTGAGAGGAGAAAAAGGGTGGCATTCCTTGTCAAAATGTGTTTAAACTACTTCAGCACATGCTATATTGACAGCTCCACAAGTCTTTTCTTAAAATTAAACACTAACATGAGCTAAACATGAATTTTTCCCCCAGACATAATCTTGTTTCTGTCGGCAACCCCGGATGTACAGCCACAGTTTTAAAGGTGAATTTAAAGCTCACTATCTGAACACTGAAAAAGTCTATAAACCAGAAAGTGTGTGTTATGAGCCACACCCTTTGTTCTTTCCAATGACATTTTATCAACTTTCCCAAAGTGCCTGAAACCATTATCTAATGTAACAATTGCCAAATTGAGAATTGTTCTCATCCTATTAAACCACTGTTTACATAATGATTTCTCTACCCTTTGTCAGACAGCAGTGCAGTGGAAAATTTGATAACCGCAAAGCAAGCAGGTTTTAGGTGGAATATTCGTCATCAGTCATGACAAGCACTTATTGTTCTCCAGAGACTCAGAGCGAGCAGTTATCTTAAAAGAAACTGCAACATATTTTTATATATTAAGTTATAAGAGATTAAATACCTCACCATACAATCAGTCAGTTTCAAATATGCTTAAGTAATCACTACCAGTGTTGTTGCATCATATATCTGCCTTCTTGCTAACTTATTAGTGCTGCACACCACTCCCATATGCCATCAGAAAAAGGAAAATACTGGGTATTATATACCCAGTATAAAATAATCTACACAATATATACTTTCCCGCATGCCTGTGCTGTGTGTGAGCACACACAGTGTGAAGGTTGCCAAATTTCTTACATCCTAATGGCATCAGAAAAAAATTTGATGCATTAATGACGTTTGATTAAATTGATTTAGGTCTTGACTCTTAAACTATAGTTCAAAGATGAAGTCTGAGTTGCAGCGTCAACAATAAAAAATTATGTGAACTTTAAATAAAGATGTGAAAGTTAAAAAAAAATTAAATAAAAAAATTGTTAAAATACTAACAGTATTTTAACGTTTTAACTTATACTGCTCTGATTCCACTCTCTTATTATCATGTATGTTCTTTAATTTCTCTTAGATTTCTCTTCCCTAGAAAAAGGCCCCAATGGGCACATCATGTTGTCTTTTTTCATATATATTCTCTCACAAAGATGTTGCTGGCTTAAAAATCATCCAAGCCCCAAACTTTCTAGGTCACCATGCAGAGGTATAGCCATCGTCACAAATCAGCAAAAAAAGCAAACAAACCATTTCTCGGTTTTCCAAAACTCTCTCATAATGTTGTGGTGGTTAATTAATTATTTTCTATAAAGCAGAATACTTTGATGTGTTTTATAAAGCATAAAAAGGCGATTATTTTCATTAACAAGTAAAATGATGATTACCATCTAAGTAAATCAACAATTTACGTGTGAAAAATGTCAGAAAATGGCCAGAAATGCCCGTTAGGCTCAAGCCTGGTGTCGTAGTATAGAGTCTGAATAACATTTAAATTCCCATGATATTCTGTGTAATGATAAGTATGACATATAAATGATTTTTACTATATAGACACTATTTTTCACACGGCGTGTTTAGATTATCACTCACTAAATCACAAAGGTGAGTCTTTGACTTGCTTGTTCTGTTAGAAAACTCGAGACTAATAAACAAAAGAGAAAAAAAAGCAGAAACTGGGGAGTTTAGTCTTAAAAATGTCTTAAAAACTTATTCTAACATGACAGTACTTCAGTACAAAACCAGTTATTTATTTTTAGCTCAAAACAAACAGCAGCAAGTAGGAAAAAATAAGACTGCTTTTGTATTGGTGCTTGAATGCAGTGTAAATTTCACTGTCTGTTAGTTTGTTCATTTGTTTGTGTGTACATGTGAATGCACAACCACGCCTGCCTGTCTGATATATTAATTAGTGGCTATAACAGTCTGTCCTGTATGGAAGCCCATTTCCGCCACTAAAAAAAAAAAAAAAACAGGTATCCATAACTCGAAATTTCGAGTTATTTTCTTGAAATTTCGACTTATTAACTCAAAATTTGGAGAAATATAACTCGAAATTTGGAGTTACTTTTCTCAAAATTTCGAGTTAATAACTCGAAATTTGGAGTTACTTTTCTCAAAATTTCGAGTTAATAACTCGAAATTTCGAGTTAGCTCTGCCAATCAGTAATCTACGTGAATGAGGTCACTTTCTTGTTACCCGGAAGCATATGGCGCAAAGTAACGTGCACTCAAAACCGGATTGCAACAAATTGGTGCTTTCGCAAGTACGTTTGCTGATAGTAACGCCATGTGATTCAGCTAATAACACAAGGATTTTATCATTTTTGAAGCCACGCTGAAAATACTCAGCAATCTGTGCATTCATGACTGGATTTAATACCAGTAGCTTAGCTGTAGCATTTGTACCTGAGGGCTTCAGCTCCGGGTAACAAGGAAATGACGTCATTCACGTATATTACTGATTGGCAGTGCTAACTCGAAATTTCGAGTTACTTTTCTCAAAATTTTGAGTTAATAAGTCAAAATTTTGAGTTAATAAGTCGAAATTTTGAGAAAATAAGTCGAAATTTCGAGTTATGGATCCTTTTTTTTTTTTTAGTGGTGGAAACGGGCTTCCACAGTCCTGCCTGCAGATGACAGCGGATGGCTTATAAAACATTAACAGAGTGATCAAAGGCTTTGCACACAGTAGCATTTTGGCAAATCATAGACTTGAATAGTGGCTCACTTTCCATTATGAAGGTGTCAGTTAAAGGACAAGTGCGCTGTTGGATCAAAGATGTTGGTGCTAAAATAGACTTATATACACAACTCATCTAGGAATTGATCATAGCCAAACACTTTTACTTATTTCTGTGCTGGAAACTGCTGAATTGCAGCTCCATTAATGTTTATATTAACATAGATTAAGAGTGGAGGTCATGTGACAAAGTAAAAAAAAAAAAAAGAATTAATCTAAATCAAAGATGTGCAGACAGAGTAACAAACACTGCATTTACAGGGTCTCTGTGGACATTATCAGAAAATTGTGCGGTGTGCGAGAGAAAAATGCACTTTTTTTTATAACTTTTAATAAAACGATATATTTAAATAAGATGAAAATAAACTTCTTTATATTAGTGATGCATCTTGGCTCATCTCAGAAAATGGACAATTGCTGCTTTTCTTCTATCCAAAACATTATGACTATGTCATAAAAGGGCATCACATATGTTTTAATGTTACAATCCAAGATTTTTTTCTTTCTTGTTTTTTGGAAGCAACTCAGTATTCTCAATAAATATTAGAGCTCAGTCAACAAAGGCTTTTTAAGACCAATACTGGCACCAATATTTTTTGCAATTAAAAAATCGTATATTCCAATCAGCTGATGCATTTTTTTTTCTTCAGACACACAAAACCTACAGAGATTTCCCTAATATTTCTTATTTGTAGTTGTTTATTCACTTGTTTACACTTTGCTTGGGTCAGCTGGCTGTTGTGTTTTTGGTGTTTGAAATATTTTTTGCCACAGGGAAGCTTTAGAGTGCCCTCTGCTGAACAACCCTTTTAACATGGTTGAAGGTAGCTTCTCTCATCTCCTCTTTACTTTTTAAATTTAAATTTATTGGCTGATATTGATAAATCATGAAATAGCTAATATCAGCTGATAATCAATTTAAGTCCACATATAAACACTACAGCTTTGTACAGGGTTTTTTTTTTTTTACATCAAAGGGTGTTAAAGACAGTTTAACAGAGAAAATTGTATCATATTATTTCATTCTCAAGTAATCAGTTTGATTATTTCATTGACCCCCCCCCCCCCCCCCCCCATCTATCAATACCAAAACATGTTGTTCCAAGACTATCAGAAAATCCATCTGGGAAGTTAAAACCTGCAAATCTCTGCCTTTTTTCATTAAAATTACTTCATTCATTCTAAATATACTTGATTGATATATCAGCTTAATATTGGTTTTGGTTTGCTGACAAGTAAGATGGCATTTAACAAGGTCAACTTGATGTATTATCTGTTGTGTAACATTCATTTTATATTAAATATTAAAAAATAGCGTCAGTGACAGCTAAAAGTAAGTTTCATTTATTACAACAAAATCTTGTTTACGATGCCAAATTGTTTTTTTGTTTTTTGAAATTGTGTCAGTATCAGCCCTGTATTTATTCTATTACTTTTTCTTTCATTAATTTAAATGATAAAATAATTTGTTTAGCTCCAAACTAGACTATGGTTACATAAACAAGTACGCTCTAACAATATTTTGAATTGTAATTACTTTATTAGTTCAATGTTACTGTAGGACACCCAGCACGCATTCCATAAAGAATCACTGCATTCAAATCATTTGGAAAATTCTTCTTTTCCTCTTTTTTCCTCTTGACCTTAATGTGACCTTAACATTTTCCCTCCATAACTTTGTCCACTTTGCAGTTAGGAGTTACCTCTGGTGTGGGAGCTTATTATATACTGTACTATTCAGTGTAATGCTTCATATCAGCCCAAATCCTGGGGATAATTAATGCTGTCCAGATGCAAAGAGCCCAGCAGGAAATCCCCACTTTAAAACCACACTGTATGGGACCATATTTTCAAGGACAACACGAGTGAAAATTGATTAGCCAATTTATTAATGTCATTGAAACTTCACTGACTAAACAAGGCTAAACAGAGCCCAAAATAACATTCAAAATCAGCATGCTGAAATCTATTCTGATGTAAAAGTCCTCCAACTATTACTGGCTCTTCAAGTGGAGCGAATAGGTAGTCTGGTTAATGCAGCAAAAATCAACTCGAGAGCTTCTTGAATCAGCCAAATCCAGATCCGTGAGGACGGACTCATATAGAAAAGTAGGTTCCTTTAACACAGAGTTTTATCAGAGAGAACCAGAACGAGCTAGACACATGGTGGCTCTTTTTTGACAAGGTCACAGCTCCAAATGATTGCAGTGGAAATATGGCACGCCAGACTTTTTTTGCATAGCAACAACAAAACTATGATTAATAATCGCAACAAAGATATATTTTTTAACATAAACATCACTGATACACCAATGGGTGTGAGAGGTTTGTGCCAGGAAGATGAAAAAGTAAGGTCAGCTAATGTAAAAGTTGCTGCTGAGGGTCATTCGTTAGCTGATAACAAGAGAAGTCCTTTTTCTGCTTTTGGAAACATTGAACAATTTTTATGTGAGGACTGTCTGTTGATAACTTCACTGCCCAGCCTGAAAAATACAACTTTAACTTGGAGGCTGGTGCATGAATTCACTTCTAACTTACTAAATCCAATCTCACTGACCACCCTCCCACCTAAGAATCCTCCAGGAACACCCCTCCATCCGCCACCACCACCCCTCGGTGTGCAGCCAGGCCTGGAAGACTGCATGCACAGGTAGTGGTTACTGTAACACATCAGCACTAGCAGGCAGCACCACCCTAACTGCTAAGGGAGTGTACCTACATCTTACCTAGTGACAGGGAAAACACAGCGCCACAGATCAGCCTAATCATTAAAAAAAACTGCTTAGCCTATGCAAACTCATTCAAAACACAAGTTCAGCACGTTTGCAATTAAGAGGACCCTGTGATAACTATATCCATCAGATTCTCCGGGAAAAAAAAACATCTCCCTCACCATCATTCTCCCTGGATAACTCACTGTATGAATGAATCATGATTAAAATAGAGCCGTTTTATCATAACACACAGTTATCAATAAAATATCAAGGTTGTGATAGATAGACGGATGCATTGTGCATTATGCATACAGCATGACCTATTATAGCCTTGCTATAGCCTACTGCAGCGTTATATGGCACAGCCTACATAAAATTGACTGCTATGAAATGATTTTTCAAATCAGCTCCCAGTAGGCTACCTGCTTCACCCAGTGCCGCAAGTCCAGCGCCTTCCAGAGAGAGGAAGAGGGAGGGGGGGGGGGGGGGGGGGGGTAAAAATCCTCCACCTGCACGCACCTTGAGTTCAATATATAGTCAGCGGTCATGTTTTGACAAAAGCCGCTTGGCCAAATTATAACCCCATTGCAAAAATTTCCCCGAGAAATGCACGCAGTAAAGCAGTGAGCGCACATCCCCGCCTCGCTGCCAGCAGCAGCGGCGGCTCGGCGCTGTTCTGTCGAAGGGCGAACATTTTGAGGTGTGTGCAAGTTGACGCGCGGTTAACGAGGAGGTTTTGCAGATGCGAGTGTTTACCAAAACCCGCTGCCCTGCGCTACCACGAAGGCTACGTGAGCCACACACACAAAAAATAGGAAAAGAAAAAAAAAAGGATAAGCAACCCCTCCCTAGAAATCTACCAGTGTCGGCAAAGCGGGAACCAGCGTGCTGCAAGGATGCCATAACATTGCAAAAACAGAATAAGGGCGTAGCAACAGAGAGACGCATACCTGGGAAGATGCTTGGCGCCGCCGTTGCAGTTCCCCTGCGCCCAGCTTCAGCTGCTGAGACTGAGAGCACTGCACAGAGCCTGAGCCGAGCATGCCTATTGGTAGGCAGAGACGCGCTGGTTGCTGGCTGCCTGGACTGGGCTCTCCTCACTACAGCTGAGGTGGGGTGGGCTCCTCACATGCAGGGAGCTAGAGAAAAGGGATGTCAGAATGGTTTCTTCCAAACTGTTTCTCCTAACTTTCCTTTTTTTTCATAGCAACACTCTTTTTTTTTCATTCAGTGCTGCTTATAGGCTTGAATGATAAGTACAGACATAAGGAGTGTGAGGTCTCCCACTGCCACAAGTGTTTAATGCACTAAATGTTGAAGGAGCCACACCTTTTATGTTTCTGCAGGAAAGGTCAGACACTGCTTGTGCTGAAGTTTGCTGCATTGCTAAACCAATTTGCAATTACCGCTCTATCTTTTGTTTGTATTGATACCCATGCGTCCCTTTGCCATTAAGTTTTGGATGTGCAGTATGGCAGCGAGCAGTACCGCACCCTTGGTGATGTTGATGACTCGTCACTGTGTGTGTGTCCCCCTCCCATCCAATGCCAAGACAGCTTGGCTAATTAAATGTGCTGGGCTCAGGCCTTCCTGTGCCAACTGTGGCATGCTGCACTCTGAGGGATCCCTCATTCGGAGGAGTGACGGGACATCGTGCCATCCCAGAGATCCACTCACTGATGAGGAGGTGTTGTAACCTGCTCAAAGCCATTCACAGTTTTGTTTGTACTCATTTACAGCAGCAGAACCAGCACTGGGTGCCCAGTGGTTCCCAGTTACTGAGCACTGGAACAAATGAAACGTACTATATACAAAATTTATAACTGCTGGACACTACACTAGAGCACCAGCATCTCAAAAACCAAAACAGCAAAGGTTTAGCAGTACATCATCGTGTCACGTCTGTGACAATATACTGACATTGTAGCATTGATGGGCTCACCCTTGTGGTCTGTGGTAACACTGGTGATATTTTTATAACTCAATGGAACTGTACAAATAGTGTCCTTTCAATAAAAGGTGTAAGATGTAACCCTTGGGTACAGGGATAGTCAATAACTTTTTAAAATATTGTTTTATTATTATTCGTTCATACATTTTGGAGACGGAGTAGCATTTGTATTGCACTTTTCTAGTCATACTGACCAGTCAAAGCTTCATCTGTCTCACATCTGCATGTATTGGATAATTTCTAATCGCCACTTAACCTAAAATATGAGTCTTTACGCTGTGGGAGAAAACCACACCCCAGATGTTTCAAAACTTCAATGGCAGGCAACAGTTTTAACCTCTGCACCAGCCTGCCTATGACATACAAGAAAGTCTCAGAATGAGACTGTTCCAAATGTATTAAATGTATTTTCTTTAACTTAAATAAACAGTTAATAACTAAGAGTACAGTTAATATTTGACCTAATTTCTGAGCACAGCCAGTATATTGATATTGTACATTAAAGTCTACAATAAACTGTCTACAAATTGCATTAATCACATTCAGAGCATTGCGTGTGCTGGCCCCTGCTTAAATATTACAGCAGTCGGCCTTGTTGAT
The DNA here is from genome assembly GCF_036321145.2 of Pelmatolapia mariae. Classification (NCBI taxonomy): domain Eukaryota; kingdom Metazoa; phylum Chordata; class Actinopteri; order Cichliformes; family Cichlidae; genus Pelmatolapia; species Pelmatolapia mariae. Next base: position 27,388,865 of record NC_086243.1, on the reverse strand, counting down.
TCACCTTTGAAGTGTTTCATGCACTTATTTTAAATCGAGCACACAATTTGGAGATTTTAGCACCTCTGGGTTTTGTGTTTTAGCCCTGCACGTTTGTTTGCATTTAGGCATGCATGTAAGAATAAATGCTTTTGTGTGTGTGTGCACTAGATGTGTGTATTTTATCCAGATTGTGAAACCCTTTGTAACTGTATGTTTTAAAATTTTATTTTTTTTGTACTATTTCTGTCTGAGAGTGTTGCAGCTTCATCTCTGAAAAAACGCACTAATTTTGACTGCTCTTATTTTTGTTTTGGCTTCACGGGGTGTCACTATTTAGTTGTTTTCTCTCATGAACCTCACCCAAAATTTGGCAAATCCAATTTGAATACCTGGAGATTGTCATTGTGAAACACTTTCTCACCAGTGGAAATACTCCAGTTTGGTTTATGCGATGGGTAGACTAAACACTAAACATAGGATTCTACTATTTTTGTCACATGAGATAAATCAGACACTGCACAGACACTGTAAAAGTGACCATGCAGAGTAACATCCATTTAATGGTAGATGGACATAGATCTAAATTGGATATTTGTGATCTGCCCCGTGAATGTTTGATAATGTCTGCAAACTTTCAGAGCTGCAGTGCAGTGAAAATAAAATTGATTTATTCACTTCATGGATGTGAGGAGTGGCGGCATGAAGTGAAATTGCTTTCTTGTCCGACAAAAGCATTGTGTACATCCTCACCCTCAGGGTTGCATGGACTAGTAAGAGTGCTGCTCCACTGCCAAAGGGAGGTGCCGCTTTAACTTCCACCCAGAATCCCTCCCCAGCCTTCCCAAACTGACTACCCACTACCCCATCGGTCCTCCATGCCCAGCCCCATCCTCTTATAAGATTTCTACTAGTTAGTCTTCTTGTAGCAACTTGTGCTTTCTATTCTATCCTGCCTATGCAGAGTAAGGTCCATTTAATGTTCCATCCATCTAAATTGGACATTTGCGTTCTTACATATAGCTCTGCGCCGTGAATGTCTGATAATGTCTGCAAACTTTCAGAGCTGCAGTGCAGTGAAAATAAAATTGATTTATTCACATCATGAATGTGAGGAGTGCCGGCAGTCTCAAGAGAAGGCGCTGCCATGTACTTTCATGGTAAACACATGACTGTCTTTTGGTACACTAAAACCTAAAACATGCAACACTAAAGCTTAGATTACAACAAATACAGAATGGGTGTCTAATCTCTATTAACGCCATGTCTTCACAAAGCAAATGATTGTTTTCTGCTATATTTATGTACAACATGTTAATATATAATTTAAAGATGGATTCATAACTAATTTACTATTATAAAATTTAGTCTACATCTGTGAGATGAAATATAAAACATTCACACACAAAAAAACCTGAAAATTTGACTATTTATTGACAATTCATACCGTTATTGGGAAATGATGGCAGCATATTCACTTGTTTCTGCCCTGGTTCATAATATAAATAAAATCTGTTCAAAATGGAGGGTGGCAGTGCAGTTTAAATGATCCCAAATGGCCAAAATGCCTTGACCCAATGCAGGCCGTGTTCTAGGACACTCGGATGTCAGGCTGATGATAAATGATGCACCTAGCTGACACTGGCTCAAAGCTAAACTTAATGCTACTAACTAAAACCGATTTCTATCCCATACTTATCCAAGGCCACATGTTAAAGATACAGTTGACTATAGAAGCCATACATGGTCCTGTGCCAGTTTATATTTGTTCCCCAAGTGCCAACACCCTGCTAAAAACCAGACACTGTGCTGGAAGATATTTCACACTGCATTCAAGCAGCAAACTCTCAGTTAGCTACGTTCTTTGTGTGAGTGCAGAGCCCTCTTTATTTTTAGGTTGTCCAAGCAATGAGTGATAGATCTGTAATACGACTAAGACATAAATATGTTACTGAACAATGCACCTGTGAACATACACATTGTAGTTGTGTGTGTATAAAATAACACACTGCAGAAATTGTAACGCATTTTGGCAACTTGGAAATCCTTGATAATGAGTGTAATATCATCCATAGCCTGAAGCTAACAATTTTCAGCCTGAAAGTGCTCTTCTGTAGTTTAAAAATGAATAATAATCATGTTCTTCACATCCGTGAACTTGGGATAGTAGTTAGGAGTTGCTGTTTCTATTTGTTTATAGCATTTTTAGCTAAATTTTGATAATAAACTTGAATACTATTGCAAGCTAATGAAAATCTAGTTAGTTCGCCTCGTGTTGAGAGTATTCCAACAGCTCTCTGTCTGCAAATTCTCACTAGAGCACTGGGAAGTTCATCTTTTAGCCCAGTCTGCATCACTTAGATACACTTAATCTCATGTGGACAAAGTGCTTAGTACATAGGTTTACTTAGGTTTCTTTTAAATATTTTTTAAGGTCTTCACAGGATTAAGACTTCCACTTTTCAAAACTAAAAGCTATGTTCATCCTTTGCATGCTGGCTAAAATTCATCCATATGTCCAAAAGCAAATCATAGACAGTGTACATGCTTCTCATTCACTTATATCAAAATACTTCATGTAACAAAATATATGTTGAAATAATTTCTTTTTTTACTTCATATTTAAAACCTAAGTGGTTATTATGTTTTATTCCTACACTGTACAATTGCAGATATAATATCACAACATGATTTTATGCATTCATGTCACAACGTTTAGAATATACACCTCAAATAATGACAATGTTTGCAATTCAGAACTTTAGAAAATCCACAGCTGATCAAGAAATTCAGCAGTTTTCTGTGTTTTCGTCATTTTTCAGCTCTGCATGATATCAGTGAATTCAAATATCCCTAATATTCTCATCTCAGGCTCTGACTAACTAACTCTAACTCTGACCCAGAGCACAATGACCCCCATCCACAGGTGGGAGAGGCAGCCAATCAGAAGAAAGATGGCTTAAAGAGATGATGACCTTAAAGGGGGAGGATGTCTTAAAATGTCCTGAATCAGACAGATGATGAACTCAGCTGCTGCACCAAGGATTATTTTGAAAAGTCAATTAGGAAAACCTGCTCTAGGAGAGTGTAAGAATAAACATATGGTGCTGGAAATGAGCACAATAGGTCTCCTTTAAAAATGCTGGAACACCAGCTGAACACAGACCCCTGCATCAGCTCTTTTGCTGCTCCCTGTCACACTGTCAAGGCTGTTAGCTTTATGGTAACATATGCCATTTGGCAGAAGCATGTGCCTTATAGTAGTCGTACATGTTTCTCTTTTTAAAACGATTGCCAAAGTGAAGTAAAGGTTTAGCACTAATCTGAACTAGTGGCAAAATATTTTAGAGATATTGAATTCATTTAAAAAAAATATTATTCCTAAAGTTATTAAATGCAGTTTAGATCTGGACGGTTTCTGTACATGGCATATTTTTCTGCCTTTCCTATTGAAAAAATGCTGGGTTTTTACACGATGGGACTCCTGTGCAGTCGTTTTCTACAGTGTTATAGTAAAATAAATCAGCCTCTGGGGTAAGCAGCCAATTTATTGGGACTTCAGGTAGAGCCAGCCAGATATTGGGGGACCATGATTTCAGTCTTTGCTTAGAAATCCAGACACATTTTTTAAAATGCTTATAAAAACTAAATCAATCAGTTGCATTTCAGCAGTCTCGACACAGACATTTCACCTGCATGCAACCTGATTGGTCACAAGCATTCAAACAACAAGAATACCATAAAACAAACATCTGACTTCTTGACTACAGATTGTACACATTCATATGTTCAGTTGTCACTAAAATTAACTCAAATTAACCCCTGTTGTAGTACAAATGCATATCTAATTTGTGCTGCAAATTACATCTTGAACTTGGAATTGGTAGTTAACAAAACAAACACACCTCGAGATTCTTTTAGTAGTTCTTTTAAGCCCCGCATATTATAGCTTTCACCAGCACATGATCATCCCTAGATGCTCTTATTTGCATTTCTGTTTGAATGGCTCTTTTTGTCAAGAGCTTGATTTTAATTGCATGCTTTGCAGTTAATCATGCATCTTGATTTTGATTACTTTTAGACCTCCTTTATATCCAGACTTGTCTGGATATGGTCGGGAGATTTATGTGAAAACAGTCTGTACTGTGTAAGTGATGTGAAATCATGTCATTTAGCAGATGGAAAATGACTTTGCCATTTCCATAGCCTGCCTCAGAGCCTGCTGTATGCTACAGTGGGTGGTCTAACTCTTGTATCAGCGCTGCTCTACTTCACATGGCAGGTTTGCTTTAACTGGGTGCAAGCCTTTGCTTTTACATCTAATTTAATGCTTTTAAGGTAATCAACTAGAGGTCTCAGAGATACATCCACTATGGAAGTGAGGAGACCACTCTGGAAATGAGGCATCTTCTTTTGGTATCAGAAGGTGAATTCTGATTTTTTTTTTTTTTTAGATGTACTTTTGTTTGGAGCTATGGGACATAAAGTTGGATATTTTAGGCTTCACTTAATTCCATACATTGCCTAAATGTTGTGCTTTAATTTCCCGTATTCTGAGAGCAGCTGTTACCAGGATGTGATCTCACTTTAGATTGAAGTCATTACACATACAAGAGGTGTTGCTGCCTGTTTTTCTCATCAGCAGAACAGCAGGAAGAAGGATCTGACTGAGGTTTTTTTATGGCTTGATGAAGGTTAGTGACTTCAGAGTGTTACAGTGGAACCTTGTGGTTCATGCAGTATGAAAACAGAATATGGAGAATTGGAAGAAGTGGGAAAAACAATCAGTGCAGTAATATGAACTTCAAATTATTTTTGCTAGTATGGAAGGAGATCATTTCCATACCTGAATATGAAACGGGTCTCACTAATCATTTTGATCTGGCATTTTTAAGTGCTACCACATTAGGAGACTCTTATAAAACACTAACATGCTCTTTTGTTAAATATATCACTTGTAGATGCTCCAACATTTACACACTGTAGACTGTAAAGTCACAGTACAGTGATGGCTTACAATTGGTTATGAGTAATTCTGAAACTGTCAATTCTAGGACACAGGTTCCCAGATGATGTGCCATGTGCACTTTATATTGTTATGTACATGGATGCATAAAGTAAAGGATACATTTTAATTTTGCTTTAAAACTACAAAGTTAAATTTATGCCCTATATTGTTGGAAAAAAACTTGTGTTAATGAGAATCCAAATCTGTTCGGACACTTGCAGGATGAATGGCATATTACACTGTGATGCATCAAAGGCTAATTATCAGTGAGAAGGACATACAATTTGGGAGGTGGGGGAATGAAATTTCTTAAAAGAAACCACCAGTGCTTCAACTGGTCAGAAGCCCTCAGTCCACAATCTGCTGGGAAAACCTCAATTATTCTAACACTGAGCCAAGCAATGTGAAGAGGCACTTGGAAAATAAAGTAAGCCTTCAAAAGAGTGCCGAACCAGAGCCAGAGGCAGCAAAATGATACTGTCTAATGGGAAAAAAAGTTAAATTAAGGTTATTGCACAGAAACAAAAAGTATTGCAGGCGTCATGCCCAGGTGCTGTCACCTGAGTATACAATCAAAAGAAGAACTGCTGTCGTGCAAAAAAGGCAGAGCCAGAATATCAAACATGAGGCCAGAAGTGACCTGCCAGAGGGTCCAAATTATCCCACATGATGGCACCTAAAGCAAAGCCATTACTTATACTTTTTTTAATCATGTGTTTTTTGTATCCCCATATGTTACACAGAAGTGAAATACATGGACAATTAAACATATTTTTAGAGCTAGACAAATTTAATGGTAAAATTCACATAAAATAATGTTGTATTTTTTATTTGTGATCTCTGTTCAGTGACAGTAGACTCACTCAATGTTGTGTGGCATTAACATACAACATTCAGACATTTTCTTGTAAATGCATTTGTTTTTCTTAAGACATCTCAGCCATTCTGTAAATGCGAGTCTCATTAAAATGTGAACTATTTCAGAATATGCTCCTGTTCCTTTACACTTATCAAATCAAATCAAATCAAATCACTTTTATTGTCACATCACATGTGCAGGTACACTGGTACAGTACATGTGAGTGAAATTCTTGTGTGCGAGCTTCACAAGCAACAGAGTTGTGCAAAATACAATAATGTAAAACAAGCAAAATATAAAAATGGCTAATCTAAAAAGTAATAAATATATGTACAATATGTAAAGGTATATACATTACTGAATGTGTATACTAAATATGTTTTTCTACGTGTGTGTGTTTGAGTGTGTATATAGTATGTATATACATGTTTTACAAATGAAATAAAGTAAACAATAAAATAAGATATATAAAATATACAGAGGTTGGTATCTTATTATAGAAAAGAAATGTTTTTCACTGGTGTGGCCCTCTTGAGATCCAGTTGGGCTGTATGTTGCACAAGAAGTAAAATGAGTTTGACACCCATGACATAGATTATCTGTGTATTTTAGCACAAATATAAATCAGGTATGCTTTGTAATTTTGACTTTTCCTTTTTTGCACGAAATGTGTGAAAACTGCTGCTATAGTAGTTGTAGACCACACACACAATGCCTTAAGATCAGATTCAATAAGCTGAGTAGTTTTGCCTCTGGTCAGTGTGGAGTTTCAAGGACTCCAAAAAGTTTTTAGAAAAAGTTTTTTATTTGACTTGCAGAAACTGGTGGAATGTATAACGGATATTTTATATCTACTAATTTTCTAAATGTTCCTCACCTGCTTCCTCTGAATGCTTAGACTGAAACAAGACCGTCATGACTTCCTTCCATCAAGAAAAACATTGATTTCAGCTCAGCAGGGATCATGCAAAACAGCCTCTCATTAAAATCATAATTAGAACTCGGAAACATGTGCACTTGGGGTTCGGCTGAGGGGCGAACTCAAAATCACTAGAAACTATTAAACTTGCACTTAGCCTTTTATTCAAAAAGCAAATCGTGTCTGATCCCAGCTTTGATATGTCACAGAACGTGAGGTGAAAGTAAAAGCTGGCTCTTATCTGTAAGTTTGCTGTTTCTTTGTTGAGTTTGATGGTTCAGGCTCTTTCTGTTTCAAAATGACACATTTAGATGACAAAACCTGTATTTCTGTGTGATATTTGTATGATTTTATTGTGACATATAAAAACAACACAGAAATCAGTCAATATCCTGCATGTCTTAGTGTTCACAGTCAAGGGCATTTGTTCTTTGCAGCTGAAGGTCATTGCTGAGCATCATCATCATCATCATCTGTTCTTACACAAATATTAAACTGCAAATGTCACATCAGCTCTGACATTGACTTTCTTCATAAACTCTCACTTCTGAGGGTCCCCTTCAAAATGACAACAACACACACTCACATCTATGTATGTATAAACACACACGCAGATGCACACCCTGCCCTCTCCTTGTCCCCAGCCCTGGTTGCCTAGGAGACAGCTGAAATGGGGACCCCATCTCATTATATGCCAACAGGGCTGTGTGACTGGCGGGAGGAGCATGTGTGGGGATCTTTACCGCCATCTAGCAGCCAAAACAGAGAAGGCATGTCTTTTTTCTTAAAGCCTAGATTCTGCCTAGTAACCCAATATGCTGACTTCTCTGGCTGCTGACAGCCACCCCTTGAATTTCTAATGAGATGTACAGTACAGTGAGTCTGCTACTGGAGACACTGATGAAGTTTAATATGGACCATTAGTTAATTAGAAGCTAATCAGCAGCTGAATGTACATAATGAGAACAAAAATTAGGTTTTTTTTAGAAGTAGGTCGCACTACTTGAATGTAATCTGAGCACTTATTCAGGGGATTGTTTTAAGGCATTATCTAAATTAATTATCTAAATTACCTGCAATTTTATTTTTTAATTTGGTCACAGGGTCTGTATGTCTCTAAACGTTTTAGTCAGGGACATGATGTTTATAGATTCAGATGATTTCAGGCCATTTTTTATGTTTGTTTTTAATAGAAAAAGTTAAAAGCAGGCCAACATTGACTGCCTTTTAGTCATACTCATAAAAATTAAAAAATAAAAGCTCAGATGTTTCACATAAAGGAACTCTAAATGTATTCCCTACCTGTTTGACCAGAGTCACGACTCACGACTCTCTGACCCCGAGTGGTGACGGATGGTAAACTAAAGTTAACTTATTTACAGAGAAGAATAACAGCCTTAAAAAGGGAGAGACGGTGGACAATGGATAGAAAAGAAAATCAGGGATAACTGTTAATTAAAGTTAAAGAATAACTCACACTAGCACAACAGTACAATTATTAAATACATAATGCTCTTTTTTGGCTTCTCAGACACGTTTTTCATGAACACAGATATCCTACGGTAGGCGATTGTGTTTTAATGTACTTAGCATTACAGACTTACCGTATTGTGAAACCATTGTTATCATGGAGAATGCGTCTTGATAGTATTGTATTTTGACTTACTCTGTGATTTCCACCCAAGGTAAATGCTATTACAACTGCACCTTGCCTATTGTGGTTCTCTCACTCCCAAAATAACAAAACAAATCTGACAAGGATCCAGAAGACCAACTTTTAGGTGTAATTATATTAGGTTTTTTAATCTTTGATTTCTTGGTAAAGGAAATTAGGTAATAGACAGCCAATCACATGGCAGCAGCTTAGTGCATTTAGACATGTAGACCTGGTCAAAATGGCCTGCTGAAGTTCAAACTGAGCATCAGAATGGGGAAGAAAGGTGCTTTAAATGACTTTTAACATGGCATGGTTGTTAGTGTCAGACAGGCTGTTCCGAGTGTTTCAAAAACTGCTGATCTACTGGTATTTTCCCACACAACTATCTCTAGGGTTTACAGAGAAAGGTCAGGAAAGAGAAAATATCCAGTTGGCGGCAGTTCTCTGGGTTAAAATGTCTCGTTGATGCGAGAGGTTGGAGGAGAATAGAAAGACTGCTTAAGAAAGCAACAGTACAAGTCCTGTCAGCTTAGAACAGGTAACTGAGGCTTCAGTTGACACCGGATCACCAAAATAAAATTGGATAACAGAAGACTGGAAAAATGTTGCCTGGTCGGATGAGTTTCTGCTGTGACATTCAGATGGTAGGGTCAGAATTTGATGTAGAGAACATGAAAGCATGGATTGATCCTGCCTTGTGTCACAGTTCAGGCTTCTGGTGGTGTAATGGTGTACGGGAGTAAATGCCACGGCCTACCTGACTGTTTTTGCTGAGCATGTCTGTTCCTTTATGACCACAGTGTATCCAACCTCTAAAGGCTTTTCGAGCAGGAAAACATAGCATCTTACAAAGCTCAAACTGGTTTTGTGAACACGACAGGGTCGCTGTACACTGGCCTTCTCAGTCGCCAGATCTCAATCCAGTAGATCACCTTTGGGACGCATCGTGGATGTTCAGTCGGCGTATCTGCAGCAAGTGGGTTATGCTGTCATGTCAATGGATGAAAGGGGTTAAACCTGGGACTAGCAAGGTGTATGTAATAAAATGCCTATAGAGCTAATACTTTAACAGTTCATCATATTTTATCAAATGGGGTATGTTTTGTGTATAATTCATTTTCAGGTAAGTGTATGAGGGTAGAAAGTACCATTTGCACCACTGAAATTTGCTGATTTATATGCTGGCATTAAAAAGCAAAGTATGGGAACCTTGAACGGTATTTACCATAATTGAGAAGATATATTCAGCCTATCTATTATCATTAGACTACATTATTTAATAGTAAAAAAGATTAAACAAATTTTCAGGACTGAACACCAGTTTTCTTATCAAACACGAAAACTTGTGAATGCTCATGTTGCATATTTCATGTAGCTTCTCGTCAGAACAACACATAAACAGATGCAGATCCTCTGGAATATACTGCAGTTTATTCATTCTAATTGATGTTTCATCTTAAATATTAAAAACATCAAGTAAAAATGACCACATATATACACAGCAGCAGAAGCAGGAGTTTGGGCTGAACTGAGCAGGACACTGTTGTGCTTTATAAGTTTCTACTTGGCAGGGGACAAAAGATACATTTACCCTCGTTGTACACACACTGGATGTGAAACGAAGCCACGAATACGCTTGAGTGTTAACCTGTCTCTACGTTAAAGGTTTTACATACCCTACTCACCGTAATGTGTCGAGTGCAGCAAATTTCTATCAGTAGTTTTAACAAACATTAACATTTTGTGTCCCCTGAAGAGAAAATAGTGCTTAATCTCTGGGCAGGAAGCCAGCTGCGATGTTCACAGATGCTTTTACACTTTTGTCAGGTCAAATAGGTGTTCAGACATTTTTCTAGCACCACACGATGGTTTGTTGCCAAACAGACAGATGTACCAGCGGCTGTGTGCTGGTGTTAATTTCCCACCCTGTTAACACCTGATGGATGTGCATTAAATCTCATAACAATCCTTGCATCTAATCAAATGTGAGGCTACTACCATGTCGATGTTAGTGCATGTGAAAATAAAGCATCTATGCACTGTACCTATTTAAATGTGTACAATCTATATAGTTAACTCTGCACATAAAGCCATCCTTTTACCCAACAGGACATATTACGTTTCTGTTTCGGTCCACAGGATATCCTGCTGTTGACCCCACCTAAAGCATAGTATTGTCATTTAAATGTAGATATAGGCAAGGGTGATTGGAGCTAACACAACAAATTGAAAGGAGATAGCACACATACAGTACACCTTTAACAAAGACGAACGCACAAAGAAAAGACAAAAGTTTCAAGAAATAAACTCTTTCAGATGGTAACATAAGATATGGAGGATACTGCAGAAGTGAGCCTAATGAAACTACTTGTTGCCTTGAAAGTAAAGGTCTGGAAACTGTGGCATGGTAGTGGCGATATACTGAAGGTCTTTGTAAACATTCTCTGTTCTAGGCCTCGGATTCTGATTGGTCGGTGGCAACGCTGCCATTCAGCTCGCCCAGTCCTGATTGCTCCTGGATGTCAGTCATCTCCCCGACGATGAAGGTCGGCTCCCCTCCTTTGCTGTTGGCCGAGCCGCTGTCTGGCTGCTTGGCCGCCTGGTTGGCCAGAGTGGGCTCTTCATCCAGCCTGCTGGAGATGGACCAGTAGAGATGAGCGTCAAGTCTGGCAGCAGCTAATGACAGCTCTCGTGCTGAGCAGGATGGCGTGTCCACCTTGAGGAAGCAGAAAACTAAGATGAGAATTTCTCTGTTAACTTTTGTGTAGTCCAAAATGAATGGACTGGTTCTTTTATAGCACTTTTCTACTCTGACCACTCAAAGCACTTTACACAAATTGCCTTATTTACCCATTCACTCTAGCACTGTTTGGTATGCTTTTTCACACACATTCATACTCCGATTGATGCGTCAGAGAGGGTTAGTATCTGGAGGTTAGTATCTTGCCCAAAAATACTTGGCATGCAAACTGGAGCAACTAGGAACTGATGATCCACCAACCTACTGATTAGCAGATGACCTGCTCTACCGTCCCGAATGAACCCAAAACTGCAACATAAACTGTAATCGTTTTCTATCTAACTCAAACACACCTGTCCTTGCTGACCTTTTCAGCTTCAGTTTAGATTCAGGTCACAGTATATCATCAGATAATTAGCTTGATTTATTTTAAATTTATTATAATGGTTTAATGATGCCTCGATTGTTTACTTTGCAGCATGTTGGTTAACTTCTATTGTGTTAACATGTTCTATATAAATTGATTTGAATTGACTTTGTAATTGCCATCATGTATTCGATAAGTTAGAGTTGACACATATAGTTCCATTTCAGTATTTTCCGTTTTAGTATATTAGCTTTTGGGGTGGCCCTTATATGTAGAAAAAAGTGCTTGTGTGAATGGCTAAAAATGAGTCATCTTATATAAAGTGCTTTGAGTGCTCAAGTACAGTAGAAAAGTGCTATATACGAGCCAGTGCATTTATCTTCCATAGGCTTTAAGAACATCAAAGCACCAGACGCTGCTTTACAGCATCTGTATTTTGATTTCACATATCAAAGAAGCAGCAGCAGAGAATTTCAAGCAACTTCCACCTGATAGCGCTCACCTTCAACCACCCAAACAGTGTCCTATGTTTCTGAAGTTTCTATTTTGATCTAACTATGCTTTTAACATTTGTCATTTTGTTTGGAAATGGATGCCACCAAGCAAGCAGGAAACATTTATATATATTAAACTTTTACACAGACATAAATAGCAAAGTGCTTTAGAAAAGGCAATAACAGGATGTACAAAACTTAACTCAATTTATAAAATAATTAAAAGGAAAGTTAACAAAACAAACAGCATACATTAGCAAAATGGTAAAAAAAATAAATAAAAATAAAATAAAATAAATAGACAGATATTTTTTCATTGCAGTTTGAAAGCACACTTTAAAAATGTATTTATTATCCAATGATCACTATGTAACTGAATTACAGACAATGTTGGTAAAATGGCAAGAGCAAGTACTGCAGGACTTATTTTAGCGCAATGGCTTGAGAAGACAATGTCTACTGGCTGGTCTGACATTCTGATGTCATCATAATAACATTTAGAACTTTTATTTTAACACCACATCCATTAATCTTCTGTGTGGTCTTCCTCTTTTCCTCCTGCCTGGCAGGAGCATTTTCAAATTCCTTTGTCCACTATATCCCATCTCAACCTTGTCTCCTAAAATGCTCAGCCTGAACTGTCCCTCTGATGGTCTCATTTCTAATCCTGGCCGTCCTGGTCACACCCAGTGAAACTCTTATCATCTTCAACTCTGCCACCTCCACCTCGGCCTCCTGTCTTTATGTCAGTCCCACTGTCTCCAAACCATACAGTATAGCAGGTCTCACTACCATCTTATAAAAACCTCCCCTTTCACGTATTCCACTCCACCCTGCCTGCACTCTCTTCCTCATCTTTCTTGTGCTTTGTCCATTGCTTGCATAGTTGACCCCTAGGTATTTAAATTCATCACCTTCATTACCTCTACGCCTTGCATCTTCACCTTTCTGCCTGCCTCCCCACAAATAACAACTTCTTCTGTGAACAGAATAGAGACTCTGGCATGAACTCATCTGTCAGCCTGTCCATCACCACTGCAAACAAGAAGGGGCTCAGAACCGAGCTGACATAATCCCACCCCCACCATGAACCCATCTCTCACGCCTCATCATTGTCTCACTGTCTTCATATCAAATTACTTTAATGGATCCTTACAATTTTCCCTCTGTCAGCGCCACCACAACCATAAACCACCATCTACTTTTCCATAATCACATATCTGCAAAACTAAAGACATTGCTATCAGACTCAACTATGCATTGTGTCTACTGCCAGTCAGTAACATGTTAATATGCTAAACATCAACATGTCACTTTGGGCATATTAGCATGAAGACCTTAGGATTTAGCTCAAAGTATTACTGTGTCTAAGTACAGCCTGACAGTTCTGCCAGCTTAAATGCGAGTTCCTAATCTTTTTAGTGTAATCTGCCTCATCCACTTCTACAACTCTGACTGCATTATATTATTTTAAAGACATCTGTTTTCTCAGGCTATTTTAAACCATTTGATATATAAATTGTCTGTTATTTTCAGTAAATTTAATCCAAAATAACAAAACTAGTTAAAAACTTATAATCTTATGACAATCTGTGTGATTTTGCTTTGGCAAAAACATCTTTCCATAGAGCCAAAAGTTCCTTTATGCAGAAAAAAACCTGCAAACTTGAACATGAATCAAACTTCACCATATTTTCTGTGTTTGTCTGCTCACTTCAGTGCTCACTTCAGTTAGTATTTCTGTTTATATTTTTAAAGACTCATTGCATTAGGCTACAAATGCCCACGTATGTAGCACATGTCCATGTAATGTACAGTCCACATCTCTACAAAAATAAACATGAAATAAATACTTTAGTCAGAGTTCCTACACATCCCAGCATGCTTTTCAACAACCCCAAGAGAATGTGAGAATTCAGCTGCCAGTTACACGTGTAGGTGGAGACAGGAATAGGGATAACAGACAAAGAGTAGATATAATTTTTTCTATCTCAATAATCTTGGTACTTCTAGAAGAATTGTTGCTTAGTTCAGATGATGAATTATAGAAAATTGTCTTTTTTCTTAAACTCTGAGGAACTAACAGTGAAGCCTTACATTTGTGTAGCTATTTTACTCTCAAGCTGTACTGTTCATTTGCTTCCTTTGTTCAGTTTTAGTTCATTTCATTACTTTATCCCAATAGGAGTTCTCAAGATGGCATTTCTAATGTTCATGTCAGGAAGGTTCCTTTACTGATCTTCACCTTTTACCTGGTGGCCAGGACTTAGCCCACAGGGCATTTGAAAAAAGGGACATGTGCCTACCCTCCTGTAGGTCCACCACCTGCAGGAGGTGCCATAGGGTCAGAGACCCTGGTGGACCGATCCCTGGCTACAGGGTCTAGCGATTGGGACATGGAACATCACCTCTCTGGTGGGGAAGGAGCCTGAGCTAGTTCTCAGGTTGAGAGGTACCGGCTAGATATAGTCGGCTCACCTCAATGCACGGCTTGGGCTCCAGACTCTGTCACAGTCTGGAGTTGCCCGTGGAGAGAGGTGGCAGGTTAGAGTGGGTATCTTAGTATCCCCTAGGCTTGCTGCTTGTACGTTGGGGTTTTTCCCGGTGGATGAGAGAGTTTGTTCCCTACGCCTTCAGGTTGGGAACAGGCCTGACTTGGGACATGATCCAAATGGATCATGTTAAAGAAGGAGTCCTATCAGGCTTGGTTAGCCTATGGGCCTTCGGAGGCAGCCAGTAAGTACCTATAGGCCAAATAGATCGCAGCTCAGGCAGTGGCCAAAGCAAAAACTTGGGTGTGGGAGGAGTTTGGAGAGGCCATGGAAAAAGACTTTTGGACTGCCTCAAAGAGTTTCTAGCAAACTGTCAGGCAACTCAGGAGGTGAAAGTGGTGCTCTACCTGCACCATGAATAGTGTGGGTGGAGCGCTGCTGACTTCAGCTGAAGATATTATCAGGCGGAGGAAGGAATACTTCGAGGACCTTCTTAATCCCACTGACGCGTCTTCCGTAGAGGAAGCAGAGCCTGGGGACAAGGGGGATGATTGATCCATCACTGAGGCAGTTAAACTCCTTGATGGCAGAGCCCCTGGGGTGGATGAGGTTAGCCAAGAGTTCCTGAAGGCTCTGGATGTTGTAGGGCTGTCTTGGTTGACATGCCTCTATGATGAATATGACCGGGGACCGGAGGGTGTGCTCCAACTATAGTGGAATCACATTCCTCAGCCTCCCGGGGAAAGTCTATGCCAGGGTGCTCAAAAGGAGAGTCTGTCCGTTAATTGAACCTCAGATACAGGAGGAGCAATGCGGTTTTCATCACTGGACCTGGACTCTTTACCATCTCGAGGATACTTGAGGGTGCAGGGGAGTTTGCCCAACAACCCCTACAAGCCATTCCATCCTCACACAACCGTTGCAATAGGTTGGTCCATATAGCTGGCAATAAGTCAGACTCGTTCCTGGTGGGTGTTGAACTGGGTGTTGAATCAATTCTGTTCATGATTTTTATGGACAGAATTTCTAGGCATAGCCAAGTGGCGGCATGCATCCACTTGGGCGGTCTCAGAATCTCGTCTCTGTTTTTTGCGGAGGATGTGGTTCTGTCGGCTTCATCAAGTGATAGCCTCCAGCTTGCACTGGAGCAGTTTACAGCCGAGTGTGAATCAGCACCTCCAAATCTGAGGCCATGGTTCTCAGCCAGAAAAGGGTGGAGTGCCCACTCTGGGTCAGGGACGAGTTACTGCCCCAAGTGAAGGAGTTTTGTTCATTAAGTGAGAGGAGAGGGCAGCGGGAGGTCGACAGACGGATTGGTGCGGATGCTTATTGTTAATTATTTTTACTTCAGATATGCAGAAAGCTTTAATAAAGGAATAAAGTGGAACATCTCTTAATAGGGAAGAGAAAATATAAAGATTTAACTTCACCATTTATTTTAAATTATTTCTAGCCTTAGGATTTAAGTGGTAACTTTCACATGCTTGTCCACATATAGAGCCTGCATATAACAAGACAAGAAGAAAACATCGAGATGAAACCAAATGAGTACTTTGTAGCCCATCCTAAGGACAGTCATCCACTGTGACATTTTGAAGTGCCTTACTCAAAGTGAAGCAGGTTCTCTGAACACTACTGTTCTCTTTCCTTCACCTTATGATGTTTTCCGTCATAGCCAAGCAAACGTTCTTCCATAACTAGAGACTATTTTAAAATAAATTATACTGTTAACAGAAATTTTGAAAACCAATATAACCACTAAGAATATTTGGAATACTTTAAGATTTCTGTGAGTAAATTTAAACACAAATTCATGCAGTCCTTGGCTATCTGCTTGTTGATCATGATTAGGAAAATTGAGGTGAGATTTTCTGTTAAATAGTAAATTATATTTTAAGACAGACCCTGAGGCACTTCATCTTCATGAGGTACACATACTTATAAGAGAATATTTTACTAGACATGCATGTTAGGTTAACTGGTGATTCTACATTGGCTTTAGGTGTAAATCAAAGCATCAATCTTTGTCCACCCCTTTGTATAACTCTGCGAAAGACTGGCGAGCTGCCCAGAGTGTACCCCGTCTCTTTCCCAATGACACCTGTGATAGGCTGGACGGATGAAATATTCGTGTGCAACAAATCATGCTGTGCTTTATTAGCTTGCCCCCATCACATCTTCTTCAAGAGACATTACCTCAAATGTGTGGTGAAAGGCTCCATAGTCGACGTCAAAGAAGCCCTCTGCCAGCGACATCATTGGGCTGAACCTGTGACCCCACAACAACTCCTCTGCAAGATACGAGCTCCTCGCCTGGCATGTCATCCCTGCATGCACAAACAGATGGATGACTATAGAGATTCATAATACACATTTTCCCTCACGGCATTTGTTCTGGTCTGTGTGATAAATGATTTGATATTAACTGGATTCGCTGTGCCTGGCTATGGCAAAGCAGAAGAGTAAAAGCACCACACCAAGAATTCTTACACAAACATAATTCATTTACCCATTTAGTCACAAACAATTTCACTGGCAAGCTGTCGTTGTAAGGATGTTCTCTGCAGCAGAGTTATGACTGTCAGCTATGTCTTTGTAACATAGCGCTCTGACTAAGGGAATCAATATTTGGTGTAGGCGGAGAGGCCACCTTTACCTCACAGATACACATCCTGAATAGCTCCGATACACTGAGTTCTTGCTAAACTGTGAGGAAACTAGTAGAGTATATCATCCTCTCAGAATGAACCTGACGTAAGGCGATATAAGAGAGGGATAAGGGAGAAAAGATAAACACAGCCTTCCAGGGTGCTTGTTCCTATCAGACATATTATATTATATCAGACATATTAAAATATTTGATTTTGTAGATTTAACACAAGGCTTCAGTTAAAACAATCCTAAAAACAGCGCGTGTTAAACTCTGCAAACAAGCATATAATATTTGGAACATCCCAGCTCGTGCAAATTACTTTGGGAATGAATATCCTATAAATCCAGATGTACTTAAGACTAGCAGGAGAAAGTATAAACATACTTTAGTGTACTCCTATATTGTTTAACTTCCACAACTCTTTTATGTCTCTAAATTATCTACCTTGTGGCCTCGGTTTGTCTTTTATATTTGGTGCTATTGTTTAGCACCTTGTTCATCACTGTTGTTTTTTTTAAAGTGCTTTATAAATTAATATGGTATGGTATGGTGAAATTATATATTTTTATGATTTTTCAAGAGGATTAGTTTTGCTTTTCCTTATTTCTTTTCTTGCATACTGTTAAAGTTAGGATCTTTACAAGTAATCCCTATGAGCCAAAAGTTCAGACTGCTCCGTACACTTTCTTTAAAACTGTTTTTTTCTCTTAACTTTGTATGACATCAAGGAGGAGGGATTAATATAGACTCTGCCTGTATTCACTTAATACTTAGTGTGTAGCAGCTATGTATTGAGTATGAGTATTTTGTTACCTATCCCATCATGCATTGTCTGTTTTTTGCTAAAAACGTAGTAGGACGAGAGGAAAGATGGCAGCAAATCAAGGTAGGAACTGCCACTAAATATTTGCATTTATTCGTTTAAGAAAAGTTGCTTAGTGTATTCTATATTTGTGACAAAAATGCAGTAGTAGTAGTAGTCTGTAGTTATTCATCTAGCAGACTCGGTTCCAATATTGTGATGACATAAAGTCCCAATAGTGTCCGAAATAGTTTTTTTATTTTACTGGATGGATGGATGGATGGATGGATGGATGGGTAGGAATCCCTTCCCATCTGTTTCCAAGGGGCAGCCAAATAGAAGAAATTAGCTAAAGGAGGGTTGCATGTTGTACAGTTTCCTTGTGTATGTGTGGATTCTCTCTGGGAACTCCAGCTTCCTCCCACAGTTCAAAGACATGGATGGGGTTAAATTAATTGGTGATTCTAAATCCCTGCAACTACTGGGATCCACTTCACGACAATGAATTAAATAAGCGGAAGAAGATGGATGGAATCTGTGAATCACACGAAGCCACTCTGGCAGAGGCTAAAAATAAAAATATGGCGCTGGAAATATATAGCATAATAGGTCCACTTTTACTGATGATTTATCAAGAGTGAGTAAGCACAGCAGGGCTCTGTGATTTGCCCAAGGGTAGATGAGTCTCCAGTTTTAAACAGTTTGCTTTCTGTTGGGGTAACATCAGACTGCAGATTGCTAGACTGTGACTTCTAGGTTTTTGTCATTTCTTGTGCATACATGGAAATGAGTTTCTCCTTATTTTTTTTTGTTCAATGTTTTAATTTAATCTAAACTACTAAACCAGATGATTTGTTTATTTACTATTTACTTGCTGATTTATTATAGGACCTGGGGCTAGATTTAATTAACGGGGCAAAATAATGTATGAGCGCAATCCCCAAAATAGCGCTCAGTGCTGTGGTTAGTTTTAAGGGTGATTTAAAAAGCTTGCAAGGTTTCTACCCACAGGTGGAGTCTCTTCATTTTAAAATCAAGGACAATAAATAAAACATGTCGCAGATGTTTCTTAATTTGGTGCCTTCTCACCAGTGGCCTCCACCATTCCTTCTAGGATGACCACAATCTCAAAGTCTTCTTTCTCTAGCTGGGCCTGCGACATGTCCCAGAAGGGTGAACGTGCGTCAATCTCATGGGAAATCACCAATGGTGAGACCAGGAAGAGACGATCATCGCCCGTCTCAAAGCCCACACTGATGTCTGTCTGATCCAGAGGGATGAACTCACCTGGAAGAGCCAATAAAGTGGAGATGAGGAGAGAGGTTGTACCTGGAAGCTCAGGTTTAAAATGACAGAATACTAGAAAGACACAAAAGAGATCTTAGAATGAGCGGTTCATATGGCCAAGTATGTTATTATTATTATTGTTATTATATACTGGGCCATTTGATTTTTCAATTGGTGTAGTTGTTACAGTTTTTGTCACCAAAGGAAGAAAAAGAAAGATTCATTATTAACTGTCTCACCCTCCTGAGTCTGCTTAGACTTGATGAGTTTGGCCCTGATGTTGGCCCCCACAATGTGGGAACTTCGAAGGTCTCCCACCCTGAACATCAGGCAGAGCTTGTCGTCTCTCGGTGAGATAACAGCGTGTTTGGAGAACACCAGCGTCTCGGCTCGTTTGTTAGGCTGCGAGATCTTTACAAACATGCAGCCCACCTGGACAGAGAGGAAGGAACAATGTGAAACGTGGGCCCTGCTAAAAAGTCAAAGCCACAGGGAGCCTTGCACAAAGTAGAAAAGCAGAGGATTATTATGAAAGGAACAATATGTCTTGGTGTTTATAACAAACACATCAGCTAAAGAGCTGAATAATTCTGGTGTAGTCTGCACATCTGGAACACATTCATTGTGGCCGCTGAATACAAACTAACCTTGATCATTTTTCAGAAGAGCTTGCTATTGCCAGTTTTTCTTGTTTAAAAAGATTGGTGACACTTGAGTTAACCCCAGACTCAACTGTTTTTATATGCATAGTAAAACAGCCCACGCTACGTGTACATCAGTTGTTAATTTGGAACATTTCCAGCTCCCAAACATGCATAAACATGATTCAGCCTGGATGTCGGAGTGTGAATTCATCCTCATCAAAAGAGTGCATACACTGTGCAAAAAAAAATTGAGCTTCATCAGCATTTTCTGTGTAAATATTCTTTTTTTAGGAAGAATACCATCTGCATATAATTTGCGTCATTATGGCTCCACCGTATTTGTGCATTCAATCTCCTCTCTAAGCTAAAAAAAAACAGCGTATCATTATTTTATTTGATTCAGCTGAGCTGACAGGAAGCTTCCTTTTAAGCAAACAGACTCGGGTCAAACAGAAATTGCAGGCACAAAAGGAGTTAGCTGAATTTGAACACTGACTCAGAAGTTCAGAAGCTTATTTTTCATTTTTCGTTTGTTTCTCTAATCTGACTTCCTGCTTTGCTGAAACACATCTGATAAATTGTTTGCTACATATGTTACACTCCTGTCTACATCGTAATTAATACATAATCAGATAACAAATCATCACAGATGTCAGCAGTATTCATTCTAAATATGAAAACGTCTATTTAAGATTCTTATATCCCAAAATTACTGAGAATATTCACTTTGGCACTGCGTGAATTTAAACTCATGTTTAATAGGAGATAGGAAGGGAAGTCCCAATTGCAGGACATGCACCTGGTTTAAATATTGAAAAGGAAACTTGTAATGTTACAAAGACCAAACAAAAACACAAAGTCCAAAGGGCATCCATCCATCCCATTCTTTACCACTTATCCGATTCAGGATCACAGGAAAGCTGGAGTCGATCTTAAACAGACAGTCATATTTACACAGAAGACTGATGGGAAACTGAGACACCTTTACCTTTAGAGTAAAAGAAGGAGCAAGTGAAAGACAGGACATGAAGACAGAGGCAGGGCGACACAGAATGGAGGGGGAAAAATGCTCAAATAGAAACACATTGGGGCAAAACAGAACCAACAAATATAACAAAAAACATAATTTATCAGAAAGTGAATGTGTGAAAGTCTGAATAATCATATCCTCCGTATAGCTTTGAATTCCCATGTTATTGTGGTGGAGGGGTTTGCGCGTTTCAGTCATCCTGCAAGGAACAGCTGGCTCGGGAACGACTTACTTTCCCCCTGGATAAGCTACAAGAGGTGCCTGGGGTGAGAGAAGTCTGCTTAGACTGCGAACTGAACCCAGGTAAGGGGTACGAAATCGAGAGAAGGATGGATGGATTTTCTACCAGTCAAGCTGCTCACCATGAAGGCATTAACCATCGATCCCAGTATAGCCTGCAGCAGCAGCAGCATTGTGCCCACCGGACACTGGTCGGTGATGACACGGTGACCATAGCCAATCGTGGTCTCGGTCTCAATGGAGAAGAGGAAAGCCGAGATGAAGCCATTGACATTGTTCACGCATGGCGTCCACGTCTCATCCTCCAGATGGTCGAGATCACCCCTTGGGAAGAGGAGAAGCAGAATGTGTGAGAAAGGGAAGGCGGGAGGTGACAAAGTGGGTGTCAAGAGGGAAAAATAGACTGAGAGCGAAAAGATTTATATTTTTAGACTGGAGGTGCAGAAATATATAGATGACGACTCATCTCACCATTTAAATTTTCCACCACCTTGCAGCTAATTCCTGTAATGAATAGAAGCAATCCTGTTCATCAGATTTAAACATGGTGCTTAAGCCAACATTTATGCTGTCACTTCTTGCCGAGGCTGCAGAAACCCGCCACTTTCATCATATATCATCACGCGCAACTTGCTCTCAGCATCTTTTGAGGGTTTTTTTCAATCCTGTGCCACTAAGAATCTGCAGAATTTCTGTTCTAACACACACTACACACACTAATGTCCCCGATTAACACAGCTCCAGCCAGAGAGGGAGCGCTAATTAGCGAAAGTGGTGTTAGGTCATTTATATAATCTATGACTTTTATTGACCTGTGCTGGTGACAAAGGGATTGCAGCAACACTGACAGCTTTCTGGCACAAAACTGAATGGCCTGCAATTGATATAAAAAAGGGTCACAATTTTTATGAGACAAATACGTTAGTTAATTAGAGCAGAGATCCAGCAGTCACAGCTCATGAAGAGGCAGCACATCATGATGAAATACGCTGTAATATTAATACTGCTTTGTCATCTGCTTTTTTGGCTGAGAAAGTAGCTTCATTTTGGCCTTTATGGTAGATGTGTAAAAATCTAATGCTCACTTAAAGAATGGTTGGACTTTGGGGGAAATACGTTGAAAAGATCAATAATGTTCTCATAGCTGTCTGCTAAATATGATGCCGCACCGAGAAGGCAGTCAGCTTAGTTTAGCACTAAGCTGTCAAACAAGAAAAGAGCTAAAATAAATTTCCCTGCCATCCCCACTGAAGCTCCCTGATTAGCACAGTACATCTTATACAGTAAATCGCTTCAATTTTTGCACTCGTTAAAGCAAAGCACCAAATTTATAAGCAAAATTATGTTTATAACGTTAAATTCTGCATTTTTGGAGTTATTACATGGACTTGAATTCAAATTAATTGCAAACATAAATCCATGTTTATGCTTTCTCTGATGATTACAGATCTAAAAGAGCTCCGAATGGCTTTGATTAAAATTGAATTAACCTTCATTTTAAAGTGAATGTTAAGCAAACCACTACATCACAGCCAGAGAACAAAAATACATGTATTTTTGTTTTTTAATGCAAATTGACACAATTGTCGCAACACAATGTCCATTCCGGTTAATAACATTTGTATGAAATTCTGAATGCTCCAAACTTATTTCTACATCAAAGGGCAAAGGGCAGTGGCACAGCAAGAAGAGTCTGGCTGTGAATCTGCTTGTTGAGGAGTTTGCAGAGGTGACAAGTAGGAAGAGATGTTCTTTTACTTTTTAGTGAAATTATGTCTTTTCAAGTAACTCAAAAACAACTCTTTAGCTACATACATACAGTGTTGTTTACATTTCTGTCCAACTGAGATTTTGCTGGATGGGATCACATAAACATAAAGATGGTCTTTTTTTTTTCTAACTCTAGATATGAAAAGACAATTTCCCAAAACAAGAAACTTTAATGTGAGGATTTGTTGTCAGAAAAAAGCACACAGATAAGGGAAAATCCTGTTTTTGGTCATAATGTGTTGCTACCATATGAAAAGATAAAGTTTAAATTAGGTCCCATATTCCTGATATCACTTGGATTCAGAATAGGATCTTATGGATCAGGACTTAATCTGTGGGAAATGATCATTTGATGCCCTGCTGACTTTGTAAGTTTGCTCACTTACAAAGAAATGAACAGTCTCTAACCTTTATGGTATTTTCATTGTAATGGAGACAGAATAACAACTAAAAAACAAACAAACAAAAGTTATAAAGTCATTTGCATGTCACTGATTGAAATAAATATTTGATCCTCTGCAACTAACCAGAATTGTGGCCTCCACAGATTGGCTCTGTGCCCATGTAGAACAGATTGCAATCAATCAATCAATTACAGATACTCCTGATCTCAACTCATTAGGTGTATAAAACACATCTGTCTACAGAATCAATTTCTCCCATTCAGGCATCTCCACCACAAGACAAAGAGGCTGTCAGGGACAAAATTGTAGATCTGCATAACGTCTGGTATGGACTATAAGACCAGCAAGAAGCTTGGGGAGAAGGTGGAAACTGTTGGTATGAATATTCAGAAATGAAAGAAATATAAAATGATCAATCAGACCAATCTTGCCTCATGGGGTAAAGATGAAAGGTGGTGCATCAACACAAAACTACATGGAGGGAGCTTAATGAAGGCAGTTGAGAGCACAGTGACCAAAAGCACCACTGGTAACACTACAACACCACGAGGTCCCCCTGCTCAAGAACACGCATGTACAAGCCCATCTTAAGTTTGCCAGTGAATATCTAAATTATTGAGAGAAATCTTGGGAGAAATTGCTCTTGTCAGATGATACTAAAATCAAGTTTGTCATCAACTCGACCTGTCATGTTTGGAGAAAGAGAAATGCTAAGTATGACCAAAAGAGCACCATCCCCACAGTCAGGCATGGAGGTGGAAGCATTATGCTTTGGGGCTGTTTTTCTCCTAAGGGTACAGGATGACTTCACTGCATTAAGGGGCAAATGGACGGTGCTATGTACTATAAAATCTTGGACAAGAACCTCCTTCCCTCAGCCAGAACACTGAAGTTGTGTCATGGATGAGTTTTCCTGCATGATAATGACGCAAAACATACCACAGAGGCAATAAATTAGTGTCTGCTGAAGCACATTAAGATCATGGAGTGGCCTAGCCAGTTTCCTAATTTCAAACTATAGAAAATCTCTAAAGGCAGATGAAGCTTGGCGTTGTTAAGCGGCAGCCAAGAAGCGAAAATGATTTAGAGAGTTTCTGTAAAGAGCAGTGGGACAAAATCCCTCCAGAGATGAGTGAAAACCTGGTGGCCAACTATGAGAAACATCTTACTGCTGTGTTTGCCCACAAGAGTTTCTCCACTGAGTGTCATGTCTGATCAAATACTCATTTCACTCAGTGCAAATCATGCAAATCAATGTATAACGTTTATTTCTGAAATTTTCATTGATGTTCTGTCTCTCACCATTAAAATTAACCTACTGTAAAAATTAAAGACAGTTCATTTCTTTGCAAGGTAGCACACTTACAAATTCAGTGGGAGATCAAATGGTGATTTCCACACTGCAAGAGATCCAAATACATTAGTGCACATGACTTTATCTTAAATCTTACCTGCAGTAGGCGATGAGGTACCAGATAGCTCCGAAGAACAGCCATGTTACAGCGTAGGCCATGACAAAGACGAAGAGCGAGCAACGCCAGTTAAGGTCCACCAGAGTGGTGAAGATGTCCGTCAGGTATCGGTAAGTCTCCCGCATGTTACCATGCTGCACATTGCATCGACCGTTCTTCTCCACGTAGCGCTGTCTCTTACGGCGAGTGCGGGCTGGTGAAGGGCAGAGACAGAAGAGAAGGGGCACGATTAGAAATCTGTGAGGCTAACAAATGGGAGGAAAAGTGCCATCGCCTTTTGATCCTTTACAGTGTTGAAGACAACTCTTTATTGTTCCATTAAACACTTTCAAAAACATGAGGCTCCCTTTCTGAAATGTTTTGTTTTTAAAGCTACAACTCTGACTGCAGTCAGACGATGAGAATTGGATGAAGGCACTTAGAGAGACGTGAGCATAAACACAGGGAGGTAGCAAGGGACAAAACTACTGAGGGAGATCCAGCGTGGCTCAAAGGAAAGTCAGACTGGTGAAGAAGGGAAAACATAAATGAAAAATGACAGGTGAATAAAACAGAGCAGATGAAGTGCGACGGGACAACATCATCAAACGCTTGGAGAAGAAAAGCTATAACACTGGACTTCATCTGTGTTTTGTTTTGTTTTATAGGCTTTTTACTGTGGATGCACCAAGCCAGAACTGAAATTATGACACTATACCGCTATCACATACACTTTAATCAATGAATATCAATCATTGTGCATGCTACTCAAGCTATGGAGACTTATTTTAAGGTAAAACAAAATCTGCCTTTTCTGCGAAAAAGGTCTGGCTCTGCTTTGTAGGATTTTTGTCCTTTGCGATGATGACATCAATTCTTGATCACAAGTTGGAGTTAAAACACCAAAGGGTCATATAAACTGCACATTTCCCTAGTTCCCTAGTTAGGCTTTCTTTCTTTTTATTCTATGAAGATGTACGGCAAAGACTGGAGCAAACAGAGCAGAGCTTAATGAGCAAGACTGTCAAAATTGCTGAGGGGTGAAGCTCTGCAGTATGGTCTAAATTAGAAAAGATTCACTACTACTACTGCGAGACAGAAGAGGGTGCAGGGCTGAATGGAGAAAATGTTCATCCAGACTCCGGAGTAAGTCAATATCTCTAAATCTCTGGAGATTTTTATCAGATACAAAAAGATTAATGGTGATGCGTTTCAGTCTGGTTGAACTGCAGGTCCAGAAAGAAGCCCTAACATTTAAAGAACATAGTGAGTGCACTGTTCCAAACAGAAGGGGGATCAAGGACAAGATGTCATCTTGAGAGTCACTCACCCCACCCGAACCGTCCCCTCTCCTTCTCCGTCCCCTGTGTCTTCTTCCTGTGCTGATTAGCATTGGCTTCCCGCTCGGCCAGCTTGGACTGAAACGATCTCTTGACCGGAGCCGAGTTCGGAAGGGAAGAAGTCGTCTCTGTGGTGACGACGTGGCCCAGCTCCTCCGATACATTGAAGACTCCCGTGGAGGCTGTGACCTCCGTGGCCACCTCCACTTCTTCGCTCTCCACCTTCTCCTCCACAGGGAGCGAGAGCGAGTCCGGACGGGAGGGGAAGATGGAGTTCTCCAGAGCCATGGTCTATGTCTGTGTGTGTGTGTGTGTGTGTGTGTGTGTGTGTGTGTGTGTGTGTGTGTGTAAGCGTGTAAAGAGTATTAATGTGTTATTGATATCCTCCCTAAGGCAGAGTCTGTCCAGTACCTATTGACTGAACCATTTGTTTGCTTGTCTGAAGCCTGGAATAAAGCAGAAGAACACAATGATCTGATCAAATGAAACAATGGAATTGATTATCTGTTTTACTGTCACAATAATTCACTGTCAAATGATTTCTTTAAAGAAACAGGACCTCCTCGCAGGAGTGCTTGAACTCTGATGTTGCTATAATAAATTCTAAAAAACCTATAAATAAATGTGTATCCTTTTTTGTGCTTTTATTACTATTATCAAAGTCTCATTTGAAGTCTTTTAATAATAAAATAAAGGAATAAGTCCTTATTTTCAGATTGAATATGGATAACTTTGAAAGTCCTTGGAAATTAGACACAATGGAAGAATAAATTAGTTCTCTGAAAGACCCCCTAATCCTGATGCACGACATGGCATATGCATATCAGAGCCACTTTAACTGGTCTGTATGTTTCATAAAAAGCCTCAGGCTAGGAGTGTGTGTGGCCCAGACGTGTGTGTTGTATAAGTGCACTTAGTGCTATTTTAAATATGCTGGATTTATACAGCAGGCCTGTTGAAATAGTCTTACATAAGTCCTATATAAGAAGCTGAGATAAATATATACATGGATAACGAGACGTGATGAAATATTTACTCAGTAAAATGGAGTCCTAGTCCTCTATAGCCTTGGATGATGTGCGTCCATTTGGACAACTGGCGGATTGGACGCCAGAGGAGACTGATGGTGACAGTCAAGATGACGCACTACGCCTGATGGATGGATCAGAAATAGCCTCTGTTAAAGAGTGTCTGTGAGCCGGCAAGAGGGCTACAACCAAACAGCTCAGCTACGGTTTGGTTTAATGTCACACAGACCAAAGATAAACGAGTAAAATCCTACCTGCTCAGGGCACCAACTTGTAGATGTGTAAGACCCGGATTGGGCAGATGTTTTGCCATAAGAACGGCGAAAATCGGGTCCAAGAACGAGCCAGGATTCGCAACCTTGGTTCAATTACACCCATTTCTGGTATTTACGAGCGACGCAGCATAATCAGTCCACTCTTGTTCGCTTTTCCTGGAAAACAAAGACCACCTCGATCCGACCGCTCAGTATTCACAAAAAAATAAAAAGCGGACAGCCCAAGCTAAAGACACACACACACCCAAACAAACCCGAAAAAAACCCAGTTCAAGTACTCTGATTAACGATAAGGCTTTTTCAGAACATGTGTCTGGCAGTGGATGTGCGAAATGGAGGCAACAGGATAATAACCCGGCAGCGCGGAGAGCTCCATCATCTGTGTATCTGATGGAGTCGGTCAGGTGTGGAGCGGTAGAGGATGCTGTCATCAGCCCAGCCCCTATCAAGCCTGCCTGCTTGTTTGCCTGCTTGCCTCAGACGCTTCTCATTTCCACAACAGAAGGGACAGTCCTCTCTCTCCTCTCGGTCAGACCCTCAGCATCTGCAGAGTTCACTGATGGGGAAATTAAAGGTCTTTGTGATGCAGTAACAATGCAAAAATGCAGAAACATAAACATATAGATTGGATGTAATAAAGCTCATTGTATATGTCATTTTAAATATGGTCTGATTCTGATGCAATCCTTTTTATGGCTTTTCCATAATAACATTATTATAACTATTATTATATCAGACTCCTTGTTAAAATAATTCACTAATTAAAAAATTCCGCTTATAGAGGAAGATACAGTCCTACAACATTGTATCACAATGATATCAATGACTTGATCATAATTAGCATTATTCTCACTAACCGCTATTTATCCGCCAGCCTCCAGGTGGCGGTATATGTGTCCATGAAGCCGGTAATCAGTTGGTCTCTTCAGGCAGTGTGATCAGTAGTCTGCCCTCCTTTTCCAAAATGTCGGTGTTCGGGCCAGTTGTGAAAATTCATCCCGTCGTTCTCGCTTCTATCTGCGACTCTTACGAGCGAAGAAATGAGGGAGCGAGTCGTGTGATTGGAACCCTTTTGGGTAAGTAAAAAGACAATATGTTTGTCCTGCGCCGCTTGGACCAACTTCGCACGAAACCAGTTGCCGCATAGCTGCTTTTAGCTTAGCTGCTAACACATGCTGGTTCAGTTCAGCAGCTGGCTAGCATTAGCTACTGTTAGTTAGCTAGCGGCATCACTCGTAACAGCTGGCCGCCCACTCAATTGTTCATATAGTTAAAAATTTAGCAAATCATCTGGACTTTTTTCCATTTTGGTGGGGTTTGCACTCATTTCATGCTTAGCAACAGGAAAAGATCGCTGTTCTTATAGCTGATGTTAGCGCTTGTTACTGTCTCGATTTAAGGGAGAATCTTCTTGTTTGCTAACTTACAACGAAGCTGCTCGTCGCTATAACAATATAATGTAAGAACTGAAACATTTGCTTTTTTCAGGTACTATTGACAAGCACTCTATCGAGGTGACCAACTGCTTCTCTGTCCCCCACAATGAGTCTGAAGATGAGGTATGTTACTAAACTCTTTATTTGCAGCTAACATAATTTTATCTATTGTTAATGTTAAAGCCAAGTGGAAAGGGCCAATAATACAGTAGCCATTCCATATCGGCCATCGAGTAATAAGCAAAGGGTCACAAGAGACGAAACCGACATTCAGCAAATAATCTAAAGAATAACGCATTATTCAGTTAGAAATATCCGAAACTCGAAGAGTCATGAATTAGAATCTTAGGAGCATCAATAAAGCAAAAGATAACTAAAATTTATCAAACTTTTGTGTGTGTTTGTGCTTTTGTGTTTTTATTTAGATGAGTCTGGGTTTTTAAATGTCCATTAAGGTTTTAATTTCGATATGGCTGCTAAATACCAGGCTGAATAAATTCCTGGTAGTTTTTCTAAATGGCTGCTGAGGCTACATGGCTACATAATTTCCTTAGGGATTAATAAAGTATTCTGATTGTGATTCTTCCTGTTATAAGAAGTTCTTTTCTGGATATGATCTGGGTCACTGTAGCGATACTTCATTTTGATATTTGTAATAGTGTTTCAAAGCACTACTTTTGAGTAGCTGAGTAAACAATAGAAACAACCCCCCTCAGAAAACTGTAGGTGGTGTTATGCTATCAGGTATGGGGTGGGGACTAAATCATTAGTTTCTAGGGGTTTTTTTCCAGACTCACAATGGGTTTATGAGGGGCGACTATGTAAGTCTTATGCATCCCCATTTACTTAAGGCAAAGAGTCTGTGTTACCTTACTGGGTAGAAGTTTGTACATTTGCCTGTTCTTTTTTTAAATTTTTGTTATTTGGTAAAGAAAACTGCATTTATGAAAAAGTCCTTTCTTTGATGGTTGCCAAAACAAGAAAAACCCTGTAATCCAGATGGACTGCTCTACAGTAATACTCTTTTATAATAGTAATACTCTGAGTTCTTTTGTGGGTATGATCTGTGCCATTGTAGCAGAAACTTCATTTTGATATGTGTAATGATTTTGCAAAGCACTACTTTTGGCAAGCTGAGTAAACAATAGAACCCCCCCCCCCCCCAGAAATGCAGTTGCAAGACTTGTGGGAGGGAGCACTGAAAATCAAAATCAATTCAGAGTTCTTCTGAGTAATCAACCTTGATCTGATCATGGCACGTTTTTACCTGACGTGCGTTGTCTCCTCCAGAATGATTGTTCTTTTATTTTTAAGTAACAAAGGGTTGTTAATTGTTTGAGTTTAATCAAAAGGCATTCAGTATTTCTAACCCCCACCCCATTAAAAGGAAAAAAAAATCTCTTGATGTTTATCTCTTGATGCCACCTACTATGTTTAATCCTGCTTTGTGAGACAGTGAATTACAAAATATCTTACAGGGTAACTATGACTAATACATGTATTATGTAATTATCACTGAACTCTTTCACAAGTGAATGATGATTCTGTAAAAATGTTTAAGAGACTAGCAACTGAAAAAGTAAAGAGAGTGTACATGGCTGTGCTTAAATGCATTGTTTTTGACCACAGGTTGCTGTGGACATGGAGTTTGCCAAGAACATGTATGAGCTTCACAAGAGGGTTTCACCCACAGAGGTCATCATCGGATGGTGTGTCAGTCGGTCATATTAACTATTTAAAGTTTGTTAAAAGTGGAAAAAACGGTATTCTTTAGCAGATGTTCATCTTTTCTGACAGGTATGCCACAGGCTTTGATATCACAGAACATTCAGTGCTCATCCACGAGTACTACAGCCGTGAGGCCTCTAATCCCATTCACCTGACCGTGGACACGGCACTGCAGAGTGGCAAAATGAACATCCGCGCCTACGTCAGGTTGGGTGATCTTTCTGTCAGCGCCTGTGTTTATGTGATCATCTACAGCCTGAAAGTGCTTCTCTGAATGTGTTTGTCTGTCTCCTACACAGTGCGCAGATGGGTGTGCCAGGAAAGACAGTTGGTGTGATGTTCACCCCACTGACTGTCAAGTATGTGTACTATGACACTGAGAGGATAGGCGGTAAGAATACAAAGAATAAATGAAGGCGACTGTTTGAAAACAAATGCTTCGTGACTAAGTATCTGTGAAATGCCAAATAATTAAATCCCAGTGTCTCAAGAAACTCACTGGGTTGCATATGTAAGGAAAGAAGACTTTATATTATACTCTCTATTTGTTCTTTAGTGGACCTGCTACAGCGAACACGTCTGACCCCCAGTCGTACCAAGGGGCTGACCTCTGACCTGTCTCAGGTTGGTGGTGCTGCAGCCAGGGTACAGGACATGTTGACCACAGTGCTGGCATACATTGAGGATGTGCTGGTGAGTATCAAGACAAACTGTCCCCTACTGTTTTTCTTTTCTTTTCTAATTAAATTCCTGCCAGTTTAACCTAATATTGGTCACCTGGGAACATTTGAGCAGTAATTAAGTTTTGCGCTGATGATGGCTATGAAGTTCATATTGTTCTGTTTCAGTCTGGCAAGGTGACAGCAGACAACAGCGTGGGCCGTTTCCTGATGGATCTGGTCAACAAAGTGCCCACTATCTCACCTGAGGACTTTGAGAACATGCTCAATTCCAACATCAATGTAAGTGCTCGTGTTTAAGTTACTATATCAGTGACATCTGCTGTTTTTTGTTTTGCTATTTGATCTAAACAGACAGGCAAATGGCACTTAAAAAATAGCAGTAGAGACTAGTTTAATAGATACTGGAGCTTGATCAATACTATCTGCGCTAATGTGTAAAAGCAAATATATTAGTGGACATGCACATTATAGAGCCCTCATTTTTCCATGCTTTAAAATTAAGTGCATCATGTTTCTTTACATGATTATGCTTTTACCCCCTATTAAAAGCTCAAGCTCATTCGCTCGTCTTACAGTCTTTGTCCAGACAGCTCAATCCAGGGGCCATAAAACAATCGGCACACGTTTGGTATTGCATAACAGCTGCCTCTCTGCTTCAGCTCCCTATTACTTGCCTATAGCTTCCAAGGCAGATGAGTGTGCAGCGTTTTGGGGCTGTCTTTGCCCCATCTCCACCCACAAATTTCCCGCAATGGAAGCAGAGTGGCGGAGGCCCATGAAAGTCTGACTTTACAATCAGAAACACCTTTTACTGTGGCCTAAAACTCCCTGCCACTTTGTCCACCCATACCTTTTTAGAGCTAAAGATCAAGGAGACCATTTAAAAGTTTCTCACTGCCAAATAAGTCGTGAGTGATAAATAAATACCCACTGCTTCTCAAGTGAGGGTCTCATCCTGTTGATTCACCATGAACTTCATAGCTGGCAAAAGGTGTCCTTGTTGTGTGATGAGCTTGGTATATTGTCTGGTTAACGTTCCCCATGGTAGTTGATAGGGAAGAGATGAGAAGAGAAGAGCCATGTCTGGCTGGTTAACAGCAACTGAACTAGAAAAGTTAAGAACGAGGGGATTCACTGATTGCAGATGGTGTTGATCTCTCAGCTGGGGAAAAATGCAAGAACAATGTGCCAAAGTCAATCATTATATATATACCTCAATAGCATTTTCAAGTATTGAAGTAGCAGACAAAGTGTGTGTGTGTGTGTGTGTGTGTGTGTGTGTGTGTGTGTGTGTATATATATATATATATATATATAGACACAAATCTAGCGTCAGGAAGGGCATCTGGCAATAAACTACCAAATCAAACATGCAGAGCTACCTGCTGTGCCGACCTGTTGTGACTGAAAATTTTATTGTTGTGGTAATAATTTACTTAATTTCTCTCCACGTATAAACATATTGGCTATAAAAACAGTAAACTGAATTGCCATATCTCTTATATAAGAGGCTTTAGGTGAGCTCTGAGTTGTTTTTGGCATTTAATTAAACTCTCCTCCTGTTTTTATGGTTATTTATGGTCTCTGGGCTCTACTTACATCATATTGTTATACTCAGGATTAGACGCTTTAGAAGATGCAAGTATTTCTGCATCATTAATCTGGGCATTATCTTTCCAAACTTGTCATCCTTTAATCTCGTTTCCTTGTTATGCTGCTATAATCTTTAACTTTAGTGTGAATCTAAATGCTCACTTTTGTTGTTGCAGGACCTGTTGATGGTGACCTACCTGTCCAACCTCACCCAAGCACAGATTGCTCTCAATGAGAAGCTGGTGCTGCTCTGAGAGGGTTTCTTTGAAGTCATTCATATTTAATTTTTGTACTTTTTTTTTTTTTTGACTGATATGAAAATAAAGATGTTAAACAGTCACACAGTGTGCATTCCCTGTGGTAAGATGGTAATTAAATTTAAGGCTGCTTGGTTTGTCACAAGTAGCTAATGAACATTAAAAGAAGGATCATACTGCTAATTCAATTGAATTTTTATAACACATGTTCCCTTTCCACTTATTAGAAACCTCACATTTACTGCTGTCAACCTGCTGCACTGCAGGCTTCATGATGCTTGATCTGTGATAATGCATTTTCAAGGAGGCAACTGACCTTATATCTTATCATGGGCGTATGTAGGTGGCTTGTCTACCCAGGACATTTGATTGGCCCTCCACCAATATATTTTGACTCAAGTTCAATCCTGGTGTAAAAGATGGGCATAGTTTAAGGGTGTGTAGCACTTTAAGCCTTAATTCTTTCTGAAGATCAGCAGGCGGTGGGAACTTCTGCCTGTAAAAGGACTTTGGTTTATATGGAATTATAAGGTTAACGGCCTTCCAGTCTTTTTTAACATCAACATTTTCCTGATTAGTTTGTGAGCTCAGTCACTAGTTAAATTTCATAAAACATTAAATTTACTACGTTCTGGTCAATAAGTCAGAAATTATGATTTTCCAGGAAATCCTCATTGGCTAATGAC
Organism: Pelmatolapia mariae; assembly: GCF_036321145.2. Taxonomy (NCBI): domain Eukaryota; kingdom Metazoa; phylum Chordata; class Actinopteri; order Cichliformes; family Cichlidae; genus Pelmatolapia; species Pelmatolapia mariae. The sequence goes on along the minus strand of NC_086243.1, from coordinate 27,355,043 downwards.
ATTTTATTTCCAAGTCGCTACCCAATGAGCATGTGCTTAATTTCAGCCTGAACCACTGGTTGTTTTGGCGTATCCAGTTTCAGAATGCTAAGCTGGCAATAGCAAAATTGCTCAACTCAAAGCTGAGATTTTACTAATTAGTAGGTGATATCATGGTGGGCGTGTATGTCGTTTTAACTAGTGCTTCTAAGTACATCTGGGTCATGCTGTTTTCTACTTCCACTCAACAGTAGTTTAGCCATTTCTACTCCATACCATTTACTTTAACGCTTTAGAGTGACTTTGACGTTTTACTGTAAAAGCATTAAAATATAAAGCTGAGATATATCAAGCATTACTCAGCAGTATAATGCAAATGGGTCTAATGAGTACTTAATACTACAAATGTTTTGAGTTTATGTAGGATTATGACTTTTTAGCAAAACCTATTTTATACAATATGTTTAAAATCCGTGAGTATAATAATTGTAACCTGTATATGACAAATAAAACTTGAAACTAGTACACAATTTCAGATCAAATGTGACTTGCCTACTTTGGTCTTTGCCACCCCATTGAACAAAATTGTTAAAATAAACGACTGATTATTAAAATCCTGAATTAGTTTTCTTCTCTTTGGTGCTGACCATCTTGTTTGTGCATGTGGCATTATAAGACACAGAATCAAGGCGGTAAAACAACTTTAATGTAAGACACTGCTTTATCTCTACATAAATACACATTCAAATCGGAAGGAAGTCATTCAAGTTGCAAATCCCCCCTTCCCTTTGCCCGGCCTGAGTTTCATGTGAAGCTTAGTGCAAAGTGTCTAGAAAGCGCTCAGTTTACAGTATCGGGATAAAGCTGCTGTGTGATTGGCTACTGCTCGGTTATTGCAGTCACGCCGGGGTCGTCACTGTTTGGTCTCGGAGTCGCTGCTCTTTTCGGGTTTATTGACCTTCTCAGCTTTGCTCTGGGGGTTTAGGATCTTCTCCGCCGCTGCGTAGCTCTGCACGGCCAAGTCGTACACTGAGTCTCCGGTTGACTTTGCGATGGCCGCTGCTTGCTCCGGGTAGTAGAGAGAGGCGCTCAGGGTCATGAGAGTGGTCGGGTAGATGAGTTTCTTAATCCTGGAGCCTCTGGCAAGAACCAGCCCGAGGACTCCGGTAAAGCCGATGACTCCCGCCCGGGGGTAGAAGTCCTTCGGGGGGTTCTTCACATAGGCGTATGCGTCGTTCCCAAACTGGAAGACCCCCTGAACTTTGGGTTTAATTTTCTCATAGGTGACCTGACACCAAGCAGTGTACGGCTCCGCTAACTTCCTGAGGGTGGCGACTCGCTCCTCTAGCTGCCCCGCTTTAGGCTCCACGTTCTGAAACTTCTCCGGGGGAGCGGTGTACAGAGACAGTTCGTCCACGTTTAACGGAGCCGCCGCCACCGCTGGTTCCTTCTCGCCGTCACCGGTAGCAGCAAACACGGTGAACGGTGAAAATCGCAGGGCTCCCGGCATGGCACTACCTGTCACCTTCAACATGATCCCCGCGGGCCATGCATTCACTACGGTATCCACGGAGGGACAAGGCAGATAGCCCCGCCTCTCTGATTCTCACCCAAACGCTTTTACTACGCTTGAAAGCGCGCCAACAGTGGCAGGAGGAATAAAGTATATCTGTGAGGACAAGGCTTTACAGATAGCAATGATGTCTGTACCCACATCTCCAAACCATGCTTCACATGGAACTCCAAAGATATGCAGTTTAAAAACAAAGCGTTGTTTCACCATAAATTGACTGCCTGTCATGCATATGTTTGAATGGGTTCGTTATCAATAAAGTTGCAAAAAAGGAATAACATACTTGTTAAAGGTAGATTATGAAGGTATGGGTAAACTAAATACACTGTAAGAACTATATTTTTAATGACAACTTTAAAATAGGAAGTTAGAATGAGGACTTAAGCAAGCTGCTTTATTTTAGTAGTCTACAATAAAGTCCTCTGTGCCTAACTGGGATATCTGCTGTTCTGATCCACTGCCCTCATAATATGATACTCAAATATTCCACGTAAAAGTCAAAGCTAAGGCAAGGTCTGCTACCTGAGGTAGCCTAAACTGGATGAAATGGTTAGTATTTGCATCACTTACACAATTTTTTTTCCCTCCAATGTTTCTTTTTAAACAGTTTTAACAACTTATAGTCATTCTTTCTTTTATTACAATCTTAGATACACCACTGGTATTTAGACTGCACTTTTGCTGGACTAATCTAAAGAAAAGCTGTTTACAGTACATAAAGCATTTAGCCTGTAACAGCGTCCTATAAAAGTCACCCAGCAGCCATCTTGCTAACGCATTCAGGCATAAATATGACACCTATTTTAAACCATTACGTGAATTAACTTTCAGTTAAATTGAAATAGTCAGTGGGACATTACATTAATGAAGCAGTCGTTCATTCTAAAATAAGTCTTTAAAACCACCATCTTTGTTTCTTTTTTGTTTGTTTGTTTTCTCAGTGCGTAGTTTTTTCTCGTATACAGCATTATGCTCAAAGCTGCAATAAAAAAAGAGAGCTAGAGGAGATCGTGATATTAGAAATTCCCTGGCAAGGCTTCTTAGCTCACGGCGATCTGGTTACCGTGACTCTGGTCACGTAATTTGTTCGACGTCACTGGTTTCCATGGCAGCGGAAAAGCCTGGCGTCTCCAGGGAAACAGAAAGCGTCAACAATCCAAACGTGAGCTGCTAAAATTAGTATACTAGCACCAATTAAAATAATTGTTTTGTTATAGTTACTTATAGTTTAGCAGCTTTCTCCTCCTCGTTTGTGTCCGCTGCGCTTTTTATTTTTGTTTATTTGTTTTGTTTTTCTGAATGGATTGTCTTGGGGTATCTTCCGCACAGAGCCTCCAGGCTCTGTCTGCCTTGTTGTCCAGTCAGCAGGACGAAGAAGAGGAAGATGAGGAGTGTAAAGTAAGATCTACATGCATCCATGTTAAAACCCTGCTAACACTAGCTTTTAGTATCTTCCTCGGAAATTGTTGTCTCTTTACATTTTTCAACAAGCAAAATTTTAATCCTATGTATATAGGAAGGATAATCAATCAGCACTAGCAAAATGAACCTTTAAAAATAATTTTTCAATAAAAAATATACATTTTAGGGTATTTAGAAAAATGGTGTGAAGTTTATTAGTCTGCAGGTGTGGGCAGGGAGGACCAATGGGGGAATATGGAGTAAAACGAAGTGGACAGAATATGTATCATTGTATTTCAACTACAGCAACCATTAAGCCAAGTCTCCCCCAACACTAATATTAGTTTATGTTCACAGGATGTGAAAGCATATGCACGCTTGGGTCCCGGACATATTGGCCCACCACCCAAAAACGAAAAACAAGGTACTATTTTTCAATTATAAGCACTCCCAAAAAGTATTTATTCAAGCATACATACTGTTTCTGCATTTGTCTTTCTCTCTTTATGTGACTGTTTAATTAGTGTCAACCGCATACACGAAGAAGAACAGCAAAGATATCTGGTGTGAAGAAGAAGTGGCCGAAGGCTCACAGTATGATGATCTCACTGACCCAAGGCCACAACCTGAGTAAGACTGCAATGCACAAAGAAACACACACCAACAGTGGATGTAAAAAAGCATCAAACATTATGAAAAGCAGATATTTAAAGGTTCAAAAGAGTCCTCATACTTCTTCAAACACTGTCTGTTTCTGAGTTTAATCTCCTTCTGTTCAAGGTAATGTCTGGTAATGTGATATTTGTTGTGTTTGGTTTTAGTGTGTCTGCTTCATTTATAACCTCTGTGTGCAGGTATGAAATAATCCTGAAGCAGAGTGTAGGAACAGAGGATCTCTTCTTGGGATTAAGCAGAAAGGATCCATCCTCCATGTGTTGTGAAGCCATGCTGGTAACTTACCAAGTGTCACAAGATTTCTTAACACTTCACTCAGTGCACTTTTTTGATACTAAAATGAAATGCACAAGGTTGTGATCAAGAGCAGCAAGGCATAAATCTCCTATTAAATGTTGGCTGGCTTCAGATAATTCTGTTGAAGACGTAGTTAGTTTTAGACTTTAGAAAGGAACAGTCTAAAAATGTTCAGGAGCACAGGTGAGACAGGTTAACCCTATAGTGACCAGGCTCTATATACGTAAAAAAAAAAAATATTGAAATGCTTCTAATAGTGTTTATCTTTCCTCTACTGTTCACCTGATCTCTGACAGATACTTCAAAATGTTCTCAAATTGCTAAGATTGTCTTTGTCTGTTACTTTGTGTAAATATGAAATGTTATGTATATATAAGGGAATTGTGTGTTTTAGTATGTTTGTATCATTTTCACTCCAAAATACAGATGAACTGACTTGCAATACTTTGATCCGCAACAAATTACAAAGAAGACATCATAGATCAGGGTGTTTTTTCATTGTCTTTAACTTCCAATCTTCTAAACAAAAGTCTTGTTTGTAGATTTATAAAGCTGATTTTGTTCATCTAGATTTCAGTGGGAGAAACATTTCACCGGGTTACTCCTTCACTCTCAGCTGACAGCAGGTTTCCCCAAACTTATAAACAATACAGTTGCATAATAAGAGAAAGCACCATTGCTTTCATGATCAGAACATGCATTGTCATGACCACTGTTCAGTGGCCATGAGGCCTATTCACAGACCTTCTGGCTCTTTGTTAAGCAATGCTGCTAGTTTCAGTCATTATGCAAGCGTACTCTGTGTAAGGTTGGGGAAACCTGCATTTAGCTGAGACTGATAAAGTCACTTGGATGGTTGATGTAGTGTTTCTCCTACTGAAATCCAAATGAAAAGAATCAACTTTCTGGGATTTCCTCACCTGTATTATTGAGCATGCATTAAAACATATGTAAAAATATTTCCAATAAATAATATTTGGAGTCTGCATTTAAAATAGTTTGTGTTAAAACACTTATAAATATTGAGATTACGTGCATTCACTCTTTTAGATTGGTCATAGTAAGATGCTTGATTCTGGAATAATCACCGATATGGCACAATAATTACAGCAGCTATTTAGGTACTTTCACCTACTGGAAGGATCTCCACAGCAGATCCGCATATTTGATTTGGCACACATTTTATGCTGGATGCCCTTTATGATGCAACCATTTATCCGGCTTTGAAATCAACACTATAGTACACTAGCTGTTTCAGGATCTCAAACTGGGATGTTTCACATGTAATGTGTGTTAACCTTTAAAAAGTGGAAGTAGAAGTAGAAGTAATATTCAAAGCAGGAAACAACTAACAATTAAAAAAACCCAGCAGCACATGTACATACACGGCTGGGGTCATAAATGACCCCACTCAGTTACTTGAAGGTTAAGAGTAATTGGAAGGAAGAAAGTATTTTTTAAAACCTAATCTTGCATTAAAATTGAAGAATAAAAAAGGGGAAATGTTTTTAAAATAAAAATGATACATATATATATATTAATGTGAACAGTGTAGAATAATAACAACGCTAACTTTTCCCTCACTTGTAGGTTAAAATCAAACTACCAGACACTAAAGCAACAGATGTGGTGCTGGATGTGAAAGAAAAGTTCCTTGATCTACGGACGCCGAAATAGTAAGAGATCCTTTGAAAATGTTTGCTTTCATTTTTAATTCCCTGAAGACTTAGAGGCAACATTTAAGACCAGAAGCGCCCTGTTTCAGATATTTCCTTTTAATCAGAGGTGCATGCCAAGATCTGAGCTTTGATTGCTTTATCACACAACTCTTAATGTCTTTCAGTGTTAGACATATATCATCCCCCCCTCAGTGCTACTTGTTTTTTTTAACCTGCCTTTCCATCTGTTTTCAGCAAACTGGGGCTCCATCTCCCCAATCCGGTCCACAAAAATGAGAGCAAGGCCCAGTTCTTCAGTGAGAGGGAGGAACTGGAGGTGACTCTACTAATGAAGCGTCCTATGGACTTCATCAATATGCAATGAAAAAGGATGATTTAGCAGCAAATACCATTATACAAACTGACACATTAAGCATTAAAACCAGAAAGTAATTGGGAAATAATCAGCAAAAACTCTGCTATGAATTTCTTCATGAATTTTGTGAGTTTAAGCTATTGCTTGTGTCATCACAGCCTCTATGACTGTTAAATTGTGGATTTCTAATAAATACTTGATTCCAAAATGGATTATTTTCATTTTCACTTCAAATTTCTACACCCAATACCCTACAATGACAACATGAAAAAAATTACTTTAAATTTTTTGCAAATTTGATAAAAATCAACAAAAAACATACAACATGTACAGATGTATCCAGCATTTGCTCACCATTATTCAAGCGTACTGTGTGTAAGGTTGGGGAAACCCTTATTTTGAGGAACACTAAACATGATACCTGCAACTGTCTATTTTTAAGCAATCTTTGATCTACATAACATTTACCATTTATAGTGTATATTGCAATACAACAACTTAATGTAGCTGTTATTACTGACTTTCATGGTGTACACATCTTAATGTGGTACACAGCTTAATTAATCATTGAATTCAGGTCTTTTGAGGCTATTTTATACAACTTTTCACTGGACTGGTGCCTATCCCAGCAGGGCTAATATATAGTGACCGAAAAAAGATTCACAGTCACAGTCCCACTCTAGGAGAATTTAGAATTACCAGTCAATCTTTCCTCATTAATGTCTTTGGGCTGTGGGAAGAGTTTTGAACATGCAAACTCCATACAGGAGTACCCAGAGCTCAGTGCTGCCTGAAGATGATATACAAGAAAATTGCTCAGCCTTCATTTTTAAAAAATACTTTTATATTCACACAAAACTTAATGGAGATGCTGCATTTACTGACTTAAATACTAACTCTTATCATCTTTATACTTGTTCTCGTTCTGGAAACAATCAATCATACTACTGCTACCAGTGCCACCACTACTATTTCTAATACTACTGCAAGTAATATTACTGCTAATAACAACTTATATAGAAAGACACACAGAAAGTTTTCATCATGCAGGCTTAAACTTTAACTATTAATTGTTCATTCATTCTCCTCATTTCAAGTCAAGTGTCTGAAGGACTCTGTTTAATTTTTACCATGTTCAAAGAAAAGTATCTAAGTAGAGTATTTTAGTAATTTTCCATTGATGACTGGAAAAAAAAAACTAGCTACCTGCCTTTGTTATAGTGGTGCATCGAATACTGGGGGTAAATAATTCACAAATAATTCCAATGTAACTTTCCTACATTAGCAACTCGTAGCACCCCCCGGTGAGCAGTGCCACACCCCCGGGCATCGTTACCGCAGCAGCGGTCGTAGTGGTGGTGGCGTGATCATGTGACGCCTGCATTTCCGACACAACAATACAACACCGTATCGGTCTGCAATCTCTCTCCGCTTTCTCCCCCCCAATCCCCACGCCTCGCTCTCGGTATGGCGGACGGCGAGAGGTCCCCGTTATTATCAGATCTGGGCGATGGTGCTCTCGGCAGCGGTAACGGCGGGTTGTCTCCCGGTGCGGGACCGTACGGTGTGCCCAACAAACCACCGAGTGAGTATCCATGGTGCTCTCTCCTCCACCCTCAGTTAGCTTAGCTTTTATTAGCCTCTTCTTCTAGCTCAGCCATCACAACAAGAAGGGGTCACCCTAGTGTGATTGGTCAGTTTGGTCAGTATGTGGTGCAAAGCTGCAAAGCATTTACTGTTTGAATAAAAGCGATAGTTTTAAAATAATGGAAGAAAGCGCAGGAGGGAATCAACGCTGTGCTCACTGGCTAACCTAGCTTGACAGCTAGAGCTGCTTAGCACCGGCAAACCATCCGCAAAGCCTCAGTCATGCAGTTCGGTAACGTTATTATAAAATTATATTTCATTTACGGTTTTAACACAAATTAGTGCATATATTTTGGCAGTTTAAGAGAGCCAATTTTATTCACAAGCTAGATAGCCGTTTCTCTGAGCTAGCTAGCATACGAGAAACACCTGATTTGATTGGCATGTGAGAAAGCCATTATGGAGGCTGCCGAGGGATGCTGCAAAGGAGAGCGACGACCAATGATCGTTCACCTAGAAAGGGACAAATGTGCCTGAATACATCAACTGAGAAACATGGGCTGCTTGCAGTAAAAGTAAAGCGATAGTATGACTTCTAGATGGAACTGAGCCATTTACTCACAGTGTGTGAGTAAATGGCTCAGTTCCATCTAGAAGTCATATGCAACATCACACACTGTGAGTAAATGGCTTTCACAAATACCTTTCACAAATGTCTTTCACAAATACCCAGCCTCATTTGTTAAAGCTCAGCCCGCTCAGCATTCCAGGAGTGTTTTTCTTCTAAAGCTCCTTTCTGCTGAACTCCAGACCAAATCTTATTATCTTGTTTATCATAACAGGGTATTTGTCATGGGAATTGAGGCTTTTTCCAGCTCACTGCACAACTCTTATGATTGTGTCCCTTCACTAGTCCTTACTACTGTTGTATCTTTCCCCTTGCCTTCAGGTTTCCCTCCATTCCCCAGCCCCACGCAGCCATCGGTGCTCCTAGGGGAGGACCCTCCGCCCTATTCCCCTCTCACCTCACCAGAGAGTGGCAGTGCCCCTGTTATCAGCTGCAGGGTCTGTCAGAGCCTCATCTCTGTGGAGGGCAAGATTCACCAGCACGTGGTGAAGTGTGGGGTTTGCAATGAAGCTACGGTAGGTTGGTTTCCAGAGGAATCTGTAGACCCAGGTGTAAAGCCCGTTGGCTGCTTCAGGTTACATTATGTCAGCTCAAAGGAATAGATGATACAATTTGTTGATCTGAATGATGGCTGCAGGAACAAAGATATTTGTTTTACATTTCGCAACCATAAACCTTTGTCCAGATGGAAGAAGGTGAACCCAAGTATGAATCAAACATTTTCAATATGAATTAAGTTGGCTTTTATTTCCATTTTTGGATCTGAAAATGAGGGATTGTATTTTGTTTTGTTTTGTTTGTTTTATGTTTTGTTTTTGTTTTGTTTTTTTTAGCACAAACTACAACAGTTCCTCTACTAGCCCAGCGTCTAGCCCATGTTTGTAATTGAATTGTTACTATAAACTGTTTAACACATATAAAAAAGATTTAGGACATAGAAAAGAACACGTCTTATTTAGTATAATGTGAGGTTCATTTTGTAAAATTAGGTAAACTTTTTGAGTATTATGAGTAGGGCGTGAATACCTTGTGACTTACAAGGAGCTACTGTGTGTGCAGTCTCTTTAGGTACTGAGCGCCTTTACACCAGAGCCTCCAGTATGTTAATGCGCAAACCAATGTGTGATGTAGGGAAGGTATGAGCAAAATGTTTGTTTTGTGGTATTTTTAAGATTATAGTGGTTCAGTAGTACATCCCAGTATTATTATTATTATTAGTAGTTGTAGTATTATTAATATATTGGTGTAACTGAGCCTTTATATAGGCTTACAGTGGCCCATTCTCCTCCAGGAGTATATAAAGTATAAAACACTTAAAAATAAAGAAAACATAATTAAAATAAAACCACACGACCAAAATGGTAAATAATCCGCTCTTAAGCTCTGTTAACAAACATTAAATGTACAACACAGGGATATAATGCCAGTCTTCAGCAGGGTGTCTGTTCTGCTTTTCAGTTCATTTGTTATGACACAGTTGTGACAGTTCTGACCTTCACTAGTCAAACATTCCTATATCCATATCTTGTGAGATGTAAACAGTTAGCATTTAAGCCCACGCGACACCCAAAAGACTCATGCACCACTACTGCAAGGCCAAAGAGAGTTTCAGAGGGGCATGAGAGCAGTAATCCCACTTTGTTTTTTCAGCTGTTCCTAAACAAAATCAGCACATGGGTCTTTAGCATTAATGTTTCCACAGAAGAACTGTGAAGGAATCTCCATTTAGAGTTATTATTTATGTCTCCAGGAATAACCCCTGCTAGTCTTTAGTAACATGATATCCTTGAATCACATGATTATAGATATGTCTGGAGGCTGTTTGAGCCGTACCCTGAGTGAAAATCCAGCACAGAAACAATCGGGTTCAGAAATCAAAGCAAAATTCATCTTTTAACTTTTTAAACTGAAATACTGTAAACACAGTCCTTCATCCTCCATCAGTCTTGAATATATTAACAGAGCTCCTCCCAGCTGTTAATAGATTGTTATGCTACCTGGCTGGCTAACATTACCCAGAATGCTGTTCAGCCGTATAAGTTTGTAAACTGTTAGTGTTATAAATAGTTTATGTTTCTGTCAGAAGTATGTTTATATACATTTAATATAGGTAACCTTTCAATATGTTCCTTCCTTTTAATGTACTGACTAATATATTTATATCACAGACAAAATGTAAATAATGTTATCTGGTTACAGGAAGAGCGATCTTTAAAATAAAGCGATATACTGCCCAGCTACAATTACAAAACATGTCTTGTGACCACATCGCCAAATTTGGTGTTGTCACCCTTTATGTCAATATAATTAAGGTGGATGTAATCTTCCCCTTTTTTGCTCAGAGCCATTAAAAAATGTAAAAGCATTTTTTTTCAGGATCAGCATCCTCATTACTCTGGATAATCCCCAGAGTTTGCCGTGAGGTCACTAATGGTTCCTATAATCCTTGTGAAAATACTGTAATGAAACACTTTTCAGCCTACTGTGCATAGCAATCACACACCATTAAACATTTATAAATTACATCATACTTTTTTTGTTTGTTTGTTTCCCAATCGCCACACGTCAAGTTAGATTTGCAGGAAATCAGCTGAGTAGTCTCAGGGTTTGAAAACACAGTTGCTTTTCCAGGGCTCATCTGGTGCAAACTAGTTTGTCCTAAACTTAATTTGATTGTTTTGGTCAGGAGAGTGCAATCTCATTTGAACTCATTTCTCTCCTCGCTTCCTCTCTTCAAGTGTTAGGGCCCCGTTATACCTGCTGTCCGGTGTCTGGCAAACGGCAGCGTATGACATTGCCATTTTAATGATAAAATGGCAATAAAAACCCAAACACTGGAATTTCTGCTCTTATACCAGCACTGATGTGGAGGTGTTGGCTGAGTGACAACACCTGTTGTTCAGGTGAATAATGCAACAGGTACCTGTGCTGTAATAATGAGCATGGATGTGGCTGTTATTAAGCCACTGGTGGCATGCAAAGCGACCAATGTAGTGGGTATAGTGGTTCCTTTGGTCCCTTTCAGAGAAAGATGTCCGATACGAGGAGGGGAGGAAGGGGCAAGTCAGACACAAAGCATTTAAACAACCTGTGACATCCTCACTTTCAAACTGTTATTGTAGAGGGAATTCAGCTAAGTATCACATGACTCAGCTGAAATCCGCTATGCATATTTTTTTGTTACAAATTTGTCATCTCAGCTGTCAAATAAGTCATTGCACCATGACAAGAATGTAAATGTTTCACTTATCTTTGTTTTATTTTTCACATACAACATTGGTGAATAACAGAAATACCAGAAAGTAACCCCTGCTATTCAAGTTGTGTGTCACAGCTGTTTAATATATTGCAAGTTAAATATACTTTGGCAAGCGATATAGCTCTACATCTTCAGTTATAGCCTCCTCTCCTTTCTTCTATGTCCTGCATGTTGTATGTTAGGAATTGAGTCATCCAGGATGACACAGTGAGATTGATTTCCAGGTCAAAGGCTAAATGACTGTGGAGATTAAGTTTAAAAATACAAGGAATAAGAAAAATCGAATCATGATGAGACTTACTTGCAGACTTACAGTTTCACATTAGCATTCCAATAGGTGTTCATAGGATATATGTCTCTAATACTCATAAATTTAGACAAATTATTAGAAATTATTTATTGATTAGTACTTAGTTCCAGTAGAGCAGGGCTGCATCAATTTAAAAAATAAATAAATAAATAAATAAAATTGACATTGAGTTGAGTTCCGCTTATTCATGTGGCCCTCCACAGCATGCCCAGTGTCTCATGGAGCCCATTGGGATAATAATTGCCTAGACGGCCTGATCAGTCTATCGGTGTACATGTTATCCTGTATGACAAACTTTTAAACTGAATGTAAGGGGAAAAAAAGAGGTTTGGAGTTGATCATAAGTACAGTTTGTTTAGCAGAGCGCATTGCAACACCACTGTTTATAATACATGTTACCAATACTGTTGCTAAAAACAAAATGGACAGATTATAGAGGGATTCATGATAAATGAAACGTTCACAGCTCTCTCTCTAGAGTGTAAGTGTTAACTGTTATTTCAGGTGCTGTTCCCTCTGCTAATCATAACTGGACTTCAGTAGGACTGCATAGACTGGGATACCATTTTTTTTTTAAACCACAATGTTTTTGTAATGTAGAGGCAAAAACATAGGAAAAGCTTTTTACTAGTTTCATCCTCTTCAAGTAATTTCTCCACTCTTTACTTTTGCATTTCCCTTTATTTGTGGTCCATTGCATCATATTCGCTTGACACAAAATTTTCCCTGTGGGGCATAGCATAAGTACCAAAAGCTGCCCTTGACCCATGAGGACAGCTTTGGATGAAAGGTAGGCTTTAGAGTAAGTGCCTGCTCTTCATTGCTGACTTTAGTAAATAAGAAAAACTCAAAAATGTTGGACGTAGTCCCAGTATATGGGATGGTGGGACAACAATTATGCTGTGGATCCTACATTAAGGAAGACACCTGGTCACCTTTTTTTGCATCACAGCAGATTTTAGTGGTGTCGTAATGACAAGTTGGAAACTGGCTTGGGAATTGCATTGCTGGATGTTGATTAACAGCAACCTCATCAATTAACCTTCGACATGTATGTGTGTGTATTATGGATATGCACAACTAGCCATTTAACAGTTGCTGCCCTAGCTAGTCATCCGCAGTAATTATTTTTATTTTAATCGTGCACAATAGCAGTTAGCTGTTGGTTTTAAAATCTTATGATACCCTCCCCCACAAGCCCACACAGATTGCCTTTTCACTCTCTTATTTAGTACATACATGTGGCACCTCTAATATTAACCAAACTCTGCTAGCTAATCTGATATTGTGTGTTTGTGTGCTGTTATATAGCCACACCTGTCAAAGACAATTAAAACACAGCATGATTATTGAACAGTCTGACTACAAATGGCTCTTAAATACACACACTTGGCTGTAAGATTCTAGTTGATTACTTTAAAAAAAAATAAACAATTGGTAAATTAGTTGCCGGGAACATCTCTAAAATGTATAAACACGAAGAGTATGGCTGATGAATCTCAATCATTTTTACTTCCAGCAATCATCAGAGGCCTCAAATGACCCATAATAGTTGAGCTCTAGTTTCCAGCCTTGTTTGGAGTGAATGCTGATGGGAAAATAGAGTTGAGGTACACAATCAAACATTGTGAAATGCTCAGCAAACAATACTAATAGCTCTAAACGAAGCTTGACATTGTTTAGAAGCCGGTCTAATTATTCTAATGCTGTAATTACACATGTATCGCAAATAATTTGGCAATAATATAGTGAAGTTCTTCATTTGCTACCACTAGCTAAAGATTGGTGAGGTGTGCAGTAAACAGCTGCTCAGCTGCAACTTTAATTACCAAGTTTAACTCACGGGTTTGACCATGGAAGAAGATCCCAATGATTGGGTCAATTTGACAGTCGTGCTGATGGTAACACGGTGTGTAATTTGTACAGTTATCGCTGCCAGATTGACAGGTTGATGGGGCTCCACAAGTGTGCTTCACTAGCCATGCAAATCTGTGTGCGCATGGAAGAAGAAATATGAAGTGTGTCCAGATGTACCAATGGGCATAATGAGGAATTTACAGATGGAGGCGACATATGCAGATATGCAGAAATATGTCAGAGGTGTGAGGATATCCTGTTTTCCACCACCTCATGAAACATGCAAAACATTTACACTGATGTCGATCCGAGAGTGCAAACGTGCTTTATTACATACATCAGGGGTTGGCTCAAATCCAAAAGATATGCAGAGGATAATGTCAGACAGCGGTTATTTGTTTTAAGTAAATATGTGTAATTTGCAGGATGTTTATTATCCTTAATTAGACTCATGAATTAGTAAGATTTTGATGTGCAATTTTGTTCATTCCTGTTTTAATTTGACAGCAGGCGTGGGATGGCAATCAGGAACAGTAATTGCAAGTAAGCAGTATTAATTGTTATTTTACAGCCTCAGATTTGCATTTAAAAAAATGTTTATTATCGCAGTTAATGGTTATAATCATCATCCAGTCTCTTGGGAGCAGCGATATAGCTCATAGAGCGGAAGAAATTATTATATATGGAGTTGTCACATGCAGCTTTGGATGAGTTGTTGTCTCACTGAAGACAATATTTAGACTGTGGTCAAGGTTAGTTTCCTGTAACTGCTCATTATTTTTGCTTAACTGATAGATTATCTTATAAAATGGGCTGAATGATGAAACCTCTGCGACTGTAATGTTACACTGTTAAACTGGAACACGAACTTCACCCTTTTTTAATCTCTTATACCGAAACGGATCATTGTAACAGTGAGAATTTAATTAGGTTTTTTTTTTTTTGTAGGAAATAAACATTAAGACTGAAATATCCTTTTACCACGACAACTTTAAAATTGTACAAAATTGGCTAATCCACTGTGTAATGATCACTCCTAATATTAGTTTTCACTTGAGTGGAGAAAAGAACTTCATTCCTCCGGGTATTGTAAGTGGAATTGATAATGGATCTGGAAAGGAACAAGACACAATCTGATCTGGTTAGCCAGGGTTTAATGACGCTGTGGCGAGAACGCAGCACAACGGACACGCGGGATGTTATTTCATTCTGGTGTGTAATATTGTGGTGTTTCCAACATCACTTGGGCAGGTTGCCTATGCATATTAATCGCTGAATAAATATATTTGGCAACTCATTTTAGAATTTTTCTGTTTTTATTTGTTTATTTATTTATTTTATTCCTCCCAAGTGACGAGTTGACAGCCCCTTTGCTCTTATTTTGAAACTTACCATCTTGGGCTTCAGTACTAGGAGGCTGAGCAGGCTGCTGCCCATCTGTTAAGCAGTGACCCTGTTTTATTTTTATTTTTTCCAAGAATGAAATGAAAGCTATGAAATTGATGAAACATTCCTGTTTGAGCAGACATGAAGGCCACTGTGAGAGAACCATGGCAGACCCGACGATGACATTTCCACAAACATGCTTTTCAGCATCTTTATTCACACTTAGCACTCCGTGGCTGTTACAACACAGCTGCAGCTTTATAGCCGCCAGCCTAACATACACAACAACAACAACAGTTGACCCAGCACACTTTTAACCTGGCAGATGCCCTGCAGGTGCGTTCGCCTCCCCTGCAGCGGCACCGCCGACCACGCCCCACCACAGCCACCAAAAATCATTTCATGCATTCTATTTTATTTTTATTTTTTAACTTGCTGTGTACGCAGCAGCACATGGTGTGCTGCGCTCCGATATTTGACGACTTCAAAAAATAATCGGTCCCTAATCTCACTGCGCCACATGTGCTTTATTATTATTAGCAGCTTTTCCTCACAGCTTTGGCTTACGGGGTAGAGTGGGTCATCTACCAACTGGAACAGGTCGATCGATCTCTGAATCCTCCACTCTGCATGTTGAAGTGTCCTTGGGCTGCTGAACTTCGAATGATCCCTAGTACAGCCATTGGAGTGTGTGTGGGTGTGTTTGTGTGTGAGATTGATAGAAAGCATTCTATGAATGTGTGTGTGTGATTGGGTGACTTGTTAGCTTTAAGTCAGGGGTCTCGAACTCAAGGCCTCGAGGGCCGGTGTCCTGCAGGTTTTAGATGTGTCCTTGATCCAACACAGCTGATTCAAATGCCTAATTACCTCCTCAACATGTCTTGAAGTTCTCCAGAGACCTGGTAATGAACTAATCATTTGATTCAGGTGTGTTGACCCAGGGTGAGATCTAAAACCTGCAGGACACCGGCCCTCGAGGCCTGGAGTTCGAGACCCCTGCTTTAAGTGCTAAATGGAGTAGAAAGGCATTATATCAGTTCATTTTTGTTCTTCTAGGTACTTTAGCACCACCATCTGGTAATAGAAGTGCATTACATCATACCATTGGGCTGGTAAAAACGAAACAAAAAAATTAGTTGCAACCCACCTCCCTGCTTTCAAGTAATAACTTGACTGGAAAAGCTGTTGATTTTGCTTTTGTTATTATCAGAATATCCATAGACTGTTTAAAGTATGGAAATGATGTGGCGTCTAGGACAAGAAGTGAATGTAAATGGGAAATATGTTAAGCCTGCCTTCTTTTAGCAGACCACCAGGGGGCAACTCTTCAGGTTGCTAAAAGAAGTTGTGATTTGGCGCGAAATTCATAAAACTGAATCGAAATTGAGTAATATCGTTTATATATAGCTTGTGCTTTTGGCACTTACACAACAAATAAACACTGCCCACTTTCATTGTTGGCCAGTGGTTCTCATCCAAGCTCGAAGCCTAATGATGCTAATGGTCAGCCAATATATCAGTGCATCCTTAACACTGTTAACTGATTTCAGCACGGACTTCAGCACTTCTTGATTCATTGAGAAATATTATATAGGATGTACAAGACTGTAGAGATGGATGAACAACAACAACTCCCAAAAAAGATTGTGGTTATTTGACACGATTACATGCTTGGGGGGTAAAAATATAGACTTTTTAAACCTTAAACAATAAAAGAAACTTTTTTTTTTTTTTTTTTACTGAATAGCTTTAACCCTTTAAAGCCGGTCGGAGCGGGCACGCTCCGTTTTGCGTAACTATTTTTAAATCCCGGTAGAACTGCAATCACGTAAGCTAGCGCAATAATTTTTTTTGCATATGAAACCGGAGGAGTTGTACTTACATCTTCTGCCATCAGCTTGTCCTAGGTCACGGTTTCCTTCCACACATAGCTTTGTAAAAATTGCATAAAAAGCACTTGCAGCTACAAAAACATAATATTCCAGAAACACGCTTTGCCGATCCGATCAGCTGTTCGTAACACTCCCTACGCTGGAATAGACGTCAGCGCAAACTATCGCGTGTCCGCCATTACCTGCCCGAAACCGGAATTGACGTCATTTTGCGGAAATGTAGTTGCTTTTTACCTTCAGGGCCTTATAAGCCTATACTGGTGTTTTTAAAAGTTATGTTTGACTTTATGACTTTCTGTATCGTTTCTGGGATGCTTAGAACTCAAATTGCACTGCTGGAAATAGTTTATTTTGATGCATATGCTATTTTTTTTGCAAATTTGCATTATAATATTTCTTTTCGTTTTTCCTGCAGTATAAAAAAAAATTGGTGTATTTCAAAAATAAAACTATGAAGACACTCAAAATAAATTTCCTGTGATGGGAAACTATTTTGTGCAACTTTTTTGTATTTACAGTTTTGAGGGATAAGCCTCTTAAATTTCTCTAACTATAAATATATGTTACAAAAACGATTTTCAATTTTTTTGCAATTTATGTAATTACTATGCACTTAATGTATACATATTATTAAAATTTGGGCTATAATGGTTGTATTGATGTATAGCAACTTGAAATGCTCCCAAAAATGGCACTACAGCATGTAAAAATATAATATAAGCTCTGGTGGACTTGGTTCTATGGTAGGTCTTAAAGGGTTAAATAAATAAGCTTGAGCATAACTAGACCTGCCACAGTCTGGCAGAGAGTGAATTTAAACATTTATGGAGAGGCACAAGCAAAAGCAAACTCGATTATTGCAAAACTTTATCTTCTTTTAGTTGTCAGCAGAAGCTGAAATTGTAATTGAAATTAAAATGTGATTATTACACCAGCTGTATAGTGGTTTTACTATGACAGTCACCACCATGTATGTCCACTTACAACCAGGTACAAAGCGATGGACCCTGAATTGTTTTTATATGTGGACAAGGCTTTAAACATCAGTCCAAAATCTCCCATAGGTGTTCATTTGGTTAGTTGTCTGTTGACTGCACTCTTTAATAGTCTTTTAAACAGTTTCCCATAATAAATCACAACTATCTTCCTTAACCTGCAGCTTCTGTACACTCACCGCCAATATCTCCTGGCATACTCCTCTCCCTCGTGTAGTATTGGTTAATTCTCGTCCATCATGAATAATTGGCTTGTTATCTATTCCTATTCGAATGTGTTGTTCTGCGGTCTTATCTCTCCCTCCTGTGTGTTTCTGTCTCCCTCTGCAGCCCATTAAGAATGCCCCAGCAGGAAAGAAGTACGTGCGATGCCCCTGCAACTGTCTGCTCATCTGCAAAGTCACTTCCCAGAGGATTGCCTGTCCCCGACCATATTGGTGAGAAGTTATTTGTGTATGTCTGTGAATCTGTGTGTGTACGCACGCCACTGTGAGACTGCAATAACACTGTATCTCTCTGTGAGAGAGAAGTGAAGCAGAGGAAACAAGGTGCAATGGGAGCAGCAGTCCCTCAATTAAGGCTATGCTCCCAGCACAGTTTACATGCAGTGCTCAGCCAGCCGGATGAGGAAATCACGGCCTAATTAGAACAACTGCATCGTGAGTTTCACTTCTGCATGTCATTAGTATTATGAGAGGTGTGTCTATGTGGATAATATAGTGGATGCATTATGTGTATTTTTTTTTCTTAAATGTGTATTTGGAGATGTGGGGGTTATGTTGAGATTTAATTGTTATTCTGAACCTCGCAGCAAAGAAAAAAAAATCACAATATTCATCCAGCATCTATCTGCTTTTAATTATGCACCGAATTCCTGCGGAGCAGCTACCAACCAAATGAACACTTAGCAAATTCCTTCATATTATAATCTCAGAGGGCATAATGAGCACAGCAGCCTCTTCAGAACAAAGAAGGGCAAAGTTAACTGGAAAAGTTAGTTAGGTTTTATGAAATGTAACTTTTGGGATATGTCTTTTATATTTTTTTCTTTTTAAAGGTTGCTGAAAGTTCAGATCCAGTTGGTTGTCTCTTGACAGGAAATTACCTAAACACATAAAGAGGGGACTTTTTTCATAGTATGGGACTGTTATAGTAAGAAGCAGATGGTTGATGTCAGTCACTGGAGATGCACAGCTTTGGCATGTCGTCTCAACATTATGCTGCAGCTGCCATGTGTAATTTGTAAGAGAAAAGATTTTTGTTTATGCCCAAGGCATAAAATGTGCAAGAGCAACATTTTTAGATGTTTTTTTTTTTTTTTAATTTTTAGATTTATGCTGCTATGTAAACAAGCATCAATTTCAACTGACTGTTACAAAATGTGTTGTCATAAAGATGTGAAACTCAGAGTTAATGTGTCGTTGTAAATGCAGATCATGAAGTGAGGCTCAGGGATAAAAAGGCTTGCATTATCTGGCGTGTAAATGCAGCTGAAGACAAATATTTCTGACATCAGTAATTCTATAGCCATTAATTTCATTTGACATTATTGTATACATTTTAAACAACGAACAAATATCCTACCTGACCTCATCAGAATGAGAATATGTTGCATATTTAACAATGGCATACAAAATGTAAATGTATTGGCAGGAGAAACAACACAATTTGACATTAATATTTTGTGATTGTTATTTCCACCATATTATGTTTGGCTCCCTGTTAAATTCAGAATCTAAAATTCTTCTCCTCACATACACAATCTTAAATATTCAGTCCCCATCTTATCTTAAAGACCTCATTGTTGCATATTATCCTAATGGAGCACTTCGCTCTCAGACTGCAGGCTTACTTGTGGCTCTTATAGTTTTCAAAAGTAGAATGTGAGGCAGAGCCTTCAGTTATCATTCCCCTCTACTATGGGAACAACTCCCAGTTTTCTGTTTGGGAGACAGAGACTTTACTCTACTGTAAAGTCTCTACTGTTACGATTAGGCTTAAAACTTTCCTTTTTGATAAAGCTTATAGTTAGGACTGGACCCTGAATCCTCCCTTTGTTAGGCTGCTGGGGGTCTTCCTATGATGGATTGAGCGGATCTTCTTCACTCATCTCTTTTCATAGTAGTGTGTTTATACCACTGCTATATGTAATTATTAGCAATTATTAAACTCTGGTCCTCTCTGCTGTAGTTTGCCATTTGTCCTGCCTTTCTTTGCACTTTCTTTTTCTCATTACCCAACTGGATGCAGTGGATTGCTGCCCCTCCTTGAGCCTTGGAAGTTTCATCCTGTTAAAAGGGAGTTTTTCCTTCCCACTGTTGCCAAGTGCTCCCTCGTAGGGACTTGTCCGATTGTTGGAATTTCTAATATTATATTATTAAGGTTGTGAATTATTGCTAAATAAATAAAACTGAATTGTATTGAATGAACTGTTCATATGCCATAATTTATTGTATTACAGTTTAGCAAAAGACATCCATTAACCTGAAGTAGTAATAAAATATGTTGTGTATGCACATTCCTTTTTGGCCACTTTTCCTGCAGTAAA
Source organism: Pelmatolapia mariae (assembly GCF_036321145.2). Lineage (NCBI taxonomy): Eukaryota > Metazoa > Chordata > Actinopteri > Cichliformes > Cichlidae > Pelmatolapia > Pelmatolapia mariae. The sequence continues at coordinate 27,334,622 of NC_086243.1, read as the reverse complement.
TTACTTTTAAGAGTTTACCTCCAGTATTACTATTTTGCATTCAAACCAGACATGCTGACTAAACCAGACACATCTCAGCCCCGCGGCCTGATCAGTGATTCTGAGCTACTGTAGCCATCTGAGAAAGCTGATTGTAGGAAAGCAGTGTGTGTAGTAATGAGAGGAGTGGATGCTGATGAATTTCATGAGGCTGCAGTCAGCCCTTGAGACGACTGCTCCCAGCATCAGCTTGCATTATTAGCTAGCACTTGCACTGAATAATATCTCGAGTCGCTTCTGGTGTGAATGCTGACATTGTGTGTCTGTCTGTCTCCTTCCAGTAAGAGGATAATAAATCTGGGCCCGGTTCACCCTGGTCCGGCCAGTCCTGATCCCCAGCCAGCTGGAGCCCGCGTCTCCTGTGGACACTGCAGCAACACCTTCCTGGTACCAGTTCTTTGCTTTTTTAAAAAACATCTATTTAATTAGAATAAATGAGAAGCTTTAGGGGAAATAACCACAGGATTTTGAATCATAAAAAGCTCTGCCTTCAAGGTTTTGGGGAATTTGCTCATTTAGATTAAAGCAGTGGTTCTCAAACTGTGAGGGAAGTAAAGCAGAATCGAATTAATATATGGGTAGGGTTTAAAAGTCAACTTGAATAATTTTTCATTTTTTTGATTTAAAAATCTCTGGGATGTGGGAATGAACCTCCTTAAATGGTGTATGCCAGAAAATGTTTGAGAATTACTGATTTAAATGATGGTGGGTTCAAACGTGTCTGTCAAGTATAACGCCGAATCAGCTGTGGATTAGGCTTATTTAAGTTGACTTAAGGTTCAAGGTAACGATGCCCATCTCCCAGTATCTTCTGATGTTTTCAAGACCTGAATTAAGCTTAGACCTTTATTTTAATTCAATGGAGAGCTTGACTAAATAGACAAGGTTAATCTATGTTTGGGAAAATCTCTACTGCACTGTAAGTCACAGGTCCAACCTTAGAAGAGGTTTAACCACCTGTAAAACCACAGTGCGCCTTCATACATAGATGTATATGAAAGCACATCTATGTATGAAGGCACACTTATATTAGAAACATTAAAAGAACACAGAGATGGAGCTCAAAAGATCCCGAACAACAGGAACAGCAAAGATGAGATTTGTGCGACCCCTGCACCCAACGAGCCACTCAACAGTTTTTTACTGGCGCATAAGCTCAGTAGAGGTTCACGTTCAGCTGTGCAGTGGTAGATTTCTGTTATACTACTATTTCAATAAGTAGTTTGGATTAGGATTGAAAGGGAAATCTAATCCTTTGTGCAAAGAAATGTAAAACCAGTACATGCGAGATCAGTCTGAGCTCAGCTGTGAAAATTATAGAGTCAGTGAATCGAACTGGCCATGCTCTCCAAGGTGTCCTCGCGTGACACACTTAAGCAGGATTTATGGTCTGTCTGAACTCTGTGTTGCTTGGTCAGATACTGTCATACCCCCACCACACACATGCTTTCCTCTTATCTCTAAACAGCAGTGTATTCCTCTTTCTACTTTTCCTTTTTTCATTATTTTTATTTGTGGCATATTTAATACGTACAACTCAGTACAGACCTGTCAGTGTCTCCCTGAAGCTGACACCCTTATCACTGTTTTTAAAAAGATATCACGCCTTTCCCTTCGCTGTGATGGCCAGCTTTTGACTTCATCTTCCTGTGTAGCCATTTGGAACAACAATACATCTTACGAAGCAGTTCAGAGAGACCATAACCTGGCAGTTTGGTGAGGTAATGGCTCAAGTTCCAAAAACTAATCAATAGATTTTTGTTAGGTTTTCTGTTCATCTGCTGTGTGCATACAGTGCTGTGGGTTTTAAGATGTGTAATTCCTAAAATCTAATTATTAGGGTGTCATTAATATTTGCTATAGTTAAAAGAAACATGTTTTGCTTTTCTTAATTCCAGGCTTATATTACAGTGGCGGCTGATCATAGTTTTAAATCATGACGTCAGGGTTTGTACAAGTCAACAGATCAGTCTTCAGACTCTTCTGAATATTCAGTTTCAGACCGTTTTTTTCTGCTCTTGGCTCTGCAGGATGTCAATGAGGACGGTATCTATAATATGGTTATCCTGAGCTCTTCGCTCCACCTTCAACCTTCTGTTTGCAAGGAAAAGGGAGAGGAACAGCTTGTTTCAGACATTGTTAGAGAAACAAAAGATTATTTTGTACTATTAGCCATGCATATTTAATCTGGAGAGTCCACTAATATATAACTGTGGAACTAGAAATAAGCACATCAGGTCCCCTTTAAAAATGTATCTATTGATTATAAATATTAACCTCTGAAGCAGCGTGTAGGAGTTGAAACATCAGTACAATTTGTGTGGTTAATATTCCATATTAAATCAGCTGAATCTTAAAAAAGGTTTCCCCTCAGATTCAGCTGTTTGAGTTTGTTTGGGTTTTTTTTTTTGTACAATAACATTAGCACATCTAACAAAATCATGCAAAATTTTACTTAATACTGGGAGTATTTTTACAGTTACAGGAGCTCAAGGTTCAGAGGGGTGTGCTGAAATTTAAAAGGCTGAAAAATATATTTAATCTTTACTAAAAACTGCAATCAAATCAATTTTACTCCCACTCCAAGTCTGACAAAAAGATAATTTTTTTTATTACCAACTCTGAGCATCAATATTATGAGATACGCATTTTAGTTGGAAGAGTAAATTGGGCCTGTAACTCAGAATATTCATTCATGCATAGTATCAATGTAATATTTCTGCATGGCGTTATTAATAACTGTGCTGTCATAACCTCTATTTACTGTATTTTTCTTAAAAATACTGTAGATGACCAATGAAAGTCCTGTCACTAAGGAAGGTCCAGAGCCACTAAAACACATTTTTGCAGAAGGGATGTGTTACTATGCAGAACAGCTGAATAAAACACTGTCTTTCGGGTGACGCTTTTATCGTCTGCAGCCAAAGCTACAAACCTGTAACAGTTTGAGTAGCCCTGCAAGGTTTTTGTTGTGAAATGTACTGTAGTGAGTGAATTATTGAACATCCAAAAAGCACTACGCCAAGTATATGTTGAATTATTGGTACAGATCAATAACCCTATCAGCTCTCTGCTGATATATTAGGGTCATTTTCTGCGAGGAAGGGAAATTCTTCTTGCTGCTCTTTTAACAATCAGTGGGACAGGTAAGGATGGTTTAGATATATGGTGGATGAGAGGAGGTGGGTATACTGGGAGAAGGAGAAGAATAGAATACACTGCCGTTCTCGATTTCTCTGACTATACCCACCTCCGAGGTGAGATGGATGGTGCTGGGCGTTTAGCATTCAGCTGGACCTTTCCTACATGCTTAAAGACAGGGCGGCTGAACAAAAAGTTCAGATCTGTACCCTGGGTGGCGTTCCAGTTAATCTTTTGTTGTAGATCCTGGTGATAATGTTCTCAGTGTTTCTTTCAAGACAAGAATAATGTACAGCATGCACACAGTGAATTCTGCCCTGCAGGGTTTACAAATGTATCACGGCCCAATGTTGGGAAGAAAGTAACTGTCTGTGTCGTGAGAGAGAACAGTTTTTCTTATTTTGCTTTTGTGTAGCAAGCAGCACCTGCTGCCAAGAATTTGGATATTTGGATTGAATATCAGTAGGTGTATTTAGAAAAAAGAAAAAAAAAGGCCTTTAAGACTAGTTCATAACTTGTACCTGACATAAAAAGCAAAATATTACCTTATATCAAAATCATCTATTGCACACATGGGCAACAAAGGGCTCAATAGCCACATTTAGCCTGTGAACCATATGAGTCTGGCCTTAGACATTCTTAAAGGGGAAACTATCCTCCAGGGTCTCGCCTGGGAAAAAAAATTAACAGGAAGTATTTGGTTAATGGGTGTTGAAGTGAATTACTTGGGAGCAAACAAATTTCACATGAATCCATAATGTATTCACAATAGAACATGTTTAAACTGAGGAAATGTACCATTTCAAGAACATAATAAGGTCATTTTGAATTTGATGACAGCAACACGTGTCAAACTGTTGTGACAGGTCCATCCATATTTTCTGCTGAGTAGGATTCCCTCGTCTTCTAACATCTGTAAAGACATATACATGTCTTTCCAGATGTGTAAGAAGTGATGCATCCCCATGTCATCAGAAATGCTGGCTTTAGGAAACAGTGCTGATAAAAAGCCACATGGTTCCTCTGCTCTTTAGTCCAGGATCTCACATCCATGTTTTTCATAAACAATCAAAAATTTTGATTCGTGTGACCACACAACAGTTTTCTACTTTGCCTCAGTTCATTTTAAATGAGCTTTGGTCCAGAGAAGCTGGTGGTGTTTCTGGATCATGTTTCATGATGGAGCTTTAACCTGCATTAGTGGATGGCACAGTGAACTGTCTTCACAGACGATGATTCCTTGAGGTGTTCCCGAGCCCATGCAGAGATTTTCGTGACAGAATCATGCCCGAGGGCCAGAAGATCATAGACGTTCAATATTGATTTTCAGCCTTGTCTCTTGCACACAGAGATTTCTCCTGAAACTCTGAATCTTTGATGGCTTTATGCACTTCAGGTGATGAGATATTCAAAGTCTTCACAATTTGACATTGAAGATTATTATTCTGAAATTTTTTCCACAAGTTTTAGAGGTATTTTTTTCCCATAGATTACTGAACCTCTAACCACCTTGGCTTTTGAGAAACTGCCCCTCTAATGCTCCTTTTATACCTCATCATGTTACTGACTTGTTGCCAATTAACCTGATTAGTAACAAAATGTTTCTCCAGCTGTTTCCTTGTAGTACCACTTACTTTTCCAGGCTTTTGTTGCCCTGACCCAACTTTTCTGAGACAAGTTGCTACCATTGAGTTTAGAAAGAGCAAAAACTTTTGTGAAATAATATAGTTTCTCAGCTTAAACGTTTAATATGTTCTGTAGAATATTGGGATTGTGCAGTATCTTAAGTGGCAGATCATACGCTAGGGGGAGCAGCCTAAAGGAGGAGATGATGTTTCATGTCTTTGTAATAGGAAATTCTTGGTTTTAGAAGAAAGGGCCTTTTTTTCTGTCTACCAAAATTCATCAAGTTTAATATAAATAGTGGTCCTTCTCGCACTTTATCATTGTACCTCCCTGTGGGGGGGGGGGAGTTGTCTAGCCCTGATGTAACATGTTATTGGAATTAAAGCAATGATTTATGTTCTCATTTATTACTTTATGTGACTGAAAGTTACATATTTTTCTGCAAGAAGGAAATTGCATGACTTTAAAGACAATTAATCTGCAAGTAGAGGAGCACGATTGTAGCAAAAATTATAATCCTGATTATTTTTTCATTATTTAACATGTTAACTTTCCTTTTGAAACATCACACGTTTGTTGAATTCAAGTGTCAAATTCCCACATTACATTGTTAGGTAAAGCTCATTTTTACTTTAAATGAGCTGGGTGCACTGTTTCATCAGGAGCATTTTGTTTTGTCCAAGCACTATTGGTAAATTAACATGACGTTACATTAACATATATCTGAGCTCTTCACACCCCAGCAGAGCCTTATGTGGAGTTTATGATTGATGTGACTTGAAGAGAGACTTGAAGAGAGTTCTTTGCTCCTTGCAGCTGATATCCATATGATTGAGAGACGTTAACGACAAATGTTCCTGTCAGAAGAAAGAAAGTCCTCTTCATTTGCATTACATTTGCATGTTTTTTATGCTTTGTATAAAAACTTTTTTTTTTTTTAGAAGGAGGGTTTCATTACTCAAGCTTAAAATTTTGGTAAAATTTCAAATGGTCAGACCTCTGTAAAGTCAAATAAAACTGACTTTGACTCACCTGTGTGTGCCAAAAGCCAATTTTGAGCCAGGAAAACTCAACATTTATTTAAAAAAAAGAAAGAAAGTTACCCTGGGGCTGCTCAATTATAGCAGCAATCCTATTCAGGTTTATTTTGCTCAGTATTGAGGTCCTGATAAAACACAATGCCTTCTTTTAACTTTTAAATTTTTATTTCTGATTTTAATCCAAGTTGTTCTTCCTGTCATCCTGGATAAACTCACATCAGACTGTGAGTTTGTAGGGATGTGCTAAAGAAAAGACAAAAAATGTTGGCCACAAAAAGAATGCAGAAACATCGTGTTTTCATCTAGATAATTTATGCTGATAGTCATTGGAAGACATCATTGTATTTGAATTTTGATTATTTGGAAGAGTGTTATTTTACTGCAGTGTTTCAGTTGCAGGCCCTTTACACTTTCTCACTCCCTTCAGTATCCAGTCCTGATGATAAAAATCTTCTGACCAGCCCAAATGGATGGGGGAAAAAAAATCTATCTGCTGTTAGCACTTTATAAACAAACTGTGAAGGACTTCTCTCCAACACCTGCTCACATTTGCTTATCAATCTGCTGCACAGCTATACTTATTTAATTTTTACCTGGTGCTATGTTTATTTTTATTTTTTTGAGCGAAGTCAAAGGCAGACTTTTGTGCCTGTTTTATTATAAACCTAACAGAAGCAGAATCACTAGTTTGTCTGTTAGAGGTCAAAAAGAGAATTAAAGTGAGTGTAAGTGTGTCGCCACCATAACTGCTAAGTTGGCAAACGTTTTTAGCTGAAGCCGAAGCTCACATCTTTCTCTTTGTAATTTCAGTGGACAGAGTTCACAGATCGGACGCTGGCCAGGTGCCCACACTGCAGGAAAGTGTAAGTAGCTATAAGCAAATCATCCATTACACCACTCTCCTCTCACTGTACGCAATTTTTGCTTTTATATCGTTTGGCATTAAGCTGTAAGGTTTTACTCAGACACAGTAACAAAAAGGTAATAAGCAGTGACTTCAGGGTCACTTTAATTAAATCTCTTACTTCCTGTTTCCTCACAGACCTCAATTAGTATTAAATATCATGAGGCTTCTGATCTGTCACATTGTATGTCCATGTATGTTTAGTACCTCAGGTTACAGATTACTGTATCACTGTCTCCATGAGCTTCTTAACGTGGTGAGAAATGGATGCAGGATGCTAGTATCTATTGCAATTGCATGATAAATCTGAAATAATATAGAATGCGGTTATATACATGTTATTGATTATACGTTAAAAAAAAAGATAAACTGAATAATCAGAACGGATATACAAAGCAAATAGCTGCCTTTTGTTCTGGTACTGAAGAGACGTGCCAGTATGTCAGCTGTCTTACTGCAGTGCACAGGTGTGCAAATGCAGTTTTTGTGAACAGATTTAGTCACAAAACTGTAGTTTGTCAACACAAAAGCATCTACAGAACCTGCATTCAGTCTGGACAGTTACGTTTCTGCAGGTGTACCACCATCATCCATGTTTTATTTCAGCTTTGCACTTGCAGTTAAAAATGAAGAATGTAGAAATGCAAACTAAAATTAAGCTACCAAAAGTAGTTATTGTAATTGTTTTTAGAATGTATTTTAACATGACACAAAAGGAAATATTCTGGTGTAAACCAACACACACAGTTAATGATGGCTGAATTATATTTAGCTGCTCCAGTTTCGGGGTGATATTGTTCACGCTGCTTGCTGTCACGCTGTTGAACCTGACTGGAAAACCCGAATGTGACAAAGGTAGCAGCGTTGTCTCAAACCAAACATGGCAAATGATTCAAGTTTGATGCTCTAGCAGCCACATTTTGCATGCATTCATAACTTGTTGAGGCGCTGTCCACACGCCCCATACCAAATCCTTTAATACTGAGGAAAATTTTGACACACATAAACAGCAAACACATGTAATTTTAATGCCAACCTACTGGCTGAAAATTATTCAGTGGCCCCTCCCCGTCTGACGCTTGGGCACGATGGCAGCCATGGAGGGTGACAAGTGTTCTACATTTTGCATAATCTGGGTACTTGTAGTGTACTGCATGCAGTCTATTTGTGAGGGTGAACACACTAGTTGTACAAACCTGCCAACATTAGGTTTGAACATCTGCATGTTTTCGCAAAAGTGCATTTTCTTAAGTAAATAAAATCAAAGGGAGGTCAGTGATGTGCGAGTTAAGTAATATTGAATATTACTGTAGTATCTCTGCACACTGGTCACGCAGCCAGCTGCACAGACAGCCTGGTGTTATTTGGCCAGCTCAGAAGATGGAAAATTAATATCACTGTCCTACCTCCTGATTCAATATGGCAGGAAAGAGGCGTTGTTTGTGTTTCTAACATTTTGATTATAGAAAGCTGGAATCGGCGAATATCTTTGTTACTTCATCAAGGTCTGAAACTCCTGTTTCATGTGGCACATGTGGCTCTAACTACCATTTATTTGGTGTGTTTTCCCCTGTTCCTTCACAGTAAGGAGGGCTTAAGTGCAATTGTATTCTAAGTGAAATTGTATGCACTCTGTGGGTTGTGTATGTAGAGTTTTACTGAGAGGCTGGACATTGTGGCAACTTGGGTAGTTTGAGATAAACACAAAACGGTACTGATGCAGATATTATTCCTAATACGTTTAAGGGTCATGCAAATTACTGGAGTTCCTTGGGAAAAACTGGAGATATTAAAATAAAGAGGACAGCAGTTATGAGTAAGGAAAAGACAGGAAGCACTTGATATAGTTAATGGCTGAACTTCTCACACAATGAGTCTGAACAGAAAAATACATAAACCTGCAGGGTTTTTTGCTGCATTTAAATAAGCAATATTAATTTCTATCTCTCCTCTACAGGTCTTCAATTGGTCAGAGGTATCCACGGAGGCGGAGCTTGTGGTGTTTTCTACTCTGCTTGCTATTCAGCATTTCAACCGCCGGATTGATGGTGAGCACACACCGCCCAACGCCAGTCTGACACCCACATGAGTCAAGGAGCTGTTGTTCAGTATTAAAAAAGAGATTATGAATAGCTGTCTGCTGGGCATTTATCTTTTTAGAAAATGGTTCTCATGTCCTTCCTGTTTTGTTTTATGAAGCGAAAAGTCCACAATTACAGATAAAACAAAGGTAGCAGGGAGAAGCAACATGATTGCTATCTTTTCTTTTGTCGTCGCTTGTTTAACATGGAAGGTTGGCGCCTCGCGGCTGCTCTGCAGACACGGTGTGACAGGCCTCTATTTGTCATTGAGAAAAAGCACAAACACAACCTGCTTTAACTGTAAGCTGTGTCAGGCTGCGACGCTGCGCTCAACACCCACAGAATAACAAAACAGAACATTTGTGCTGAGTTCTGATCTCCTGCTTTGCCTCGTCGCCTCTTGTTCTCTCAGTTTGACGTGTGCAAAAATCCATCAGAGCTCACGGTGCTTTTTAGAATATCTGTTGTTGCCTGCATTTAAGTGATTGTAAATAGATGCTGCAGTGGAATATTATCAGAATAATAAAGGAGATAACAGCTGTTTTAGAGAGTCTAGAGTAAATGAGGGGTGTAAAAGTCTAACAGTGATGCACAGAAGGGCTAAATGGTCAGGACATTCTGCTTTCTGAACAGCAGAGGGCGCAAGATGAGCATCAAAAGAGGCTGAGCATAAGAGGGTTGCATGCCTGGCAGCTTTAAGAACAGTAATCCAAACATTAAATGTGCTGCATTGAAAGCATTGCGTAATGCTGGTGTTGTGGCAATAAATGTCACGACGTGGAATGAGGTTGTGTTTTATGAAAAGGTGTTTTTAATTATGTGAGTGGTGCATGAGCAGCAAGTTTTGACAGTTTAATCTTTAGGGGTGTTTTGCGTCAATAACCTTTTAACAGCAAGAACCAGAGACAAGTAACCGATCAAGCTGACTTTCCAGGCTGAATTTTAATTATGAGTTTTAAACAGAATAGTTAAAGGAAAAAAAGAAGTTAAGATTCAACTCTGTGACGGCTTTGACATTCTGGATTTTGTCTTGAGAGTTGCCTGTTAAACTGTTTAAAAACCCTTGAGAACGACATGAATGATTAAAAGTTCACACATCGTTTATAGAAGAAGAAAGATGAAGCTTGAAAGCATATTGATGTCTTTTGGCCTGCTTGAACTGTTAAGATTACCTCATGATTTCTATTTTTATCGAGCATACAGAGAGCTTTTTTGGATTTCTGCTTCTGGCCCTGAACATTTGGAAGCATAATAGTGTATTATAGATGGTAATATTAAGTTTAGATATTCTTGACAACAGAAACGCATCTAAATCCTTTTTCTTTTCCTGCTTCTTTTAATACCCATGTGAATTTTGCTCGAGTGTTTTGACTTTGAAAAGGGAATTTATATTTCCATACTCTCAGAAAATCCCTGTGGGTTTTCTCAAAGTCACTTTTGCCATCTTCATTAAATAATTTTCTTCTGAGCAGCTGCACACTTAATACTTGATGGCAAAGCTGTTTTCTCTCTTATCTCTCAGTCACTCCTACGTATTGAATATTAGCTTCTGCTTGAAAAATTGTGGGAAAAAAAGCTGTCACTGCATTAGTGTGGTGCTGGTGAATTAATCACTAAGTGTGGATATGGGGCTAAATGTTAACTGGTCTTTGTTTTTCTGTCCTTGAGAGGAGAAATTGTGTTGCTGCCAAGTCAGTTTAAAAGCTGAAAATTTGATCGTTTTAGTTTGGGCTGGCCTTGAAATTTCATTTAAATGTATGATATTTTTCTTATTTTATAAATCCAGCGCAGTTCTTTTCTTTACACATCTGTAAAGTCACGCTCTTCTCTTCATCTTCCCATGTTGAATGGCGGTTGCCCTTGCAAGACAGAGTACACAGTCTAACCTAATCTAAAGCCCAGTCTATACTACTTTGCTGAGTACTCGCTGTAGTGGGCGACCTGCTTGTTTACATTTGTCCTTGTCCACTGGTGTGTCTGCATCACTTTGCCATCACGAGTAAAACTAAAGCTGTCTATCTTGGTCTTACAGACAGTAAATCTTGAGCAGCTGCTTTTATGGAAATGCAGGGTAGCTAGGAAACTTGAGAACAGACTGTAGTGTATGCACACATTTTCAGAGCTATGGAAACAAGAAAAGTGGCACATGTCTACACTGACAGACTACTATCTATTCCATTATCATAATTATCAGTTACAGGCCCATTATATTTTATTTGAAAGCAGCTTCCTTGTGCTAATGATTATAGTATGAAAAAGACCTGTTACACCGGGCTGTGATGCAGTTTAATGCAGTATCATAATTCAGGCATAACTCAAGAAACTTTTAAAACGTAGGTATTTTTGTTTTGCTTTTTGTTTGATTTATACTCGGAGTTCAAGAAAATCCACTTTTAAAGACATTTCTTAAGGTTAAATAAATGTTATTGATTTAAAGGAGTAATCTTGTAAAGTCTCAGTAATCCAGTCCAATTTATTGCATTTCGGTTTAGTTTCGTTTTTATACCATCGATTCAAAATAAGTCCTACCAAAGTGCTTTATATTGGAAGATAAAAATACTACAATATTAGTAAGTAAAAAAACAACAACCCAAGAGTCACATGACCCCCCCCCCCCCCCCAAATGAGCAAGCATTTAGCCACAGTGGGAAGGAAGAACTCCCTTTTAACAGGAAGAAACCTCTGGCAGAACCAGGCTGATAGAATGACAGGCACCTAAAATGACCAGGCAAACTATAAGAGAGAGAGCCAGAGTTTAATAATTGCTGATGATTAAACACAGTAGTGGTGTATAAACTAGAGATGGCACGATACCACTTTTTTATGTCCGATACCGATACCGATATCATAAATTTGGATATCTGCCGATACCGATATGAATCCGATATAGTGTGTTTTTTAATCAATAAAACTGTTTTTTTAATATCTTGCTGCATTTTGTATAAGTTCATACTCAAGTTTAAATAAACAACAACGCTAAAGCTATTCTGTTATACCTGTATGTAAAAAATACACTGCACCCAAAATATTTCATAGTTCAGCAATACTGATCAATCTAATAAACTTAAACCTACTCCATCCTTCCTATTCTGGTATTTTAAAGAGTACTTAGCAGAAATATTAAGCAACCTAACTAATAGGGTTGCAAGCTCCCAGCAAAAAAAAATAGGGAACCACCCCCCACCTCATGATGCTTAATCGACCTAATCAGCTTTAATTTGATGCAGTGTGAAAAAAAAATGCACAGAAATAAATTATTTTTCAAGAATAATTAAATAGATTCAACATCTTTCTTCAACAGAATTGCAGACTGCACAGATGGTACCTTCCCAAAGGAAAAAGTACTATAGCTTACTAGGGTATATTAGACTTAACAGTTACTATATACAGTAATGGACTTCTATACATTTTACATCAGATTAAAACTTTGGGTGTAAGATTCAGATAATTATTTATTAAAAGCTAGACATTTTAAATGAGAATAAGAAAGAAAAGTATGTCTTTGTGCCCCCCTTTTCCCTGTTAATGCCCTATCGGCCCCCCTGGCTAAACTTTGCTAGATCCGCCCCTGCACAGTTACCAGCCGTGGTGTAGAAAGTAATATTAAAAAAATTCTAACGACAGCTTATCAAGGTTAAACGTGCTGCTGTTGTTCAGCCGCTGGTTTCCTCTTTCTGGTGCAAAGTGGGCCAAAAACAAAGAAGAGAGACGGACTCGCGACAGAAAAGCCGATCAGCTGATCATTAATAAGTTTCATGATTGAAGTAGCAGCAGGAGAGGGAGAGAGAGAGAAGAGGCAGTCGCTCCATATATCGGTTGTTAAGCTTAACATGGGAATGCTTTACAAACATTCAGAGATGAACTTACACACTTGCTTTACTTCTCTCTGGGATAACTTCCTCGGAGATGAAATGCTGGATTGCTAGCGAGGCTACAAATACACACAGCCGCTCTATCACGTGAGGCATACTGCTCCGACGTGCTACGGTTACAAGCCGAGTTACGCCGTGTCGCAAGTTTTGTGAGGTGCTTTTTTGATATTTAATGGATCAGATTACATTTTTTATTTCTCTCCGATATCCGATCCAGTAATTTACCTCAGTATCGGACCGATACCGATACCTAATATCGGATCGGTCCATCTCTAGTATAAACACAGAGCAGTTTCCAGGTAAGGAAATCTCAGGAAGGCGATTGTTTTCATGTAGATGGAGCATTTTCTGTGAAACATTACATCACTTGTCCAAGTGCCTTCTTCAGTGTGACTTGTTTGAGTGATTACATTCAGATGAACAGAATAACCTTTCTGTGAATCTGTTGTGTAATCATTGTTTAAAAATGTTAAAATTTTATGATTATTAATGAGCCCTCATTACAAGAATACATTTACCAGCTTTTGAGTGATTTGTTTTTTGTTGTTGTTGTTTTTCATCAACCTATTGGCAGATTTATGTAAGGATTATTTGACATGATAATCTCTGCAAAGTCGTGGCGGAGATTACTTCATACTTGTGCAGATTACAGCAACAAAACTGATCTGAGGATAAATGCAGGAAACATATTCAAACGTACCTGCAGCCTAGGCTTACATTTAGGTTGATCGGCATTTTCTGGCCATCCAAAATTCCATCTGGGTCGCACGTAATCACAGAACTGGAGTTACAGTCAGTAACTTCAGTTTTTTTTAGCAGGACTTTTTTGTTGTGGAGCCACACTTGTTCCCACATGGACACATTTTAACAGTGCATTATAAATATCTTTTGTGTTTAATCACCAATAATAATAGGAGTGACTGTTCCACATGTTTTTATTTTTATTTTAGGATTTATATAAAATTGGCTTCTTCTCATCCTTTTGTTCTTCTGCATGGCAGTCATACCTGCATTTTCCACCTAAAAAAACTAACTAAATAAACAAGTTTCTCCAGCCTTAAAAAAAATGCCTGGCTCTGCCACTGCTTACATGTCCCTCTTGAAAGGGCTTTGTGGGGAGCAGATGGATGCCTGAATGCTCCCTCTGCTTGTTGTTTCTCTGCAGGCTGGAACGTGGGTGAAGGCTCAGACCTACAAGGGAATCTACGCCTCGTGGGCCGTGCTGCTGCTCCTGGTTCTCGTCACCCTGGCTCGGGCCTTCTACTGGGCCTGCATGAGGGTCAGCCAGCCCCTGCAGAACTTCACATAAAGCCCCACCACCACCAACACCTCTCCATCATCTGCCGTATCTCTCTTTCCAAACCGCCTGGCCGGAGGAAAGTTGGCTTTAATGAAGAAAAACGAAACAAAACACGATATTTATTTAAATCCGTACTACAGAAAGAAACAGTTCTCCTCCTCCTGTCCCTTTCCCTTTTAGTCCAACGTGTTTCTAAAACTGGATGGTGGCGACTGCGACTGCTATATATATCTATCGGTAATTATGATGACGTGTATAGCCTAATGTACTGTTTATCTGTTCTAATCTCGTGGCCAGTGTGGGGCTCATTTTAACTTTTTTTTTTTTAACACAGTTTTTTTCCTCTTTACCCCTGCGCTGTTTTTCGTCTGCGGCGCATCTGCTGCACTTGCAACTTCTAAGACGAGGGCTTAAAGTTAAGTCTTAGATGTGATTATCGGGCCTTCTTTAGTTTTTTGGGGGGCGGGGGGTACTTGCCCTTTCTAATCCTAATTTGTCATTAGGTTGAGTATTTCAGCATTTAACATTTCCTTTTAAACTGAAAAACAAAAGTCAGATGAAGCTAACAAATTGATGCCAGTAAGAAGATGAGCGGCTGGAGGGACATCAGCCTCCTTTTGTGAATCAAAAAGATTAAGTAGGTGTTGAAAAGTGTCTGAAAAATTGAATTCAGCAGCGTGTGAAGGTAGGCTATGATGTTTCTGAACTCTGTGTTTATGCTGAATTATCCCCTGGGACTGACTTTGATCCAAAGCAGCTTGAAAGCCTTAAAAGGAGGTGTGATAGAAGGATTCAACACTCGCACGTATGCACGCACGCACGCACACAAACATACATACACAGCCACATTAATGCATACCATCACACAACAAAAGCAGGATGCTCTTTTAGAGTTGCACCAGCTCAGAAAGCAGTTTGTCAAAGGCAAACCAGCCTCCGTCTTCAAAGCCAGACCTGGAGACAGATTTCCTCCACACCGCGGTTTGTTTTTTTCAGCCGGGAAAGAAGTGACACGCGTGAAAGTTGTGGTCCGACAAGAATGTAACCGCATTTGAAAGCTTCTTTTTCTTGGAGCCAAAATGCAGCCAACAGGTTTGCACCAACTTCTCTGCAGTCAAAATAACATTAACAGCAGAGCTCGACAGAATCCTTCCTCCCCACTTATTCCCATTTCCAAAAGGTACGTGCGTGTGGTTTGCTCATGGTGCATTTTGTACAGCGTGGCTCTCTGAAGTACAGAATACCAAAACAAATAAACCACAAATGGGTACTGACTTTTAGAATACTGATATCTGCCTTGTTGCATCTGCAAAACCCTCAGAGTATATGTAGAGTTTCTTTTAGACGTGTGTTTAGTTGTTGAACCACAGGAACAGGATTTTTTTTTTTAAAGTGCTGAAATCTGGGCTTATTCTGCAAAAATACAGGACATGAGAGTTTCACAGCTGAGGGTAGAAACCCTTACCACTTCAAGATCTGCGTCCGAATGCATCAAGTTTCACATAAGTCACCTTATTTCAACATTAAAAAAACCACGCCGCTTTGCTCTTTTTGTGTTTTGGTTCAGTTCAGGATCACTTAACAGTACACACGTCGCTTTTTTGGTCACTGAAAACGGAGGCTGCTACTGGTGAAGTTTTCACATTAAGGCCAGCGGGAGATGTTGCGTGGAAAGGTCAGAATAGGTCAGTAACATAAACACAAACACACACTATGAATACATTCGCACACAGTGCTAGTCCGTAACTCGTCTGTGGTTCTGAATCTGAATGTGGTAATAATTCTTTAATGATTTATGTTTTGTTTTTTGATTGTAAATATATTTGTTGTATGATGGAAGTGATTAAACGGATTCTGTTGCACTCTGAGCTTAACACTACTGCTGTGATCGCTGCTCAACTTGTTCTGTTTGAGAGGGTTATTTTTGCAGCTCCTTCAATTGTTACATATTTAATGATTTTTAAATTATTTTTTTTTGTGATCAACTACTAACCTAATGAGCCTCTGGACACACGTTCGTGTTCAAAACATAACTATTAACATACCAACAAAACAACACTGAATCACATTCCTGAGCGATGGCATTTCTCTCTCTCTCTTACACACACACACACACACACAGCACCTTAGCCGGAAGTAAGAAACACTGCATACAGCAAGAATGAAGAGATAAAGTTACCCTGCTAGACTGAACTGAGGTCAATATGGATGCGTCATGTTATTTATTATACGCACTGCAAACTAGGATCAACTAAACAATTCAGCTTTTTACAGTTTTACAGTCTTATTTATTGTGAACGACGTGGGGTGTGGAGGAAGGTCATTTCATTTTCTTGCTCCGAGGGCATTTGTTGTTGTTTTTGTTTTATTTCTGTTTGGTTTTTTTTCTTTTAATAGAACAATCTGCCTGTTTAAAGTTATGGTCAGTGCATTAATTTTTAAGACTGTTGGAAACAAAAAGAAATGAGATAATAGAACACGGTGCAAGATGACTTGTTTAAAGGACCCTTTTTTGCAGTGGAGTGACTGTGTTTTACCCACGACTGCAAAACAAATTAATCATGTTAACGCCAATAATCAAGAACCTGGCTGATGCTCTTTTCGGAGTTTGTTTACACTCGAATAAAGACATGATGATGTACAAAACTGGAGATGTGAGATCTTTTTATCTACCAACATAAAATTTTCGAATGCCTTTATTCTCTGCTCATGTCTTCCAAACAGATCTGGGGTTTTGAAAAGAGGATTTCACTGCTTGTGCTTCCTGGAATAATCAAACTGTTTATAGCTTAAAAAAATCAAAGAACTTCAAGGCGCTCTCTTTGAAATAGCATTTACAATGGTTTTATTTTCATGCCATGGTCATGTTTGTAAAAACAGATTAGTGCTTTTATAATATCTGTTGGGAAAAATGAACGTGTCTCAACTGAGCCATCGACGGCATAATTCAAAAGAAGCTGCCTCAGATGGGACGTAGCCTTATCTGCTTCCATTAATGTCCTCATCACACTTTTTCCCAGGTGAGGCCCAAACCAGAGTTATTATAGTTTATTTTTTCTCTTTCATTTTGACTTTTTGGTTAACATTCAGTTTGCTTTCAGTTAAATTCTAGAGTGGATTTGATCATTTGAGGTCAGTTTCCATTGCTTAACCCTATTTATTGTGTATCATGTCAGATAAACAAGTTCCTGACACCTCTACATCATCAGTGTGATTTCATTTTTTAAATCCCCTCATATGTTTTTGTTTAAGAAAAACAAGCTATGAGCAAGAAATTGCCTCAAAATGCCGGATGTAGATCAACACTCCAGTTTCAAGACAGCTGAATTTTCTGGCAATTGTGTCATGATTTACAATTTAAAGGGTTAAAATGTTTAGTTTTAGTTCAGCTTTTACTTGTTTTTATCTTCATATTTTTTTTATCTTCAATATTATTATTGAGCTGTATTTGTCAGGGGCAGAATTTCAAAGGTTTAGAAGCAGCGTCGCACTACAGACACAACACTTTGCGAAGGCATTCGACTCACAGTCACGTAGACATCCCACATGTTAATAAACATGCCCATCAAAGCCATGACTAAAACTGGCTAGAACTACAGTTTCCTCTACAATTTTATTGTATTTTTATTAGGTTTTCCAAATGCACAGTACTGTTTCTCGTATCTTGCCATAGAGGCAAACTTGATTTCTAGAGCAATAAGCTCCCCTTGCACCCAACACACTTTTATTTCTGTTTAGATTTGAAACACTGGGATATACTGGCATCTTCGAGCATTACACATAGTGCTGATACAGACTGTTTATTTGCTGGACACTGCAGTGTTTCTCCAGGATCGTTCAGACTGGCTGTGTGATGACTCAGGATACAGCGATGCCAGTATCTCCACATTTTTCAAGCCTAAACCAAATAAAAGTGCATTAAACTAAGCAGGGGTGGGAGGAGGGCTTACTGCTCATGAAATCAAGCTTTCGAGTCGATAGAGGCTCTTTGGGAATTTTAAGATAGCTTCTTAATTCAGAAAAACAGCAGTTTCTTATTTATTTATTCATTTATTTATGCTTGGCCAAGTGAATATATTATACTTTTTTATGTAAGAGACTAAAGGGGTGTCAAGATATAAGATATCGGAAAATAGCATCCATTTGGCCCACAGTATTTATCTTATTTCAATTAAAATTCTATAAGCAGCAAAATTTATTCAGAAAAATAAAGTCCTCATTTAAGCCAAGATATTTAGTGGCCTTTAATTTATAAATCCAGCTCCCCTTTGGTTAAATCTTCACTTCTTCTTCTGGAAAGAGGAAAATGCTTAATTCCAAAGGCTTGTAACGTGGATGTGCTGCTAATATGTAGGTCCAGGTAGTGTCTAGCCACGGGGTAATTAACACGTCTGGATGTCTTTTTTTGCTCTTCCAGTGTAAAAAAAAAAAAACCTTGCAGTTAGTGAAATAATTGGTGGTCTGGGGTTTGTTTAGAATCACCGATGTACACTATTCACCTTTGCACATACACGAGATATTTGTATTTATGTACTGTTTGGGTTCTGGGATAATGATGGAAACAGAAACCCGTGATTAAAACTGTCATCCTTTCTTTTAATTAGGATCATTCCTAGTTATTAAAAAGAGTGAAATCAAAGCATTCCTCTTTTTGCTGAATCTAAAGGCCTCCCGTTTTAGAATCACTAATTAAAAGCTTTGTGCTGAAGCCAAATTAGTTTTATCTTCTTCTCTCTTACTTTTTTTTTATTCTTACAAAATGTTGGAAAGAAGCTCATCATTTTCTCACACAACTTGGCCCCTGTCGGCTTCTCGAGTTTCATGCGGATATATTTTTTGCCTGGACACAAAGAGATGGAGAGATTAAGGACACTGAAAAACCTTTCAGAAACCACAGCTCCCCAGAGAGCTGCATGAACCACGGAGGCTGGAGGGGAGTAGACAAAAAAAAAAAAAAAAAGCAGTGAAGAAGACAATTGCACTCATAACCTCCTGGTTTTCAGGCTTTAGCCAACTTTTATTCTGTAACACAACAACTGAGCCGTTATCTCACATAAATACGCACTCCTACTCAGAAGAGCTCCAGGGCCATTTTATTGTAATTGTATTGACTTAATTTTTCATTCATGAAATTATACCGCTCTGCCTCCTCGGAGAGCTTTACAGTCTCTGTTCTTCACTTTTGTTCAGTCGTTGCCATCTTGACAGTTTTCCCTTGTGAGGTGCTTCAGTGACAGCTTTGATGATTTGGGACTAAAAAACAATGAAATAACAGGAAAGAGAACGCAAAGCTGTAAATCATCGTATTTGTTCTACTTTCGGATTATGAGGGTCAGCACTGCACTCAAATCAGTTTGCCTTGTACAGCCGCCAATGTATGAAAGGCACTGCTATTTGGCTAATCCAGTATTAGGGGGAAAAAAAAGGGAAAAAAGACACTTATTTTAAATTAGCATGATGGGATTGTTTTAAAATGCAGCAATGGAATTAATTCTGTATATTCAATGTGCATCGTGCACATTTGACAGAGCTGCTTTTATTTTGGGCCAACATTCAGAGAGAATCCGCAATGAAGAGGAACGGCAGCCTAATAATTAGAGCGTGTGTCAAAGTACTAATGGCATTCTGGCTAATTGAACTGTTTTCATTTGAAGAATATTTTTAAAAACTTAGTGTGTCTTCAGGGTGTGGGGATAAAAGGCAAAATCATACCACTGTAATTCAACATTGTAGCCTCAGGGGACCAAGCTATTTTAACAAACACAATGACAGATTGGGGTCTTTTATGACCCACGTTATACTATTACACACAGGAACGGGGTTTTAATGCCACTATTTGTGTTTTACATTCACCAACCACATTATTAAGTAGACCTGCTGAATTACCTGTTAATACAAATGTCTAATCAGACAGTCACATGGCAGCAGCTTGGTGAGTTCAGGAATGTAGACGAACTGCTGAAGTTCAAACTGAGCATCATAATGAGGAAGAAAAGTAATTTAAGTGGTTGTTTACATCAGACGAGATGGTCAGAGTATTTCAGAAACTGCTAATCTACTGAAATTTTCCTGCACAACCATCTCTAGAGTTTACAGAGAATGGTCCAAAAAAGAGAGGATATCCAGCAAGCGTCAATTCTTTAGGTGATGTCAGAGGTCAGTTGAGAATGGCCAGACTACTTTGAGCTGGTAGGAAGGCAATAGTAACTCCAGTAACTGCTCATTACACCCGAGGTAAGCGGAGGAGCATCTCTGAATGGACAAGACGTGAAATCTTGAAACAGATGAGCTAAAGCAGCAGAAGACTGAAAACTCCTGCCAGCTAAAAACAGGAAACTACAGTTCAGTCTCAATTTCTGCTGTGACATTTGGATGGCACGGTCAGAATTTGTCTCAAACAACATGAACACAGGGATTCAACCCGCCCTGTAGCAACAGTTCAGGGTGGTGGTGGTGTAACAGTGTGGGGATAGTTTCTTGCAACACTTTGAGGACCTCACTACAGACTGAGCATCATTTAAACCCCACTGCCCACCTGAGTATTGCTGTTTACTCCTTTCATGACCACAGTGTACCCATCTTTTGAAGGCTGCTTCAACCAGGATGATTAATATGCCACGTCACAAAGCTCATGCAGAAGAAAACTCTGCAGCACCTGTGTGATGCTATCATGTCAATATGAACATAAATCTCCGAGGAGTGTTTCCAGCCCCTTGTTGAAACTGTGCCACCATGAATTAAGAGAGCTCTGAAGGCTACAAAACAGCAAAGGTGAGTCTAGTCAGTGTGTAACAAATATTCTAAAATCTCATACTGTAATTAATTATTGTTTTCAATCATGTTTATGTAAAAAAAGAGTTAACTCACTCATCACAATTAATAGAGTCAATTATATCCTCGCTTTGGAAATGAAATTCCTAAAGGCTTAGCTATTGTTAGATATAAGATATTGTAAACATTACAATAAATCAACAATAAAATCAAACACTTGCACACACAAAACAAGAAAAACATTCATATATTTCCAGGCCCTTAAATGACTCAAAGCATTGGACAAATTAAACAAATATGAAAGGTTGCTGGAGAAGTAGTAGCAGAAGTATGCTGAGGTCACTTGCAGGTTAAACCTCAGCGAAGTCAGGAGCAATCAGTGCACATTCACAGCTCAAAACTGATCCAAGTCTTTATCTTTATCAAATAAAGCAGTTTTAACATTTTCCACCTGAAGTACTATATATTAATACTGAATATTTACATTTTCCAAACAATATAACATACAAGCACAGAGCGTCTTAGTAAGGAGGTGAGCCCTGATTACCATCAAGCAGCTTCAGTGCACCTTGAAATTGTTTATTTAAGACACTAATACTCTGCTCGAGGGAATAAACACCATTCTTCCAAGAGAGATTCCCTAATGTGCCGTGATGACATCGGTGATGTGCCAATGCGTCAAAACCCTCGTGACAGACATGTTTCATTGCAGGATGATCACCTTTCCACTCAGTTGCAGTGACCCTTTCTTTTAAGGCGATAAGTGAGCCCGCTCCACGCCAGCAAAACGCTTTCAACAGAGCCGCCAGATCACCTTACTGCAAGGGTCAAGAGTTCAGGTTTTGTTTTGATGTATGTGAAATGATGCATGAGGAATATTTGATTGGTGCAGCCAGGAAAACAAGAAGTCTGGTGATGACTGATTGATTTCTGTCTTCCAACAAGGCAAACATAATGAAATAATGCACTGCCTGTGCTCACACATTGTTTGCGCTTACACATAATGCATAACTGAAGGGAGACAATGCAAGCAAGGGCTTAAAGCTGAGACATATTGATGCATAAATTAAATTAAATACAGTCAAACAGAGACAAATAATGTGATCTCAAAGCTTTGAAGACTGAGTGCCAATTAACAGAGCCAGCATATACATTAGACAAAATAATTACAAATCCATGCTTCTTTTTTCTTATTATTAAAGATTAAAATACCAGAAAGCTTCCAGAGCTGCACACAATGATCACAATGATTTTTACATTTGTTGTCACATCCATAAAGTCCTCTTGTTCTTCAATATCTGTTGCTGATGTATCAATGGCTGATATTTGGCACCTGTAGGCCTGGATCTCGGCTTGGATTACTATTATCATGATTATTATTATTATTTATAACGTTTATCAAAGTCTCTGCTTTCAAGCTGAAAGTCCATTCTCGCTGTACGTTTGTGTGAAGTGCACCCAAGATGAGATTCATTTCTCAAAACGCTGCGCTCTCCTCAAGCTCTCCTTCAGGTCCATGAGTGATCGGCCTTATTTCCCATCAGCCCTGTGATCGATTTAGTAGTCACTGCTCAGTTAGTCTCTACTGTGCCAAGTTTTCTGCTTTCTGCTTCAAAATGCGGGTGTGACTTTTAGTCAGTGCTTCCTGTGTAACGAAGGTTTGGGGGTTTTGTGTTAGTTGTCCTTTTTCGGGTCAGTTTTGAGAAGTTTAATCATCATCAGGGTGGGTTTTTCAAATGGTTCCTGAAAGACGAAAAACGATTTTTTGTAATTTTACAGCAATGATTACAAATAAATCCAGGCGGCCTGTATGATGCTTGGGTGATAAAGGTTTAAGCCTCTGAGGTTTAAATGGTAACCCTGTAGAAAGGCACAATGGACATAACTTAGGAAAAATGCAAATAGTTTTTGATGTTTGTCAGTTAGAATTATTATTTTCTTTTTTGTTCCCTGATCGCCAAGACTTGGGAGAACAACTTAGTAAAAACAGAAGAGTTTTCCCAGAGTTCAGATTAGGGGTTGGGTCGTCGCCAACGACGATTTAGACCTCAGAGGAGGCACCAGGATGACTGACACACTCGCAGGCCTCATAAATTATTCCCACAGGCCAGCACTGGCCTGCGGGCCACACTTTGAGACTGCTTGCTTCAGGGAAAGAAAAAAAAGGGGGAATCTAAGTGATGTCGTCTTTGTTTCCTGATGATTTTTTCACCTTTCCTGCACAATCTGTCATTTTCTTCTGCCACCTTACCTCCTGCTTTATTTATTATCTGTTACTCAACCAGATCAGACTAAGAGGTTCTGAGTTATTCCACAGACACACACACAAACACACACACACACAGGATGTATCACACACACTCACAGAGCTCCTCTTGCACACTCTCAGTGAATATTGCAGCAGTTAAGAAAAAAGGCAGTGCCTCGCTAAAGCCTTGATCCCTCTTACTTCTAACAGGATTTGACCCTTAAGACTTGGAGCATGACCCTCATCTGCTGCAATACCATCATCCTGTTTAACATACACTCTCACTATTGTCCTCCTGCCCTCACTCACACACAGTTCACACAAACACACACACGCACACACACGCACATCTAGAAGCCCGCACAAACAGGAACTCTGAGACATTTCAGGGACTCAAACCTTCACTGCACTCCAACTCTACATACTCCCACACACACATATACGCACGCACACACTGTACCGCATGATGTAACACTAGCTTAATTTTACGCCTAACACACAACCTGATGGATCCAGTTAAATGTAAATCGTGAACAAGCGCTCCTGGCACTACAAAGAAAGAGGAGCGAAATAAGGAGATGACAAGGGATGGAGGACGGAGGGAGGAGGATGATGGAGAGGTTTCAGTGTGGGGAGGAGGGGGAAGGGGGGTAACTCTCTGTGAGAGGATGATACGATTGAATGAGTGAGAACGAGAGAGACGAAGGGGAAAGCGAAGGAGAGAGAGAGAGAGAGGCAGTGAGGATGAGAGGATGCAGGGAGATGAAGGAGAAGGAGAGATTGAGCAGGCAGCTAAGCACCAGATTAAACTCTGGGGTCGTCAGCTGTAAAACAAACAGTCCTTTTAGCAGGGATCAAATCCAGACTTAACCCCCCCCCCCCCATCTCTCATCCTCCTCATCCTCCGTCCACACGCAAACACACACACACACAGAGGAGATAATGCAGCTTGCTCAAGTAGAAGAGAGTAGGGGGGGAAAAAAAACAAGGATGACAATCTTGGTGGAAAGCAAATTCCCGTCTCAGGACCCATTTTTGTGCGCCACTACCTAAATTGCCCCTCAGGGAATGTGAAGTCTTATTATACCCTGGCAGAAGTCCTTCATTATATTTGTTTTCTTTTTTTATCCCCCTGCACAGCTCCTCTTGGTGATAGACTGGGCTAATATCTGGCACAGAAACACTAGAGAGTAAGTAAGGCAGAGGAGGGGGTTTTCCTCACACAGCTCTGTGTTTATATTGCATCTTTACTGTAATATTCCCCAGACAGTGCTGCAAGCCTCAGTTCTCTTTCTGTCATCTGCTTCTGGGTGCTGCAGTTCCATCAGTCCGAAGGCTCAATTTCCAAACTGTCAGCTTTTATACTCACTATGAGGCCACTTCCTTTGTTGTGTTTTTGTGTGTTTGTGTGTGTCTCCAAAGTGTCTGTTTAAATCCACTACTAACAGCAGGATTTTTTTTACTGTCTATCAGCTGTCTTTGTTAGGACCTCTCTGAAGTTGAGTATTTTTGAAAAGTGGGGTTATTTACACCATGCCTCATGGTATCATAAGGCAGTTTAAGAGTTAAAAAAACAAACAAACCTGACCCTCACAATACACCTTTCAACCAGTTCGAGATGAAAAAGGATGATCTTTTTTTTGTGAATCATACATAAAGCTTCTCTAACAAAGTTAAAAGATCCAGAGATCTTTTAACTTTGTCTTTAAAGTGCCTTTGACCATTTAAAAGGGACTTTAATCCCACAAGGTTTCAAAAACTTTTCAGATTTAAGAGCAAATATAATTATATTGACTTTCAAATGTAACCATTCAGTAGTTATTTGCTTAAGTATGATAGCCCCAGTTGTTCCTTTAATTATTTTTGAAGGGGTTTTAAGTTGTAGATCACACAAAAACAGCAAAGTGAAGGCATCAGTTTGATGTTCATGTTCATGGTGTCAGTTTCAGCTGTTGCATTTTACAGAAAGAGCAACTCAGTAATGAATCAAGAACAACTAGGCGTAATAGATAATGAAATATACTTTTTTTTAGCAACCCAATTTTTTTTTTGATTGAACAAACAATATTTAAACTAATTACAAAGTTTGTTTTAAACCAAGAACAGTGATACAGCAGTTTCACTTCACAGCGAGAAGGTCCTGGCTTCAAATTCAGTCTGAGGCCTTTCTGTGTGGAGTTTGCATGTTTTCCCTGTGACTGTGTGGGTTCTCTCCCAGTACTCCAGCTTCCTCCCACACTCCATTGGGTCAGGTTAATTGGTGATTCTAAACTGACTCTATGTGTTAGCCCCACAACAGATTGGCGACCTGTGACCCAAACACCCCATCCACCAAACTGGATAAGCAGAAGAAACTAAATGTAGCTTGCAGTGCATTTTGTTAAATTTAAATTAGTGTAGGAGCCAGACAAAGTGGGCAGCTGTCCCCAGGTTGGTCCCCTCAAATCATGGTTTACTGCATGTAATTTCCATTTTCTTAATTTAACTAATTATACATTTCTGGGAAATATGAAGCACAAAATGAACAATGGCATATCCCCTATTATCTCATCCTGTGCTCCACTTTAATAATAATAATAATAATAATAATAATACCAGCCGGCACATCTAAAACTCATTAACATATTACATCTTGTAGAAATATTAAAATGACGATATGTAGTTTCAGGCTGAGTGCTGTATTTTTAATTCCTTAGAGTTTTATTTGGCCTTGTTGCCTGGCAACCCCACTAACAAGATTCCGAAACTCAAAGTGACTGTTGGTCGCTAGGAAACATCACATAACCAAAATGTAATTTTTACATGCCTTTCTGTGTGTGTGAGTGTGTGTGTATCAGTGTGTGTGTGTGTTAATTAGTGAGCCTTAGAGGTGATGGTAGGAGTATTTTTTAACATTAGCTGCATATCTATTGCACCGACATGAAAGAAGTGTTGAGCTTTTCATCTCACAGGAAGAAAGTGAAATTACTTTTTTAAGACCTTAAAAGCAATTTCTGGATTCATAAAAAGACAGACTTTGACAACAGCTTAGATCTAATTAAAAGCGAGCCTTTAGCTACTTTAAATGTATCTGTTGCACAAAAGTTGTTTCGCTCTTAACTATCCAAGTTTGGATTAATGTACTATAAATATGGAGGAAATCAAAACCTTTCATTCAAATTGAGTAAAACATGCTTAGACAAATATTAAATCAAAAAGCTCTGCTCGCATCATTCAAGCAAGAAACTTGTCCTTTAGAAAAATAAAAAATAATTTTTAATATTAGATGAATGTAACAAAAAATAATGAGTCATTTTCCAATAAAGTCTTTTTTTGGGCTGTTCTTTTTGCACTATGAGATGAACCAGTCTTTACTTTTGTCAAACCCCTTGAGGCCTGTTTTACATCTCATGTGAGATCAATCCAGATGTCCTAGAAATAAGTTTATGTGCAACTCTATTATTACCTTCAAAGAAATGTAAAAAGAAAAGCCTGGCTTGATAAGGAAATATATTTTAATAAATTTAAAGCCAGGAAGAGGTGGTTAGGGTTGATGGTGAGTGTGCGAAGGGCAAGACTCTGAACAGAGACCTGAGATTGGATCCAGTGGTTTTGCATTTTGTAACAAAAGTAGTTTGGTTAAGGTTAAAGGTTAAAAGACCACATGTTGTGATTAAAGTCACTGTAGGTTTTTTTCCCCGTATGAAACCATACCATACTCTTTTAAAGCATTTGAGAAGTTACTCACTCTGCTCTGTCAGAGTGACCTCACTCATCAGCTCACCAAACTTTAGTCTTGTGTATTTTATAACATGAGACTTATTATGGCTAATATCAGTGTTCAGTGTCAGCCAAAGGAGTCTAGCTGATCATTTTCCACATATTTAGATTTCATTTTAGATTTGCAGCCCAAATCACTGAATGTCAAATCCTCATTGTTTCCCCCTCAAAATACAGACATTTTTTGTATCTTAATGTAGTTTAAGTGCAATGTTTGCACCGGCTATTGCTCATAATAAAATATAATGGCCAAAATATGTCCAAAGCCAGCCTAAAGTAGTAAACTATTATGTAGTCTGTTGTAATAGGCTAAAAATGTCGTCTCACTTCTGTTTTTTTAAGGTTGAAGTGAAGGAAAAGGAACTGAATGGTATCGGAATGGGTCCTCGTATATGTGCAATTATCTATGTGTGTTTGGTTTCAAGCTCTGCATGTGACCCGGGGTCCTCAGGCTGCTAAAAGCACAACATTCAACTCAATTAGTGCTATGCATAATTGATAGCTGTCTGGGAGAGTATTTGTATTTACACTGGAATTAAAAGCCTCCGGTGTCAGCTATCACATCTGAGGGACGATAAGTGTATGCGGGTGGGACTGTGTGCGTGTGTGTGTGTTTTGTGCAAGGGGTGGGGGACTGTATAGGGATGCATGTGCATCACAAGCCTAAGCAGATTGTTGCTGGGAGCTTCTCTTTATGTCTTTTTTCCTGCTGTATAGGGAACACTAAATCACAGCTAATCCACCAACAAATGCAGCAGCACAACATTTTGTTCGGGTTAAGTAATGCAGGATTAAGTCGTAACCCAGTTCTCACAGACTCGGCAAAATATAGATTTGGATGCTGTCTGTGTGTGTGATTGTGTTGAAAAGAAGCTGATATCAACATATCAAAAATAATATTTCCATTTTAGGAAATACAATCTTTCCAATATTTCATTAGCATAATTACCTTATTAAGAAACAAGTAGAAATCTTCTATACTTAGCTACTGCTGTACACTAGCATAAATTGTGTCTTAGCATAAAAAAGCTATCCTAGTTCTATACATTTGTAACTGCGAAGTTGCTAGGCAACAAGCTGATAATAGCCTCTGGTTAAAATGTAATTCTGTACATACATGTCCTGTCAACATAAAACTTGTCTTTTTTTTTTATACAGATTTGCGGGTTTACCCTTAGGCTTACCTATGAGCAGATCTACACGGCTTTCAACTGTTTCCAGTTATAGCTTCATAGCTATAACTTCATATTTAACAAACACACGTGAAAACAGAACTGATATTTCAAGATTTACCGATCTGTCAAAATGTTCTCCTTAATGATGCGTAAACACAAGCACGGAAGAAACTAAAAGGAAGTTTTCAGTTATAAAAAGCATGTAATTTACATTTTTAAGTTAAAAGAAAGGGAACAAAAATGGAATCAATATTAAAAATAAGTCAAAATGACTTCTCATCTTTGCTTCAAAGGTTTTGCGACTTTTAAGCACAGTGTTTCACTTGCTTGGTAACCCCCCCCCCCCCCCCCCCCCCCCCCCCCCCAAAAAGTTTTGTTCTGTAAAATATTTGAATTCTTCTGATTATAAAAGTTATTTGAAATTGATGTATTGTTATTTAAAAAATTGAAGTAAAAAAAACCTGATTAGAATTATCAAAGTATTTAGAATTTACGCTAATACATCTTCTGAACCATTTTAAGTAGTTTTATTTATTTGTCTAGTGTTGCATGCTGTAGGAATGCCGCCTCACCTTCACAGAAGTGCGATAAGTGCTCGAGGCCTGTGGGACCAATAGCAGGACATTAGCTTGAGCAAAATGTGTCACCGCTCCCTCCACCTCTACACCGGCCTCCTGTGCCTGTGCGGCAGAGTATTGAACAGCCTGTTGACCTTGGCCAAAGTCACTCCTGTCAAGTGAAAAGCGGCTCTCGTTGACTAAAGTGTGGCTCCGGTATTGAGTTCATCACCTATTTGATTCAGCGAGGAAAAAAAAATCTTCTGTCACCTTCAGTCTGCTCAATCATATCTCTCTCCTCAGCTCACTTTAATATGCCCCAGTCATGACACAGAAGAAAAGTACCTTCACCTATTTCCTAACACCTTATTTTCTCGTGCTTTTTAGTTCCGACCCACTCTCACATATAATCATCTAAGCACTGTGAGAAGCTGTTGACCTCGACTCATCTGTGCTTACAAGAAGTAAGTCATATAAGGGGTAAACCATAAGTAAACCGTATAAGGGTGACAAAAAGGACTATGCAAAAGGTGATGTTTTAAAATTACAAATTTTATATAAAACTCTTAAAATGAAAACTTTGCAATAATATATATATATATATATATATATATATATATATATATATATATTATTGCAAAGTTTTCATTATATACATAAAAGTTTAGCTAAATAACACATTGTGGTCCATTTATGACTTCCCTTGGAGATTTTAATGATTTCAATGTGAGTTTGCTGCTTTTCTTTTTGTGGAATTTAAAGGTGCACTTAACGGCTCTGGCAAATTATAACAATCATTTGCCCCTATTTTTTTTTTACACAAATTAACATGTTAATATATTTAAAAAATAACTGTTAGATGATGATCTATCAAAAGCTAATCAAAGTTGCATTTCTAACTCATTAATGAGTGATGGTTTCATGTTTTGGGAGGGTTTTCTTCATTCATCATCAGTGTAATCAACATCTTTTTGTCATGCCCCAGTCTTCCTAATTCTGGGGCTGGGGGAAGGAGGGAGTAATGTTGAAGGAGGGAAGGGGGAGGTGGGAGTGTGTGTCTGTGTGTGGTTAGGGGGTGAGATGAGATAGAGGGTTTAAGATTCGGTCCATCCATCCTTCAGTCCTCCCAGATTGGAAGTGGGCCGGCAGACAAACTGATCATTGTTACTCATCTTAACGAAGAGTTTTCCACTTCGACTCCAATCAAGGTAACAGGACCAATTGCATTATGATTACACTTGCACGGGAGCTTTTGAATTAGGCTGCTCTTTGTAAACAAAATTATTTTGAATGATTAGTTAAATTTTGACCTTAAAGTCACCTACTTGAAAAAAAAAACCCCTGTGAAAATGTTGTGCTTCTCTGGAATAATGATTTCAACTAGTTACCATTAGATTTATGGTGGAGTTAGATTTGCATTTTTAGGCACTTGGTGCTCTTATGGTGTAAAAAATTGTAGTTAACCACCAAAACAACCAATAAAAAGGGGGGAAATTTAAATATGAGAGCCAAAGTCTGCATAAAATTGCACAGAAAGCTAAACTAAATTAACTCTAATTCATCTGCAGTCCTCTTTTGATCACATGTTTTAGTTTGTTTTTCAATTTTGAAGCGGAACAACTTGGAGCTTGTTTTTGTCTAATCGTCGGCCTTAACAAGTGAAACGACTTTGGCTCTACCCGCGGTTTCCTGATAATGTCCCTGTGACCCTGCAGTGATCATGTGTGAGAGTAGTGCTGCATGGGAGAAGGAAATAAAATAAGAGCTGAAGGCAGACATCGTTTTTTTTTTTTTTTTTGTTGCTCCAAGATAAGAGGATATTACAGCCGATGGAAGAGGGCTTATAGCAGAGGAGGCATCATTCAGTTGGGGGAAAAGGGTTATGTGAAGTACTTCTTGAAGAGATGAGTTTTCAGCCTTGCAGGGAAGATGGTGGGTGTCTCTGCTGCTGTGAATCGCCTGGGAAGGTCATTGTGTCTGTGGGCGGACGATGTGTGTGTGTGTGTTTATAGGATGAAATTATAGAAAAATATAGAGTATTAAACAATGTCTGCAGGGAAAATGGTGCTTTCACACATTTAAGCCACTGTAAAACCAGCTATTGAGTCAAATGCAATTCCAGGCACATTATAAACTGTCAGGGCATGCATACACATTATATTCATTTACTTATATTGATCTAATATACAATTGGGAGATTGGCTTTGCCATCGATTTAATTTGTGGGTGATGGTGAAAGGATAAGTTGCTGCAATCAGCTGCATTTGTGCTTTGTTGTGATGGCTAATTTCACACCAGATGAGAGGTAATTAATATTTTTTACAAGATATTTTCTTCTCTTTTCTCACCCATCTTCAGTCCAGTGAAGACACTGACGAGTTTTATCTGTTTGTATTTTGTGACAGATGCAGTGCAGCTGCAGCTCCTCAGTCGGTCACCTTTCCTCACCTTATTGGAGCAGAAGTAAGACCGTGTGTGTCGGTGTGCGTTCATCTCAGTTATTTACATATGTGTGGGTAGACATTTGTGTGGGATAGCGTTCATATTTATGTAAGAGTTATTATGTATTCATTCGGTGCAGATCTTATTCGGATGCATGATAAAAATAGATAAAACTGCGAGAAACAAAGGAATGATATGTCATCATGTCAGCGCCAGGAAGTCGTGCAGTCTTGATGCCGTCTTGACCAATCAGCAACTGATACAAGCTGCTCCATTTTGACCTGTGATATTAATATTTAGTCTGTACTTAAGTTAAAACTGAAGCTATAATGTCCATGAGGTATGGCATACCAGCGTGAACATCTGTCAGTTTTATTTCCGAAGCAAAACTGTTTTTCCACCATCAGTTTACTTACTCGGGGATCTTTTAGGACATTATTCTAGTTAATCAGAGAAGCTGATATTGATACCAGTAAACATTTTTTTCAAGGAAGATTAAGAACAAGACAGTGGAGCCAAGAGGGAGTCTGACTAGTTGACTAGAAGAAAATAAAGTGAAGAAGATACTAGCCATGGATATCAGGCTCATGTCCCCTCATTGCCATGCGACTTGCCATACACCCTGGAATACTCACAAGAGGACAGAGAGATGGTCTGGTGTTCCATGAAACCTTACTGTTCCAACAGAATCCAAAATTCAACTAACAAATAGGCTCTTTTCTCTCCCAGACAAGCTTCAGGAGCATGATCCCCCTGAAGCTGGAGCGCTCTCCCTGGTCTGCCCTTTTAAAGTGGGTAACCATCAGTCCATTCTGCCAGTCCACTGTCCCCGACTTCCATGCACTGTTGCAGAGGTGATTTGGCTACAATAAACCCACAACATCCAGAGATGCTACAAAGGAGTTGATTAATAACCTCAGTGACCTCATCTCCAGTGATGGGCAAATCATCTCCCTCATTACCAGACTCTGCTTCCACTACAGAAAGCTTTTCAATAGTATTGAGGAGATCCTCAAAATATTCTTTCCTCTGCCTGACTACCTCCTGCTGTATACAGTGTGAACAGGAAACTGCTTCATCCTCCTGAGTCACCTGACAGTTTCCCAGAATTGCATCAAGGCTGACTGAAAGTCTTTCTCCATGGTTTCACCAAAATCTTCCCACATGCAAGTTTTTGGCTACTGCTAGAGCTGCACTGGTTGGTCAGTACCTGTCAACTGCCTCCTGAGTCCCAAAGGCTAATCATGCTCAGTAGGACTTCTTCAGCTTGACGGCTCTCTCTTCATCTCCAATGTCCAACATCTGGTTCTGGGATTACTTCCTAGGCAAGCACTTTGAGGCCACAGCTCCATACAGCCACCTCAACAATGGAAGTGCAGAACATGATCCATTTGGACTTTATGTCTTCAGAGTCCCTCACATTGCTACTGACACTCTGCCAAATGTGGAACATCTATTAACGTTCTGGTGTAGCTGAACCGTAATGTATAGGTTCAGTAAGCCTGTTCAGCATTCTCCCCCACTATTTGATTCAACTCACTGCAAGCTGGGGTTCAGTTCACAACTCTGCTGTTCTTCACCCAAGTGTCCAAAACCTGAAACCACAGATCTAAAATTGATGATTGGCCCACAGCCTAACATGTCCTCATGCCACCTGCAAAGAACACCCTTATGCTCAGCCATGATGCTTATTATAGACAAACTGAGGTTAAGCGAAGAAGTCCAACAATCCTCAAAATGCAGGTACTGAACTGATAAGCAAGCATACCCAACACTGCTCGCTGCCTCTCAACAGGAGCAACTCTAGAGTAGTATGGAGTCCAGCCCCTCTACAGGTTCCAAAGCCCAGACTGTGCATTGAGGCATGACCGACTATATCTAGCTGGCATTTCTTGGCCTCAAGCGCTAGCTCCATCCCCACCAGAGAGGTGACGCATCAGAGCTGTTATTTTAGAGTTTATTTGCTCAGTTAAATTAAATTATGTTACAAGCTAATCATCTAGTAATCTATTTTCTAACTCCCCCCCAAAAAACTTGGTCTTAACTTTTAACACTTCAGTTTTTACCAGCTTATAAATTATCAGTATTATCAGTTATGAACATATTTGGTAATTGGGACATTTTTATCAGCCAACAAGTTAGACACAGCAATTCATGCATCCTTCCACTTTCTTAACTGCTTATCAAGTTCAGGGTCATGGAGCCTTTCTCAGCTGCCAGAGGATGATAGGCAGTTTACACCATGGACAGGCTGCCAGTCTATCACAGGGCTAGCACAGAGAGACAGACAACCATCTATGCTTTAATGTATTCACGTCACCTTATTAATTTTGTTGAAGTTTACAGTCTTGCCTCAAATAGCAAAGCTTCAGACAGATCCAAGGACAATCCATTTTCTTGTGGAATAATTTACAGATAACCAGCTTGCAGTAAGAAACCTCTGTAACAGATGAGCATATTTCTGAACCCAAAATAATGAGTTGAGCTTGAATAAGCTTGAAATTATTTTCTCATAGTTGCAGAGTTATTAGTTTGTGCTCACAGAACAACAAAGCTTCACGACCACCAAAACAAATGATGAGAAATATTCATTGTTTGTGTCTGTGTTTTTTTATGACATGTCTGGATGAAACAGAGATTCAGTTAAACTCCTCTACGACCAAAATCTCATTTGCAAAAATCCGTGCAATCAGTGTGGAATAAAGAAAGAGAAACCAAAGCCTATTGGAGTCACGATCTGATATGGTGATAATAAGATGTTGTATTAGGAGCTTCTTTTCATGATGTGCAACAATTTTTGTTTCAGCAAAAAAAACAACTTCCACACAGCAAACTTCATATATGTTTGTTTTACTCTGACAGAGAGGTGATTTATGGCGAATTAGCGTATTAGCATGTAATGTAATGTATGCAGTGGCGTTTTTATTCTGTTACATTAATAGCAGTTTTGAACTTTTCAAAAATCCCCAATCTGAACAAAACATGAGACACATTACCTTCTAATTATGAATCATAACAATGTAAAACATACTTCATAACACAGAAAACATGGGTGGTCTGTGGACCTTTACAGTGCCCCATAAATTTGAGCCCTACATCATTTGAAAACACAAATATTCATAATTAATCATTCCAATAATTACGTCTTCTGTCTTTTTCAAGGTTTTAGTACAAGAAACAGCCACACTCACTGAATGTAACTGGATAAAGTCCACTTACCAGTAACATGTTATCACGATAGTGTATTTAGCGTTAAACTTGCAGTCTTTGTAATGGCCAACAGGGGGCGACTTGTGTGGTTGAAAAAATACATTCGATTGTATTCAGTCGGTAGAAAAACAAAAAATAAAAACCTTTTTTACTTGATTTATAAAAACACATTCCTGGTGAGTTTATGGTCTCAAATGCTGGTTAAAGTTTTATTTAATAAAATCTGATGTCAGTTTATTTTTTTCTAATTATGGTCCCATATGGAGGAATTAGGCAAGAAACCTGAGCGTGATTTAAGAGTATGCATGCCCGGTGATCGTGTCCATGTCTTAGTTCAGAAAAACATCTGACTTCTAAAAAATAAAATCATAATGGTCAATTAAATGCTCAGCTCGTCCCATCATTTATATACAGTTTACAGCTCATGTTTGCTTACTTGCATAGCTACCGTGTCAACTTCAGGCTTCTCATCTAACTTTAACCAATAATGCAAGATATTAACCCAGCAAATCAAAGTGTGATTTGTGGCTTCCTGAGAAAAATGAATGAGCAACCTTAATGGGGACTGAAACGCACACCACTGAATTTTAGATTGCTGACTTTCCTTATTGTTTACTAATTGTTTCTCCAGCAGTGCTGTTTCCTGACTGGGCCTACAAACCCACGTGGTCGCCCGGCTCCCGACAGATCCAGCTTTGGCACTTCCTCCTCGAGCTACTGGGCCGAGGCGAGGGCGGGGCCATCGGCTGGGGAGGGGAGTGGGGCGAGTTTGTCATCAGGGACCCTGAGAAGTTGGCCAGGCTGTGGGGCGAGAGGAAGGGCAAACCACACATGAACTACGACAAGCTCAGCCGGGCCCTCAGGTGGGTAAATTAGCATCAACATATTCTGAAAACTTAAGACTTAAAATGAATTTCAGACAAATAATGTTATAATATACATATTTTCTCATTTAATTTGATTTTGACTTTCCTGTAATTTATTTAAGTTTATTTGAATTTTCCCTGTAATGAAAAAAAAGACTGAAATAAAAAAAGTTATACAAACAGACTATATATATACGTACATATATATATATATATATATATATATATATATATATATATATATATATATATATATATATACACACACATATTTAACTGTGAATATGAGTAATCCTTTCTCTCCGTGCAGCTTCCTCCTCAGGCTCCTCGCCAACACATGTTGTCAAATTAAATTTTCAAATCTAAAATGCCCACAGATGCAAATCATGCCACCTGGGAAGCAACAAAGAAATCTAAAGTGCCCTACAGGAACAGCAAAGCGTACCTTAGACACACACTTCAGAGTGTAGTCTTGACAGAGAAAACATTTTACTTCCAGATACTACTACAACAAACGCATCCTGCACAAGACCAAAGGGAAACGATTCACCTACAAGTTCAACTTCAGTAAACTCATCCTCGTCAACTATCCAGGATACCCACCACCAGCACCACCAGCACCACCAGCACCGAGCCATCAGGTCATTCATCACGTCTTCACCTCAGCTTAAAGGACTTTGTTGTGTGGAAAACTGGCTTCTGGGGTTTTTTTTACACTTTATATAACACTATAAATACAGTGGAGTGGAATGGAACCTGTCATTTGGCCAGTTTTCCAAAAAATGAGTCCTTTAGGAAGAGTTTCATTCCTCAGCACTTTGAAAGAAAATAATTGCCTTATTTGATATATAAAAAATGAACCAACTCTAATAGAAACAATTGCCTCAACTTTATCATTTAATATGAGTTTGGCTGACTTGAATAAAAATCATTAGTGAAATTTTATCATTTAATGTAAAACCAAGCAATTGACTGATCCTCTAAAGTAGAAGGGAGTCAGTGTGTTAAAGTTATATCATGTTCATGGGCAGCGCAAGGGCTTAGGTTACCTACTAGCCTTTAAAAAAAGCACCAGACCTTGTTTAATTATTTGATAAATTTTGTAGGAGTGGGGATTAGTAGGGAGGCGCTTTGTCTGTTGAGGTAGAAAAGCGCTGCATGAGCAGTCTATTAAAAAAAAGTACTGTTTTGGAATCAAACTCTTAATGTCATATATTCTAATTAAGTTTTTCAGATATGTGTGCAAAATATCAGGAACACCATACTTCAATTAAGTTGATTAATGTCTTCATCATCTGAAGTGCCTTTTTCCTTTCAGCTCCAGGAGCTTTGATCCTCCGTATATTAAAAATAAATTAATCTTCACCTGGTGTTCTTGATGTTTTGTGCACTCTCTGTCTGTCTGCACTCTTTGCATTTCAACCATCCTTCCATCTCATTCTCCATATACCTCCATCCCTCCAGCTTGTCCAGAGCGGCTCTCTTCTATTCCCCCATCTCGCTGCTGACAGTGGCCTTCCTCTCTGTGGAAGAGCAGGGTCAGTGATGGACAGAGGTAAGGCACGAGGTCTGCAGAGTCCAGCTAACACCGATGAAGACATAAAAAGCTGCCTTTCACTGCTCCCTTGCCACAAGGGGTCATTACAGCGGGTAGCTCTGCATGGTTGATATGGCAGAGTTTTTACACTGGATGCCCTTACTAATACAATCCCAAAGGGAATTTGTGTCTGTGGCTGAAATTTAACCAGCAACTTTTCACTCACAAAGCAAATGTGTCAACCTAATAATATACCACTGGAGGCACCAAGTAATTACAGACACATAATAAGAGAAATCTGGCTCTCAAAGAGTCCCAAATTGCAATCTGTGAGAGAATACTTTGAAAAGTTTTGAATGATCTTTTATTTAGACCTTAGTGGTAACCTTGGATCATGGTGTGTGCGTTAAAGAGGCTGTTTTTGAATGGTTTCAATCATATTTAACAGGCAGGCTGGGTGGTTTTTTTTTATTTATCTATCATCACCTCCCCTCATAGGTGGGATCCCCCAAGGGTCCATTCCCAGTCCAGTACTTATTTCACTCTGTATGCTGCTGTTAGGATCAATTTTCAAAAAATATGGAACTTAATTTCACAGCTGTGTAGATGATTCCCAAACTTATCTGCTCCTTGAAATGTAAACCACAACCCCCTTGAAGGTCTTCTTGGACCTCTTTGATGATATAACACTGTGGATGACATTGAACTTTTTTAACCTGTATGAGCCAAAAATAAAAAGTGGTACTTTTTGGAGCCCCTAACCTTCACGCCTTCCTTAACAGTCATCTTGACCTTTTTAAAACACCCTTTTGCAAAGAAGAAAATAAATGTTATTGTGTGAGCTCGTTTCTTTTTCTCCTTCACTGACTTTGAGAAAATAATTTATGGCTTCATTTTGTTTAGTCGTTATTCGTGCATCACCCTGTCTCCAAAACACTATAGCTTGACTCCTGAAAGGCACACATTTGCTAGGCGAACGTGCAAACTAATGCTCTGTGGAGCTACTAATGGGACGTGTAAAATTCATCAACTCTCTGCTGTCCCAATAACTGTAGCACTTCGAACGCTTCTCTTATTAACATCAGTACAAAAGCTGTGCACTGGGAGCTTCGTAGCATATCATGTGCAGGAAGGCCAGTACTTTTGTCCACATAATGTAATTCAGTTGACTCAGGACTACTTCTACCTCTGGATTAATACACATTTGATGTTCTTGTTCTTATATATTTATAACTATTTTTTGATTATTCTTTCCTCTAGTGCAGGAGAAGGATGGTGTGTTTAATGGTAAAATTATATGTGATTCAATGAATTCTAATAAAGGCTTTCGAGACCCAGACACACTCATTGAAAGGATCAGTTGATTGCTACTGTAGGTTTCATGGACTTTACTGAGAATTCTCCACTTGATTGTAATTAAGAAAGCTGTAATTGTAGTTTTAGCTGGACTGACATTACCTTGCCTTTCCACTGTCCTCATATTCACTCACTTTCACATTACACAACTCACAATTCAATGCCTGTAAACTGCAGATGTTTAAACTCCTTCAGCTGCATTTAGTTCAATTTCCAATGAGACTTCATTTTGATGGCTTGCCTCTTCTGTAATTTAATGTATTTCAAGGTGAAACAGGGTGACGGTGATGGAAAATAATGCAAGGAAGGAGTTCGATCCTGACCTTGAAGACTTTTCCTCCAGAGTGAATAAATTCATTCAGCTTGAACACGCATGAAAGAAAGTAAATGCTAAAAAATGCTCTGTACTTTGCACCTTGGAAGTTTTAATACTGCATGTTTCCTGGAAGCAGTTACTTTATGATTTTTTAAATATTAGGAAGATTGAATTTATGTGGGAAGGATGCTAATTTAATGTTCATTTACATGCCCCCTCCCCCAAGAATCCAGAAACTTACGGTCTTACTGTAATATCAGTTTAAAGCATAAAAATAGCTCATAATTTGACATTTTTAATGAAGATTTAGACTCAAGATTGCTGTTCTTCTTTGTGTTTGATCTATTATAGACTTAAAATATTCACCTTAAACAGTTAATTTAAATACTTAGAACCAGTTTTAGGTTCCCCCCGAATGGCTTTAAAGCCCGTTCAATGCATCAGAGTAGTGGTATTAATAAATCACTATGTGTTTGAGCTCTGCATATGTCTCAGGGTTTACTTTTCTGATTGATTTGACTCTCACTCTGATTCCTGACAGCGGTTCAGCCTCTGCCTCACCCCTTCCTGCTCCCGTGCTGCCTTCCTGAACCGCTCCCCGTGCCTCGGGCTCTCCACGGCCCTTTCCCCGTCATCTCCACCCCTGCACGGCCAGGAGTCAACCTGAGGGAGCTGGGGGAATTGAGCCTGAACGCTCGCTGGCTGCACAAGAGCCCCGCAGGGTGGGATGTGAACCATTACGTCAGTCGGAGCCTGTATGAGGGAGCGAAGCAGACTCAACTTCAAGATGAGGAGAAGGCAGCAGGGAGACGGTTAGAGTGACAAAGAGAAAACAAGCTACAACAGATGGACTGCTTTCCCTCCTCAAATCTCTCAAACACAAGCTTTTTTGTGTGTTGTTTGAGCTTGTTGTACAATAGTTTATTATTCACTACCTGTGGTTTAAAATGCACAGACTTTGTGGGCTATTTATTTAGTTGGACCATGTTGTCTTCTTCTTTTTTTTTTTTTTTTGCATAGAAA
Source organism: Pelmatolapia mariae (assembly GCF_036321145.2). Lineage (NCBI taxonomy): Eukaryota > Metazoa > Chordata > Actinopteri > Cichliformes > Cichlidae > Pelmatolapia > Pelmatolapia mariae. Next base: position 27,295,359 of record NC_086243.1, on the reverse strand, counting down.
TATTTATGAATCCTGCTTTTCTTCTGTCAGCACTTCACGCCACAGTAGGGGAATTGCACTTGTAAACAATTAACTACATGACACTTGTGTTTGGGTAAATAAAGCAGTGCACTCAGCTTGCATTATTTAGCTGTTTGTCTAGCATTTCACCAGCCCCCTGCTCCAGGCTTCATGAAAATAATACGAGCTCCATAAATGATGCATTCAAACAGGCCCAGGGAAAATCCTCTTGAAACGGGGGCTTTCGTGTCGTCTTTGCAGTGTCATGTCCAGGAGCCGGTGTTGTTGCAGTTACCACCCCGACACAACAGGGGGCAGTAGCGTCCTTGACAACTCATGAACCTTTCACTACACCTCATTTTCCCGGGAGAGCGTCTAAGCGGAGAGGTGTAAAACAGCAGAGGTGCCACTCTGATCAGTAAAGATAGTACGCGTTATATTTGATCTACTATTTATTTTTCCTGATATTAAGTTGTAGATTTTTTTAGGGGGTGTCGTTAATATTGCTCTAAAGCAACATTATGGAGCCTTCAGAGGAATCTACATTTGAAGCATTTTGTCACTTTCTGCTTATATTTTGTTGCATTTAAGTCATAGTGTTGTTTTTCAAGATATATTAATCTGTTTATTATATGTGTTATTTTTTTTTTCTTGGAGCGTTCACTTGTACTTCTTTATGTTAAAGGATGGGTATGGTGCTATTACTGATCTGGCCTGCTTGGCATAAAACTGCCGGATGAGATGTTCCCTTTCTAGAGCTCGCAATGACAATAAAAAGAAGCTTAGACACACACAGGCCATTTTTGTTCTTTTTTAGCCGCGTAACCTTTAAAACTGTTCTTAACTGTAATTTTAAGATGCTGTTTTGTCTATTATTTGGCTTTCAGTGGGAAGCATTTGACAAATGGCACATTCTCCGAGTACTGCCTTTGCTTGGCGCGTCTTGTAGTTGGAGATTACAACACACTTGATGGGCTTGTCCAGCGTGAATGAACTCATTTTTTATATATCTCAAATATCACATCACTTTTTGAGCTACACTTCATGTAAAACTCAAAAATGACAAAGAAAATGACTGACAGAAATTGGGGAAAGCTGTTTGACATTCACTTTCCACCACTTTCTCCCAGTTTTATGTGTATTTCTTTTACTTGTGGTAGTCCACTTGTAACTTTGTGGTTAATGTGGTTACATATTAACCATCAGGACACTCTGGCCCTTCAATAAAAGCCAAACTTTACTTTTGAATATTACGGATAGTAATAAGTTGAGAAATATTTTCTGAATATCTGCAGAAATGAGATTAAAAAGGCTGTGCAGATCCCCATACAGAGGATCATACTATCTTTAAAGAGGGGTCGACACCCCTGGTTTGGAATGACTGTAGGTTTTCAAACCTTTTGTGCCCAAGATCCACAAAAGGTCGAGGCAAAATGTCAAGGCTCATATTCATGTCACTAAAAAAATAGCCTCCATCTCCGCTGGTTCTGTTGTCAGATCAAGCCCCCTTTTCTCTGCGTTGCTCCACCAGTTTATATAACTGGAATTCACCTCCTTATCAGACTGACCCTGGTTTCCACATGCCTTTTTAGCTTGCTTGGCACCATTATGGCAGTGTAAATTGCAGACTTTAAAAGTGTTTTAGCTTTTCAAAATGTTCTCCTCCTCATTATGAGTCATGGTCTATGATGTGTACTTGCTGGGAAGACTGAAAAACACCAGGAATTAAATTCAGGTACCATTTAATACAGATTGCATCGGGAAACATGCAGCCATTGCAAGAGAAGTCTGACAAAAATTAAAGTACTATTTTTTATTTACCTGCATGAACATAGCAAACCATTAGCTTTGTTATATTTTACTCATCTTGTCCATTCCATAGTGAGTTGTATACTATCTTAACAGTAGCGTAGAAGCTTTGAATAAGCACAGTCACATCTTATTAGTAGCAACAGAGTAGTTTTATTTAATACATTTTGTGTAGCTACAGTAAAAATATATTTTTCTTTGGGTAAACCAAGTACGTGAGTGCGCATGCGTACAGAGCGGAAACCGCTCGCTTTGGGCTCCCGTAGTGAGTCATCTTCTCCTCTGACAATCTTTGGCTGAGATACAACTTTTGGCGCCGAATATTCCAAGTTATTATTTTGCCCCTCTGCAGCGCGGGAGTTGGTGTCTTCGTGTGTGTGAATGTTGGAGTTTTGCTGCGATTTAAACGTTTGTTTTAACCGGGTATCAGGTGAAGGAAGAGTTTAAAGACAACATGCAGCGGAGCATCGCGTAAGTGCAAGCCAAAGTTTGCAGTTAGCTTGCTGGAAATTAGCGCTAGCTTGACGATGCTTGTGTCTGTGCACTAGAAGAGTTAGCTGTGTAATAAGTGGTGATCAGGGGGGCTTTTAAGTGTGACTTAGAGGGGGTTACACTGAAAAAACAAACAAAAAACATGTCTGTTTCGGTATTAATCAGACTACCTGTAAGCTAGCTTTAGCATGCTCTTATCTGCATCACCTGTTTGGAAAATAGGGTAGTTTTATCTCCAGCACAGACACAGACGATATATTAGCTATATAAGTATACATGATCTTTAAAGGCAGGCTTTTTTCCTACCTTATAGAGATCTTTTAAAGCGGCTGTGATCAGTGGAGCCACATTGCTGTAACACTAGATAGCAAAGATGGCAATCTGTGATTCAGCAAGTTTCTAATTAACAGGCAAACCTTTTTCTGTATTATTGTAAAAGTGCGGTCTTATTACCGATTTTTATTACACTTTAATGCACTAAATACAGACATGTTTTGGTATAAACATGTATCAAGCCAGTGAATGCTTGTGTGGTCTTTTTACAGATCCTTCTTTCAGCCTAAGAGCAAGGACATTCAGAAGAAAGCTGCAGAGGAGCCTGTGAAAAAGTGAGTTAAGACTTATCCAGAGTCTGCTGCCTGGAATCACTGTTAATTTAGCATTGACGTTAGGGTATTTTAAATCTCTCAGAGCAATTGAATTAATCTAGACACAAGTTATCCACATGTAAGCATGCCTGGTCTGTATACAGTTCAGGCAAAGAGTAGGTGTTACCTTATTTAACTGAAGCACTGAAACCTGAAAAAAAAAAAAGAGTTAAGAGTTGGCTGCTGTAAAACCTCGACTGTTTAAGCATCATATTTTTGTTGAACCTTCAGGAAAACCCTTTTGTATATCTTTTCTAATTAGACTTTTGTTGAATTAGTTGTACTGTTGTTATTTACACCGGTTTCTCTTTGTTTCTCATCTTAATTCAAGCCACAGGTGAGTGTCTTTGATTTTTAATAGAGGTGCAAATGCACACCTATGTCTGGCAATGTACTGGGAAAAGGACTGCAGAGCAAAAGTAATAACTATTAGTTTTTTTTTATTAATAGTTATCGTCTCAGATGTCTTGTTTTCATAATAATTATACAGCCTGAACTTAGAAGAGTTGGCTTTTCTTTTAGTGAAGTTTAATGTACTCATTCGTAAAATAGTCACTGCATCAAGGGCAATTTTGAACCCTTAAAACTTTTAATTGGGCTGCAAATTTCTTTATACTTGGACAAACAGGGCTATTTTAAGGAATAAACCACGTAATAAAACTGTCATATTATCAGAAGGATGGAGATTTTTACTGCCTATAATACAGTTAAAATACCTGCATTTGTATTCAGGCAGAAGCATAAAGCGAGGTGGCTGATATGGCGCATACTGATACCATTTTCAAACATATTTTTGTGTTGAAAGCCCACCCACGCGTGGCGTATGTGCAGTTATCTTCGCTGCTGAGTGAAACTTTGTGTCCAGTAGTTCCTATCAAAAGATGAAGAGACGAGAACTTCAGTTTCTCATCTCCGAGCTGCTTTGGTGATAAAATGTTCATTATCTCTAGACTCTTTAATCTTTTAAGTACGTCTTAAAACTCACTTTAATTGACTTTCCTTTCTGTAATGATCGCCTCATCATTGCTTTGACCTCTTTTTACGAGTCTTACTTTGATTTTATAGGTTTTCTTTTTTATGATAGATTTTACTGTTGACTTGATCCTTTAAAAATGCCTAATATCGCACCTTGTGGGTCAACATTACCACGTGAATTAACCTTAAAGGGTTCTTTTATGCTTTTCCTTGTTTTCTGTCATTAATATACTGTTAAAATGGTGGCTGTGTATATCAAATACAATTAGAGTTTTGAATAATAAAGTCAGCGTTCATGTAAGTCGTTCCTGTGAACCGGCTCTTTAAGCCTTCTGTTTGTGATGGGCAATCAAGTCTCCTAAGGGTGGCCTTTTTAAATATTGCGAGTTTAAAACAATTTAAAACTTAACAAGTTTAAATGAATTTGTCAATATTATATGAAGGAACAATGGCTTTATGTCCTAAATATCTACAGAGAGAAGATATTTTAGCTCAAGTTGAACAAGGGCTGCACTGTACTTTTATGTAATACTCTGTAAAGGTTTGTGCATTCAGTGTATCTTTAGCAGTCAGGCAGGTTATTAGCGCTTGGGTTTTTTTTAGCATAGCAAAAGACCAAGTCCATTGAGGAAATTAGTGTAGCTTAAAAAAGAAGTATCACAGTTTCACATATCTGTAAACAATACACAAGTTAGCAAAATACTGCCCCCTGGTGGTGACAGCTGTAGTTAAACTTTGCAGAAGCTCATTGCAAAGTGTACCTTTAAAAATGAATAAATAAATAAATGTAAAAGGAGTGGGAGACCTCAAACAGCTTGTTTCAGACAGATGATGAGCTCCAAGGTCCAGGTGAAGCTAAATAAACAGGGTTGAGTGTAACCAATGACCCAATTGGTGCTATACTGCCCCCCCCAAAAAAACAAAAAGAAAGGAAAAAAAAAAAAAGATATATAGACATGCCCCCTGTTTGGGTCAGTGATGGCATGTCCAGCGTTCAGCTGTAAAGCACACTGACTAAAATAAACCGTGAATGACGAATACTTCTTTTTCTTTGTTTGTTTTTTTCAGTGTTTTCACATTAAAATGTAAATAAAAGTCCTTCATCAAACAAGCTGTTTGCACAGCTTCTCTCACACAGCTGGTCCCCTCTCTCTTGGAAGCAGTTATTCCAGCAGCAGGAATGAGTCTTTATTAATTTTAAAGTTTTAGTTGCTGTTTATTTAATGCATATAGATTATCTCTAACTATAATACATAAAGTCTCTTTCTGTTTGTTTGTTTGTGAATTCTTTCTACACAAGCAGTAGTTAAGTAACCAGACTCTGTACACAGATGCATCTTAGGACCCTAAAGGTTTCCATCTATATCATATCCTATGTCGTCATCATGATGTCTGGCAACCACCCACCAAAAATGATCCATTTTTTGCTTATTTTATCTATAACACTTTATAAAAGCATCATTTTAATTCTGTGATGGTGACATCTGATTTATCACAATACATATTATATCATGATGCTGTCAGGTTGCCTGGCAACCACCTAACAGTGGATTACAATGACAGTAGAGCAGGGCATGTACCGTTTAATATAAAATTAATTTTGATTAAAAAAAAACGTCTGTGTTAATGTAGATTCATTATTTATAAATAATAGGCTCAATAATATGTTGAACCGTGAATCATGCAAAGCTACTCAAGTAAAAGCACAGAATAAAAAGTATTGAGATGGAAATAAGCCCAATAGGTCCCCTTTAATGCTTTATTTAAAATTTGTGATATCTGAAGTGTGTTTCTGTGGTCATCTCCAGGCCTGTCAAGAGTCCACTGAAGGTGCAGAACGGTGTTCAGGAAGCAGATTCGCCCATCAAGAAGGTTGTGAAACGCTGCCGTCAAATCCTGGACAGCGATGATGACGAGGCGCCAGTCGTTAAAGAACAAGTTCCCAGCAAGGGACAAGGAGACAAAGAAGCTCCTGGTAAAACAGAAAAGGTAAAAGCGACAGGTGGTTTTATAATTGGGACGTCAGAGTTCATTTAATCTGTTAAATTCAACACATCAGCTGCAATTTGTGAGTGACGTTTTCACCAATAAAAGACTGACAGATTGATGGGATGTCATGGTGCTAAACAAAAAAGCAGGCATGCTTTGTAGAAACACTAAACAGTGTGTTACCCATCAAATGTTGAACGAGTGCAACGAAGACTCTTAGGACTCCTGTAGGCATATCAGTGCCTATTGTTGGTTTGGTTATGGGGAAAAACAATGCTACACAAAGGCCTAGTAATTGTATGGTGAATCACAATGTTGAATACATTTGTCAATAAGCCATGTAATGAAAAGACCTGATTATCAGCTTTGGCTGTCTTTCAGCCACCTGTTGTTTGATAAACACTTCTCTTAACCAGCCTGTTTATTTTGTTTGTTGTATGTCAGCAATTATTCACTATTTGTTGATTGAGGGAAGTGATTATGATGATACATGATGTTTGTCAGGCTGCCCTCACCTCACATCCCTTTCATATGGGTGTAATTATTAATTTTTTGTGACAAGGTACTAATATATCCACTCTTGTACTCTTGGCAGTGGAGCAGCTCCCCCGCAGATAAATGCAGGGCAGCGACTAAAGATCACGTTCATCAGTAATTAATAATCCGATTTGTTATTAGTCTGTAAAATGGTAAATGAAGTGTCAAAATACCTTAAATAATCTTGTGATGCCAAATTGTTTGTTTGCTTGATAATAACTTGGTACATAATAAATTATCTGCACTGTGCAGTATGGTATTGAACTACTTGTTATTAGGGTACATGAACATTAGAAATAGGCTGCAATGTTGGAAAAGCAGCAGGTTTTCTCAGTTGACCCCAGGAAACCCTTCATGTGAACGCCACCTTTCCTTTCTTGATTTGTAGTGATATGGTTTTATTTGAATCCAGATGTTTAACATCATTAGTTTGCTTGATTTAAATGTAGTTTTTGCTGTTCCAGGTCTTGATGGTTGATGCTTAATAATGATCCGGTTTGCCTTTCTACAGCTACCTCTTGCTGTGGCAGAAGCTGGCTGTTTGTGTTGCTCTTGGCTTTCTATTTTGACTTCTCCGCTCTTTCCAACTATTATTATATGTTTTTATGTTGTTGAGGCCAGTTGGTGGGAGACGTGACCAATTCAGTGAGCTGCTGGTGTCTTTATAAAGAATGGAACCTTCAGCTGGGGATGGGGGATCAAAGTAGTTTAACAAATGATTTTTATTTTAATGTGATTGTTATGTGAAATTAAACACTGTTTAATTCACATGTTTATGACTTTTTAACTGTTCAGACTTGTTAATGTTCAATATTGATCAGGTTTGCTTTTATCTGTTTGTATTGATTTCTTTGCTAACTTTCCAACTCCTTTTTAAGACTTATATTTTTGAGTTTTTATTCTGAGGGAAGTTGGTGGGAGACCAATTCAGTCAGTCCATCTCCAGACTTAAAAATTCCCTCCTCCGTGATGTAAACTAGCTTTAAAGCATATCTCCAGTACCATTGTTACTTAAAATGATTAGACAGTATTTATTCATGTAATTATTCATTTTTTTTGCTGTTCTCAAACGAATTGATGTTCAGTATTGATCAGGTTTGCTTTTATCTCTTGCTCTTAGCTTTCGTTTTCACCGTCTGTGCTATAATTATATTTATTAAACATATCTCTCCTTTGAATGTAATACAGAATATTTCCATAAAATAATGAGTGGAAAATTTGAATCTCAACAAAAATCTCCATGAATTTCATTAACTTCAGTAACTATAGTATTTGCCTCTCTCTTATCTTTAATGACAGCAGCACTTAAGCCAAAAAAACTGATTACCTCAGCCTTGCTATCACCGTTTCACAAGGAACTTATTGTCAAGTCAAGAGTGGTGCGTTGACACAAAATGCACAGAAAACTTCATGCATAAAGGGCCATCTGAGGCAATAGAAAGTCAAGTGACTGGACCTGCAAAGTAAATGGGACTCTGAAGTTAAACCATTAGCATTGAGACTAAAGGATAATGCTATTGAAGCCAATAGGATGAGGAGGAGTTCAAATGAGAGCTGTAAATACATTTCTCTCACTGTTCTCCAACCTCTCTTTGTTCCTTTGCTCTATATCAAAGTGAAACTGAACCATACAGCTACAGCTGCCCTCAAATAGCATCAGTAAGCTTGTTCTCTATTTTTGATTGTCAGTGTTGTGAGGAGAATCCCAGCTGATGGGTGCTTTGTGACAACATGAAGCAAATTTTTCACTGAAGTTGATCTATTTAAATTGCTGCAAACTCTAATTTCCTCTGTCAGCTTTACCTGGTATCTATTCACCTTGGTTCACCTCATTTCATAGAGTTTGTTTGAATGTAATGTTATAGACAAAGGTGTTGGGTAGAGCAGGGCGATATGACCAAAAATATTTATCACGATATACATTTGAAAATTTGTGATAACGATATAACTGACGATATAATTGACACTAGACAAAATACTTTACAAAAAAAATCCCCATCAATGTATTTTCACTTAAACAAGCAGCTGTTTTTTATGTGCATTAAAGTTATATAAAAATTTAACAGTGCAAATTCCTTGCTGACAGTTTAACCAAAAGGCATTTCCAGTGGAAACTGGCCGACATATCCTCAGCATAACCATGTATAATATCCACAAAACTTAAAAAGAGGTTATACACACACAATACGGTAATATTATGTTGAAGCACAGTACGTATCACTCCGCGAGGCTCCTGCCTACGGTAGCCGTAATGCTCCGACAATCCATCAAGCAGTGCAGGTTCGTAGCTTAGCAAAGTCGTACTAAAACATTTGACAGATTTTCGAGCGCCGTGTACCACATAAAATCGTTTCAAGGTCAGTAAACACAACCAGAATTCATACATAAGGCACACGGGATTATAAGGGGCACTGTTGATTTTCAGAAAAATCAAAGGATTGATGTGTGTGTGCCGTATTTACCAAAAAACACGGTAATAACGACGGCCCGCTAGCATGCTCTACCAAAAATAGTGCTTTGTTGTGTATCTGACGGACGAAAGCTAAACCAGTTCCACACCACTGAAGTTGCAGCATTTTTACAAACCAATTCTGGTTCATCCGTTTCATTCAACGATCCGCTTTCGCCCTTCTCATTCTCCGTCACCGCCATGTGCGTATGAAAACAAAGGCACTGCGCATGCGCGTTTTACCCATATTCTATCGCAATATTTCATTTTCTTATTGTTGCCCAACATTATACCGGTATTACCTTGAATGGTATGATATGGCCCAGCCCTAGTATTGGGCCTCCCTCTTAATCTTTGATTCTGGGTGTTTTCAGTTTGCCTTTACAAACATTTGTGAAAGAATGTGTCATTCTACAGAGCTTACTGGTACTATATAGGAGGATGCAACTATTGTAACTAGTGTATTGATGAAATGGCTTTCCTCCTAGATATTATGCAATCAGTTTTAAGTAGTTTAATTAAAAGGTTGCAGGTCTTTAGGAACCACAGCAGCTCAGCCATGAAGTGGAAGACCACATAAGGTTACAGAGCAGGGCTGTGCCAAAGTCACCAGTGCTCAGCTGACTCAAAGCCACCTCTAGCATTAACATCAGTACAAAAATTGTGCACCGAGAGCTTCATTGCATAGGTTTCCATGGCTGAGGGGCTCCTGTAGGTGTAATGTGGAGGGGGCCAAGTACCTTTACCCATATACTGTACTTTGCTTCGCGTTACATGTAAAAACACTATCAGATTTTGAGTGTCTCAAATGTTCAGCAGGGTGATGGTCAGGTGACTTTGAAGAAGTACTTGACAGTGTGTTTGGGCTGGCTCAGTGTTTTGGAGCAGTGCAGCTTGTCCCAGAAGAATGCTGCTTCTCCTCGGTCGGTGTGGAGTCGTTTCCGTGCAGGTGTCCAGCTCCTTAAATCTTTCTCTGTAGGTTCGATCTGCTGTGGCATCAAATGTGTCTCAAATAAACTTTCCTGTTACTGCCATAAATTCATCAGTACTTTTTTTTTTTTTTTTTTGGGTCTTTCACTGTGTTGGTCTTTCTTTCTTAACCTACCCCAACCATTTCACCTTGTTTCCCCTTACAAGATGTGATTTAGAGACCCTTCCATCCTCTGAGACTATTGCTAGACGGCCTTCTCTTGACAGGACTGTTGCTGGAGGGAGTCTTGTGTTCTTTATTTAGCTAATTCTGTTATCTGTGACTTTGCTTCTCTGTTTCTCAGAGAACAAAGCCTCTCGTATTGATCTTCTCTCAGTGCGCTCACTTTTCCTCGGCCTGATCGTGCTTTGGATTCAGCTGATCCAGTTTCCACAGCGGTCCATGCTGCCCTCTTGCAAACCTTCACTCTAGTCTTGATTTGGAGCCCTTAAAGCCTGTCTTGGATCAGAATAACCATTTTTACTTCTAAAACTTTTAATTCTCAAGCCATGTCTCCCATTATCACAGTGGTGTTTTAGAGATTCACTTCTTTCCATATGTCTTGCGGCTTCTAAACATGTTGGCTTCATGTCTAAATGAGCACCCGTGTTAATTTTTATGAGCTACTAGGTCAAAATATTCTCCATCATAAAGATTTACAAACGTCCTAAGATGGGTCCTAAAAAATCTTTAAGGATTTAAGGATAATTTTAAAGTATAGGTTATTGGTTTCCAAAACTTAGTTCAAAAATTAGAAACTGCGTGTCTTCATCAAATTACTTTATTTCACATTCAATAAACAATTTCAGCAATAAAGAAAAAAATTCTTACAACTAAATAATACACAGTACTCGTGTTCCTCAGCAGAACAGGCCACATTTAGGATGAGCCACACAAACAATCCACAGCGATCCAAATGATATTGTTGCAGACAGCTGGACAATTGTTGCTGTCACTTCCTTTTCATTTTCAGTAATATCTGTGGATGATGGCGGCCATGCAAACAAACCATGATCTGCAGTCATTTTGCCTGTTCAAGCTGTTGATCATGCCGCCTCTTGTCATAATGCTTACCATCAATCGTGCTTGTGTCTTTCAGAAGGATGATGCGTTTAAAGCCGTCCCCACCCCCCTGTCTCCACCATCAGCCCCAGCCACGCCTGTAACCCCAGCCACCCCTGCCACTCCAGCCACCTCTGCTTCACCGGGGAGCCCCAGCACTCCCAATTCCGTCTCCCCCACTGGGATCGCCAAACGCAAGACTGGTCAGCATCTGAACAGATTTTTATTAACTTTGTCTTAATTAAGCTGTTTCAGAATTGTGCTTTTCAGCTCGTTTTCCAAACTTGCGCCATTTTGAACTTTGACACCAGCAGAGGATTAATAGCTTTCCTGCCTCGAGCTGTTTTATTTGATTACTTGTTAGCAGGCGCCTAATGGCTCCAAATACTCATTATTTCACAGTGAGGGAGAAAACAGGAGATTTATCTCGAACTGAATGCATAAGAAGTTTGTTCACCAGAAGCGGCGAAGTTCATTTTTCACCCTTTTCTTTCATTTGTCTTTCCACACTCTGGACTGCCTTAGATTGACAACCACAAGACTAGACCGTGATTGCGCTGTCATTAATCTCATCTGCTGCACCATGAGTACACCCTCCTGGAGCCTATATCATTATTTTTCTGCACGTCTTTGCATTGTGATAATAATATTATTACTGCTATATTGTCTTAGCAGTGCATCGTTTGTGCTGACTGGGAGTTAATCGAACCAGCAGAGCATGTCGTCCTATTATTGCAGCTGATTGTCAGTGTTTATTTGGGTGCTTTCTTGGGTTTGCAAGCTTTAGAAACTTTGGGCTTTTAAAAAAATGGCATAAACATATGTAGTGATTATTATTTTATATCCGCAGTTGGTACACAGCAGCTTGAATGTTTCACATCTGCAAGATAAAACTGAAAGAGAGCTACTGTTTCTTATTTGTAAATTCTTAATCAGATGATGTGTGCAAATATCTGCATTTAAAATGAAACCGAATGGCCTAGTGATTTTTTTTTTACATGGCTCTTTGTAGTTGCTGTCTTTCCCATATAACACCAGATACGTTGGAGTTTGAACAGAGAATTTAAACTGCTTAGAGTTTTCTAGCATTCCAGCTTTGTCTTCATTTGAGAAGCACCTCCTCTCCCACTTTGTTTCCTTCATCCTAGTTTTTGCAGCAGTAAAAGTGTCTCGTTCTCTTCTCATCGTCCCGTTCTCTTTGTGTTTGATGACTGCAGTGTTTGCTTTCACCAGTGGTGCATTGCCACAATAAGAGCCCCGCCACCATCGCTGCTGGAGAAAACATCACATTAAAGTAACTCCCTAATTCGACCAGAAATTGCATTCTTAATGTCCCGGGTTAATGCTTTCATTATAATATCCAGAAGAAAAACATCAGCACTGCTACCTGTGCTAGAACCCCTAACAAGGGCCAAAACAGAGGCGGATGTGATACCAAAACTGAAATTGCCCTCGAGCACCACTGCTGCATAAAATTGCAGGGTAATTTACACTGGAACCGTAAGCTGCTGTGCTGCATAATATTCTTCAGGATGGAATTAGTGTTTTCATTAGCAAAGTATGTATCTATGATTCTCTCTCCCTTTTTTTCTCCTTCTTCTTCTTGCCCTACATCTGCAGCAAGAGAGCAGACTCGTCCTGTTTTCATCTCCCTATTCTTTTACTGTTTGATCCCGGCATGATTTCAGCTGGGATGCCTCTCACTTTTTTTTCCTTTCTTTTTTTAAATGATGTTCTTTTAATGTAATGCCTGTCCTGATATGTGCAGCAAGGAAGATGTTCCCTAAGAGGAAGCTCAATGAGAGCGGGAGTGGCAGTGAGAGTCAGAAAGAAGAGGCAGAGGTCAAGGAGGAGCAGGGTCAGCAAAACAAACGGCCACGTGTGGAGACCAGTGCCAGCGGTGAAGGTATGCTTTCGCTTCTGCTGCGAGTCTGATAACCAAGTTTGGCTCCTGTACAGGTTTGGAAAGTCCACGTGGGAGGGGAAGCTATAAGGGGAAAAAAAATCAGCATGCTATATTCACAAACTCACACATTATCATTACTAAAATCCAGTTTTGGAAACATCCTCTCAATTGCATCCTGACTAAACACATAAACAATACTTTTTGTTTAGCAGTGTCACAGTACCAAACAGCTTATTTTCTTGCTGTACATGGTCTCATCCAGCCATTTGTTTCCAGAAATTTTATGGCCGATTGGGTTGCAATAATAAAGAGCAACAACTTGGATAATTAATTAGATATTAATCACCAGGCAAACACTTTTCAGTTCCAGCTCCGCGAATAAGTGTTTCCTCTTTATTAAATCATGAATTTGAAAGATTTGTAGTGAAAGATTAAACATTTTCATTGCTGTCTCTGCTGTCACAGGGCTCTGGTAAATTGCGGCATGTGTTTCGTTTCATCATGGCCTTTTTCTCTGAGCTTAACAATGAGTGGAGGAAAACACAAAAATGTAGACTATTGAATCAATCAAAGTAATATCTAGTTGTAGTCCTATAGATGTATGTTGTTCAGAGAATTATGGTACAGTGACGAAGTGACAATTTCTGATACTGATAGATAATCTCAAACAATGCAGAAGTGCATTTCCTTTAGTTTTGACTTGTGATTGCGGACAAAAGCGAGTCACACCCCACAGGATCTGACAGAGTTCATGGATGTCCACTTCTATCTGGGCCAGCTAATGTTAGTTCATAACTTAATGCTCAATTCTCTTCTGCAAATAAAGGGCTAGAGAAAAATGGTGAAACAGCCTTCGTGCTAAAACTGGATTACGTAACAGCGTATATGCTTATCTTTTATGTACAGACTACTGCGAGCATGTTAAACTCATTTTACAGCTCCACTAGTTGTAGTTAAAATACACATTTAATCCCTGAGATATCTCAGTATAACAAAAAAAAGTGCACTTTCAACTGTATGTCTCAGTTTTGAGAAATGCTTATGAAGCAAATGAAAGAAATCTGTCAGCACATCTCTTTGGATTCAAATGGTAAGAGATGAATATTTAAAATGACAGAAAATGTTTTGGTAGCTCATTGTCCAGACTGTCCTGTGATTATAAAACAGAATGTGTTTTTTTTTTTTAAAGGAATTTGTTGTCATTTAATTGTTAATCTAGTACTGTACTTTATTACATAGATGTATTAAAAATAGTTCAAAATTAAAAATAAATAAAAAGTTCAAAATAAAAAAATTATGCCCTCCTTTATCTTTCCTTATTCGGTGGGTGGATTCTGGCCCCTGAGCCTTATGTTTGACAGTCCTAATCTACTGTTATGGTGAAGTGCAAATAGAGAGAAACACAACAAAAACAGCCTGAGATTCAAAGGATTGAGGATAAAGGGTAATGATTTCAGTCTGTTACTGCAACTGTAGGAGCTCTGCACTGTGATAAAGCAAAGTTCATTTTTACCATCTGTGAGATGCAAACTGAGAAATTCACCATCCGCGGAGCCTGTTTGGCTTTGTTTAATCGGTTTGTCTAAGTTTTGACACAGACGCTCAATAAAGGCAGAATTATGAAGAAAATGGAGCAGCCCAAGAGTGTATACCTCCACCAAGGCTGAAAATTCACTCCAAAACATGCAGAAATTGATATTAGTCTGTGATATTTTCTTAAGAAGATGAAGGCTATTCAAACACGATGCATTGTCCAGTTTTGCCCTGTCTCACAATTATCAACAGTCGTTCTAAATGGCCCTGAGTTCAGATCTAACTCCAGAAAATTAATCCTTCTTAGATGTGCTAAATCCAGCTTCTCACAAGATTTTTAAGTGAGTCTGTCCGTTACCTTTTTGAGTAGTCCTCCTAACACACGGGCAAACAAACTGAACCAATCACATCACCACCTGGACAGAGCTAAAAGGTTAGAAACCGTCTCAGAGCGGTTCACTCCACGTGTGTTCTCACTACTGCAAATACTCTATTTGGTTTAGGTTAGGTTGCTGCATAGGTAGAGCATCTTGTACTTTCTCAGCGTGAATACACATGTGGTCAATCACACATCACATGCAGTTTAAATTTGGGAAATGGCAGGTTAAAGGCTTTTATTGGACAATTGAGAAACATCTAAAAAGGGTTAAAGCTGAAGTGTGTTTGAAAACCACTTTAGTGTGTTTGGGGAAAAAAAACAAAAAACAAAACTGACAGCAGCTCAGGCTGGTGGCCCCCCCGCTCTTTTTTTTTTCCACAGACGGGGAAATGGCTCTCTTTCTCTTTCTAAAGTTGTCTAGTAAAGTACCAGCTGTGACTACTGGGTTTAGCGGTCCATTCCACCACTTACTTTAACGTTTGAATGAGAAAATTAAAGTTTCATGCCGCCCTCCTTACCCAGCCAGTATCATGACCCCAGCTCTGACTGCTGGGAGTCGGTGCTACAAGTTTGTCAATAGTAATTTCTCTTAGCTGCCTTTCTCAGGTGAAAAGGAAACCTCAGAAATATAACCTGCGGCATTTACTGAAGGAGGCTCTTACGTCTTCAAACATGTGCTCACAAAAAAACTGGGTTGCCCTCAGTAAACCTGCTGGCATTTTTCTCTTCAATGACTCCACTCCCTTTCTGTCTTGCCCCTGTGTAGGTAACGCAGATGAACCCATGGAGGAGGACACAAAGGAAGAAAGGGGGGAAAAGGCAGTGACCGAGGCTAACAACCCAGGGGACGAGGAGGTGGAGAACAAGAGCAAAGAGGAAGAAACTGTAGAAAAAGAGGAGCAGGTGGAGAAAAAGAGCTCTGATGAGAAAGAGGAGAAAGCTGAGGAGGCGGAAAAGAAAAATGAAGCAAAGCCGAAGACAGATGATGATGATGAGAAAGGGCCTGCCGTAGCCAAAACGGAGGTGGTTGAAAAGGACACGCGAGGCACAGAAGAGAGCCCGAAAAGTCAAACGGTGAAAAGGCAGAAAGAAGCAAAAGAGCAGAAAGATAAGGAGCCGACCAGGAAAGCCCCCATCAGCAGTTTCTTTGGTGAGAAGGAATTTGCATAGTTCTGTGCTTGCATAAAAAAACAGCATGTGAATGTGCTGTGCTTTTATCAGTTTGGAGAACAAGGTAAAATAAGTCTCCACTTCAACCCCTGCATCACCCTCACCTTGTCTTTTATTTATTTCCTTCGATAGCTCCCAGAAAAGCAGCAGTGAAGACGGAGAAGCCGGAGAAGAATGAGGGGGAAAAAAAGACGAGTCCAGAGAGGAAGAGGTCAGAGGAGGAGCGTAAAGACACGAAAGGGTAAGACAGGCGCAACAGGAGGTTACAGGTAGCTCAGGCTTGATAAGCCTGCCACCTTGCTTGCCTGTTTGTTATCTTGCTGGAACACTAAACTTATCCACATGTCGGCCTGTTCAGCTGAGCTTCACCCCTGACCTCTTCTTACTAAAGTGTAAACTGTATGTGCATGTGGGGAAAAGAAGAAGGATCAAAATTTAGTGACAAGGTGTAGAAGAGCAGACGGAGAGCAGCTACTGAGAATTATTTCCATTATATTCTTCAGTGACTACCTAATCATTTTATTATGTTGATTGATGGTAGCTGCCAGAGAGGTTATATTTTATTGATTCAAACTAGGCACTCACACTGCAAAGAAACACCGAATTCAGTTCCTTTTTCAGTTTTGTAAAGATATAGTTCAGGCATCTACAAAAATGATGAAAAAGAGAGAAATGCATGGTTACTTTGAGCTTTGAAAGAATAAATGTAGAAAAAAGATGGCTGTGAAGGCACAGCTGGGTGGGTGGATGAGAAATACTGTCTGCTTTTGAGCAGTCTCTATCAAGACTTGTAGCCAAAACAGGTGAAATGATGCTGTCATTACATTTTGTTGGCGTTAACTAATAGTGATCTGCAGTAAATGCGAAAAATCCAATAGTATATGACATTGATACCTTAAAAAGTGAATCAAACCAAGGTTATATTCTTGCACTCATCACTACAGCGATGTGCTTGTTTTGTTTAGGAATGTTCCTGATGATTAATTGTCAATTAAGCGAGAGGAAAAAAAGGGAAAAAAGCGATTGACTGGGTGATTATTCTAGTCCTAAAAATAACAAACAAATAAAAAAAAGAGTAATAGGATTAGCAAAATAGATTAAAATCTGTCAGTGTATATTTATAAATGAGTGCGCTTTCTATTCTACAGATTTCTATTCAAGGCTCAGGAGGCGTGGATGAGTGGGCGTTATCAAGCTTTTTCTTTAAATACGTATAAATGTTTTATCTAAGTAGTCCCAATTATTTCAAACAGTTGCTGTCGTGTTGAGCCACTTTCAGTCTGTGAAATGCTGACTTATATAAATTTGCCAGTGAATATTAACACCAGCACCGATGTTTCATTACAGTACAGTTGTACCTTTTAGTCTACAGTTGAAAAACATGCTTAAGAGTGCACCACCTCTTCAATATTAAACAGGCTGTGTCATCAGGTTCTGCTGTCCTCTTTCCTCTTCCTTCCTGATTTAAAGAGACTCGCTCGTGTGAAGAGGAGGAGGGCCTGGCTGGTTGCAGCTACTTGGTCTCAACTATAATTATGCAGAGCTCTTCAGTGTAGAGCACACAAGTGTTGGGGGTGAAGAGGGGAGCAGATTTTGCTGCACACAAGGATAACGAACACTATCATCATCATCGCAAATAAACTGTAGTCCAGAGTCTGTTAGTCAGCTGCGACGTGTGTGTGTGTGTGTGTCTGCCCCTCCTTCATGTAAACAGACAGTGATACAGAGTGCAAAAGAGAAGCAAAACTCATCATTGAGACTGGGCTTAAATGGGGTTCCTAATGCAGTGTGTGCTCTGCATTATTTAACGTAATTTCTTCCTGATGTTCCATTACCAGAACTATAACTGTTCTCCAGTGACTGCCTTTCTCTTATTTTCTGTCTCTTCCTCTAGTTTCTATATATTCCTTGTGATTCTATATATATTTCTCCTGTTTATTTATTACTGCTGTCTTACTATTTATATTTTATACCTGGTGTGGAGCTCCCATAATTTCGTTGTACATGTACAATGACAATAAAGGGCTATTCTATTCTATCCTACAAAGAATGTGATTTATTAGCCAGCAATACTCCATGCGTCCTTACCAAAGCCCATAAAGCCTGGGAGCAGTCAGTAAGGTGAACTCAAAGCAGCCTTTTGCATTTCTGACTCGATACCGATGCCTTTGATTTCGAGATCTGCCCATTCTGATTTCTGATCCAGTGTCAGTGTTAAATAATAAACACTGTCAGGAGTTAAGAGAGCAGAAATCTTTCTTTATGTGTAAAACAGCATCAGGCAAGACTGGAACATTGTTTTCTTATTTTTGTGAAATGAAATGTGACAAATAAACGTACCCAAGATACATATTTACCAAACCGCTATCTTGTATAGTGTAATAATACATGACAACAGGACCAACGCAGGCGTTAGTTGTTTAATTTATTTGCCTTTGTTTCATTTCAGCTCGGTGTGAGAGTCATTAGGCTGCTCCATACTGCTATTATTTACAACCTTTACAGTTGTGCTAATTTCTCCTTTTCCTGCACCTCCTACAACGAGCAAACACCGTATAGCTCAGGCATGCACTCCGTACTGCTGGAAATCAATCGGTTTCTCTTTATTATGATTGCTTTTGCAATTATTCAGTCTCCCTTACAGAAGGCAATGCATTTACCACATGTAAATAAGCCAGCAGCAAATTACTGCTTTGTCATTTTGAGGTCATGTTAACTATTCAAGATCCAAACTATTTTTGGCTGTGGAAAGCAGGGAATGCATTTTTCATCTTCCTAACTATTTATTTTTTTTATCACTACCTTGTGTGTGACACTCTGGGAATGACAGGTATTGCACACAAAAGAAAGTTCACAGCGTTAGTTTATCTCTGTGTAATGAATTCAGACAATGATATTTTGTTTGAGGAAAAGAAACTCAACATCTTGTATGTTACTGCAGTAAAAGAGAGATGGTTTAAACTTGTAAACCATCCCAGTGTTTTTTTTGTTTTGTTTTTGTTTTTTGGAAGCAATAACTGCTGACAATGGAAACACTTTTCTATTTAATATGCAGAACTTTTTCTGTTTTTTTTTTTTATATCTACTTGCACGTTCAGTTTGGATAAACTTTGCAATAGTTCAGCTTCTTTCTTTGTGAGCTAACCAGAAAAACTACTAGAATATCTTCCAAAATATTCGTCACATTTTTAAAGTGTTTCATTGTTATGATAATTGTGTGCGTGACTCTCTGCCTACAAAGGAATCTGAGTTGGCACCAGTGACTGTAACAGCTGTTGCGATCATTTAGTTGGACACAAATGTGCTCTTTCATTTTATCTTTTAAAATTTGTGTTATTTCCTCAGTGAGGCAACCTCAGGACAAACAGACTATGATCCATCGAGACCAAACTATCATCCCGTGGACAACGCTTGTTGGGAACAGGGCCAGAAGTAAGTCACCTATCTGCTGCAAAAATAGGAACCCAAATTCTCTGATTAAATGTCTTGATTGAAATTCATATGCATCTTTAACTGTTTCCAGCGTGCATCAGTTATTGGCACCTCTCAGACATATTTTATCACTGCTTCTGTATACTGCTTTTCCCTGTTTCAAAATGTCTCCAAAATAATATAATTTCTTCACAGGGTGGATAGCCTCTCTATCCACCCACCAAATCCAGTCGCTTGGACATCAGACATTAAAATATAAAGAAGAAAGACAGAAGGAGGAGGGGAGCATGTGGGATGATCAACTAGCTTTGCATAAGGCAGAAATTATGAGAATTTTATGTGAAGGATCATTGGAAAAACAGCCGTTATTTTAACTAGGCAGCTGCCTATTTTTTCCCTTTACTGGAGAATTTGTGTAATCCTAAAGTAAATACAGAAATCACAGCTTGCCTATGTGCCTAGACTTATTTAAACAAGATGCCCTGAGATTGATTATCATGAATTATGCCAAGCAGGGTAATAATAAAGCTTGGGAGTGCAATGTGGACAGGAACTATAGTCAAACGTCAACCTGTCTCTTTCTCTGCTGATTATTTGCTTTTACTCCCCACTTCTGGCTGTCAAATAAAAGACAAAGCTAATCTACTCACTAAACAGGCAAGATTTGGGATGCAACATTTTCACTCAACAGTGATTAGAGTCATCACACTGTTGGTGGGGGTTTTTTTTCTCTCCCTTCTTCCCTCTGAGCCAAACTGAAGTGAACACCAGCCTGTTTGTTTTTCTGTGAAGATCTGCGAGTTATTTATAAGGGGAAAAAACTGAAGGAATGAAAACCTTCAGGCCAGGGAAGTGCTCTGACTTAGTAATGGGTAATCACAGGGAAATCATGGAATTTTATATCAAGGTCACGCTGTAAGGCATGCTGCTTATGTGCTCGGCTTATTCTCGGGTCGACTGCTGTACAGATTGTTTTAACCTGCTTTAAGCGGTGCGCAGGTGAAGTCTGCTGCTTCTTAAAGCTAAATATCAGCCTCTGAATTGAATTGTGTTCTTTTCTGAAATTGAATAAACAGTTTGAATGTCAGAGCTTCGCAGTAAGGATTAAAAACACATTAGGATATACTAGCTTTATATCCAGAATATATGCAAAAAATTATAAAGATAAAATTATATTTCTTTTTTAAAAACAAAATTGCACTTCCCACCATATTTCTCTGTCAAACTAATTGTAACGACACACTTTTCTCCACATGGCGTTGTCACCTTCGCCCTCCTTGCTGTCATTTTTGTGCGGTTTTTGATAACCTTGAATGAAAGCTTATTCTACTGTTGCATTAATTGCTAGTCGCTCTGAATAGCCGAGTCAGCTCAGCGCCGCGAGTGTGAAAATCTGTCAGTGTTGATGCTTTGCCTGCTAACTACGTGTTCATCACTCTCCAGAGTGCCCTACTTGGCAGTGGCTCGCACCTTTGAGAGGATTGAAGAGGACTCTGGCAGGTAAGACCTCCCAATGGGGGAAATTTTTCTTTTAAATGCCAGAATGAGTTGAACATCATTAGTAAGAAAATGATTGCAAGTCTTTCAAAGCACACACACGTACTGCAGAGTTTCTTTTTCTTCATAAAATTACCATTCAGGTTTCCTGCTGGGAATTTCTGGAACTAAATTAGTTAAGTGCTCGCCAGTCAGGAAAAGTGAAAAAATTTGAATAATTCACTGGTTTGTGTTGGGAACATGAAGAAATTTTAAAATGGGTCACCTTCTAGGATTGCTCAAATATATTGTAATGTGGAGTTATTACGCTCACTTCCAGCTGCATATTTTTATTCTTATGTTTTACTAAAGTAGTTAAAATAATCCTTATTTGCCTCATAACGAGCTGCGGTGCTGCTCCTCAGTTTGCGTTGTCTAAAACAAGCATTTTAGCCCCTCTCTTAAAGGCCACCCTTCATTTAAGCCTCCTTTCTTTTAATTGGCTGATTCTTGTAAACAGAAGGTTTGAACAGCAGGTTAGCAGGGCTTATGTGCTCATGCCTGATGTGAGCATATTGGCCGTCATACAAGAGTGGGGAAAAACAGTCTCAGCTTTTAGACGTCAGGCTGCTCAGAGGGATGGTCGCCTTTAATATGAAAGCCAGTATTGTAACTATACCTGACAGAATAGAAGTCAACTTTTCCCCACCTTAGTTTCCATCTTTTGTTTTGTAAACCTGGGTTGGTGTAAACCAGCTAAAAAAAAAACCCAACAAGAAATTGCATGTTATTTTTAGAAATCCTACATTTTAAATAATGATTTGTAACCTTTGTATCTTGCTGCTAGTTGAAAACATTTTTATCTTTGAAGGATATTGAATGACAAATCTCCTGGCAGTGACATATTATTATTATCTGAAACTGATGTATAGTGTTTCTTAAATGAACTCTTCATCTGCCTCCCAAGCCCCTATTTCCGATTAAAACCTCCAGACTAATCTCATTTCCCACCTACCAGTATTTACAGGATGGCCTTAAAATTCGTTTAACTCGTCTTTCCTGTCTAAAAGCAATCCTGTTGTCATTTCCTAGGCTGAGAAACATCGAGACACTGTCAAACCTGTTTCGCTCTGTGCTGCTGCTCTCCCCAGGTAAATGCTATTTTATCTCTGCCATAATGCATGCTGATGTAGCTATACAGGCAGCTGGCTGCCAGCCGCTCTATCAAGGAGATGATGATGACGCCAGGTTGCACATAAAAGTGGGAGGACGTCAGCCGATGTGTGTATGAGAATGTGGGAATCTGATGGTGTTTGTGTGTGTTGTTCTGCCTGTGTTTCATTGTGTATATAATTGTTTGTGTCAGGCCTCAGCAATACAGTCATACAGCAATACAAAAGCTGCAGGCATTAAATGAGCTGAGGTAGCTAATTAGCCTACTGTTCTGCTGACCGCTTTTGTCCAAATAGAAACAATTCAATGAGCTCGGATGGGGAAAAGTTTGCGATTACATGCAATCTTTTTGTGACACTAGAGCAATTAAATGTCATAGGTTGGTGAAAATCACAAATTTGTTGCTGTCTGTGCACACAGAAATTAATATTTAGAGTCCATCTAGAGCAGTGGTTCTTAACCTTGTTGGAGGTACCGAACCCCACCAGTTTCATATGCGCATTCACTGAACCCCTCTTTCGTGAAAAATAAAATATGATTTTTTTTCAAATTCAAAACATAGAGTTGTTTTCTACTGGTGCAGAAAATGAGCTGTGCATGTCACGGCAGAGGCTCTGCCGAATCCCTGAGACCGACTCACCGAACCCCTAGGGTTCGATCGAACCCAGGTTAAGAACCACTGATCTAGAGCCTCAGAAATTTAAAACAAAAATTCTGAAATTCCTCCACACATAGAGATGCTTAGGGATATAACCAGCATACAACTAGTTGGCAACCAGTTGAGTCAAGCTCCTTACTGAAGGAGTTGGGCTGACTGGCGCAGGCTCAGATTCATTGGAATATATTGGCAATTTATCTGCATTTATAAATTGGGATCGCAGTTATTTGCAAACATTTACCAGTTTGTCTGTGAGTGATTGCCGTCAGTCTGTGTCGGACTACAGTTGTTTGGAAACAGGTGGCCTCTGACCAGGCAACTTGTGCAAGCAATTGCAATTGAAAGTGGTTTGCGAGAAGTTAGTCACTGCAACTATTAGGAATTGGTTAAATTTAAATTGCAAGAGAGAGATTCGCATAGATAAATAAAGAGAGAGAGAGAAATATAGATAGATATAGAAATATGAATAGATAGATACATAGATATTTTTACTTTAGTGTGACTGAGCCATTAGTGGTTATGGTAGGCGTAATTAGTCACACTTGTATGCTAGGGTTTTTTTTGCCTATGAATGAGCCTTTATGATTACATAAAGTAGAAGCAGTGAGTCTCTGCACTTTTCTCTTATTTTCTTATTTTAGTAAACAAGAAATTCCTGTATGCTGAAAAAAACCTGTTAAATGTGATTCAGTGCTCTCTCAGTGGTGCAGCCTGAAAGCATGTCTCTCTCTCTCTCTCTTCTCTCATCCATTATGTGTGTGTAGATCTAGATCTGCAGTATGTAGCTCTGCTGTTGTGTCTGTCCCAGAAAAGTAGGGTTACAACTGGTGGAGTGCACTATATTAACCCCTTAAGCCCTAAGCTGTTGTTTGAAACTTCTACCTGGAATCTTTATCCTTCTTTTGCCAAATTAAATCAGTAAAAGCCACAAAGATATTAAAAAATTCATGACTTTTGGCCTTTGTGGGCGAAACACATTTCAGAGAACTTTGGCTTGTTCTGTGAAGAATGACTTAAAAAACTCTTAGTATTGAGAAATTTTCTGCCACCTAATGTACACTGTAAATAAGAGAATTTTTAAAAAAAGCAAAACAATTACACATATCAGTGATGCTAATATTACTAAAAACTTTCAGCTGCGAGTCTACCAAGTTTGATGCCCGATAAATGAACCACAAGAAATTCTACATCCAGTCTAGTCATGCCAGTAGTTGGTGGAAACTCCATCCAGGGAATTTGTCATACTTGCCAACCCTTAAAAAAATAAAAAAAGATACCTGATACATTTTTATAACAAATACAGCCAGCACCCAGAACAGGGGACTCTGGGGAAGAAGGGAAGATTGCTGGTTGAAGCCAAAGCTGCCACAGCCAACAACTTTTCTGGTGGAAACCCCTTAGTCTTGTGTTGCCTGTCTGTATGTATTTGAATGTGATTTTGTGGGTGTTCATTTGTGCGTCAAGAGTTTTGAGTGCCCACATTTGTGCTGCCTGCTGTTGTCTCAGAGTGTGGTTGTGTATTTGAGTCGCTGCTTGAGTGTGTCTATCCATGCGCCTGAGTTTGTGTGTCTGTATGTGGGTTTACTGTTGGCTTGAAGTGCCATTTTTGGTGGTATCTGTTTTTATTTGTGTGTATGTGCTTCTCTTTGCAGACTTGTCTGGAGGTGTTTGTGTGCGCTGCTGTGTTTGGAGTATAATAAAGCCTTCATATGTGTTCTCTTTCCTAGATGACCTGCTCTGCTGCGTGTATCTGTGTCTGAACCAACTCGGTCCTGCCTATCTAGGGATGGAGCTTGGTGTTGGCGAGACGGTGCTGATGAAAGCTGTTGCTCAAGCCACTGGTAATAAGCGCGCACACACACGAACATGTGGAAGCACTCTGCTGCACCCAAACACTTGCTTGTGCATTCCCAGCCTAACTGCTGATGCCACCCTTCTCTGAAGCTCATCAGCCAGCGAGGCTGCTGCTATTTACCGTTTCACTCTTGTTTCCAGGGCGACAATTGGACAAAATCAAAGCAGAGGCACAGGAGAAAGGAGATTTGGGCCTAGTGGCCGAGAGCTCCCGTAGCAACCAGCGCATGATGTTTCAGCCGGCCAGTCTGACAGCAGGGGGCGTGTTCAGGAAATTGAAGGAAATTGCCAGCATGAGTGGGAACTCGGTGAGCCACAGAATAACATTTTCATTAGAGGAAAGCAGTCTTGGGAAAATATTGTTTTCGCTCTATTTGCCTCTCAGTATTGAGGTCATGGATGGGAAAAAAGAAAGGAAATGTTAATGTGACTGTGTATCGAACAAGAAATTAATAGTTTATTTGTCTACTTCTGAGGGGCAAGGTTAATTTTCCACCATTTGAATAAGTTGTTACCTGCGTTGATTCTCTTGTACAATTAGTTGCTTTTCCCTTCATGGTTGCTGCTCGGTCATTTTTTTATTTTTATTTTTTTCCTCTGTGTTGAACATGGAGTTTGTACTTGCTGGTGACCTCAGTCTTTTTGCATTCTGTCTCTTCTCGCTCTTCTTCTGTGAATCTCAATTTCCTCCCGCCTGCCTCAGGCCATGAATAAGAAAATCGACATCATCAAAGGCCTCTTTGTGGCATGCCGCTTTTCAGAGGCCCGCTACATAGTCAGGTAAAATAAGACTCTCTCTCACACACATGCACAGACAGCCTTGGCTGCACGTGTGACCACAGGCATACATGGGCGTCTGCACATTTATAGACGCAGAAATGCATAATAACTCCATAACCCTCTGTGTATATGTTGGAAGTGTTTAGCCATGTATATAAAAGATGAATGTAGCCTTGGAGTCTGAAAAATACTGCAGAAGCAGAAATCTCTTAGACCTGCATCCTTTCTAATGGTTGCAAAAAGGAGCTTTTAGCAATATTGCCCTAATTCTCTCTCAATCACTAGATCCTATCTACAGTAAAGCAGAGTGTGACTGTATGGTTATGGCAAAAAACCATCACAATCAACATCCATTAGTGTTATTATTAAGTAAAATCTTGGATTATTTAACTTGATTATTCATAAACAAGAATTTTCCTTTAACATTACATCCTTTAGTATTATAACTGAATATAAAGCACATAGGGAAAATAAATGGGGGCTTGGGAACTTCCATCTTGCAATATCTTTATGTGCAGACAGTAAAAAGAGGAGTAGGGGTGGGAGGACTTGATAGCACAGTTAGGGCAAAGGTGAGTAGGCAATCAAGTGACCTCTTAGTGGTGTGCTGCCAAAAGCCAACCGGGTGAGAAACCTGCCACTGGTTCACCTACAGAAAGATTCTTCTAGATGGAGCTTGTTGACCAACGCGTTTCTTGATCCAGGTGAACAGACAAAATTGTAACTGCCTTTTTTTTTGATAATTTGAAATATTTAAGTTTGCAGTATGTCTGGCTTTCTCAGTCAGGTTCACTGCTAACTCCTGAGGTCTGGTGAAAATAGAAAAAGGGGAAAAAAAACTCAAGTCAAGGCTGCAAACCATTTTATGGGTATCCTTTATATTTTATTATTATGTTCTATTTTCAATCTCTGCTTGCAGGTGTTGTTCAAGGTAGCTAGGTACAAATAACTGACTTGACTTGGTGCAAATAGGTGTGTCTTCTGACTGCTGTTGAACTTTTGGTTCTGATGGACAGGTCTCTGGCTGGGAAGCTGAGGATTGGTCTTGCTGAGCAAAGTGTGCTGTCTGCACTGAGCCAAGCTGTCTGCCTGACCCCACCTGGACAAGGTAATTTTAAAGGAAAAGTTCTTTTTTTGTTGTTGTTTTTTTAAACAGCAGCCAGGTTTCCATAAGTATATGAAAGAAGAAGAAAGAAAGCTTTTTTTCTGTTTAAATCATTCCTGCTGTGAGCACTCACCATGAAAAGATCCTTTCCTAGTGAACTTTTGGTTTAAGTGGCTGCCAAACCTTGTACAGACTTTTCGAAATCAGAACTTCTCTTACTCCGTCTCTGCATCTCACCTGAATCCAGCTGTTTTACAGTCAGTGTTAGTGGGTTTGTGGTGGTGGCTTGAAATCTCTTGCATACTCTGACATTTTACAATTCAGTGCCTTCCCTCCCTCTGTCCTTCCCTTCCTTCCCTCTATTGACACTTAATAAAAATTTAAAGACATCCATGTTTTACTTTCGTTCTGGGTTATGCTAATATTTGGCATTAAATTTTAATTTTATTTTATTTTACTAATTGGTCATATGAGTTTTTCAAATCCTATTTTTTTCTTGCTCTTTTGCACATATTCAGAGGTTTCTTGCCCTATGATGTGTACAGAGCTTTGGTTAACTGGTTGTTTTAATTTATAAATGAATTTGTTACATAGCTGAGTACCGTCTGATGTAAATCATCACTCTTTACGTTACACCAAATTCAAGAAAAGGAGAGAAGGGAGGTTAACAGTGAAAGGACTAAATATTGAAATGATTTCTACTTGATTTGCGAAACCAAACGAGTTTACTGTGCCACACTGTTGGGGCTAATAGAATCCCGATTGCCAGTCCTTGTCAGATTGTTCAGTATCAAGCTGCAGGCTTTTCAGTTTGTGCAGCAAATGATTTGGGAGTTGTTGCACTGCTACTAAACTAGGGGGGAAAAAGAATAAGATATGAAGTATGTCATCCCTCTGTGCCTTACTTGCATTTTGAAAGCTTTAGGCATAGTTCATAATAAACTTCTCTGCACTGAAAAAACAAAACAAAACACAGATTGGGAGGTGGAGGAGGAGATTATGGATGGATCAAAGCACAATCAAATTGGTAGATGTGTCTTACACTGTGATCAAGTACATGTTTCCACCAACGATAAGCTGTTGTTGAGCCATTTCTTCTCCCGTCCCTTTCAAGAACCAGCCAACATTTCGGCAGATTTGGGAACCAGTCGTTAAATAGCATTATGTAGCAGAACTTAAGTGATTTTAGTGGGAAGAAGATCACGGCAGGCGGATTCTGGGGGTTGAATCTGCAAATCATTTGATATTTTTGTTGTGGTAGCTTCTTAAATCCACTGATGTACACAATTCCAACTTTTGGCCCGGTAGTTTTGGGAATTTGCAAAAGGGCTTAGTTCTGATTGTTTGAGTCTCATGCGAACTTCAGATCAATGTATATTTCAAATTCATATATTTTCTCACACGGTGAACTTTGCATACTTGAAATGGTTAAAATAATTAGATTTCTGGTGGTATGATCCAATTATTCTTTGTAAAAGTTGAATCTGAATCCTAACTTGGAGGTGACAACGATGGAGGAGGAGGTGGAGTGTTAGAGCAAGTAATGATGTGCTTTATTTTTAGGCTAGTCATTAAATCAGCGTTAAAATATTCTTCACATGAATTAGAGCAGTCATAGATCAGCTTCAGCTTGAAAGAGCAGTGTACATCATCCATGGATGGGAACAGGTTTGATATGTAATTTGATATATTTAACAAGCTTTCTGACCTGATCTGTTGCTAAATTCATCTCTTTACGAAGAAAGTTTTGACTGCCTCGCTTTACCACCTACTTTCAGCACTGCTCTTACTAACACTAGACTTATTAAAATGCGTTGCTTAGTCACGACTGGAGGTGTGCTTTAATAAGAGTCAATTAGACCAGAGGCTCATAGGGGAAATTTGCATTGATCTGTGGCCTGGTCTGGAAATGTTTTTCTTAACATTTTTATTTATTTATTTAGCCATTATTTAATCAGGCAGGTCAACTCAGAGCAAATTATTTGTTGGGCTGAAGAGGATCATGGTGATGAATAATTTAACTTAATAAATTATGATTCAGTCATAGTTTAAATGTATCATAATTATTAATGTTAAACTGGGAAACAATATAATTAATTTGGACTTCACAGTGGGAATTAAATCCAATCTTCGCTCTTCATTGTTGAGCTAAATAAATAAATAAATGAATAAAAGTGAAGTGCAGCAATACTCAAGTAATTGCTGCAAGTCTTGTATATTTCCTGGCCTTTGAAGTGCTTCTGAACTCTCATCCAACAAATGTTAGGTCATACAAATGTTCAAACACTTGCAAAGATCTGTTTGAAATGCATTTTCCCCCCCCTCTTTCCTTATAGGTTTTCCTCCCGCTGTGATCGACGCAGGGAAGGGAATGAGTGCTGAGAGCAGGCGGGCGTGGATTGAAGAGAAGAGTCTCATTCTCAAACAGACTTACTGGTAACTGAAGCCTCAACAAACACCCTTGTTTCAATTTGCACTCTCTCCTCAGCACCACCACAATGCCTCATCGCCCCCTTTAAGTCCCGTCCCTCATTCTCCCTCACATTCCTTTTTGAACATATTGATTTTTTTCTTCTCTTTTTTTGGGAGGTGAGGTGAGGTGGGGTGGGGGATTCTTTCCAATCACCCTGTCTCATGTCTAACTCGCTGCCCTGCTCTCTCCCATACAGCGAGATGCCCAATTACGACGTTCTGATCCCCGTTTTGCTAAAAGAGGGCATAGACCAGCTGCCCAATCACTGCAAGCTCACTCCAGGTAAGCAACCAGTCAAGAGGCAGAAAGGTTGTAAGATCCAAAGCAGTGATTGGTGTGTGTTTATTGATCCATTCAGTGGAGGTGAGTCAGTTATTTTAGTTAAGTCATTTATCACAGAAAGATAGAAGATACCCTAAACTAAGGATTAGGTCCCAATTATACTCTTGTCAGGCTATTTGTGATAAGGAGACTTGGCACCAACGTAGGAAATTAATACAAGCCACCATCTGAACGATACTAAATTGGGAAACTAAATTGGCCGTTGTTGGTCAGTTAGAGCAATCTAGCCGCTATTTTGGCAGGTAAATAATTGTTCTTCAGGGGCCTGTTTTGTTCTGAAATGTGAGATAGTTAAAGGAGCTGGTGAGTGTTTGCATAACACCAGCCAATTTGGACAAAATGTTGCAGTCCTTTCATATTGGGCTTCTTGCTCTGTAAGCTGCAATTAAAGGAATTTGTTTGGTATATTTTCATTATATCATGCTATGTCTGCTGCTTTTGAAGCTTAACTTAGCAGCACAGCCCAAGGGAATGTGAGTCAGAACGTTAATATTGAGGCCAAATGGGAGTACAAACAAACTAATTTCGACTGTGGTTTTGTCACAGAAACAGTTGTGGGTGTGATGCTGATGTGTCATGTGGGAATGTGTCGTTGAAGCCAATTTCACATTTTCTTGGTTTATTTTATTTAAATTTTTTGTTGCAAAAGGATACGAGATTCTTGGAACCTGAAGCTCTGTTAGCACTAGCCCTCCTAGCGTTAGTCTTTCTCTACACAAGAACCAGAAAGAATGGCAAATGAATGGAAACTTCTCCTGGGCCAAGTCACAAATTACTTTCTATTTATAATTCATGAAAAATGTATGACTTTGGCTGTCTGGTTGTTTTTAGCCGTTTACTTACTCCAGTTCTCCCACTATTCACCCTTTTTCTTCCAGGTGTACCACTGAGACCCATGTTGGCTCACCCAACTAAGGGTGTTGGCGAAGTGATGAAGAAGTTTGACGAGGCAGCGTTCACCTGCGAGTACAAATACGACGGGGAGCGTGCACAGGTCTGTGTTTGTGCACATGGATGGCAAAGTGACAGAGTGCAACTGTTTGTTTTTCTTGCATTTGGCACCAGACATATGCCTGCTGAATTTTGCATGCATATACCTTTTGGCTGTGTTCTTTTGAGTATGAAGTATTGCTGTTCTGTGACTCTCACTGCCTGTTCACTTGACAGTGTGTATACGTGTGCCTGTGCCTATTCTTTTAAGATAAATAGTAGTGCTGCTTATACCTTGGGCCTGTGGGTAGAGTGAGCTACTTCTGCCACTGTGGGCTAGAGGGGAGGAGGAGGTGGAGGTGGTGGAAGGGGGGAGATGAAGAGACATGAGGCAAGAAGGTAGAGACAGAGAAGACAAGAGAGATCAGAGAAGGGAGTCCAAACCACAACAGGAGAGAAAAGAGGGTATGTGGAAATTTCGAGGGAGACGTACAGAAACGCAGCAAGAGAGAGATTGTAATGTAAACCCCTCCAGCTGTATTGTTAATTTTGGACAGTCATGCCAATAAAGTGCCTTTGAACTGAGTTGAATAGAGAAGAAGAAAGATGAAGAGCAAGAGGGAGAAACAGAAACAGAGGAACTGGATGCGAAGAGGGAGCGAGCCGGCGAGCAAGCCGTATGACGTCCTCCTCTTCTCTCTGGCCTCACTGCAGTGGACTTTACCTTAAATGGCCAGCAGGGGGACTCACGATTCACTACTCAACCTTCTGTGTGTGTGTGAGTGTGTTTGTGTGTATGCAAATGATTGTGTGGTCAGATATTGCAGCCAACAGAAAGTCAGCTTTGCTCTGTATGACAGCTGAAGGAAAAAAAAACTGTAAATGAGCAAAATAATTAGATGTCCCTGTCTGAAGGTTAAAAAATAGACAAAATCTGCAGATATCCTAGGTAGTTAATTTGAAAAATGGGGGTTAAACACATGTAATGGTTAGAAAAGAAATGAGCTGAATAGAAGAGACGTCACAAGGGCAAAAAAGTGGACAGTTGTTGTGCTAATGTTCATATCTCTGAGTATTAATGAGCAAAAGTTTCAATTAGTTTGTGAAATATCAGTTTGAATCCCTAAATTTATCTAAAGCTCATAATGTCTGTGTGAACAGACATGCAATAGATGTTTCTACTAGAAAAGCTAAATGACCGTATAGAAAAAGTGACTGTTGTGTGGATAACTTGGAAGCATGTGAGTTAAGCCACACATGGCCCCGCATACACTTGAAAAGAGAACAGACTACACCTGCACACAAGACAGAAAACCCAAAGCGAGCATTTATACAGAGAGAGTGTGAGAGATCAGCCTGATGATGAGCTGACCCAACAGTGTGTGTAACAATGGCTTGTTTGTCATCATTGCACTCGACACAGTATGGTAAACTTCAAGACATAACTCAGTTAGCTGATTGGCAAATGCAGTGAAAATAAGTTTATTACCAGAACAAATTTTCCAGCTGACATGGTAAACCCGCTGTGGTTCATTTCCCTTGGTACTAGTACCAGTCGGAAAAACAGGCAGTGTTTTGCTCCCTAGGATGTTAGAGCCATTCAGCAGTCGCCCAATAGTACAACACAAAGGCTTTTTATTTATCTTTATTTGGAGTGTTTAACAACACAGCAGCAGTATACTCATGGATACAGCCTGGTCTGTACTCTGTGTATGGCTTATTTAGTCACAAATACAAAGCGGTACTAGTACAGATGAAATGTTCTACAGTTTTACTCCATGTTTATGCACGCTACTGCCACCTCAAGGCCAACTTTACCCAGCGTTCCAGCTAAAAAGTCTGACTGGGAAGTCAGAATTTATGACTTTGTACTTCAAATGGAATGTAGCATTAGTTTCTTAAAGGGGAACTATTAGGCTTTTCCTTATTTTCTGAAATATGCATACTGTTACACTGGTAGATTTTCATGTTAAACATGGACATATTTTCAAATAATGAGTTCAGTGTATGCACAAGTAATCCCTGTGAGCCGAAAGCTCCTCAGATTCTTCTAAATGCTCTATCTCAAACAGTTTAGTCTACTTTTGACTCTGTTTGATGTTAGTGGATCTCCCTATATCTCATATCAGGCACACAGCTATAGCTGAGAGTACAGGAGCCCCAGAAGAAAGCTGGCTTAAAGGGAGAGGAGCTAAAACAGCTTGTTTCATACGCTGGATTAACTGAGCGGCTGCACCTAAACAAAGGATAAAATAAATGAAGAATATTTTGAACTGTGAATCAGTAAAATATAAATATGAAGCTACAACTTAATATATTTCCTCTTTTAGATGTCTGCATCATCTTCTTTTCTTTGTTTTACGTAACACTTGAATCAAACTAGACTGTCTTGCATTAGCAGAGGAGCAGCTGCTAACTTTTTCCACATAAGATGTGTTTATGCACATTATGCGGTGAACTGCAGATAACCCGTGTATTGGAAGAATTAAGAGCCTAATAGACAATTACTGTAGTTTTGTATATGAAGCACAATACAATAGTTAAAGTAAAACACAAGCCATTATGTTGCATATGTAGACAGCTGGATTGATTAAGCTAAGGTGTTTATCCTTTTGCATGAGATGGACTGCTGAAACACATTATGTGTCAATGTAGCTGTATTGTGATTTTTCTGCCATTTACTTGCTCATTTGGACATTTCGGTGACCTGACAGTTAATCCATTAATCTAGAAAATAATTGGGAGACTAATTGTTTGTTGAAGCCTCAGTTTAATGATCACCCCTACACTAGGTAGGAAAAACCTTTTCCTCTGAGTGACCATAAATATTGTCAGCTGTATGTTCCTTCAGAATACATATTTACATAAAGATAGTCATTAGTCTGGAAGACTGAACCGATTACCGGAATAGATCAACAGAAAACTGATGCTAATTTTTCAGGAATCCATCCTGTGTGCATGTATGTATTGATAATTCTTGCATGATTTCATAATCTTACTGTGTGGGTAGTTGCTCTCTTCATTCCCAGAACTTATTTCTTCTTTCTGTCCCCAAAGCTCCCACTTAATTGGGCAAAAGGAGCATTTGAATTTTAAGTAATATCAACTAAATCTTGGTGAACTGGTCTTACTAAATGAATTGAAGGTAATTTTAAATGACTTGGAATCGGTAAAATCTGACTGTGAATGTTATCGTGTCTATCTTTGTGTATTTAGTGAGCTGCCTGTCCCAGTCAGAACACTTTTGCACAAGAGATTTTAAATGTATCTTCTGCATAAAGAAGGATAAATGTAGCAGGCACCTCATGTGTAGACTGAATGTTTTCCTTTAAATATCCTGTTGAACAACATAAGTTATGATTTTATAATTGCCCGAATACGTTTGTCCTATCTGACACTTCAACTATTATACTGTTATCTTGGCATAATAAGAGCCGGTAACGAATTCCACCTACACATGTGGTTAGTTGTTAATAACAATAGCTGTTGTTCTTCCTCCTTGAGGTCCATGAATTCTTTACAAGTCGATCCATCTGTATCTGAATGCAACATCAAGTCTCTTTTTGTTGTTGTTGTTGTAATTTTACATGTTTTAACCAACACATAAATCATGCTGTTTTGTGTTTATCTATTTTATTGTGACTTTTTTTGTTTTCCTCTACAGATTCACATTTTGGAGAGTGGCGAGGTTCGAATATTCAGCCGCAACCAGGAAGACAACACCAGCAAATACCCAGATATCATCTCCCGCATTCCCAAGGTAAAACACTTCGACACCGCAGCTCAGCCCTTTGGGAGAGAGGAGAGTGTGATTGTCAAATGAGGCCTTTTACAGCGTAGCGGATAACAGCTGAACACATTTATCCTGCTCACTGCCTCGTCACTTTGGTTCTTCTTCTCGCCTATCTCTCATCTGTCTCGTTTCCATGTGCATACTTCTCCTTTCTGCCTTAGATTTGTCACAGTTGGAAACCCCTGTTCAGTTTATTTGTTCTTTCCTGTCCTTACTCTCCCTGCAATCATCGAGAGCTGCTGCTGGCCATTAGATTTCCTTTTTTGTTTTAAATCTACTGAGTTGTCCACTCAGGATGGGAATTTTAACCAGCTTGTCATCTCTCTAATAGATGTCAAAAACACACGTTGTTGCAGTTTTACCTTTAAATTTCAGCCGTGGGAAGGCTTGCCAAATTAGTGAGGATCTGCTTGAGTGGGGAGTGAGAAAAAGAGCACCACTACCTGAAACTTTGGCACTTGGCCTGAGGTTATCTGAGCGTGCTCACTGCTTCAGTGCCTGCTGAGTGTGTTTTTCTGCTGTAGTAAGGAACTGCAGTCAAGTACCAAATGAATCTACATCAGTTTGCACTCTGCTCTCGTTTATTTTGTTTTCAAGCCTTTTGTTGGATGCACAGCTATTATTGAAACGTCATTGACATTAAAATAAATTCCCATCTGGTCTGTGCTAATTAGAGCAGATTATCGAATCAGATGAATTCTCAGAATAGACGTGTAATATTTCTAATGGGTTCCTGTGCAAGAATTTATTAAGATATTATTAATTACTAGAGCTTGTTAGTGGAAACAGGTGGTGTTTCTCACAACAAATTCAGGAAAACAAATGGCACCACAACACCGGTAGCAAGAAAGCAAAAGAATCACATCATGTCATAATTTTGGTAAATTTCAGTTTAAGTATTTTAGTTTGCAGGTCAGACGTGACCTTTTGTAGAGTTCACACTTTGTTTCCTCATGTTGCAAGGTATTTTGTGGTGTCAAGGTTGTCATTAATTAGATCCTAGACGTGTTTTGTTGACTTCAAGGGGAGAATGCGAAGATGCAGACCTGAAGGTTGCAGTTGCAGGTCAAACATGCAACTAATTTTCCAGTGTATGACTCATGATGGTTCACAGAGGTCATGTTCCCTCCGGACGTCAGTACAGTCAGCCGTTAATTGTTCCAACCTGTGAACATATCATCAGGGAATAACCACCCCCCCAAATCTAATCAGTGTCTTGTGTTAAACTGATTGGCTCTTTATGTGCGGCTGTGTTTTGTTTTTAAATGCCTCTCTGAGTTCATCCCCGACTAAATCTGTGCTGCTTGAGTTTAGTTTCACTTCTACATTTTATCTATAAGAAGATATTTATAACATTTATCAATGATAATATCTTATTCTTTATTATTTTGCTGATAGAATCCAAATTTGTTTTCTCTAGAGGAGAAAAAACTGGACCTAAAGAGGTTTTTAACCCTTCATCCACAGAAAGCTGATGGGGTATTATCATCACTCCACCTCGTGGGTGGTGTGGACACCCAAGTTTGTTATCGTGATTACTCGGGAATGAGGTGACGTTGGATTTTAAAATTGATACTATAGTTCCATTTACTCAAATCGCAGCGACCTCGACCTCAAGTTCATGGTCAGAGGGCAACATTTCAGAAAAACTTTTAGGCTTTTCACATTTCTACCATAGATGCATTTACTAGGAGCCTGAGGGTCAACACCAGCAGCCACTAGTATTTTTGAAGTTGATACAATGGGGTAGTAAAATTGTTGCTCAGCTTCAATTAGTAACTCAAATGAGTAACTCAGTTACTCATTTGAGTAACTGAGTTTGACCATCTCCATTACGTTCATGCTGTTTATGCTTCTTAAAACATTTTCAGTGGTTTATCTGACTAATAGCATGACTTGCTTTGTTGTCCACAATATTGAAGAAGCTTGTGCTTCCGGAGTCAAATTCCTCATTAGTTTGTTCCATAGGTCTAACAAGCAGACATGTTTGTCTGCATTGCATTTCTGCACTTTGTGGTAAAAGCTCGCTAACATATCTGGCTAGAGTCCCCATCTGGTCCCAGGATACAGCTTCTGACTCCAGAAATGTAGCATGGCGGTGCCCACGATGCTAAAGTTAAGGTTTTAAGAATGTTGAGCCAAAACCAATGGCTGATGTCACAGTGCCTTTACCCTCCACAGTCTATGGTCTGAACACAGTGTAAGAAAAAAGCTGGTGTGCATAACCTCCACTTCCACAAGTTGGACAACATTGCTCAGCTTTGT
This sequence comes from Pelmatolapia mariae, assembly GCF_036321145.2. Classification (NCBI taxonomy): domain Eukaryota; kingdom Metazoa; phylum Chordata; class Actinopteri; order Cichliformes; family Cichlidae; genus Pelmatolapia; species Pelmatolapia mariae. The sequence goes on along the minus strand of NC_086243.1, from coordinate 27,259,160 downwards.
GCAGCCTTCAGACAACCATGTAAAATTCTGGTTTAAATGAAATAACAAGTTTGGCGGCATGAGCTTGATGAACTGGACAGATTGGAACCAGTTTCCTAGTTCTCGATTCTCGTCTCTACAATACTTCTTTCCCATCGACTGTTGGCTGCGTCTGCCAGCAGTTGATAAATTGTCGATGTTCTTATACTTACTGACAGGTAGTTCTAACTTGGGACCCAGGAAACTTGTGGGGTGTAAAGGGTTAAACAATAACAATATTTGTATTATATGTTTCACTTAAGACCACCTAATTTACACTAACTTGTTTTATATAACTTCTTGATATCCTCTTTCACATTCAATGCTTTCCAACGACGGGGAACTCTCACGTCTTTGTGGGTTTAAGTCACAACTGCTTAACTTCATCCCTATTCAAATCGTTGAAAGCTGGCTGAGAAGCATTTGCATGATGTTCCTATCTTTCTCTTCTTTCATTCCCTTATATCTCCTTACTGTCAGTTTTCTAGGAGACCCTTTTCACTTCAGACAGTTTGACTCATCAAGCAGGAAACGCTTAGGTGGAACTAACATTAACGGCTGCTCTGGTCCATTAAGTAGTCGAGGAAGCCTTTCCAGTCGGTGTACAGTAACAAACCCCGGACCCAGCTCATCTAAGTGGCATAAAACCACCGTTAATGTTATCGATTATATATTATATTATTATGTGGTTTTCCTGTTTTGACATGTTATATTGTCAGCTATGAAAAAGATCTATAAAAAGTCTAAAAAATCCATAAAGAAAAGCTAGCAGACTGATGTGAAAGAGCTTTAGGGATTAATTGTGTTATTTAAAATAAGATTTTTTTCACAATAAGATTAAAGTTATTTGACCTTGTTTAGTTTTAAGATTTTAAAGCTGTTCACACGGTGGTTACATGAACTAGCATACCTCTGCCACATGGGAGGAAAGTAAAATCTCTTTCCTCATCCTGCTGGACAGTAGCTTTTTGCCAACATGACTCAAATGATAGCTCATATCTCACCTCAGTCAATCTAACCCCTGTATCCCATCTTCTCTCATAACATCTGCACTCTAACTTTCCCTCACACCGACTTTCATCTTTCTGATATTTTCCTCCCTTTTTTTTAATAACTTTAAAAGCTACACGGATCTTTGTCTCTCACACTCACCTTATTGCTCTCTCCGTCCACTTCCTTCATGTCTGCCTGTCTAATCATTCCCCGCCTTTCTTCTTCATTACGTCTTGATGATACTTGTTCAATTCTTCACTACTCCTGGCTCGCTCTCTTCTTTTTTCCCCCACCTCTCTTTCTCCACTCTTGTCTTATTCAGCCTCTCTTCCTCTCATCTTTTTTTAAGCTTTGATACTACCTGTCTGCAATTTCACCTTTCTGGTCTGCCTCTCTGCCACTTATACCCTTCTCTTCTCACTCCCTCTACACTTCTTACATATTTGCTCTCGCTCTCTCTTCATTGCCTGTCGACGATCTTGACTGGTGCCTTCTCTCACCTTTTTTTGTTTTTGCCTTCGGTTCCTTCTCATCCCTGTCTCCCTTCTCACCATTTCTTTCGCACCATTTTTTTCCCCCTTCCTTTTAAAACATTTTCTTTAACTTTTTTTTTTTGGTTCCTTCCTCCCTTGCACCTCTTCCTTCGCCTTGTTCTCTTTGCACTCCCCTTACCAGCATTTCTTGGATTATTTTCAGACTTTTTCTCCTTCGCTGTCTCTCACCTGTCTTTTTCACCATTATTGCCTCCTAAATTGCAAGAAGAAACAGACATAGTGTCAGATTTTGGCATCTTTGCTTGATTATTTGGATGACTCGAGATAGATTTGAGTGATGGCATTGCCTTTCTTTCTTTTGAAGTAATTTTCCTTTTTATGGGTTTGTGAAGTTAATGGTTCATAATTTAAGATGCTGAATTTCTTGCGCTTTGAAAATGGCTCATGTTGGTTATGTGAAGTTTTTGTCTCAGAAATTGATTACTGATCATTAATGTGGCAGACAGTTAATTGAAGAAAATACTTAAATAATCATTTATATTGCCTATCTTGACATTATGATTCGTGGCAGTGTGTCTGTGTGTGCCAACACACTTGGTGAGCACACTGACTGAGTTAAACTTCAAACTAACCCAGGTTGCCTGCATGGAGAAGATGGTTTGATTAGATTTTACAGCACCTTGCTGCATTATTTTGCATTTTAATAAGGGGAAACCAATTTTCCCCAAGCTACCACAGAGCCTTAAAGTTTCAAATTATGAATTAATATTAATACATTAATATTAATAAAGATGCATTAATTAGTAATTAATTCATTACTTAGCCTAATAATCTTATGAGGAGAACTGATTGTGTTTGATATTTCAGACTGTTTGCAAACAAGCTGTTACCTCTAAAGTGTCTGTTACGCTTAGCTTTGATTAGGTGTCTGATTACCTTTCAGATTTCCTTCGCTAATAAGTTCCCAGTCTGATTCAGATTAGAAATGCAGACATTTCGAGGTATCCTACAGGTCCCCAAATTGACCAGGAAGTGAGGGATTAAAGCCTCACACACATGATTTGGTGGCTCAGCTAATTAGCAGCCGCTCAGTTTGCTCAGTTTGATCTTGGGATTCGGCTGTGATGGTCAATATAATCTGCCCATGAGCTAGACGGTTTATTCGCAGCTTAAACCCTATCAGTGTCTTCCTGCGCAGGGAAATAACTATCAGCTGCCAAAGCCTTTAGTTAATGCAGAAATGATAAACAACAAACTGCAGAATGTTTCTGGTGAAGCTTTTGACCAGACGTGGGCGTCTGACCAAAAGAGGGGGCGTGCTTAACAGTTTGGAAACTGTCTGAAAAGAAGAGGCTTCAGTTATCAGACATGACTGCTCAAGAGTAGCAATAAATGTGGGGCATAAAAAATGTTAATGTGCTGTCTTCCAAAGCATTTGGCAACAAATTGGGGGCAGCTGCGGGTCCTGAAACGACCTGAACATGTCTTCAGTATGATTGCCTCTGTTCATGTCTTTGAAAAGCGCCAAGTTGAGTCTCATACAGAGTTTGAATCTCTGAGTTTGTCAGAAGATTGAAAGTGTCATTGAAGTAAATCCAGCAGTCTTCTGTTTGCTACAGCAGATGTTCCCTATATGCAGTCTGGCTTTTTTTCCCCCTTCATCTATAAAAAATCTTTCTCATCTCTCTCATCTCACTCTTGAGCGCAATCTTTTATCTTTTTGTTTATCTATTTTTCTTTGTTGCTCTGTCACGGTTTTTCACGCAGGTGAAGAAGGACTCTGTTGTATCCTGCGTCCTGGACTCTGAGGCGGTGGCCTGGGATCACGAGAAGAAACAGATCCAGCCCTTCCAGGTCCTCACCACCCGTAAGAGAAAGGTATGGACAGAGCGGGATGTAATAGGGAAGAGGAAAGGGAAATAAAATGGCTGTGGTGTCATAAAGGCAGAGAGTAGGAGATAATGAGAGGAGAAAGGAGGAGGAGTGAAAAGGTTGAAGAGAGAAAACAAGACAGAGATAAAGACTTGAAGGTAGAGTAGAGCGAGATAATAGTGTGAAATGATCCGGCAGACTGAGGGTGATGGACGGAGAAAAAGCAGACAGAACGAGGGGGAGACTGATAAGTAGGAGAAGGAAGAGTCAAATGGATCGAGAAGGGTGGTGGTGGTGGCTGAGATTGCAAATGTCAGCAAGGTGTTTATTCAGTTTTGATCAGACTAACGGCCTCTTTCCACTACACCAATCACATTAGAGTGAAACTGCTCTCTTTACTTTCTCTTTGTATGCATGATGCCATCCTTGTAAATTAGGAAAAGAGAAATGAGGAGGAAAATACAGAGAACGTGGTGATGGAAATTGCTGAAAATGATTATCTTGATGACTTTTTCTTTTCCTTTTTCTTTCTTTTTCTTCTTTTTTTTGGATACTGTTACTGCCACCATGAAACTATGATTATTTGTAATGACGGTTTGATGCACATACTGATTGTTTTGCCCTTCTGGCATTCTGTAACATCTCAACTGCTTCAATACCACAAGCACACTTCCTGAAATGAAATATTTCTGCTGAGGAGATGAAACCCGATATGCACTAATTAAACATTATTAATGAGCGGAGAGGAAAGTAATGAGGGTGTGAAAAGAAGAATTAAAGAGAGAAATCCTTCAGGTTTAAAGATTGCGGTGTTTTTTTGTAATTTCTTTTACATTTTTTTTAGTTGTTGCTGTTTAATTCTTCCATCCAGTCCTTATCAGATCACTCACAGAAGTTTGGAGAACTGAACCTGCAAGTCACACTTTACAAAATTATCTAATCTGACTATCTTATCTATCTAACTAATAATTACCTGAAGGAAATGTTGATGAAGCTGAGTATGTATTTCATCATGAGCTTCTTATATGTTGGTGACAGATGTATGAAAGTTAGTTGCAGATGGAATTTGGCACAGATTTGATTTAGTGTCAGATTGTACTTTAGTACTGACATAAATTGGTGGGTTGATAGGTTACATAGTTAGTTGTTGTAGCTCATGCCTTTAAAAAATAAACCTTAAATCTTTAAAATCACCATGCTTAGGCTTGGAGGGGGTAGTTTAGGCCACGTGGGGAAGTAGGCTTTCAGTACACTGATGTTAATGATCATGATGATCTGTTTAAAACAACAGTTGTTGGCTTGAGAATAAACTTAGGAGGTAAAGTTTGTTTGAAGAGTGTTTCATACTTAAAATAATCAGATGCCTTTAAGATCAGCTGTGGTATTGTTTTCTTTTCACGTATATAAACACATTTGAACAGAGGTTTTTAAACTTTTTGACCTTATTTTGAGATGACTTAAGAATATTTACTTGGAAAGGTTATATTCATCTGAAATAAATAATGACTATTAATGAAGTATCCCAAATAGGCAAACAGAGGCTTGTTAGCAGAAGCCATCAGTTGAGTCCCAGTGGCACATTTTGTTAGTTAAGCGAAGTTTATCATGTTTATCAACGCTGACTGATCAGCCTTTTCTAACTATGGTAGCACAGCTGAAACTGTTTCTGTTGTGCATCAGCCTCTGTGGGTTCAATTACTGTCCAAAAAAAGAATATTTTTATAAAAGTGGTCAGTGATTTTGTTTTAAGCCTGCCAAAAAACTGAAGATTTCATGCTGCCATGGGCACTGCTCCCTTCTCAAATTCGCACACACTAACCAGAATAGAAGGAGAACTGGGAGACCATAATGCACAACTGAGGAAGAGTCTGTAGTCTCAGAAGCGGACACCTCAGTCTGTGCCGCATTGCACTTCTTGGCACGTCACTGCCATCGCAGAAAACTGGGATTGTTTGAAATCAGGAGTTAAGAATGTGTATTGCTGTGATTGCATGCAAACAAATGCCTCCTGAGATCTTCTCTGAAAAGCATTGCTTCATTGTGCTACTAGTGGTCAAAAACTGCACAGGGGTACCCTTTTAAATTTTAATGATGCAACCTGATTTCATACATCACTAGTTTGAAACAAGCTAGTATCTAATAAAGAATGGTTTCACAGACAGAGTAATGGATTTGTAAATCGCTTGTGGAGCCTTATCCCCGGAATTCAACATTCCTTAGGTTCCATCAGGGGTGTGCTGGAAACCCAGTAATAAGGTCGAGTTGGGAAAGTAGAAACCAGCAGGGGTAAACAAGGAGTGGAATAAACAGGATGAGGTTCAAGAAAGGTGAGAGTAGGAGAAGGAGAAGCAGAAGAGGTGAGTGAAGTGAGCAGAGGAGCAGGAAGTAATAGGCTGAGAGAGGGCGAACACAACAGGGAGGTGTGATGCTGTTAAGAGGTAGACGGGAAGACGGGAAGGCTGGGTGGTTAACTTTCAACATGAACGGGGAGAGAAATCAAAGAGCGCTTTGTAACAAGTCCCAAGGTTGGATGTAGCGATTTGTGAATAAGATGCGTCTATTTGCATATTTTTGTCAAAGGGAAAAATATTAAAATGTATCCATGTGTGTTGATGTCTCCCTGCAGGATGTGGATGCCTCGGAGATCAAAGTCCAAGTGTGTGTGTACGCCTTCGACCTCCTCTACCTCAATGGCGAGGTAAGGCCTAGTGATGATGATGAAAATCTTTCCCAGAGATCTCTTAAAAAGCTCCTGTTTTCTTTCTTTAAACCGCTGCGCGTGTTTATTGTTTGTGAGTACCCGCGTGCCTGTCGCCCGCCAAGTTGCCAGCATCGTCCCTGAATGCCAATGATGCTGCTTCTGGAGGCCGTAACTACATAATGATTGTAATGCTCATTGTAATTCCAACGGGGTGGGTGTGTGTGCGCGCGTGTGTGTGGGTAGGTGTGTGTCTGTCTGAGAGTGAGACGGTGCCGTTTGCAGGCATTTTGTATGTGTTGTGGGTGGTAACTGTGACTGAGTGTGGGATAGAGTATATGTTTCTATCCAAATAACGCTTAGTTTTTAAGCACATTTCTTAAGACTGCTAAAGAAAATCCTAATTACTGTTTCCATCTTCCGGTGCCATGTGAGTTTTCCCAAGTGGACAGAAACAAAATTATGTAATTAAAAGACCAATACTGTCTTCTTAAGTTGTGCCATTTCATTGCTACTTCCTCCTAATATGGCATTTATGCAAATGTGATGAATTAATTTTTCTCTGTATATGCATGCTTTGTCTTCTTTATGGCTGTTGCCCTTTATTTATTAATTTATTTTTTGTTTATCTCTCTCCTCGATTAATTGGAAACCTCCAATTGCCTTTGCCCTATAGTCCTTGTCATTGCTAACGCTGTTGTTGTCCTGGGAGGGTTTTTTAATGCTATTCACACCAGCTACCTCCCCTGCTAAGGCCTGACCAACCAGCAAGAGCTATTAGTCAGCAGTAGCCACCACACAGGACACCAAGGTCATGTCCTTGGTGCTATTTTTTAAATTATTTATCTACTTTAGGGACCTAATATTACACATACACTGCATATGCTCATTTTGTTGGGTTCATTTTTTTAAGACAAGAATATAAAAGGAGGGAAAATAAATAAATTTGTGGTTTTAACGCATTGGGGTAAACAGATTTGTATGACTCATACAAAGCTTTCTATGAGCACTGGCTGGCAGCCGTACAGCAAACTAATAGTTCAAGTCCAGCTTCATCCGTCTCATTATCCTTCGAGATTTCTCTCCCTTGGTGGATTTGAACTTGCTCTTTTTATAAATCGGTCTTGAATCCATGTAGTGACACAAGTCCTCCTGAGTTTGAACACAAAATACTGCCCAAACTTCAATTTATCGCTGGCAACACAGCCTCCATAACTCTTGTGCAGAAAGGAGACAGAAGAACGGCACAGAGAATGAAACAAAATAAACTTTGTAAAGAGTCACAGAAATTCTCTCTTTAGATAGATATAGAGAATTTTGTAGATATGACAGATTGGCAGAGGTCAAGGAGCTGTTGTCAACTAGGCTAGAACTATAATGGCAATAATGGATATGAATTAATATGTTGTGTATTTGCAGATGGGCATGTTCACTCTTACTGTAAAACATTAAAACATTTACAATCCTGTGGGGCACTGCAGGCATGGCACTTAGACTTTGAAAAGTAAAAAAAAAAAACTGTAATAATCTAGAATTTGATAATGTATTGTGTTGACCTGCATTTAAGTAAAATTCAAGAATGTTGGAGGGCTTGAACTTTTTTCACCTTCTGAAATTGGGCATGCTAGAAAAAGTTTGAGAACCCCTGGTGTACATGATGAAATGATAGTGAATGTAGCACCAAACTTGGCTTTTTAAAGTCTTCTCCCCCTCTTGCTCGCTGCTATATATTCTTGCAGAATACCAGGTGCATGTCCAACAACCTCTATGCCAGAGCACACTTCAGCTTTGTATTAATGCATGTCACCGTGTCACAATATGCCAAAGTCCTATTTCAGAGCAATGACACGTATAAAGACAAGAGCATCATTAAGGATTGGCATTGCCTAGCTGTTATGCCAAGCTACTGTCAGAGTGTATAAATCCATGTGCTGCCAACTACAGGCAATTGACACATGTCAAATGACAATATAGATGTAAAATTTACCTCAATTATAATCAAAAAGTCAAAAGTAGACATAATGTGAAGATGTTTAAAAAATGCGATTCCAGTCAAAATCTGAACTCCTAAGGGTATGATCCCCCCGCAGCTTCCCACAATCTTTTGGGGTTTCTGGTCAGACAGAAATTGCAGCAGTATTTCAGTGCTGCGACTAAGCTGAATAAAATGAAGCATAAAAAAAAAAAAGAAAAACCTTGCAGTGTCATCATTAATTGATGAAACCTGCATCTGTTGACCTTTAATGTATTGTCCTCTTGTCAATGTTGTATGTGGGTGCTTTGCTGCTTTAGCCAAGTGTTGTCTGACTTGTGATATTTAGGAGAATATGTGGCCTTTTCAGTTATTTTTAACGGATAAATTAAACTCTAGTAGATGGTTAGAATCATCCTCGCAAAGAATGTGTGGAACGAAAGGTTGGCTGTGCCGTAGCGTAGCTTGCACCAACTCGTTACATGTCTCTACCTAGAAATGTTGTGAACCAACTTTTGTAAAACAAAATGTAAAATGTAATAGGCTGTAATTATTTTTCATGCTCTTAATGCAAAAGCAGCAGCCTTTTGGTCTGCCAGTATGACATTTCCTTGTTTTCAGAGCTCCACCAATCTGTGCGTAGACGCTTCTGTTTTCTGAGTTGCAGTAATTTCAGTAAAAGCAGTGATTTTCAAATAAAGCTCACACCTGTCACCTCACAGTTTTTTGTCAGTCAAATGAATTAAAATAAAAGTTGAATATCAGTGAAATTCCTCCCGACAAAATATAGTTGTTCAACTTCACTCCACATTTTCCCCTCCCACAGCCCGCTGACAGCGGCCCTCCAGTTCCCTTACAGGTTGAGGAAAAATTGCAGTAAGCATCTGTTTATCTCGTACAAGCTTCAATCGCCATTGATTGTGGAAAAGTGCATATATGTAAGTGTAAAAGAAAGTCGACACTGTAGCATAGAACAATCACCGAAGGTGTAATTTCAGAACGTTGCAGGCTGCGTCGGCCTCATTGTCTGCATACATTTCGAGTAAGGGTATAAATCGCGCATAAGACTGTATGTTCTGCAGATTTAAGACTGCTCGCGTGTGTGGCTGTGCGTGCACACGTATACGTGTGGGTGTTTGTATGTGTGCCCAAAGCTGCCGTGGCTGTGTGTCTGTGAGTATACTCTGAGACTGTGTGTTTGTGTATGAGTGGGTAGATGGTTGAGATGGCATTTCATCCTTGTCATTGCAAGGCTCCGAGCTATAGAGAGGAAATGGTTGTAATGATACAGTTTTGCCATTTGTAATTGTGTGTGTGTTTCTCTGTGTGTTGTGTTTAGTCCCTGGTGCGACAGCCATTGTGTCGGCGTCGGGCTCTACTGAGAGAAAGCTTCTCAGAGGTGGAGGGAGAGTTTGTGTTTGCCCGATCCATCGACTCCGACAACACCGACACCATCGCCGAGTTCCTGGAGCAATCTGTCCGAGGTGTGTGCGTGCGTATACGTGCCGGTTAGATGGAGACAGGCTTTCTTACTTGTTTTCCTTCCTGCTGTCTCTTTGTGTCTCATAACTTTTTTGTGTGTGCACCGACTGTGTACTTTTTTCCTCGCCTGCTGTCCCTGTGCGTCTTGAACCTTTTTGTGTGTGTGGGGGTGTGCTGTGCGAGAGATTCATTTCATTTGTGATTTTGTGCGAGGGCTTTGTGTGTAGTAGCCGTCCTTTCCCTGCATGCCATCCCTTTGTTTGGCATGTGTGTTTGTTGTGTTGTGTGTTTGCATAAGAGAGACAGGACTTGTTAGTTGTGTAATTGAATTTTCTTGCGTTGTGTCTGTCTGGCTCTGTTTACGAGGAAGCACATAGAGCTGTGTTTCCCGTGCGTCTCTTTGAGTTATACGCCGGTGTCCTTGTCCACTGGCTGTCTTTGTGTCCTCAACCTGCTTTTGTTTTGTGTATTTCAAAAGAAGACAAAGACCTTTTATGTATCTGAAAGATAATCTCTTAATTTCCTTTCTGCGTAGCAGGAATCGTGTGTTGGAGTATTAATCTGTTTGTGTGTTTAGACTCCTGCGAGGGCCTCATGGTGAAGACTCTAGAGAAGGATGCCACCTATGAAATTGCCAAGCGCTCTCATAATTGGCTCAAGGTGTGTGTGTATGTGTGGTGATGCGCTTCAGTTTTGTTACCCATTATTCATTTACATTCACGTCACACACACACACACACTGCCTAACAACGTGGATGTGCACTTACCCTATCATAAAGTTATGACACAAACACACATATATTTAGAGTGACTATAGAAAGACCATTATTTGCTTCATGGTATGCTTAGAAAGTCCCAACATTTGCCAAGTAAAATGCCAAATCGTACTTTATTTAAAGGTAAAGCCTTCAAGGTCATCTTATCTTGCACTCCCTGGAAGTCCCGTTCTTACCCTGAACCACAGACAAGCCCAAAACAAACAACTGACACAACTTCTTTGTCAAACTGACATGACTTTCAATTGTTGGATCAGTAATGGCGATGAGAGCTAAGACTCTGGCTACAACCCAAGCAATTTTTAAAGGTTTCCACTTGAGGAATCTGCAGTTTTTCAAGCCCACAGGTAATATGTCAGATGTAAAGTACAATCAGAAGCCTGCTCATTTGATATTTGCTGTTTATTTTTGTTTTGTTTATTTGCTTATGCCATAGTGAAGCAGCCATCATCTGTCTTTCCATAATTCAAAAGAATCGCTGCTCCTCCTACTGTACCAGTCAAAATGTACTCAAACTGGAAACACAATGATCACCTAATTGGTCTTCATCCAAATAGTGCTGAAGGTCTCATACAGGCACTTTTCCATTTTCACGAAAACCACTATTTCTACTAGACTTTTGGTCAGAGTTTTGTGAAATTTCCAAACAATTATCTTCTAATGAGTCCAAGCTGTGCTCAAGGTCACTTTTGCCATTTTACAGGCACTTTTCCAGTTTCCTCACATAACCTTCATGCACACGATTTACACTTTTACCAAATTCTTACTCCTGATCTATTTAACAATATTCAATAAAGCTAACATACCTTGATTCTGTTGAATTTTGCATATTCAACAAACTTACAGAAATGCCAAATTATTTATTAGCACACATTGCATACAGATGGAGATGATAATGATCATCGATGAGGTGATCATGTTGGTTGAGACCTTAATATTACTAATTATACTTTTACTATTATACTAATACCAATAATGACCAATTCCATGAGATGCTAATGAGGAAAATGAGTTACTATGTCACTGATTTATAAGTTTGATATTCACATGGATGTGGACTGTGACTTCATCTCTAATGGTGAGATTTTCAATGCCTAGCTCTGTTCAAGTGAAAAGATTAATCAGAAACATGAACTTTGCAGCAGCATCTGTAAGCACTCAGCATACCTAGACAGCCTTCGCTCACCAGATTTGCCTTCTTGAGACTTTTTTGAGACTTCCTTTTCTCCAAAATGATGGTCAAGTTTAATGAGCGCCATTTTTACACACTGGAGAAGTTCCAGTATACGTCATAGAAGCGCAAGAACAAGGGGAGGGAAGGGGACTGAAAGAGGGTGATCTCAAAATGCCTTTAACACCAAAGGTGTGCAGAGGTGCACGATGAGACAGCCTTGAAGGGAATATCTGCCGAGTCGAAATCACGTTTTTGATTTTCAGCATCAAAGTCTAGGATTTTTTTTTTATCCGTACCTGGTATTCTAATTACAGACATTTTTTTTCTCAGGTTTCTGCTCAAAAATATAAACACAGATAAGTGTAACAGATTTTGAATTTTTTTTTTTTTCTGCACACCTCAGTTGATTACACTGTTGTTTAAAACGGTTTCATCCAAACTGAGTTTGAATTTCTGGAGGACATTTTTAAACTACCAGGTTTTCAACTAATTCACGCAGCATTCAAAAACTGTGACGGTTCATACTGTTTAAAAAAAAAAAAAAAACACATGAACATACCCTCAGGCATTTAATTTATGCACAGATAATTCATACACTCTGGAGTCATAACTGATTACTCATTTAACACTATAATTTTTTTAAATTTTTTTTTTAAATTGCAGACATTTAAAGTCGCACATTTTATTTGCCTGTGTTGAACAGTGACCAAAACTTGGGGTGATTTATACATGAATGTATTTCTCGCATGCTGTTATCCTCCCCCAGTTGAAGAAGGACTACTTGGAGGGAGTTGGAGACACAGTGGACCTGTGTGTGATTGGGGCCTATCTGGGGAAAGGAAAAAGGACAGGCACCTATGGGGGCTTCCTGCTGGCTTGTTACGATGAAGAAAATGAAGAGTTCCAGTCCGTCTGCAAGGTATGTGTGTGTTTTTTTTGTCTCATGTCTATGTAAAAAAACATAGACATAAGACTTTTTTTAACAAGCAGCTCTATATATGCATAAAACATTAGTATAGATTAAAAAAACAGCTAGATGACAACATCCTCAATTTCCTTTCAGAAAAGTAGCACAAAGTTTATTTTCTCCCAGTCTGACTGTAAGGAATATCTGCGCTCTATAAACATCTTTGAATGGCCTTGCATTCCTGGCGTTCCACATTAAACATCTCCAGAGACACTATTTTAATATTTTCATCCAGAACAAGTGTGTCAACATTTCCAGGCAGCTGTTGAGTCCTTCAACTCAAAATGTTAATCAGTGTAACTACATTTTGACCTGTGGCTTTTGATGCATGTAAACGTGTGATGTGTGGGAGGATAGTGATAAAAGGTCTTTAATAGTGCAGCTAATTTTCTGCTTAAAGATAATTAATTTTGACATATTTTATTGTTTGTCTTCTGTGCAATGCATATTTCACATCTTTGTATTAAGGTGCTCTAGAGTGTGGAGTGTTAATTAAGTGCGAAGGTTTTTCTGTGTGTATGTGTGCTGCTTTTGCCTCTTATGTGTGTGGGAGCTGTGTTTGTGAGTCTGTTTCGCGCTTTGAACTGTCGTGCTTCCCCTCAAATCCGAGTTAGAGGAAAATCGTTGTGTCCACAAGTGTGGAGGTGTGACTGGATGCGTCTTGGAATAAGTGGTAAGCATATATTGGAACATGCGTGACCACTTCAGTGTGTATTTGTACGTGTGTGAGATAATGACAGTGTGAACAAGTCAGAGTATGACTCCAGCACAGAGCATAAATTCAGCCTCTCCTCTGTCCTCCTAAAACCTTTCATCTCCATTTTTTTTCCGTCTCTATAACTTTTATGTCTTTATCCGGAGAAAAGGGATTTAGAGAGCAGCGAACACACACACACACACACACACTCTCTTTCTATAACATCTACTTACACACATTCACACCTGGGAGCTCATTGGTACAACCGCAGCGTTTACGCTTTTGGCCCATGAGCTGCTCCAGTGGAGCCGATGGAGGTTAAAGCGACCGTTAAAGATCCACGTTAACTTTTCGGGCAATGCTGGTAGTTTTCTCTTTTTCAAGCTTTTTCATCTGTAAATGGAGTTCATATTTGAGATCACTATCCTGAGTAAGTACAGCTAGGCAGATGTACAATGGGGGAAATAATTGTTTGATCCACTGCTAAATTTGGAAGTTTGCTCACTTAAAAAGAAATGAACAGTTTGTGATGTTTGTAGTTGTTTCATTTTAATGGGCCGAGAACATCAACCAAAAATCCAGGAAAAAAAACCACGTAAACGTTATAAATTGATTTGCATGTCAGTGAGTAAAATAGGTGTTTTGTCCCCAAGCAAAACATGATTTAGTACTTGGTGTTTGCCAGGGAAAATCTAATTGATTCAGAGAAGGCGAGGGAGGAAGTGCTGTGGTCAGATGAAACCAAAATCAAACTCTGCCGCATTTGGAAGAAGAGAAATGCTGAGTATGAACATTGTCCTCACAGACAGGCACGGAGGTGGAAATGTTATGCTTTGGGGCTGTTTTTCTGATGAGGGTACTGGACGGAGCCATGAAAATCTTGGCTGAGAACATCTTTAATAGGTTGTGTAACAATGACCGGCATATCGCTTAACATATTGCTAAGGCAGCAAAGGAAGAAGAAGCACATTAAAGTCATGGAGTGACTTCTGCAAACCTCAATCCTATAGAAAATCTGTGGACAGAGCTGAGGCTTTGATTTGCCAAGCGACAGCCAAGAAGCCTAAAACATTTATAGACTTTCTATAAAGAAGAATGGGCCAAAATCCCTCCAGAGATGTGTGTAAACCCACTGACTAACTGCAAGAAACATCTTCCTGCTGTGCTTTCCAACAAGGTTTTCTCCAAAAAGTACTGTTTCGTTTGGGAATCAAATGCTTATTTGAGTCAGTGATGTGCAAATCAATTTATAACTTTTATGTAATGGGTTTTATTTTCTAGAGTTTTGGTTGGTAGTCTCTCTATTTATTAAAATGAAACTACCATAAAAATTTAAGACCATTCATTTCTTTGTAAATTGAACAGTTACAAATTCGGCAGTGGGTGAAATAATTATTTCCCAAGCTGTGGATAACAAAAGATGGAGTGAAAATTGTAGAAGAAGTCTGGTTTTTAGCTCTTCATTGATTTTTATATCTTTTCTTTTGCTCGTGTTGATTTTATCTGTAGTGCTTGAAAATCCTTCATTTTTAGGAGATTTTTTCAGTACGTTGTGAGTAATTTTTTATTTTAGTTTTTCAGTTCAAAGATCCAAATGTAAAAAATGCTGAATGAGCCACAGAGGTGACAGGTTCACAACTATCCTGTCAGCTTGGCCTGCAGCGTCCAGTCTTGCTAATATTTTTTAGTCCTCCCAACTCTTACTCTCACTTGTCCAGAGTTTGGCTAATTTCAGATCAGATAAAATCTCCAACTGTGAATTGCACTTGCCCGCATTTTATTTGAGCTCATTTATGTGAAGAACAAACAGTTACCTCTATAGCTTCTCTTCCCAGAAGGAGAGGTACAACACACATTGTAAGGGATATCACGCCCTTGTGTGTCCTGGCTGAGGAAACCTGTATTCACACCTTTGACCTGTGATGACATGCGTACAGCCCCGCCTGCACATAGAGCCCCTTTCATCAATCATCCCTCAGTTCAATAGCTTCTCTTCACCAAGCCAAGCTGCGGGGTGGGGGAACCTCGTGTTGGACCTCGTTCCTCTCCTTCAGGGAACAGAAGTTACAAAAGTAACTGTTTGTTCCCTTTCAGCTGATTCACTCCATACAACACATATAGTATGGGACATATATACATGCCCTGCAGAGCAGCCACTGAACTGGAGTTGGACCACCAGCATCTTAAGGTCAGCATGAGCTGTAATGTACAAATGATAAAACCAAACAAAAGTGTGCGGTGACGCCCCACTAGCTGCAGCACAAATATCACCTACAGTTACAGCTTTAAAAAGAGCCTATGAGTTTGCCCTGGTGGAATGAGCTCCTATACCCTGGGGCAAAGCGAGGCCCTTGGTGCTGTACGCCAGTGAGAGAGCTTCTGTAATCCAGTGGGACAGCCTCTGTTTACACAGAGCTCTACCTCTGGCTAGATACGCGAAGCATGAGCTCGATGAATCCAGCTGTGACGCGGAGAATCTGTTGTGCTTAGACAGCAGTGTTGCAGGGCCACCGACACCATGGTCTTGGGACAGGGCCAGATAAGCAGCCAGGGACGGCTCCGTGTATCGTCCATAGTGACCGGTGATGATCACCGTTGTGCGAAGAGAAACAGCGTCTCAGAGGACAGGAGCAAACAGTAGATTTCTGCTTTCCTGGCTTCTGTTTAGCATCCATACCAAAACGCAAAGCAAAGCACTGCACAGGAAGACTCTAAATTGGCGCCCTGCGGGCAAACTACACACCAACTGTGCAGTGGAAGCTAACACCAACAGGGTTAGTTAAACTAACTTAAAGCAGTCAGAAAACAGAGATAACTAGGAGTAGATAGTTATCCCAACTCAGCAGAGATGTTTTTAGCGAGATGAAGAGGATAAGAACTGAGGGATGACTGTGATGACATGGGGTATATGTGTAGGCGGGGCCATACGCATGCTATCAAAGGTCATCCACTTTAAAGGCATTAATACAGGTTTCTTCAGCCAGGACACACGGGGGCATGATGTCCCATACAATATGTGCTGTACTGACTAAATTCTCTGAAAGGCAACTTGGCAGTTACACTTTGTGCTTTTCTAAAGGCATGTTGGAGCATCACCTCCTCCATGCACAGTAACTTTAAAAATATTTTTAAAAATACACAGGGACAAACAGTCTTCAAAAGCCAGAGCCAAAAACTGTATAACTAAGTTGCAAGCTGACTGACTGATGTTTTGGCACTTATTGGGCTACTTGTTATATATCAGGCTTGGAAACATTTTGGACTTTGTAGGCAGTGTCATTCATTTTCCATTTCTATTCATGTTCACACATAAAACATGGGAAAGAAAGATGTAAGTGTTGCTGACGCTCTCACAGACGTAAAGGCTTAACAAAGCCAATGTTTTCTGGACAGATGCCTTTTTTTTCCTTTTTTTGTTGGGCATTAACAGTAAATTTCAGCAAAAGTTCTCAAAGACGAAGGGCGTCATTTAAACCATGTTTACAGAGTAGGCCCTTCAGTTGACTGAGGCAGTCAGGCATTACTTTAGGTCACCTGTGTTTACAGGGTCTTTAGAAAGTCTTAAAATGACTTTAACAAGTAATAAAAAGGCCTAAAGATTATTAAACTGTCTTAAATTTTTTAGGTCACCATGAGAATTTTCACAACTCGGTGGCACTATTCTTGCCTCAAGGACACATTAGATCATATATAGCTGCATTGTTGACTTATTTTTAGGCTCCACTTCAGAAAGAAAGTACCAAATCAATCAAATGACTCATTTAACTGTCTTTGGTGAACAAATGTATTGATATCAGCCTAACCAACGCCAAGAGAAGTGGGGGTATTGCCAGTGTTGCAGCACCTCCAATTGCAAAAGGAAAACTGGGGGTAAAATAAATAAAAGTGCTTTTTGTTTCCCCCTTATAAAAGTGTCATGATTAAATGACGTTACTGGACATCCCTAGAAGTGGTGCATTTTTCAAAACTAGGTATCAGCCAATACCTCTCACTAGCTAAATGTCCTCATGGACATTTATCGCCTAAACTTCTGAGCACCAAGTCACATTTAGAGTATTATAACCTGCACCCAGATGAAGGTCAGGCTTTGGCTTATGAGCTGCCGCTGTGCAGTTTAACATTGTAATCAAGCAGTAATTTCACAGTTCTGCCTTTGTTGCCAAAAGGGTACTTATAAATTTGGCTCCATATTTTGATAGGTTTTGGTCAGCAGTGCACAAATAGTTTTATTGTATGTCTTCACTGCTCTGTCTTAACAAACCTCATAGTTTGACTGATGTGTGTGTCCGTCTTGTGCAGTTTACTTAGTGTCGCATCTGTGTTCTGTTGTGTGCAAGCCGCTGTATTTTTTCTTGGTTGTTCTGAGCGGTTCAGTTCAGTTTTGGGTGTTTTTTCATGTCTGCTGTGTGCAGCGGGGTCTACTAGTTGCAGGACTGACAACCTTTGTAACACACTACAGCACCCCCACCTTCAAGGCCCTTCCCACGGCTCTAAGCGAAGTGTCTGACTGTAAAACAGTCTTAACATTTTTCTTGATTTCTTTTCCACTCATTTCCAACTTCTTTAAAGGGCATTTAGCTTTTAAAGGCTTTTTGTTGTTTAAAATGACCAACTTCAACTCTAGGCTAAGCTGATAGTTAGCTTTGAATGTTTGAGCTTAATTGAAAAGTATTATTAGATGGGTCTGAAAGTCATGTAACGTGTTGAACTTGCATTTCAGTTTGAGCAGCAGTCAACTCCTGCAGTTGTTTTGTACAGTAGAAGGAAAAAAAAGTACTTCAGATCATGCTTCCTGTCTAAACGTCTCACGTGGACAGCTATGTTCAGTAAAATTGGAGTGTACATATTTTTTCACATGTGTATGAGATGAGTGAGCACATGGAAACACGCCGTTAATCTTTTCTGCAGTTGTCAGTGTGTGCCATGTGACTGCAGCATCCACTTCTCCTGTGTGCTGCACTCATCTTCCTTTTGCTCTCCAGTGTCAGCTAAACAACAAAGGAATAAATGTTTTGTCTTTGACATTGTACACTTCAGTAACCCTCTCTGTAGCCGAAAGCAGAATCTAAACCACATTTCCATCTCCCAAATGTAATTTCACCTGTATGTCCTGTGAAGTGTCCTTGAGTGAGCAGCAGATTTGGGAGCAGTGCTGCTGCTGTGGACACACAGTTCACACAGGGTGCTGTCACAGAGAAGAAAAGGGACACTAATGAAATGGAAGGTGACAGCTCAGAGATACATTTAGCTATTTACAGTAATTTAAATGATTAAAACAAGTACTTGTAAAGTAATTGTACACAATGAGAAACCAGCACTTATACACAGTTAAGACTGACTCAGTGGTAATTTGTTAAAGACCAGTACTGAAATACTGTAGTATTGAGGACTTTCACAGAGGAAAACAAGATCTAAATCTCAGTCTTCTCCACTTTATGTCGACAGTTTATTAATGTACATCGAAGCCATTGGTTTGCCTTTATTCTGCTAGGTTTTTCTAACAAATACTGGTAGTTATGTCAACACGCATCTCATTAAATGAATGTTTGTTGAGTCTGTTCTCTGTGAGCCCATTAAAATACCTTAGAAGTGTATTTACAGTTTGCAGTCTTTGGCAGGAGCTTGATATTAGGCAGGCAGGAATGACTCAGAGCAGCAAGCTGAGAGGTTTTCGTCAAAATAGAAAAATAAGAAAGCCTATTGGAAAAGAAAAGTGCTGCCAAACAAATAGGACCTGAGCCACACAACCTTTTCTCCACCATGAAGAAATTGAAAACACACACATACACACGCACACACACATACACGCAAAATTCCCACATACGGGAGAAAGAAAATAGGCATGCAGAGGGTGCAAGAGACAAGGACATTCATGCACAGCTGTCAATGTTTAGTTTTGGATCCATTTTTTATTAGTTTCAGTGTTTGTTTGTTACTAAAAGTAATATTAGGGCTAGTTGTCAGGGGCAGGATTTAGACCATGTATTAAAAATACAAACATTTTGTAAAAGCATTTGACATACAGTCGGTCTCAATGAACCGATGCCTCCTCAGGCATGTTTGGCAAGGCTAAAACTAAAAAAACCCCATAGATTTCCATCTATTAAGTCTGTGCTATTCAGTCCATCACAGGGCAAATGCGGATACAACCACATGCACCCACATTCTCACAGATGGTCACATAAGATATATTAACCTTCCAAGCATGTCTTTGTGGGAGGAAACCACAGGGAACCCATTCAGCCACAGTGAGCGCTCCATACTCCCCTCAATTGGATGGGGTATTCCCAAGCAGTCGTTTGAATCAGGAATTTTCTTGCTGTGACCGTGCTAAGTGCTTGTCCATGTTGCTGCTCATGTACCGCCTAAGTCAGATTTTTTTATCTTCTTTGCTTGGTTTTTGTCAAGTTTTAATTAAATATATTTTTTAAATTTGCAACATAGTGAGTCAGTGGGCCCGCATTGAAGCTCACACTGATCTCCCTGTGTTTTGAGTTATAAAACCAAAAATTAAATCATCAAATTAAAAGTGTTTGCATAATGTAGTGGTTTAAACATTTATCTAACAAACAAATCCCTCTGTGGCTGTGTCAGGAAGGGCATCCAGCATAACAATTGGGCAAATCAAACATGTGGACCTGGCTGCGGTCATCAAGAAAAGGAAGCTCAGCCCAGAACTACCAAAATAGAATAATTTATTTTGCTTTGTTGTTGTTGTTGTGTCAAAAAATGTGAATGTTTGTGAGCATTGCTGTTTGCTTTTGTTAACTTGCGCACATACACTTGTATTGATTGGATTAAGCTGCTGGGAGGCTCTGATTATCCACAAAACAGACTAATTGTACAGTAATTAGCTTACCTCTACTTCATGTGGAACAGGTGCTCTTAAAAATACATTGCAGTTGGTTTGGTAGAAGACTTGGCTAGCACAGATAACGAATGCATGAACACATGCTTGGATTAACCTCCAAATCTTCTTGAATGCTACCTTTAAAACACACAGTGAAGCCTATCATGGAGATCTGCAGAATACATGCAGATCTGTAAGCTGGGAAATCCTATATTTGCATGACACACCAGCCTGTTTTCCTCCCCCCTTATTCTGTGTGTGTCAGCGCATTGGGTGATTCTTGTGTCTCAGCGGGCTCAGGTCTTTTGAGAGGTGACATGTTGCTTAATGTGAAGTAGGCAGACAAGATGCTCGTGGTGTAGGGAGGGATTTTCTTGCTGTTCTCTGTTTTGCAGCCTGCTGCCAAATGTCTGCTGCCTCACACACATCTAAGACTGAGTGTGTGTGTGTGTATATAGATGTGTGCGTGCCTCTTATCTCCTTTCGTCTCTTCCAGATCGGGACAGGCTTCAAGGATGAAGATCTGGAGCAGCATTACAAGTTCTTAAAGGTAAAGTGTCACGGCAAGGCTGTTGCACTTACTCTTTAAACAGTCACACTGTTGTTTCCTTACACTGATGTCTTGATTTTTTTTCTTTCTTCCTCTTTTTTAAATCGCAAATATACAGGAGCCAAATATTTAACTGTAGACTCAACAAGATTGTTTTGAAATCACACAAAGCTAATCTTTATTTTTCTTATACTGGGCCTTGGTACAGTCTTTTCAAATTGGCTTTTTTAGTGCTTCCTTGATGCTAGCTTTTCTCTGATAGACTGTCCCTCGCAAACATAAGGTTTGAATGGCCGGCTTCTCCACTCAAAGCCAGAGCTGTGTGCCTGAGGAGACCATACTAAGTATATATATCCCGTCTAACAGACTTCATTCAGAGATAACAGATGACAGTACTGTGTAAAGACATCTGAAGCTTCAGCTTTAGGATTACTTGAATTCATTGTTTGATAAGTACTTACTTGATAGTAACATAAACACAGTAAATTTTAGATCAAAACCACAATGAGTTTGCCTGAGGTTTTTTGGGTGTTGGAGATGTGAAATTCCACAACTATACATTCATAGATTATATTCTCTGTTCATTCAGTCTCTTCAGATGTGAACCAAGATTTTGGTATCAAAATAACAGGACCAGTGTGCAGATAAACTCCTAAGTTACAACTTCATTTTGTAAACAGCACCTCGAGGATACCTTTAATTATCCAAAAGGAGAAAGGTAACAGGAATAAGCTCAGGGATTACAGATGATGTTTTCTACCCTCTAGGCTTATACACGTGTTACATCTTACCTAAAATAAGTTGCACATGCCTTTCAGAGGTGTTCATTTGGTGTGTTTAGGAAATGCTGGGCTGGCACCATGAATCACTTCTATTTTACCAATGAAATAAAATGTGTTTAGTGAAACTGTGTTGGCGTGCTCTGAAGCTGGTTAATGAATTTCTTTTTCAATTTATATTTGAAGAGGTTTGCTCCAGAGCTGCAGAGCAGCAGAAGCATTTGAAGAAACTTGACAACTGCTCTCTGAAAATGATAGCCGTTACGAGAGTGTGAATTCATTTTTGTATTCTGCTGGCTTTATCAGCTAAATTTATTACTTATTTTACAGGAATAAAAGAGACAGGGTTTTTAAAATACAGTCATCTATTTATAAAACAAAGTAATCGTTATTTAATACAGACTGAGCAAACCTGGTGAACACCGTGGGGTTTTTTAAAACATCTCTTTTAGAGATTAAAGGGTTGAATTTGGTGTAACAAACTGCTGCACAGTGTAGAATCACTACAGTGAAGCAGTGATTTAGAAAGCGGTGTAACCTTTTTTCTTTGTGAGACCAATAGAGCCTGCACTGTGCTGCTTTGTAATGAAAGTGATGGATGGTGAATTAAGGAAGGCCAGTGGTGTGGCCGCGTTGCTTTAGTTGCAGCAGTGCTGCAAGCCGAAGGGACTCGAGATGGGGAGACGATTGGCTCAGTTCACAATCCCCTGGGTGGCGAGTTGCTGTGCTGTAACACCGGGAGCTGCTCCCCCCCCCCCCCGCCATTTTTCAGTCTAATCTTTATTCTGATGCTTGAAAATGATTAAGGGTAGTAGACATTAGATGCTGACTGATAGTGGAGTTTTTGGGGCCTGATGCAGAATCACGTTCATTATAGATTTTAAGCAAAAGTACAATTTGACATTCAAATAAAGTCTCCCAGAAATGATTTGGGAATGAGTTGGCACTTTTGAAGGAAAGAGGCATTTTGTAACAAATGGCTAAATGAGACTCCAGAACTTTGGTGTCATTGATCTGAACAAAGCAGCTAAGCAGTGGTGACACTCACATTCAGTTGTTCATAGCTTATTATTAACTGAAAATTACATTTAGGCTTCAAAAATCATAGAAGTGGTGTCAATTTGTGAGGAACAAACTATGTAAGTACCATAAACTTTTATTTTCTATATATTTTCTACATTAATCCAAAATGGTAGTGGGCAGTAAAGCCCAATTATATCATGAGATTTTGAAAATTTGCAATAACCATATTTATGACAATAGAGGGGAAAGAATTTAACATTTCTTTGGTGATCTTAGCTCGCAGGCAGCAGCTTTTATGTGCAAACAAAATGAAGGGCATTTTCCATCCTCCTTTTCCATTGAGTTACTGTCATTGATGACAGACTACCTAATTTGAAGTGTAGCGTTCACAGCATTAATGTAGCAGTGACACAGCCTTATATCCACTGACATGGCATAAGTCAACTGTAAGCACAATAGTAGTCTTGGCAGTGTTTTCTCCAGAAGTTTTAAGTTAAAAAAAAATAATGCAACTGCTTAACACAGTTTAACCGGAAAAGCAACTTAACCTTGTAATTCCTCAGGAGCCTGCACAATATGATCACATAATAAAGTATAAATCTAAAAATAATTTTTACCCAGAGTGTTTTAACTTGGGTTTATTTCAGCTGTTTAACCAGTTGCTTAAAGTCCTGCGTTACCACTGTGTAACCGCATTACTAATTTCCATCCACCATTGGCTCTTCTTGCCATATAGAGTGCAAGGAGTGAGTGCTCAAGCGATGCTCAGGTGAGTCAATGTTTACTTTTGCGTCGCTGCTCTTATTTCCGCTTTACCTGCCTTCGTAGCCTTGTAGTAGTCGGTGTTTTTGCCTCAAGTGGTGAAACAAGTTCACTGTTCCCATTGTTAGCAGCAACATTTTTCTTGCATATTGCGTTATCATGTTATATTGGATGTCATTGAAGAAACTCCCTTTTTAAGTACTAAAATGACACTGCTCTCGCTCTCAGACATGTCTGGACTTTGTTGTCATTGTCGTGTGTGCTAGGCAAAGTAAACGCGTGGCGTCACTTTATCATTTTATATCATTATCATGATGTGACAGGTTTTTTTAACAAGTTAAAAGTATATTCATGGATAGTGTGATTCTGGCATAGGGTGGAGTCCTAACTCGCAGGATGGCCTGCAAAAAACATTCCTGTAGCACTCTTTTTTTTATCATTATTAATATCACGCACTTTGTGTTTTTCTTGTTTAATAATACTTGGAAAATGACTTTTGATGCCTTATTGTCACCTTCTGGTGGAAGCAATGTGTTATAGATTCAGGTACAACCAAGGGACAAATACAGTACCTATTTAAAAATATATAACTAAAATATAGCATTTCAAAAGTTGGAAATCATCATTTAAAAATGAATTGAATTTGAATTGAACTGAATTTCAGTTTCTCATTCAGTGAACTGATAAAATGTTATTATTAGTATACTGATCACACATTTCACATTAAAAGCCTGGAACAGAGTTGAATACCTAAATGCAGCTTCTGCTCATCATTGCTGATCATGTGCTTATAATGTTTGTAAGTAGAAGTTCTTTTATTATTTTTTTTAACTTACCGTTTCACATCGTATAAGCCAAAATGTTCCACAGCAGGCACAAACTGCACAGTTTTCCCAGCAGTAACAACTGTACTTGATTATATAATTGCCACTCCACCTTAAATAAGTCACTTTACATGCCCCGAAGATGAGTTCTTCACTTGGTCCTCGGTGGTGTAAATACATTTAAATCAACATGAATAATTGCATGTAACTGAAATAGCTCACACACCTTTTTAGGCTTGTGTGAAGTGTAATTATGATGCTCTGGAAGGCGTGTAAAATTGCAATATTACAGTTTTATTAACTCCACCTAATACTTGACCCATCTAATGATTACAATAATAACTCTATCTATTATATAGCTGTATCTGTGTATCCCCAAGTATAACTGAAAGGCCACAGGTTTGAGCTCCGACAGAACTCAATATTTTATAAGACTCTACACGCCTACCAGCTCATGCATTGTAATTCACTCTGTATTGGAGTGTCACTTGAATGCCCACAGTATAAATAATGTGTGCGGGGAAACAGCACCGCTACAGCTGGAGCTTTCTTTCCCCCAGAATTATTTAACTATGACCCAGTTCTGTGGACACTGCAGCAGTCTCGTTAACATTAAACCGTTTCAGAGGCACATTCGCTGAAATGGCTGTTTCACGCCAAAACAAGATGGGTATCATTTTGTAAAAGAATGACACCTACGCTGACAGAATGATTGCTCGTGTCAGAGTTAAAATGGTACTATTAAATATTGCAGAAGTTGACTTTTTTTTTTTCTTGGTCGCCTCGCGGTAACAGAAACAGTTTGGCGGTGAAGCCTGCGAGGTAAATATAGAGTTTAAAATAAGGAGAAAAAAAGTGCAGTATATCAGGCTGTTTCTAAATGAAATCTTTCGTGTAGGTGTGTGATAATGTGTCTTTGAAATCATGTTGCCCCCACCAAGAAAGTAGGTACCATTTTAATATGAGAGTGCTGAGACTGTGTCTGCCTCTTGGGATGTGGTTTTTGAGACACGGCACAATTCAGCAGGGCAACCAAAAGCGCTCCATCACTGTCTTTTTTACCAGGTTCTCTGTGCATGCATTGCCCTATTTTTACACTGTGCATGTACACTGTATGTACACTCTAGTTGTTTTCAGATGTGGGATACATAACTGTGCTGGCTTCATCAGTCTGTTCAAATGATGGCAGTCTTTCATTTCGGCATGAGTCACTTTTTTCATGCTTTCCTTCAGACACCCACGGCATTGGGTGCATGCGTGGGATAAAGTACTCTGAAGGAGATTTTAACAGTATATCAGTTGACAAACAATGCATGAGGTCAAAGTTTTATTGTCATGACTGCTATATTTCAACAGCTGCTTTAATAATAAGAGTTGCTGCTTACTATATTTAAACATGGAAAGGAGAATATCGGCACGAATAAAAACTTACCAGACTTGAATTTGCCCAAACTCCTTTTTAAGGTCAGCTATTTGGGCCATTTTTGATGCTTACTTAAATCCCACTACGCACCTGAAACTCTAAACAAACATTTATGTGTAAAGCCAGGACTTTTTGAATATACCTTGTATTGAACTCTATGGTGTTTTTAAACAACGGCCAATGCCACCCAATGCTCCCTTTCTAGACAGCCCTGTGCATAAATTCATGCAACTGCTGGACTCATATTGTCATTTAAGGTCAACTTAGCACCTGTTGGTAACAGTTGTTGCAAAATGTTGCTGAAGTACATTGACATTCCTTTGCTGGTTGCCTTATTGCTGCTGGTCTCTTCCTGTGTGAACGCTGCTCTATTGATGGATTTTGTTGCCGTCTGATGCTGCAGGGATGTAATAAACCTGAACTAGCTGACCTCTACTCCAGTTAACTCGGTGTATATGCACAAACTGAGGGCATATGAATTGTCTTTTGCAAACTGGCTTGGTACTGAGTGGCGTTAAAAAGTCAGATGCTAAAAGTAATCTGGTGGTGCCTGTCTGATTATGTGACTACATGCATTCAGTTTATGCTGTGCTAAAAGTAAAAATGTTATTTCATCCAACTTGGATTCTAATCACGACATTTTATGTGTGACCGAGTGCCCCGCACAAGCTGTGCATATCTGAAGAGTTTTGAGTTTGGAACGTTTATATAATTATACTGTAAGAAGAACAAATTTGAGTTCTTTTGAAGAAATCACCATTAACTCTGGGTACAGAGTAACATTTATCTAACGTTTTATTCTTAAGTTGGATAATTTAGTGATTTAATCATTAATTTTTCATTTTATGTTCTCCAGGAGCACATCCTGCCCAAGCCCCGTGCTTACTACCGCGTTGACCAATCAGCCGAGCCCGACGTGTGGCTGGATGCTGTGCAGGTTTGGGAGGTGAAGTGCGCTGACCTCTCACTGTCTCCGGTCTACAAAGCTGCAATGGGAATGGTCAGTTCAGTGTCTTAATCCGCCCTCCATGTGTTTCCACTGATAAATTCTGCATGTTATGCTCTGTTGCCTACAGTGAAAAGTCATAATTAGTGCCTCTTAATTGAGTTATTAAAAATGTTGTAAAAGCGTCCGGTTTTAATAGAACAGATACTTGTTTATTACCCGTGGTTTGGCTGCATGTTAGATGCAGAGTCCCTCAACGCAAATAAAAAAGGTTTGCCAGAATATAGCTCCCGTTTTAACAGCAGGCAAAGTAAAACAACAGTGGGATGGATAAAACGCTACCATTAATTAAAAAAAAATCTGGTGTGAAATTTGCCAGGTGTTGCGTTTCATTCTCAATAAGCCTTCTATACATCGTATTTTTAAACAGTTGAATATCAGATGTTTGGATGAGTAACCAAAAAGAGGATTAGCAGTATCAATTCTTTTAATACCGTGATCCCCAGGATGGTTTTGACAGGTAATTTGTAAGATTACCCTGAGGCTTCACACATAATGTGGCTACAGCTTTCTGCGATAGTCAGTAGCCTGAAAAAGAGTGTATACTTTCTGAGAAATTAGAGCAGTGCAATTTGATATAACTAAAAGTGCTATATGGATTTGCTAATGATGTTCATCCCCTCTGTGTACGTGAAGCTCGAGCAGCTCATGTGAACAGCTCAGGTACTTATGAACAGAATGGTCATCATGCTTTGCTGGGACCCTCGCTAATTCATGTGCTGTTATGGTGGTCTAAGCCATTTTCCCAACTTTTTAAAAGCCAAAATTTCAAGGCACAGCAAAAAAATAGCCTGTACTTACTGCAAATTTTACCAAAAGCTTTAAAGATTGAATTGATAAGTCAGATTATTGTCAATGTTGTATACTTATTAATTACATTTGACTCCCGAATTTACATAAAAACCCTTTCACATTTGATAGACTGTAACTACAGCTCTGAAAAATCTTAAACACACCCTTCACATTCAATATATCTGCATTGTCAAGCAGCCTTGGTTGTTCTGAAAAAGAAAATGTACAGTACAATTTCTAAAGCCAGTAAAATACGAAACAAGGCAAATAATTCAAAGAGGTTTTTGGAACCGGAGTAGAAAGAGTTGATATTTCCAAACCTTGAGCTAGCAGGGCTTGAATATCTTTCAGTGCATGTTAGTCAACAAAATATCCAGTACGTGGGGGTATGTTAGAAGTAACAACAAATGATAACTCAGTATCACAGGTTGCTTGCTGGTTTTAATTATAATTCTTGTGATCTGCTCTTCTTCAGGTGGATCCAGAGAAGGGCATTTCTCTGAGGTTCCCTCGCTTCCTTAGGATTAGAGACGACAAGAAGCCCGAGGACGCCACGGCCGCAGCTCAGGTACATTAGATCAGTACTGGTCCCCCCTCCACCAATGAATATGAAACCAGCAGTACACTCACAAACAATGTCAGATAGATCTCTTATAGGACTAGAAAATATGAAGGATCATGAGGTCAAAGAAGGAAGATCGCGGCCTAGTAAAATTCAGTCATATGTTTGTTTGACCGTGTTGTATAGAAAAGCATCATCATCACCACGGTCGCTTCACAAGAGCTGTCCTGTAAAATTTCATGGGTGAATAGCACTCCAAGGACAGTCTTTTTTTATATACAGGAATTGGTTTATGTAATGGTCTCCTGCTGCATGTCGAACAGAGCTGTATTACAGTCAGTTAAAGCAGCTTTGGTTTTGGAGCAATATATTGTGAGACAGCAACCATGATTTGTACTGTACAAACTGCAGGACAGTCGTATCTTCAGAAAAACAAATTTAAGTAGACAACGCCAAGCTCACCAGCGCAAACCATTAATTGTGTTATTTTAGCCTAACGGTGGATTTGTGTTTGACATAACTCGCAGAAAGTTTTGCCAGAACACAAATCAGCTTTCAGCGGTTTGCTTAGGTGTTTTTTCTTTTTGTTTGATTTTTTTTATGCCATGTTGATGTCTGCCTGCCTCTGAATGACCTGACTGCTGACCCATGAGCATATAAAATTCTTATCACTACGCTGACCTGAGTTACAGGACTGTATATGGACTGTATACTTTATACAGTAAATGTTATGTACATACAGATATTTTTGTTTTGTTTTTTCTCCTAGATTGTAGTATTAGTGAAATAATGGTAAATATTGATATATATTGGAATATTACCATAAAATACTGCAACTCGCACTTAACTATTTTATGTCTTGGGGCTAAAACTGCCAAATATTTCTTCTGTAATCCCTCTTATATAGTGCCAGTGTATATACAAGTAATCAGCTTAAAGCTCTAAAGCGCTATTCTAAAAACTCTGTTTTTTTCTACTCTTGCGTTTGTTTTCCAGTAATACAAATATGGATTTGAATGTGAATAAAACAAAGTTACTCTTAACAGAGTCAAAGTATTAAACATATGGAGGTGGAAATGAGCTTAATAATGAACCCTTAAAATGTGAAATTCACAAAATAAACTGTCCAATTCTTGTCAATTAACCTAAACATTAGGGTAAGATACTTACCAAAGATGTGTTTTCATGCACTTTTCAGACTTTCAGCTGTACTTCAATTACAATGTCGATGTAGAAAAGAAATGTCCAAAATGGACATGAAGGTGTTTTTTTTATTTACTACCTTGTCTGTTGGGCCTGTGTCTGAAACCAGAAGTCTCCACTTCTGTGTTAACATGCACCAGAATGTCTTTATGATGCCTGAAACTCGTACTGAAGTCTCCATGTTTATTTCTTTCTGTATTCTCAAAGTTTTGTTTTCTGAAGGTTGCGTTCATGTATCATTCATAGCCTGACTTATAGAACATCTTTTACCTGAAAACAACATTGAACATTAATATTTTTTTTGTCCTCCTGCTGTTGACCATGTTTTCTGATTCACGGCATGATATAAAGAGATCCCCTACGTTGAAAACCGTTTGACTCTAACAAGTCAACAAAATGAAACGAGATTTTTAAAGTTTGATTCCCTGCTAAACATTTTACGGCATGCTTTCTTGCATCATGCATCGCCTTAGATGCACCAGCTCTGAAACGCACGCCGCGCCTCACCGGGAAAATCCATGCCAGGTTCATTGTAGTGTAACACCACCTGCGCCCAAACTTGTGTAGCATTTCTAAAGACTGAACTACAATAAAATGTTAATATTCACTGAGTTGAATCAATGCCCATCTGTTACTTATAGAGTGTAGATATAGGCGTTTACGGCAGGGAATCAAGTCGGAACATCAGCCGCATTAAAATGATGCTTCTGTCAGTTGTCATCAGTTAAGATGCACACACGCTCATTAGCACAGCACATCGGTTCACGTTGCCTGACGTAGCGCACGGTTTAAATAAAACTTAACCTCATTCGAGTCGGTGGGAATTAAGAAAACATGAAGACCAGCCAGATCATGTTGGATGCAACCACTTTTGGGCTGAGAATCAAAGCTTTACCTTGATCCTGCGGAGGAGAAATAATGTGATGTTTCATTGTTTTCCATCCTCACTGTGCCACCCTGCTGTACTGGTACTGATACTGCTGATTCTGGGTGGGCCTGCTGTTCGCGCATTATTCATTGTCCCGCCTTCCTCCTCCCTCGCCCCCGAACTCCGATGAGCCCAAGTGAGCACAGCCCCCGTCTCGCAGTCAGCAGCTGGGAGTCACCAACATCAAAGCCCAGCATATGAATAATCAAACTGATATTTTTAGCTTCTCCTCTTCATGTTTCTGACCTCACTTCATGATAGTCTCTCCTTCACTCCCTCCCTCCACCCTGCTTCCCCTCTTTCTCGCAAATCGTCTCATCTCCCTTGTTCTCTCTAAACATCTCTCTCCCTCTCAATCTCTGCAGATCGCCGAGTTGTACAAGAAGCAGCAGCAGATTCAGAATCAGGGGGATAAAGCTGACCCAGAGGACTACTACTGATCGTCTGTAGTCATCAGCAGGGAATAATAAATAATTGAATTTTAAGTCTTGTAATTGTAAATAGCTTCTTTCTTTCTTTGTGTACTGTTGAATGAAAATAAAGGCACTTGCCAGTTTTAAGCGTCCTGTGTACGTTATTGATTTGTTGAGGCTGCTCCTTTTTACTTACTTTGATTTCCTTTTGAGAGTCAAAATTGCGTTAACATCTTGCCACATGCGATGCACATAAATTCCTAAAACCTGCATCGATTCAGCAGTTACAGCATACCTGCCGGTATCAGATCCCTATCAGAAATTCACTCTGCACAGCCGCCAAGTAAACCCAGAAAAGTAAGGTTTGCATGCAAATATGTTTTAGACTGTCCTTATTTCGCCTCAAAAAGGCAACAGCAAAGTGTGTGGTAATAATAGTACGAGCCAAAGAGATTGCCAACATCCTAAAATGTTATTAGTAGCTGACGATGCCGGAGCTGACAGTTGCTCAAACAGCAGGACAAAAGCGAAGCACTCACAGCTTGCATTAGATGATGGAAATCCACTAACTGTCCAGCATGAATCAATCACAGATGTGTGGAAGGAGAGTCGCAGCGGTTCGAGCGCCAAGGATGGGTGATTATGACGTGGAGAAAGAGGATTGTGAGTTTTCTGCACAGTGATTCCATGTGCGAGGCAGCGAGTGCTCGCGGAGATTGAACTACTTTGGTATTTGTGCTTTTTGTCTGTGTGAGCTGTGAGCACCTCAGAATCTCTTTTAATGCTAAACAGACTGAATGAGCGGGAAATATTTTGACATTGACAGACGCTCACTGCTTGAGAGATATGTTTTGCGAGTCACACATCATGCAAGGGCAACAGAGCTGCAATAAGAACGGAGGGGGAAAACTGTTGAACTGCAAATAAGCTCTTGTATCTGTAAGCATGTTGGCAGCAGTGCTTACTGACTAAGCCACAGTATTGGCTCTAGGGGTGGTAATGTCAATCCACCATAAACTCCCATTCAACAGTCATCTCAGGGCATTTTCCATTGTAAGGAAAAGGTAAAGAAAAATACTCGATGATCCCCTGTGAGCTACGACGTCGTTAGCCGGGTGGGGAATATAGACTGCATTTTATGTGTTCGATATGACTGCCCCTCCCTGAACACAGTTCTGCTGGAGGTTTCTTCCTGTTAAAATGGAGTTTTTCCTTCCCACTGTCATCAAGTGCTCATTTTGGTTTCATATATGATTGTAGGGTCTTTACAATAACAAGCACCTTGAGGTGACTGCTCTGTTATTTGACGCAATATAAATAAAACTGGATTGAATTTACAATTTCTAGTCTATGAAAATCAGAAATTCAGTCATTCAAATTCTTTTAGAGTTAAGGTTTTTTCTCTGGACACTATAAAAATGTCCAGTTCTGAAAAGTATGTTTGTTTATGTACTGAATACTTAGAGCTTTGTTTTACCATGCACTGCAAAAACTCAAAATCTTACCAAGTATATTTGTCTTGCATATTGTATATTTCTAGTCAAAATTATCTGATTACACTTAAAATAAAACACAATTAGCTACAGAGCAACATTTCAGTAAGGTATAGAAACTTTTTTCAACAGTGAATCTTGAAACTAGAGAAAAACTAGAGAATTTTCACTTGTTCCATTGGCAGATTTTTTTTTTTCACTTAATACAAGATATTTTACCTTGAAACAAGTGAAAAAATCTGCCAATGGAACAAGTGAAAATTCATTTTGACTGGAAATAAGACAAATATATTTGGTAAGATTTTGAGTTTTTGCAGTGAATTACTGCATCAGTGTGACGTGGCATGTAGTTGATCAGCTTGTGGCTCTGCTCAGATGTTATTAAATCCCAGGTTGCTTTGATGGCAGCTTTCAGCTCTTCTCTGTTTATGCCTCGGGTGTTTCTCATCTTCATCTTCAGGCGACTTGGTTAGCCAATTTAAAGGTATTATTAATATGGACTGCAAACTATTGGATGGTAGTTTTGGCACTCTGGGCAGCTCCCCATAAGGCTTTTCAGCAGATGGAAGCATGAAGTGTTATAATATGTTTTGTTAGACAGTTGTGTTGACATAGTCCACCAGCACCACCACCTGCCATAGTGCCCCGAATAACAACAGATTGCAGAAATTTCTCACTAGACTTCAAACACCTTGGATCCAGTGCCTCATCAGTCTTCCTCCAGACACCGGGGCCTTGTTTTCCATATGTAACACAAAGTATATTTTTATCTGGAAAGAAGACTCTGGACCACTGAGCAACAGTCCGGTTCTTTTCCTCCTTATCCCAGATAAGACTTCTGACATTGTCTGTTGTTCAGCAGTGGCTTTAGATTAGGAAAGCGACAGTTGGAGCTCCTTTCCTGAAGACTTCTGAGGCCGGTGGCTCTTGATGCACTCACATCAGCCTGAGACCAGCTTTTGACTCCATGTTTCATGATGATCCTCTCAAGCCTGCAGTCGACCCTTTGCTGGTGCAACTTTTCTCTCACTCTTTTTCCTTCCAGTCAACTTTCCACTAATATGCTTCCATACAGCCCTCTGCCACCAGCAAGCCTTTTCACCAGTGCACTTCTGTGGCATACCCTCCTTATGACTGACAGCTCAACATCACATGATCACAGAGTGTCTTTGTTTTCTAATTCAGATCCATCCTCACTTGTTGTTGGTTTCAAGCCCCGAGATGCCAAGGCCTCACAGTGAGACCTTACTAACCAAAAGGTGACATCGTGATGGCCAGGTTTTATATACAGTGTGATGTACAAAACCAGGCTCAGGGCAAACCGCCATCTGTCTCTGCTTGTTCGGGTGATGGGGAACAGAGAAGAAGAGGTGAACAAAGAGAAAAAGAGCATAACAACAAACAATATAATAAACAGGGAGCAGTTTCAGGGGCCATTAGCTTCAGATTACTAAAGGGGACACAAAGTTGATTATATGCAGTAGTGGCATATAAATACAGGCCCACCAGCAGCTTGAGCTTGTAGAAGCATGACTAAAGGATGGTTCAGTTCCAAGAAGGAAAGTTTGAAGGTAAATCTAAAAAGTAGAGAGGGCACTTGTTTTCCAAACCTGGAAACCGATTCCACAGAAGATGGGCCAGATCGCTGGAGGCTCTTCCTCTGAAGTATGCTACGGGAATAATAAGATACTGTGAGGTCTTTAAGATAAGGTGGGGCTTTGCATGTGGTCCAGAATAAAATGTCTCAACAGATTAGGATTGATTGCTATAAAATCTACTACAAGTTAGGACTTTTTTGATCACACTAAGAAAAAAAAATCAAAATAGCAATATTACTTCAGTATCTAAAAAGCATCAACAGCTTTTCTTGTGTATTTTTTAAGCTAATTATACTCAAAGTGCAAAGTGAGATTGCCTCTAACCATAACGGTTCAGTTTTTATCTACCTAATAAGCGTGTCTTATTGGGGTGATT
Organism: Pelmatolapia mariae; assembly: GCF_036321145.2. Lineage (NCBI taxonomy): Eukaryota > Metazoa > Chordata > Actinopteri > Cichliformes > Cichlidae > Pelmatolapia > Pelmatolapia mariae. The sequence goes on along the minus strand of NC_086243.1, from coordinate 27,225,435 downwards.
ATTGTGTGGGAGGAAGCCAGAGAACATGCAAACTCTACACAAATGTGTCCCAGAGGATTCAAACCCAAACCCTTTGGTGTGTGAGGCAGCGCAAACCTCTGGATCACGCTGCTGTTCAGCCCCCCACAACAAAAAATCCATTGACTTTACCTGTTTTGTTGCAAATTAAAGCTCTACTGCTGTTGGATGGATTGTTGTGAAATTGGGTTCATTTTCCCTTAATGATGAACTGTAATCACTTCATTGATAATGCTACTTTTCATCTTGTCTGAATTTGAATTTCCAATGTGTTTTATGACTGAGAAAAAAAAGTCATTACCCTCAGCTGCACTTTTAATTAGCAAACCTTTCGGTCTGTAATGATGAACATATTAAGTATTATACCTGCCTGCTTACTGGCATGCAGATGTCATCTAGCTAAAGGCAGCACTGTGCATCCTCACAGCTTCTAGCATAGACTTGGAAAATTGTGCCAGTTGTGCAGCATCTAACGCAGCATGTGGCACACTATTGTCAGTGTATTTACATGCAGAGTGGTTTATATTTCCCATAGTCGAAAGCTCTTGAGATCGCTATTTGTTATGCTTTCTCTGCATGCAAGTATGCATACTGCACGGCTGGTGGTTTGCCTATTATTTGTGCGTGTGGGCCGTGTCCTGTGTCTGCTGAGGGGGAGTTTGAGAAGGACACCATTGTGGCTGAATAATCATGGAAATTCCAAATCCAGATTTGCCTGCCTGTTTTGTCTTCTGTTTATCTGCAGCACATTTTTTCCTCCTATTTTATTCAGTCTTCCTTTTTCTCGTGTAAATACTGAAATGTTTTAGTCTAGTTTCTGCTTTAAATGTGTCGTCTCGCCTGCACACAGCTTTGGGAAAATCTGAAGCACATATTGAATATCATCGTCACATCTCATCTTCAAGGAAAAAAACAAAAAGTAAGAACAAGGGCTTGCCGGTGTTACTGAAATCTGAATTTCAACCAGCAGTGTTCAGCTGTGCTGTTGCTTTAGAAATGAGCTTTAAACATCCAGTTTGAGGGAAAAAGTCCCAAATGGGAATCACGCAGGCAGCAGAGCGTGAAATATTGAGAAAGAAAACATGTAATTAATTTAATCCCATATTGTGTGTGCTGTATGATATTGTCCATTGTTGTGGGTAACTGAAGGTTGACGTGGAGAGTGTCTAATTTGTGTCATTGTGTCAGTGGAGAGGAAGTGATCAAATCTCCTTGGATTGCTGTTGGGTCTAAGTGCCTGCATGCTGACACTGTTCTGCATCTGTTCCCTTTTTTCTGCATGTCTGAATGAGGCTGTTTTTGTCATCTTTTCATGAACACGTGTGTGTGTGTGTGTGCGCGCGCGCGCGCGCGCCTGGTTAACTGCCCGTGTATTTGTGTCACTGATGTTTACCGAGGGGGGCAGCTGGCACGCATCGAACGCCTGCAGGGCATTGCAGCACAGCGGCCTCCATCTCTCCACTGAGGTCTCAGCCCATGTTCAAACAGCTGTGCTGTTAGTTCACATCAAGTCACCCGTTCAGACTGGACCCAGGGGGCAGTTGCTGCAGACCTACCTGCTCCCTGCCTCTGTTGAACTGTTTATCCACATGTTAAGAAGTGACTGGAGGCTCTTGGATGTGAAGCACGATTTGAAAGGAGAAAGGATCTCTAGGCTTGATGCACATGAAAGGCAAGCTGAAGATTGCTCCTGTGTGCTGAAACTGTCCCTGCTGTGTTCCTCTTTAAACTTTCAGGAAGTGTACCCTAAAGCCAGGATTATGGATTACCTCCAAGTGCACGGGTGGGGTGGGGGGCATCTATAAAAAATGCCAGGTTTCACCTTTCTCTGTCCTTTTGTGTCCCTCTCTCTTTCCCCACCCCATTCTCCCACATAAGCTATCTGTCTTGTTCACAATAGCGCTTTCTCCACCCTTAGAACAATGTGTTTGTTCTCCTCCACCTCCTCGCCTTCCCTCCATCCCTTTCTATCCCTCCGTCCATTTGTTTGGTGCTCTCTGTGACATCTCTGCGATGCCAGGCCACGAGGGAGAGCGGGAGGGACAGTCCCTGCCATTGTCCCCGGCCGAACCCACGGCATATCAATAGTGTTTTTCTTGAGCTTGAGCGCCCAGCGTTGGCCAGTAACCTTTCGGATTTGATGATGTCAGGCCCCCTCTGTTTTAGGCCCTTTATATGATTTCCCTCGTCCTCCAGTCTAACAGGGTATTAGCTCCTCAACACCAGAGACAGTGCAGAATTGTGCGCGCAGTGTGACTCATCAGTGCACTTCATCAGCTCATTTTAACTAATGCGAGTTGGGTTTAACTGTGCCAACAAATCCTTGAAATTAAACCACAAACAGTGGCATTGGTAATTGTCTTCCAGTGTTTTTTCTTTTCTGACACGCCATGACAAATCACTGCTGTGCTTAAATTATTTAGATTTAAGCACAAAAACAGACCTAATTAGGGAAAAAGTTTAGCAGTGATATCTCTCATGGTTGAGCAGCATCCTCAAAATCAGACATTTGTTGACTGCCCCTCCACCACCACCACCCACACTCAGTTTTTCTGTGCTCAAAGTGGACAAGGGTCATAATTTCTGCTGGTGCTTGAGATCTGTGCCACTTGAGTGTAAACACATGTTGTTTATGGAAAACTGTAATCGCCCCCCCCCACCCCCCACCCCCAGTGGTATCCCTTGACACTAGAGCAAGCATAAGTTGAATGATGACATGTTCACAACCAGCTGCTCACTGTCAGTAAGACAGTGGATACGACAATCCTCGAAATAAAGAAAGAAAGAAAAAAAATAAAAGTACCTCCAAATAAGGAGTTAAGTTGTCTGAGGCAGACCGTTGTTCTCTCTTTATCCCTTCTGGTTTTGCTTTTTGATAGTGTCACTGCTGGTAGCATGAGTACCAACAGCCCATTGAAGCACAGGAAGTCCAGCCCATCCAGATTTCTGCATCCATACAGTGTGGGAATGATTTGATCCCCTGCTGAATATGTAAGTTTGTTCACTTACAAAGAAATTAACAGTCTAGTTTTTATGGAAGTTAGAAACACAAGTTATAAACTGATTTTGGTGACATTAAGTGGAATAAGTATTTGATCCCCTAAAACCCAACCAGATTTCTGGCTCTCATAGATTGACTGTGTGCTCATATGGTACAAATATTGTAACTGATTAATTGATTGTAGATACTTCTGGTCTAAATTTGTTTTGTGTATACGGCACATCTGTCCACAGAATCAGTTTCCTCCATTTCACCTTCATGGGCAAGCCCAAAGAGTTGTGAAAGGATGTCAGGGGTAAAACTGTAGGCTGGACTACAAGACCATCAGCAAGAAGCTTGGTGAGAAGGAGACAACTACTGATAAGATTATTTGGAAATAGAAATATAAAATGACCATTAAGTATCTGAACAGTGTGAAGGAGAAGACAAAGGTTACATAAGGTCCAGCAGCAGGGCCAGTATTTGCTCCATCTGTGTGAGAAACAGGAAGAGAGCTTCCAGAGATGTGCAGGTTTCTGACCAAATAGCTTGAAGGCAAAAGGGGGTCTAATAAGGTGTACCTAATAAAGTGTCAGTGTGTGTGAATTTTCCTATACAAGTTTGCTAAGCACAAAATATCTGTTTTTACCCTAGAATCTAGTTTTTATTTCAGTTAACTAAAATAGCACTTAGCTTTATTTTTTTGTTAAGTTTTGATTAAGTACAATAACCTTGATAGACTTAGATTAACAACAGTGGATGCCAAGTACAACAAATGCGACTTACATTCATACCATATCGTAGTTAGTTTAACGGCGTCATACTAGGACATATAAAACATCTCCACGAACAGGAGGTCCACAAACGCGATACCACATACCTCCATCCTGATGTTAATCACTCATATTCACTATATAGAGGCTGTGATACATCACAGACAGTTTCTTGCCCTTTGCTTAAGAATCTGGACTCACAAAGCAGTGTGACTCTGCTGTTTTTCACCCACGATTTTATTAGACATATTTTCAATCTTACTGACTTTTTTTTATTAAGCACAAACAGTGAAAAAATACCAGGCAATAAAGGAGAAAAATTGGAATACTCTCCACAAAATTAAAAGTAAAAAAAGAACCTATGTATGACTGAACTTCAAATGGCTGAGGCGTCACCGTGAAGTATAACCGTTGTAATCCTTTTCTGTAAATGACACTTGTGTGTAGATATTCACATTCATCCTTTAGTCTCTCTGCTTGCTCAGACATCAAAGATTTTTTTCAGAGTTTACACGAAAAAAACAATTTTAATGAGTTATTCCCTTTCATCAGGATGAACTTCCTGTTTTTCAGCTGGTTTTTATGTGTTCAGGTGTTACATCACAGTTTACAATTTTATCACATGCTGTGGCTGTCTATACTTTGGACACAGTTACATATTTGATGTTTTTCCCCCTCTGTTTTGACAGTGTAAAACAATGCTGCTTATGTCTGCAATTCTTCACATCACCTGAGTCATCAAAAGAGATTTAAAAAAACATGTATTACCCTATTTTTTTCTTTGAAATCATCTTTTTTTCCCCGTGCCAAGCTAATGTTGGCACAGCACAGCAAATAAACCCCTTTTCAATGGCAACAACAGCGCTGCCAAGTAAACTGAAACAGCAGTCCATCATTACATTAAGACATGAAGGTCAGTCAGTCTGAAAAAAAGCACCTCAGGCACCACAAGCATCACAGTGGTGCTTCCCTGAGTTCAAGTATCTTAACCTCAACTGCTAGGTGAAGTCTGTGTGAATCAGTCTGTCATACTCTAGCCGTTCCAAGGAAACCACTGCTGAAGGACATTAAGAAAAGCAAGGCCAATAAACTCAACAAATACACATTAGATGAGGTGGAAATCTGGACTTTGGTTTGCTGAGCATCTGCATGTGTGCTTCACACCATGAAGGACAGAGGATGAGCTGTAATGGTGTGTGGGTTTTGGGGAGGGGGGACTTAGCAGGTGAGACTGCTGGAAATTTATTCAGCATTCAAAGCAACACTGTTTTGAGCAGCAGGGCTACAGCAACATCCTGCAGTGACACGCCATCCCATCTGGTTTGAGCTCAGTGGGACCATCAAAACACACCCCTAGGCTCTGCAAGGACTATTTGACATGGGAGCGGAGTGGTGGAGAGCTGTGTTAGACAACCTGACCTTCGCAAACACCAGTCTACATCCAGTAAACAATGAAAACCAGCTAGCAAGTACTCCAAATTTGTGCAAACCTGTTGGTCGGTAGGGTGTAGTGTGCAGTTTTTGCATCTTCTTCCAGTGCATTTGGAGGTTTTCTCAGAGTGCTTGTTGCAGACATGCATGCAGAAGGTGACTGATGATTCTAAACTGGGCATAGCTGTGGATGTGAGCATGGAAGCTTGATTTCACTAGTGATCGGTGCAAAGTGTGTCCTCCCCTCTACACAGTTGCAGTCAGTTGCAGAAAATATTTCCCTGCTTTCTGATTTATTTATTTGCCTATTTGTCAAAAGTTACCTGACCCTGTGTGAATTAACTGTGACTAACTACATTTACTGAAAATCTGAGTTGACACACACAGGCCTCATTATTGCGCATCAATAAATCATATACATAGAACCTACTAACAAAGCAACAAAATATGACACAATGTAAAGAAACAACTGAGAAACATCCAGTCACATCTATTAGTCTTGAAAGTCTTACAAACCCATTTTAATGCTTTAGGACTCTTGCAAACCACACTGAGAGATATTATCCACAAATGGAGAAAACTTAGAAAACTTGAAACAGTGATGAACCTTCCTAGGAGCGGCCTACCAAAATTACTCCAAGAGCACATCGACGACTTATTCAGGAGGTCGCAAAGGAACTGCAGACTTCTCGTGTTTCAGTTGACAATATGAAAGAGACTGAGCAAAAATGGCATCCATGGGAAAGTTCAAGGTGAAACCCACTGCTGACCAAAGAGAACAAAGAGGCTGATCTAAGATTTCTAAAAAGAAAATGACTCAACAATCTGTGAACTGAAAAGACAAAGGTTTAACTTTTTGGAAGTTTTGAGTCCTGTTACACGTGGCACAAAACTAACAGTATTTCATTAAAATGACATTTTATCAACAGTCAAACATGGTGTTGGTAGTTTGCATGGCGTGGAGTTGCTGCTTCAGAACCTGGATGCCATAACTGAAGGAACCATGAATTCTGCTCTCTACCAGAAAATCCTGTGGAAGAAAGTTCAAATGTATTCGGGTTATGTAGCAGGACAGTTACCTGACACACACCAGCTTGAAAGCTCTGGCGGGCGTAGTCAGTCTGGACTTTGATCAAATTGAGATGTCCCGGCATGTCCTTAAACGTGCCGTTCATGCTCAAAGAGTGGCCCAAAATTTCTTCACAGCGATGTGGAAGTCTCGTCAGTCATTGCAAATGCTTGGTTGCAGTTCTTGTTTGGCAAACATGGCACAGACAGTTGTTAGGTTTAGGGGGTGATTACTTTTTCAAGTAGGATAGATTTGGATAGCTATGAAGAGTATAGAAAACAAACGACAGTGTCACTAAAGAATCAGAAATTTAAAAAATTTTTTCTTTGTAAATCCAATGATGCTGTTTCAGTCTTTCATATCATTACACATTTACAGAAACAGTGAAAATAAAACCATTGACTCAAAACTGAGTCAAAAGTGTCTCAAACTGTAACTCTAAGCAGCTGCTGCTCTATGAAACACACTTCCCACTACTTAAAATAACTTCTCTAAATGTCAAAGATTACTAATGAATACACACCTATGTCATACTTTTGGTCATCTACTCTTTCCTCTGTTGACCTTTTTTTTTTTTTTTTTTTTGTCGCTGCATCGTTAACCTGCCTCCTATTAGGAACCCATGGTGGCATAACACGGCTGTATTTATATTTAATCCTGCCTTCTAGCCTGAACTTTTGACAGTTTTCTGGCCAATTGCTCGCCATGGCTCATTTGCCTTATTTGGTTATGGAAATGTTTCGCTTGATTATTCAACCCCTTCAGCGAAACTGCGAGTCGATCCAGTCGCTAACGAGAACGCTTTGTGATGGGTTTATGATGGCAGCAGTTGTTGTTCCCCACTTCTCAGCGCTTCACTTTGGCCCACACTGAGATGCTTGTGCTTAAGGGGTTGAGATTGCAGTGCACTCCATTGGATCGCTGTTGACGGTCATTAGTCTTTTGACCTTGGTATGAACCAGCCTCTGTGGTGTGTATCTCTTCTGTCTTTTTCCCATCTCGACCGGCAAGAAACCCTCCAGCAGTCCCATCTTAAAGCGGCTCTTCATTCGCAGAAGTCCTCCACATTTCGAAAAAGACATTCCCCTTCTGCACATCTGCCAACCTGCCTTGTGATCAGTGCTGCACTCAGCTGTGACAAACATACTCCACATTGCAGAAAAATTAGACATGGATAGAGCTGACAAGTGCCCCTAACATCTACAGCTCGGGATGCCTTCCCAGCCTGTGTTTATCTGTGGGCTTTTCAAAGTGTGCTTGGTATGTTCTTTTTTCCTCATTCCATTGGAAATAATTTGATGTCAAAGGAAATGAGAAAATCACAAGGAAATGTGCTCTGTAAATTTATATGGGTGTCTAATGACATGCCCTCACCAAATACAACTGAGGCCACTGTCTCCACCCGTGAAAACAAGCTTGATCGGTTATACAGGCAGACAGCTGAGATGGTTTCATTCGCACAGTGGCTAAAGCCTGAGGTACTTTGCGTATTCAGTCATCTCTAATAACACCAATTGATGTGAAGCCTTGTCCACCTCAATATGACTAAAGTGCAGCTGAGGACTTGTGTATAATTTTCCTAAAAAAAAAAAAATGTTAAAATTGGTCTACAGATCGAGTTTTCCCCGCGTATTTCCCGCTGGTACCTCTTTCCCCTCTCCTCAACCTCTCCTCTCTGTATAATTTAGCAGCAGATGAGCTCTCCCTCTCCTGCATTAGTGTGCTATATCACTGCCAGCTAAAGGAATGGAGGCCTTCGCTCTATACGTGATACAGTTTCTGCCTGCCAAGCTCAGCCGCTGCCGCTGCCACCATCGCTCGGTGCTGACGAGTTTGGGTGCTTGCCACATTCTGCACCTGCCAGACTCATAAAGAATCCCCCTGTTTCTCTGGGGCCTGAAGGCAGGATCTGCAATAATTGTTAAGGATGTCGCGATTTAGACATTCAAGCCAAAGCTTAGACAGTTGATGGCGCCAACAAGTTGGCAGATGGTCCATTTTGTTCAGCTGATCCGTCAGGGGGGTATCTGAGGAGTTAAGATGAACGAGTGGCTGTCACAAGTGGCAAAAAAAAATTTATGCTGTCGTCTGAAACGTGAGAGAAAGTTGATCTGATGCTCGGCGCTTTGCTGCTCTCTTGGCTTTGCGCTACCTTGCAAAACGAGAGCCTTGATTTTTATCCCGGAAAACTTGGATAAGTGGGCTCAGTGTAATAATGACGTGAAGTGGGTAAAGTGGACGTCCTTGTCAAGTGCCAGCTCTTCTCACTCATCATATACAAATTCTAAAGAGAGGTAGCAGGACTTGAATCAAGGTTGATATGATTTACACTTCAATGTTGAGTGTATCCAGCTTGTGTGTTTGCTGAAGCTAGAGGAGAACTACTAATTTGAGCATGTATTCACTACAAATATGCCAGCGGCTAAATGAATCCATATTCATGACGGGTGACAAAATGATTGAATGAAACCTCCAGAAATCAGACTTCTTTTTTTTTATTTCACTCTCGCTCACACCGTTGCTCTCCTCATATTTTCCTCACCCTGCGCCTGTATCTCGCCGCTGCCTCACTTTCACGTCTGTGCTTCTTCTCTTGTCCTCATATCAACCCATCTATATATAGCATGTCTCTCCCCACACTCTACTGCTGTCTGTGCCACTGGAAAAGTGAGGAGTGGGTGCTGCGATTTCAATACGCAGCTTTGTCTGGGCAGGGAAAAAGAAAGGGAGAGGAAGAAAGCCCCATTGACAGACAGGCAAACACCAGTCAGGCCCTGTCCACTCTCTCTCCTTTGTGTTCGAGTGCGAGACGTCAGCAAATGACAGGAATCTGAAGAGGGGGAAGAATGAGAGAAAATAGTTGGTGCATTGTTTGGGCCACGGGGTGAAAGTGCAAGGAGAGGAGAATGAGGGGTGAGGCATGGGGGATGGAGGAGAGAGCCCTGGACTGACCTCTCTGCTGGATCTCCTCCCTCGGTGTAAGCAGAAACCATCCTCCCATCTTTCTCCATGTTATACTAACATGCGAGCAGTGATCACATACAGAGCAGCCGCAGATGGTCACGAGTCCCTGTCACACGCCTTTACCTGCACCTACACACTAAGTGTTAATTAGCATCTCCTGTCAGCTCAGTCACATCAAGGTGAGGGTAATGTGACACATCACATTCATCATTCTGTAATGTCGCACATACTTTGCAAATTCGCCCCTAGTTGCCTATTGTTTATCCAATTAATTCACCAACTACTGTACTGCGCAGGTGTCTGTCACCTGCCTTTCTTTTCCACTTCAAAAGATAGCATGCGCTCATTTATTTCAGAGAGGGAAATGGAGAGAGCCGGGAGGAGGGGAGTGTGAGGAGAGGAGGAATGGGCCGGGCTGAGGCCTGAACGAGGGGTGTGGTTGGGTATAAAACTTGGGACAGTAGGTTTTCTGTTGTTGTCCTGTTTTGAAGCCCTCTGTCCTGGCATCCTGCACCCCTCCACTCTCTTTTACCTCTTTTTTTCTCCTCCTTCCACTCACGCTCCCTCCAGAGAGGGACTCTTCCTCGACCGACTCCAGTCGGGTCTGCAGCATCAGTCTTTTGGGAGCTCCGTAGAAGCCAGAGACCATGCTGACATTTTTGGCGCTGACGTCGGTTGCCCTCCTGGGAATAGGTAAAACAACAACAACAAAAAAAACGGGGGGAAAAATGAAAGAAAAATCTTTTTTTAAAGTTTTAACTTCATTTTTGAGGACTTCTCTAACAAAAAAAAGCTCACACTTAACTTAATCTACTGAAAGTGATGATGTAGAAATGATCTTATTACTGATGAGGATATGGCAAAGTGGGTTTTTGCGTGTTTTGTGCTACCTGAAAACTAATAAACTTGATGACAATGAAAAAGGTTTAATAGCTTTGATACTGAATTAATCTTAGAGTGCACTCTAATACCTCCCACTACACTGGATTAACACTTAGCTAAAGCATTTTAATTGATATCTTGGCATTTGCTGTATTGATTTAATCTAAAAGGCCAACAGTACACCTGTAGAGGATGCAGCCTCTTTTTGCATGCATTCCAGTAAATGGGTCAGCACTGTCCATCTGTGCTTCTCCCTCGAAGCAGGTGTCTCCAAGCTTGCAACGTTAAAGAGCAGCAGCATTACGACTTTTTAACTGAGGGTTTTTGCTCTCGAGGAGGCAGCTTTCTAAACTCCCTCCTGTCAGATGTTTTGTCAGAATTTTAATTAAAAACGTCAAGCGTGATTTCATTGACAAGTTTTGCGGGGGTTGGCTATCGCTCAAGGATGTGCACAGTGAAAGCTGCGAACTTTACTCCCTGGGTGTTGAAAACTCCAGAGTGCTTAAGGGCATTCGTGTTGATACAGCAGTGAGAATACTGTGACTCGTTGGTGGCGCGGTCCAAGGGAAAGTGAACAATACAAAAAAATGATACTGCTCAGCGGCGAGGCTGTGCAGCTCCAAGGGGCTTTGGTAGTTGTTTGAGATGCTGAGTGCATTTTTGGAGGAAGTTAAAATATTGATTTTTGCAGCCAAGACTGAATTAACATAGATCATTAAATATTATTCAAGCATAAACTGTGCACATGATTAGGCCAACATTATCCATACCAATGGAGAAAATGAAGCTCCCCCTTTCAGAGACAACCCAAATATTTACTGAGTGCAACTCTGAATCAATGGCACATTTGACCCCACTTAATGTGCAGTTTGTCAGTGACTATCTGGATGTATATGTATGCACCTAGGATTATGCTAAAAGAGGACTACTTTGTGTCTCTTGATAACAGTTTAGGTGTAAAAATATTCACAAAGGTACCCAAGGTTTTCTAAGAAACAGTGCATGTTAATTTTTTTATACCAGCGCATACTAACAGCTATGTATATGTGTTTTTATAGTTACAGATTTAGATTCCTGAACACAGTATATAGTGAAGGTCAGCTCATAGTATCAAAAATAATATGAGCTCCCAGAATATTTTGTTCTTTCTATGTGTGAATTAACCACTTAAACCTGCTTTGTGTCTCCCAGTGCCTGAGCAGTCCCAGGCCATAACGATTTACACTGGCTGGGAGCGGCACGCCTTGGTGGGCTCTGACATCCGACTCTCCTGTTCTTTCTTCTCCTGGCGCTGGACCTCGGAGGACGTCACCTTCTCCTGGACATACAGGCCCGATGGCTCACGGGACTCCATCTCTGTAATACTCAAATTCACACACATATACACACGCTATGCAAAATGAAAGGTTGTGTGTTTATAGGTCGGCTTCTTTGAAAGGAACAAACAATTCAAGTATAGTCGCATCAAAGCTGCGCTTGATGAAACTCCAGTGCAACGTCACCGAGCGTGGCATCTATAAAGTCATTGTTTCACTGCCCACAACAGTGTTGTTTTCATCTGCAGCATGCAGCTGTGTCAGTAAAACATCTCTTGTCCAGAATCAAACAGCAGACAGCCAACGATAGCGTTTAGCTGTTGAAATAATGGAGCATTTGGCAGCTAAAGAGCCAGATGTAAATCACTAAGGCGGACTGCAGCAGGAGAGCCTTCCCTCCTTCTTTCTTGCTATTTGCATGAATGACATTCTTATGTTGTTTACTCCCACTGTTCTCACATTCACAAAGTCATGTATAAATATTTAGGAGGGAAGTACACAAGTCTGCTGCACTGACAGAAATTTAGACTTGCCAACAATGTCTATATTTTCTGCCAAAAGACTTTTTATTGTTTTCACCATCTCTGTGAAACACGGCAAGCAAAGGGAGAAAACCGATAATAGGAAGAAGGTGTGGTTTTCTTTTGGAGGCCACGCGATTTGATTTCTCTCGGGAGATGTTCTTTAATCTTCGGATGTCTGTATTTTAAATGTCTTCCAAAATTCACAAAGTGATTTGTAGAGCACTGAGGGAGCGCGGTTATCCAAAAACAAATCCATGTTTAATCCAGCAAATGCAGTACTGTGCATATCTGAAATGTCATCATACACAAGTACTCAGTTTACTCTAACATCTGCACTAACTAAAAGCAACGTTCTCTGCTAATCTCCCCACTCCTCCCGCTGCATCACCTGCCTCCTGCTCTTTAATTTCACTCTCCCTGCCCTTATCATCCTGCCATCTCTCTAATCTCTCTATCTCCCCATCCTGACTGCGCCTCCCTCTGTCCACCTCCCTTAATCTCCTCCTCCACAGCTCTACCTTCTTTGTCCCTCCCCTCCTCTCTCATTATGTCCTTCCCTCACCTCCTTCGCCTTCATCTGTCTCCCGCGGTGGCCTCACTTTGAAACTAGATTTCTCTTCTTCTTTTATTTATTTTTTTCCTCACTTATCTTCAGTCGCTCATTTCTTTCCCTGCCTGGACAGATTTACAGTTTCATATCTCTATCTGTTGTCACGCTGCATTTGTCCCTTTAAAATGTCATACTTGATTTCTGACACGTTAATCATATGAAAGGTCCTCTTCGTTTCACGTGGGACTTGGTAACAGCAACCACAGGCCTCAGGTCTTTATTTATAGATGAAACCTTAAAAGCCACATTTGACCTTGACCTTGTAAAATCCAGAGCATCACCCTGATTCTGCCACTGTGACCATTTAATGTTTAATAATCGATACTTGGTGACGGCATGTCATCATTTTAAAAGTCATGGCACTTCTCCCAGGAAGAAGAACCAGAAGTCATGACAATATGCAGACATCTAAATGCAAAGCTCTCCTTTGTTTTCGGCTTTTAAATTGCTTTACATGTAAAACTACCTTTGACAACACTGTGCAGTCAATACTGCAGTTTCAGCTGGTCCAGCAGGAGTGAGATTTACAAGCCTTCAATAAGCTGTAAGCCCTGTTTGAGACCATATACATTAACCTGTGTGTGCAGAGGACAAAAGATGTGCACAAGAAACAGATCAAAACTATTAAGAAAAAGTGCTTTGTTCCCTGTAACAACATCATGGCTAACTGCAGTACCACAGTGATTAGTGTGCATCTGCTTAATTTAATACAGTGAAACAGGTAGCTAGCTCTTGCTCTGGGAGCTGTGGTGGTGGAATAAATCAAGAATGGGCTAATTTAATCAACCTACTGTTGTATTATTGGGAAAGATAAGAACCTCTAAATAGGGCAACCAAACAAGCACAACGTCTGCATCATAAACAGTAAACTGGCTAACTCTGTCAGTTAAACTATCTATAGGTCACCGCAGTCAGTGTCAGCAGGCAGCGGTAATCACTGTAGACTTGCTGCTGCAGTAATGGCAGCACACTGAATGGACTTAATAATTAATAGGTTATAAATGCAAAACAATAGACTGCTCATATGTTTCACTGGGATTTGGTCCACTCCCTGGAATTCCCCAAACCCCCTCAGTTATCAATTATCCACCATATATTAGTTATAAATGTTGTATATGTTTTTCGTGCAGTAGTAATTGGCGTCACATTTGCTACACCCCTCAGGAGCTGCTTTTGAATATTATTTTCTGGCCCTCGTGTAAAGCTGCTTGCCAGTTTTAAAAGCTGTGCCCTATTTTTTTCTAATGCTCCATGAGTGTCCCCCTGACAGGTGCTTCATGCATCTCTATATTTTTAAAAAATGCACACAAATGGTGGCAAAATTTGTTATTGCAGGAACTCTCAGGTCTGATCTGCTGCTCTACTTACTAAACATCCAAATGCAGCATTAGTCAAAGTGACAGTGTGTTGTCTGTCCTTTCTAGATCTTCCACTACACTGGTGGTGCTGCCTACGTTGACAACAAGGGTCCCTTTAGAGACAGACTGGAGTTTGTGGGAAACCCAGGTCGCCGTGATGGATCCATCCTGCTCAAAAACCTGGAGCTCAGCGACAACGGCACCTTCACCTGTGACGCCAAGAACCCCCCTGACATAGTGGGCCGGCCTTCCAGTGTCCGACTGCTGGTGTTTGAGAAAGGTGAGACGTCCTGTGGGGGGTTTGTCTCCTAAATTAAATTCCTGCTTGCTAGATTCCCACCCGTCCTGTATGCCATATTTCAGTGATTCTTTTTTTTCCATTGAAAGTGAACTGTTCTCATTTGTTTTAATCATTTGAAACTCTGAAATTAATCTCAGTTCTCGCCGTTCATCAGAATCAAGCGACTGTCTTCAAACCAGTCGTTGCTTTGCCTCATTTAGAATTCTTTGCACCTCCCGTTAAATGAAATCAATTACAATTTTATCTCTTTCTCTATTTGCGATTGCTATCACTGCCTCCCTTTCACTTCTTCTCTCCCCCTCCTTCTCAGCTTCTCCTCCCATTTCTCTCTTCCATCTCCTACGCCATCGTCTTCCACTTTCTCCTTCAGCACCTCTCTCCATGACTCTCTCTGATCTCACCTTTATTCTACCTTATCTCTCTGTCGCTTCATCTCCTTCTCTACCTCCACTGTGCTGGTATCTTTAATCTTTCATTCAACCTTTATTTTATCTTTTGCTTTACTTTACTTTGCTGCTTTCATCTCTTATTCACTTTCCTTTTAGCTTTGTTTACCCTTTCCTCTCCTACCAATTTCCTCCCATAAATGACAGCATCGGTTCTTTTCCATCTCTTTTACAGTTTTTTTTTTGTTCGTTGCACGTTTTTTTTTCCTTATGAACACTCCTGACTTCAACCTGGCATTCGCTTTCCACTGCCACTTTTCCATCTTTGTCCTTTTTGACCTTTCCTCATCTGCTTTTTCCTCTCGTCCACTCATAGTGCCCATCCAGGCTGGCGTGATCACAGGAGCCATCATCGGGGTGGTCCTGGGCCTGCTGGTGCTCATCGTGGTCATCTACTACCTGATGAGGTTCCTGGTGGCACGCCGAGTCTTCAGCCTCAGTGTCAGGTCAGTGCCCGGCCTGTGGCCGGCGGCTCTCTGCCAGTCGGGTTTTTGCCAGGGACTGGAGCTGAAGCCGGAGCCCATCCCTGGCATGGACACCTGCGTGGCCAAGCTGGCATAGCTGCTGTGCCACGATTTGATTTGGTTAGGTGTGCGGGGTTTAAAATTGAAGTTAGTCAGCTGTAAAGACACAGATAATGATCTCTCGATTTAGATTTAATCTAAAAACAGTACTGCACAGGTCCAAGGCGAGATGATTAAAAGTAGTGAAGTGAAGGTTTCTGAGTGGATTATCTACTAGATCATGAAGATGACAGATTCATCATCTTGCTTATACCCTTCCAATCTTCCAGTCTTATGAGATCTTAACACATCTAGCACCTGGGGGCTGTGCTTGAGACAGGGCCAGTAGATTAAGTTGATGTTCTTTATGATGGCTGCCAGGCAATGCAGCCCTGTGACCACTGGAGGGAGAGATAGATTCGACATCCTGACATTGTCTTTCTTTTGTCCCCTCCAGCAAACATGGCAAGAAAAAGAAAGAGGGTTCACAGCAGAGACAGGCAAGTTTCCCCTTCTACTTATTCCACACGCCTCTCTTCCTCTCCTTCCTGCCCCCGCTCCTCTTCTTCCTCTGCCTCCTTCCAGCCCCACCACACACACACAGACACACACACAGACCGGCGCATATACACATCCAGCCGACAACACCAAAAGCAACAGATTGGTTTGCTGTCACATTCAGGCGCTAATAGTAAAATGATGTGCTTTTGGAGAGGTTACAATGGCATTCAGTGTTTGAGTATTTGGGCTCAGGAAACATGTTGTCAGAGGGAATATTCATCTCCTCTGTTGCAGTGCAGCAACACAATAGCACACATCCAACATGACAGTGCATAACGGCACAGTTTCCTAATCGCATTCCCCCGATGCCAGTCCAACCAGCTCGAGTATGCCCTCACACTCAGCCGGCTCCTCCTCTCAGCAACATATCAACAACAAAATAACATGCCATTCAAAGCCGGGCCCGCTAACACTAATAACAGTGTTCAAGCTGTTAAAATTCTTGTGTCGTCTCAGCGTTCGTGGTGCTTTAAAGCCCACACCGTCACACCTTTCTTTCTCGTGGTCCTCACCACTGCTTCAGCTCCCTCGGGGGTGGGATGGGAGGGGTCCTAACAGTATGGTGCCAGTACACAGCTACGGGGCAAAAAACAAAAAAAAGAAGGAAAAACTCAAACCAGTGACTGTGAAATGGCCGAGGCCAGGTTATGGCACTAATGCTATTGCCTTACTGAATGGGACTATGATTTGCTCGCAGTGGGGAAATGGACGGGAGCTGCTGATTTTGCTCACTGGGAGTCAAATGAAAATCACGGGGCCTATTATGGTCTGGGCTGTTATCAGTGGTTTTACGCTGCTGCACGCCAAGGATTTGGCGTATTTTTTTCCCCCTTCTGTTCCTCATGGGGTGTGATAGCCTCAAGAGGTGGATTAATCAGACATTTTGGTGGCTTGTATTCTTTTGTGCATACACGGCACCAGGGCAAGTTCTGTTTGATTACTCTGTGGTAATGTGGGGGCTGGAGGGTTGTAATCGACTGTATGCTTTGCATGCTGATAATAAAAAAAAAAGAAAAAAAATAGAGAGACAGAAGTCAAAGGATTTGAGTTCAAGGCGTTTTCAACAATCAAGACTCGGCTTTGAAACGAGAGACGTGTAAAGATATCCGCGGCAGGAGATCAAAGGTGTTATTGTAACAGCAAGTCATTTAGCCACAGGTAGAAGCAAACTGTAAAGCGGTGGCGGGCTCCGGAGTGCGCCATGTTGCCCCTGTAGCGTAAACCTAGAGGGCGACACCGGCAAGGACCGAGACTTCCTCCTACCTTAAACAAGTGCACTCATTCTCATCTCCCCGGAGCCCCGCTTCCTCCTTCTGTCTTCTTCTTTCCTTTCTACTGTCATATGATTGTCAGGTTATTCTTGAGCTGCAGTCAGTTGCTCTCAAGTGCCTGCGGCGGATGACAGTGCATATATGAATAAATAACTCGCCGCCAAAAGGACACTGAAATATTTGACAACGTTGTCATTTGCAGTTACTCTCCTGCAAGTCTCTGCTTGGAAGAAAAATATACAGCGAAAACAGCTTTTCCATCTGAGCTCACTCTCCAGTGTGTTTTAGCTTATTTATTTATTTTGCTCCTCTGAGCTGGTTCTGGTCTTCTAGCTGCACCACACACAGAGAGGACTCGTGGGATTTTACAGTGCGTTCATAAGTGGCTGTTTGATCAAATAGCCCTTATTAGGAGGCTCTGCTGACATGACACAATTTTGCATCAGCATCGCCGTCTTCGTCGCTCTTCTGTTTGCTAGGCTTGCACTACAAATCTCAAAAAAGGCTTTTGGGCAGGGAAGTGAACGACGGGGTGAGCGAGACAGAGAGACAAAGGAACCCTGTGGTGCCCGCTACTCCCCATTAGGTGGAGTTGTGGAAGAGGACTTTACCCTGCAGCCACACACATAAGAAAGCTCACAGGATTGAACACACATACACACACACTGTACTGGAATGATAATTGAGTGCACTCAGTATCGATCTGAGCACAGACACACACACACACACACACACACACAGACACACAACCCACCCATTCTTCTCCACTCCCCAATTGCCTCACTTCACTCCACTCCCTCCCTCGCACACTCTCTCTCTCATTCAGATTCCTTTTATCCGGTCCCCTGTCTCCCACTCTTCAGTCGCATCTTCCTCTTCTCTCCATGCCTTTGACTACCTTGCTGACCATGAGAAGCATCTATCTGTAACTCCTTCTTTGCTCTTTCATTTTTTTTAACTCCCTCTCTCTCTCTTTCTCTCTGCCGATTGCCTCCTCACCCTCCTCTCCACGGCCCGCCGCCCCCTTCCTCTCTCCCGTTCCAGTTTCTCTCCTCTCCCTCCTCAGGTATTCTGGGTTCTGATCAGCTTTGGTTCCAGACAGAAAAACACTACCTCTCGCTCTTCATCTACCTCTCAATCTCCCTCCTCACCTGTCACCTTCTCTTTTTAGTATGCAGCACGGGACGCAGCCACTTACCTACCTATCTACCTCCCCGCCAGTCCCTCCTATTTTGCCACTGTACCCACATTTCCTTTGAAGTGTGTGCAGCCCCTGTAACGAGGGTGGTACTGCGTTCTGCATAAGCAGGCTGGAGTGTGTTTACGAAGCAAGCCCGTCGTTAGCGTGGGAGCTATGGAAAACACTGCAGTGCAAAACTCGAGCCTATCGTGGGATGCATAATGGTAAACAATACAGTGATGTATGAGAGAATGTAAGCATGATCGAAGATAATGACACCGGACGGCCCTTGCAGCTTCCCTGTCGAGTTGGTTGCACTGTGTGTCTCAACTGCCGTCTGTGTGTGCAGCTTCTGCAGAGTGCGTAATTAAAGAAGATAAATTTTCTAATGCAATCAGCGGGGTATTATTACTGGGAGCTTCAGTGGGTAGAAACCGCCTCTAGTGTGCTTTCCACTGTTGACTAACCTCACGTATTAGAGGAGAAGTATTTCAGTCTCAAAGCCTCATATCCGGCACGCTTCCCTCTTCACTCTGTTCTCTGTAACACGACAACACTGTGCTGACCCGGGGTTCAAAAGGAATGGCATTATAAAAACCATTACATACGAGCAAAGTTTTATTAGGCTCCATCAAAGCATTATCATGCGCTTGTGATAGTTTTCAATAGGTTAACTCAGGGGTTAATGCACTGGAATACAGTTATTGTAAAGTTAAGTGTTGCCTTGACCTTATCTCCACTTGGTCAAGTCTTTCCTCCTGGATTTGTTGTGCTCAAATGAAGCAACACTTTACTTCATTTTCCCTCTCTCCTCCTCCTGCGTTTATAGATTTCTTATAGGAGATTTTTTTTTTTTTTTTAGAAAACACAAACGATAAACAGAAGGACTGCCAGTAAAACTGCAAAGTTACATAAGCAGAAGCTAAATAAAGAGTTTGGCTCGTTCAGGTTTAGGGTTAGAGTGTGTTTTAGCCACAGGTTAAACAAGCGTGCTCTCTACAAACTAGAGCATGTTACTTTTAAAAATTAAGTGAAGTGTACCTAGCTCTCAGTTCTTCTGTTGTGATGCATAATGTTAACTTAACCTTAACCCAAACCATCAAAGGGTAACCGGAGGCCTGGAGGATGTTAAGAGATTACGCAGGTCTGTCCCTGACCACAGCTACAGCAAAACAGTGTTGAAGATTTATAACAACTATTCCCCTGCACACTTTAGTTATTATTTATTCAGTAGCTCAGTTAGATACTTCAGAAATATTTAATTTTCTGTTGCCACTCTGACCCTGGAACTGCCCTTTTTAAATGTGATGGGATGCTGTGCCTCAAAGTGCAGCTACCCTGGAAATGATTTAATTTTTCTGTTCTTGGTGTTACTGTAAAAGTCTAAAACATGTACCAGACATCTAGTATTTATTGGTTGAATGAAACATGTCTGGGATAAAAACATGTTTCATATTTAACAGGCTAACCCCCCAAGAGACGCATTTCTTTTCAAGAGAGTCGTGCAAACATATTGGATTTTCACCAATTATGTATTTGAACAACAAGCGAAACACATAAAAACGGGAGAAGAAAAATGACAACAGTATAATTATTTATAAGTCACAAAGTCAGACTTAAAAGCAAAATTATCTTGATTTTAATCATGAAAAATCTTTCTTTTAAAAATAATTTAAAAGAGTTTAATGCGTGGCGTTTAACTGTCCTGGCTCCATCTGCAACAGCACTTTCAACAGTGTTTAAACGGCTTCCTCGCATTGAGCTAAAGGTCTTCACTCCGTAGTGAACTCCAGTCAGAGGAATAATGTTCAGCACTGAAATGTAACCTAGATGAAAACGCTTTCCCACTAAATTTGAGACATTTGTAAACATTTTCTTTGAAGGATGCAGCGGTGGCTCAGAAGGAATAGCAGGTCGTCCACTAATGAGAAGGTCGGTGGTTTTATCACCGGCGCCTTCAGTCGGCATGCAAAAGCGTCCTTGGGCGAGATATTTCGAAACCCTGAAACTGCACCTGATGTGTCATTTGTGTGTGTTTGATAAGTGAAAGTAAAAGTGCTGTATGTATAGTATAAAAAGCACTGCGTGAATGTGTGGGAGTGAATGGGTGAATGTGGCTGGTAGAGTAAAGTGCTTTGAGTATTTGATAAGATAGGAAACTATTTTTGACCGAGACAAGGACGGCAAAGAGTTAATTCATACAAACCAAGGCCAAATTCAAAGACACTGGATATGTAAATAATTCAAGGGAAATATTTGCTCAATAGCCAATCAAAATCTAGTCTGCGTGTGTGTGTACGTTTGTCTGTTTGTTAATCATCAATTGTCACTCAGTTGTCACAGGTGTATGGAGCCTACCTGCCACTGGGTCCCATCCTAACGCATGGTTACCTGTTTTGTCACCCCCTTACAGCTCTGGACACCGCCCCCCCTCACTTGCTACCCCCTCCCCTAAAAGGACTCTCTCTCTACCTCCTCACCCTCCTCCTCCTCTTCCACCTAAATGTGTTTTTCTCTCTCCTCTTCACATTTCCACCCATCCTGCTAACCCCATATTTCATCTTCTCACCTCTAACACACCTGTGTCACCCCCCCACCCCCTTCTTTTCTCTCTTCTTCCTCACGCTCCTTTCCTCCTGAAGTGACTCTCCTCCCCTGTTCTCCCCCCAATTCCCCTCTCCCTCCTCCCCCCACAGGGCCCTGTGCCTCCCGCCGACCCCTCCAAGGTGAAGGCGGCCACCTCGGAAAAGAAGAAGCAGGAGTCACGCAAGGATAAGAAATAGGATACGGGGAGGGGCTGGGGCGGGTTCGCTGACCGGCTGCTCCAGCCCGTACGCCAGGCGGTGGGGAAGGCCCAGCCCAAGCAGCAGCAGCAGCAGCGAACCATAGTCAGAAAAACAGAGAGGGTGGGGGGAGGAGGTGGAGAGGAGGGCTCGGGTCGGGTACTGATGACCATCGAGCTGGAGCTGACTCGCAGAAATGGTGAGGAGGGCCCCAGCGGTGAAGGAGGGACAGGGAGGTCCGAACCGCTTGGCTTCCTCTCCAGGCTCGCCAATCAGCTCACCTTCAAATAATAGACCACGAGGGAGGGAGGTGGGGGTGGGGTGGGGACCCATCGAAGATAAGAGAGTGGGAAGTCTATTGAGAAACCACAAACCTGCTTTCAACCCACAACGCTAACCTGAGTCCCTGAATAAATGAGTCAAATCATAACTGCTCCTGTCACAGGCTGATGATTATAAACGCAGCTATACTGGCTGAGATCTTAGATGTCGTGATAATCTCTTACACCAGCCAGCACCCCGAGTGCTTTTGTCAGGTCATAAGATATGCCATTTGAAGCGAGACCCTAAGACGGCTTGGTTTGATAACAAAATCTAAAAAGCTGCTCCCTGGGTTTTGCCTTTCTGGTTCCTTTCATTGTGATCCTATCCACCGAAGAAAAAAAAAAAGAGCTTTCTCCAAGTGCGTCCGATACGCATCACGAAGCCCTGGCTGAGGGGACAAGCCAATTTGCTTTTTTCAGAGGCGACATGTCAAACTCCAACTTTCTCACCTCACACTGATCTTCTTTCTCTTCCCCTCTCCTATTCCATTTCTTCCTCCTTTCACTGTGAATTTCCTGACTTTCTTGTTAATTCAAATTACAGAAGTGATTTATATGCTAACTGCTCTATCCTGTTTCTCTCTCTCTCTCTCTCTCTCTCTCACCTCCCTTCCCTCTTTTCTTCCTCCTGTAGATAAAGGTCTGACTTCTCCATGACTGCCTCCACTCCTCTAGTCTGCTCCCTCCTTTTCCGCCCAGCCTGATGCAACCCCCATTATTTTCCATTATCTCTACTCTTTCAAGACAGCACTGGCTGTAAGAATAGTCCTACTATATCAGCGGCAATGGTGTCAAATAATTTTCACAATGCCTTGCCGGAGATCCTGTATGCGCTCATTGGGCAAACTGTAAAACTGTTTAGGGCCTAACTATGTACATAACTTCCTTAAGAGGAACCTGAAAGATATCCCCTCGTGTTAAGAGTCCCCTGAATCTCCCCGCTTAATGTTTACAACTCAATCACACGCGCACTCACACACACAGACACACACACACACACTAAGCAGAGCTGCGAGTGCACTCTGGACTTTAGACAGAGAAAAAGCGAGACAGAGAGGGACAGGAGAGTGATAGTGGGAGCGAAATATGATTCCTGCTCTCAGCCGGCGCAGATAGAGGTTCAAGCCCTCGAGCTCGGGGTGATTCAATCCTCTCACATTTGAGCTAATGGAGGTTGTCGCTGTGTCCCTGCCCTGGCTAAAGGGGGCTATTTCTGGTCCTATATGAGCGTACGGGCTTACTGTAACAGCTGCACATTTTTCAGACGACAGGAGATTGGGGGAAGGGGGTGGAAGAGAGAGGCGAGCAGAGCAGGTGGTGGTGGTGGGGGCCCTGCTGTGCTGTTTGCGCTAAGTGCATGAGGCGGTTTGCTGTTGACTCGACGGCCAGGGACTGACAACCTGGAATGACGTCACGGCCCCCGAGGCTGGCGAACGCTCTCACGAGTCTGACAAAAGAGCTTACCAGGAAGAGGTGCAGCTTCAGAGTTATTTTAGGTCCAGTTAATCCGCTTGCACGTTTCTCCTCGCCAACCCAGGGCTAATTATTTTAGCGTGTGCTGGTAACAAGATATCTCTCTCTACATCTCCCTCCCTGCCTCCTCTGCGGTCTCCTCTCCTCTGTTATTCGCTCTTCATCTCAGCCCCCATCTTGAGAATCATCTCCTTTCTCTAAACTCCCTGTTTCGTTCTTGCCGTCCTTAACGTCTTTGACTTCCTTTATCTCTTCCTCTTCCTGCCGGTTAGTGAGTCTGCACTGCATTATTCCCCCACAGAAAAGGCCTATACACAATCCACTCCACTCTTTAAGCCTCTCCTTATCTGACTGCCAGGCCTACAGCTCAATGCTCTGCTCCTCTCTCTTCTGTCCTTCCTCCTCTTCCTTCTTCTCTTTTCTCAACTCGGTGATGGACATCTCTCTCTCTCTCCCCTCTCTTCGTGTTCACCAGTGATCGACCAACGCCCTCTCGTTTGCCCTTCAAGCGCCACCTCCCCAAGGGGCACGTCCCTTTGCCAGCCCTTCTTCTGTGGCCCTTAATGTCTTTTTTTTCTGCTGGTTCGAAAGCCAAAAGGTTCTCCTCTGCCCACTACTTCCAGAGGAAGGAAACGGATGGGCACAAATCCGCCTTTAGTCCTCACTGAAGACGCCAAACAAAAACTTATAATCTAGCTAGCTCTCTTCCGGTCGCCATTGCGTGTTTTATGTATATGTGTGTCTTGTTAAAAGTGTTAAAAATGAGATTACATGTGAAGTTTAAAAAACAAAACAAAAGCAGTATGTCACCCCAAGTAAAGCAAATGTTTCTGAGGCATTTTTACATGTGTGCAAGAAAACACATGGAGAACATGTTTATGGAGGCAGGGAAGAAATGTAATGTAACTCTTTGGAATATGTCATATTTCTGACCTTGTGTGTTATGGAAGGTACTGTGTGGCTGTCTCTATGGTATGTTTTATTCAAAGGTGAAGGGAAATCAAGGTTGTTGTGCGGAGTCAGAGAGAAGATGAAGGGTGGATAAGGGTTTGGTTAGCCTTAGATGCAGCGCGATGTGGCTGGGAAGGAAAAAAAAAGATGGGGGGAGAAGGTGCTTGCTGTGGGAGAAATCTTTAGAGGAAGAGACTTATCTGGTGTGTTAAGCCCAGCCAAAAATCCATATGTATCACTACAGATAGAGCCTCCTCTTCCCCCAGAGCTTTCTTTTAAAGGTGCTCCTTCCCCAACCCTGAGCCAAAGATGGACTGCGATTGGTGAGCTTAATATGCAGGGTGGAAAGCGTAGACTTGAATGTTTCTTTAAAATTCATAACAGGAATGGAGGTGCTAAAATCCACATCGATATAACTGGTTTCACTAGTCGCTGTTTAACTATCCAGTCAAATGGATTAGTTAGAATGTTTTCTTCTTTTTTCAGCAAAGCCACACAGACACCTGACGTAAGACGAACAGCATTAAAACTGCCTTTTAAACACACGTTTTGTATGTATTTTGAACCGTGTTAGTCGTAGTTGCAGAATAACATTCCTTCATTTGAAATGACTGGAGCTTCTTACATTTTTTTACATTTATTTTAATGCTTGTCATCATTTTCGAACCACTAACGACTTTTGGTGACTGTAATATGTTGTAAAGAGGACGTAAATAAAAATAAAATCCCCACGTCGCCAGCTGTTGTCAACAGAAGACAAAAGTAAACCCAGCTGAAAGTGCCTGCCGTGTCTTTCTTTCTGTGCCGAGTGCTAAGCTTTCTGTAAATTTGTCACGTACGTCTCTGCCAAGACTCACTTTTATGAACTTTTCAAAAGACGAAGGTCCTTCCAAAATGATATAGTTACCATTTGAAATATTTGAATATGCTTATTGCTGGCAAGAGAAGTAAAACTCATTATAGAACAGCACTAACCTTATTAGTTATCTGAAAGCTTTTTGCATTTTCAAAAAGACCATTTTAGAGGATGTAATCTGGCGGTTTTAAATGCTGCACAGTGATCACCAGGTGGTTTTCTTGTAAGTACAAAAGGAATTCAGTTTTGAAATTAAACTTTTAAGCTTTCCTGCATGATGGTGGCAGGTGAGCGCTAAAATGGGTTCTCCTCATCATGCCCTTTGCAATCCTACAATCAAAAAGCAATAATGATGAACAGGAAATAAATGCCTAGCAACCATTTACCACCCTTTCACGAAATGGCAAAATAACATACAATTTTTTAGGGGATTTTTTTTCCTAAATTAACATGCTAGTGGGATTTAGTGAGCATAACCTTTTCAAAAATACTATGCCTCATTATTCACATCACAGTCTTTAACAGATGTGCGCAGACTTGCCCGGAGACAGTGTATGACTGACTGGCCAATGGGAGAACACGGAATGCTGCAAATGTAGGTTTATTTTGGATTATTCAAACAACCATAATTAAATGTGTGAAAAATTCAATTTAAAGCTAATGCAGATGAAATTTTTGTATTATTTTGTGACATTGTGGAACAGATGCTTATATGCTGTGCTTCCCAAAGTTAAACTGGATGGATGATAATGCCCAGTATAAGCCAGACTTTAGCCAGAAATTAGTTGTGGAGTAATAAAGCCAGATTGCTTGCCTGAGCAACCCAAAGTTTCCAGACAACTGAGTTCAACTTCAGGGATGGCTGAGGTTGCTCATACACTCTGATATATTTTGTTGTTACACCTGTTATGAACTGTAGTGAGGATTTTAGAATTACTGCAGAGCATGTTGTGGCTTCAAACACTTTCTCGGGATTGGTGGGACAAAAGTAAAACAAAAAGACAAAAACAAAATTTGACTATTCATGGACTTGCACAAAGTTGCAAGTTTCTTTTGGTTTGGCAAAAATGTAGAGGATGCAACTATGACCTGTAAAAACTGGGTCATGTATTCACCAGCTAAAGCTGCCTATTTAGAATTGACAAACAACTATGTTGTAAAATATAAAAAGTATATATTATTACACTAAACCTTTTCTTGGATAAACACATCAGAAGCTGAAAAAAGTTATCTGTAACTTTTACAAAGTATTAACAATAAAAGAGCAACATCAGATTTTATTTAAATGATTTAAAGTTGACACAATAGCATCAGCACACTCCTGCCTGTTGATATCCCCTTTACCAACAAATAAATCAATAAATAAATAAGAATTAAGTCACTCATCAATCAAAACATACAGATTGCCTAAATATATAAGTAGAAGGTTGACAAGCAAATATGGAGTTAATACATGGTAGCTTAGTGTAGTGCTAAAAATGTCCTTTTTAGAATGACTAAACAACAACAACACATCCAAAATGACTTTACCCGTTGGTTTGTGGACTTTCTAGATAGTGTTTCAAAATTTTGACTTAATAATTCAAAATTTTAAGTTAGGTTTGTTGAAACTTAAAGGCGGTCATTCATTGAGTTGAAATTTTGAGACAATAACCCCTGAGTTTTGATATAATAACACAGAGGGAGGATGGCTAAGGTGTCTGCTAACTTGGTTAGCAAGGCACCTTCACAGATAACTGCTAATTGCAGTACAGTAGTGCTAAATTGCTAATAATACTCAAATTTTACTTACCAGAACTGAGCATCAGAGTTATTATTTAATCTTGTGGTACAATAAACATTGCAATAAGTCCATTATTTGGGAGCTAACTGCATGATAAATGCTCCAAACAAACATGATTAAGGATTAGTAGTAGTTAAGCATCTTCAGCTAATGTGATGCAGGTTTGCGCCTAGTCAGAACCCACCTGTCATTCAAGGTAGTAGCAGCATTTCTATGCCCTTCAAATTGAGAAATTTAGGCTTGATCAGATTTAAATTAGTTATTAAAAAATTTCCCCACATAGCCGTGAACAAGGAAATTGATCAAAGCCCCTTTTTTGTACCAGGCTGTAAATATGCATCTGCTTATTTACACAGGAGTCTACTGGGATTAACTCCCTTGCCAAGTAAAAAGACTAAGTATGCACTGAAGGCATTATCTGCTTACACTCATGTATACCATTTTTCTACCACATTTATCAGGTGCTTGCCACAAATGAAGCAATGCTTGTTAATTCAACTTTATATTTCGAATGAATCAAAGTATCTGTGCCTGTTTATAGCTCTCTTTTATATTTCTTGTAATTAAGTCCAGTGTGAAATTTCATTTTTGCACATATTTATTTATAACTGTTTTTTTCTGAATTGGTGACATTTAGTACAAAGATTTAGGTCATCATCAGTGAAATATACAAACTCCAAGTTAGATTTAAAGATACTTTTTCACTTAGGTTACTCATTTAGGCTTATGCCTTAGACACTTTAATAAGAAGCTTTATCTACACAGAGTTTTATGCTGAACTTCAAACAACCATGCTAACATACCATTAAAAATAAAACACCTTTACTGCAGAGAAACTCATTATACAGGCGCTTATACCTAAAGTACAAAGTTCATACAGGATTAGATGCAATGCAATGTAAGCAGACACCAAGCATAGAATCTGCTCTAAAATCAATTGGCAAAAAGTGATAAGACATTTGGTGCACATTAGATACAAGATCATCTGCAGCATCTGTTGTGTGGGCGCAGTGGTCATGACCCACCTTATGTAGTAAATAACTCGGACTTTAAGCTAATTTAAGTGTTGTGTTGGCAGTGAGTCACATTGATTTCATGCACAGGACAAATGAAGAAATAATTTCAGCGCTATACAATAACACAGCAGTTTCTCACTATCATTACTGTTCACAAAACAGCTGGACACTGTGCTTGCCTTTGCATGATAATGAGTCTTAATGAGAATTCTTAAGGGTCACTAACGGTCCCTCATTATGATGTTTGTTAGAAATGCTGCATGTTATGTTGCTACCAAGGTTTCACTTGTAGTGTTGACACGAGTGATTGAAGAGCCATTGTTCTCTAAGAGGCCTTGTGTGTTGTGACAGGAGGCAGTGACGTATTAAGCAGGTGCAGGTACTTGCTGTGTGTGTGTGTGGGACCATTTGCTCACGGTAGGGTTGGTGGGTGTGAATATGGAGAAGCCCTGGGAAAGGAGTGGAGTAATGGGGAGGGCCAGAGGAGCGGGGTATATGGGTCAGGTTACCCTGACAGGAGTTTTTGGTGGTGGGGGTGCCAGGCCCAAAAAAGCCACCAGTGTCTTCCACACGTGGGAGGAGAGTCTCAACTGTGGCCGGGGTTCCTAAGTGCTGTCCTTCACATTATAACCCGCCGACGTCTGGACGTCCAACATGGGCAAAGGGGTGAGTTCTCTTGATTTCTGAAGCGTTTCTTTCTAATATCAGCAAATGAATGAATGAACATCGCTCATTACTTACTGTAATATATGTACAATGACAGCATATGGTGTGGACATGCATCACAGACTTTCCTAAATGCGTCTTCAGCACTTGATGTCTCTAAGTGTCAGAATGATGCCTTTTGAAAAAACAAACAAACAAAAAAAGACAGTAACATCTCAGGATAATGGCTTTCCTCCTCAATAAGTTTTGTTCTCGGCTTGCTGTTTATTTGGGTAATTACGTAATTTTGCTTTTATTCTCTCCATCAGGCCCATTCCATTTAGCTTTATGGGAGGACAGCCTGGTAATCTTCCTCACACACAGTGGTGGGAAATTGCTATGCCAGACACATTTCAGGCACTCCGCCGGCTCTGTGCTCCCTGTTTGGCTCTTTCTGATTACTTTTTCACTGTGTCACTTGCTCACACTCTCCTCTCATTCACGCTGTATATCCCTCCTTCACTGACATGCACACGTGCCGCCAGGAGGAGACTGACAGCGGCAGATGATTTCCATGATGCACAATTCTTCCAACTGTTCGTGACACACACACTCTCGCTCGCGCTCACAAATGAGGAACTTGCAGTATTAGAAAAAGATATTTTCTCGTCCATATTCGGTGAATGGTTTGCCAACAGTGTCAGGAGATTGAAATAAACCAGAAAACACAAAGTCCATTGTGTTCACATTGATGCTTGCATTCTGTCGCTATGAATGTAAATGGCTGGGCACAATGTGCCTACCAAGCAAGTGACTTTTCCCACTTATTTTAGGTTTACGATGATACCCTAATGTATAGTTATTGCACTCTTTTCCCCTAGTGTGGCGCCGAGAATGGAGGGAAGAGGAATAAGAAGGGAAAGAACTTGGATGAGCTGAAGAAGGAGGTGGCCTTGGTAAGAAAAACAAGCTGTCACTGCTCCATCTCATACTCATTCGGCACAGTGATTGATTCCAATGCCGCTGCTACCAAATGATCCCCAAATAGTGTTACTCCAAAGACACCAGGTTATTTAACAAGGCTATAAATGAAAACAGTGACCCATAAACAAAATGGCAATCCAACATGTTTAGTGCAGTCAATTGCAGACTAGTTGTGAGCCAGTCTGTCCTCTCCTATCTGCTCAGCCACCCTCTGGCTGCTCCTCTTTGTACTCGGAAAGATACTGAATAATTTGTGGGCCACCAGCAGTGTAGTGCAGAGTTTCGTCTTGTGCAGAGCTGTAGCTCTTTGAGGTGCTGTCAGAATGCAGCCAAGCAATGTCCATGAAAAGTGGGCTAAGTTTTGCCTTTTGCTACTTTATCTCTGATAAAGTCGCTCTTGTCAGTTATCAGATTGGCTTGTGACTGATTAAAGAAAAGAATCCTTTTGATACTGTCAACACTTAGGAGAAGTTTTGTGATGAAGTGTTTAATTTTGCTTTGATCTGTCTGGCTCATATACTTCTTTAGTTACTGATTTCCTGCATTTTTTCCCCACAGAAATCATTTTCACTACCACCAGACAATAGCTAATCAATACTAGGTTTAGGTGCTTATAAATAAAACAAACTATCTAACTGTTTACTTAATTGTGGCCAAATTACTTGCAGCCTGTTGGTGAGGAAAAATATGGATTTTTCCCTGTCTTACTAAGAAATTCACCCTTCATCCTGTGTGACTGACACAATCCTGACAGCTGATGGCTGAAGTTTTTGTTGCTACACTGCCAAACTCCATTTCACCCACAGTGGAAATGTCTTGGGATTGGGCCAGTAGCAGAAATATGCCACCAAACAAGAAAATTGAGTGTTTCAGGATGGGTTTCTTCTGTTTGCAGCAGGAAACAATCAGTTTTTATTGGCTTACACACTCAAGACACAATAGAGTTTACTCATCTGTCTGTCTGTCTATCTATCTATCTATCTATCTATCTATCTATCTATCTATCTATCTATCTATCTATCTATCTATCTATCTATCTATCTATCTATCTATCTATCTATCTATCTATCTATCTATCTATCTGTCTGTCTGTCTGTCTGTCTGTGATGGATCCTTGTTAGATACAAACAATAAACTCTTTTATTAGTGAAAGACAGTGCTGTAGTGCATCTGTGCTTTGTGCTTGTGATTCTTGAGGCTTCAATATCAAAGAAACATTTCATTTTTGCAGGATGACCACAAAATAGATCTGGATGATTTGGGGAAACGATATGCAGTGGACGTCAGACTGGTAATGTCAGCTACACACAAACTCTCTTAAGTACACATGTACACTTGCACACAAGCACATAAGAAAGAGCTGCTGTAATATCCCGTAGAGAGATGCAATCTCCTGTTGCCCGGACTGAAGAGCAACATCCAAATGGAGACCAAGCATTACTTTGGTCAGCATAGACTCTCCCCAGTGTCACCTCTTCATCTTTAATCCTTTGCACACTCAAAGAAAATTGCACACTTTATAACAAAAACAAATTGCAGATAAACCACATCTTTTTTTGCTTTCACCAGATCTGCTGCTGATTTTAAATGTAACATTCCAGGTGAGGTCAATGAGATTTTATCTTTTTATCTTCTTTTTTTAAGATTAGCATGGAAAAAATCAAAGCTCTAGACTATGGGAAATAGTGCAAGATGTAAAAATGTCAAACATTTGTCAGGCTCCAAAGACAGTCAATTAATCAGATGTGTGATTATCTGTTCTAATGAATTCATAGCACTTTGGATATTTACATGGGATTTCGTTAAATGAGATATTGGAAAAAAAGAAATTTAGAGGAAAATGTTCAATAGGTACATCCAACAGAGCATCTTAGATGAGCATCTTTTCTATGCTTGTGATGTTAAATAGGCCAGACGGGGACACTTGATGTTCTGCAACTACAGCTGTAATATTGCTTTTTAAGCCAAGGTGAAAACTGGGCCATTGTGTTGTAATAAGATTGCCTGTGACAGCAGAAAGACATTTATTCCTAAAAATTGCTCTCCCCCAGGGCCTGACCAATGCCAGAGCTGTAGAGAATCTTGCCAGGGATGGTCCGAACACTCTGACTCCTCCCCCAACCACGCCGGAGTGGGTCAAATTCTGCCGCCAGCTCTTCGGCGGCTTCTCCATTCTGCTGTGGATTGGGGCCATCCTTTGCTTCCTGGCCTACAGTATTCAGGTGGCCACAGAGGAGGAGCCGCCCAATGACAATGTGAGAAACTGCTTGTAAAACCTGCACACATATGGACCTAACATATTAATCACACGCTCAGAGTAAGACTTGCAGAAAAGCAAAGGCAGCTGCAGTTATAAAATACATTATA
Source organism: Pelmatolapia mariae (assembly GCF_036321145.2). Lineage (NCBI taxonomy): Eukaryota > Metazoa > Chordata > Actinopteri > Cichliformes > Cichlidae > Pelmatolapia > Pelmatolapia mariae. The sequence continues at coordinate 27,194,067 of NC_086243.1, read as the reverse complement.
TATACTGATATAGGGTGTCAACTCAAACACCTGTATACAGCTCCTTCAGATATATACACAGAGCTGGAAATGCACATGTCCATGCATAAGAAAGCATCATTTTAACATATTGTTCAGACAGATGTACTCTGTTTATGTGGAGCACTTATCTAATTCTAATTTTTTATGAAATTTAAAGTATCCTCCAGCTCTAGCAAAATTTTACTAACTTTATGGATTGTCCTGCCTTTTCTATCTTTGGTGGGACTCAACATCATTTCCCATAAGCATAAGTTACAGAGTTTTATCAACAATCACATATAAATCAAATCAGTGTTTGCAGGGGTGTGTATAAAAGGGGTGAGAACATTGACAAAATTCATCTGATTACATCACACATCCTTTTGACCATTCTGTTAGACCCCCTCAAAACTCCAGTGGGGATAAAAATTTAAATATGAAATTACTGCAAAGAAGATTACAGTTATGCGAAAAACTAAAGTTTCAGTAGGGATTAAGAGGGTGAGTAGCTGTCCTGTGATGCCAATCAGATACACTTGATTATTGATGAGCAGTAAATGTGACCACCTCCATAAAAACAGATGTTTTAGCAGTTTGCTGGTCTGAGGTAGGCGTGTGTTAACACAATGCCACAGTTTTCCCAGGGGTGGATGTCCCAGCAAATTCACCCAAATTTCAGACTGTGAAATGCTAAGGGAAAGTCCAAGAGCTTCATTGCGACTCTGCAGCTCTCAGTTAGCATGTTAAATGTCAAAATTCAGGACAGTACCATTAGAAAAACACTGAACACCTATATGTTCATATGGCTTGTTTGAAAGGGTTGCCAGGTGCCTTTTTTCTCTAAAACTAACATGACAGCACAGCTTAGCTTAGCTTTGCAAAGTTGCATTTAAACAACCCACAAGACTTCTGGAATAATGTCCTTTGGACTGACAAAACCAAATGACCATAAGGCACAGCACCACATTTGGAAAAAAGCAGCACAGTGCAGGACTGGTTATGTTTATGTGGTCGTTTTGCAGCCAAAAGAATGATAAGGTTATACAGATAACTGTTAGTTGAAGTTACTGCTGCTACAGGTGGTTCTACAAGCCACTGAGTCAGGGGGTGTACTTTTAGGTTTTCAGAGGAGTCCTGTGAAAATGTTATTTTTCACATGACTGTTCGTATAAATACAGAATTGTTATTAAAGACATGCCTCACACCTTTCAGCTGCTTTGAATCAAATCTTAAACCAAAGGCCAGAGAGTAAAGAGATTTCAAAGGACAAGCTTTTCCTCTGCTTATAGTGGTATTTATCTATCTAGATGGTTTGGGTGTTACTGGCTGTAGAGATGTCTGCCTTCAGTTGAGTATAATGGACGGAGATGCCATTTACCTTGCAGTTCACAAAATGAAGAAAAAATCCAAATTAAAAAGTATCACATCACAAATCACGTCGTGATTTGTGATGTGATACTTATTGTTAGTCCAACTAAGGTGGATTTTTCTTTGGCTTTCTTTTTCTCCTGGTTATATTTTCTTAACATGACCTTTACTCAGCAGAGGTTTTTGTCTTGAGATCTTAATCTCCTTTCTGAGTTTCCCATAACAACCCAACTGGTCACAGGGACCAATACAGAGACAGCATACGTGAAAACCAACAGAATAAAGAAAGAAAACTGAAAAGGAACAGGGGGAAAACTCAACTTCTAAAGTGTAACATGAATCCAAAAATACTTTTTAGAAACAGCAGGCTTAGGTCCCCATAAGTACAGAAGATCGGTTACACCGTGACATAGAGTCCTTGCCTTCTTCCAAGTGTGGCACAAAAACAACCACTGACACTGGCATTAGTCCTAGCAGTCGCACGAATAAATACCCAGACCAACCACTGAGCAAACAGAGCCAAGCACCACCCATGCTGCACATTATGGCTCTCACTCATTATGCAATCATCATCATCATACTTCAGACTCCAGTCAGCATTAGGCTCTTGCATAATATACAGTAACGTACAGTAGAAAGACACGTGCACGTGCACATTAATCCCCCAGCAGTTTAATCTCTCCATTTAGCGCTGAGCATGTACAGCTGGATGCTCCGGTAAGCTACTTCAAAGCCCTGACAGCCTGCAGCTTCGGCACTTTGAGCCTTTGCAAAGTGTACTGGCAGCTATTACAGAAGAAATTCCACCTTAAGTGTACTCCACATATGGTTGTTGTCAGATGAAAAGTTAATTTTACATTACTTTGATGCATTTAATTGACCTGAAGAATTGCATTTAATTTGAGAAAATGTTCCAGCAGTCTTCTGAAAGTGCAGCTAAAATAACGCAATATATTTCTTGGTGTTAAAATTCACATTTGGGAAAGAACCTGTTGATTTAAATGTCACCTGCCTTGACAGCTGTTGTTTCTATAATTTCCATGCAGCTGGTGAACAGAAATATTTCTTTCTGAAGTGAGAGGAGGTAAAAGAGCTGTACTAAAATCTGCAAAAACTCACATGGAGACAAAATCAGGACCTGCAAACTGAACACTGAAATTGAGAAAAAATGTTCTAAGTACTGACAAGTGATTTTTCAGCGGATACAGATATGTTTCCTGGTTCAGAAGATTTTGCACAGAGTTAGTGTTTTTAAATAAAGAAAGAAAAAATAACCCACTGAAGTGTAAAAGAGCAAAACATTCTGTTGTTGCTGTCAAATGAAAGCTACACCTTCCAAAAAGGAAACTTTTCAGGATTTTGTAATTTTTCTTTCCAGGAGTCCAAGACATACAGTACACCAGCTGGCAGATGCTTTCATCCAAAGTGCCTGGCTGTCTTGTTTGCATCAGTGAGAGCTGAACCCATAACAGCCTTTTCACAGTAGACCTGAAAATAGCCACCAAAAACGCAATAAAAATACACCAGAGTGAATGTTTCCTGCTTTTACATAACCATAAGTCTAAAAAGGCAGGCTGTAGCTCAGTGAGCGTCTCTTAGTGGCCTCGCAGATTGGAGTTTCAGTCCTTGGTTTTCTGGGTTCGGGTGACAGATGCTCACTTGGACTGACGAGAACTGAGCCGTCCAAGATAACAAAAATAGTACAGAAGATTTCGGCTCTGGGATGACTTCTTCTTTTTAAATCTCTCACTAAGTCTGTGAGCTTCCCCCAGGTTTTTCCCTCTGAACTCTGTTCTTGCACATGTACATTTAAGGTTTTACTGTTTTAAGACCCGTTTCTAGCTGATAAATCCCCATTTCCTGTGCTTAAGCGTGCCTTACATGAACCAAACTAAGTTGATAAAGACACCGTCTCCCCCTGTTACATGGCTTTCTTTCCATTTCAGTTATATCTGGGTGTGGTGCTGGCAGCTGTGGTGATCGTCACCGGCTGTTTCTCTTACTTCCAAGAAGCCAAAAGCTCTCGAATCATGGACTCCTTCAAGAAAATGGTGCCACAGGTAAGTTGATGCATTTGGTGTTTGTGTAGTCTCAGAGCTTTCTGAATCAATAAGCCGTCCCTCAAGTAGGGCTTACACACTCACTTGAGTGGAAACCTAATAAGCTTGCACAAAGGAAGAATAAATGTTTGAGCCAACTTTGGATTGTGAGTGTGTTTGCATAAAAACTCCCCTTGCGTTATCCACCTCTAGCACTTTGATTGCCTAATTCTTTAATCTATTTAGACTCTTTTCACACACTTCTCGCGCCTCTTTTCCCTACCTGTCTTCCTCCTCTCATCTCCCTTCTCGTCTATATCTGTCTTTTACATACCTCCATACCCCCTGGCTTCTCTTCTTTTTATATCTCTCCTCTTTCCTCATCTGACTAAATCCTCTCTCTGTTCCCAAACATTCTCTCTTCCTCACACTCCCTCTCCCTGCTCTTCTTTTTTTCTCCATGCCAGCAAGCGATGGTGATCCGGGAGGGGGAGAAGATGCAGATCAATGCAGACCTTGTGGTGCTGGGAGATCTGGTGGAGATCAAAGGGGGAGACCGCGTCCCAGCTGACCTTCGAGTGATCTCTTCCAGCGGATGCAAGGTAGGGGAGGGGTGCTGGGCCCGTCCCTGGGGAACCTGGAAGTCGCAGTGGGATTACAGTAGCTCAGCTGACTTTGGTATTTCTACCTTTTTTTCTCTTTTTTCTAGCACATTGTTTATCATAAAGAGCATCTGAGCATGCAAACATTTGCAGGTAAACGAAGTACCGGTGACTTGGACGGGAATGATAAATAAATCAAATAACTGATAAAATATTTGGCCTTGTGATAAAATGTTCACCAGCTGTCAGTCCTTGAAAGATATTTTAGTCTGGCTCAAAGTAATGCACCAACCCACAACAATGCTGCAGTAATCATAAGACGAGACTGTCTCACTTCCTGTTATTTCATGTGGACTGTCCACTTTTCCCAGTTCCCCTTAAAAATGATTTCAATAATGTTTCCTGAATGTTTTTTTAAACATCTTCTTGTTAAAGTCTTTTCCCCTGCCAACAAGCAATGTGCAGTTTTACATACAAAAACTGTTGTTGTGTTAGCTATGACCATATTTACATCACCCAGAAAATGCTTTCATTTTGGCTCGCTTCCAAGCCACCACGTAATCACATTCAAACACGATGCTTGAGTGGCTAGTTGTCTGCTTCTGATTTGCAGTTTAATGAAAAACTGAGTCAGATTGTTCCTGCAGAATTCACCTCATACTGATGAGCCAGGGAAAGGGCATTTTGTATACATATTTTGTGTGAAAGATTAATCTGGTTTTGATTAAATTTTCGTCTTTTTTTATTTCGAGTCAGAGTAAGGTCTGCGCGCTCGCTTGGAGATTTCTTAATATTTTCTGCATAAATATGACCTAAAGGTTCATCTGACTCTGACAAAGGTCTTAAAAGGAGATAAAGAGGACCAGTTTAGATAATTGAAATAAAAAATATCTGACTTGGTCACTGATTAAACATAAACTAAATTCTTCATGGCATGGATTCAACAAGGTTTTAGAAACACAAGTGTCTATCCCAGGGCTTTCCACTGACATGATATTATTATGCATTAATAATAATAATAATAATAATAATATTTCAAAAATAATATTTCAAAAATAATAATTTTTGAATTTTTCATTTCAATAAAGTGAAAAACATGAAAAAAAACAACAACAAATGCAAGAAGACAAAAAGATGTGTTGGCTGCACATCCACAATCCACCACATCCCAAAGGTGCTTTGTTGACTTGAGATCTGATGTCTCTGAAGCCCATTTTACAACTCTTTGTCATGTTGGACAAACCGATTTGAGATCATTTGAACTTGATGTGATGCATTCAGCTTTAAGGAGCTATCACCAGCATGTCTGGCACCAACAACGGTGCCATGTTCAAAGTCACTTAAATGAACTTGAGCAGGTCATCTTGACCATACACCAAGGTATTGGCTGATTTGATATTTGCACCAACAGTTGAACAAGTGCACCTAACGTTGTGGTCAGTGAATATATGTTATATGTATATTTTCTACAACACTTCTCATTGAACCGATCCATAAAGCACTGTCAGAACAGCCTTCTTGTTCAAGCAGTTGGTAGCAAACATGCAGATGGGCTTCACAAACCTTACAATCCTGTTATATACACCAGTGTTGTTTAGTTAGTCTTCTGATGGTGGAATCATTAGCCACTGTAAAATAGGCTTTTCACATTGAGTTCCTTTGTGACCGACCAGGCAGACTACTAAATGCCTTTAATTGTAGTATTTTTTGTTTTGTTTTGTTTCTTGAGCACACCTGAAGTGAGCAACAAAGATCTTTAATTTCTTTTGTCTGTCTGACTACGAAGTTGTCCAAATTCTCCAGAGAAGGATTATACATTTCAACATTTTCCCAGTCTGATGATCCTGAACATCCGTTTTTCTCAGATCCTCCTTTGTTTGAGCCATAATACATTTTCTACATGGGGATGGGAATAAACCTACCATGAAAACAGGGCGCTCACTCTCACCTAATTGTCATCCCTGATTCATTTCACCTTTAAATTGAATGCTACTCCTAGAGTTTCACACACCTTTCTCCCTCACTGATATGTAATATTGTATCATTTTCCTCATTCAATAAATTACCAAGTCTAATATCTTACCTGTATTTAATTGGGTTTAATTTATCTGCTTTTTATGACTTGTGTGGAAATCAGATAATGTTGTGCTACCGGTATAGAAAATATCAAAGGCTTTTTCTGCAGCTGCACTTGCTGTTGCCGAATAGGGTGAAGGTTTCTCTCAGTGGTTCAAATTTCTACACCGTGTTGCAGCGAGCACCTAGATCAGAACACAGTTTTGACAAGACAAGAGCGCTATATCACTTGTTGTTATAAAGTCCTTTTTTTTCCATTTCCACTCTGTCAGTTTCACCTCTTCAGTCTCTCTGATAACACCGCACTCACATCCTTTTTCTCCCTCTCCCTGTGAAGGTGGACAACTCCTCTCTGACGGGAGAATCTGAGCCTCAGACGCGCTCCCCGGAGTTCACGCACGAGAATCCTCTGGAGACCCGCAACATCTGTTTCTTTTCCACCAACTGTGTTGAGGGTCAGTAGGCCACATCTGGCCAAGATTGTCTCTTATCGGCTCTAAATGTCTTCCTTTAAGCCATCTGGAGATCAGCATCATTTTGCTTTACCACCCATCCGTGAATGTGTTCCAGTACATGATCCGTACACTGCACCACGCAGTGTGTAGCTGCTCATGCTGAATGCATGAGGATTAGTAATAAGCATTTCCATCTGAGATAGAGTCACTGGGAATTTGAGTGGTCAGTGGCTGTCAGTTATAAAGTTTCAAAGGGATTTTATCAGATTTATCAGATAGATCTTAGAACAAGATGTACATTAAAAGAACATCTAATGGTGATGGAGTTATTATGAAGTTTTAGAAGCTAGATTTTTTTAACAGTTCTGTACACTTGCATGTTATCTTTGAAGATCTGCGTTTTGGCCACACGTTTGTGGAGCTCTTTCTGACTTAATTTAGAGATTTATTTATTTTTTTATGAAAGTGAAGTGTTAAAAAAAGTACATCCTACTTATCTACAAGCTCAGAAGTGTTTGTCCTTGTTTTTGAAATACACATTTGTTTCCAACTAATTGAACATTAAACCAGTCAGAAATGCTGTAATTTAATGGAATACCTGTGTGGGTGTATGGAGGCCCATTTTCAGCACTCTTGTGTTCAAATGGCACATTATGCTCCCTAATGCAGGTTTAGCATGTTAACGGGCTTTGATTACGTTAGCACAGCTGAAAGATGTGCTGATTAAAGAAACAATAAATTTGGCTGGGTGTGTGGAAGATCGGCTTTTATGAGTTCAGACGTAATGGACATTCTGAAAGTCTTTAAAATCGAAGGCTGTTCAGTTGGAGGCCTAAAAAGAAATAGGATTGCATATAAAAGGTGTGTACTGCAAAGTGGCCCTAACCAGAGTAGAACAAGACGTGGGAGAAACTGAGCAAGATTACAAGTACAGTTTAAGAAACACCGCTCAGGTCCTCAAGAGGAAGCTTCATTAAATTGTCCCCACCAGATTGTGCTGGTTTGTAAACGAGTAGAGCACAGTTGTACAAAGCTTTTTTTTTCTGGCAATTTAGCACACAGAATACTCTTCGTTTCTTAGAACGAGAACACTCTGATGAATTTCAGAAGAAAGTTATTTTTTGAGGGACATTTTAAGGCTATAATCAAACCCACAGAGGGTGATGCTACAGACACTCAACAAGCTATTTTTTTTCCTTCTTTAATCAGCAGAACAGTTTTCAGCTGTGCCAGCATAATTGGAAAAAGGTTTTCAAATGATAAATTAGCTTTCAAACATGATAAACTTGCATTAGCTACCACAATGTGCCAGTGCAACACGGGAGTGACAGTTGCTGAAAATGGACCTCTGCATGTCTATTCGATTAAAAATCATAAAAGATTCACAATTATGATTCAATTAATCATTAATTTGCAACATCTGTGGTTTGTTATTGTATATAACTAAGTGTGTTTTTCTTCAAAAATCAAAGACATACCTACATACGGAAAAAACTCTATCAGAAACTGTGCTGGTTACCCAGAGTAACTCACAGTTTTCACATTTCAGAGGATAAGGTAGAGTCTGTTTATTTGGATTCTCTCCTCATCCACTTTCTCGAGCATCTGCTCAGTCCATCCAACCACCGATCACTGGCCAACACCTGTAATTCACCTCCATCTATCACTGCTCTACAGCCAGTTATGTCTCGCCATCGAACCTCCTCATTGTTTACACATTAGAGCACGTCGTCTGCAGTGTCCACAGTATCCACGCTGTTAGCATTTGTTTGCCCCTTCGCATATTACTCTGAGTCTCACTACAGCAGTGAGAGCATCTGGCCACCCAGCTGAAAGCTGTAATTCACACCTAGTGGTCTGTAATCTCACGACCTCTCATGTGAAGAGCTGTCTTAAAAAAAAAAAGCCGTCATTTGAAAAACCGATGCTTCTTGACTAGCGACTGCAACAAATTGATGTTGTTAACTACTGAACTGATGAATCATCCAAAGACTTCAATTTAACTTTTAATTGCACAGAAAAAATGGTGAGTTTGGTGAATGTTTTATATCTATTTAATGCAGAATGTGGACCTCAGGCTTCTGGTCCAGAGCACCTAGAGGCTTTCCTGTGTGCTTCAGCATTTGCATGAGTGGCTAAAATCTAATCACTTGAATATTAATGTCAGTAAAACAGAACCATGCATTTTCATTTCCCAACAAATATCTTTGAGTTTTTTTCTTTATTGCTGCCTGATTCACTGACAACCCATTCACAAAGAACTACATTTCTATTAAAAGATCAGATAATACCTCACACATACTGCTTAGGACACATATTTACAGTACTGTGCAAAAGTTTTGAGCCACCCTTCATTTCCTAATATTTAACTTTTTTTTAAAGCCTCTTAACACTGATCTACGAATCATTCAGGCATAAAAAAGGCACCTAACTTTAAATTTGAGGCATGAAGCAGTGCTTTGTTGACACATAACAAACGAACCAAAAAATAAAATTTAAATTGTGTCTTTAGACACTTTGCAAAAACACATACTTGCATTTCTTTAGATGAACCAACAAAAAATGTCAAACATAACACGGACTGACAGCCGTAAAATAGTATTGTTGCACTAAAGAGCAAAGAGCTATTAGCTGAAAACTTGGCATATCTGTGTAAGATGTGCAGTGAGTCCTTGAAATATGTTAGGAAACTGGACAAGTGGAGGACAAAGAAGTGGCAGCCTTAAAAAATCATCTACAGCAGATGAACAGTATCTGAAAGTCATGTCCTTAAGAAAAATAATTCAGCAAAGACCTGGCAAAACCTGAGAGATGCATCTGACTCTTCAGATGATCCATCTACTGTTCACTGAAGCCTCATCAGAAATGTCTCTGTAGAAAGGTGGCTGTCAAGAAGCCATTCTTAAGGAAGGAAAACAGGGAGGAAAGGCTGAGGTATGTCATATTGCACAAAAAGTGCACAGAAAATCAGTGGCAACAGGTCTTATGGGAGCAAGGAGTCCAAATTTGACATTTTTGGTTCAACTCGTCATTAACAGAAGAAAGCTTGCACAAAGGAGTTCAAGCTGTGCTGAAGCATAGAGGTGGTCGGACAGAATATTGAGTTTCAAACTTATTAGAATTGTGCAAACTCTTCTTTTTTTGTCTTGCATAGTCTATTTCCATCTCTGCTTCAGGATGTTTCAATAAATCCTGGAACTATTTCCCATTTTCCTAGAAATATATGAAGAAATGAGAGGTGGCTCCTGACTCTTGCACAATATTGTTTATGCCACTCTTCTTTCAAAAATATCCTACTGAGTTCCAGTTTGGACCCCCACCAAAAAAGAAATCACTGACAGCAAGACTTTATAACAAAGCTCATAGCTTCATAGCAGCCTTCCCCTTTGGACCAGCCACAGCTTTGCACTCTCACATTCAAACACCTTTCCTTGTCAGATTTACATGACTAAGCAAGCCATTAAAATGTTCTTTCAGATTCAAAATAATAACTCCTATTTAATAGTTACTGCTGTACTTTGAGACATAGAACAAGAGCATTTTCACACGTACTTGTTCCTCTACCGGCTTATGAAAACAACTATTAGATAATTTTTTTCATAATTACACTAAAGACTGGAGTGAGACCCTGTATTACATCCGAGCAATAACTTTAGTTACACATTTAAAACAAGGATATAAACACTATTTGCTGGAAGGAGGGCCAGTGAGTGAAATCATCATCACATTTTATTTTAATTCATATTGTCTCCACTGTGCAGCTGTTCATGTTTTACTGTTTTTTTTTTTGTGGCCTATTTTTGTTTTATCTATTGCACAGTCATCCTAATTACAGTATTATGCCCTGCAGAACAGAAATCTCCTGTAAACCAATTTTAACTGAGTCAAGGCAGTTACACTGAACTAATTTTATCGGTAATGTCCCTTTGTGGTAAACAGAATGACTGATTTAAATTTAATGACCCCCTACTGCAGGTACAGCTCGTGGCATTGTGATAGCCACCGGTGACCGAACGGTGATGGGTCGCATCGCCACTCTGGCATCTGAGCTGGAGGTCCGCCGGACACCCATCAGCATCGAGATCGAGCATTTCATCCACATCATCACCGGTGTGGCTGTTTTCTTGGGAGTCAGTTTCTTCATCCTGTCACTCATCCTGGGATACACGTGGCTGGAGGCCGTCATTTTCCTCATTGGCATCATTGTAGCTAATGTGCCTGAGGGGCTTCTGGCTACTGTCACTGTGAGTATAGTGTATCTGAGCGTTTGTGTCTCTCTCTCCCTCTTTTTTGTTGTTTTTTTAGAACAATAAGTTTTATAATAATGATTTTCTCCAAAATATATCTGCAAGATTTTCTGTAAATAGCCGAGCAGTTTAAACGGTTTAATGAGAGTTTATGTCCCTGCACAGCTTCTTTCTGTCCTTGCTGCAAGGATACAATGTGCACTTCAGTTTACAATAATCCCCTGTAGCAAGATCACTCCATAATATGCTTCTGGGAAAAGAAAGTGAATGGAGCCATGTGGGAAAGAGAAACTGGCTGTGCTACACAAAGATACAAAATGGTGTTTGAAATGGTAGTTTTAAACTAAGAATATGATCCAAGTTGATTGCAGGGGGGGCTTTTACAGGTACATTTTTTTTACATTAACAGTGAGATTTTGTTTAAATAAGCTGTAAAGAACCATCACAATGAGCAGAGCGAGGCAGGAGCTGACTGGTGGGTGGACTGTAGTGTGTGGGTATGTTTGATTACTTTTTGTACATTTGTTTGCGGTCTAGCTTTTGGTTGTACAAGGTATCATTAGCATGATTACTTAAAGCTGCTTTCTTTGTGTTTTTGCAATTTGGAAGATCAGAAACCAGCTTCTGAAATTACTGTAAGAAAATGTAAAGTTTTCATTTGTTTTTAAGCTCTGTTTTCTGGCTTTGATGGACATTCTTCACCTGTTAAATTTGTATAGCAGAAGTCTGTCTGTGTGTATTGATAATGGGAATTTAAGATCACAGGCAGCAATAATGAAACCAACAAACAAACAAAAAAGACTTAAAGGCTTTACAAAAATTAGGAAAATAGCAGTAGGTGGCATTAATTTCCCACAGGCTTTTCATCTCGAGCAGCTGCTTTCATACCCATTTGATATTGTTGACATAAACATATTGATTAGTGCAGGTTTGCATGTGCCAGTTCCAAAGCCCTGATGGCATGCCTGCTGGCTCACTGTCACGGTTTACTGGCACATCTACATGGAACCAAGCCATCATCAATGTTATTAGTTACACCTGTGCTTTTCCTATCACTAATTTACCCTCACTGAATGTTCGGTGTAGGTCTAATGATCTTACAGAACACAGCAAAGTGATTTATTACCGAATGTTGTTCTTACAAAAAAAAATGTAGCTAACTTTTTCTGCAACAACAAACAGAGAGTAGGTTGAGGTGGATGCCAGCTGGCATTTTAAATGCCATCAGTCGACATTTCAGTGGTCGCAGAAAATAAATTAACTTCCAGTGGCTGGTTTCTTTAGTTGCATTCCCTTTAAATACAGGTATGTGTGGAAATGCTTGTGTGTACATTATGTGTGATATATTAGTTGCTATGTGGGTAACATATGGAATATGTCCACTCATCATATTTTTATGTTCTTGTTCACCTGCTGTTAACTAACCAGCGAGATCCTCACACACATACACACACTCTCATTGAGAAGGTACCGGGACCACGCATGGTTTCACATGCACAAACACTTGAATGCTCTGCTGCGTACACATGCTTTCAAAATCATCCATCCTCGCCTCTCCTCTTTCTCCCTCCCCTACTCTTTCTCTGCCCTCACCTCCCACCGTCCTCCCAGGTGTGTCTGACTCTCACTGCCAAGCGAATGGCCAAGAAGAACTGTCTGGTAAAGAACCTGGAGGCCGTAGAGACTCTCGGCTCCACCTCCACCATCTGCTCCGACAAGACGGGCACGCTGACCCAGAACCGTATGACGGTGGCCCACATGTGGTTCGACAACCAGATCCATGATGCGGACACCACCGAGGACCAGACTGGTAAGACTGAGATGAAAGGAGAGGAGGAAAACAAGGGGGAAAAGTAAGGAAAGAGAGAGAGAGCTTGGAGAGTGAAAGATATAAAGGAGAGATGGAGTGGGGGATGCAGAGGGGGGAGTGCGACCACCTGCTGAAATTCATCTGTCCAATGTTCACACCGCCAACCAACAAGGCTGTTCACTCTACTGCTTGGATTAATTGAGCAGCGGTATGCGGTGGGCGGCATAACCCTCAGCTACAAACATGTCTTTTCCCAGAATTCCTCTGCAAGACTGCTTCTGCGGAACCAATCGGATTCTTGACTCCTGTGGAAAATCGAGCCAAATTTTAAAGAAGCTTTTAGCAATAACCAAAAGGTCTGGCAGGAGAAAAAACAGGTGTTCCATGAATACTAATTAGTCCTGAGTCAGACAATTGTGAACTCATACAAGGAATAGCCAGTGGTGCTGACAAAGGCTGTACAAGAGAAACGGGGCAAGAGCTACGAAAAACACAGTGTATTCAATTTTTTTTCTCCATAAAGTATGCAGACAATTTTTACAGCTGCTGCAGCCTTTTTAGCCTTTTGTACTGCACCGTGTCAAGCTCAACAATCCCAGCCATAGTGTGTCAGTCTGTTTCCACAATAACAGTGACGGAGCCCGTTGTACACAGTCCAGGCAAATATGAAAAATGAATGCAGGCGCCTGCAGTAGAGTGAAGGTCATTTTCAGTGCAATTGGGTGGGAGGGTTGAAATTTTGATACAAGTCATTTCCAAACACCTTTTTATTTTGAGTCCCTCTAGTTAAAAATGAATGGCATTTTAGAGACTGGGGATTTGAAAAATCACTTTTGTCAAGGAAACAGTGATTGTTCAACTTAACTGACCCCAATTCTATTATTTAGCTACAATATTCAGTTGTACTCTGTGAACTGAGAGTTAAGTTCGTAGCATAAATACTGCATGAGTCCTACTTTAAAAAAAAAAGCCTAACACAGTTCCTTCTCCTATTCTCTCAGGTTTGGGTTTTGACAAGAGCTCTCCTACTTGGACTGCTTTGTCTCGCGTGGCTGGCCTCTGCAACAGAGCTGTTTTCAAACCCGGACAGGAGCACCTTCCCATCGTAACGGTAAAAGAAAGTATATATATATTTATACTGCCACTCACTCACACTTATTGGTGTATTGGTGCCTGAAGAAGTATGTATAATCTTTATTTTTTTCCCCCAATATCCTCTGCTCATCTCCAAAGAAGAGGAGCAGTATTCACAATGAATTTGGTTCAGATAAAAGAGGGAGAGGCAGCTATATAAATAAGCTTTTTGAACAAACAGTGCTGTGTGTGGAGGGTAGAGGTGTAAAGGAGCCAAAGTGCAGCACAGAAGAGGCGTGAAGAATCCAACTAAAAGCGAGCTTTATTAGCAGATAAGTCCAATACAATAAAATCCAAACATTAATCCACAAGGCACGAGGGATACCAGAACTCTACGGAGGAACTCTGAAAGCAAAGCAGAACAATACAGGACTAAACAGACATAAGCGGATGACATGACCAAGACAAATAGAGGGACAGGACAATTTATACAGGCAACTGATTAGGAATTAGACACAGGAGAATGACAAGAAACAGGCACAGACAATCAGACAGGGAGGAAGTAAAATTTAAAACAAGACACAAAAAAACTAACAAAATAAAACAGGAAATGAACCAGAGACATGAAATATGAAAGTACATTTTAAACATGCTTGAATTAATTTACACAGAGGGACAATGCCAGACAAAACAAAGGGGAAGGAAACGGGGCATGAAGACAGAAAACTGAAAGTGACTGTACTCTGTGAAGTCAGAAAGCTGACACTCATCTGAAGCAAAATAAGACTCCGAGATCCCATACACACGCTAAGCAATGACTACAGCTTAAATACAACAAGAAGTAATACTACGATAACAACAAAAACATGGCAAAATATATATAAATAATACAAATAAATATATACAAACAAACAAACAAGCATACAAAACTCAAAACCCAAGAACCGAAACCAGGGACATCAATCGATTCCTGACTCAGTGCTCTACCAGCATGTGAACACTGGGCAGATATAATGTAGCACTGAAGGCACTATATGTTTATTTATTTAACTTCAATATGGAAAATACATGAACATAGCCTCTATAAATGATGGATGAAGCCACTCTTACATTACCTAACACACAAGTTTGACTCTTGTTTTAAAACCTTAAGTTGAGCATTGTTTCCATCACCATCTTCCTTTTTTTGAAACCGTATGTCACCAGCTGAGGGGTGGATGTGACACCACACATTCATAAGTTAGTGACTTGTCAACCACAAGTCTAAAGCATGCACTTTTTAAATATATTCTATCTTACTTTAAATAGAACCTTATATATTAAAAAAAAAATCACGTTGTATTCAGTAAGACTAGAGACTGAGACTTAAACATGTCAAGGAAATGTTACAGAGGTCATAATTCAAGAGAAAATGAGCATGTTCTCAAACGCTTCTGTTATTACCAGGTTTCTTTTTGCAACCAAAATAGTCACGCACTGCTGACTGGCAGAAAGAACCGAGGTTCAAGGCTTTAGCCCCAGAGGCTACATCTATCTTTTATATACACTGTGTGGGCATAACCCACTCTCCTCTTGTCTCTGATTGGCTTACTCCAGCCAGTCATCACTTGTCATGTCCAAACCCAGCCAAACCAACCAATGAAGGCAATGAGTATTCACCAATCAAAAACAGGGTAAGGAAGGACGCGCTTCACCATCCTTGGAGAAAAAAAATAACCTGCTGTACTGAAAGATAAATGTCGTTTGGGATTTATAAGTGGTTCTATGCAATGCAGCATGAAAAATAGATATGTACCTGCCGCATGTATACCATGCAACACAGCAGCGCTCACGCTATAACATCAAGTTACTGAAAACTTTGCATTTATATTTCAGCCTCATGAATTATCTCTACTCCCTAAAGAGGTGGAGTATACCACTTTTAGTTTAATCCAAGGGTATTCTGAGTGGGTCTTTTATATTTGGATCAAATAATGCATGCGCATTATTCATGACATGATTTTTGACAACATGGTTTGCCAGTAGGGTGAACTTAACAACATGTGGGAAGTGTTAGCTGAGTTGTCACTCCAAAATAAGAAGTTGTGAAATCAGTGTTCACTCACTAAATCTAAAAAAAGGTTTAAAAAACAAAATGTTGGGTTTCTGTCAGTTTAATTCATGACAAGACTGAAAACTGTTAAACCTATAAGTGCTGTTGTTGTGCCCACAGGTAAAGATAGATAAACTTCACATACCTTTGCATTTGTTGCTAAAATAGCTTTAAAGTTAAAGTACAGAAAAATGCAAAAAGCAGAGTCAAACAGCAGCAGCTTTTGCAACATAAATCAAAGCACTTGTTACACATCTTAGCCTCTTTTAATGTTCCATGCAGACAAAGTGGCGATACTTCCACTCTAAGATTTATATGCTTGAATATGTGCTTAACTAAAAGTGGCAATAAAGCCATGTAAAAGTAGTATAAGTGTAAAAGACCCTAATAAAAAAAATGTAAAAGTACATAATAAATTTAAAATGTATTTAAAGTTCACGCTGAAGAATAGACCTGATCATGTTATTATAATACTTATTACATCATATATCTGGCGTTTGCAGTTTGCACGTTGCAGTTGTTCAAGTGGGGGCTAATTTAAACGTTTGCACATACTGATGGCAATTTAATCTATGAGTTTAACATTGTTAACAGAGATTCAATTTGAAATCTCAATCTGAAAATTAACTGGTGTACATAAATAATACAAATGTAGCGAAGCTAGAAGGAAAACATTTGCCTCTGAAATGGAATGCAGCGTAGGTATACAACAGCACGACATGCTGCTGTTTGCATTATGCAAAAATGAGCATCTAAAAGATGTATATTTTCTAAATGATCATACACTTTATCTTTAAATGAATCACGCCATCAGCTCTCATACTGAGTGTATTAAAGGTTAAAAGCACAATATTCTCCTTTGAAATGCGTAACGCTGAAAAGCATAATGGGACTATGCTCAAGAAAAGTGTAAACACTTCAAAAGAAACGTAAGCACCGTGCTTTACATTAGAGTAGCCGTTATTGTGTCTCTTATCAGAAAGAGTATTACACAGATCCCTGATAGTGGAAATTTTTATTTTACATGTTGAGTTTTCATACCTTCTGCCTGAGGGTATCGGCTCCGGCTCTTTGTACAGGATGTGGTTCGGGTCTCTGGTAATTTCAAGGCCCTCCCTTCTCACTGTCTCTTCAAACATCTCTTGGATGAGACGAGAGGGAAAAGATGGGGCCAGCATGCCAATTATGTTCCCTGCCCTTCTGATCAGATTTTGAAGTTGTTATCTGAGTTTAACGGACTGGTTACCAAACCATCTTGTTATGCCATACTTGAGCAAAGATAGTTTGTATTCTCTGCTGTGGTCAGCCCATCCTCAGCTGCATGGCAGCCACAGGGGAATGAAAACAACCCATAAAAATAATTTGTCAGTACCACTTGACACTTGGTTTGGCATCTCTCTCACACATAAACACACATACACAGAGGATAATCCAATGCACCCCTGGAAATGACTCCCCCAACACAGATACACAAACACACACACTGCTGGGAAGGTAAGTCAATAATATCTCCGTCTTCTACCGACTGCTGCCCCTCCAAACTGTGCTACATTGACCTGAAGAAATTCTCAGTATGGCTCTCAGTGACAGGGATTACAGCTTCTTGACTCAGATGGGAGCAGACGGTGCCAGTGCAGCCTCTGTACCCCTCAAGGTGGGCAGAATTCCTCCTTGGATTAAGTGACAAGCGTATATCCCGGCAGCCCTCGAACACAGCAGTCGAGGCTCTGTTAACATTACGCGAACAAGTACCCATCTTACTCGGGAAAGGAGAAAAATGGAATTTCCATGATCTATTTATTCATTCATGAAAAGGCACAAACAAGGACAAATCTTGTGGAGTGCGTGTCCTTGTTTGGTGGCTGTTCATGAATGAATAAACAGAAACAAAGAGAAATTTCTTGTCTTGGTTTCGCTCCCACTGGTGTATCGGGTGTCAGGTCAATCAGTTTAGCATGGATTTTAATAAATTGGCTCTAAGAGCGGTTTGAAATGCCGTTATTATCATGGAATTTTTATGAAGGTGGATTTCACAGGTTATCAAAAAAGAATTTTCTCTAAAATTATCCAAGTATCACAGCAAGCAACTTTATCAGACAAGTTAAAGCTGATAAACCTCCAAAAACAAAGAAATATCAAACAAGCTGCTTCTAGGAAAAAGAGAATAATACTACTGGGAGACTTGTGAAATAGGCTTTCTTACCATCTGTGTAAAGTTTATTGCAGGACACACTCTGAGACATGGATCTAATAAACTTAGGTACAACATCAAGTTTGATGTATGCAGATTGTACCCACTGATTCACTCCCCACAAGGCACCAATTCCCACGATATTTCGCTCCATACTACAACCTCCTTGAAAACAGCTAGAGGACACATCAATCTTGTGCTGCCACAGCTCAATAAATTACATTTTTTATTAGAATCCCAAACATTAGGTTTGCTTTTTCCAACTTTGACACCCATATATTTTTGATCAGTGCGTTATCTCCCAGCTCCTTTCCCATTCATTGGTTAGCAGATGTAGATCTTATCAGCAGACACGTTGTAAGATGATCTTTCTAAATTTCTTTCCCAGGCTGCTTTTAGTCACAGACTGTTATAACAGCCAACTTTGAAGCCCTCTTTGTGTGCAATATTAAAATCTGTTTTCCAGCCATGACCAAAGATATTGCCACGGTTCTTTCTCGTTGGATGCCTTTCATCTGCGATAGTACAAACACATATAGTGTAGCTTATACTTGAAGTTACTCTGTATGTGTCTTCATGTGGAAGCAGTTTACACATGTTAATACTTATGAAGCTTTTTCTTTTGAATTAAGTTCACATGTAGCTACACAGAAAAAAAAATGCTGTCAAGCTAAATGACCTCATTGAATATGATCTCAGATAATTTGTTATACTGAAACTTGTGTTTTGTTGGACTCAGTGTTTGCGCAAGAGTAGAATTAATTGGTCCGGGTTAGAAAAATATCACGTTTTAGATTAAAATGCAACATTAAACAGATGAATTTCTATCATCTTAAGGAAATGACACGCCTCTTACATGCCTTTATTCGCACAGCTATAAACAGTGGCTTCAGATTTTTATAGGTCATCATAACAGCTAGGACAAATGATTTAAGGAACGCTTTAATTAAATATGGTTTACTCAGGCATTCGAGAAAATAACTCCATCAAGGACAGTTCTTCACCACCGGCGATACACATGTGGGTGGTCTGTGGAAACAGAGCTGAAGACCCCCAGCTACAGCTGGAGCATATCTGAGAAACTGGCCCCAGGACAGACTGAAGTGTAAAGTCTTTGTTGCTGCCCTACATGCCAGATAAATAGATCAAGCATGAAAATTAACCTTTTCTCACTGAATTTCCCCGAGTATATTATTTCTTCACACCAC
Source organism: Pelmatolapia mariae (assembly GCF_036321145.2). NCBI lineage: Eukaryota > Metazoa > Chordata > Actinopteri > Cichliformes > Cichlidae > Pelmatolapia > Pelmatolapia mariae. The sequence goes on along the minus strand of NC_086243.1, from coordinate 27,174,905 downwards.
TATTGGAAAAATATAACCAAATAATTTACTCATTTACTACAATCTTAGCAACCAATTTGCTACTGATTATTGCCAACAGGCAATACTCAAATGTCTTCCTCCAACAGTATTTATTTAGAAAATCATCAAGACCTTTAGAAGCTGCCCTTGAGAGTTTACAAACAGCATATGTACCCAACTAATTAGCTATATTTTTCCTGAAGAAACTGAGCTGTTTTAATAAAACTCTTCCTCATCTTGTAGATTTTTTAAAAAGGGAAAACATTGACTTCTTTTACATGAAGTTATTAACTTAGACAACAATGTTGTGGCCAGCATTGGTAATTCAGATCATACTCCACTACCTGCATAATTAATAAGAAACATAACGGATGTAAAGGAAGTCCTCTCAGGTATCTCAGCTAGTGTTTTAATCAATTAAATAACACATAATCCCAAAGCTTCCCTCTACTGCAGTACGATAAACACAGGCAATGCGACAGCCAACACTCGTTTCCTAATATGCATATGTTAGTAACTGTGCTAATGTGCTCCTGTGTGTGTTTCCCCAGAGGGAGACAGCGGGGGACGCATCAGAGTCAGCTCTGTTGAAATGCATCGAGGTGTGCTGTGAGAGTGTTCGTGACATGAGAGCCGCAAACCCCAAAGTGGCAGAGATCCCATTCAACTCCACCAACAAATATCAGGTATTGCATGAGACTAGTGTCACGTCATGGCTTTGGGCTTGAACTGATGAGAAAATTAACACAAGGCTGAAATTTATTACTGTGCATTCTGGGTTTTTGTATATATACATATATTAAGCAACCTAAAAATGTAATAGAGTAACTGTTATGTAAATAGATATTGTTGCTCACTAGCCAGAGGAGGTATTTATTTCTAATCTTGACCAATTTTATGTTTATGAAAGCTGCACTAACATATGTTATCACATAAAACTGATTACTTTTCTGTCAATTTTTGTATTAAAATCAGTTTTTACAATGTTTTAAGAATCTAGACTTCTAGATTCTAGAATCAGTGTGAGCAAGACTACACAAGACCAAATAATGTCATGAAACTTAGTGAAAGACAAGGACAAAGTCTTTAAAACGTCGGTATGGGTCCAGATCTTTTGGGTTGCAATTCCAGTGGTTTTATTTTTAATGTATTCAACTCTGTCAGAGCTGTGGTGAGTTTTTCACACAGATTTCCAAGACGTCCATGAGAGGAAAAAAACAGAATTTTTTCCTTATATGCCAGAACTAAATCATGCATATTCATTTTTTAACCTTTTTCTACTGAGGGAAGGCAGCCTGAACATGTCTGCTCTTTTACCAGAGACACCCTGCTTAAAATTCACACTGCTGCACGCATTCATACTTGGAAGCTGCCCAACAAGCCACAAACGCAGCATTGTTGGTCACAGGAAAAACTGTTGCAGCATTAAAGCTCTGCAATGTGTTTTATTTATGTTAGAAAGATACATCAGGATTATGAACTGGCTTGGCTGGGATACTAAGAAAGTGCTCTGCTGTTGCCTTTCAATGTACAGAAATCCCATTTGTAAATTTATTGTATGTTGAATATGCTATTGAATTGTAAATGGGTTGGTAACCTGCTTATAAACAGTGCCTGAATAAAAAGGCCTAACATGCTGGGAGAAGAACAGGTGAGAAGACCTGGATGTACATCCCTAATTAAAATTTGCCATCATGCTAGACAATATCAAACATTTGCAAAGGTAGCTTCTTATGAGACTGAGCAAAGACAAGCATGCTCTGTAATTTTATTTTTTCACCAAAGTGGATTAAAAAATTTGAGCAGAAGCTATTTTTTAATAAAATTGAACAAACATTTCCCATCCAGTATCTGTAGTAGAGAGGCAGTTGTGAAAGGTCTTACGTTAATCCACATGCTTCACTCCGTCCTCTAACAGTCAACACCAACAGAGCCAAAAGTTAATACTGAACTATATGAAGCCATCACGCAGAGCATTAACACCTTGCTCAGGGGAAGTGCAACAATTAACGCAGAGAGATGTGTGTTTGCTTCGCTTTTCCACACCCAGTCTTTCCCAGCTTGTGTGGAGATTCGAACCAGCATATGAATTACACAGCAGCAGTGTTGAAGCAAACAAAGTACTTCCTGCATGCATCTTGTGCACCTGTTCCCTGACTTAAAATAGGCACGTCTGTGTTAGGGGAGGGGAAATAAAGCAATTTTGCTCTGGTTTTCTGAGATTAGATATGTTGTGACTCAGATACAAATTACCTTGGGGAATGTGTGTGTGAGTGAGTGAGGGAATGTGTGCACACAAACTACTGTAGGTATGGGGGAAGGGATAATGCAAGGTGCTACACCAGAGGAATATATGCAATTGGGTAAATGAATGCCCCTTCAACATAGGGCATACATATGACTTTCAAGGTACACTCAGTCAATTCAACCTTGGAAAATATGACAGCTGTGAAAACAAAATAAAAAATAATAAAACAAAAAAAAAAATCAGACTAACAATAGACAATCCACAATGAACAGCATGTGTGCATTGTTTTTAAAGCAAATCCCACAGTGTCGTGTCCTCACATTTCCTCCTGTGCATTTTCTTCTAGCTCTCTATCCATGAAGCGGAGGACAATCCCTCTGGTCATATTCTGGTCATGAAGGGAGCTCCCGAAAGAATCCTGGACAGGTTGGTTAATCAATAATGGATCGATTATATGTCTCAGTAGGAAAATAGCACAAAATTTGACTCGTTTTTCATTTAATGTTTCCTGTTGCTTTGTGGTTGCGGTAAAAAAAGACTCTATCCAGGCTGTTAATTTTCTATATATTGCTTTGCTACTGTCAGTGAAAAGATTAAAATCCAGCAACATAATAAAACCGGTTGTTTTTATCTTTTTTTCATAGGCTTTGTTTAAAATATGGCAGCAATATCCTTTAATTTGTCTTTATTCATGCATAATATTTACAAGTGGGCACAGGTTAAGAAAACTTAACATTTATGCACCCACATGATTGGGATTCGTTTTGGCACTGTTTAACAGTCAGATGGATGCCCCACTGTTAGAGACGGCAGGGCGTAGAGTCACTAGAGGTGGGCGGTAGATGACCAGGGGAAAAATGTGAAGTTAAACTTACCTGAATGAACATTTTTTTCTTATTCTATCGTGTTGACATTTATTTTACTAAAATTAAACTTCTTTTTTTTCCCTTAAAAAAAAATGATGATAGTTGATTTAAAAAAACAGTATGACTTGGTGGTCGGGGTGGAAAAAGTTATTGCACTTTAACAGCTACTTTTGCAGCAAAAGTTCTACCCGGGGGTAAGCACTAACTGCGAAAGTCCCCGGGGAGCTGCATACTTTCAAAGCCTTCTTTCTGCTTGCATTCGCACTGCTAATGGGAACTCTAACGTGATGTAATAGCTGGCCAGCGGTTGGTAATGCAACATCACCTCTTGTTGTGGTCCTTTGTTTTCTTGTAATCCTGTTTGAGCAGCTTCATTTTCTTTCTGCATTGCTTCACTGTGTGGTGGATGCCTTGTAGCAAGTTGAAGGGAATTGATTTTTTTTTTTTTTTTAACGTTTGTCTCCGACAAGTCAAAATCTTGTTGTATTTCCTTCTTTTCATATAGGCACAATAAAGCCTGGATGCCACTGTCAGTTTACTTCTTTGTGTTATTTTCCCCACTTTGCAGTTAATAAGAGTTGTTGTATGAGAGTATTGTTTTACCATGGTTTTAAGGTTTTTTTATGTGAGCTGTCAGTGCTGCATTCATGTGTTTTACCAATTATTGTATACTTACATCACTCCCTAGAAGTTCCCTTTTATGCTAAGAAAGTATCTACTTTTAAAAGAAGCAAACAAAACAAAACAAAACCCTCAAAGCAGAGTTGTGAACTACAGGGGTCTCCAGTTTATGCTGTACAGCCACAGAAAAAAAAGAGGGCACTACATGTCAAAGTTTGGATTATGAATAACTTCCTGCTGTCCACATCTCTGCCTAATAATGAGATTAAGCGCTCCTCCAGTGTGTGCATATACTTTGTATGTAACAGTGGTTCCAAAACAAACCCAACTCAGTGCTGACATGAATATTGAATTTAGAATAAAGCCACAGTAAAGCTGTTGTTGGTTGATAAAAAAACAACTTATCCTTTTAAAGGCGCAAACCTTTTTGACACCACATATCATATTGTCCATTTAGCTGGAGCTCATCCTGCTTATGTAATTCAAACACACTGATTATTGTAAGCACCGTAGTTCTAAATTTATTATTCATTGTTTTACAGATGCAACACCATTATGATACAAGGCCAGGAGGAGCCTATGGATGAAATGTGGAGAGAGGCTTTCCAAAGTGCCTACCTGGAGCTGGGTGGACTGGGAGAAAGGGTGCTTGGTACGTTTATCTAGTGGCACCAAATAAAAGCAGTCTGCTTGGGAATAGGTGGAGAGGAGAAGCAGTTGGACACAGCACTTACTTTTTATAATCGCCTTGGTACACAGGGTAGTTTGCCCTAATGTCCCCATAAAGGTAAAGAATGCTTGCACTGCAACACTTTCTTGAAAAAAAAAAGTTTTTGGCTCTTGCCCTGGATTGGAGCTGACACAGAGCAAACACTTATAACCAATGTTACACAAAATATTAGAAACATTTGTCTGCAGCGTTTTAAGGAGTATCAGGTGAAAATTGAGCAGTAAAATGCAGCACATTTTGGGTTAAAAAAAATCAGTACTGGAAGTTCAGCTTTCGGTGTTTCTAAAGTGTTCGGCATTCTGACTCCGTAAATGTCATCATTTTGACAACCAAGGAGAAAACTTACCTGGCATCTTTTAAAAAGTGCCATAGGTAATAATTATGTGCTATCATCATTTTGTTAGAGTAGGCGTCACAACAGTGGAATATGGAATGGTGCCATTTTAGAGTGAAACTCCTGAAATTGTGTAAATTAGTGTGTCTCAGTTATGCCTTAGGTGATGATGATGATGGGTCGGGTGCTTCTCCTGTTTTAGACTGAGTGTGGTGTTTCATCCAAAGTATCTCACTTTGGGCGATTGGAGAGAGAGATATATGATAGAAGCGATGTGTATCATGAATTAATAAAAATGCCCGATTCAATTTGTGTTGCAAATCTGCGACTTCTGAATCTGAATAAGCATATGGAAATGTACAGAATTACTGCAACCAGATGTATTTTCTGAGGGTGTATTTCTTATATAAATCTTACTCACATTTCCTTAACAAGCTTAACTGTAAATAGCAACAGTAACAGTAAAGTCCACCATCAAAAATCAGTATTGTTTGTTGTTATGTGTTTCTTGGGGGTCGTAAAAAACAAGCCTCTTTTTAAAGTTAAAAATATGTTTCTCTCTTGTTTTTTCAGTAGCTGTAGTGTACTTTGAGATTTCATTTCAGTCTGTTATGAACAATCACCTCACTGATCTCTCTCCTCTTCCAGGCTTCTGCCACTTGAATCTATCCTCATCTCAGTTCCCTCGAGGATTCACCTTCGACTGCGATGACACGAACTTCCCCACTATGCAGCTCTGCTTCCTGGGTCTCATCTCCATGATTGATCCTCCGCGTGCCGCTGTGCCTGACGCAGTGGGTAAATGCCGCTCCGCTGGCATCAAGGTAACACTTTCTACAGATTCATTTATAGTACTTCCTGATACTCCTTTCCCTCTGGCTTCATTCATCAAGCTTTTAAAAGAGGGGATTTGCATGTCAAATATCTTTTCAAATCACATAGTGAAGTCCAAATGACAACTGATCACTTCTCAGGACCATGACAGATCATGACCAATGGACAAATTAGTTCAGGCAAGGCACAAAGTCAAGCTCAGCCGCAATCCCAACAGATCAGCTGATGTCAGTGTGGGCTGGCATTGACATCAGACTTTTTGCCAGAAGGCTCAGCTAGCCTTCTGGCAAAACTCACACGGGAATGCTATTTTAAGCTGCTGTAAGCTGTCAGAAATGTTCTGCATCTGCAAGCGACTTTGCAGTCCACCTTTATCCCAGGTCCTCCTTTCATGTGTACTGTACATGACTTATTCATTGTCATATGTGTTGTAAGTGATGCCTGTTCTCTGCTATAGTCATAGTGCTGATCTCCCCACTTTATGCTTTCCACATAGCTTGTGTAGAGGTCACAGAACAGCAGGCTGCTAAATATAAATCACTGCAGATGGAAAAACCCATCTTCCTTTGACTATGACTATAGATGAAAATGCTTATGGCATGTTTTGCATAAACACTTTGAAGGCTGGCTGAAGTACCCGAACAGTTTTAAAGTTTGCTCGGTAGTTTATCAGAGCTACTGTTGCAGGTGTGACTATCTGCGGGTAAGAAGTGACTGACAGTTTTACGAATAAATTATGGTTTTGGGATGAAGAATTCAAAATAATTGGCAAATTGAATTGTTGGCGTTAAAATAAAAAGCATGGAAGGCGATAAAGAATGAGCTGAATATATTCTGATAGCAATTTGTAAAAAGAATCCATTTAGCTAAATGCAGATTCAGTGATTTACTGCAAATTGTCATTATATGTTAATCGACTCCAAATACAGAGAGCAGATTTCTTTTTTTTTCGTCAGAAAAGTAATAAGCCAGGCCGCAGGAAGGTTAAACAACTTCCAGCAGAGATAAAAATGGATAATGAGGAGAATGAGGCATTCTAACTCAGGGGAACAACTACAAATATGGAAAGAGGATTTTGCATGTTTAATTTCAGGTACAGTAGTTATCACGCTTCTTTTTGAAAGACACCCTGTAATTGGCTTAAAAGTGAACTAGAGGCAGAAGTGACTGAAAATGCTGCTATATTTATTTTTGTAGAAAACAGCTGGAAAGTTTGTGTTAAAAACATATGTGATAAAAAGTTTAAAACTCGAATGTTTGTGAAAGTTCTCAGTCATCCAAGTCATCGTAGTCTAAGGAGCTTGGAAAGAAAAGCGTCTGGGCTTCTTTAAGTTGCTTGAAGACGTTTCACCTCTCATCCGAGAAGCTTCCTCAGTTCTAGGGTCAAATGGTGGAGAGTCCCAGATTTAAGCTCTGTGGGAATGTCCCCCCAAGAGGGACAATGGACCCCCTGATGATCCTCTACCTAATCACGGGAGCCAAGGTGTGAAAACATATAAATCTAGTTATAGTTTACATTATGGATTGCGGTGTAAGATTTTCACTTTTGCTCTTTATCAAAATAGTTTAAACCTATAGGAAATGATCCCATTTCTAAACAATTTCTACAAATAAATAATCAAAAATATAGTAGCTTTAAAATGATCCAGGGAAATATGATTTTTGTAGCTGTACAGTTGGGTGATTTGTTGGACAAAGACGGAAGGTTTGTAGTTTTGCCTCTGTACAACACCACAATGGATTTTAAATTAAACAATCAAGATGGGAAAGTGAAGTGCCTCTGAAATTGGGGTACTGTGTATAAAAATGACTGTATTTCCTAAACAGTTAATGTAATACATTTGGTCAAACCCCTTGAGTTAAACTTGCACTTTAATCAGATCTTGATTATTTGATTTGAAATCCACTTTGGTGGATTACAGAGGTAGAACTACAAAAACTGTGTTTTTGTCCAACAAATTTTGGACCTGTTTCTTTAAATACCTTTAGCTGGATGTTAAATTTTCATTATGCAGTGTAATCACATGATCTGTGATGTTTAATGTACCTTCATGCAGCCTGTATATGTGCTGCTGAAAACTTTAGTGGTGACGGTAAAGTAATGAAGCAGATGTTAAAAATAAGCTAAATGTACTATATGAACAGTACATATGGTTATAGATCCTAATATTTGCCACATTTCCTTTATAGCAGTCTATATATATCCAAGTTAAATGTATACTTATATATACTTCCCTTTTTTTATTAGTTTTATAACTTTCCTTTTCAACAGCTTCTCATCAGGGAACTGATTATTTTCCACTGGGTGACTTTGAAAGAATAGAAAATAATCTCCATTATGCAGTATGTTCTTTTGTCACTTCTGTGATGAAATGAAAAGTGGGCTTCTTAGCAAAGTCTGCATCTGTCAGTTACTTTTTATTGGAAGATTACAAAGGATTGAATGATACTTGAACTAAACAATAGACGAAAATACGGTGCCTAAAACTGGCATAAGAATTGTTGCCTTCTGCAGGTGTGCTGGGGATTGGCGAAAGTGGATGAATAGGTTTTTTGGGAATACTAGCATTTCAGTACACATCACCAACTTCTGTAGTTGCTTTTCCCCAAAGACAAAGATTTTGATGGATTATTTGTAAAATCATACTATTTTGCCCATAAGAAAGCATCACATTTAAGATTTAATGAATTTACTGTACGATTTGAACCTTTAACCCCTAATAACCCCACTCCCTCCCAGTTTAACTACACAACACATCTGGATGAGTTATGTGCCTGTAGAGCCTATACTAAACTGTAGCTTAGGAATGCTCTGACATATGGCATACAGATGAGGTACAGTCAGGCTTCATGTGACTTATGGGGACCTTCTGTCCACGGTCAGGTGATCATGGTTACCGGGGACCACCCAATCACAGCCAAGGCCATTGCTAAGGGTGTAGGAATCATCTCTGAGGGCAACGAAACGGTTGAGGACATCGCTGAGAGACTAAACATCCCTCTGAGCCAAGTTAACCCCAGGTGTGTGTGTGTGTGTGTGTGTGTGTGTGTGTGTGTGTGTGTGTGTGTGTGTGTGTGTGTGTGTGTGTGTGTGTATAAAGGGAGAGTCTGACTGCGTGCTTTAGCTTCCAATAGTAAGTGTCTGTGCGACTGTGAGAGTGTTTCAGTTTGTGAACCATGTTGTGTCTTCTGGATGTGTTGTGCATGTAAAGTGGAAGCAGTTGATTTAAATTAAATTTTTTTAAAAAAGGATACCGGTCGCATATCTTTCCATTCAAAAGCGTATTATAAAGATCAGAAGAAACAACTTTGTTACATGTCTGAAGGTAATAAAATCTGCCTACTAGGACCACTGAAGGTCACTAAGGTTAAAAGAAAACCTCTTTAATGGAGCTCAGTCAGACAGCCTCTGTACTTGTAAGATTATGCTTAAAATTTTAAATAAAGCTTATATTTAGGGCTGGATTAAATGCAAGCTGCTGGGGGCTTCCCATCATGTACTGAGCATTTCTTCTTTGCTCACCTTTTTTCATCCTTTATGTGTTTATACACCACTCTACTCCTTAGTTATTATTAATCTCTGGCTCTCTTCCACAGTGTGACATTTGTCCTCACCCCCAACCAGTCACAGCCGATGGTTGTCCTGGTTCTGCCAGAGGTTTCTTCCTGTTAAAAGGGAGATTTTCCTTCCCGCTGTTCTCAAGTGCTTACTCATAATGGTTCCTCTGACTGTTGGAGTTTTCTCTCCATTATTGTAGGGTCTTTACTTTACAATATTAAGTACCCTTAGACGATTGCTGTTGTGATTTGACACTATATAAACTGAATTGAAATGAATTTAACTGAATTGTCTGAAGGATGTACAAAGTAGACAGAAATAACAAGGGACAAGATTCTTGATAACAGAAACACTCTGGACCCCTTTATAGTCTTCACAGTTTTGTTTCTATTCCAAGGTCTTCAGTCCAGTTGTTTGAGTAGACTTCGGTTACAAGCAATCAAATAGTCTGTGTAATATGTAGAGCACTAATAATAATAATAATAATAATAATAATAATAACTTTATTTGTATAGCAATTTTCAAAACACAGTTACAAAGTGCTTCACAGTTTGAATAAAAGCCACACACTGAAGATAAGTGTACATGTTAAAACATACAGACACATAATCAACCACACGGTTTTCCAGCATACACACATACATGCAAATAGTTCCAAACTATGGCTGAAAATAAAAGGGATAAATTAAGGGAAACCTAACCTATAAAAATTAGTTCTCAGCAGTCATTTAAAATAAATAACAGCGTGAATAGGAGGATTTCAACAGATAAGCAAGGGCTACCTTCTCACAGCAATATAACTTTTTGCAACATTATTATTATTATTATTATTTCATTCATCTGCATTCATAAAGAAATGGAAATCTTGACCAGGATATGCAGTCACTACACAGGAAGCACCCCAAGAAATTGCAGCCATTTCCCACCATATGATAATCAGCAGTCTAGTAGATGGGTTTTGAAATAATAATATAGTACAGAAAATCCTGATAACAGTTAAAAGTAAGCATGTACTTGGAGACTCCAGGAGGTTGAATTACTTCCCCAATAATTTATTTTCCGTATAATACAAGACAGCAAATATTCATCATTAGACTTTTATTTTTGTGTAGCTTAGACAAAGGAAATGTAATGCATTAATGAGCAAGCTTTGGAATTGCTGCTTGGCTAATTTTCTTACTTTCAGACATATCTCATGTCAAACTGTTCCTTTAAGACACAGAGCATGGAAATGTATGTTTCCCGCTGCTGCATTTGTGTGGTTGCCTGACAATGACAGACTTGAGGGAAATGTCATTACCACCCTCTGCATAATTGTACCTGCTTGTGTGTTTCCCAGGGATGCCAAGGCGTGTGTGGTGCATGGCTCTGACCTAAAGGAGATGAGCTCTGAGTACCTGGACGACCTGCTGAGGAACCACACTGAGATAGTGTTCGCCCGAACCTCTCCACAGCAAAAGCTCATCATTGTTGAAGGCTGCCAGAGACAGGTCAAGGGTCACACATGTGTGTCTGTGTGAGTGAGAGACAGAGTGTGTGTGCGAATGTGTGATTGGGTCTTTTTGAGAGCTTAAAGCTGAATTGCAGTGTGTGGCGTTTTATATAGATGAATGCAGGCATTTGGGTGTTTGTGATAAAGACTGAATGAATGCTTGAATGTGCCTGTTTATGTTTAAGTGTGGAGGTATGGTTCTGTACAGGTGTGTGTGTGTGTGTCTTCCTGCCATTTAATACTGAATACAATCGTCTGTATGTGTGTTTGTGTACTTGAGCTGTTTTTTAGTCCAGGTGGTTGAATGAATGAATGCTGGCTTTTGTCCTCATGCTCATTTAAGTGTGTGCGCCTACAATGGAGGCCTGTTTGTGTGTTTGAGCATGTGATTAACTGTATGTTAAACTCATATTAAACCCTATATATGTGCCTTAAATTAAATGCTGAGCTTTTATGTACAAAACTTTAAAATTATGTGTGCGTGCACTTATTCACATCCCCATATATTGAGGTCATGCTACAATTCACCATGGCTCACTCACTCTCACTCCTCGTGACTGAATGACTGCAACTCAATTCCATTTTTCATTTAATCTCCCCAGAGCTGCTTTGAAAAGACATTATTAAGACAGAAGGGGCGGAGGGGGGAGAAAGGCTTTAAATCACAGTACTTATCTTTTTCCTCTTGACACTTTTTGTTCGCCGGTCCTTGTGGGTACAGGGGGCGATCGTGGCTGTGACAGGCGATGGCGTAAACGACTCTCCGGCACTGAAGAAAGCCGACATCGGCGTTGCCATGGGGATCGCCGGTTCTGATGTGTCCAAGCAGGCGGCTGATATGATCCTGCTGGACGACAACTTTGCCTCCATCGTCACCGGAGTGGAGGAGGGTGAGTGTGGGGGAAAGGCAGGGTGTCAGAATGGAGGCATAAAAGGAGAAAATTATAGAGGAGGAAACAAAGAGGGAAAGAAAACATTGGGAAAAAAAGTGAGTCAGTGAAATAAAGGGATCAAGAATTTGAAGAAAAAAAAAAAAGAAAGCTCTTTTGTCATTTAACACTAGAGACCAGAGATTTTCTATTTTAAATGAATAGCAGTTTATATGTGGAGAAGTCTGGTTGATTTCACAGAGTTTATGCTGCAATGTAGACATGAGGGTACGACTAGAGTCAGGCCTCAGTCAAAAAATTATCTCTCAGCTAATTTAGCATTTTTTTTAAACGTTGACTTGAACACAATACAGTTTTTAAACAGATAAAATTAACTAGAATAATTTAAAAAGACTTTACTCAGCACTATGTAGGTGCCGCGGTGAAGGGACTCTGAGAAGTTTGAGTTAAGATTAGAAAAAAAATGAGTTTAATGGAAATGTAAATGTTAAAATGTGATGTATTAATAAAGAACATTCAGCGACCCGAAGGACGGATTTTGACCTACAATTTTCTCAGGAATACTTGTAATTTGACATGCCTTTGCTCTCAAGGATTTGACTTGAGATTTAACCTTAGATTTGCTTTGAGAGACTGATATTTAATTTAGCTATGGGTGTTAAATATGGTGTTAGATTTTAAAAAATCCATTTGTATTGTGGATATGCTGATGGAGGGGTCGGAGTGACCTTCATTTAAGTAAGAAAATTCACTCGGCCTTGACCCACCTTAAATCAACCATCAACACTTTTTTCTTTCTTGTTTTTTTTAATCGCTGCAGGTCGTCTCATCTTTGACAACTTGAAGAAGTCCATTGCGTACACATTAACCAGCAACATCCCAGAGATCTCGCCTTTCCTCCTCTTCATCATTGCGAGTGTTCCTCTTCCTCTGGGAACGGTCACCATCCTCTGTATTGACCTGGGCACAGATATGGTGAGCACTGAGGAAACAAACTGAAATATCTCTTTTCAATAATACCTCAAATAGTTTCCTTGACCAACTTTTTTAAGCCAGAAGCCAAGCAAAATTTTCCAAGCATCACCACACAGTCTTAAAACTAATTAAGACATTTACTTTACAGCTGTTTTATTCTTAGATGCCTTTGGAACAATTTATAGTTTAAAATGTTATTTTAAAGACCTCAGAGACTTAATGTTCAATTTTGATTATGTAATACTTCTTAAATAGAGTGCAGTGTTTATCTGAAGTGTATTTGGACTCTTGACAGCACTAATACTTTATAAAAGTAACTCTTTCTGGCTTCATGGCTTCGTTTGCCATCACCTGAAGCTTTATCTCATCAGTATATTTGTCTGTGTCTTTTCTCAACTTAACTGCTTTAGGATTAACATCACTCATTTGGACTCAAATATTTCTCCTTCCTCTCCAGTTAACTATGCTAAGCAGCTGCAAGTGAGTGACTTCATGACAAATTCATAATCTTATTGCATCAGCCCAAAGATAATGTGAGTGTGAAGTGTGAGTCACAGATGAAAATCTAGTGCCTAAAGCCAGTCGTAAGACTTATTTCTTATAGGCAACAGTTTCACTGATTTTTTGCCCTTTTTCAGGCACGATCAGTTATTGATTGAATCATCAGCCTTGAGTTGACCATTTTTGCTGTTGCCATTTCATCTTACAATGCACCAGCTGCACATGCTCCCTTTATGAGGACTTTAGGCACACTTACAACAACTAAAACAGAAATGACTATATGGCTGTGGTTTCAACAGATGTAACAGAGTATTATTGCTGCTTTGCAAGTGAGTTGTGGATCTGACAAAGAGTTCTACACATGCAGTGGTTTATGACTGACAAGCTCTCAGTCACATGCTCATTGGCTAACACATTGTCAATCACAAGTCATTAGCCAATGAATATGTCTTATATTTCCTCTTCTGACAGTAATGATAACCACGGTTAAAATGAATATAATGTATTATTTGATTTGACCTGAAACTAGTGACTTAGCCCATAAACTCATCATTGTAGTATTTTCTGAGGTCATGGCTACTTTCCCAAAGACTTATATAAGAGAAAGTCTTTTTGCAACCAGAGTTACACATTGTTGACCACAATCCCCCCCCCCCCCCCCCCCCACCCCAAAAAAACCCCAAAACACTTCTTTCGCCTGCCATAGTTGTAACATAATTGTCATTTGTTTGTCTTTTTTACATTGTTGATGATCAATCAATCAATGCAATCAAATTCTCTAGTAGTATTGTAGTAGGATTCAGTGCTCAGACTCATGTGACTCATGAGAGCTCGAAAACAATTTCAGTTTCAGTTTCAGGACTTTTACCCCGATACTTGTTCTTGATCCCCAAGTAGAATGGCACCTTTATTGCAAGACTCGTTATCTTTTTTTTAAAATATATATACAACAATTGCAAAACAAACTTAAATTGTCAAGTCTTACATGTTATATACCTATGTTTGTGTTTGAAATACTGCTGTTTATTCAACTTTTACCATTTCTGCATAGAACTTTTAGAACTCATAACGCAGCATAATATTTTAGATAAATCTTTATTTATTGAGTTGTGAGCTTTCACCTGCTAAATGCGGGCTAATTTTAATGATTTGTCTTCAAGAGAAGGTGCTAATTATTAGCATGCTGCATAGCTACCGGCAAGCTAAAGGTGACATTAACGAAAATGGCACTAATACTGGTGTCAAATATGAATGCCTGAAGGTAGAAAGAAAAATGTTTGGTTTCATTTGCTCTTTCATTTGGGGGGAAGAAATTCGCTTTTGCCTCACCGTCGACGTCCATTTGTTCATGTAGAACAAAGGCCGAGTGACACTTGCATACAGATTTACATTTCACAGCTCTAGTATTTCCAGATGCCAGTCTCTCCTTTGTATTTCTAGCAGCAAAAAGAAAAAAAAAGAGAGGGTTGCTGGCACACTGCTTGCCTGAGGGGCGTAATCCATCATTACAACAAAAAAGAATCACACAATGAATATATTCAGAAAGACTTGTTCAGTTGTGTCCATTATTTTAACTTTAATTTTTCCTGCTCTCACCCAGGAGCCATTAGTGTGCACCCGAAACTGGCTGTTATACAATGTTTCTCACGTAATCAGGTACATATATTAGAAATAGTCTCCCACTGCCAAGAAACATTTTTCCCCCACAGGTTAAAAATAAAGAGGAACTGCTTGCTAACATTGTTAATAAAGCAGTTCAGACTTATTTTACTTGGGTGACATCAAAGTTGAACTTCTTTGGTTTCCTAGCAGCAGAACAGATTTGTTCCTGTTGACAAATATTTACTCAGCTGTCTCAGATCACAGACATACTGCATTCTTTATTGGTTGAATTTCTCTTTAAAGATGACATGACAGAAGTGGGGTTTTTTTTTAAACACACAAATTTGTTCACCTGTTTTGCATATAAAAACCATTCCCTTCAAAGTAACATGTCTTCATGTATTCAGTAACTGCTGGTGGAGCAAACAGCTGGATGTGAGCTTTGAAGAGTAGGACTAGCCAAAAAAAAGTACTCGAGAAGTGTTTATTGTACAGTACAAAAGTGCAGAAATGTACAAATTTCCAATGGTGGTAAAGCTGTTAACAGCTTGTTAACAGCGACGTTCCACTCCAAGCTACAGGCTGGAGGGCTCTGCTCAGATTTAGGAGTGACAATCAGCACTTGGAGTCTGCTAGGATTATTTTTAGCAAGTACTACCATGCAGAAATGGATGCTTATCAAAGCAAGATGTAGCACACTTAAGAATGCTTCAACACTGAGACTAAGTTTTTACACATGTAGTTTCAAAAGTGTAAAAAAAAAAAAACACAACCTCTGTCTACACATCCCTCTCTCATGCTCTATCCTCTTCTTTCTTCACTGCTGCAGTGGGTCAGGGGAGTGTAACACCAAAACAAAGTGGATTTGTACACCACAGAGCATGCGCTCAGTTTCACACAATGCCAAGTCCACACCTCAAAGCCCTCCTAAGACCCAAAGATTCCTGCCCTAAGTCACACATATTGCTCTGTTGCTTACCTGGTAAAACCAGCCAATATACGATCTTTATTACAGGGACCTTTCTAGCCTCCTGTTTTATGAATGTCTTGAAATTCACTATCCGTCTCTCTCCTCTTGTCTCTTCTCCCCTCCTCCCTCTCTGTCACTGTCGTTACTTCTTTTTTCCCTCCCTCCCTGTCGTTTCTCTCCCTTTTCTCTCTCTACTCAGTGATTGAGTGATTATATTAACAGTCTAGTCTTCCCTGTGTCTGGAATTGTCATCATGCCTTTGTACAGATGCCACAAAGACAAATTCCTGCACATTCATCGTACAGGGAGCTTAAGCCGAGGTCGTTCTGTTCTGTTCCTCCCATACCCTCCAGGTTCCAGCTATCTCCCTGGCGTATGAGACAGCAGAGAGCGACATTATGAAAAGACAACCAAGAAACCCCAAAACAGACAAGCTGGTCAACGAACGCCTCATCAGCATGGCATACGGACAAATAGGTTTGGCCTCTCGTAATCTTTCAGCACTGCAGCTTGTAAACCTGAATCACTGTGACAGGCCTCTTCTTGTGAAGATTCAGCCCTAATAAACATCACAGGCATATAAACATTAAATATTGACATTTATCAGAAATGTTGGCATTTCTAACTGGCTTTGTAAATGTGTAGGCACATACAGTAAAGGAAAATAGATCCAGAGGTGAGCAGATAGTCCCACAATTTTCCTCTAATTGTTGTGACATTTCGAGCAAATTGAGAGTAGAGAGTGCAACTTTTTTTCTGCTTAATCTTGGTCGTGTTCCAGCCGTTGGAGCCTCACTTCAATGCATGCTTTTTCATCTTTGGTTTTACATGGTTTGGGAATAGCGAAAAACCAAAGACTGGCCTCATTTTATAGGCTGTTAAATAGGTCAAACTATGACAGGGCCTCACTGGATGACATGCAATCTTAAAATTGAACATGCTCTAAACAGCCGGTAACTCATGAACTCCCATAATGTGTGCAAGATAAACACCGCTGGGGCAAAATGTTTGCAGGGCTCAACAAATCACATTTACAAACCACTGCTGTGACATCACGGCCACAAGTCCTGAAAAACCTACTGATGATGTGATCCTGAGTGACACTTAGTGAATGCAACAGCAGCACAAACCACTGCCAGTGAGAAAAAAAGTTAAAACGGGTGCAACCAGCTTCTTGTCACTGACATGATGTCATAAAAACCTTAAACATAAACACTGACCTGGCAAAGAGTTTTAATGTAACAAATTCATGAACACAGTAATTAATAACCATTGTCTTAATCCATGATCAGTCATTTTGAAGGTTTGGTATAAGTGGAGCCTTTATGCTCTGCAGTAAGATGTCCATCCTGCTGAAAATGTTACGCCTACTCTGACAAAACGAATTTGCCAACATCAAATTAAAAGTCACTAACACCTATTATGGCAGTACTCAGCTGTCTGGAGCTATTTACCTTTAAAAAATAATGTCACAGAGGAAAGAGGGATGAAAATACATTAATCTATGCTGCTTTTTTCCCTGACAAACACTAATGGATTGAGCTACTATAGACTCAAAATATGCACTTTGTAGGGATATAAGTCAGTATATATTGTCCAGGTTTTAGTTTAATCCCTTGGCCTGCTTGCTATTTCAAAAATACGTGTGGAAAATTGTTATGGCACACAAGTTACACAGTTGCCATGCATGTTCAAAATGTATTTGCTGATGGCGTAGGTAGACGTTGCATTTGTCATCTTAAAATGCCACATCAGTTTGCTTTACAGGATTGCACTTTCCTACAACATTTGCTGGAAATGAGTAGGTGTTTCAGTATTAATAATAAGAAATAATAGAAACTATATTAACGTTTAATTAATTAACAAAATTATAGATTAACTGTAACTGCTGCAAGACAGGTAAAGAAGATAAAGTAAACACACAAAATAAGTAGCCTAAAGAAACCAACACATACTTTTGTGGTCACAAGTTCAAATACACTCATCACTGGCATCCTAAGACCCGAACTCTTTCATGGCATGCATTTTTAATTTCTATTTGCTATTTGGACTGATTGACCTGATGAATGTAAAAACAAAGAATTGTCTTTTTACCTGATGTAGTTTCTGCGAAGAGGATATCAGGCCCTAGTAGAGCAAAATTTAGTATTGTGGTCTAGACAGCTCAAAATGTGATGTCCACATATGTGGACGCCAGGTCCTATGTAGGCTTTTAATTATTTTTTTAGTTGTTCTTTTTCCAGGGTGGAATTATTTTACCTCTTTAATTACTTTAAAAAACAAAAATTAGTGCACATGTTTGAAGTTATTTTGGATTTTTCTCTAATCCACACAAGCAAACAGGTTCACCAACCAATTTAAATGAATCTTCTCTCCCTTAGATTGGTTTAATATTCAGCCAGAATCATGCCAAAACATTACTGATGGTTACTAAATGCATCTAGTTGTGGTGCAACTTCCCAAGAGACATTTAATCAGATATTAGTGGGGGTATGTCCACCCTGATCCTGTATGTGTGTTTATATATATAAATATATCCATCCATTCTCTGCCAGTTATCCCTTTTACGGGGGCTGGAGCCTATCCCAGCTGTCTTAGGGCAAGAAGCAGGGTACACCCTGGACAGTTTGCCAGTCTGTCACAGGGCTAACACATGCAACACAGACCACCATTCACATTCACACCTATGGGCAATTTACAGTGGCTTGCAAAAGTATTCGGCCCCCTTGAACTTTCCCACATTTTGTCACATTACAGCCACAAATATGAATCAATTTTATTGGAATTCCACATGAAAGACCAATACAAAGTGGTGTACACGTGAGAAGTGGAACGAAAATCATACATGATTCCAAACATTTTTTACAAACAAATAACTGCAAAGTGGGGTGTGCGTAATTATTCAGCCCCCTGAGTCAATACTTTGTAGAACCACCTTTTGCTACAATTACAGCTGCCAGTCTTTTAGGGTATGTCTCTACCAGCTTTGCACATCTAGAGACTGAAATCCTTGCCCATTCTTCTTTGCAAAACAGCTCCAGCTCAGTCAGATTAGATGGACAGCGTTTGTGAACAGCAGTTTTCAGATCTTGCCACAGATTCTCGATTGGATTTAGATCTGGACTTTCACTGGGCCATCCTAACACATGGATATGTTTTGTTTTAAACACTCCATTGTTGCCCTGGCTTTATGTTTAGGGTCGTTGTCCTGCTGGAAGGTGAACCTCCGCCCCAGTCTCAAGTCTTTTGCAGACTCCAAGAGGTTTCCTTCCAAGATTGCCCTGTATTTGGCTCCATCCATCTTCCCATCAACTCTGACCAGCTTCCCTGTCCCTGCTGAAGAGAAGCACCCCCAGAGCATGATGCTGCCACCACCATATTTGACAGTGGGGGTGGTGTGTTCAGAGTGATGTGCAGTGTTAGTTTTCCGCCACACATAGCGTTTTGCATTTTGGCCAAAAAGTTCCATTTTGGTCTCATCTGACCAGAACACCTTCTTCCACATGTTTGCTGTGTCCCCCACATGGCTTGTGGCAAACTGCAAACGGGACTTCTTATGGTTTTCTGTTAACAATGGCTTTCTTCTTGCCACTCTTCCATAAAGGCCAACTTTGGTGCAGTGCACGACTAATAGTTGTCCTATGGACAGATTCCCCCACCTGAGCTGTAGATCTCTGCAGCTCGTCCGGAGTCACCATGGGCCTCTTGGCTGCATTTCTGATCAGCGCTCTCCTTGTTCGGCCTGTGAGTTTAGGTGGACGGTCTTGTCTTGGTAGGTTTACAGTTGTGCCATACTCCTTCCATTTCTGAATGATCGCTTGAACAGTGCTCCGTGGGATGTTCAAGGCTTGGGAAATCGTTTAGTAGCCTAAGCCTGCTTTAAATTTCTCAATAACTTTATCCCTGACCTGTCTGGTGTCTAAATCCAATCGAGAATCTGTGGCAAGATCTGAAAACTGCTGTTCACAAACGCTGTCCATCTAATCTGACTGAGCTGGAGCTGTTTTGCAAAGAAGAATGGGCAAGAATTTCAGTTGCTAGATGTGCAAAGCTTGTAGAGACATACCCTAAAAGACTGGCAGCTGTAATTGCAGCAAAAGGTGGTTCTACAAAGTATTGACTCAGGGGGCTGAATAATTATGCACACCCCACTTTTCAGTTATTTGTTTGTAAAAAATGTTTGGAATCATGTATGATTTTCGTTCCACTTCTCACGTGTACACCACTTTGTATTGGTCTTTCACGTGGAATTCCAATCAAATTGATTCATGTTTGTGGCTGTAATGTGACAAAATGTGGAAAAGTTCAAGGGGGCCGAATACTTTTGCAAGCCACTGTAGAGTTTCCAGTTAACTTATCCCCACTAACTGCATGTCTTTGGACTGTGGAAGGAAGCCAGGGAGAACATGCAAACCAGACTGGTGGTGGAATTGAACTCAGGACCTTCTTGCTGTGTGCAACAGTGCTAACCACCATGCCACTGTGCTGCCCCTAGATTTAAATAAATCATTAAAAACAAGCTACCACAAAATCCAAGCCATGCATAAACTTCTCACCACAAATCTATTTGGAAAATGATGTTTGCATTAACTAATTAACACTAACAGAATATTTACTGTGTTTTAAATGGGACAGTGATAAATCAGTATCGCTTTCCTCTCTGAAATAACTTAAAATTTTAATTTTCACTACAGTATAATACCACTTATTAGAAAAGTTACAAAGTTACAAAACCATTGTTGGACCTTATGAACCTTTGAAATGTAACAGCTATAAAATGTTACATTATTTTTAGATCATCTAAATGAGTTTTTGCATTGCTGTCTTATGAATGGGCTTTCATATTTGTAATCCAGGTATGATCCAAGCTTTGGCTGGTTTTTTCACCTACTTTGTGATATTGGCTGAAAACGGCTTCCTCCCAAGAAACCTAGTAGGCATCCGCATCGACTGGGATGACCGTGAAGTCAATGACCTGGAGGACAGCTTTGGGCAGCAGTGGGTAAGGAATGGGGACTGACACTCGCCAACATGACCTGAATGAATAAATGAATGTTTCCACTCTCACGCATGAGTAATACAATGTGTGTTTCATCCTGGCAGACCTATGAACAGAGGAAGATTGTGGAATTTACCTGCCACACGGCCTTCTTCACCAGCATTGTGGTCGTCCAGTGGGCTGATCTCATCATCTGCAAGACAAGAAGGAACTCCCTTTTTCAGCAGGGGATGAAGTAAGTGAGTGGGGTGTGAAGTAAGGGAGGTGGAAGAAAGGAAAAGAGTGCTGATGGAAGGAGGAACTGAAGCATGTAGAATCGATGCATAAATGAGGGTAGTCAGAAAGGTACTTTAATTCTTCAAAATGAAAAATGATTTTGGCTCTTTTATTTGAGGCTGCTAATACTGGGATCATATCGTCACTGCTATTTTAATGTTCTGTGCTTTATAAACCTGTATAAACCTTTTCTTTTCTCTGATGTGCACTTTTTTTCTGCCTAACAGGAACAGGATTTTGATCTTTGGCCTGTTTGTTGAAACAGCTCTGGCTGCCTTCCTCTCCTACTGCCCTGGAATGGACGTTGCCTTGCGCATGTACCCCCTGAAGTATGCTCTGCATATGCATATCTCCACTGAACTGAAAAATAACCTCTTAAAGACCTAATAGGCTGCCATTAGCCTGTCACTCTGGACTTTAAATGTAGTCTGTGATCTTCTTAAACACCATGTTGTTATCCTTAATATTCAAAAATGGCTGCAATGAATTTAACAATTTGCACTCTGCCTGTGAGTCACCACATCTTCCTTTTTCCCCCCTCAGGATCCTTTGGTGGTTCTGTGGCATACCATACAGTCTTCTCATCTTCATTTACGATGAGGTCCGTAAATTTATTCTGCGGAGGCAACCAGGAGGTAAGCAGTTATTAAGGGAGAACCATGATTAAAAGATTTTTTAAGCTTATTTATCTTCTTAATAAGCTAGAATAATAATCAAGTGATGGTGCAGTATAGTAGTTGATACCCCTATCTCAACCACCACATGTGCCAAACTTTTAAAAGCTTTCCTTCTACCTTGTGTAACTCGCTCAGCCTTCCGTCCTTGTAAAAATAAACACCATAAAAGAGAAGACTGTCCAGTCCTTTAAGGACACATTGATTGACAGTGTTGCCACAGCTCTGCTCTGTTGATCTCACCTAAAGCATCCCAGCAAGCATTTGACAGATGGTGACTTGTAGAAGAAGATTGAGTTCAATGTCATTCCAAACAAGCACAAAGTTTTTATATATATAAAAGCACCTTGAAGTCGTGTGGACTGAGATTAAAAATAAAAGTACAGGTAGCCAGCAGTGTCGAGTGTAGTGTATTTACAGCAGAGGAAGTAAGCTTTAATTTTGGTGTAATATTAAAAGCATAGTTTATTTCTGACAACTTCTTACACTTGCAAATGCAGGCTTCACAGTCCATCACTGCAGTTCTTCTGGTTCATCTGGTTTCTCCTGTGATTCATGGGTTTGAGAGCAATATCTTTCACCACTGGAAGCAGCTGTCTTTTTGAACTCTCACATTTCATATGACTTTATGTAAATTTAGTAATTCACCATGTTTTCCAGACAGATTTTAATATTATTGTTATTTTTACACGTATTGTTAAACATCATTCAGAAGCTGTGCTTTTTCCACAAATGATCCTTCATGCCCAGCATTTAGTAAAGCAGCTGAAATCTATCAGCCATCCAGCAGAATGCAAACCAGTCAATGCTGAACAATTCTCCAGCTTTCAAAAATGCAGACTCTGCAGCACTTCACTGATTATTGTCTTCCAGGTTTGATTTCTCACAAAATAGCAAGTAAATGCAGCACTCTCTGGCAGTGTGCTCTGTCATTGAAATCTAATGTGATCTGATACTCGGGCCAAGTTTTCAGTCAAAGCTGATCCAGGAAGGATTAAGATCATGCATTACTGCTTAGAATTTTGGGTTCACTTAATGTCTCTGTTTTGAAATATCCATTTTAGAAATGAAACAGCCCATTGAAAAACCCATTTTCATCACCAATTACTTCTGTGCTCCATTGTGATATCTAAGGTTTCTCAGGTTAAAAAGTTAAATGATCATTCATCATAGAAAAAAGCCTTTTCTAATTACCTTAGCACACTTGAAAAAAAAATTGTTCTGCTGATTAAAAGAAGCAAAAAATTGACTAGTTGAGTGTTTGGAGCATCAGCCTTTGTTGGTTTGATTATTGTTTGGAGAAAAAAAGCCACAAAAAGAAGTGTTTTCTTCTGAAACTCATCAGTGTTCTTATTGAAATAAACGAGTGCTATTACATTAAATAAACTGCTAAATAATTAAATATGTTTAAATAATGCCTGTACTAACAAAGCTAACATAACAGAAAGAGAACTGAGCGACTGTGGTTCACAGCTGAGCAAGAGCCAGACTGTTGTGGTTTGTTAAGGACGTAGTAGGTACTGTTATATGGAAACTCCAGAATTTGCACATGGTTTTAATTGCTTAGAAAAGGAATATTAGTGTATTTTCATTTAGGATTTTTTTGTAGTTTATTTGACCGGTGCAACAGTTTCTGCTGTCCTGACATGAACAAATGGGTATTATATTATTATAGTAGAAAACAGAATTCAATGATAATTAACAACCAATCAATCACAAACTAATTTCTAAGTGGCCCCAAACTTTTGATGGGTAATACATTTTATAAATAAATGTCTAATTATTCCCAAAAATGAAAACCATTCCTCTGTGCTAAATGCTGCTGTATGAAAACATCTGTGGCACCTTTTTTATATATCTGCAAAAATATATGGCTTACAGAATACAGAGAAAATGTCACTCAAGAAGAGAGCACACGGTTAAACAAACAGGACAAGAATATTAGACTCGGCTATTTATTTACTGAGAGAAACTATACAGTATTACATATCTGTAAGTATGTGAACCTCTAGACCTCTAGCAGTTAATTAGATGTTAAAAATCAGGTGTGAGGGTGTGATGTTTTAATGAGCCTAAAGAACAGGGATCTGTTAAAGTCTTATCTTTGGAGGACATGATTTTCAAAGTGTATCGTTACTACAACATGTTATACCTCTGAGAACTTTCACAGAATCTTGGTCAATGCTCATCACCATATTTAAAGAGTCTGCACTTCACCAATCCACAGTCATACATACTGTTCATGACTGATGTTCAACAGTCTGGCAGGTAACAAATGAACCAGAGGAAACTTCTGGTCATCTAAGGACCTCTCTCACACTGTCTAATATTCATGTTTGTCCACTATCAAAATACTGAACAATGGCTTGCATTGCAGGGCTTCAAGGAGACAGAGACAAGCCTGAATGATATTTGAACTCGGCTTGATGATAAAAGGATAAAGACAGTTATTCCAATTTACCTTTTCGTCAAATGAAGAATTGGAAATGGTCAATGTAAAGGCATCACTAATCATTCTAGCCATGTTTTGATAGACAACGGATTGACAGCCAGTGACAACAAGAAGAGTGCTATGTCTTATTAGTCCCCTGGTTGGAATAGAGTTAAAGCAACATCAGGTTAAGACACACACAGCGTAAGAGGAGCCACTGACAGCAGCACATGTGCTAATGTTTGGGCTACTGTAGCCATACACATCAGTACATTAGGAGTGTGAGTAAGATAAAAGACAAAATGATAACATAAATTTTTAACAAAGCATTGCTAAACATGACAGCGCATCGAACACAGCCCGAGGCTCAAAAGACGAGAACTCCGTTGAAATGTTCAGTTGTGTGGAAAGATTTCTGGCTATTTAAAGTTGCAAAGATACAAAGAAGAATGTTTGCAAAATCCACAGCTGAATGTTTGCCTGCACAATGCAAGACTTTACAGTCCCAGACACTTTCTCGTGTACCATGCCCCGTGACAAAAAACAAAGAGACACTGATGCAACTGCAACAGTTTACTTTATTGTAAAAGATGTGATGTAATGTTTCAACAAACAGAGCCAAAAATGTCAGGTTTAAGTGAACGATTCAAGTAACTGACCCTCGTTACCATTTCTCTTAGACGGCACTTTTCCAGCTGCGCGTGGAAAGTAAAGAGACAGGAGAACATCTGAGTCACACTTTGCTACCACATCAGATTTGATCCATATCTGATCCATATAAGAGCCTCACTGCCCACTTCACTGAGTCAGAACTGCACTTCTTGTGCTTTTTTAAGAATTAATTAATTATTAATTGATATGTTGTCGTGAAGCATAAGTGGATCACAATTGAGTGATCCCTTTCACAGGCCGGTGTCCTGTATGGCAGTTAAGAAACCAAATCCCGCAACTTCACAGCACTAGTTGGTTTTATTTATTTTCTCCTTTGTTTACATTTGAAAGTTGGAAGGTCTATTTAAAACTTTAAAACTGTTTAAATCGATATAGCGATCATTTATGCAATCTATATGAGTCCTGCTGTACTGTAAATAGGACATCCCCATGAATGAGGACATCCCACATTTGTGGGGGTTGAGCTGAGACAGCACATGGATTTTATTTCCAAAATGATGGGAACTGCAGCTTCTGATTTTATGACCATAAAATTAGGTGATAATAATTTTGCAGATATTATGTTTCCATTACTAAAAATCAAACTGCTTCTTGAGATCTTCTTTGAGAGTCAAAGATTTAATACGATTTCAGAAATGTAGAGTAATTTTATGGCTTCCGAAACAAATTTTAGCCAGTGGACTTATCACATTGCATTTTCAACCTCTGTCCTTACTTCAGGAAGCAAAGGGCAAAGTGAAGCAGAAAGGATTTTTCTCAAAATTGTGGCGGGGGGGTCAGTCTTATTGCTGTCAGGGGTATGAGGTGGAAGAAGGCCAGACATTAGAGTAGGAGGGTGAAAGGTCAGAGGAAGACATATCAGCATTTAAGGAGCCTGAGCAGCAACAATGTGATGGTACTCACCCTCCATAATAAGAAGTGTTGTATTATGTAGGGCTCTGAAGTTTTCAGGCATTACAAATTTCTAGAAGCCTTTTCAGCTGAGAAGCTGAAAAGAAATTTTTACACACTTTTACCCTGTTGATTTATATTAATTATTAATTGATTAATAATATATATCCTAAAAGTATATATAATATAAGCATATATAATATATATGCTAACTCTACATTTCCTGCCTTTTTCACTTTAATTTCAACCATACTGAAACTACTGCCAAGAGAGTTGGACCTCTGATTACATCAAACAGTAAAGAGCAAACCAGGTCTTAGACTAAAAGATGTCAGACGACACAAACCAGAAGGAAGTGGTTTTAAGTTTTAATGCTAAAGGTAGCATTAAAACGTAACGCATTCTGGAGCTGAAAACATTCTTCAGCATATCTGTGTTCATGACATAACTTGGATAACCTAGGATCCAACTTTACTGGTTCCTAGTTATAGACAATTCAATAAGTTGAGACAGATTCTTCGAGATTGGCCAGTCGATCAGAGTAACAAATGATCTTAACGTCCGATCAGGGGGCAAAGACTAAAGCTCTCTCGAAGGTGACATCTCCTTAAAAAAGATGATTTGCTTCACAGGCCGGTGTCCTATACGGCAGTCGAGAAACCAAATCCCACAACTTCAGAGCCCTAGCTTAAGCAATACTTCTCATCCATAATGAACTTTGGGTGTCATCATTTTGACCCTGCTCAGGCTCCTCAAATGCTGGTATGTCCTCCTCTGAGCTTTCACCTTCCAGCTCTCATGTATGGCCTTCCTCCACCTCCTTTCCTGACAGCACTCCACTTGCACAGATCTGAGTAAAATCCTTTCTGCCTCGCTCAGCACTCTGTCATATCATGCATGATCACTGCTGGTGTCATGGGTTACATGACTCTAATGATCCAGGTTTAGGTGAGCATTAGGTGTGCAGACTAGAGTTAACTAACATTTAAAAAAAAAAAAAAAAAAAAAGAGTATGAGAAAGTATTTGCCAAAATAATGTTTTAGTGTTCATTAATGTTTCCTTCATGAAATGTTTTAATATTCACAAAATGAAAGACATTGTGCCGGAAAATCCACACAAAAAATGGAAACAATATCTTTACTTGTTCCCGCAGAAGATAAAACAAAAAAAATTATATAAATAATATTTTTTGTATCCATCATTTCCTGTTTTTTTCTTCAGAAAGAATTATGAACCTATGTTATTTATTTTTAAAAGTACATATATTGTGATCTATCGATATAGATCACAATATATCTCACTGACTGATATAAAAAAAAAATTTCATGTTACCCAGCCTTAATTTGAATACATTCACAGTAAAGTCAAGAATACGAATCTCAAAAGAAAAGTGCATAAAGCCAGAAAACAACTCATAGCACAAAAATATTTCTACTGAGGAGTGGTAGGTTAAGAATACAGTTAATGTTTTGCAATAGTCGAGTCAAAGTCCTAGCCTTTATGTTGTAGAAATTGTGGAACAGCCCAAAGCAAGCAGTTTGTGTGAGAAAACCCAAAGTTTTGTGTAAATTCCTCGAAGCCAGTGTGCAGAATTGGTCACCTTTTACTGCATATTTATACTTGCATTTATTGCTGCAAAAAAGTGTCACATGGGATGCTGAAAACAGAGGTTCAGATGCCATTCACAGATCTGTAATACTGACTATTTTTTCCTCAAAATGTTAAGGGCCAAGTAATATTATTGTGTAATATAATTCATGTTGTTCTGTTTTTCTTCCTTTAGCAAAACTGGATATTTTAGGATATGTTTATACAAAAATATGGAAAATTCTAAAGGGTTCACAACCTATTGTTGCAATTGCAGTATATAGCATGCAGAGCTGATCTCAGCCTATTCATGTTCATATGTAAAACTTAAACCAGGAAACCAGGAAACTTAAACCTGTCCCACACCACCAGAGCCAGCTGAAAATTATTAGAAAGGAAATTAAAGCAGGCTGATGAAGACTCTTGAGATATGTACTGAAGATTATGCAGATGATACGGGCACCTTACAATGGCTCAAAATCTGTTCACTGCCACAGCCTTACAGCAGATGAGGGGCAAGACACGGGGAGACAAATACAATTTATCGTGACAGTTCATCATTTCTGTTAATCTGTGTGTCACGGGCGGCTGATCAAAGTCTTAGAGTTATAAGGGGATTCATTTGGAAATGTACGGAGACAAAGGCAATGAGATGAATACAAATAGAGCGATACAAAAGGATATTATGAAAAATGCTCGCCTGTCATTTTGTTCCCTGACACTTTCTCTCTTTGTCTTTCTGCCTCTCTCTCTTCATCTCTTCCAGGCTGGGTGGAGCAGGAGACATATTATTAACATTCAGAAAATGTCAGTTTGAGGTCTGCGTGTGTGTGTGCATGTGTATGCATAGATGTGTTTGTTTGCACTCATGAGTGTAAAACTGTGCGTGCGTGTCTGTCAGTTGTAATATTGCATGGATCAGTTCACAAATCTGATTATCAGAAAAATACTGCTGAAAATAGGCTTTTGAGTTTTTCTCTTTTTTTTCTCTTTATCAGAAAACATTTCCAGCAGAGTGATAGTAATGTAAACCTTTGTGCCTTACACAAGCTGCTACCAAAGTGATGTACTGTGGCCCGTTTGGCTGGAAGGGAGTATCAGATGTTGTTTGTGTTAAATTTGACAAATAAAATGTATTCCAAAGTATGTCTGCTCATCATTTAAACATTACTCACCTATCTGTATTGTTCCCTATTGCAAAGTCATATAAGCAACTTGATTTTGATGTGCCATCCCTCTGAACATTGCTGCAGACCCCAAGGACAGTCATCTCCAAACATGCTGGATCCAATCAACTGAGCATCTGCAGGTTATGAAGGAACAAGCCAACAAGACCCAAAGTATTTGCTGCCAGGTTCTCTCTTTTGTCTGTTGGAATACACAATCTGTACAATATTACACAGATGTTTTTAATGTCCTGGCTGATTTGTGTGTGACAGGAGGTAATTGGAAATATCTAGAAGAGCTTTTGGGCATCACTAACTTTATTATTATTATTATTATTATTTGTATTTATGAGTGTGGAATGCATGGAGCTCCCATTTTACAATACTTGTTCCATGCATCCATTTTACTTGACAGAAGACATGACTGGTGGGCTAGTTTGTTCTTGCAATTGATGAATGGGAGGATATTCCAATAATGATCTTCTTGAAAAAATATTCCTTTATCTTTGTGACTTCTCTTGGGCTCTCTAAGCTAGTCGGTGCAGCCAGACAAAATAGGCATTGAAAAAAATAAAAATGATTCAGACAGAATTCACACACTATCTAAGTAGTTGTATTTCTCATCTAAAATCAGACTTAAACTGCAATCATCACCGGACATGAAAAAGGAAATGAATCTGATATTTTCTTTCAGCATCCTGTGCAGATTTGATTTAGGAAAGTTGTTCCCCCAGTGGATAAAAATACTCTGTGTTTCACCCACGAAAGCAAAGGATTGAAAGGAATAAAAATTCGATATGTCGGAATTTTTCTGAAAACAAAGACTCGGTGTTTGCATGTTGCTGTCATGTTACAGAAAGAAAGCAACCAAATCCTGACAAGGAACTGTTATAAAAGAGTATCTCCTTAGTGTAGTGGGTTATGCATTTGCCTAAAAAGCAAAAAGCTCCCAAGTTCAACCTCAACCTCAAAACATAAATCCCTTTGGGACTGTGTCAGGAAGGGCATCTGGGTTGTTGCAATTATTTTAAACTAAAAACCACAGAGCTATGTACAAATACTTCCATCAGTCCATTTTGTCAAGTGGACTGTGCCTATACTAACTGACATCGGGTGAGATTGAGAGGTAGGGCACAGGTTGTGGCAGGTGACAGGTTGTGTACATCACAGGGGTACCAGAGAGGCAGACAACAACGCTCACATTCACTTACAGATGCTGATAACTGTCTTTGGACAGTGGGAGGTAGTCGGAGCACCCAGAGAAAATCACTTGTAAATCAAGAAGTAAACTCTAAAAAATGTAACCTAATTTTACATTTTACCTACACAGTCACATTTCCTTTTCATTACATTTTTATATTGATTTCATTTCCATTAGCATACTGATTTAAATAAAATAAAATGTTTCTGTGACTATTTTATTTTTGTCTAAATTTCTTGTGTTTAACATGAAGTTCATAAAAGTGAAGGAAACATATATTTTTTAGTTATTTTAGTATTTTAAAGTAAAAATTGATTTCAGCCTTAAATGGTGAATAAATATGGGACTTCGTTTAAAGTCGGATGCATTTTGCTGCAAAGAGGTTCCAGATGATGTTCCACATTTTTTCAACAGTAAAACAGACATTTTCTGTAAAATAACCTAATTATTATACGTCAGCTTCAACATTACGCCATGCCTTACAGCACTCAGACAGTTTAAACTCCTTATCAAGCTAGAATCTCTTCAAGGTTTTTGATAACGCCGCGGAACAACAACATCCGTAACGTCACTTCCGCTCACTGCCCGTCAAACATGGCGCTGCTTCTAAGGTCAGTTTATCTTTGGTGCATTACTTTCGGGCTCTGGGAAGCTTTTACTCCTTGTTCTTTGGGCTATTGAGGCGCATAGAGAAAAAGTATAATAAACTAAATGCACGTTTGAGGTCGACGCGCCTCGGTGTAACTTGTAGTCTCCATTTGTTATCCTTGTTTACCGCAAGTGTGGTGGAAAGCCGCTAGCTTACTGTAGCTATCGTGCTAGCGTCAGATGTTCTTGGTTATCTGAGAGTGGACTTTGACAGGTAGTTTTAATAATGACAGACGTAAGCGGTTATTTGGCGCCTTAATCTTCATATGACCGCTTGACAAATGCTTGATTCGTTGTTGATAATCTGAATTTGTTTGATTTAGGTTTGTGTTAAGTGATAATCGAACTACACTGTTACAGTGTCGTAACTCTACCCAGGTCAAATGATTGTCAGGCTTTGTCTAAATTACCTTAAATGTGAAACAGACCTTTGTTTAGTAGAAGTGAACCTATTACCCTTCAGAGTTTGTTTAACAGACACTTCTCATCTGTTCTCTTCTCTCTAGAGCTGGAGTTAAGACTTGGCTTTACTTATTGCTGGGTTTTCCCAACGAATATGCAAAATTTATGACCATAACTGTTTATAGAACTATAAAAAATACAACAACGAACTACAAATCATTCTCTCTTAAGCATTTTTATTGACAGTATTGACAATTTTACAGTATGAATAATAGTGAAGCTCAAACCTTCTGTTGTGTCCTATTTTTTTGTATTTGTTATTGTTCTTTTTTATGTTAATTTGTTGACTTGTTGCCCCTTGTTCCAATTTAGCTCTGTTTACTTATTGAAAAATCTTCATCTTTACAACATATCTTTCTCATGGTGCTGCTGGTTTACTCTGAAGTAAACCAGGATTCAAATCTAAACCTGTTTTTTTTTTTATGTCTTTAGGACGTTGGGACGTCAGAGTGTCTGTCTCTCCAAACCCCAGTACAGTGTCCTGTACAGACAGTGAGTTCTGTGCTTGTTTGTTAGTGCTTATAAATGCACACATAGGTGCTACTGCAAACTTTTTTTCTGTAACCACCCCATTTTCTCTCCTCTTCAGTGTGGCTCCAATGGGATCCACAGCCAAGGAGGAGATGAACAAGTTTTGGGACAAAAATTCCAGATTAAACCGACCCATGTCTCCCCATATCACCATCTACAAGTATGTACTGCATACCTTCTGGTGTCTACTCAGAGTGTTGTTCAGACGTGACTCAGTTAAAGTAAAAATCATTTGCTCCATTTGTTTTATGTTTTCAGAGACACCTCAAATCTGCAGCAACACGTTTTCTGAGCTGCAAATATTATTACTTTTAAAGTCATTTTTCTGATTGTGCAGGTTTTTCATTCTTTCGAAGCTAATAAAACAGCAGGGCAACCCACAAATACCTGTGATTTAGTGCAATAAGCACCTTATAATGTACTGTCACCAAGTTATTGCAATCCTAACGCCTGCAGCAAAGAACCCCTTTTTTGTTCAGTATATGTCGGTATATGTAATTTCTCACTAGGCTACCCTCATGGTTCAGCTGCCTTTTTTTTAACTTTAATATTTTTCTGTCATTTGGGATCATTGTGATGACTCAGGGCACCTTTTTTTTAACACTTTCAACAATCTTTAGCTTCTCCAATCTGTAATCCAGTGATTTAAGTCATACTCTTTTACCGGGTTTAGCCTATTCTGTACTAGAGCATTAGCTTATTCATATTTATGCATGAAAACTTTGCATGTGCATCCATCACTGGCACAAAATAAAAGTTCCATGATTAAAATGTAAAAATTGCAGTGTTGTTACTTGTAAATCAAAACCTCATTCATCATAAAACTGTTTTAAAGATTTAAAATAATCATCAGTTGAGGCCTGTATGTGTGAAAGCTAAATGTGCTCTGTTTTTTTTTTTTTTTTTTTGCATCTCAGGTGGTCTGTCCCCATGATGATGTCCATCACGCACAGAGGAACTGGAATTGGGCTCAGTGGAGGTAACACATCTGTTTTTTCCATCCAAAATTAAAGTTAAAGCAAGTAAATGATTTAATTTTGCCCTTGAAGTACCAGTTCTGAAAGAAGCTATACAGCCACTGTCAGCTTTTAAGTGACCCTGGAAATGTCTTCAGGGCATTTTAGTCTGTCACTATTGATTTCTGCTAAGAGCATTTACTGGAATTACAAAACACAAGTTGTTCAATACAATTAAACCTAAAATGTGAAAATTAACACTAGATGGCTAACAGCTTTCAGTCATTCGCCTGGAGTAAAACACGTGTCATTGTGGTATTGTATATCAGTGCTGCTGACCTTCATGGAACATGCTCTAAAAGCTGAATCAGCTTTGTTTATGTGTTAATTGGCTCGATAAGGGCCAAACTCAACAGCCACGCTACCTCTCGGACATTAAGTGCCACTCACTGTCTCTCAGCTTTCTATTAGAATCACATGAGTAATCACGTGCCTGAAATCAACTTCGATTCACAGTGAGGGAAGTAAAACTGTCACCAACTGACAGGAAGCCATATCAGTTCATCTAAACATAACAGTCAGTATTTAACATTTAGTTTTCAATGCAGCTTTCTGTATGTATATAAATATTTTAAAGAATGTCTTTTCTCACACAGAGTTGTTTAGTTTATATTCTTTATCATCCAGGCAATACAGAAATAGACGCTTTAAATGAGCCATTGTGTTCAGTGCATTGTAGCAGGCAGCCCAAGAAGCGCTTGTTTGATCCAGATCCATTATTTGGCTGTCACTCCAGCAAGAGCTAAAAACAACAAAAAAGTATTTACATAACTGAGGCTTTCACATGTTGCAAAATTACTGGTGAGCTGGATCATGTGGTAAAGTGGCTTATGGAGAGAAAATGTTAGAAGCATGTGGAGCTTCTTTTTACATGTCTTAATTTCTTACTGATTATGAAAGGTGTTGTGGTCTCAGGATTTCTGTCTGTGTTTAGCTATCTCAGCATTTGCGGTGGCAGCGCTGGTTTTGCCAGGGAGCTACCCCTACTACCTGGATTTAATCCACTCACTGTCCATTGGTCCATTTCTCACTGGGCTGGCCAAATTCGGGATTGCCTTCCCAGTATCTTACCACACCTATAACGGCATCCGCCACTTGGTAAGATTTAATGATTTAATAATTCATTTTTTAAATTGCCTAATGATTTAACCGAGGAACTGCTTACCTTTTTCTTCCTCACACTAGAGTCTGTTTGAAATTCTTTGGTAGTTTTTCCATTTGCATGTTTTATGAGGTGTCTGGACTGCTTAGCTTAAGCTTTTAAGAGGATACAGATTTTTGTTTTGCTTTTGTCATGTTTACTAATTTTACTAATTAGATTTGCCAACATTTATAAATTGAGGTTGTATTTGTGTGCTTAATGTTCTTTTTATGATCTTCTTCTGTTTATTATTATCTAATCAGGGCTGGGATATGGGCAAAGGCTTCAAAATTCCAGAGGTCTACCGCACCGGCTACACAGTCATTGGTCTGTCCGTCATCACGTCAATAGCTCTGCTCATGATCTGAGCTCAGGACCAGACGTGATGAACAGAGCGAGTTAAAGTGAACGCGAACTGGATTTCACTGTGGGAGTTTTGTTTTGTGTATATGTACCGTGGCCTAATGCAGACTGTCGTCAAAGTGTTCAATAAAGGATTATCTTATTCTAAACTCAGAAATTATGTTTTGATGTTTCTTCCTTTGAATTAATTACACTTGGAGAGTCTTTGGGGTCAGCAAATGCAGCAGCAGAGTGCAAGGTGCATGCAAATGTGGCCCAGTTTATTTCACACTTGTTCTCAGTGTGAACAACAACCAGCGGCCAAAATTAGACATGTCCTACATGCCTTATGTAATTTGCCTAATCGTGCTGTGACGTCAAAATCATTAATCACTTTTCTTTGCCCTGAGTGCTCAGTCACTGCCAGTTCAACCAGTGTGTCTGCTGATGTTGTTTGTGCACAGAAAGGTGTACTTGTGGTTTTGGCACTCTTTTTTTAAAAAAACTGTAGGCTGTCATTTATATTTTAACTTATCCAGGCTGCAGATGCTCAGATACATTTTTAACGGCAGGAAAGGGAGAGGCTGAAATGTAGAGAGGCAACTCAGTGGTGGAAGCTGTGCATGTGAACAGGCTCCTCACCGGCAGCCTGCCTCGGGCCTTACCTCCAACTGAGCCGCACAGGAGATACACACTGCATCTCACCTGCTTTTGTCCTGCAGTGTGAATAAAGGCAAGCTGTGATGTAAAGTCAGATCCAACTCCCGCTTGTGCTGCGTACAGTAACAAGTGCATACAGATCAACAAAAAACAGGTAAATGTTCTGAGGTTAGCTGTAACAAAATTGGCTCATTAATTTGTAACTGATGCCTGGAGGGGAAATGCCTGTTAGGCAGAATGTCTTTTTGGTTTACTGATGAAAATATATATTTTGGTTGTTGTGTCATGCGTTTTGTCAGTCTGTTTCTAAAGGACACAGCAAACTGTTTTTGCCAGTATTTGTAAAATTCAAGTTAATTCAGTGCTTATGATGGTGTAATCTCCACAGAGTCATATCAGCTCTGTTGCTGGACAGGCATCGCTATACCTAACCACTGCCAGCTCAATGTTACATCAACACTTGCAAAATGCCTCTCCGTACATGAGTTTTTTGTCTGATTGCTGTTAATTTGGCATACGCAGGGTTCCCCACACAAAGTCCTATCCACACAACAGGCACATTTCCACCTGAGCTGCACATCCATTGGTCTGCAATTTTCTATTGTGATGGACGGGAAAATTGCTCAGGCTCTGCGGGATCCAAGACCGAATTTGTTTATAGACTGTTTGCACTAAACCCTGCAGAATTTCTTCTCATTTTTTGGGAGTAAAAAAAAGAAATGGGGGGTAATAGAAGTATTGGCTGTTTCATTCCCCTACAAACAACAAGCACTCTGGCTCATAGTTGTTGATGCATTTCCAATGCACAATGTTCCATCCTTTAGTTTTGCTCCGATAACATCACCATAATGATATTTTTGACGAGATAACTTGCACGAAACAAATGGGGGATGAAAAGCGGGAGTTCCCACTGTTTCTATGAGACATTAAGTCACTGATGATTATGCGGCGGCAGCACCCCCTACCGGTTGGCAAATTATTACACCACGGAGCTGCGGTCCTGATGCTGAGGGGTGGTGAGGATGCTGCGCAGGGCTGGGAGGGGGAGTATAAACCCGGTTTTGATAGAAAAAACGGTGCCTCAGTCTCTGTGGCGCAATGGAATAGCGCGCTGGACTTCTAATCCAGAGGCTCCGGGTTCGAGTCCCGGCAGAGATGTGGATGTAAGGATCCGGCTGTAATTTTTTCCTTTAATGAGAAGGGTTCAGAATAAAGCTTACATTTTTTTAAAATGTTCTTTGCAGATAAGATGTGCATAACAGGGCTGCTCTGTTCTGTCGACGGCAAGGGTGGATGGGTGGAAAGAAGATGATTCATAGTCGTGTTTATTTTGCAGAAGCTCAAAAACAGTGCATCTGGCCTGGCAATTTCACAGGAGCCTAGTCACCGCGCAAAGGTCATCTCATTAAAATATGCAGATTTGAAATAGGGAAAAGGCGTGAAACCATAGCAGAACTTCACGGGGCTTCCTTCCCAGCTTTACTGTCCAGGCTGCGCGCTAAGTTATCACGCGAGCACATTACTGCACAGTCTCACCAGCGGACACGCGCGCACGCTCACGGTTTCGGCACCTGGGGCAGTTCACTCATTTAAACCAGAGCAAAAAGCTTTCCTGAAGCAGCGGCAGCAGCTAAACGTTTAAAGCCTTTTGCCGTCCTCGTAACAAGTGTTTAATGATGCCAGATGCCGCGTTTCCATCCTCCCATTCGGTTCAGAGACAGAGGGAGAGATAAAGACTCCGGTTTACTTTGAACATAAATGACTCATAGTGCTAGAAAATGGTGTCGTCTCAAGATTTTTTTTTGATTTTTTTTGTATGCAGATTCTGTATTGAATTAAAGACCATAACTACATTGTACAGTGCGAGTAGAGAAGAAGAGTTGGTGGAAGTCATTGTGTATTTTTAATTAAGGGAAATCAGGGTGGGGACCTTTCTGGAATCCTTTCAAGGATCCCTGAAGGTGGACTATTTCCATCTTTAAACCCCCCAAATCTGGGAGCCCAGAGCTGATATAGTTATTTGCTTTCAGTGTGGGAAAGCAGCTGCTTGCTTGAAGATCTCTCAAACGCCACGACTCCCCTACCACTCCCCCCGCTTTCCCCATGGGTTTTATAATTTTTTATTTATTTATTTATTTTTTCATTCAACCCCACCTCCTCGGTTTCAGTTTGTTGCCACCACCACTGATTGGGCTGTCGTGCCATCCATGTTTAACCCCATCATGCCTCCCCACACACAGACCTAATCCGCCCGCAAACTAATCCTTAATCCTCTCTGGCAAGTTGAACAACCCCTCCCCCTCCTCCCTCTCTCCCTTCCACCCTTGGATCCTGATTCCCAAACGGGCCTGACGTCAAAAACGTCAAAACTACAAGGACTCTCCCCTTTAACGTTGCAAGCATGTGTAAAACTCCCAAGGGTGTAACCATTATGATGTAGAAATATTAATGGACTACTACACAAACTGTGAAACGATAACGTCTCAGCAAAGTAGGACTTTCAGTATTCTGGGAAAATAGGGAGGAAACGGAAGTCCCACAACTCCACAAGGCCAAGGACTCGGTTAAATCATTAGGCAACCATTGCAAATTATCTAACCGATGGGA
Organism: Pelmatolapia mariae; assembly: GCF_036321145.2. Classification (NCBI taxonomy): domain Eukaryota; kingdom Metazoa; phylum Chordata; class Actinopteri; order Cichliformes; family Cichlidae; genus Pelmatolapia; species Pelmatolapia mariae. The sequence continues at coordinate 27,137,978 of NC_086243.1, read as the reverse complement.
AATAGTAGTGGGCCTATCTGCAAGATATAAGTAATAGCTCCATAGCATCAATGATAAGAAACATTATACTCCACTGAGAACCGTGACAATCAGCTTCAGATGACCCGATATGAGATATGTAGGTCTGAATTCAGGAGAAAAATTTTGTACCTACTCTGTAGGTAGGTTATGGAAACTTTAGATAAAGCGAGCTTATGTACAACAGGGGATAATGAAATTCCATAAAGGCAGATAAGGTCAGATGACTCACTGTGGGATATTATAGCAACATTACGATGATTTTTCGCTATGGTAAGATCTTACTATCCGCTCCATCTCCTTCATGCTGCTCTCAGCCAGTAGGCCCCTGCTCTGGCCCTGTTATCCCGGTGGTACGGGCCAAATCGTATTAAAATCCCCTCCCTCCCTCCATCCCTCCCTCCCGTGTCCCCTCCCCTCCCGCTCGTCTTTCAGACAGTCTGTTTTTGCTGCAGTGAACGGTAGCCGTGGAGAGCGAGCTAGAGAGAGATAGAGATACAAAGACAGAGTGAGAGAGTGAGCGGAGGGGGAAAAAGCAAGAAAAACAAGGAGTCGGGAGAAGGAACAAGGAGAGAGAAAAAAGTCGATAAAAGCAGATTGAAAGAGGGCTCCGAACAAGCGACTGCTGCGCATCAAAGGAGGGACCTTACTGGGGACCTTATTGGAGACCAGCATCAACAAAACCCGACTCCGGAGGCGGACTATACCGGTGTGTGTGCGTGTGGTTATTGCCGTGCAATGTTTCACAGTTTGTATTAATGTACAGGGTTAGGATGTAGCCTGTAGGGCGGACAGGAGACACCTGTCAGTGGTGACGCTTTTCCGTCTCCAGGAATGTGTCCGTGTGCGCACTGCGAGTCTCCCTTCTCTCTCTCTCTCTCTGTAATCCGTTATGCCTGCCCAGGGAGAGAAGTGTATAATCCCTGAGTGTTTCATAATTTACTCTAAATGTACGTTTTGTTGTCGGGCTGTCTGCGCTGTTCCCGACTCCTCTCCTCCTTTTTTTTCTTTCCGCGCTCTTTTGCAGAAAAAAAAGATCGTAACTCGCGGGGTGTGCAGCAGCCACCTCTCTCCAGCCTTTTCAAGAGTCTCCCAAATTCTCAAGAGCACCAGATTTTTCTGCAAGCGCGGGAGAAGGACTGGTTTTCCGACCTGAGAACCAGTCCTCTGGTGCTCTCGCGGTCCGTCGCAGCAATGCAGGTAGCCATGCGCGAGCAGTTGTTGTTTTCATTATTGTTATTATTATTATTGTCATCATCTTTATTGGTTTCACTCTCCACGTTAAGCGTAAGCAAAGAACTTCTGTTCTTCGCGCTCAGTTTCCGCGTTATTTCCCATGGATGCATTTGCTCCAGTTTTGTTTTCGCTTTTCGCTATCACTCAACAGGAAGGGCTGGAGCAACAATAAACATAGACACCCCCCACCCCGTCTCTAGTCCCCAACATCCCTTTCCCATGACATGCCCCCCCTCCCCACGTCCCCCCTCCGCCCCATTACTCCATCCCACCCCTTGTCCCCGCCCTAACCGCCAGCTCGTGCGTCCGTCCCGCAGCCAACGTTACAGCCCCGGTTCCCTCTCGGCGATGACCATGAGGGAGCCGTCCACAGATGGACCGAGGGCTCACCTCTGCGCAGGATATTGCTATTTTAAGGAATGTGCGTGAGAGAAAGAGGAAGAGAAGGAGTGCGAGAGAGAGAGCGAGAACGAGTGCCAGAGAAGCTATTAAGCACGACGGTCCGTCTCCGGTCTAGTGCAAAGCGCACCGTGTATTCTCAGCGGGCGGCAGGTGTATCTCTCCGCTGCTGCTGTGTCTTTCATTGTCTTTCCTCTTCTCTTTTTTTTCTTTCACTGCCAATTGTGTGAATGTTGCTTAGCCTTATTTTTAATTAGCATGAGTTAGTTGGAGCTCGAAAATGGGCCCAGAAACATTCGTTTTCCTTCTTTCCACATGCGCACAGCTTGTTAAAGTGGAATAAATTCACAGTAATATGAACACCACCCCCCACCACCCCCCTTCTTCTCGTCTCTCCTCATTAACACTTAAACATCGCCACCATCTCCGTCTACTCCTCTGTTTGGCTCTATCACCGCCCACTCTCTCCTTACTCCCACCTCCCTCAATCAGTCGTCGGTATAGTATGACACAACCAGATCGATGAATACCCATGGAGCAACGCGTGAGTAACGGGTGGGCCAAGCGTTTATTCAGTTGCAGCCAACCAGTGGCAGGGGATGCAATTAGTGGCCAGTTGGCCTTGCCTGCTTGTTTTCTTTATCTCTCCATTGCTTTCCCTGCAGGTGACACTCCAGAGCTCCTCTGCCCTCCTGAGGATTCAGTGAGACAGGCGGATCTGTGTGCCCGAACATGGCCTTCCCATCAGCCCCCTTTGCATTATGGAGTGTCAGCTTATTGACAGTACTCTTCACAGCTGCGGTTCACAGCAATACTAGCTTTGGTAAGCACATCTCTCTCCCTCTGTATCTGTCTGCCTCTTACTGTCTCTCCCTGGGCCCCTGACCTCCCTGACCCACTCTCTCTGTCTCTGGTGGTGCCCCTTATCTGTTTACTTGAGGCTTTTTCGTTGTTTCCTGTATTATGACAAGGGAATCAGAGCAGCGTTAATAAGCACATGGGACACCCCCACCTCCCCAGACCCCAGTGGAATTTCTGCTGTTGTTTTTTAGGAATGTGTGTGACTCGCACGTGGGTGTAGGTCCTTTGCCAGAGTAGCACACTTGCCCAGTAACTTCCTCTTCTTTTTCTCTCTCAGTGACATCTTAAATGACTTGCATAAGGTCGCATAAGATGCAAAAACACAGGCAAACACTCATCATTAGCAGTCTTGGATGTTTACCTGCTTAGCATCTCTCCGTCTTTCTCATGAGTATACACTTGGAGATAAAGAGCGATTGTCTTGTGCTTTCTCAGGTAGGGGCAAAGCAGCGTGCAAATTCAACTCTTATACAGACATATGACAGTCCTTATGGCTGAAGCTCAAACTGCGATGAGCTGGGTGCGGCTCAAAGCGGATGGTAAGAGAGGATTTGATGAGAGAAGCACTTTGTAATGATATCATCCTTGCTGTGAGTGGCGAGAATATACAGATCAATGTGCTTTCCAATTACATAACACTCAAGTGACTGACTGCTGGTAATACAACCTTTAGAGGGCGAGTTTTGCTGGTGGTAAAATGGTGCGTCACCACTGGCCCTCAATCCACAGAAAATTGATTGATATAGGTAGAATCCTGTCGGCATGTTTCTCATTACACTTGGTATATTTTTGCACAGAGTTTGACAAAGAACTGTAAGACAATATAGCAGGTAATAAGGGTCCTAATAGATGTTCCCTGATTTGCATTTCCAATATATATTCTCAGAGGCCCCTTGTATTCACTTATGCACACCCACACTATTTCACAAATCTGAATGCACCTGTGAATACACACTGCATGCATATGCATGGAGACATACACAGTATACGCCCATAGATATGCACGCACACGGACTAGATTTACTGTACTTTGAATTTGTTTATCCACATCAGCTGTTTTTATTTTCTGTTGAAATAGGTATGCTTGAGTTTCCGTGCATTTATGAATTGAATTTGGGGGAGCGAAGGATTGCCGGTGTGAGCTCACATTGGTCAGTGTGGTAGAAAGTGAGAAACAATATGGGTATGTCAAGAAGTTGGGATCAGGCCGCTGTAATACAAATGCAAATGGAAGCATGTCAAAACCTTTAGAGTTGCTGAAGATGAGAAATGCACAAACAATCACCTCAGACTGAGGCACTGATGATGAAATATCAATCTCCTGTCAGGATGCTGACCCCAACTGTGTAGCTCGTCATTGAAACCCAGGCGCTTGTTCGTTATTTGGGTCCGAAAATGATTTTGGCTCGCATTCACACGCATGTCACATTTGATTAAGGTGTGCCTGGAGGGAGGCCTGACCATGCGTGACCAATTCTTGCTTTGGTCTCACCTAAGTGCTGTTTTACATTATCATGTCAGTCAAGGAGAGTAATTAAACCTGGGACGTCTGACAGCATTTAGGAGATGAGAAAACACGTCAAAGAGCACAGCTGAGAGATGGGAAGCAACCGTGGAGTGCTGAGTTAACAATTTTGGCATCCATGTCTTTTTGTCAGTAATATGTGTCATCAAATAATGATCAAGTACTTGTATTAATTCCACAGAAACCAAATTAATAATATCACCGCAGTGAAATCAGTCAGAATCACTTGTCAAAAATGTTTGAAAATATATTTTTTGCACCATATAGAAATACATTAATCAGAAGAAGACTGGATGCTTTTTTTATCAGTAGTATTGAAATTTGTCTTAGTGGCCTTGATGCAAGAAATAATGAAAACTTGTAGATTTTCCCACTGGCAAACAAGGAACCCAGCTTTTATTCAACACATACAACACCAAGGAACAATGCCAAAAAAATTCAAGATACAGAAAAATAGATATATTCATGAATAAATCTTGTGTTTGCTGTTTTGTACTTGACATTTGAGTAATGTGGTAAGCAATGGTGTTGCAGTTATAGAGGGAAATGTAGTGCATAAGCCGCAAAGCACCAGCCCATCACTCACATCCGCTCCGATCTGTCTGAATGTTGTGACATAGCAGCAGAGCTGTTAGTAGAAGGTGGAGTAGGGTGGGGCAGACAGTCAGATAATGCCGTCATAATGGAGATCTCCATGCTAAGTGGCCTTGCAAGAGAAGGGTCTACTTAGCTTAAATAATTCAGTGTTATGTATCAGAGAGGAAAACGATTAGCTCAGCAAGTCAACGTTAAAGCAGATGAGCCATCAGAGTAGGACCGTCTATTATTGCTATACTCAGAGTCCACAGTGGATTAAAAATATGTTGACTGTTTGTCGCTTATCATCGGTCAGAGAGGTACAATTAAGAAAAAAGAAATACTTTCCCAGGACATATGGGGTTGATCATGTATTATGATAGCGTTCATGATAGTTTAAACTCTTGATCAATCCTGGACTTCGAACTTCCATTTGATGTATGTCAAAGTCATGGAAAGGACAGCACTAACTCTGCTCTGGATTTATCTGTGACCGGGCATCCTTGGAGCATGTGAACGAATCAGGGAGACACTAATTGCACGCCATTTGACATATCCATTTCCACAGCTGGATGTGCAGCCATGCGCTGTAGATGGAAAGTGCCTCTCACAAGGGCACAGATTAGGCATGCAATTGGCCGGCTGTGCCCTGGTTCTGTACCGCTGACCCAGTTACCACAGGACTGCTGTGTAGTGTGAGGGTCCGTCTGCTGAAGCACTCAGTTGACAGCAAGTAGAACAGTGTGCTGCGACCTCCAATCAACCACCTGGCCCTCAACACTATGGCAGCCTGATGGCAGTCTGATCTCAGACTCCAGTAGAGTGTTTGCATTCATGGCAGGAAACATGCCTAATAGTTTATTTACTTCAGCGAGTTCTGCTAGTCAGAAACACTGAATGAATCCCGATGCTTCCAGCTGAGGCTAGTAATGGATAAGGATTAAAGGACGGGAGCAGTGTGGACCAGTTGTTAGTGTGGTAAGATTTATAGGCGGGAGGGCTGTGTGTGTCTCTGCCAGTGGTTCACTTTATACTGCTACAGAATGGGTTCCTTTCCCCCAGGAGCAGCTCTTTCTCACTGGCTAAAAGCCCACTTCCTGTGTGTGTTGCTGTTGTTTGGTGTTGACTTCCTGTGTGCCAAGATGGGGGAACATTTGGCTAATACACAGTACAGCTAGCACACAATAGCAGTAGGCGGTTTGGATGGGAGGCCTCTGCCTGTTAACAAGGCTGACTGATAAGCAGTGACTCATTAACAAGCCGAGGTACACAGAGCCTGGGGGAATTACCGCCTAGCCACTGTGACATTAATAAGAGGCCTAAGCTATTTTTCCATTTGGCTCCACTGGCATGTGGCTAAACCAGTGGTTTCCAATCTCAGTGCTGGCTATTTATTTCCTCCGGTGCTCTTCTATTAGTTTCAGCCACTGGTTACCTGGTCTGATTGGAGTGTGGGCTGATCAGTATTGTCAATGTGGGCTGTAGCTAATGACATCTGCCGCTTCAATAGAAAAACCAGACAGCCCTCATTAGTTTTCTGCAGATTCATTCAGAAACATCTGGGGAGGAGCCCAATTAATTATTCTTATACTGATCATGCCAGTTAATTAGCAATATGTTTGTCTTTTAAGAGAAAAACGACAATGACATAATCCAGCACATGTCCTAGATTTGAATCTGTGAGACTGAAGGAGATTGTAACACTATATGGATCCAATTAAGCATCTAAAATACACATGCTAAAACATGTAGTAAAGCTCCAGGAGACTGTCTGCTATCGGAATTTTAAATCTAAAGCCATATTACTTCTATTGTCTTGTGTGTTTATTCTTCTCTGATCCTTTAAGTGTTTTCTTGTCCAGATCAGTTTTCTGATTATAAATTGGATTCTGATTGGCTGGCATTAGTTTGAAACAGATTCACATCTGGCAGAAAACCAATTATTTCTCCTGTTCATCATGCCGATTAATTAGTGTGCTGTGGCTGATTGATTAAACTCCCAACAAAGCTCTAACCATGAGCACTAGAGCCCCCGGGAATGATTTGCATCACACATTGTGCACATTGCTGTTTCTTCATGTTATGCTCATACATCTCTCGACATGCTGAAACATTGCACATGCGTAAGCGGCAGGAAGAGAAAGTCACAGCTCAACAAGGCAAAAGTGTTGATAAGTCATTTGTAGCTAAATTAAGCAGAATTAAAATGCAGTGGCGCGCCAGTGTCTTTGGATGTTAGAAGTATCAGCTGCACCCAAACAAGACTCCATTAGACCTCATCAATCTGAAGCAGATCTCATCCACCCAGGCTCTCTCAGGCAATGTGAGATTACATCAGAACAGATCAGTCTTGCATGCTGCCATCATAATAACAGCAAATGCCATTAAGAAACTAAAAGAAAGAAGTGCTCTAGAGATTTTGATGAGCGGCAACGCATTCGTCGCCCTCTCAGATGCTTCGCAGAAGACACATCACTTTGCAGCAACTCAGGGTTGTGAAAAATAGGGGTCCCGCATTTACAGAGCAGCCAGCTTCAAAACCATCACCTCACAAACACACTACCGATTAAACAAACCTAACAACAACAACAGCGTCAGCCTTGAAATAAATTAATTTACCATGTTTCCACCAACAAGAGCCCGTATTGTGTTCAGCACTCATCTGGCTTTTCCTTTGATCAAGGCCCTCACGCTCATTCCCCCATCCCTACCTGCCTGCTTTTCTCATGTTATCTGCTGGAATTCTCTGGCGGGTATTTTAATTGATTGCTGCAGGGGTGGAAATCACCAATGGTGTCATTAACGCATAGGTGGTCAGACCAAGAGCTTCCTGGAAAGGTGTATCTGTTTGTTGAAGCACATCACTGTGCTGTGTGTAAACTCCAACTATGACCGGGCGCTGGAAGATTCGAGTGCATGGCTGTAAAGCGAAGCATTTGTATTGATTGAGTCTGAGTGCTGAGGGTTCCCCCTGAGCGCAGGAGCTCCACCAATGAAAGAGCAGAGGTTGCTCTTATATATTGCCTCTTTTTGATGATGCCATCACTTCAGCTCGTGGTAGAGAGTGTGTCTGTGGGGGGATCTTATCACTGATACCACAACCATAAAGCCATTTCAATTCACCTGTGTGTTGTGTAGGGAACTCTACCTAGTTCTGCTGAGGATATCACTGTCCATTGACTGGATGGTGAGTCTTATTGAGTCTCTAATATAACTGTCAAATATAGAACCAGTGTAGGAATAGGACTGTGAAGCAGTTCTCCAGATTGGTACTTAATGTAGTATAAACTCTCACGAGCATAACGAGAATAAATCTGAAGTCTGACACTTTTGCTTTAGCGCTATTAAAGTGAATCAGCAGACAGAGTGACAAGGTCTTTGAATCTGTGTCCTTTATCAGCACATGCGGCAAAGTTTTTTTTAATAGCTTTACCATCGACTGGCTGATTATCAGTTCAACTGAGTGCCAGTTAGATCCTAAAATCTGATACAAATACTTTTTAATGGTATATTATTGTGCCGGAGCAGAGTTGAATATTGCCTCCTATACACAGCATTTTTTTTTTTTATTGTTTTAGTTGCAAGTTTATTGTTTACAGAGATATGTTTTCTGCATTGAAACTGTTGGACAGTATCATTATTAAAGTTTTTGCATTGTAACACAGCCACCGCTCAGTGGAATTCATTTATGGTTCCACTGCACTGCTGCACTCCTTATGCCTCCCAATCATATTGTACCACCCTGCTTGAATGCTCATAGCTTCTATATATACTGCAGATCTGCTATTGAAATTCATTCTGTATTATTTAAATGCCCTTTGAATTAATGCACTACCTGGCATTTAGTGTATGTGTTTTCAACATCATTTATGGCTGCATTGTAATCGGATCAAATATTTGAATGCAGCCAATGCAAAGCGGGGGTGTCATTTGGGGAGGTTGCTTTGTCAACAAGAACAGCCATGATGGGCATAGGATCATTAGACATGATACTATAGAGCCTGGATTTACTTTTCATTGAAGTGGAAAAGGTCGTCTTTTACGAGTCTTTCCTGGAAGGCAACAAAAATGATGACGAGGGATTTTTGCTGCAGTTTGCAACTACTGTAAAGGCTAGGGGAAAAAGGGGATAGGAGTGAGAAACTGATGGGATCTGAGTGTGGTACTGTATTGTACCACTGTAGGTGTCTTTGGAGAGGCTGAAGGAATGGCAAACTCTGGAGAAGTTTAGACTTTTCTGCAGTGGTTGCAGGATGTGAATATATACTTTATTTGCTCCTAGCTGAGGTTTGATCATCTCTGTGGGTGGTGTGGAGGACCTGATAGCGTTAAGATCGTGCCATGTATTTACTCTCTGTAAAGCCATGTTTTTTTCCGAGTTACAGAGATCCAAAGAAATTGAATTTTAATACAAGGTGTAAATTATGCAAGAGTGCTAAATGTTTTAAAAGAAAGAGGAAGTAAATTGTCTTTTTGTTTAGTTTCCTCTGTGTTCATGCACCTCATTTCAAGTTCTTTTATAGTGTTTTTGGTTTATTGTTATTGTTCTTCTCCTTCAATGTCACAACCTAGACAGGTACTCGCCTGATACAGTGAATATTTTCATTGTTGGAACATTTTCATTGTACACAGCGATTGTGACCTAAATTAGTATCATTACACTTTTATGAGATTTGCTGCTCCCGTCTATTCTTGTCTTAAGTGGAGGAACTGAAGTCATCACTTTAAAGAAAAAAAAAGTAGCAGTCTGCTAATGAGCATGAAAAAATCTTGTTTGCTTTATTCTGTCATCCTTGAGCTTTTAAAAAGTGTCACATCTATGTTTTCTATTAGGAACTAACGAAAGGAATATAATGCCTCGTTTTAAGCGGTAGATAAGTGAGTCATTGTAATGCAAGTGCAGGCTTTAAACTCACGCTGACCAGTGGAGAGGTCCAGGCTCGGCTTTTAATCTGGACCTGACCCTTTGCACCGATCAAGGTACGATGAACTCGTGATGAGTGGATGCGACTTTTGACGATGGGGCCATCACCACACGGTGTAACTCAGCATTACTGTGCCGGTTGAAGACAAAGGCACCAAATAGGCATCTCTAATCTCCCTGCTGAATGAATCCGAAACAAAGAGAGGAGGAACGCAGACATAGAGGCTTGGACACACATAGGATAAGCTGATTACCCAGGAAAGGAGGGAGGGCGAGGGAGACAGAGGGAGAAAGACAGAGGCATTCACGTGAACAAGAGAAAACCATACAGTAAGGGTGCATGACGGCAGGGAAATGGAGGAGGAGGGGTCGGGAGGGAGGAGGAAAAAAAAAGTGAGCGCACTCTAATGATGGGGTGCACAGACCGGAGAGAAAATGAAAAGAAACAGTGTAGGGAGCGAGGGAGGGAGAAAGAACTCACAAGAGAAAAAAAAGGTGAACGCTTAAAAGGACGAGCCCTGGCGCGCTACACAGAGCATGCAATAGGAAAATGAAGGGAATGCATATTTGCCTCTGATATCCTTCTTAGCCATGCGACACAATCAGAAAACAGGACATTATGCTAATGCGAGACTGCTCAGCAATATAATTGCAACCTGACTCATTTCACCTGTCGCTATATATACAAACGGAATTACACCCAATCCAGGTGTACAGGCTAAATATACAGCTAATTAAAATTAATGAGATTTACTTAGAAAAGAATATGCTTCTTCTCTAAGCTGCTTATCCCTGCATGGGAATCTGCTACACACACTGACACACACACACACTCACCTTTGCCAGTTCTCTAAGATACACACACCTCGTTTTGATTCACTCTCCTTCACTTCGCTTTCTCACCCTCTGCTAGGCAGACTGTTAAGAAACCCCAGTATGCTTGCACGCACGCACACTCTCACACACAAACACGCAGTCTATCTATCTGTCTTTCAGCCAGCTTTCCTCTTACGCAGACTTAAACATGCTTCTTGCTCAGTGAACATGAAGTTCTTGACTGTACGTTGCCATTCACACACATAGACATGAATAAACAACTGAATTTCTGGAAAAACAAAAGTTGGGATTGTATTGAAAATGATTTGCAAGTCATTGTTTTTAGTTTTAGAAATTAGGTTGTGGACAGTTTCAGTGAGATTTTTAGATGACCAAGACACATCGCTCTAATCTCTTAAACCACTTTAGCTTAGCTTTTGGTGTTTTTGTTGCGCAAACACAAATGCAACCCTGATGTATTCCTAACAGTGCTGTAGCGTGCTAGTGTTGTTCCTACATAATCATATTAATGATGCTCCATGACCATCATTACAACTGACAAATTATGTCGTTGTGATGTCAAAGCTTTGCACAATGTGTCCTGTAGTGGAAGACGTGTAGCACAATAAAGTCAATTTGAAGATGAGGGTCAAACACAGGACTTTACCCTTGAGAAACCCAAATTACATTAGACTTTCATTTTTTATGCATTTTTCTGGGGTGGCTTTCTGCCAGAATGCCCTCTCTCATGTGCATGTCCTTCCCTGATGTGGGATAATATCGGATGATATCTGATTGTGCGACTGACAAGATAACTGTGTAAGCGAACTCTTGACCTAAAAAGGGTTACATAAACAGTAATGAAATCTGAACACTAGTCGTCAGCTCAACACTTTAAAGAAACATGATAAAGACAAGCGCATATGGTGATATTTACTTGTAATGTGATGGCCCGAGACACCAGCTCAAACCAATTATAAACAGGGTCTTAGAGGCAGCAATGCAAACCCACAAGCAGATGCTTGTGACCACACAAAAACACTTCCAGGAAAACTCATGTGTACATTTATGCATAAAGACATGAATAAGACGCACACACACATGCATACACACAAACATATATTCAAATGGAGCTTTGAAGGCACTCTGTTCTTTACTTAAACAAAAATACCCCTGTGAGCCAGGCTGTTGACTGCCAGATGAAAAATTGTGTTTAGCCGGCGAGCCCGCATACAGCATACATATATATACTCCCCGCACTGTGTTCCTCTTGTATATACACAGTGTAGGCGTTTGATATGTAACAGTTCCCAAATTGCTTATGCATATATTTTTTCCCCATAAGGTGTTGTCCAACCAGCAATTCTTCAATTCCGAGTGAACAAAGTGCTGAGTAATTAAATGGCTCTTCAAGTCATCTCTGAAGTAGTGTTGTAGGAGGACACTGGGAAAATGACACAGAGCAAATTAATCACGCACTTTATTAACAGACTTAGGTTTCAGCGGAACATTGCTGTCTCCACCGCAGCGAGTTGCACCACTTGGCACAAAACCAACTTATGTCTCACCCGACCCTGAGCACGTTCACCCTAACACGTACAGTAGGTTACACATGCACTCACACACTCATCTGAGTATTATGTGAGTAACACACACTTCCATGCTCTCCTCTTCCTTCTGTCTCTATCTCTCTCTCCTTCTGTCAGAGCTTCATTTCTCAGCCTGGTGAGTACTTGAATGTCATTATGACTTTTGCTATCAAAAGCAAACAGCGGGGCAGGATTGAGGAGTGCATGCCAGACCTCCCGTTTTCCACGCTGAGAATGCCGCAGCATGTCGAGTGCTATTTTGATTGTTTCAGATTTTTTCCTGCTTCTGTGTGACAAAAGGATAGGCTTTTTTTTTTAAAGAACAGATTTATTGACCAAGCTCCTGCTGCGAGTCTCTACAAGCCCACGCTGATGTATTTTCTGAATGGAAAGCCCCATCTCTTTATATTTACAGTATGATCACTCTACCTTGGCCTGTGTGTCAATGAAGATGACTTCATATCTACCGGCACATTCGATCCTATTTTTGTAGTGCATCGACAGACGGCAGAAGTGAATAATATAATTGAGTTAATGAGCTACACGCCCTTATCTGCTGTTCATTCACACGGGCAGCCCGAGGCGTGACGACTATCAGCCTCTTACACAAGCTACTGTATGTTTGATGAGTACCTTGAAGGGAGAATTTGATAGTGCAGTCAAACTTCCTCAAGGCAAACTGTTTTGATGTGTGAACCAAAGAAGAAGGAGTTTATCCTCTGCTTTTCCCCCCTTATTCTCTTATTCTACAATGAATATTTAAATATTATTGTGATTTATTTATGGCGGCTCGGTGTTCAGCTTCACTGAGCTATTTTCAGGTTGATATCTTCACAGGCAGGAGGGAGGGGAGGTATATAGACTTGTACATGGGAGGTGTCATGCTTGACTTTGTGACAGCGCTCAGCAGCGTGCCTCCGAGAACATCTTTTTGTTGTTGTTTGAAGAGTTTGGTGACATTTTCTGGTTCTTCCCCTCAGGGCTGTAAGATTCAGAGCTGGCCTGGTTTCATCAACCACCCAGTGCATTTTACTCAGGACGTCATAGGGTCAGCTGCCAGAGGAAGGGTGGCTACATGTTGGCTTTTCTTCATGCTGCTGTGTATTGCAAGTCTGTGGAATCAGCTGCCATTCAATAGTGTTAAACCACTCCAAGCCCTCATGCAATTGAAGGCGTTTTAAGAATATATCTCAAAAGTTTCAATATCCTCTGCGTTTTTTGTGTAGCTTAGTAAAATGCTTCTATCTGGACAAAAGTTTACCATTTAATCTAATATAAGATACAGTATCTTGGTTAGAAATATTTATGTTAGTATTTTATTTGCTTGTGAGGCCTGTTATGATGTTTTTATTGCCCTTGGGCATTCAGTTTTTATCATTTATGTTAAGCACATTGAGTTTATGTGTAATGTGTAATCGCCATTGTCAGTTTTACTGTATACTTTACATTCAAGGCCATTTTGTGAGTTTGCATTGTATCAGGCTGGACTTGTTCACTTAAGAAGTTTTCAAAGTTTGAAGGCTAAACTTCAACAGGACGCAACCAACTACCTTTATTAGACTTCTCATAATAGTCGCTGCTGGTGCAGTGATACACTGGGTTATTGCAGTCGTGAGATGAACTTGAAAGATATGGAATCTGAAAGGATTGCTTTGCAATGAAGTTTAAGTTTTTAACATTTAGGGTTAATGTGGTAAATTTAAGCAAGTTGTGTTTGGTGCCTAAGACCTAACCAGCAAGTGAACAATTAAAATAAACTAAAAATCTGTAAGATATCAAATGGGACATAAATCATTGTATCCTACATCCCTCGAAATGTGGACTTTGTTGCTCTGCAAAAGAAGACTGATCACTCTGTGACAAGTAATACCACAACCAATGTGTCAGTGCTCAAGTGCTAAAGGGTAGCTATCAATGTAGTCGAGCTTCATAGAAATGAGTTCAAGTTAAAAGACAAAAAACCCCTAAATTATAAACCTTGGGTTTGATACTTATATAGAGTACTGTAATGTTGGCTGGTAATAATTAACCTGTCATTTTTAAATAGGGACAGAATACAAATATTGATTTATTTTATAAATAATTTAAATGGCGATTCACACAAAATTCTGTTGTGGATACAAATTTTGGTGAACGTTATGGGTGCCGTATGTTGAACGTAACACATGAAAGAAACACAAACTTAGAATGTAACATTGCATTTGCTGGAGGATGATGAGATGAAGATCATATATATGAAAATCAAAAGAATCTTTTTTAAAAACATGTTCATGCAACGTTTCGTTCAGATTGGCCCACCCGTTAAAGATGAGAGAGGGTACGTGCAAACATAGATACATACAGGTGCTACCATCTGAATAATATTATTTGAAACCCTGGCATCAGAACTGATTGGAAATCCACAGCCTGCCAGGCTTTGCTTAACTAATTGCAGAGTTCAAAGTACATAAACAGAAAATCATTCTGCAACTTTGATAGTCGTGTAACAATTTAAGTAAAGATTTGCTGCTTTCTGTCTTATGAGATGACGTGTTTGGAGTGCTGAAATCACCAAAAGAAGCATTTTTAATAAATTTTTTAAAAATAGTGAACGATATTTTCACAATTCCAGAATAAATAATCATTTCTTTTAACCTTAAACAACTAGTTACTGTCCTTTACTATTACTGTTTTGCATTTTACCAGGTCAAAACTAAAGACTTGATTATGTTTTTGCTTTCAAGTGTCACATCAAGTCAAATCTAACGTCCTCATTTTTATTTTTAGGGCTTGTGTCAAACTAAAGTTTCACACTTTGCTCTGAGTGAGAAAATACATTTCAGATCTCAGCCCTGACTAAGAAAACATAGTAAGTGAAATGTCACACACTGAAGCCCCACTGTAATAATGTGGCCTGGAAATATGGCCTTGGTAAAAATCACATAACTCCTGCAGCATCTGCTCAGGCATTGCGTTTGGTTCTGGTTTAGAGTATCGGCTAAATTGCGGACATGTTAAGATGTGAAGTAATTGCAAAAATTCAATCATTTTCACTGGCAGTTTCAGATTATCCTCAGCCAGTATGCCGTAAATTGACTGGCACATATCCTCTAAACAATAGATATCCCGCACTGCATACATATACACGCAAATAGGAGCGGTTTCAGGGGGCACATGCTAGCACAGTGAATTGAGAACCGAATGAAGGAGGCAGCGATCTTGGTGTCTTGATTAATTGTCTTTCAAGTACTGCTATCAAATTTACTGTCAGAGTTGAATCTCTTAACTCCCTCCAATCAACTGATATTGCACTGTTTGAAATGAAAAATGAAAGCTCCACCTGAATCAAATCTGACATCTTCAATTTGAAGGGGAAAAAAACACCTGATAAAGGAGCACATTTTGTGAGCCACTCTCAAACATTTATATGAGCACTTTACTCTGGGACTTTATTCTGTTACACATAGAAATGCCAACAAAACAAAACTGTATTAGCTATTCACAAATATCCCATTAATTTTTGTTATTAGTTTCTTATTGTATAGGGAAACACATGCTGAGACATACAAACGCTCATACACCAATACTAACAAAGCCACAGTGGCTCATGTATTTGAAAAGCACCTCACTGTTGGGAGGAATAAAAACACATGCACTGCTTCAACACAAATCATCATGCATATTATTCTCTCTGTTTTAAAAAAAGCACTGAAATGGGACCTTTAAAGCTCTACTTTAATACTACTAAGATAAGTATGAATAATTCAGAGTGCCAGACATGATAGACAGTCTGATAAAATAACTATTTATATAACAGTTTCAAAGTGAAGTCACAGATATTTGCTCTGTTAGGAAAGTAAATCCATTAAAAACAAGAAATAGAAAAGTGATACAACACCTGCCATTTGTCGGATGATTTCTCCCACTGTGCCGCTATGACTGCATACATTTTCGAGCGCCAGTGGCCCGAGGGGGAATCCCTAACCATGACAGTGTTAGTGCATAGATTTGTCTGCAGAGATATATACCAATGCAGCAGATTTTATGCAAGATTTAAGTTGTAAAGACCAACAGAGGATGACAATGTTTTGGGAAATGTACTTTGTTGCTCACTGGAATGACAATAATTTATATCCAGGAGTTGATTAGCCATGGTATTTGAAATCTTCCACCTGCCGTATACAAGGCCCTTCAGCTCCGATACAACAGGAAATCTAATTGTCTTTCATTGGCACTTCTGTGGTGCTGATATTTGAAACTGTCACAGACAGAAATTGACTTCTATCTGTGATAAAGTTTTTTTCCTGACCTTAACATCCTACATCACTCATTTAATTTGAAGGAGAATTTCATTAACAATGATTCGTTATCACTGGGCTTTTACCTTTTAAGCCTATGGCAAGCGCAGACAACTGAATTTCATGTTAAAACATGAAAGGGTCTGCAGTTCTTTGAGGCTGTGCTTACTGTGGGTAGTATTAAGGTTAGCAAAGTGCTAAAATTATCCTCACAACATGCCTACAAAGACATGCTGATGATGTCAGTTTATAACAAGGGCCAAGACTTGTAAAATAGTGAGGTAAGCTAATGTTCTTATACACATTTCCAGTTTAAGTTTAGGAATGCTTTATGGCCAACTATCAGATTGATATCTTGCCTGTGTAAGCTGAATCTGTAAGCTGCCTTTTAATAAATTGTGTTGCCTGCGGTCTTAATGTGAAAGCCAAGCCTTCATCATGGCCAGAGAAGACGTATTTAACATTTTTCAGTACTCGGTTACTGTTTTGACCTCTTTGACCTCTTCTTACAAACAATAGGATAACAATGATTGCTTTATACTGAATGGCATTCTGCTTGGCACTTTCACACATCAGCCACCTGCTGCAGTGTTGCTGTCATCAGCTATCTGTGGCTACCTGAGGTCGGTGGAAGTGCTGATGATGCAGTGAGCCTACCACACAGTGGATGCTAAATAGCTAGTCTAAGCTGAATTAAGCATGATTTTTGGAGGGAAAATTCTTATCTGCTGATTTTCTTTTTTAAATTCTTTAGCTCTGGAGAAAATGCATCAAATAAAATTCTTAACAGTAATGAAATTACCTTGTTGGCATCCTAATATGTACAACAAAAAATTCAGGTAAGGCTTTTTTTAATTTGTCATAACCCAAAGAAGTGGACAGACTGAATTTATTTACGGATGATGGGGCATGAAAAAGTAAACTTGAAATTCAGTGTTTGGGTGAAGAAAAAATAAGAGAGTCAGAGTTGAGGTGGTTTGGTGGATGTGCAGATTTGCAGATTTGCAGAGGAGGGACAGTGGATGTTAACCTCTTAAGCCCAATGCCCCCTGATACGGGGGCAAAAGGCAGGAGATCAGTTAGGCTTGGGGCTTAAGAGGTTAAAGATGCCAGGTGGAAAAGAGGACCAATGTAGAGAAGGTTCATGGATGTTGTCAAGGAGTGCATGCAGAGGGTTAGTGTAAAAGAAGAGGAGATTGAGGGAGATGATCTGCTGTGGGACCAGCGGAAAGAAGAATTGTGAATGGAACGTGAATGTCTGTACCAAATTTCATCACAATTCATCCAATATTTAACTGATAACCTTCAATTTGAATATGATGGAGAGTTCTGGTCTCAAGGAAGTCATTAGGATTCACCCTCTAGAGAAGATTAAGATGTGAACAAAGTTGCATGGCAATCTATCTACTAGTTGTTGACATGTTTCAGCAAGATGGTGGTGTACTCCAGAAGAAAAGCTCGTAACTCAAAAGTTTAATCTGTGCATTACTAGCAATAACTGGCATTCTGGTTATATTCATAGAAATACTTTACAAACATGGAAAATAAAAACTTGAAGTCATCATTGCAACATGTCGCCTCAGCTGTGCTGTAGACAGAGTGTCAATCACAGTAGCCCCTGTGCCCAAACCAACAGTCACTCGACAAAGTTCCATTTAGAGTGGAACCCGGCTTTAAATGCGATTCAGCTGGATTTGAGTTTGCTCTCCCGGCTTTGGATTTGAATAGAATAGAATCTGCCCTTCTTTTTTTTTGGCTTCCCTGGCTTCAGAAAGCAAGATTAGATAGAGGTAGAGCGGGAAAGAGACACACATGGCGAGGGAGAGAAGCAGAGTCAAAGGAGACAGAGGGATAATAAGAAATACAGAGCAAGCGAGAGCGTCCACGGATTTTTAAAATTGCAAGAGCCTTAAAATAAATCTAAATTTAAGGCCTTGAGAAGTGTGAAAATGTGTGAAACGTCTGTATTAAGGGTCTTATTTTTCCACCACTCTATGATAACTTTCTTTGTCCTGCACGTCCCGTCTTAGATTATTTCAGAGCAGAGCATGGTTAGCAGTACAATAGGCTGTGTAATGTTTTATTCATCATTTCTGCTTTAGCAAACAAAATTGGACTTCATGTTCCTTAACAGATAATTTCATGTTGTCCTTTTTATTACACTGCCCGTTCATAATATCAGACTTTTTATAAGCTGTACTGAATCTCAAATAAGTTCATTTTGGCAGTTTTATCGTGTTCTATTTGTTGCACTGTAAGATCTGTAAACCCTAGCCAGATTTTGACAATAAAGTAATTACCATAAACAAATGACACTATTACAAGGGAGATTGTCAGTCTCGGAGGGCTTCTGTGCTGCATTTTAGAGAGTGTCAGATTTCAGAGGAAATCTGGGAAATCTTGTACGTTGTTAACAAGAATTTACATTACAGTATTAAAGCTTGTGGCATATTTTCATTAACAGTAATGGCAAATATTTGTCATCTGGATTTCTTTTTAAGTGAAAGAAATGAAATACAATCTTTCTGACGTCAGATATGTTGATGATTGATTCAAGTTTTTTATATATACATGGATTTATTCGTCCGGCATTTGGTCCACTTTTTTCTTGAAGAGTATTAATCTCATATATTCTACTTTCTGATAACAATATTCTTTTCTCCTTTTCATATTCTTCTTTTTTAAATGAAGGTGTTACTTTGTTTCTTTGTAAAGTATATGAAGCTAAACTAGACACTTTTTTGAGAGCTTGAGAAATAGAGAACCAAAACAATATCTTAATATGGATTGACATTATCCTCTTACTTATATATGCAGTTAGCCATTATCATTCAGTTAGTGTTTGTTTGGCCATCTGGTGACTGCTAGGCCAATATTTACCCTTTTTAGCTCTATTTTTGGCCTCCACCAACTCCTGAGGGAAAAGCCTGTATGGGGAAAGTATGTGTCTGTTTGCTTTTTATTGCTGAGTAGCTACAGTGAGTTTCTAGAGCCAATTTTAAAAGATAAATAAATAAATGAAGGAATGAAAAAAACATTTTCCGGCCTGAGCCAAAACCATAAAGTTGTGAGCTGCAAAGCCAAATAAAAGTGTAAAGCTGAGATAACCCGCAGTGTTTCTCTGTAATTTCGTAATTGTCACATAGTTAAATTGTGATAAGATACGTTGAAATAACAGTGTGTGAAGCGCTACTTGGTGTTTACATTCATCCATTTGGCAGATGCTTTCGTCCAAAGGCCGAGCGGCGAGTGAAGGGCCACAGAACGACCACGTAAGGGTTGCTTTGTGATGGTTTGTTTAGCTGGAAAAATCTTTTAATGGGAGTGGTTTAGTGTGTGGATGAATCTGTTTTTGGACTGAACAGTAGGATGTGCATAGCATATTTTGATTGTTCCACAAGTGGCACGGCGGTGCAGGTTCACATAAGTGCAGTTTTCTTTATTATTAGAGAGAATGAGAAAAGGAGGAGTGGGAATTCAACACATTTGAGTTTGTGACATTCATTCAGTTTAAGCATCTTTAAGGCTCCTCTCTGATGTTGCGATACTCATTTGTTTTAGCTTTTGACACATTCCCCACTGAGGTGATCAATTAATATATGAAACAATGAATGACGAATTAATAACAAAAACAAAAATTAGTCGCAGCCCTACATGTGTGTTACATTGTAGACTGCACAAGATAGCATTTCATTTCAGCAAGTCTGAGTGTCAGCAGGAGATTCATTAGCTCATTAGTGTGAGACTCATTAGCCAGAAGTCTTGTGATGTTTAAGTCTTTGGCAATATAAGTACTATACTCGCAGTAAACTTTGCACTGCCCTAACCTGCGTTTCTGCCAATTGAGTGCGAACATAGTCGGGGGGCTGGACAGCTTCGTCAGCTCTCTTTTTCAGGATGGGTCACCTGAAGTTTTGATGAATGTGCTTTTTGCCAAGAAGATTTCCTGTTGCTGACATTGTGTTGTTAATTGGGACCAGTACAGAAGCTCTCATTAGTCTGATGCTCTCCTTTCCTGAATCCTGTAAGGAATCTGTGAGTTACGTTGATAAAACGTGGTCATTTACCTTGAAATATTGCCCATAAGTTCAAAGAAAAAAAAAAAAGTTAAATTATTCTTTGTGAAACCTGCAGAGAGCTTGTAAAGGTAGAGACAGAGAGAGCTAAGAGTGCTGCTGCTGCTGCAGCTGAGGTCTGGGCTATTTCAGGATGGTTGTCTTGCAGTGTAATGTGGTTTGGCACTTGTGTGTCTAGTCAGGAGGAGATATATGGCTGAATTTGCCTTGAGTGGCTGGCTGGTTTTTGAATGGAATTGAATGGATGCGTTCTGGTTTCTCTGGTTGCTGATTGCTGTGGTTGAGACTTTTCTCCCCTACTTTTCTTACTCATTTCCTTTTCTGCATGTGCCTTTGTCTTACATCTGCATCTTAATTCTGTCTTCACTTTCCTTTTTGTTTGTATTATTTCCACATTGTCTTCCTTCCTTTTTCTCAACACCCCCTAATTTTATTTCGGGATTCTTTTTTTGTCTCTTCTTTATTATGTCACAGCAGCTCTTTCGCTTCCTGCTTTATTTGTTCCTTCTCAGATTTTTTTCTTTTTTTACTTTTACCTCATCTGCTTTGTCTTATCTTACTTCCTCTTTTGTTTTTCCACCTCCTTTCTCCTCATTTTCCCTTCTTTCAACCCTTTCTTATTTTTCTCAGAAATCTTCTTCTTGCCATTGTTTTCTTTTTGCCTCCTTGTATTTTCATATGTCATTTTCCCCTCCGTTCTCTATGTTTATATCTACTCCCCTCTCATCACTTTTAAGTCCCCTTTTCGTCATATCTTCTTCCCTCTTTTCAGGCTCTCTGTTTTTCTGTCCTCCCCTCTTGCTTTCTCTCTGTCTTTTTGCCTTTATCCTTATGTCTCTCCATTTCTGCCTCCTTCTCTTGCTCTCCCTCTGTTTTGGTGCTTGCTGTTTTAGCATACTCTGCAGGGAGCACTCCTGCGATGCCAATTATATTGACTGAAGAAAAAGAGAAAGAGGAAGGGAAGGGAAGGATGAAGAGGGAAAGAAGACTAAGAGGAGGGAGGGTGGGAAGACCTGTGCATGCACAAAAACACACATTCATGCTGATGGAGAGAATGAATAAGGGGATAGAGGCTTTAGAGCACACGAGGAACAGAGGAGACTGAGAAGGAGAGGAAGAGAGGAATGATGAAAGAGAGGCAGAGCTGGGAGGAAGAGGACAGAGAGAAATTGGAGGAGAGAGAATCCGTCTGTGAGTGTAATAGTCTCCTGCTGTCGAACCCGGGGGAATTCACTGACTGCAGAGGGAAAGAGAGAGGTAGAGAAGCAGAGATAGAGGGAGACAGAGGAAGAGAGAGAGAGGGGGGTGGGTGTGATCACAGCAGAGAGAGAGAGATGGAGAGATACAGAGGCAGAGCAAGCGAGACAGAGAAAGCTGAAACAGAGTGAGACGGCAGGAAAAGAAAGATGACTTCAGTCCTTTCCTCTCAGAGCTGAGCTTGTAGGGCTCCACTCCAGGCAAATGTGGCTCGTGACATTAAATAAGATTCAGATTCAGGACTGAGTGTATGAATGGAGAGCGCAAGTATATCATAGTAATGTGCTGCTGTACAGTAGCTTTGCCGGGGGAATTAAATGTAGTGTGCAAGCCTGTGGATTGGATGTTAATGTTTTTTTGTACAGTGTGAAAAATGTCAGATTATCCAACAAAAAAAGAGAATAGATTCTTACTAGAAACTATTTTCTAGACATACAGACTGCTTAACTTGGATTACTTCTGTTTTGAAATACCAGTATGTGAGACTTTACTCTCTCAGGAAAGAGCCAAGTAGGGTGTGTGAAAACAGTTAAGACAACCACGACAACATTGAAACCACTGACTGACGAACTGAATGAGATTTCTCATTTTATTACAGTGTTTTGGCGGGAAGTCATACCGTGGCATTTATAGGGATGTTACTTTGACACATGACAAGTACAAATCCCCGTGGCACGTGGCAGTCTCCACCAGCAGAACACGCCCCACCACAGCGGCCTTTCAGCCAACCTTTGCTCATGTTGTATTATACGCTGTGTCTTGGGAACTACCTCTGTGATAGACTGGATGTACCCAAACCCACGACAGCTGGGACAGGCTCCAGCCGCCCTGCATCCCTGAACTCGATAGCAGTGCAGAAAGTGGATGAATATGAAATCCATAGTGGTAAATTTCCAACATTTGTTTCATAGTTTCTGGCAGTTGCAGATTTGTTGATGTGGTCCTTTTAAATGACACTGATTGGTGCAGTGCACACACATCTGCACAGTCTACTGTACATCCATCATGCCACCTGTGCTTGCATGCACAACGATGTACCAGGGGGTGTTGGGTGTTTTTCCAGGTTTTTAGCTTGACATATAACTTGATAATATAAATTTATAGCACCCATTAGGGACAGGATGATAGATCTAGCCAGTATTTACCTTATTATATGTTGTGTCAGATAGTTAGGCTGCTGCTTAAAGTGATGGTTCCCCTCTACTGTATCTGCACAAAGAGAGACCTGAAAAATATTTTAAATCTTGAACATTGAATTTTTTAAAAATGATTTTATTTTGGTTTTATAGTTTGATTATTCTGTTCTACCAACAAGTATAATGGAGCCCTCAACCTACCATGGAATCAGTGTAATGGGTTAATTGATCTTAAGGAGATGGTAAGAGTTTTATTGTCAAGAAAAGTCTTTTAGTGATCTGTAGTGCTTTAAGTGTTCTCTCTGAGCCTTTTTTACCTTGAAGAACAAGAATAAAATTTACATGGAAATGCTGTGCAAAGATGAATTCAGTTTGAATACATTATGGTAAGTACTATCAAACGGATGTCAGTTACACTGAGACATTAAAGGAATAAAACGTTTTTTTTTAATACATAAAAGATTATTGGTTGCATAAGTAGTGCCTTGTCCTGATTCTTTACCCACCTATTTGCTATATTTACTGTAATAACACCATCTTCTAGTGCCCTCTGTGTGGCATGTATTTATAGTGTGTAGGTGTGCGCTGTATGCTGCCTTGCTCGCATTTGTAAAATGATTACGGTCCAGGGGTTGTTGATAAAAATTTCACAAGGTCTCCAGCTAAGTGATAATTTAATTTCAGTGTAATGCAATTCAGTAGAAATACATCAATCAGAATAAATGAGAGTGTATATTATGATTTGAATTTGCATTTTTTGATATTGAATAAAAAAAATCAGAGAACATTTCAGCCGCGTGTGCATCTGTGTACATTTGCATCGTATACTGTGAGGTGCTGCCCTCATATTTTCTGTCAAGGGCGTCACCAGATGGTCACAGGACCGCGCCAATTTACCAGTCTAGGCAGTCATTACAGTTAAGACCACTTGGAGTGACCCTAATTAGTCAGTTACCCCACAAGGGGCACCCTGACAATGTGTAGAGGTACCCCGCCACTCATAGCACACGCAGATTAAACCGCCACTGTCCAGGCTCTATTGTTTCACTGTTTGAGTCTGTGGTGCCATTGTTGAAAGCCGCCACCGCTCTCCCCGTCTTTTTTGTCTTCTTCATCCCTCGTCTTGCTTTTTCATTGATCTCCATTGTCTTGATTGGGAGTGACAAACCGTGGGGGCCATCTGAAAGGTTGCGTTCGTTAGTTGGGGTTCGTTGTTACAAGGCATACACGCATTCCAGTAGACATGATGGGGAAGAGGAGCAGTGATCATGGTTCCTCTCACTCTCTCTCATACACACACACACACACACACACACACACACACACACACACACACACACACACACACACACACACACACAGAGAGACACACACACAGCAACGAAGACATATTCTCAAAGTGGTCCCTCGAGACAAGAAACATGTCGGGATAGCGAAGCAGAAAGAGTTCTTGTACACCTGCAAACACATACTTTCAGCGAAGAGAAAACAGGCCTTGCATGAAATACAAAGACTCGTACACATTACACAGACTGCAAACTTTGGTCCACATTAACATTTCTGCTTCTCTCAACCCTGCTTTGTCTCTCTGTGCTATTTCAAGGGAGACACTCAATCGTGCACGCACTCCCATACGCTCCCCCCCATCATCAGCACGCTTGCAAAAACACTCCTTCGTCCTTTCATGTCATGTTGCTGAGCAGTCAGAGAAGAGAGGAGTGGAAAGAAGAAAGGAAGAAGGTCTGCCTGAAACGAAACAAAAAAACACCCAGCCCGAACATCCATTCTCATGTACTTCAGCAACAATTACATGACGAGACGAGAGAACACGTTTATTTGTGATTTCAAGTGGAAGCAGCCAGACAGGAGAGTTGACATGATACCAGAGAAACTTCAGTAGCATCTGCAAGTATCATGATTTGTAGTATGAGTGTATCCGAATAGGTTTCTAATAATTTTTTTAATTGTACATTTAAGAAAACAGAAGTGTTAAACCATACTAGGCTGTTTTCTAAAGTAATTTCAGTGGATTTTTGATCATGTCTGTACTGGAAGGGGGGATGATTGAAACTATAAAGGCTGCTCTTGTAAGTACTATGTTGAAGGCTGAAACAAAGTGGTTTGTACATTGTAGTGCAACCATGTGTAAAGGTATAAATGTTTAGGCTATACTTTTTCTGAATGACGCTGGGGAAACAAACCATTTCTCATGTCAAAGAGGTTTGGATGAGAATGTTTTATACGCTGCTCAATGTTTACTTTGTGTGAAGCGTACTGACAGCTTAACGCTTCGTCTTTTCGTCTGAAATCTTTCTCAAATGATTTCCATGCTAGTCATACATGTTTTTTTTTTTTTTTGTTAAGAAGCAAACAAATAAAATAACATTGAATTTCAGGGTAGAAATCCTCTGCTGTGGTTGATGTAGTCTAGAATCAGTGTCACAAATACATATAGTTTGTCCATCAAACAACCAAGTCAACACACATTTATTTTTCAGCTCTAAACTCTTCCAGTCATGAGGAACTCTAGTGTCATAATAAAACAGCCCAAAACACTTTTCATCAAGCACATATCCCAATAAATACAGGATGATATATGGTTATGAAATTAGTCAATCAGCCTTAAAAATCTTGTGCACTGCAAAAAAAAAAAATGATAGAAGATGATCTATCTCAAATCAAGGCCGTATTTACTTGTCTAGAAGATATGTCTGCAGTATTATATATATATATTTCACTTTTTTTTTTCAGCACTGATAAGTAGGATATTACTTTGTCAAAGGCAGGATTTATTATTTCAACGACTCAATCCCTTTCATTTCTTATACATAATACACCTCTGTGTAATAAGAGCACATAATGATCCAGTGGAATTCAATATTCGGTTGTCATTCTTATACCACAACACAGCAATCACATGTTCCAATGAACAAAACACAGGACAGAAAATAAAAGCAGTAATGTGTTTATCATCTCAGCCACTGACTTTGATAAATAGCCAATAGCAATAGCTTTTTGTATTGGTCTTCTTATAATTTACAGTTATTACTGCTTAATCATAAGCTTGAAGTGCACAAAAGTAGTTTTGCATCCCAAGTCATTGTCTCAGGAAGCTCTGTATTGGAGATTTTGTATCAGAATTTCAGGAGCGGGACAACGCCTCCAAACACACTCCTTCTGGTTCTCATCTATATAGGTTCCCTCAGTTCTGTAAGCTGTTCATTCTTGTTTACGTGCCCCACCCTCCCTCCCTCACCTTTTCAAGTCTTTAACTTCTTCACTTCTATTTAGTACATGGGGATCTGCCAGGCCGGGGAGCCGTCACCAGTCCCCTTCGAGGCCTTCCCCAAACCGCAGTCATGTCCAAGCGTTCACCTTTACCTACTAAAACACTGTCAAACCTAAAATGAAGACGTGGGCCCAGCTAGTGAAATAGCAATTAAACGTGTTAGCCTCAATATGCATTTGCTAATGTTGTGTACTACTTCGTTTCATATCAGTGTAACACAGCTGTGACACCATGAGTGCAATGGGCTGCAGAGTTGATGAGTTTGTGATATCAGATGTATTCTAGGTGTATTCTTCAGAAACAGAAGTGATTCTCTGCTCGATGTTAAAAAAAGACCTTTGAAGAGAAACCAAAGCTTTCTCAATTCCTGTTGAGAATGATTCACCACTTATCACAACATTGAGAATAATTTCTTTCTTTAACCAAGCCGATATAATTTCAAGTACCAGTATAATAATTTTAATAAGGATTGCGCTTTTTAAACACAATATGCAATTTTCTCTGAGAACCTTTCCCCAATGTTTTTCTTTGTATCTAAATAAATTGACTTTTTCTAGCCTGATTGTACGAGTTTAAAGATTTTTTTTAGACTTACTTTATTTGACAAGTGAAACTGTCCTGTTCTGTTGGCAGATAGTTATTTCAAGTAATTTTTTCCGCATTTTATTTGATTTTGTTGCTTTGCAGTATTTTGTTAACCCTTTTTTCCGAGTAACACCATAATTTTAAACTAAATTCTCCTTTCTATTACACTTCTTAATAGGTCCTTAAATAAGCCTTTATATGCGCTTTCCCTCACTACGCAAGAATCTGGGAGCCATCCATTAGCTCTAAATAGTGTTTGTATATTGATATTGCTGCCAAAACCCTGTGAAAAATACAGCAATGTTCATCTGTTCTATCTATCTATCTATCTATCTATCTATCTATCTATCTATCTATCTATCTATCTATCTATCTATCTATCTATCTATCTGTCTATCTGTCTATCTATCTATCTGTCTATCTGTCTATCTGTCTATCTGTCTATCTGTCTGTCTAGCTGTCTATCTATCTATCTATCTAGGACATTGGACAGTTTCTGTGTTGTGCTTCACTAGCTGTTGATTTTGCCTAACATCATAACTGCCTAACCCTGGCCCCACTCAGTTTTAAAACTGGCCTTGATTGAAAGCACTGCACTTTGTTTGTACCTCGGGTTGACATTTCGGTTGTGCTCTGCGTTTTCCAGGAGAAACCTTCTGTCTGTTTGTGTTTGTCAGATGGACCTTGAAAGCAACAGGCACGGAGAGCAAGGCGGAGGTGTGTGTTTGTGTGCCCATGTGTGTATGCTGATGGACGACAAGGGCGACTCCATTTCTTAGGTCAAGCTTCGGGTCACCTCTGTTGCCCTGGTAACCCTGTTCTGGCTGGGTTGCTTGGCAACAATCCTCTTTTGTTCCAAATGATTTAATTTGAAGCATATCTTCCCTCGTCACCCTTGGTTCACTGACTCACCCCTCTTCCTCGATCTTGTCCTCCTTCTGTCCCTCCATCACTGCTTGCTGAGTCTTTTCCTTCACCCTCCTCACTGAATTCCCCTTTTTTAAATCTTGGCCCTTCCATTGACATCGAGAGCCCAATCCTTCTTTTCCCTGTCCTGTAAGTCCCTCCTGTTATCAGAAGGTTTTACGAGCGAATAGGTGTGTGTGTGACTATGTGAGAGCACAAGAGTGAGTTTGCTGAGTTTGAAGGTGGTGACTTTGCTTGACTGTACTTGCCTTTCTGTACTGTGCCATACAGAGTATGTTTTCATGTTTCTCATAAACTAATCTAGGATCTAAACTTGCACTGTGGCCTCCCATGCCTTCCTGTGAAGGGTTTGTATCATGTTCTTCCTTTGCCTGTAAGTGCCTCCCACAGTCTAAAGATATGCATATTAATTTAATTGGAGATTCTAAATTTGCCTTGGTTTTCGAATAAGTGGCTAAAAAAATGGATGGACGGAAACTAATCGGCAGCTGTGCCGGCCTCCGTTCTTCTAAGAGGCTGTCCACAAAAGCCTGGCTGCAGGGACTTAATACTTTTCAGCTGTAAGAGCATTTATAAGGGTCAAGCACTGATGTTGGACACAGACTGAAGCCCGAGAATATGACCTGACGGTCAAGACACTGTTGCCAAAAATGTGGGAGCATCGCTCTCGTCTTCTGAGAAATTAAGATTTAGATATTTTGGAATTTAAACTTAATTTAACAAATAAGTTTGTTCACATACTTTGAGGCTACACTCTGTCATAATATTACAAACTGTAATGTTTAACCATTGCTT
This sequence comes from Pelmatolapia mariae, assembly GCF_036321145.2. NCBI lineage: Eukaryota > Metazoa > Chordata > Actinopteri > Cichliformes > Cichlidae > Pelmatolapia > Pelmatolapia mariae. The sequence goes on along the minus strand of NC_086243.1, from coordinate 27,109,692 downwards.
AATACAGCAGGCTGTGTTCTGCTGTTGTGCCTTACATCAAACAAAACCTGTCATTCATAACAAAAAACAAAAAGTTTGCGAGTTTTTAATCAGTTTGTTCAGAATCATTACAGAGACATCATTAAGCAACATCATCAAGGTGTAATTTCACTCAAACGTAAATTATATTAAATGAACACCCAGTGCGTGTGTGTGTGTCCTTCTCCTGCTTATGTAACAGTCCAAGTATCTGATTGCGGCACGCTTTTGTTTTCCAGAACAGTACACAAATTTTTTCCAGACTTCTTGTTATTGCTGTTTTTGAAAAATGGGTAGACAACACCCATCTTTCACAGAGAGATGAGCACAGAGAAAGACAGAGAGCAGATTCTGAGTCTCACCATAGCAGGTCCAGTGATCTTAGTCAAAAGGGCAGACTTCTGGTAATTGACTACTCATTTCTTTAAGTGGCCTATTGGCAAGGGCAGTCAGTGCATTTGCCAAAGCATTAAAGATTTAACTCTCTTTATCTTCCTGCGTGTGTGTGCGGAAGTGCAGATGGACAGATAAAGCTTGGTTGCCGTTTTTGATATCATGTGATGATTTGTGGTGGGTGATTTTTTTTAAATCGTGTGTGTACTGGTTCAGGACAGGGCTTCTCTCTTTAAAATCTAAAGAATCTGTCTTCCTCTGTCTTCCCAACCCGACTGTATCCGATTTATTTTTAAAGAAGCTTAGCTGACAAAGCTGTATTGAAACTCTGCAGAGATAATTATAGAGGTAATTATGATGTAACAAACAGCAGCTGAATAATGGGTTTCAGCCTGATTAGCAACTCAATAAAGCATATATGCCATTAAAGTATAGGTTCAGATTCAAGTCGCACATTTTATCTGTATGTACAGTAGGCATACTGGTTCTGAAGCAATACTCAGTTTCACTCCACTGCGTCAAAAAATGGGGTCAAATTGTGCTTTCACCATTTTAAATTAGTATGAAGTGTTTACATTCTGAGGTTGGTTTCTTCAGCCTTACAGTTTGATGTTGCTGGCTGAGCCCAACCACAAACCTGTGTGGCTCAGAGAGCTGCAGGAAATGAACAGCTTTTACTCAAAGCTAGCCACAGTTTTTTATGCCTGTACATTTTTTCACAAAGAGAAGGACAGAAAATGATGCACTTTCTTTCACAGACAGCTGTGCATTCCAAGTATGATGATGGAGGATGAGAAACATTCAAATAAGTGATTAAAATGCAGATTGATTTAGGCAACTAAAATTGTAAGGTGCCTAAAGGGAAAGATGATGGGTATGGTTAATATCTGATAATCTGGATGTTAAGTGTAGGTTTTTTTTTAAATCATAGGGTACAGAACTTTCCTGTGCTGAACCTAATCTTAGCTGAACCGGTGCAAATTTATGACCTGTTAAAATATCTGTAAAACTAGTGACATTTAGAGAGTGTGAGACTTCTTTGGGTCTACAACACTCAAGCAATTGCTCACTTTGGTGACAACCAAAAAATATTGCTCCTATCATAGGAATACTATCCTAGGAAACATGGAGAAGGAATTTAATGCTTAAAAGGCCATAGTTTCGGAAGATACCCACTTGATTTGACTCACTCAGACTACTGAAGTTTTATTTCACTCTGATTTTGTAAGGATGAAACAAATTTTGAGCACTAGTAAAGTGACCTTAGAAAGAGATCAGTTCAAACCAGTAGCGAGACAAGGAATGATAACAAGAAGTGTGAATATTCTTGTGGCCACGCATTTAAAAAATATCCTATCTTTAACAGTTATCGTCGTTTATTGCTGCTCTTTCTCCCCACCTCACCACTTATGTCAGCACCTCTTCATTTTTTTCATCCATACTGTATGTCAGCTTTCTCATTTTTCTTTTTTCTTTGCTCTACTTCCCTCCATCTTGCTCTCATTGTTTCTTTTTTTCCCACTCTTTCGGTCTTTTTGCCCCCTTTCTAAGTCACCCTGTCATCTCTCCTCATTGCTCTCATCAATCTATATATGCTTATTTCTGCCATGTCCTTCGCTCACCTCTCACTCTCCCTTTCTCTCTTTCATTTGCTTTCTCCCTGTTTTTCCCCTGTGCTTTTCTCTATCTTTGTCTTGCTCTCTCGCCATCCCAACTCTCTCTGTCTTTCTCTTCCTTGCAAATCATTATTCTTTTTCTTTTGTCAGCAGTGAAGCTGCTGCCCTTTTCTGCAAACTGAATCCCCCCCTTCCTCCCTCTCTCCCTGCTTGCGCTCCCTTTTCATTCTCATAGTGCTGTTCCAGTGGCAGGGTGGGGCGGCCGGCTTGGCGCCTCACTACTGCTGCAGACACTGCTGGGCTATGATGGTGGTGGTGTGTGAGTGCGTGTGAATGGGGGGGCTCTAGCTCGTGGAGGATGCGGGTAAGGAGGGGATTGCCCGATTTCTGAGCTAACTATGTTTGACAAGGAACATAGGGAGGGTGGGTTGGCAGGGTAGTGGAGGGGTACTTTATGGGAGGTGGTGGGGCCTTTTGTGGGCTCAGAGAATCCCCCACAAGTAGGACTGATTAAGAAAAAAGGCGGGCTGGGGTAAAAACTAAGGGCTAAGGAGGTTGTTTGTCCTAAGGTGGCAGACAGGGGGTCCTTAAATCCCAACATCCAGTCCCACCCAGCACTCCCCCCCTTTACTTCCACACTCATCTACATCCCTTGAAGATTTTAAGTAATTTGTTCACGGTCCCAAATAATGTGACACCAGAGTGAGGATCGCAACAATCGCTATTCTGTTAAAGACTGCAAAGCTGTAAAGGGCCTTTTCGCTACAAACAATCTGCATTTCATAAGTCAGACATGAATGGGGGGTCTGCTTCTTTAAAAAAAAAAAACTGTTGTGCTTTGCAGATTTTTCTTAATTCACCAGGAATTAAGAAAAAAACTAGATTAAATTTGCATCTTGTGAGTCGTAACAGCCAGACGGTAATGGTGGAGAGGTAAAGGGTGGAGTAAGGGGTGCAATAGTTGGGGAGGAGTAAACTTGTGGATGGTAGAGGTGGGCAGAAGGGCACGCACACCCACACACACATATTTACAGTCCCAGATATGCACACACTTACCCAGGGGGATGGGGGTGGTAGTTGGGACAGCTGGGCATAGATGGATGGTGTGGGGGTGGCTGCTCTGTATCTGTCAGGGTGGGTGTATGTTTGTGTGTATGTCTTTCTGAATGTGTCCTCTGTACATTATGGGGAAAGAGTGTGCATGCATGTGTTTTTCGCATGTTCCCCTTCTGGAGTCCAGCTGTATCTAATGCTGCATTTCTTTAAGCGCATTTTTATCCATTAACGTCCTCGTGTCTGATGTGTGTGCCCGAGAGATGTGTAACTCTTTTTTGTGTGTGTGTATGCCCCTGTGTACAGTTTTGGGGGTGAGTGGTGAGTACGTGAGGGTGTGTCTGTATGGGGGAGGGCTGTTTGTGTGTGTGTTGGGGGGAGGGTCAGCTTTCTTGTAGTCTGCGCAAGTGGATGCCTCTGTGTGTGTGTAATGGCCTGTATCATACCACGCTGTATCAACCCGCACATTGTTGGCTGAGTTTCCCATCAAATGTGTACAGCATCAGTGGCACCATGACACATGACTGTGTCTGTCACACACCATAGCCCTGGACTCAGTGCAGCTGCAGTGGAATATGGATACACGCATAGGAATGCACAGGGTAACGCGCACATGCACTTCGCCTCAACCACATGGAGATAAAAAGCATCTCATAAATCACACAGATACACACGCTTCTTCCCACGTATTTGTGCACAAACAGATATATTCCTAGCCACAAAAAAAAACAAATACCACTGTGTGCTTGAGCGCTAACACGCACTAGCATGCAAACATCTTCGATAATAAGATTCTCGGGGCTCGCACACACACACGCAGACGTGCACATACTGAGACACAGTCAGATAATTACCTCCCTGCAAAGCAACAAATACGCTCTGCTTACAAATATAAACCACACGTGCGCAAATATGAGGATAAAAATCTTATCACATAAACACACATGCGCACTTAGACCAGACCTACATGTGAAGGTACTCTCACACACATACGCACACACCCGAACACTGTTGTTTAACAGTAAATAAAGTTTATTAACCTGAGTTAATTAGCAACAACATCGTAAATCCACCCTGGGGGACCAAAAAACGGAGGAAAATAAGGAATTAAGGATGGGGAGAATTAAGCGAGTTGATCAGTAATAGAGGAGGAGGGGAAGGAGGCTTGACAGAAGGGCGAGGAGGTGAGGGGGGACGATAGGAAAGCAGGGAGGACATCAGGGCAGATGGAGAGAAGGAGGGGGGAGAAGCTAGAGGGAGACAGATGGAGTAAGAAGGAAAAAGAGGGTGAACATGGAGATGTGCAAGGTGGTTTGAATTTTTCACTGTCTGCTCTTTGTAGGGAGAGAAATTGGAGGAATAAAGAGGGAACTTTTTTTCTTATTAAGGCAGTAGTTCAAACTTTTTGGGAAACACATTTCCAGAGAGTGAAATAAAGTGACTAAAATTAATCCAGTGTGTGTGTGTGGGTGTGGGTGTGTGAGTCTATGTGTGTGGTACCGAGCTGAAGTCAGGACCTGGTTAAACTAGTTTTGCCTGTTCTTATTTATACATATTTATGTAGTTTAGCTTAAATACATAGATACCAGGCTAACATTGGGCCACACAGGATGAACTTAAGCCCCACTGCACAGTATTGCATTTTATCGTTAAAGCTGTTTGTTTGCAGAAGTTTGTAAAGGCAAAGAAAAAACACGTTTGCTTAATTTCATTCTAACGTAAAGCCTGGGGAGTACGGTTCATTGTCAAAGTTCAAAACATTATGGCAACACTTTTCTTCAGCACTGTGTGAACAATTTTTGTTTGACTGAATAAGTACCTTCTGTCTAGACATCTTCACAGATTGACTTTGAATTTTTGAAGTTAACCACAAGCTGAAAATGATATCCAAACTCAGTGCGGATGAATACATTTTCACAATAAACCGCCCAAAACCTAATTAAATGCGATATGAAATGCAGCTGACTGTAACAGAAGAGAGGTTTTAGTTGGTATATTGTCTCTCTTTGGATAAACTGAACAAGTCTGCAGTGCAGCTCTATATGTAATGCATACACATGAGATTGATAGCGATCTTCTCATCTAACTCTCTGACAGAAAACAAATAAACCATATGTTTATAAAAAATGTGGAATTATTCCTTCAGGTTTTTCCCTCTCTCTCTCTATTTTTCTTTTTTTGTCACTGGAGATCCCTCGAGCGCTTCTCACTTCCTCTGTTGTCTCACTAGCTCCTTCTTTCCCCTCCCTCTCATTTTTTTTCACACACACGCACAGTTTCCCACCTCGTTTTATCACCCACCCTCCTCTGCATACCCTTATCCATCCATCTTTCTCTCTGTGTCCTCCTTCCTCCCTCCCTCATTCCATTGACTTGATATCCCAGTCAGCCTTCTACCCTTGCGTTCTCTCACCTTGTTTCTGGCTAGGGAAAGTGTAAATTGTGTTGCTTTAAATACCCGTGTCTTACTCTGGCTCTAAGCTTGGTGAGGGAAGGCGTGGATGTGAGGAGGGAAAGAAAGAGGAGCAAACCACAGAGTTTAACTTAACGTCTGCTAAGGATAGATAGGTCTCTCCTTTTATTTTTGCAGCTCGAGTGTTTAACCTGACTTAACAGTTTAAACTCTGGATGAACTTCATTTCCCTCCTTTAACTTTGCTGCTAAGGAGATTCAAAGGTAAAAAGAACAGCCGTATCTGAATCCCAGGATTATTGGAGCCAGATTCTAGTGGCGAGTGACTCTTTAGCACTTGTATGAACCAGTTTCAACCAGAAGATGGGTTGTGTGCGCCACACTGGACTGTATCATAAAATATGTTAACCACACAAACATTTTAATAACTCATTTCAAATACTGTAATATCTCTAGCATCCATCTTAATACCCACTGCTTCTAACCGCACCCCTCTGACCATATAATAATGGTTTAAGTCGATTTGAGATATTGCTAAAAGATTGATAAATTATGCTCTTGCAGTTAAATTCTACACACATGGTCCTTCAATTTAATTAAGCCAAACTTTTCTTTGATTAATATTTGACCAACTGTGCTAAAAACGTCAGCATGCTCGTATACTGTACAATTCAAATAATTTGTATGCATTAGTGGAGCTTTAAATTTAAGATGCACAGTGCCTGTTAATCATGATTAAAGCATTTTAGGCCTTATGGTCCATAAGAGTGAGATTAACCTTTATTTGTTAGCTTTCATTAATTTACACACAATGTTTTTGTAGCAAACAACAACTGGAGTCTGATGTATTGGGCGTCTACTAAGTGCTAGTGGAGTAGCTGAAAATTATGTTTTGCTCCAAGACACTCCAGCAGCGTTAATGAACGAGCTACAAGTGCAGCTTTCACATTTACCACGCCAGTTCATGGATCGAATCTGCAATCTTCCTCAGACCCTTTCACTTCTCTAACCTTTAACAAACCGGCACCCCAGATCAATAATTTTAAATGAAAATAAAAGACCGAGATATGACAAATAACCACGAGACAAACAAACATGTATAATAACAAAGGCCGCTACCTTTCTGGAAGTTAACCTCCTTGGCTCTGGGTCGTTCTTTATTACAGGGGCGTGCTTAGTTTGAAACCTTGAGACATTTAATTGTTGCGCTTTTGAGTTTTTATTTCAGATTGAAGTTTGGAGAAACATCTGGGAGATAAAGTGTAATTTATGCGAAAAATGTCACGTGATGGCTTTGAAAACTTTACTCCCTGCAAACACAAATTTGATGAAATGATTAATTGGTTGATATTACCTTGACCAAAGGAAAATCTTTGTCTGGCATTTAGTGTTCCACTGATAAAAAGCGACATTTCTGGGGGTTTTTCTGGTGATAAATATTCAACATTATGTAAAGGATCCTTTAAAATATGTCCACTTTAAAAGCACATCTCCTCGCTGAAAAGTCACTAATTGGCTACTGATATTGTTTTACCAGCACAAATGTCACACTGAGCCTCAAACTCAGGTTGTCCTTGATCAGAAAATGCCAGCACTCTGTGGCAGCTAGACAACGCAAGATTGGCTAACTTGTCGGCGTTCATTGCGGTTGGCTTGATGGGTAGTGCAGTGGGACAGCCAATTTACCCAAAGTGTTCATGCCAAGTGGAGGAGCTTGTGCGATCAGCCACAAGAATTAGCCCAAGATGCTATTAAAGGAGACACTAATCCGTGGTACACTTGACCACACATTCAGCCCTCAGCCATCATGGTGCTTAGATAAACTAACCACAAGGTCAGAGCTGCAGTAAAACAGGAGAGAGAGCAAGTGAGCGACTTCCTGACATGAAGGGCTCTGGAAGTCTCTGAGTGTCTTTTGAATCCCGCTGGCAAAGAGCAGCTGTACCTTTATTATCGCTCTGAAACCTTATAGCCCAGAGGCAAACCTGAAGGCTTTTTTTTGCCTGATGTTTTCTGTGATGCTGGACTTGCTGGCCAGTTTTAAAATGAAAAAAAAAAAGATGCCTATAGTTTCTCCCAGGTGCTCTCGGCTCATGTACCGCAAATGTGCGTTTTTGATGCTACATTCAGTTAGTTTGCTCTCCTCCTCTTCTGCATCCTTTCTTTGTGTGCCCCTCCTTTGCGTGTCTTGATGGGAGTTCCGCTGAAGCGCACTTAAGCAGATGTTCTTCCTGCAGAAAAAAAAAAAAAATCAATTCCACCGCCGGTGCAAGGATGCGATAACGCTCCACACCGAATATAAACCTGTCTCCCGCTTGACAATTTGGTTCCAATTAAACTATTTATATGCGCCGTATTTTCAGGGGTGAGGAGACCGCTTTGAGGCATATTTTCTTATAAGATGTTCCCCCACGTTGGCTTGGTCTTGTCGTCAATTATGTCATATTTTCCTTTTGGTTGAGATTAGAATGAGTGAGCACCGGCATATTTGGAAGATAGTAGGAAAGGAGAGGGCGCGAAGGGTGCACACGAGGCCGAGATATGTGGAACTTCACGTGGCAAACAAACGAAACAGCAGTGACCATGTTAGGCTTTACTTACCGTAACGAGGGACTCCATATTTTAGTATAGATCTCTGGTTCTGATTCACAATTTGTCACCCTCATTGAATGCAGAGGAGAATTAGCCTGCACCATCACCCGTTATCAAGGGAGCGCTGTTAAATACCATAATTTGAGCCAATTTGAATACTGTTATACACCCAGACAGTTCACTCTTCAGTGATTTTTGCGGTGTTCCAGTTTCAGCTACAGCCTTTAGAATCCCTTCATTATGTCGGGTCATTTATATTCTCATTCTCCTTTTCCTCTGACCTACTCATTTCCATAATGCCTGTCCTGTTTGAGCTTCCTCTGGACCAGCCGATGCATATGCATGGAGTTAAAACTGACACAGATATTGACAAAGGAGAGTTAGAATGCCATTAGAGGTATGAGACAGCGCTCTTGTTGTTGCTTTGACCCGTCGAGAGCCACTGTCTGCCGTAGTCGCTTCATCTTTGCTGGTCCCTTAGGTCGCATGGTCCCTGGATGCCAGGGCTGCAACTGACTCATTGCTCTTACACTGGCCTCGCAGACATACAAGTAGATAGCCATTTGTCTACTTTTTTGTCCCTCTGACAGCTTGTCTGTGTGTCGGTGTGTGTGTGCGTATTGTGTCTGAGCTTCCAGAAAGACAGATAGAGATATATAGATAATCTGACAAGCAGAGAAAGAGATGGGCGGGGGGAGATAGAGAGAAAGAGTGAGATCGAGGCGGGTAATGCATTTTGTGGGTTTATCTGATTTGTGTGTTTGTGTGTGCTACTATTTTTGCCTGTGTTTTCATATGAGCACTGCATCTCACTGACTTGTGATGCATTTCTATCACTCAGTCTCATGATTTTTTTTCTTCCCTCTCTCCTGTTACCTAGAAGACGACCCCTTGCAGCCAATGACCTCCGATGAGACGGTGCCCGTGGGGGGTACGGTGACATTGACCTGCCGGGTGGCAGAGAGCGACAATTCCTCACTGCAGTGGTCCAACACTGCACAGCAGACCCTGTACTTTGGAGAGAAGAGAGGTGAGAGGAAGTCAGGGATGGAGAAACTATGGAGAAGTATCATTAGGAGCTAATTACAGAATATGTACAAATTCTGCTAATTTACTTTGCCAAATGTGTTTTGGATCAGTGCTTTTCAAACCACTTGTGCTCAAGTCACACCAAAGGGCAAACCAAAATTTCAGTGCGCACCTTAATCCTCAAAATGTGACACAAAATAGTCACCAGTTCTTATTTGGTTTGATTTTTGCCACCTCACTTACAGCATCTGGACTCAGCCTGACACCTGAATTTCAGATACTTTCATATAAAAGTCTTGCTGCCTCTGGTTTAGATCCAGTGCTCTTTTTAAAAAAGCCAAGATTCTCTCAGAAGGATGTTTAGTTTCTAAGTGCCTCTTTAGCTTGCACCGTGTTAGCTTTAGCCAGCTTTTCCTGACAGATGACTTTCAGGCTGAGGGCTGTTAACATCCCCTGTCCAGCTGTCGAAGCCAAAAGACATTTAGCGTTTTTTTTCCCTCCCATTAGGCAGCAGATTTTTTGCACTGATGGTTATTTAGAGAAAATTAGTATGTAAAAAGTACTAAACAACCTATTAGTTTATCCATAGCTTTTTGTGCAATTCAAACCTGATATCATGGCAAAGCGTGCAATAGACACGCTGTTTGGCATGCAGAAGTTGCCGTAACAGCAAGGGGAGATAATATATTTAAAGCCAAAAAGTCGCTAGTAACCAAGGAAGGTATGAAGTAGGTTTCAGGGTCCTTAATCACCAGAAATCATTAAGCTAGGTGGTTAATACGTATATACATGTAAATGTGCTAAAAATGTCTGTTTAAACACTTGTATTCTTTTTGGCTTAAAATAAAACATCTCCCTCTGCTGGTACTCCAGCTTACTGCAACTTCTACATGCGTGTCCATTTCACACTTAGAAGAAGCAAAGTGTGGAATGGACACGGTGGACCGGCATGTCTATTACACGTTTTGCTGTGATACGGGGTTGGCAATAATATATTGTGATAATAACATATGTTGGACACCTGGACTTACCCCAGTGGACACTATTTGGGGATCATGGGTGTCAAATTGATGTTAGTACATCAGCCACACATATATATATCTATGTTGGCCCAGTAAAGACCCATTGCATAATAACATATAAAAAACAAAAACACATAAAATTTTCCCTGTCTTTAAAAGTTTGGAAGTACAGGTACAATCTGAAAAAAACAAAACAAAACAAAAAAACATGTGAACTTTCAACATCCTGTATCAGTTTTCCATTTTTTAATATCATTGTTAGAAAGAAGGCTGTAAAACTGAGATCGAGTCACTTCTGGGTCAGATGAAATAACACCTTAGATAAAACTTCACACAAGACAATCCATTTTTAATGACTTGGCGCAAGTGCTTCCTGGTGCAGGTGGAAAATACGAAAAGGGAAAAAAAAAAAAAAAAAAAAAAAAAATATATATATATATATATATATATATATATATATATGTATGTGTATTCTTTTTCTTCTTTCTTATATTAACCACTCCCGCAAGACATCCAGGACACTATTTGAGGCCGGTTCTCACCCCAGTCCATTCCTATTTCGTGATTTGTTATGGGAAATAGGACTGATGGAATGCACAGGGCTTACACAACTGTGAGATAAATTTTGTTTTAGTGTGAGACCACAACCCTAAAACAAAAGTCACAGTTTGGTGAAGCATTTTAAAGCTCGTGTCCTGGCTGTACCCTGCCTTTCACCCAATGACAGCTGGGATAGGCTCCAGCTCCCCACAGGAGGATCCTTAGCTTCTTATCCAAACCTGGATAAGGAGATAAGAAAATGAATGGATGGGTTTTAAAAGCTCAGTGCTCCCCTGTTTGTGTCACAAGTAGGTATAATTGAGAAAAGGCAAAAAGAAGAATTTGTGCACTTCCTGATTGTCGCTATAGCAGACAAGCAAATAGAATTAACAGCTAACAACTGCTCACAAACTGCTAGTGTCACAAATGAATTGTATTTGTGAACTATAAGGATATAAATGGTGAAGTAGTGTCATCCGCCACGTTGCTCCAAGGCTTAGATTACTAGTTTTGAGCTTGAGTAGTCATCGTGGCTCCAGCTTTTCCTCGCGCTACTCATTCTGTCCCTCAAGCAAAGTAAATGCTTAAAGACGAAGACACACATACACAAGTTGTCTCACGCACACGCACGCACACACAGATCATTAAGCCCCTGAACTGTTAAAGGATCAAAAAACTTGGAAAAACAATGGCTATTTTCACTTTAGCTGTGATGTGTGTTATTGCAAGGGAACCCATGTAAAGGCTACTTTAATGGTGCTTTCTAACACAGAGTGATGTCAAGAAGTTCAGGTCTGCACTTTTCTCTGTATTACCCATCAGAGATGTACGTGAGAACAGACATTAAACGGTCTTTAACCTTCCCACTCTGTAGTACAATGTGATGTCTGATTGTGCTCATGTGAGAATAGCACAGTTAATTCTCTGGTGAATTCACAGCAAATGAGTGGGCGTCATGTGTCCTGCCTCCGGCTCGCTCTACTCAGGCAGTTCCCTCACCTAAAGCAAACGGATGGAGAGAGAGTGAGGATGCCTGTGAAACTGACTGGCTGCTGTACATTTGAGAAAAGACAACTGCAGGCAAAGTCACAACCTAGCATGTGTAAACAAAAACACCCCAGCTATAGTAACACTTGGAAGGCGTAAAAATTATGGATATGCCTTGGACAGATGGCTGCACTTATGATTTTTCAGCAGCTTGCTAAAATGCTTCACTAAAATGACCCCTAAAAGTGAATTAAACAATAGGATTTCACTCCCTCTTGAATATGTCTTGGATGCATTTGCATATTGCACACTATCTCATGTATCAAGGATGCATGAAGTATCATAACTAGATGTAAATAGAGTCTATTTTGATTTTTTTTAAAGGTATATGCTTCCAATATATTTTCTGAAGAATATTAATTCTGTTTGAATGGAATTTTTGGAGGACGGGTGTGCAATAAAGATGTCTCCTGCTGCAATGTTGTTGAATGAGGCACCATAATTACTTCATATAAACAGGGTCAAATGCTTTGTTCGAGAGAAGAAAGCCTCAACGACATTAGGAGACCGAGATGGCAAGCAACATATTATTGTAATATTGCACGGTGCCAAAAGCGCTCAGTAAGTGCAACAAATGAAAACTGACGACATAAACAAACTTCTGGGGGGCTAAAGTGCATCTTAGCGAAAAATTCAAACTGTTTTTAAGAAAATCTGTCGCAGTTTTTTAATAACCCATTTTGTGCAACTTGATGGGCTAACTAGCTTTTGTGCCAGGCTGGCTTTTATTGACATTTTGAAAAGAGAGACTTCCCACTCAATGATACAGTGGTCAAAAAAAAAAAAATCACACAACAGACCTCGCATTTGAAAAGGGAAAAAAAAGAGGTGCTGCTGGTGGGGTTAAAAAATGACACTGTAAATAAGGACTGACATTAAATATGGAGTTTTGGCTCTAATCATGCCTGTTGACTGTGCTGGCTCAAACCCATGGCTCAAAACATCATGAGGAGTGAAAAGAAGCATGCCCAGCAGCTAGTTTGAGCGACATTAATAGGCTATGATTGTGAGAAAAAAATTGCTTTTTCTTTATTTGACATTATGACAAAAAATACTGCCAAAGTGGTGGTTAAAGACAAATACATTTTAAAAAAAATTCTCTGAAACTTTCTTGTAGTTTGTCCATTTTCTGTAGTCCAGCATCACAGAGCAGGCTTGGCACTTGGGAGTGAAAAAAGGAGAGAGTGGTACAGATGGAAGGAAGGAGTGATAGGATAGTTGGGGAATTACAAACGAGCCAGACGAGAGAGATAGAAAGCCTCCCATATGCAGTAATACAAGCTTAACAGTGGAAGTCAAGTAATTGAGAGATGGAGTTGAGAATTGCGAGAGTAGAGATGGCTACAGGCTGAGAAGTTTTCACTGCAAAGAGCCAGACTTTTTGAAACAAACAATTTGGAAAACAGAGAGAGGCGCGAGAGAATGGGGAACAGAGGTGGGGAAGGGCAAATTGAGAGAGCAGCGAGTCTTTACTCCAGACGGAGCTTCAACCACAGTGTAGAGATTGAAGACAGAAAGTGAGGCTCTTCTCTGCAATGATACAACACTTACAGATCGAACCCCTACTTGGGAGGGAATTGAGACGAGTATTGGAGAAGGAGGTGGTGGTGAAGGGAGAAGCAACCCATTGTAGTGGGTTAAAAAGCCGAGTTAAGAACCAGATCTGGGTGAATGGTGGTGCTGGAGGGGTGGAAGGTGTGACGGGAGTTGAGAAATCTTCGACCGTGTCTTTTCTTTAAAGTGAAGCAGATGGGGGAAGAAGGAAGGTAACGTCAGGTTCTTGTCTTTTTTTACAGTAAAGATATAAAAAGATAAAGCTACGGAGGTATTGACAGAGTAAGATTACAGATAATGACGATAATGACGAGGCTGAAGGGAGACTGGATAGTAAACAGAAGACAACGGTTGTCTAAGAGGAAAGAGAAAGAAGATGAGAGAGCATTTTGACTTTAAGCAGATGCTATTACCGTGATGGAAGCATTGAAAAGCAGAAAAGCATGTCCAAGATGCACAAGGAAATGGCCTTGAAGGACAGATTGCAAGAATTCAAATGAGAGGAGACTTTTTCTTTTTTTTCGGTAGTTGTTGAAATGATTTCACCTCCTAAGTCTAGTAATTTGAATTTCTTATAACGCCATTTTAGTTTGCTTAGGATAAATGCTTGCACTGTTTTATGTGGTATCACCTGCCGTTTTCTGTCATTAGTTTTAAGCAGGTAGCAGTAAAGCTTTTACTGAAAACAGCTGGAAACAAAGCTTATGAGATTTAAGTGAAACAGTGATGTAGTATAGTGGAAAATAAAAACACTGAGCATCTGCCCTCTTCCATAGTATGATTCAAACCAGAAATTTCAAATTTGGATTCATCACTGAATAATAGAATAATAGAAATCATTTTCAGGCCAGTTTTTGTGTAACTGAGCATACCGCAGCATTTTCTCCCTGCTTCTCTTCCTTATGAACGACTCCTTGACAGCCACTAACCTGAGCTGCCCTCTGATAACACTCATTCCTAGTCCCATTCCTCCAAAATGACAAGAAAGCCTTGCTCAACACTTTTGTACAGCACCATATATATTTCAAAAAAGTGTCAAAAGCTTTCAGTGTTTAATTATAACAGTAATTTGTGAAAATGTTCTTCCTCTTTCAGTTAACGCCCTCCACACATTACCATTCCCCTCCCAAATTTTCTTGGTAGTTCACTGTAATATTCGAGCCAAGAAAGAAAAAAGTCAAAGTCGGATTAAAAAGGTTAAATGAAAGGATGCTTGGCTCTAAAAAAGTGCAGTATGAGAGCGGGAAAAGAGTGACTAAAAATTCCTCAGTTGTCCAGTTTGGACATGATAGATAGAAATGAGGCAGCAAGTCATCTACGCGGTTGGCCCAGACAGTAAAGCGCAGGCAGTGCACTTCAGAACTGAGACAGCAAGACATAGATGGATGAGAGTGAGGAGAAAAAAGAAGGGCATATCAGAACAGGAATAAAAAAGCGGAAAAAAATTAGAGATACGATTGAAAAAAGAATCAGAGGGGAGGAAAAGAAAAGGAGATGAGAACGGGGAATGAGAGGAATCAGAACTTCTCACCATCATGTTTCAACATAGCACAGCATGCAGCAGGCTTTGTAGCGGGAGGGAGTGAGGGATGAACGAAAAGCATGGTGAGCGATAAAAGAAGAAGCACAAGAAAGGACGAAGCAAATGATGAGTGACAACTCCTTACAGAGATGGCCACCACACAGCAGACTGTGGAACTGACGAAACTGTTCTGTGACAAAATCTGAGATGGCAAAGGAGAAAAAGGAATAATCAAAGATGGAATGACGGATGCTTGTTTTTCTTTAAACAGGTATCCCTATTAAAATGAAAACCTTGCCGTTGATGCATACATGACAGTTTTACCATCATTAAAGTAAGGAGAAGAACAGGAGGGGAGGAGATAAAGAGAGATGTGATGAAAAAACGAATGGAGGGTATGAGGACAGAGTGGTAGATGTGACACTATAGAGAGAGCAGAATTGGGTTTGTCAAAATGATACAGGGAAAGTAACTTGGAAAGAGACCTTGGATTCAATTTATAAATACATTTTTATTCACAAGTAATATGAAAAATGAAACATCTAAGCCCATGCTGTGATATATGAAATGTTGACGTTGCTGGCATTATCACAGGGTCACATCAATTCAATCCAATTCTCCATGGTAGATTGAAAGCTCAAGCTGACTTTTATCATTAATCACTTAGCCAAAACCATTGATATCAGTTAAATTTGACCCTGCTTTCACAGATGAGAGGTGATACAGAGAGGCAGTGACACAGAGAAGGGAACAGAGAAAAGGGGCACATTTAAAAAAAAAAGAAATACAAATCCTTTTTAAAGCTTCATGGAAGTGAAAGAGAACACTTTAAAAAATAGAGTAAAAGAACAAAACTGAGGAAACCAGTCTGGTTCCAGTGGAGCAGAGCTAATGAGAGTTCTGCAGCTATAACAGCCCAGATAAAGATGAAGCAAAACAGGAAATTAATTGTTGAGGGACATAAAGCCCAGTTGTGTTTATTAAAGCAGATACAATTACAAAAAAATGCTTTTTACAGCTAATCCTGTCCTGCATTAATCCAAGCGTGAACATTTAGTGCAAAGGAGCCTGTCACTGCATGGCATAAATAAATGATCTGATAACTGTAGCCAACACAGGATATTTTGATACATTTAAGGCCTTAATTTGAGATCATTTATTTTAAGACCCTTTTAAGGACTCACATACACCCTGGAGGGAACATGTGGGAGTGAATGGATGGATGGATGAGTGAAAAAAAGACCTTTTGCTGCTAATAGAAGAGATTAGACAGCTAGGAAGGCATGAAAACAGATGGGTTCATACATTAATGCTGAACTGTCAGGAGACAAGCCAGGGGAAAGGAGGGGGGGGCAGAGATACTGAGACCAAATGATGGACATGAGGGAGTTAAATATTCACAGAAAGTTGCTTCTGTCTGAGAACTTTCAGTTCGTTATTTTATCAAAAACAACCCTTAAGTAGAATTGTTTCAGTACATCTGTGAAAGGTCTCTTAGTCATTTCTTACAGTAGCTTTAGATAGAGTCACTAAGTTAAAAAAAAAATAGTTGTGAAACTTTGTTTTAGCGTGCTTGACATAGTTGTTTGGTTGTCTGAACTCCCAGCTGTGGGGTGAGCTTGTTACAGTATAGTTAGCAATGCCACCGGAAGGCAAGATGAGGCTGAGTGACTTTGTGTATTCAGTCAGAAAAGAGACAAACCTGTGAGCATCCTGATAATAATTTTTCATACTTTATTGTTCATTGTGAAACCCTAACCTCTGGGGGACCTGGCATCGCTTTCCCACAGTACACTGTGACATCCTTGGGATTAAATAAATGTTGCGGTAAATGAGCAAAATTCCCCCAAATTCAGAAAAAAATAAATTATTTTAAAGTGAATAAAAATGAGCTCAGAGGCAGAACTTTCAATAAAATTATACTAGAGTGAGAGTTTGATTATAATATTGCCTCCTTGTTTCCCCTGATACAGACTTCTCTCCTGCGGTGACTTTCTCCGGTTTGTCGGCTCAGTTTTGTGGTTTTGGTTCATTTTTTTTTCCAGTTTTACTTCTGATGCAAACACCTAACAGGAGCAGGTGTGACAAGTCTATGTCTCAGTTGCCCCAATGCAATAGGATAGACAGTTTAATAGATAGGAAATGCAATATAAAGGAGTCAATTTTATTTTGCATTTCCCCCTAAGTTTTGTAACTAGCAGTCATAATATAAGAACAGACTCTTCTTCCTTATTTGTCTTAGGTTAGAAGGACCCTAACATTACTGCTAATAAAATAAAATGTGATATGATATCCAGTTCCAAGCTATGGAAGAAGTTGCTTGAAGGAAAAGGCATTAAGCATTATAACTTGTTGCACTGCTGACCCATTGACCTCTCTCTCCAAAAGCCATAGTCCAGTGGGAATGTAGTGCTGTATTAATCAATCAGTGTTGGAACTGAAACTGCAGAAATGATCCAGCGAAACAGAAGAAAGTGCCCACATGAAGAAAACCCTATCATTAAAAGCAGGCAAGAGCGTAATCAAACATCACTCTTGCATAATGTGATTGAACGCTCTGCCTTTGAGCTCATCTTGCCATTCACTTTTTTTTAGATTGACTTTTAATTTATTTCTTTTCGTTCAGTTCTTGTGGGATTTCATTGAATTATCATGACACGGATTTAATCACATAAACATCTTTTTATTCATTGCTTTATTTAAACTGCAGTCCAAAAGCAACAATTTTCATTGTCTATACTGTGAAGCAGAGAAAAACTGAAACGAGAATGTGCTGCTTCTACATTTCACTTGAGGCACTTTTCCACTTTGTTTCACCATAAGTTGTATTTTTATGAGAGAAATTCAATTATGTTATGCGCCAATTAGCGTTTAACTAGCTAGACAGTTATATTAAGCACAAGCTTAAAATGTGAAATGATCTTAATGCATTTCTACATTTGCCAAAGAGTTTCTCTTGTAACAAAAAAACAGTGTTATACACATTGTGCTTCAGACTATATAGCAGTAGGACAGAGCTGAGCTGTACATTCCCACAGAAGTAAAATTAAAAAGCATCTCAGAACGATTTCAAACATTAAGCACAAACTCTGAAATGCATATTCCGTGACGTCTCCAAAAATATGAAGATTGGTTCCCTCCATCTTGAAAGGATTATATGACAACAGAACAAATTCGACACTTTATATTTACGTGCTACCCAATGATTAACCTTTAGCCTATGAAACGTCCCTCTGCATCCCCTAATCTCCTCAATGTTTTCAGCTGGTGCTAATTGGCCACACCTAGTCAGGTGTGGATAAAAGCATACCTGAGGCAAGCTTCTCAGGGAGCTCACTTGCGTTTGTCTTGGTGTCACCAGCCATTTCAGCCAACCTCCTATCCATTATAAGATAAAACCTCTTCCTACCTACACTCTGCTATTCGTCTCCTTTTTTTATGTTGCGGCCTCGAGCCGGGTCGTAACATAAGTGGGGGCTCGTCCGGGATTGTTTGGACATTTTAGTGGAGACTGAATATCAGTTTTTTGTATTGCTTTTAAGTGGGTGAGTGATGGTGTTCACTGTAATTGGGCAGACTCCCTTTAGTAAGTGTGTTTCAGCTGGGTGGCTGTGCTGCCCTTCCATCGAAGCACTTGTTTGTTGTTTTGCTTTGTTGTTTTAGTTTTTTGTGTTTGGTGGTTATCCTGGGTGGGGGTACGCTTCAGGGTTTGGTGGGAGACTGTACCCCTGGTCTGCTGCCTACCCTTGAGTTTGCGTTTAAAGGTGCCTCGAGCCCGGTACGCCACTGAAGACTAGACAGGTAAAGTTTTATTGGTTTTTTTTTTTAGCGTTTTAGGCTGCGAGTTGCTCAAAGTGAATTAGTGGCACCAAACTTGGCAGGAGGTTAAGACATGGTCTTGTAGCTGAGGCGGGTAGGTTGTTTTTAAGTTGGCATAATGTGTACTGTGTGTGCATCTAATATGTCAGTGTTGATGGATGCTAAAGAGATCCTTGTGAGGTGAGTGTTTTATGTTGTGACCTTTAGTGTTGCGGGGAATATGGCTATTTTGTTGGATCACTTGTGAGTGTTGTTGGCCAGGTGATGGCAATAACACTGAGGGGTGCTGAGCCGCCCTTGATGTGATCATTGTGTGGCCATAGCTCTCCATTTGTGGTTGGTCACTAGTGTGCTTGCTTTACTGAACTTTTTGGATTAAAGTAACTTGTTGTGGTATAGGGCCACTTGTATGTGACTGTTTGTGTGGTGGAGACAACAGATCACTTAGTTGGGATTATTTGCTGCTACTTTTGGTTTTGTGTTGTAGCAGGTCAGGTAATCATTTTGGGTTTGACTGTTGTACTCCGTTGTGTTGGTCACATGTTACTTTGTGTGTGTTCAGTGTGGCAACTTCAGATCCTCATGACGGGGCATCCATGCTTAAAGATGCTAACTAATGAAATGTCAGTATTTAGTTGTGTTAGGAGACCTGGTATTAAAGTACTCAAGTGTATGCTTTTTGAGGGATCAAGGCTTCAGAGGGGCTTTTAATTTGTTTAGGGGTCCTAGAGGAACCCTTTTGAGGGAGGAGGTGTTACGTCCCTCTGCATCCCCTAATCTCCTCAATGTTTTCAGCTGGTGCTAATTGGCCACACCTAGTCAGGTGTGGATAAAAGCATACCTGAGGCAAGCTTCTCAGGGAGCTCACTTGCGTTTGTCTTGGTGTCACCAGCCATTTCAGCCAACCTCCTATCCATTATAAGATAAAACCTCTTCCTACCTACACTCTGCTATTCGTCTCCTTTTTTTATGTTGCGGCCTCGGGCCGGGTCGTAACAGAAAGAAGGATTAATAGGGATAGTTTGTTTGGTTGGTTGGTTGGTTGCGATTAAAAAATAAACTCTGTAAGGGGAAAAAACAGTTGAGTCATACTAAACTGTGTTGTATGATTGACAAAAGTGTTAAAACTGCGTAGCCTAACACGTATGTGGAACTAGGTCAGGTCTTTCCAGCCGCGTCTCCACCGCATCGCACACTTACTATTTGCTCTATTTTTAAAATAGAGAGAATGGCTATGATATTTTAAGATGTCTTTATTCCATTCAGCTTTATGGCACCATGTTTGCAGCGTAGTTAGCCCTCATATGCTTTACAGCGTAGAATAATAAAAAGAGGCCTGCGGCATAAATACTCAGTTTAAGATTTTGCAGGCACATTTCCTTACCAGAAAGTTGTGTATACGCTCTCAGTCCATCTATAAATTTATTTATTTGTGATGTGGCTTCCTTCCTTCCTTTCCATAAAAGCATATGAGCAGACATCAGACAGCTATCATCTGCCTCGGTGCAATTTAACAAGGTAATGGCTCTCTGGCGATTTACAAACCATGGTGGACAGGAAGGGCTTGTGCCTTGTGGGAGGGTGTGTAGTAGGAAGACTTTAACTGTGGCGAAAATGACTGTAACTTGTACATCATTTCATTATAAATGCACACTAAGCACTTTTAAAGTTTACAGTGTTAAGCAATCTTAAGTGAAACGAGCACAGAATTATTGAAATTGATTGCATGAGCTCCCCACTCAGCCTCTCACAGATGGAGACAAACTGACAATGAGTGCTCACAACACAGCGCGAGGCAGTACTCCAAATGCAGCGCATGAGATGTTTTTTTGACATTTTCTGAAAAACTATTGATCCACATCACATCAGTCAGAGTTTTCCTGGTGTCTTGGAAGGCTCTCTTGAGAATGTATTAACAACAACCATCACAGGACCGAAAGACTGCAGGAGATGCTTTTGAAATCCAGCACTTGAAAGATGACTTTTTATACAGTTTCTCTTTGTATTATTTGAACTCTTATTTTTCCGCGTGTCCTTAAAATAATCAGCTATACTGGCAGATAAGCACGAGGAGAAGAAAGAGAAAGGCACATAGGGAATTCAAAGTCAAATATACAGTCATATTTTTCAGGTTAATGAAGTAAATATATGAAGAAATTCACTGTGTGATTCGAAAATTGGCCTTTTGCCATTCACCCTCAGAAATAAAATTAAATTGAATAAATCACACATAAAGCAGTGCAGGCATACATATGCTGCTACTGTATTTGTTTAATTTTTATCTTTTCTTTTCCTTGGATTATTTTTTTTCTCCCTTATTTTTAAATCAATAAAGTGACATTTTGCCACTTACGACCTTCCTCAGGTTGTGCCGAACCCTGATTCATAGAATTATAAATAAAAAGCTGAAACTGAGAGTTGTGACTGTGAACATCTCATCTTTATAATGTAATATTTCACCAACACATCATTAGTGCAAGTGTGTTTTTCCTTTTGTTCTTCTACAGTTTAATGCCTACCTTCACTATAAAAGAGCAGAGCCTCCCTTTAAAGAATTGTTTGGCATTTGGGGAAATAGGATTCTCACTTATTTGATGATCAGAGGATCTATACTAGAATACTAAAAATGAAGCCAGCAGCTGATTATTGTAGCGTAGAAAAAAGACGATAACTTCAGACTTTGCTTTGCCCAAAGTAAAAGAAATAATGCCTCTAAAACCTCATATAAAAATAGTTTTATATTATGTTCTTGTCATTCTCAAAATCACTCTGAAGTCATTGTCTTAGTCATACTAGAGTAAAAATAGAACCTTATAACTGGGAAAAAGTGTTGGCTGTCTGGTAATTATATTGAAATTTTCTTGCAAGTAGCTGTGGTGACTGCCTGGCTACCCAGAGGTTGAGCATGCAGCATCGTCTGCCTCAGCAACAACTTTTAATCACAAGGTGATTGCACGGGTCGAGCAGCCTGTATCCAAACAGCCGTGGTCTCACCCAGACTGACCGTGATCGCTCTCAGACAGATTGCCGAGGGTTTGCAAATAACTGCAAACTAATTTATAAATGCAGACACATTGCCAAGATGTTGCAGTCAGTCTTGCAGTCAATCTGAGTCTGCACCAATCAGCACAACTTCTCTTGTAGATCTAAGTGGTTGCCAGCTGGCTTTATTCTGGTTATAGTCTTTTGTAAAGGCAAGGCTGCTGAGCAGTTCTGTATTTTGCAGTTAGATTGTGTTTCTGCAGCATTGATGCTATTATTTGTGCAGGAATTTCAGAATTTCTTCTTCGAATATACATTTTTATGAATTTAGATGGCAACCGAGTTCTGATTCTTGCAGATTAATTGCCATTATAACAGATTTGATGTAATTGCCAACTTTTCCACATTCAAATGCAGACTGATAAAATACTTACAGCAGACTGACAGACTTCATCTTGTTGCCATTTTACCACTTAATGCACCAAAGTGACTTTGAGGACGTCAACAGACTGCAAGTTGTCGCTGACCTGGTCACCCATTTTTGAAGCAACACTTTTCAAAATCAATGAGACTGCAAGTTCATTGTGCACAGTTGTAGTAATTTTAGTTGTTTCACGATCTACAAACTCTGTTTTCCCTAGTGTGACTGTAGCAATGTTCATCTTTGGACAAAACTTGTAACAGGTTTGTCCAGTGGTGAAAAGTTGTCTCTTTACAGGCTGCAGATTCAAATACATCAGTGAGACATTAGTTTGGGACCATTATTTACAAATTAGCATGGTGCGTTGTTGTTGTAGTAGGTTGTGATTATAGCAAATGAAACCCTAATCACCGAAGAGTTTACTGAGGTCAGAGAACATGTGAGCATTACAGTTGGTTTCCCCATAGACTTTGACACAAGGTGCAACCAGGAAAAATTCAAGGTGAAGTCACATATGCAGCAACTTCACTTCACAGGAAACCTCGTCAAGGGTAAATCTATGGTATTGATGTTTTTGGAGGCATGCAAAAAAGCCTGTATCCAAAACCTTTTCCTTAGTAATAACGAACCATGTGAGGAATTCTCACTCTTAAAAAAAGAAGATAAAAAGAAAAAGAACTGTATCAACTAGCGGTCCAGTCAAAACACTGTGGGACATAAAGGGACATCAGGCGAAAATAATCTTACTTTACTTTGCATGAATCTGATCTTTTGACTTAGAAAATTGAGCAAGTTAATGATAGCATGCAGACATTCAAAAGCAGCAGGCTGACAGTGACAGCTATTATGATAATGATCGTCTTGACTTCTTTTTTCTATAAAGGTGAGGAAAGTTGAGAAAATATTCTGTGCTTTATTGTTATACTTCATTCTGATGTGCTTCCTTTTTAATCCTTTTGGACCGGGCTGCCAGCTGAAGCCATGGCTTCGCTAGGGTCTTAGGATGTGTCATCGGTCAGTGTTATTTGCAAGAAATCCCCAGTGGACATTTTTCACTTCTGTAAAAACTACATGGGAGGATTTCATTGGCATGTTGCTTGAAGCCGCTACACCGTTGGGAACATTTCTCTCTCAAGCTTCAACTGGAACTAATGCCTCCTTGCTTCAGTTTGCACCACCTTGGGCAAAGTTTAGTTCATCTGCCTCAGCTTGCTTCTTTCCATTGATTTTGCATACGTTCATGCCGCTGCCTCTAAATTACTATTTTTGAAATCTGAAAGTAGGGTGAGAAGGACAAGTGAATTTAGAGGCAGCAAAAGGCAGTGGGAAGGATGGCAAAGTAGATAAAACAGACAGGGGTGTGCGTTTATCAAGCGTTTCGTAGTTGGCGCACTGATCCAGGATCAATTGACGCTCTCAGATCAGTGGGGACGGCATGATCAAGGGAAGCCTGTGGTCACTGAACCCAGATCAGCTGTTGTTAGGATGGATAATTAGGGAGCTGGAAAGAATATTCAGAAACAGATGGTAGGATGGGTGAGACGTGTGGGAGAAAGACAGAGAGAGAAGAAAGAAGAGAGGCTGTCTCTTTGGATGGGAGTGTGAGCTAAATGCCTGAAATGTAAAACAAAATGGGAAAATGAGAGAGTGATGGAGAGGAAGATGGGGGGTGGACAGGAGAAGTGGAAAGAGAAGAACAAGGCAGGGTTGGAGAAAGAATGGATTGATGACAAGAACAATTGTGACAGACGCAGGAGGGAGGGGTGAAATGCTGATTCGGTTTGAACCGAAGAGGAGGATAAGGACACGGAGAAGCCGGGTGGAAGACAGAGGCAGACATATAAAAACTATATATGAAAAAAAATATTAGTCTGTAACTTATGTACTTTTTTTCAACAACACGGGTTTCTCTCCTGTTGTGCCAATAAAGCAAATTTGAATTTGAAAGAGTTTTCAGCATAGTGGAAACTTGGCTGGAAAGGCATAAAGAGGCAGATGAAAAAAAAAAAATACATGGATTTGCACTCGGTATGTGTTGCGAGAGAAACCCCACTACCAGCCCACCCCACCCGAATGTTTGAAGTTGAAAGAGCATGAGGAAGATTGAGGAAGGAGGAAGAGGAGGAGGCGCAGGAGGAAGATGAGTAGGCGAAAATAGCTACTGTGACCAGATCAACAGTTAGACCTTTGGGGAGTATCAACTCTCGAGTTTGAGCGGCAGACAAGAACCAACGTCTGGCCAAAGAACTACAAACACACACACACAAGCACAAGATGAAAAGACACCATCAGCACGGATGTAAAAAATATGTGTACACTGATAAACACATCTTTTACTTGGTATGTAAGAGCGCACAAAGGCTAAATCTGTCCGCCCGATACCATTTAGAAACCACTTACACTTGTTTAGGCTGGTAGCACAAGGGTTTCTTGATCCTGTATATAGCTATTCAGTAATAAATTGTGAGGAAGTTTTACACAGTAATGTGCATTTCTTTGTGAATACAGTCGAATACTATGAATGCTACTAACGCCTGTGAGGAAAAAGTAGAACAACATACTTTTACAATATGCAGCCTTTCTTTTCTTTGACTAAAGAATCAAAGAGACAGAATTTTTAAAATCAAGTGAATAATCTAGAATTGATTGCTATTGATTGCATTTAGGCTTTAAACATTGTTGATGAGTCACTATTACTGCGAGCGATTTAGTGATAGATCCCATCAGGCCGCCGTTTCATTCAAGAGCATTACTATAACTGTATGGTGCAAGGAGCAGGGTAATTGGGACAGAGCTGATATCGTGTCTCCGTTGTTCACAGTGACACCTTGGCAAGGACACAAATTATACTTTCCGGTAGTAAACTGTTTATGGAGTTTGCAGTAGAAACACTAAAACAACAATATAGTTGCAACTAAAAAGCAGATAATATGATACTTGCTTGCTAGATTTTATCACTGAAGTGCTTTTATTAGAGATGGCGGTAGTTCTACTGTAATAATACTTGATGTGAGTCCTGTACTGTGATTAATGTGGAACTTTCTTACTCTTTAGTGCCTGTTTGTGTGTGTTTCCATTGCACCTCTGGACAAAGTGTGGCTAAAGCATGAAATCCCTTTGTGAATGCATGTAATTGTCTGTAGCTGTTAGTAATTGATACAGAATTAAGATTTAATTATGCACTTTGGTTATTGATTTTTGTTCCTGTTTATCATATTGTGTTTCCTCCCTGAGATTTGTGAAGCTTTAGAATGAAAGGTGAAATACCTGATGGAGCGCAGAACAAAAAGTGACACAGTATGCGGTGTTAAACAAGTAAAGTGCATCTGCAGAGGATCAGAATATATTGTGTATTAATCATAAATGTTAAGTGCTGTCATGTTTTCAATATGAGATTTTAATACAAAATGTTAAATGATTCTACCCAGGAATGGAAAAGAGGCTGGCAAGAACAGACTTCTACATGGTAGCATGTTCTCCTTCTGAAACACTTAATTATTTCAGCTTTATTACTGAGAATTCATGGTTATTGTCTGGTTAGCAGATGGCTCTCTGTGCTGCGAAACCTGTGAGCTGCAGCTGAAGCTGCTATGCTGAAGAACCCAGTCAGAGGCACAAAAAGCAACTGTAACAAATTCAAAAGGAGCCTTTGTTACAAATTGGAACAAAATACTGCGCAACAGTCTCTGAATTCAGCCAGAACTAAAAGGGAAATCAACAGCTGTATATTTCATCACTTCTAAAAATGCATCTTTAACTTTAGCTTCCTAATACTGGTGCATGCAGCAAAATGTTAAGCTTGAAGACTGCATGCTCCTGGGAACCATAGATAATAAAGGGAATACTTTATTCATTTGGTGGAAACTGAAGCCAGAGATGCACAAAAGAAATACCAGCTGGACTTGTTGATTGTTTTATTTTACCGATATTTTACAATAGACTGTATAGAAAGACGGACATTGCTTCCAGGACCTATTGGTTTATCAAACCCTGTTTTGAAGCTTTAGCTTGACTGTCCCCCTTTTGCATTTTTAAAATCCTGATGCAACGAGTGAGGGGTGGGTCCAAATGAGAAACCGAGGACCCTAACATGGTAGTGGCTTGCCCATCACAAAGAAGCTTCTTCCTAAATTAAACACTGTTTTATTATCTGTTTTACTTCAAATTGAACAATATGTTTTTAAAATGAAGCTGGTGTTGTTTTCAATAAGGCTAATAATTGACTTCATAAACTGATAAGGGAAGCTTTTACTGTGGCCCTAAATCAACTGATGGCCTTTTAAAAAATAGATTTTTAAGCATTTTTTGCAGGCAGTGGATTTGCCGCCTTCTGACCATTTATCAGAATGTAGGTTTGAGGCGCTTCTAAATTAGCTTCATTTTTCAGACCCAGAGGCTACGTCCATCATTGATATGCAGTGTATTTTTTTGCCCTTTTGGCCTCCTGACAGGCTGCTAATGCCAGGCTATGTTTCTGTCATATATCCATACCATTGAGAACGTTAACATCTTAATCTTTGCAAATAGTGCAGAGTTTTGGTTATTCTGCTTTCTAAACATTCGGATTCAGCAGAGGAGACTAGAGCACTGCCTTCCTTTGGTTCAGAAAGTTTGAAAAATGTCTCTGTGTGTTCAAAGTTGTGAAGTCTAATCTTAGATGTTCAGAGTTTCATGTCTGTCCAAGCTTTGGATGTGTTCCAAATGTCAGCCACCTAACAAGTTCTGTGAGAAAATGAGCAGGCCTTCACAACTGAGCTATATTCCTCTACCATAAAACAGCCACACTCATATATACTGTTTGCGCCAATCCAGTTTATCTCAAAACTAAGAGATTCATTATATCCCTTAAGCGAAGGAACAAAAACCAAACATCAGCGTGTGACCTATTGACAGACTATTTATGTTGCCCACATCAGCAGGGCACGGCACATGTACAATTTTCAGGTGCTTCTGGATCGATACGTCCCCGTAACTAGATATCATATCGTTTTCGAAAATCCATCACACCTGTACTGGCAAGAAATATACATCGTTTATAATGAAAGAAGAAATAACCCCCCCCCCCAAAAAGAGAGAGAGAGTAAGAGCCTGGAGTCTGGAATGATTAGAAATGGGTGAGATGTAAGAGAGAAAGACGAAGAACAAGATGTGGGGGTGGGGGGATGAGTAGAGATGAGGGGAAGAGAATTAAGGAGACTGATAGTTGAGCACAAGGTCCAGGGGGCATGGATAAGTGTTTGTGTGTGTCTGTGTGTGTGCGAGAGTGAGTGACCGTATGCCTGACACACACCTACACACACACCCACACAGAGAGGGTAGCTCATGAAGACAAATGTAGTGACCTTGCTTAGTGATAAGGCATGAAGATAAAGTAGTGTTGGATGAAGTAACGGAAAAAATACCAAGAGAAACAAAGGTGTGTGTGTGTCTGTGTGTGCGGGAGTGCGCAAGACAAAGATGGGAGAATAGACAGATGGAGAGATGAAGAGAAAGGGTGATAATAGTGAGACAGAAAGAATGACAAAAGGGTGATGAGACAAGCAGCCACAGATGTGGCTCAATACCGAGAACGCCAGATAAACAATAAGAAAAGAAAACAGAGGCAAGACAATATGTAACTTGACACACATGTTTGGACTGACCTACCTAATGCGCTCCCTTCAAGATTTCCAAGATAAAATAGCTTCTTACCCCCTGAAACTCTTGTTTTTGCTGACCACTTGTAGTTTCTGCAGGGTTTCACCTAATACACTGAAATCACTGATAAGTGTGATTTGTTAGAGGTGCAAGATCAACAGGAAGAGGTTAACAGTGTTGCCAAGTTAGCTGTTTTCCTCCTAGATTTTGTGACTTTCAATACCTTTGCTCTTTTGTGAACAAGTTATAGTGAGAACTATATTTTTTAAAATAAGGTGGTCAACCAAAGAGCCAGTCAGATATGTAAATAAGCTGTACATGTACCTACCTCCTGTCCACAGGTTTTTCATTTTGAACTTTAGCTTGACCATTTAAATTCAATTTTTCTTTCTCTAAGAACACATTTTAGCAGAGTGGGTAAACTCTGTTTTTGGATCCTTCCATGACTCTTCTACAACAGCTCAAATGTGTTTTTTCTTAATTACAGGTGAATAATTTGAAGCAATTAAAACACTATAAAATGATAATAGCTTAAGCTGAAGCTAGCTAACTTGCATTTTTGACCTGAATCAGCCAAGAAAAGTTCTTCTGCAGGCAGTCGGTGTGTCCTTCCAAAGCAAGCCTTGACTCTTAGCAAACATCTTGGTCGGAGAGCAGGGTGATTATATGGTCAGTTATTTTGACTACCCTTTATAAATGAGTGGGGAGGGTGCAGTAACATGGATTTTAATGGTCGCTAGAATATTAAAAACCTGCACATAATTACCGGTAATAGTAAACACTGCTTAAAAAGTTTGTCTCAAAATGAGGTTTAAAAATTCATGTTATGGGTAGAGAAAATCAAGAGAAAATACTAATTAGGCACACTTACATCTTTACTATGATAACAAGTAGATATCTCTCTCAACACCCATTTGAGGCTGTTGAACCTCTGCTGTCCAATTTTTTATTTTATTGAATGACTTTTCATGTGAAAGCACACATCCACTACTCTTTCTATTGCTGGATCTTGGACTCAGCCAGGGCAGCCCGTTGTCACTGAGTCTGTTGATAATTTTTTCATGGACAGAATTTATAGACGCAGCTGTGGAGGGTGTCAGCTGCCTTGGTCTCAGAATGTCATCTCTGCTTTTTGCAGATGATGTGGTTCTGTTCAATTCCATTTTATTTTATTCATGTAGCGCCAAATCACAACAACTGTTGCCTCAAGGTGCTTGTTACCCTCATCAAATGACCTCCTACAGGGCAGTTTCCAGCTGAGCGTGAATTAGCACCTCCAAGTCTGGTTCTCAGCTCTGACTTTGTGTTGGAATTGAGTTGCTGCCCAAGTGGAGTAGTAGCTCTCCTTCACAAGAGAGCGAAGGAGGGCGTGTGGTACTGGTAGACATAGTGGTGCTGGATTGGTCTTTCGTGATGACGAAACAGCTGAGCGTGAAAGCTGAGCTGATTTACATTTCCATCCTCATGTAAGGCAACTAGCTGTGGTTAGTGACCAAAATCTCAGTCATTCATTCCCAAACCACTTCAACCACCAGTTGACTTCAAAGTGGGATGTTTTGGGCATGCCTAACCTGGAGTAGGCTCTGGGGTAGACCCAGGACAAATGGATAGAATAGCTTAGATAGCACGGTGTCCCACCAGAAGAGCTGAAGGAGGTGACTGGGAAGAGGGTAGACTAGGCCCTCACAACTAGGACTCATAGAAGCAGTATATGATGGTTGGAAGAATGGATGGATCCTTCTTATGATTGAGATCCTTGTCTCGCTCTCCTCCTCTCTTATAATTATTCTGTCTGCACTGAGTTTCTATCTTATTGTAGTTAAACTAACATAGCTGTCCTAGTTTGAAACTGGGGGATAACACAAAGAAGTACTTGCTAAAAAAACAACTTTGAATGTGAAAACAAATCTGACTATTCACTGTACTTAAGCATGATGGCTTTTTCCAGGTGTCTGCTTTATCACAGCCTGCTTGTTTTACGTTTAGCCATTATTTGCAGAGAGCCAGCTCTGCACAGAGAACAAAGCTGAAAAGTTTTTCTTGAGACAGAGAGATAGACAGATATACATCTAGATAGACAGACAGATAGGAAGGCAGGGAGACCGGCAGCAATCACAGCGCACAAACACTGCAGAGGTCAATGCTATCACGGAAACGAGCGGTTATTTCGTAGCATTTCATCATCATCATCTATCTCGGTCGCTTGCGCTCTCTCCCTCTTTCATGGCTGGATTTCTCATTGATGACAAAGCCATTTATGTCTCTCTTATTCCCCCTTCTTGCCTCCCTCCTCTTTATCCCCCCCATTCCCTTTCCTCTCCCTTCTGTTCCTCCTGGTCTCTCTCTAACTCCTCGCTATTTATGCTTCCTCTGTTTTATTTTTCAGCTTTTTTTTCCCTCTTGCACTTTTCCTCGTCTCTCATTCTCAATTTGCGTCTCCTTTCCATTCTCTCTTTGCTCTTTGTCTTCCTTTGCCACGTTTGCACTTGCATCTCTATTTTTTACTCCTCTCTCACCTCATCTTCGTCACTCCTCCTTCTCCTCTCCGTCTTACATCATTTTTTCTTTCTCTAAACACCTCTCCCCCTCCCTCCTCCTTCTTCTCATTTTACCTTTCTCTTTCCCATGATTTAAATTCTGCGGATCATCTTTCTTACTTTCCTTTTTGCTTCTCACTCTGCCCTTCCCCTCCTTGCTCATCCTCCTTAGCGCACTTTCTTTCTCTCTTCCCACCTTCTGTTTTCCTCACTTCAGCTCCACCACCCCTTTCATTATTGTTTCTTTTCGTACTTTTTTCGAACTTGTGCATTTGCTGTTCCCCCTCATATACTCCTTACAAACATTTATCAGCCTTTTCTTTCCTTCATCTTCACCATTACCTTCTTAACTATTCATTTCTCTTCTCTCCCTATGTACCTTCCTTTCTAACCCATTCCCCTCCTAACTCCCATTTTCTTGTTCTTTCAGTCTTTCTCCCTACTGTCTCACCTCTTGCACACCCTCCTCTCTATCACCATCCTCCCTGCTTCACTTAATTTTTTTTAACTGTCTGTGACGGTATTCTTTCTTCCCATACCTCTGTCACCTCCCTCCTTTTTTCATAATTTCTTTTATCACATCCTTTTTCCTTTCCATTCTTGCCTCTTTCCTTTTCTCTGCTGTGTTTGATCATGCTCCCCTCTCTTCTGTCTTCTTCCTTTTTTTATTTCTTTCCCTTTTATTTCATTAAAACAAGAAACCCATATATAGCAGTCATTGGAAAAAAAAAACACTATTTAGCTCTCTAACTAAAGTTTAAAGGCAAAAATAACTGATAAATTAAACAAACACAGCTAATACAAGCTAAATCTCCTCAAACACTTCATAAAGTACATTTCTAATAATTGATATTCTCTTCCTCAGCGCTGAGAGACAACCGCATCCAGCTGCATCGCTCGACATCCACCGAGCTTTCCATCACCATCTCGGAGGTGCAGCTGTCTGACGAGGGAGAGTACACCTGCTCCATCTTCACCATGCCAGTCCGCACCGCCCGCGCCACCGTCACAGTGCTAGGTGGGTCACAAAAATATGTATAAAGCACACGCTGTCAGTCACTCTTCATATTGTGGGAGAAATCTGTCATTTTGTATAGAAACTGCTTTACCTTTGATACTGTCAAACATATTTTATATGAACTTACCCAGAAAGAAACCTATGGATTTGTCATATGTCTTAACTAGTTAAAGAGATAAAAGGACAAAAGTATAAAAGAAAGACGCTTTGCTCATTTTTCTATTTCAATGAAACCTTCTTTACTATAAGTCTAACCTTCCTGTCTCCTGTATGTCCTTGAAGGATCCTTAGGTTTTCATATTTTTCATATTTCTCTGTCTCTTGTTGGCTTTTCTAAAATATTTCTTTGTTCACACTCAGGGCTAATGGTCCACAATGGCATTCTTGCCTTCATTGTGTTCACCCTCAGCTTGCCTCTTTTGAGGCTGATTGACATTTGTACAAATCAGCTTGACTGCAGTCTGTCTTAATTTGTGACAAATTAAAATGGATTATTCAAAGCTTCTGACATATGCTATTATCACCCCACTCAGTTTTCATGTTGTTTATTCCCACTTTCATGGGAAATACTTCTACAATTATTCCAAGCTGCATTCAGAGTGCACACTCGGAAAGTAATGCAGGTGTTTTAAGTCCAACTTGACTTGTCGAGCTGTAAACAAGTGGCTTGAATTCATCTTGATACATCGCCGTGGTATTTTACTAGTGCGACCTACTCGCAGAGTTTACCCCCATGCTAAATGAAGTTTGCCTTTGTTAATGTCCAGTGTAAGTCAAACTTGCTTGCACTGGTACGCTAGCATTTTAATGCTGAATCTTCACAAAGTTTGGGGAATGATTGAATCAAAAAACAATGCGTTTAATTTGTGCAGTAAAAGACAGAGAGATCCTCACCTTTAGTTCATAGTATAGACAAAGCTGGAAAAGCACCTAAAACAACCATTTCCCGTTAAGCTACCCAACTGCAAATCAAAAGGTCTACTCTG
The DNA here is from genome assembly GCF_036321145.2 of Pelmatolapia mariae. Classification (NCBI taxonomy): domain Eukaryota; kingdom Metazoa; phylum Chordata; class Actinopteri; order Cichliformes; family Cichlidae; genus Pelmatolapia; species Pelmatolapia mariae. The sequence continues at coordinate 27,077,494 of NC_086243.1, read as the reverse complement.
CCAATCTTCTGTGCCATTAAATAAAACAAGAAAACATATTTAAATATTAAACAGAACATCTGAATGCTAGTACTCAATAGTCTTCCATGTAATCGTTTCATACTGTTGCTTAAATCTGTGCATAAGGTTGTGGAGATCATTTAATTCCACTCATCTTCTATGAGATGGATATTATTGCCAATAAGTCAAAGAATTAAAAACATCCAGATTTTCGAAAATTCAAATAAAGTTTAGGTCACCAAAAAGTGAAAAGTTATGCAAGTTTAACAGAACAGTTTGCACAATGATAAATGTGTTATCTTACAGTTCCTACAGGTGTCCCAGTGTTTGCTGCTTTGTTTTTGCTTCTGTCCACTTCATCTCAAACCAGCTCAATGGCTTTTAAGTCTGGTCTTCCATCATTTAAAGACTACCATCTAGTTCTTTTCTCTAATGTTTTGGGTCATTGCCTTGTTGTAGAATGAGCCCCGGATAAACCAATGTGTCTTCCGCTGCCTTTTTCCCACCATTCGGACAGCAGTATACAGTACTAAAAATACATCAGGGGGTGTCATAATAGTTTCTTTCAACATTGCCCTCATATGGACACAGGTTTAGGTAAGTAAGCTGGGGCATCTATAGAAACTGTTAATTTAGTTCCACTGCTCCAGGAAAGCATTAGATGAATACGTTTTTAATCTGTGAAAGAAGTCTGTTTTCTCTGCAATTGAGTTGGCTTTTCAGTTTTTACCCACCAAAAAGTTGTTTTTTTTTTTTTATCTTTTTTAGCTTACTTTTGTACATTTTGGTATTTTTGCATTGGAATTAAACTACACATTTTAACACCCCCCCCCCCCCCACCCCCCAAAAAATAAATAAATAAATAAAAAAGCAAAAATAAAAATAAAATTGAATACACCGGTGCAATCTGAAGGGTAATGCAAGTGTAATGAATGCCTGCAGCCTTGAATAAATTGCCGTCATCCCGTCAGTGGAGAGTAGGCTGTTTTATTGATTGGATATTGGCGTAATTGGCTTTGGACGCTCTTTCAGGTATTGACTTTTATTAGCTGAGTTTTCTGTGTCAGCTTATTCTGTCGATATTTAATGGTTTTACTTAGCATGCTCGGCAATAGTGGAATGCACCAATGCATAAACACAATATAGAATTATTTTATACATGGAAAAAGTAGCTGACGGGATATTTCTGGGAGGCAATGATGGACAAATTCACAGCCAACACTTAAGGGCATCCAGTGCCACTTCTAAATTGGTGTGTAATGAATTTAAGTCATTATTTGTGCTGAAAACTCTCACATTAGTATGTATTCAATAAAGTGGACTTCCATTATTTCATTTTGCATTTCCTTCTAACATGGAGACAGAATTAATATTTACTGTAAGTTAATTTGTGATATTGATGAGATGCAATTTCCTCTCGCTTTTTTTTTGATTCAGCACTTTATAATTTGCCAGCAAATTCCTGGCTGAAAAACCAAGCTGCAGAGGGTTTCGGCCTAATTCTCTTGGAGAATGCACTTAGTGGAAACAAGAGATTTACATTTAGGGTGGGGCAAGGCAGCTTATGATTGCTCTGTGATCGTTCTGTGGCTCAACAGCCAAAGGCTTTTCCCCCGTATTTGAAATTAGTCAATCAACAACACCAAAATGATGGATTCAATCACTATTGTTGAAACGTATCCCAAATTTTTTGTCAGTGCTACAATATTGAAAATAATAAAACCTAGTTCCCCGGGACAACATAAGCAGTGTGCTCAATAATGATTTTTTTTAATTCATAGAGGGGGGGGGGAAGGTATACTTTGAAGCAAGCGTGAGGGCGGGTCCACTTGAGCTCTTAAGAGCCAAATTAACACGAGAATCATTTCTCAGTATTTTCTTCAATTTTGCAGTAATTGTGTTTCAAGCATTTTTTATTCTCTGTAATTGACGGCTATGACACTGTATTCTGCGTTCAATAAATATTTCATGACTCCTGAGAGGGAGCCAACCCATTAAAAATGTATGGTAAAATGTCTAAAAAAACGCATGGACCCCTATGGTAAAATCAAGCAAAGATATCGAGTTTTGGCAGAGCAGCGTTTGTGTGTGCATGTTTCATCCTTGTTCTGACCGTCGTGCACAATCACACATCAGCACATAACTGGTGAGCGTGGCCAGTTTGCGTGTGTCTGTGAGAAGGAAACGTGTGGCATGCCTCCGCTCTTGAGCTAACCATAGAATAATTTATAATGGCTTTATTCTCTTTTATTCTACTTGTAGAGGAAAGGGTCTCAACAGGACTTCTCCAGCCAATTCTATATATCCTGTATTATTCCCTTATTAATATTCAATGCTACTTTACTGCCAGAGAGCTTCTGCACACAGTGCACTACATCAAATACCGCTACATTAAAAATTGACCACATTTTTTTTTTTAATGTATACCATGGCTAGTTCACAGCACTTTTTTTGGCACTTCTGTTCGTCTTTTTGCAGTGGTTTGGACAAAATAGTAGAAATACATTCTGTTAATCTGTTTTCTGTCATTTGCTGTTTCCTGAATTTTATGAATATTTTGGAACAAAAAGTAATAAAATATAAATTTTCTCTTTGGGACTCCTTTATGCCCTGGTCCTAAATCCATCTAATTTGTTGGCTTAACCATCTCCGCTTGTGCTCTTTCAACTCTATCTCTTTCTCTCCTACTATATAAGCAACTCTGTCTTTCCTGCCTTAATGCATAAGACGGCAGTTTGCAGTCAAACCGAATGTTTATTATTTGCAAAAGCAGAATGACAGTAAGCGCCGCCAACATTTAGAGAAATGTGCCGCCCGCAAAAGCTGCAGATGGTGTATTGGAAGTTTAGAAAATTTTCTCCTCTTACCTTCAGCCATGGTGGTGAAGAAAAGTGGATACTGAAATATTTGGCAGAATGGATGTTTAGAATCTTTTTTCTGCTTGCATTGTTTTCACTTGTGCTCCAAGTTAAAATAGCAGTTAAGCAAAAAATGTGTTTAACCGACTGTGCCAGAATCTGGAAGAACACCCTTTGGGAGAGTAGCATGAAATTTTGGTTTGGCAGGAGGGCATCTGGTATTTCACTTGGCTCAAGTTTTTTTCTTCTTTTTAACCTGACCTTTGGCTCATGCTGTGTTTCTGTCCCTCTCTTTCACTCCTGTAAATGGTCACCCAGGCCACCAGTATTCTTGCACAAATAGCGTTCACCTTGGCTTTAAGATAATGAATCCTGGAAGTTGTAATTAATATTGTATGCAAAATATAATCTACTTGACATTATGAGCTGACCTGAGAATGAATGCAATGCTATATGCCAGACTGACTGAAACTGTAGAATACATACATGCAGAACCCTTGCTGCTGATTTTGAAGGGATAATGCGTTATTATTATTCTCACTGAATTAATTACTTTTCCATGATCATCAGTAGACAGCCGTCGTGCCATTTGGGGCTTCACTGCGACTGTTGGAATACTTAATATGTGTGCCACAAGTACTGTTGTAATGTTAAGTTAATGAAGGATTTAATCGTTTTCCTTTGGGAATATTTTCTTCTATATTTGGTTTCTGTAAGCTACCGTCGTGTTTTGAAGTCTCGTTAAAAATGTGGTGAGCGTTTCAAATTTTTCATGAGACTGTGAAATGCGCAGGAGAATATGACCTTTTTTTGTGAATAAAGAGAAAAATTAGACAGAGTTAAGGGTTTGTTGTATGTTTTTTGTGTAATTACCCAGTGAAATGTGTTTTGCAGTTAATTCAAACATAAATTAAAAAAAACCAAAACACTTTTGTTCTTGTAATTGATTTGCTGTACACTTTTTTGCAATAAAAGGCATTGCTATAAATTTCCTTACAGCCCCATGCATGGGGTGGGTCCTTTGGCAGTTTTATAGTGAGGAGTTTCTTTCCGAATGTTCTAAAATGTATTGTTTGTGCTAACACCAACATCCATTTCATCCAATGTATTTTCCTCTCACTGCATCAAATACTGGCCTTCTGTCAGATGCTGATCGTGTCCCTCTCGGCAATATTGGACACTGATGGATCACGGCCATGTTTTAAAAAGTGATAATGTCTGCTTTAGGAAGCTGCAAAGGTGGAGATTTTCACAGGTTTCTTAGCCAGGAGACTGCAGTTTGTGTCCCATTTGGAATGCTGTGCTTTGCATTTTTCCCTTTATTTTCCCTCACTGATTTGTTATCATCTGACTCATATCCACTAGTTTAGATACTTAAAACTGCTGGCCCCGGTTCAGTTGGGTTCAGGAAAATATTGTAGCATGTTAAAGTACATGGCTAGGCTGCTGCCTCTGTGACTCGGCCCCGGATAAGCGCAAGAGAATGGATGGATGGATGGTGTTAAAGTATACCCCTTCACAACATCAACCTTGCAAATTGAACAATTACACTGGTCATTTAAATGTGACACAAGCATCCCTAAGTGACGGGTTGGGAGTGAAAGATGTGAGACACCAGGAGCTTTGACGAAAACGTCAGTATTTGACAGTCTAGTAATGAGAATGAGCTGTTTAGTCACAGCAGTTCACCAACTGAGCTTAAATGCTTCTGCAAGTTATGCCATCTTACTGCTTTTCAGACAGGCATGCAGATTTCTTGTTTTCTCATTTTATTTTAAAAGACAAAACAAAAAAACTGAGATATTTGCTCTGGGAAGCTGGAACTGGGGGAGTGTTTTGCCTCTGGGCTGCAAACATTAAACTCGGATGCCCATTCAGCCCAAAGAGGTGTAACTGTGCTGTGTTTAACTAACAGAAGCAAGTCACTTCCTTCTGAGACTGAAACAGTCATTATCTGCACATCCTAATTGGCCGCCTGTTAGCAAAACTGGAAAAAAAAATGTCTAGTGCACCAGTCATGGCAGATACTTATAATAGAGACAGCATGTTCTGATTCTTCTGGAAGGTCAGAGCTGCTGTGAAATGGTTACGAACCATATTGGGTGCAAATCATAGCAAGCCTGCATCATTATTTTTCTCCCAGCTGGATTCTATCAGAGCTTTCCAAGTTGCCCAAATAGATTCAAGCTTGTCTGCGATATTGTGGATGCTGCTGCACATTTTGCTGATAGGCCACAACTTTGCAGACACATGCAGTACTTGTTAGAAACTCAGCAACTGTCCTTAATTTTACAAGGTTAGCCCTGCTGCATAAAAGTCTTCTCCTTCTCTCTTTCTAACTCTAAAACTCTTTACTCTTTAGGTGTGCCCGGCAAGCCTCAGATCTCAGGCTTTGAGCATGCAGTGAAGGAGGGGGAAAAAGTCACCCTGACCTGCACCAGCACTGGCAGCAAACCCCCCGCCACGTTGCACTGGTACAAAGGAGACCAGCTGCTGAAAGGTGAGCGATACGGACAGTGTGTGCAATGCTTTGTGTCTGTCTTTATAATTTTGTGTTATGTGCACGAGGGTGTTGTGAGGTCAAGAAAAATGTGTGTTGCACGTGTTAGTTTTTGTACTCTAGCTTGTACTCCTGGTAAGGAGTGTATGGGTGTGGCTGTGTGTTTGTTTAGGAAAGCTTGTGTGTCATTATGCAGCTGGAAGGATACTCTGAAGGAATGCAAGGATGTGTTTTTTACTTGTGGTGTGTTTGTGTGAGGCTTCTGTGGTCACAAGTGTTTATGGGTGACTGTGATCCTTGATTGTACGCTGTGTATGGGTATTTGCAAGTGCGTATGTGACATTGGTGCGCATATGCCTCACGTTTGAGCATTTGCAAGATCATGCTGCGTGTGTATTGCGTCCTTGCCATATTGCCTGCTGTCTCTCTGTGTGCCCTGAACCTGTGTGTGCATATGTGTGTGTGCATGTGCGAGAGCAAGCTGCTTGTGAGCCCGAGTCCAGAAACGTGCTGCGTGTGTGCCCTTCTTTCCCATCATTCTTTCACACTCTGATCCGCTACTGACACATATATCCAGGAGACGTGTATGTGGTGGCTTTTATTATATTTTGTGTGTGTTGTTCCATAGCTTATTTGCACAAGTGCACGTGTATGTTGAGCCGCAGCATATCTGCAACTGGGAGTGACACAACAGAGAGCAAGAGATAGCGTGGGTCGGATCTAGCTAGGGATAACGACAGAATCCAGCAATAAAAGGCAGGGCGGAGGAGAGGATGAAGGGATGAGGTCGAACAGAGAAACCGAGATAGGGAGAGCTTTGCATGAGGTCAGGCTGACTAGTCTTTTGTTACAGATAAACGGGAGAAATGAGAAGGGAAGAAAGAGGAAGAGGCACAGCAAAGACAGAGAGGATGTCATGAGAGGACAAATTAACTGGCTTCTTCCAAACAGATAAGCTGAAAATCAAGGAGACGATTGGCAGCTTCTGACTCACAGTGGTATTGGCAGTGCTTTCGTTTCTCCAAATTGCAACCATCTTTCCCATAACCCCCCCTGCTTCTTGTTTCTAAATCAGTCAGAGGTTTTCTGTTTTGCTTTACCGAGCAGAACAAACATGTTTGAAGTGTTGTTTCTGTCGCCCTTTCGCTCCTTCCACCATCTGCCCTCACACGAAAAAAAAAAACTCTGTAAGCTTTAAGCTCTCATTGTCCTGGAAGAACAGCGCTCTCTGTCTGTCGTCACAGCTCTCCAACAGATGCCGCAAATCCTACTTTATATACAGTACGCTGCGGTGTTTACACTGGTGAATCGTCTTTAGGAGGCATTTTTACAGTAATTACATTAATATAATAAGATAAAGATTTATTGATGTGAAAATGGACGCTCAGGCTTTGTAATGCAAAAATGCCCATCATTTGCCCTGATGCTTTGGCACTGTGTTAGTGTTTGCTATAATTATGGATTGAAAGGACTCAAAAGAATGGACTAAAGCTACAAAGAGAAGGAGTAATGGGAGAGCTGCCCGCCTGAGGACAGATTATCTGGTCCTTTTGTTACAGCTGAACTAAAAGCAGGAGACAGAAAGGAAGGAGAAGAGCGCGGAGATTGTCGCTTTTTAGAAACTGGATTTCTGTTTAAAGGCTCACTTCACCCAAAATACAAATAGATGCTTTTTTCTTGTTTGTACCTGTAATGCCACTTCAAAGCATTCATAGCCCAAATACTGCCATTCTGTTTGATGCCACTGCCATCACAGAGATACACACAATATTGTCCTTGTCACTAGTGCCATTGTATACAGAGAGATAGCACTCCTTTTTTGCAAAGTGGCAACATTTCCATTTAGAGGCTGGAGTGGTGGTCACAAGTTTGCCGGCCAGGCTTGGGACTTTATTTTTAACTTTAATGTCAATTGCTTATTGGATTGTCTTCCTCTTGCATTTTAATTTTGCTTTTACTTCATAATTATCATTAGTAATAAATCTTTGCCTTCTTTTTTTTTTAAATAAAAGGTTGCGGTAAGGTTTAAATATGTCCCTTTCTCAACATAAGTCCTGCATATCATCTAATGATGCTTATCCATTGCTTTTAAATGCAACAGCAATGAGAACAGGCTAGCTACTCCAATAATTTTGGTCTTATTTGCCCAGTTTTTGAGATAAACACTGTAAGTGAATGTTATTTTGTTTGTAGCGCTCTATAGCGTATATGTTTCATTTAGAAATTCAACAGCAGCATGTCTTTCCACAGACATGGTGGCGATTTCAGTCGTATCCCCAGGAGTTATATATTTGCATTGCACATAGCCACACTGCATGATTTACATACATAGTGTTTAATGTCATTCCACAGAGTAGGGAGCCCTTTACACAGCAAGACGGAAATTAAAGGTGCAGAAGTTCGGAGACTTGATAGAAAGAAAGTTTGTATTCTGTGATTTGCTCATTTCACTGTCATCAGTGATCTTTCCCAATTCTTTGTGGTATTTCTTCTTGTCGTTTTTTCTTGTCGTTTTTCTTGTGTTTGTGTGTGTGTGTCTTAGCTATATGCACATCTTAAATGGCCACTCTAGCAGACTTCTAGTGGAAAAACAGAATGTTACGTGACTCAAAACTGATGCATTCACAGTTTGTTCCATTTATGGGATAAATTCTGAAATACTTCATCCTACAGTTCCCATAATGCAATATAAAGGTGTTGTTCAGACTTTCTTATTTCTGCTAAAGCCACATGGTTGTGGTTAAATAGTCAAACTTTCTTAGGAAGGTTCTCAGCTGAGTGACCCAGAAGTGTCAGCCAGAATAACATGTTCCATAACATTCTCCTGATGTTATGGAAAGGTGTTTTCAAGCCTCTGTTATCTCCTGTAGCACTGGATACAAGCTGGGCCATCCTTTATAAAAGGTGAGCAGATAATGCTGTCCTAGAATTCAAAGTGACACACTATCAGACGGCGCAGGAACAGAAACAATCAACATAACTGACAAGCTAGAGATCATCATATAATTTACTGCTGTCTTCTCCCTCGTGCCATAATTTGCTGTTTTGCCAGCTTTTAGGATAATCAATAATTAATTTTACTTCAGAGATGCCAGAAGCCTTAAAAAGGCAATTTTCAATGTAGATAATGTCTTCAGCAGGAGAGCAAAATAGGAGTGGACAGCGGGTGAGCAGCATTTCCTAACACAACCATTTAATTTCACCGTTGTTGCTGATATTTTGTAAACCAACTTGGTAAAAAAGCATGGGGTGAAGGTGTAATCACAGTTCATTTTCAGGATGTTGTAGTTTTAACATAACAGATTCATGTCAGCAAGCAGCCAGGATGTAAATTTATCTTTGTCAAACTCTTTATCTCTCAACCTTCATCACATTTCCCACTAAGGTCAAGGAAAACTCATGAGTAAAAACACATAGGTGGTAAATTTTTTGACTATTTGACTCCAGTCCTTTTCTTTTGAACTTTGCCCTCTTCATTTAGCAGCTTCATTTCCTCCCACTGAAATAGCCCAGATGACATCATTCACCTTGTCATGATTAGGATATTAAACACCATGTACAAAATTACCGGGTCCGTGCCCCTGCCTTGTACAGATATCGCAAAAATTAATGAATTTGTAAAACATTAAGTGTTCTTCAAGGTTTTGCTGAATCACTGATCTGGCTTGGTGAAAGGGTTGCATGTAAAGTATACAGACATAGTTTATTTTGTGGAATTTGGATGAACCCAGCTTTTGAAATGGAGTGAGCACAGAGAGAAATAGAGACACACCAAGAGAGATTTGAAGGAGATCAACTCCATATGAATGATGTTGTGTTTGAGGCCTCGCTCAGCCATCCTGACACTGCGCAACACCAATCAGTCATTGCTGGGATGACACACACTCTGTCACAAACACAAAGACAAACCCACACACACACACACAAACACAAACCCATTCGGTTCAATACACAAACATTAGTAATGGACAGATAATAATCATACACACACACAGTGCTCATCTCCGGCTAGATCACAGAAGAGCACCACGGGTCAGTGTGCTATTATTACAGGTTCTCATTCATGCAGCTGCGGTGTATGTTTGTGTGCGAGTCCAAGCGTGTGGATGTTGGAAAGATGAGCCCATAGACTGCTTCTCACCAATGTCTGTGACAGCTTCACTGACAGTAAAAGGAAAGATGGAGAGATATAGAGAAGGGAATGAGGGCAGCACAGTAAAGTGTGTGTGTGTGAGAAAGACGAGAAAGACTCTTTGTATCAAGTAAGTGACAGTGAGGGGCTGCTGAGAAAACAGCGAACAGAGAGAGAGGTGAATGAATGAACGGGAGCACGTGCGTGTGTGTGCATAAAAATAGACAGAGTGACTGCAAGTATACTGAGAGAGTGATGGAAGCTGCAAAAGCCGATGTTGAGAGAGACAGAAGGAAGAAGAGAGAGCTGAAGGGGAATTAAGAAAACTGCAGAAGAAGTGAGGCAGCTTTGTGTCTGAGTGGGAGTAGATTGGGGGGGCAAGGATGAAGCAAAGGGGGACCAGTTTTAAAGAAGAGGGGACTGGGGAGCGCAACAGGAGAGAGAAGTAGAAAAGAAGGGAAGGCTGACGAAATGGAGAGAGAAATCCAGAAAGAGGATTTAGCAGAGAGCGGGGAGAGCAAGAGAGAATGCGGGAAAGGGAGTGGTAATTGAGAAGAATGAAAGTCTAAGAGCTTTGAAGACTGTATTAGTTGTACTGTGTGAAAGGGCTATGGATCATTTAGTGACATCGATGTATTGGATTGGGGATAATGGGGATTTATGGTGGCACTTAATGCCATACCGGTTGAATTCCAACCTAAATTGTCATAATGCAGAACGTAGGGCGGATGGTGAAGGGTACATGGGCGTGTGTCTGTGTGTAGCAACATAATGGACGAGAAAGGAAAGGTAGAGAAACAGAGTGATGGAAAAAGTTTTTCAGTTCCTTAAAGTGTAAAAATCGCAGCACTTGGAGAAAAGTGGACTGTAGGTAATGATTAATAATGATCATTAATGAGCAGAGTTTGCCTGGCCATGAAACTACTTTTAAGCCTCTGAAAACTATGCATAAAAATGGCTCTAATTCCCAAACAGTTCATGTGAAACTTGTTGAATTAAACCTCTGAATTAAAGTTGATGGTCTGAACTTCAACCACATCTACTTTGTTTGATTTAAAATTAACTGCGATAATGTAGAGAAGCAAAATCACAAAAATCGTGTCACTGTCCAAAACTAAATACATGTTTAAGGCTGAGAGGTCTTAGAAAAGAGCAAATATAAATGACTGCAGATGGAAAAAACAGTGCCCTTTTCAATGTAATGGTTCTGAGTAAAAACTTAATTGAAGTGAAGTTAAACTAGTAAGTGGAAGAAAATGGAAATACTATATCTTAAACCTGAGTATAGCAATTAGTCATCTGAACCACTGAATATGGACACACATGGACACAGCAAGACAGATGCAGCCCATCAGCTTCACTCAGTAATTCAGTAACAAGACTAATTAACTTTCTTTCCAAATTAGATGACCTCATATGAACGCTTAAATCAGACTTCAGTGCTTTCTCTGGACCTAATCCACTTAAAGATTAAATCTGATGACTGTTTCGATTATTTTAAAACCTTCTACTCTTTTACAGGAAGACTTTTTGCTGAGCATTTGTTTCTTCCTATTCACAGTTATGCATTTTCACGCCTTTGAGAAACTGGAGTCTTATAATCAGCTCAACTGGTCGTGGTGGGGGGTAAAGTACCAGTTGGCATAATAGTGAATTTTAAAGAGAACTTATTCACTAATTTCATTTAGCTCCCCACACTGAACTGAGCTGTTTTTCTTTTTTTTTAGTAATGGATTAATTTTGCTCACACCTTTGTCTAAAAAGAGTCACTAAATACTCGTAGCATATTGAAAACAAAATATCATCTTTATGTTTCAAGATAGGCATTAAGATATTGTAAAGTCATATTGTAAAACATTAGATTTAAAAGTGAAAGCATTGGCAAAATGATGATAATTTTTCCTCCGTTAATGTTTTCAAACGTTAAAATATCAGTTTATTTATTATCAGTGGATTTTTTTTCAAACAAAAAAAATCACAGTTTGATTGGATAAGATCACATTTTCCCAGTGCAATAATTAAAGGACACAACACAGTCAAGTCTGTCTTTAGCACAAACAAAACAATTTAATCTCACTGGCGGCTTCATTTCTTTGATTACGAAAGCAGCGATTTTGGGACATTTGGTCCATGAACTAATGGATTAATTTAATTTTTTCCGCTCTAATCTGGACCTTCTGGTCACAAGCACGCTTCTTTAGCCATGAAGTCCCAAACACACTGGTCGCAGTAATTGCTGCATCCAGTTGTTTGATTTTCCTAATATGATTATTTTATAGCAGATTGGACGCTTGAGGGTTGATGCATCAGCAGCTCCACCACCTCATCTGCGTGGCATCACCACCTTGGGGGAAGTTAGTTTCAAGGATGTGCCGATTGGCCACCTTTTTTTTAATCGAGGAATACGAGTTTTATAGAAAAGTGTCGGTATCCCATGAAATTTTTAGCAGGTGCTGGAGTATCGTTGAGCTTAAATATTAATGAAGGAGAATGCTGCACATACTTTTCCTAACACTGAATATTAAGATTTAGTTTAAAGATTTAGCAGTCATTAAAGGCATTACTTTGATCATATGAGATGTTTTTGTAATTATTTTGTATTTTTGTGAAGTGTTTTGTGACATAAACTTTTAAACTGTTGTTAATTATAATGAATCATGTAATATATTAGGGGCATAAATGCTAGCAGCAGGGTGACTCACAGGAAGCCATTCTCATGGAAGGGAATGGGGAGAACAGGCTGAGGTAGGTCAAACTACTCAAGAACTGAACTCTAAATCAGTGGCAGCAGTTCTAATGATGTAATTAATCCAAATTTGAAATTGTTTTGTCTTAATGTTCATCAGTATTGGTCAGGAGAGAGGTGCAACAGTGAGCGTAAAGCACTGTCAAGTTCTTTCATGGTTTGGAGCTGCTTTTCAGCCAGTCGTGTTTGGGATCGTGCCAAAACTGATTGAATTATGAAGCCAGAAAAGATTTTGATCCACCATGCAATGCCATCTGGAAAGCACCTAATTGGCAACAGCTTTATCATTTACTTCGTTATTATGAAGGCTACTTAAAGAAATTGCAAGAAAGCTTGCTTAATAGAGTTCAGGCAGTGTTAAAGAATAATGGTGGTTATACCAAATATTTACTTTCAGGGTTGTTGAGATTATACGTACTCTATTTTTGCCTTATATAATGTATTTCCACTTAAGTTTGCACATGTTTTAATGAATTGCTGCTCTTATTTATCACTTTCCTGGCAAAATATAAAGAAATTAGAGCTAGCTCTTACTGTATACCAGACACTTGTGCTGCCTTTCTGTCTGAACCAAGCTGTTTTAGCTCTCTTTGCCACTTTCATTAAGCCAAATGTCTGCTGATTGGTTGCCCATCATTAACAACAGATTTGAACAGTAGGTTAGTGCTGTGCTTGATGTGACCATAATAAGGACATCTCCTCTCATTGATGTTATACAAACCCAAAGATTGAGAACACTGTCTGAAACCACCATAACAGTGAGAGGAAAAGAAGAACAAACTCTGAAGAAAGTTGATGTTGGTTGATGGAGGCAAAAGAAATAGCAAACCTGGATTCGCTTTCATAGCCATAATGCTCAGGTAAACTATAGCAACAGATTATTCTCCCATGTAGACCAGCTGCTCTCCAAGATAGATGGACTGGTTCTTATATAGTGCTTTTCTAGCTCAGGGCGCTCAGGACACTTTATACAACTTGCCTCATTCATCCATTCACACCCATTCATACAAGTACTTTTTTTTCTATGCTTAAGTGCTTTCTATCTAACATTCACACTCCAGTGAATACATTGGAGTGCAACTTGGAGCTGGGTACGTTTCCTGATGATATTTGGCTACAGCCTGAGTTACAGGCACCTCAACCCCAGATAAGCTTTGAATGCTTCCCAGACTGTGGGAGAGACTTCCCTGCTAGAATCCACCCCAATCACAGAGTCATGTAGGCCATTGTTAATAGAAAAAGTACTCATTATAGCAGCTTTCAGTACATATTATATCCATTATCTTGTTCAGGTTTTGAGTTTGTCTGAAGATTTCTGTCTCATCTTCAGTTCGGTGATGATGAATAGAGTTTTGTGCTTCATGCCCACAGCAGTCAGAAGTAAAATATTTAAAAAATTTAACAATGACCTATGTTTCCAGAAATAACATCCTAGTTATTCCACAATGAACCACTTTAATTGGAGAAACAGTAACGAGGACCTTGTTTCTGCGGAGAATTTTTTTGTTCTTTTTAGATTCGCTCTCTAATGCTGTGTGCACCAGATTCTATTAAAGTTCACATTATATGGATGGAGACAGGAGTCCTCAAGATGCATATCACAGACCAAGGGGACAAAACAAATTGATCTGCATGGATATGCTTATGTGTTACAGTTAAAAAGACTTCAGAGTGTCTCTGTATGTTGCTAGAATCACTCTGAAATAAAACAACCAAGACTCGAATTCAAAGGGATGAACAAAGTGTTTTAACTATTAAATAATTATAGCCATTTTCAGGTTCTTGGTAAACTGACCCTTTAAATGGTAGAATATGCTAGCTGATGCATAATCCAATGTAGCACAACCTTTTGCTGTTTTCCAGTCTGATTTGGTTATTGCTCCGCTTGCAGCAGCTGACATGCAAATCTGCACTGATTATCTAATAATGAACTGAGGAAATGTGAATTATGGGCAAATGTGCATCACAGCTGTCTTGGGAAAAAGCACTTAAACTGACTGCATCTTGTTTTTTCCTTAATGAATATGTTGAATCGGTACCATGACCCCTTGGGCCCAAAAACCGTATTAAAACTCAATTGCACGAATTCAAAAATACTGTACACAAGAGTCAGGGAGTAAACAAATAGGGCTTCACCATTCCCCAGTCTGGTTTTGGAGATCTGTGGTCTTTAATAAAGGCAATATACTGCCTGTATTTGTGTGTGGATTGAGAGAGAGAGAAGATAGTGAGAGAGACAGAAAGTGACTCCTTAGAGTGGCATACCATTATTGAAATGCACCTGGAAAGTAAACTAATTTTCTCTGTGGGTCAGAGGACTGGTCATGGTAATAAAAAGAGAGATGTCATTAGATTCAGTGGTATTTGAAGAGTTCTCTGGGGGAGGAAGGAGAAGAAAGGGAGGTGTCTATAATATCTGAGTTTTTGAGAGAAAGTGTGAGACAGTGGGGAAAAAAACAACAAAAAAAAAAACCAGGTGTGTGTTTTTCAATCCTCTTTCCTGCCACTATCTGTCTCCGCTGTGTATATGTTATTCATGAGCTTGACCTACATGTCCCCATGCTTGTGTGTGCATGTGTGAGTGTGTGCGTCAACCCATGCAGGAGTAAATGATAAGGTTCTGGTCCACTTTCCAAGATTCACCAACCACTTTCACGGTCTGACCACCCAGTTTGATATCTCTTCTTACAATAGAATGCGATTTCTGGCTGACAACAACTCAACTGTGTTTATGCTTTCATAGTATAACTGCAGCGCTGCTGCTGTTGCTCGCTCAGGCGCAGGCACGTCTGCCCAGTTCTTCTTCAGCACAGTTTCTCGTGGCAGCTTCCATGAATTTAAAGGAAAGAAGTATAACAGCTTTTGAAGTGTTTCTACAGTATATGCAAATCGGAGCATATTGTTACTTAAAAGTTTTTCTATAAAATCTGACCTGTTTCATCATTTTAAATTGAGAAATAGAGCTTCAACAGATTGTGTGGAAGATGTTGCAGATGCTCTTTATTTGCCAGAATAAATACTTTGCTTCAGTACAGTTGCTTGTCTGTCTACAGTGATGGATCAAATCATATGCAATGCAATCCGTCTCCTAAGCAACAGCGAGCAAGCGAATCCAAAGAAAGCTGGACTTAGCAGCATTAGATCTTTAGCCTCTCTTGTCCCTTTGGTGTCCTTCAGCATGAAACATCACAGACTGGCCTGGTTAGTAAACATGAGCATGCTGTGTGCAGTTTACTGATGTTATATTGCAGTGGCTGTGGCTGCTGAAGAGAGCTGAAATTTGGAGCTGCCATCGTGCAAGGTTTACCCTTACAGAAAACACATTTGAGGATAGATACAAAGCTTTGAGATGTGCTTTGATTACATGAGAATTTAAAATAAGTGTTGCCAGAAGAAACAGTTTCCATGTGTTCAACTGTCAATGGATGAGTTTGAGGAAATTCAACCACAACCACAGTAGTTGATTGCAAAATGGAACAAATGTGGTGCTGCAGTTACCAATTATAAGACTATTTTTAAACAGTGGAAAGAAGATGTCTTTGATTTACATCCTATTATTGACAAAGAAGAACATGTGCAATGATTTGGCTTGACTAATGACTTAAAATATGGATCAATTATAAGTGTTGTTGAGTAATTTTCTGTCGACTCACTAATGCCTACTCTGGTTAAGGTACAGTAAGCTAATTATTTTGAACACAAAGATTCTCTGTGATGTGAAGTCTTATTGGACAGAATGATTTATGTATTGCTGAATGAGTCAGCAGGGAAAAAAATGATGATGACGAGAGAAAACAATGATATTTTCTCACATTGCTAAAATATGGTTTGAAATGGATTGTCAGACGTACAGTGTATGCGGAACAAAATGATACATCGCAGAACAAAACACCCGAGGGCACAAGGTAACTGCAAAAGCATTTTTCATTTAATGGGAACAAATGGGGGTCATTGTCGTTCTGCACAGTTCTGCGACATGAAACCGCCACATCCTAATTACAGTGCAAAGTCCTTTTCTGTGTCATAGCTTGTGAGTTGTGTGAATTTTTTGTTCAAGACTACTGTACCAGTCCCAGGTTGAGATGCAGGCGCTCTCCTCCTGACCGTATTCTTCTTGTTCCTCTTTACCTCAGGCGGTCCACAGGTGGTGGAGACTGTTGATGGCAACCCCACGTACAACGTGAGCAGCGAGCTCACCCTGGAGGTGAGCGCCAGCGATGACAACACGCTCATCACCTGCGCCGTCAACCACCCCTCTCTTACTCCGGGGGACAAGAGGAGCGAGCAGGCTCTGCGGGTGTTGTGTGAGTCAACTTGAAATTGGGGGGAAGGAGGGCAGTTACAGAAGCTACTCAGGGATGGGTGAGAAGCAATGGAAAACCTCAGACTGCTCTGTTTCTTTATTTCTATCCTGACCTTTTCTTTTATTGGGCAGTATAAGCCCATTTTCCCCTTTTTCGGTTTGATCTTTGCTCCAATAATTCCACATTAGCTGCCTGTAATCATGACCACGCAGGAATTTCACCTTCCTCTGCTGGTGCACTTAGCCAGAGTTGAGTCACAGTGAATAAGGAGAGAGGGTTATCATCTAAAATGAAACTATAATTGGAGTTATGGAGTCTGTGTCACTGCTGCCACCCTGTGGGAAATATGACAGTACTGCATCGCCGGTGGAAAGTGATGTTGTGTAAGGGGTTATGTCATAGTGGGAGGCAGAGAGATGGTGACGCCTACAGGATGCAGATGGGAGTAGATGGAGATGGGGATGAATGGGATTGTGCTGTCTGCATGTTTGCATGGTTACGAGTCTTCTGTTATATAACTATATTTTGTGTCTCTGTGTATATTTGTGGGTGTGTCTGTCGTACACTTACAGATTCCCCGAACGTGGTGATACACCCTGAGAGCACTCTGCCTAGAGAGGGGGAGAAGTTTTCTCTTCGGTGTGTCGGCAACGGCAACCCCGAGTAAGACAAACAGATGCCTCAGTGCTTAAACACGTACAGTGCTCACTGATGTAGCCGGAGTCTAGACACCACCTGCACCCAGTCACACGTACACAGTCGAGGCACAATTATTAGTCGGAACAACAATATTTAAAACCTTTATCTGGTTTAACTATGTAGCACATAATATCATGGTCACGTTTCAGCATTTTCCAGCAGCTTGCGAAAAAAACCAGTGCTCTCCCCTTTGCCCAAACTGAATGATTCACAGCTGAAATATTTTTAAATGACTGGAGTGAGTGAACCTCGTCATTGACTGAATTGGCAGTAAAGCTCCTCCCACTTGTGACTGATGGCGCTCTTGTATGCTAAGCTGTGATTCACAGTGTGTCACCGAACAAAGAAAAAATGATTGTGAAAGACACAAAAACATCACAAAAACGACAATCAGTGACTCTTTTAGAACCGAGGAATCCTGCTGGAAGAGTGGTAAAGTAATCAAGTTGCACCTTTTTTTTTCAAGGTTTAACTATCAGTAACTAATAATTCAGTCCAACATAACAGGATGCTGAACTACCATCTCTCTATACAACGCTAATAATTGCTAGTCTTGTGCTCAACTGATCCTGACAGGTTAGACCGAGCAACAAGCTGAATTCACTCTTACTGAACTGAAGACAGCAGGATCACCGCTGAATGTCGACACTAATGGGTTCACCTATTGTTGTAGTTACCGGAAAGCTTTTAAAACTAATATGATCAGTCGCTGACAAACAAAAGCCCAAAGTTAAAGGTGTTGCAACCATTTAGCTTCACACTTCCACCCTGGTATTAAAGTTGCATAAGTGTTACTCTGATCTCTACTTTGTAGGGTTTATAAGGCAGGCTAAAATGGACTAAATAAAGACCTAACAGTGCTACGATTGGTTATAGAATCATTAGTGGTCATGGTTAAAAGACATCAGCTTTTACTCTTGGTGCGAGATGTCATTGTATTTGATGTCAAAAGATACTTTTCAAGTCGCATTCCTTGCACCTCTTCTTGCTCGCAGGGCCTTAAGCAGTCAATGATCATTAAAGCAGAAATATTTTCTAAAATTTCAACATGTGCCACCATTTTTTTTTCTTGACAGTTAATTCAGGGTTTATATGCCTTTTGTGGAGTGCCTGTAGCTTTTCTGAAGTAAGTGCAATTGCTTGACATGATTTCTGTCAAGTAAACCTGAGTTCATGACCACATTCAGATAAATGCTGCCTCTTATATAGCACTTTGGCCTGTTTTACTGTAAGATATATCGATGGGAGCCCTGCGTGTAATGAACAGTTCAGGCTGGCTTTACTGTAATCGAAGCTCTCACCCCGGTTGTGTGGAGGACCTCAATCGAATTTTGAGGCATTTTAGAGCAACATACAATGAAATAGACACGCATGTAAATACTGTCACATTTTCTCACTGTAAAGGTGTCAGGTTACACAGCACGGGTACACAATCGTATAATAAACAAAGCGCACACAAACTCACACTAATTATGCGGGTAACAGCAGTCACAGTAAGCACACACACACAGAAACACTTGTAAGCAATCAAAAATTAACATGTTCGGTTTCTGATGCCTTCTTGTGCAAATGGTCTCTTGTTCAAACAGGACTTGTGTGCGAGCACACACGGACGCAGTTAGCAAAAACAAAAATCTGCTCAAACAAGCTCTGGTGTGTTCACTGATACAGCGTGTACATGTTTTTTCTGATAGCCGCATGCACACAGAAACAAACTGCAAGCCGCGTCTTAAATCCTGCCCACACAAATGCACTTTCCCCTGGCCTTTCTGCATTATAGATGAATCTCCATCGATCCGTACTTCTTCTCCCTCTTCTTCCTCCTTCCATCCTTCCATCATCACGTATCTCTCTGCCGCCTTGTCACTCATAGCTCGTTCGCGCCTCTCCGCCTTGTCATGCCTCCACCCTTTGGCCTCCTCCTCCTCCACCTCCTCCTCACTTCGTCCTTTCCTATAACTCTCATCTATCTCTCCTCACACCTTTTCCCTCTAAACCCCCCATCCCTCCCCTCCTCGCTCTCCCTCATGCTCTACTCTGCTGTCATCCCTTCCCTACTCATTCTCTTTCCCTGTCAGCTCATCACAGGAGTGGCTAGGAAGAAGACTAGCTGGTAAGTTTGATTGGCAGGTGGAACGCACAGGGGGCGGGGGAGGAGGAGGTGACTGTCATTGCATGTACGTGCTGTAACAGGCAGCATGGTTGTGGATAAATTATAGGCACTAAGGAAGCAAGGCATGGAGAGTGTGCCACAGTCAGGGGACCACCAGTGCTAGAAATCCATTTGTTTGGGAAACGTTTCAACCATCCACTGAATCGTGTTTGTTCTGCATAAGGAATAGTCTTGTTCTGTTATAATAAATGGATCTGCAGTGTCTACTTTGAAATGGCCTTGACAGGGCAAATGTTCAGGGTGCTCCTATTGGGATCACCCACTGTAAAAATTTACATGGAGTACATGGAGAGGCTTTAGATAAGAATGACTGCTGAGTGGCAGTGAAAAAAAACACAGAAGAAGCGAAGAGAGAAAAGAAGAGGCAAAGAAAAGAAAGGTAGAGAGGAAAGGAAAACAAACTGACAGGAGGGGAGAGGTAAGCGGAGAAAAGCGTGGGCAGAGGGGAGACAGAAAGATATGGTGACAAGCAGAGAATGACTAAGACAGAAAGGGGGAGCGCAAACAAGAGTGTATGTGTGTGAGGGAGAGAGAGGGGAGTGTGCTCAGTTATGTGCACCGCTGCTTGTGGATGAGCTAGTGTCCAATCGAATCAGATACAGGTTGCCCCTGCAGCTGTCAGTCAAAACCCAATCACTGCAACAACACCTTTCCTCCGACACACCCAGCCACTCAGCTCCCTGTCCTCCTTTTTAACCGCCCGCCCCAATCAAACTCAATGAATGTCACACTCCATTCCAGGATACACACTTTTCTCTCTGTGGTCACATCCTGTCAGGTTCAAAAGAATAACAGCGTATCAAATTCTATACTGTGTTTCCTTGACGCCCAGCGGCAAGAACTTTCTAATAGAAGAGAAAAGGATTTGTGCGCTACATTCTATTATAGTTCCCATTTATTTGATCAGGAACACGGGGTAGTGCTCACAATCGCTTTACATTTCTATTCTTCAAGTCACATAACTGAGTTAATCTCTCCCCAGACTTTTCACTTAACATGTTTACAGCTTAAAAGCCTGACATAACCTTGACCTAATGCTTGCAAGCTTCCTTAAGTCTGCAAGGTTGTGGCGATGTTTAGAAAACAGCAGGTGACACGTTACAAGATTACTAACCTGCAGCTTGTTAACAGACAAGGCCGTCCATGCCCTGTAGTTCAGTTATCTTAAAAAGACCAAATATTTGTAGCCAAAGCGTAATATAGCTTACAGTACTGTACAAAAGTCTTGAGCCACACCTCATTTCTTTATACGTTGCTAGGACAATGGGAAATAGGTGCAGCAGCTTATTTACACATGCAAACATAGATGAAAATGCAGTAAGCAAGGTAAAAACAAAATTCATATAATACAATTCTAATCAGCTTGAAAGTCAATATTTGGTATGACCACCTCTATTCTTCTACATAGCATGGACTCTCTTAGGCACGCTTTCTTGTAATTTCATCAAGTAGTCTCAAGAAATAGTTTCTCCAGGCTTCTTGAAGGACATTCAGAGCTCTTATTTGGATGTTGGCTGTGTTTTATTCGATACTCTGTCAAGATGATCCCACACTGCTTCAATAATGCTGAGCCCTTGGGAGACTCAATCCATGACTGATACTGTTCCATTGTTTGTTTTTTTTAATCCAGGTTTGCTTTTACTGTGTTGGCAGTGTGTTTGGGATCATTGTCATGCTGAAAATGAGGTTGTTGCCAATCAGATGCTTTCCAGATGGTATTGCATGGTGGATCAAAATCTTTTCTGCCTTCATAATTCCATCAATTTTGACAAGATCCCCAACACCACAGTCTGAAGTGCAGCTCCAAACTATGACAGTGTTTTTTTACAGATGGCTTTGGGCACTCACTGTTGTACCTCTTTCCTGACATTTCATGACCGTGCATCATGACAACAATTTCAACAAAAAATTTCTCATTTGGATCCAAATCCAGACCTGTTTTTCACAGATTTTCAGTCCAGTTTTTTGTGTAACTTAGCACATTCATTTGCCAATATCACTTCGAGAACATTTTTGATGTGGCTGCGGCAAACAGGAATCAACTTAAGGACTAGATACATCTCTCTGGTCCTGTGTCAGGTGGATTTTTTCCTATTTTTTAAAGACGTGACTTTTACATAATGTTTATCTGCTGCAGGTATCTTTGTAGCTCTGCGACTTCTGCAAAGGACATGCCGAGATATGCCAAGTTTTAAGCTATTAACTCTTTGAAAATCACCTTACTGTTGCAAAAGTACTATTTCATGGTAATCAAAATGTGTTATCATTGGTATTTTATTTTATATTAAATGAGGAATCCTGCTGTTTGTGCAACAGGCTGCTAGTAGTTAAATGCATGAAGATTTAAAATAATTTCTTTTGTTGTTTGTTATGCGTAGACACTGGTTCATCAGAAGTGGCAAAAGTACAGATATTCTATACTGATTTAAATTATTTACTCAAGTAAAGGTGAAAAACTACAGGCTCTGAAATGTACTCAGAGCAAGAAAGTACCTTTCTATCAGCTATTTTTGTGCAAAGTCAACTGAACCTTGTGCTATATTACTGTAATAAAATAATGTTAGTAAACAGGAATATAAACTTTACTTTAGTCTAAATTTTATTCAGGTGTAGTGGCTCACAGTGGGGAAAAGAATAATAGCTCACAATAATTTATATTGTGGGCTCCAGTAGATTCTTTTAGTGTATAGGCTGCGATCAGCTGATCTGTGCTCCTGCTGACCTTTGTGGAGTTACACAACTGTATTCAAAAAGATGCAAGCAGGGCTATCTTGGCTGATTCCTATCCTCTACACCGATACTGCTTATTCTGTCTTTATACCAGTATAAAGTTGGTATGAAGGTGGAATTCAGTGAATTAAGTGTCATCAGCTAAAATCCATATTAATCTCTGCTATCCTTTATGTAACCTAACTATAAACAGGAACACCACATCCACCATGCAACCTGCCAATAACACACAGTTAGTAGACCTCTGTTTGTTTCACAGGATATGAAAAAAAAGCTTCGTATCATATAGCGAGCCAATATCGGATTTAACAAAAAAGAGCTTACATGTCAATTTTAAATTTCCATTTTAACCTCTCTTCTTCTTCTCCTGTCCTGCCTTTTTGGTCTTTTCCATCTTTGAGTGAAGTTATTTTGCACTCTTTTCTCTCCCTGTGAAGAACAGCAGCTGGACCCTTAGCTGGCAGACACACTGTGCGACAAACTGCACACAGTTTGTGCGCTTGCTGATGTTTGTTGAGCTGATAATAATGTTACATTTGAAATTACCTGCCACTTAAAAAATGTTACTGCCTTTGTACTTGCTCTTCTTCTGTAGGGTTAGCTAGAAGTACTGAAGTACTGCGAACCCAACTTAAAAACATCTCCACTTGTTCAAAGAAAAAAACAAACACCGGCCCACTTTGACTGGCAATATAAATTATGCATAGCTTATATGGTTTTGTCTCTTTCATCTTTTTTTTAATGCAATAACCCCTGGTGATTGATATGCTATTAGGATTGTCTTTTATGTGTTACTGCTTAGGCTCACAACGGTTTAATGTTTGAAGGCCCGCAGTGACATGAAATAATAAGTCCCTTCAAATGTGCTAAACCAAAAGTAACAAGCCTGTTTTGAAAATGTAAAGAGTAGAAAGTACAGATATTTGTTTAAAAATGTAGGGAGTAAACGTAAAAAACAAAAAACAAAAAAATAAATAAATACTCCAGTAAAGTACAGATAATCTGGAAATTCTACTTTTGGGAAGTACATTAACAAAATTGTACTTCCCAAAATTCCTCTGAAAAGGATCAGGTACAAACAACTGAGTTGAGAGTGAGTAGAAAAAGCAGAAAAACCTTAAAAGATCAAAATACCTCGAGAGCTATTGCCTAAGACCACTTTAAAAAATACAAGAAAGTCTGCTTGGAGCAGTGGTTCTTAACCTGGGTTCGATCGAACCCTAGGGGTTCGGTGAGTCGGTCTCAGGGATTCGGCAGAGCCTCCGCCGCTCATTTTGTGCACCAGTAAAAAACATATGTATGTCTTGAATTAAAAAAAAAAATCTTATTTTATTTTTCACTAAAGAGGGGTTCAGTGAATGCGCATATGAAACTGGTGGGGTTCGGTACCTCCAAAAAGGTTAAGAACCACTGGCTTGGAAGGAAAGTATAAAGAAATGAGGAATAGCATTTGCAGCGGACTGTCGGTAACATACAGCCACATTGCTGTTGCCACATTCAGCCAGGTATACTCAGCCTTGAGGACCTTTCCATACACTTCTTTGCCTGGGGGTAATTTTTTTTAAATGACAGGAAATCAGGGTCCAATTAATTATCCTAACAGCACTAAATAAATGAAGAGTGAATAATGATTAAAAGGCCTCCAAGTCATCAATTTTATTTTGAGATTTAGTGACTTTTAAACCGCATTAATTTCATGCAAGTATAGATATGATGCCTGTGGATACGGATAAAGCACATATTTTACTTTATTTATTATCTGAATTAGTTACAAATGCTTTGGTTACAACTGAAGGAGTTCAAACAACATTAAACATAGCTGGAGCCTCTTCAGTAAATTTGATTTAATGAATAAGTGCACCAGCCGGCAGCCTGTGGTGGGCCCAGTTTGGCCCACTGGCTGTAAGTTAAATACCGCTGTTGTGTATCTACAGCAAACAGGTTGTCAAACAGAAGTTTATTTATACACATGCACACACAGAGCAACATTGCCATTCATTTGTAAGTTGAGTCTGTATGTCCCGTCTGCTGAGCGATGTTCTTTTACCTTTGCTGCTTTAGTCTCTAAAAACTCCCAAAGGGTCGGCTGTGGCTCTTTAGCATCTAAATGCTCCAATTTCTTTGCAAGCTTCAACTGCTGATTTTGTCTGTCTGATGAAAACGGAAAAAAAATTAGTGGCATAATCATTTCACCCATTGTTAATACAAAAAAGGTAATTAGAGCAGCTTCAAGGCTGTCTGTATTCTGCAGGAAACAGTGACCTTGGGACTGAGTGCCACAGAGTGGGTTGGAAAGAGCGAGAGTAATAGTGTAGTCTCTGGGATTTAATCAAAAATAAAAACAACATAAAAAATCACAAGGCTTATCCATTTATAATCTTTAATTGTAAAAATACCATTATCTGTTGACATGATATGTTCGGTTGAAATAACTGTTAAATTACAAAGATTTTATAAATTAGCTTAATTTAACAAATCTTATATTAATAATTTAGCAGAAATACCCAAAAGCTCATTCTTCTCACTGATAATGATTACAACTGGGAGAGGGAGGCGTATGCAGCTCCAAAGTACCCATAATTGCAATAAAGAATGTCTTCAAGCGTATCATGACTTTTGTACAGTGTTTACTAATGCATGTGTGCTAATTGAAAACTTTCCACCTAAGCGGGGCTCACAGCCAAGAATAAAGCGCAGAGTTTAGACCTGCATGCTGGGAATTATCAGATCATTATCGTGATCTCACCAATCCGCTTTCTCCACTTAAGCTGCCCTGCTGTATGTAAACGTATATCGAGCATTATGTTTAATATTACTACACAAGTCACAGCCTGTAAATGTGGAGTTAATTGTTCGGTTAATTGCACATTATCAAGCATTTGGAAGCGGTGTAAAACAACAGAAGATTACATTTTATTGCAGGTAACCACACAATGCACTGAAACGACATGCTGGTTTTTAAACATTTTATGGTTGAATAATCATCTTTTATTTGCCTCGGGGCACTGAAAGGCTTTCCCTTCAGGATTGTTAGGATTTCTTTGCCTAAAATGAAGCATACTCGAAACTTTGACACTTGGTCTTTCCAAGAGTTTGCTCCGCAGGAAGTGTCAAGGGAGCAGATTGTGTTTTTCATTAGCTTTCTAGCCATTTGGAGAATTTTACCCAGCAGCAAAGACCAACAGAGTTACTCCTTTACAGCTGCGACTCATCCAACTAGGTTTTAAATACTGGTTTGAAGTAGCTTATTCAAAGAGGTTCATTATTCCTGCCATTTACAGTTAGCGTACAAATGCCAACCTGGCCAAAGCCGTGAAGTTACGGATCACACCTTTAGGTGTCGCTAGGAGTTTTTTCACATTTCCAAGAGTGATTAATCAGTCCAGTATATTCAGGTCTGTCCCCGATTCAGACTCCCCGTCATCCTAATTACTGTACAGTGCTTAAGGACTTGCACATTTACATAATTGATTCTTTTATCAAAGCTTGTCTCGCTATCGCTCTCGTTCACAATCTGTTATGCAGAATGGATTTTTTAGCGCAGCCTGATTTGAAATGCTGATCTTCACTCTGTTGTCTTCTTCTCTTTCTGTCGCTTTTAAGCGCCTTTCTTCTTCAATTTTAATCTTTCATTATTTTTTCCATCTTTCTTTTTTATTCATCTACTTTGCTGTCTCCTGCAACAACTTCCCCATCCTTCCTTTTTTCTCCTCCTGTTTCTAACCGTGTCTCCTCTGCTCTGCTCTCCTGCTTTTATCTTTTCTTTTTCTGTCTTTATTCCTCCCAGTTTCCCCGCTCCTTTGACCATTCCTTCTTTTCGCCTTTCTCGCTCAACCTTTTTTCTTTCTCCTGAAGCACTTGTCACAGCTCCCCTCTCTCATCACTGTAGAATCTTTTGATTTTTTTCTTTAAATTTAAGCAACTTAAAAAAAATGTTCAGACTGTATATGTTTCAGCTGAGGTCTCTCATTCTCTCTGTCTGCCAGGCCCACTACCTACACGTGGGACAAGAAAGATGGAGGGCTCCCCTTACAGGCCAAACCTGATGGTGCTGTCCTGCATTTCTTGATGCTCAACAAATCAGATAATGGCGTCTACGTCTGCCACGCTGACAACGGCATTGGAAGCAGCGAGGGGGAGTACACACTCTTGGTGCAAGGTAAGGAGAAAAAGCAAAAAGAGGGAAAAAAGGGATGTGTGGTGACAGAAAGAGGAAGGAGAGGGACTCGGGGATGCTTTCTTTCTTCATCACATTTTTTTATTCCTTCTTTTGTTTGTTGTGGCTTTGCTTGTACTTCCATCTTTTTTCTCTTCTGATTTTCTTTTGTTTCTTTCCTCCTGTCTTTGTTTTTTCTTTTTGTTTTTTTCTCATCCAACCGCGCCTGACCACAACCATCCAACCGCTTTTGTTCATTTCTTGCGCCTCTCTCCCTTTGCTTTTATGTGACCCGTTCATTCAATTCGTGGTCGTTTTTGCGCTCACCCGTTTTTTCTCCTGCTGCGCTTCATTTTTTTTCTCGACCTCCTCAAAGATCCCGTGGACCCAGATTCCCCAAAAGTCACAGTTCCCTCACTTGGTTCTTCATCTTTCTCCCCCACTTCCTCCCTCCCATCTTCCTCTCCTACTGACAGCTTTTTCGGCTCTGGCTCTGATTCCATTTACTCTGACCCCTTTTCCACTACTGACCCCTTCACCACCTCCTCCTCCTCAAACTCCTCCCCTTCATCAGCTGATGTGTCAACCACCCTCTCTGAATCTTCCACCACGACCCTCTCCAACGCTCTCTTCCCCGACCTGCCATTCTCTCCAGACTCCTCTTCCCCCCACTCCACTTCATCCCCAACTCCTCCTCCCACCAGCTATTCAAGCATCACTCCCGTCACTGCCACTCCCGCCTACTCATCCCCTGCCTCCTCCCTTACGCCCCCAGTTTCAGTCCAGCTGAATGGAGTTAACACTTTCACAGGTAAAACCAGTTACACACTTACGCACACACACCTGTAAGCAAAGAGATGCGAGAAGCTTAGTATAGCCGAGAAAATCCAAAACGTTTGAAGCTTTCTTATGTTTTCCCGCTGTACCAAAAATTTATTTGAATTGTGTAGCAGTCAAAAATATTCTGACCTTGTGTTACATGCGCGCACACACGCAAACACAGAAAAAAGCGTGGCAACAAAGGAAATGACAGAACACTCCATAAAGGAAAAAATGGCATTTGTTTGGCTGTGTCACAGCTGTTTCACATTTTTTTCTTTTCTTCCTCTTTCCTCCTGTTGATTATCCTGAACCCCAAATCTCTTCCTTAACAAACATTCCTCCACTTACCTAACCACCAACCATCCCTCCCTCCATCCATACATTCATCAATCCATCCACCCATCCACTTCTGAAGATGAAGCACTCAACATTACAGGTATAACTTTTCCACCTGTCACCTGTGGTCTTTTTGTTTTCTGTCGTTCCAACTTTTCGTCCACCTGTCTGTCCGCCTGACTCTTTGTAGTTTTGTTTTTGTCTGTCTGTGATTCTGGGGGAAAAAGTAGTCTGGGGACACTTTGAACTTGTGAGTAGAGGGATGAATATTTTATACTCCTGCCCACATAATGCTTTGTTGTTGCCCATACATACACAGACTGGCTCCAGACACAAGTACTCACCATTCCCACGTGCTGCACACACTCACACCCACACTCACTTCTATCTCCCAAAGACACACAGACTAGCATGACCCCTTAAGTGGTACAAGTCATTTACACAGTGTTCCACTTCCTCTGTGTGTGTTTCTCTCTGTGTGTGTATGTGCGCGTACCAAGGAGGGAGGGGGGTCAGGCTTCGAGGTGTTCTTGGGTCTTGTCTGCTTTCCTTTGATGCTGACAGCAGGATTTATGGGCTCATTCTCAGTCTCGCCTCGTCAGCATGCCCCTCTCTCACCTCCACGCTGGCCAACCAGAGTGTGTGCCCGACTCTGTGTTTGTGTGTTATTCTGACCGGCGTACAGAGTCCTACCCTCCGCTTTCCCCTTTTCCTCTTTTCTCCCATTCTCTTGTCTAGAGCTGGCCTCTGGTTCACCACTGTCAGGCCCTTCACGTCTCCAATTGGCTGAAATATATTTTTTCCTACAAAAAGGCCCTTCACTACATCCTTTGGTGACCCAGCTGGTTGTAAAATGTTATTTTCTTCCATTTTCACTTTCAGTTTTATTTCTGGTTGACAGTAGCTATTACTGTGTTTCAGTGTCTCTTTCCTGCAATCCAATTGAGTGTAAAGAAAAATAGCTTGTCCTTCACATTGTTTTAACTTGCTGATTGCCAGGTAAAAAACAGCCTCTCCAAAATCGTTCCTTTTTATTCCTCTAATATCTTTTTAAGGTGTGTTTTTTGTGTTTTTTGGTATAAGACATGCTGCATTTCAGTTGTTCCTGCCTAAGTGACTTTCAAATAATGAACACCCAGTGTCTGATCAGTTCTAAAAAGCCAGGCGAAATGATTGATGTATTGTGTTATTTCCACTTAGATCGCTTTCTCTTCTGAAGAGTAAGTTTATTAAGTGGCTGATTTGAGGCAACAAGAGGAACTTAAAATTTTCTGTTGTTGGCTGAAAAACCTTCATCTCTTCAAAACATAACAAACAAACAAACAGAAAAAAACTCTTTAAAGAAGAGAAAAGGGTGTCTTCTTTTAAAGTCAACTGAACATTATTCAGAAACTTACCCAAGTCAAGAAAAAAAGAAAAATGAAAAACTGTTCTAAAATAATAGTGCTGAAGTGTAGACGCTACATAAATGAAATTTTTGTTAAGTTGTTAGCACTTTTATAATTATGAACATTATTATGGTATTAGCAAGCGCTTAATTCATCATTTATATAGCATTACTCCTCCTTAGTTTGACGTTTATAAATACAGATAAATGCTTATGACTGTGATTATGATTATCATTGTTACTAGCTGTTATGTAGTAGCAATGATAGGTGTTACTGGTGTAACAGATGGATAAACATATTTGTGTTTATAAATGACATACTAACGAGGGGAAATGTTATATAAGTGATGAATTAAGCACTTGCTAATACCTTTATAATATCTTGCAAATGCTTAATAGTGTGACATTATTATAAAGTGCTACCGTTAGGTCTTTCCTGTATTTTTATGACACTTCTTTTATGTCATGTAGAGCGTGACTTGGCTGAGCTATTTGCTGATTTGATGGTGTCAGCTGTTATAACGGCCAATAAATGAAGA
Source organism: Pelmatolapia mariae (assembly GCF_036321145.2). Lineage (NCBI taxonomy): Eukaryota > Metazoa > Chordata > Actinopteri > Cichliformes > Cichlidae > Pelmatolapia > Pelmatolapia mariae. Next base: position 27,048,112 of record NC_086243.1, on the reverse strand, counting down.
TTAACAAAATAAAGAAGAGACCTTCATCTGTAGGTGTTGATGTTGCATAGTTTGTCTATCTGAAGGTGGCCTGCAACTTCCCTGGTGGCAGCGTTTGTTTGGAACACCACAAACGCAACAACCAGTTGATCCAAGCAGAGTCGTGTAGAGCATAAGCAATCAATAAAAAACAAGATTATTTTTAAACTGTTGTGTCATATTATCTTAGTAAGGACTCATAAATAACTACACATAATGGTTAGGGAAATCTATTTATGTGTAATGAGTCTGCAGAGCTTGCAAACTCGTATGGAGAGAAGGAAACTCAGGATCCAGATACTGACATGTAGAGACCGAAAAAGTAAAATGAAAATACGCAGTCCAGCAATAAAATCCATGATCAAAGTGACATGAATCCAGAAGGAAGCAGGAATAACAGACTGGCAGAAAACAGACTGGGAGGGTAAACAGACTCTGTGACACTGGACAAAGGAATGATAGGATTATATTAGCTCACAATGAGGGCTGATGGGGATTAGACACAACTGGACAGAAACAAGACGCAGGTGCAGACAATATAAAACACTCACGGGGGGAATAAAACTAAATACAAGACACAACTAGCTAGCAGAGCAAAACACTAAATGGGTAAAAACAACTAAACAGGGAAACACAGACTTGACACAGGAGGAAAAAAAAGGAAATACAGAGGAGAATACTGCACAAAGTACTGGATTAAAACTAAACTGAAGAATCAAAAACTTCAAAAGATGCAACAAATAAATTATCTGCTGCATTTTCTGGTTGCACTGCAATTTCAACTTGTGTATTTTTTTTAAACATATATTCATAATACAGCTTTTAAATCATTAAAAAGCTAAGTGTTACTATCCTGCAATACATGACAATTATTTTAAACTGTAGTAAGTTATGAAGAACTCTTACTCATTACTTGTTTGATGGAATGTCAATGATTTAAAATTAACAACAAAAAGTTCTGAAATGTGCTAGAGTATATAAAACATATTCATTCAAAATCCTCCGTGATTGAATGAATCTGCTAGATAAATGTATATTTAATCAAATCATCCTAAAAGCAGAATCTGGGGCTTTGGGAGCCCCTGGAGGTTTGGGACTCTGGTACAGTTCGATGCATTGCCTTGGATTTCTCAAGACCGAACATTTTAATTCAAAGAGGAGCATAAAATCAATCAGTCATAGTGAAATCACCACGGCTGAAGGGGTCAGGATTTCAGCCAACATCAAGAGTCTGTGTGTGTTCCCACAAGGTTCCCACGAAGTGACTGGTACTTGGTTTGTAGACTGCAAACAATTTTTAAGGTGACTCAGTGGCCTTCTTTCTTTCGCCTGGCTTTTTCACTTCCCTGTCTTTGTCTTCTGAAACTTTGCCTCAGTGGGTTTTATATATTGACAAGTCTTCTCTGCTCCCCTGTTCTTGTCATTTCGCTCTGTATTCTCTCTGTCACTCTCCCCATTATTCTCTCTCTCACTCTCTTTATTTCTACCGCCTTTCATCATCCGTTTCCACCAATATTCATCCACCCCCTCGTCTCCCCCTCTGTTCTCAATCTCTGTCTCTCTGTCATGCTCTCCCCTTATTTCTCACTGCTTCTGCCTCATTTTCTCTTGCTTTTTTTCTCTCTTTCTTTATCATGCCTTCTCTTTTTTTTCCCCTTCCCCCCCTTCTTCTCCTTTCTTCCACACTGCCCGACCTTTTCTTAAGACCCCACAGCCATGTCGACGACTTCGGGGGTGGACCACGCCGTGATCGGAGGGGTAGTGGCTGTCATCGTCTTTATCTTGCTTTGCCTCCTCATCGTCCTCGGCAGATACCTCATCAGACACAAAGGTCACTGCCTCCCACAAACACGGACTCATGAACACACGGACGCACACTCATTCATGCGTGCACGAGTATACACAGAGATACACTTGCATAAATATGGATACATGCGCTCCAAGACTGGATCTCGCACCTGCAAATATGCATACAAATGAAGGAACACAAAGAAATGCAAATGCAGTTACACCTACAGTATATGTGAATTATAAGCTTAAAACTCGGAATTAATGAATTTATTTATGCTCAAATCAGAATAAGAAGATGAATGACTCACACTAAGAGAATGTTTATTTCTTTTTAAAACATTTTGGTTCGCATAACCGCCCTGTGAAATTAGACTGCCTGTCATCGGCGATGTATCACCAGCCTTTTCTTTTCGTTACATCACCAAATTTTATTTGGAATTTAAAATAATGCGTTCAGTCCAATTTTAGGACTGAAACAGTAAATACTGTAATGCAAAGTTCAGAGGTAATAAAGACCTGTTTCAGCACCCAGGTGGGGTGGTTGATTAAAACAACCACCACCACCGCAGATTCAATCCCTGACTTAGGTGCTTCAAGCTGGTAGAATATTGAAAGCGACTGCCTGCTGGCTGTTGTTTACAAGTGCCAGATCTACTAGGACTGATGTCCGTTTCCCTTCACTACCAATTACCTCTGACTGCTTCAGGCAATTGTATGTCAGCAAATGGATATAGTTCTCATTTGTGATGAGTATAGTGGGCACAATGCTAGTTATCCTATTCATTAGAAGTAAACTACCAGTAGCTGCAATATAAAGCTAATAACACTCAGACCTTTACATTTAAATTTGTGTAAGAAGTAAAAGCCTTATAGGTGATGGGGTTATTTACCATATTACCTTTGATTCAACAGACTTATGATGACCTAACATTATTTTAAAACAGGCACCAACATCATATTAAAACAGTAATAGTAATAAACTTAAATATCGCTTCTCTACTCTACCTGAGCATTCACCCATTCTTACCCATTCACACAATCACTTTTTCTCTGCTTTCTAGCTAACATTTATACACAATCATACTGCGATGGAGGCATCGGAGAACAACTTGGGGTTAGTCTCTTCCCCAGAGATATTTGGCATGAAGACGTTCTGTACTTAAGTAGAAATACTGCTGTTAATAACTACTCCAGTAAAAGTTGAAGTACTGATTTAACTTTGTTACTAATGTAAAAGCAAAAAAGTACAGGCTCTGAAATGTTACTCAAAGTAAGAAAGTAACAAGGATGTTTCTATTTTTGTGCAAAGTTAACTGAACCTTGTGCTATATTAACATAATGATAAAATGAATGGCTAGATGGGAATGCAAACTTTAGTCTACCTTTTTGTTATTCTAATTATACTCAGCTTGAATCTGAAGAAAAAGAAGGAAAATAAAAAAAATACATATCTATTTTCTGTTGCCTACATTGCAGAGGGTGTCTTTGCCTCTAAACAGAAAAATGTGTACAGTCAGGGGTTAAAGTGGAATTCAGCAGGTGGGGAAACCTAAAATTGGTTGCAATGGCTCACTGTGGGGAAAAGAATATAACTCACAATAATTTCTATCGAGAGCTCTCGTAGATTTTCTTAGTGTACAGGCTGTGATCAGCTGACCTGCTGCTCTTTGTCATTTACACACCTGAACTGAACCAGGTGTCAGCAGATGTTTCACGAGTTGTCCTGGCTGATTTCCATCTACACTGTCAGTACACTCTTTATGCTATCTTTCTTCTAGATGGTATAAAGCTGGTATGAAGATAGAGTTCAGTCAATGGATCTCAGCATCATCAGCAAAAATCCATATTAATCTCTGCTACACTTGATGTAACCCAACTCTGGCCATGAAACCACAGCCACTGTGCACCAGTCACACACTTTACTTTAATCCATCACAGTACAGCAAGCTAAGCTGTTTATCCTGCACTAACCTGCAGAGTATTTTCATGCAGCCTTATAATAGCACAGTTAGTCTGCCTCAGTTTGCTTTGCAGCACATTTCACAATATGAAAAAACATAATTTCATAATCTGATTTAAAAACACGAGAACTTGCATGTAAGGTTTAAATTTCCAGTTTATCACATACCACTAAGCAGTTCTTACCTTTAAATCTAACCTCTCATCTTCTTCTCCTGTCTGTCTTATCTTTCTCCATCTCTGAGTGAAGTTAGCTCTTTTTCTTATCTCTCCCTGTGAAATACAGCAGCTGGACCTTTAGCTAGCAACACACTGTGTAGCAAACTGCAATGGTTTATTTTCTGCTGGTCTTTGTCTGGTTAATTTTTACAGTTACAATGTTGCACTTTCACTGCCTTATTTAATCTTACTTCTCCAAATTTTTCTCTCTCCTGCCACAGGAACGTATCTGACCCACGAGGCCAAGGGCTCAGATGATGCCCCGGATGCCGACACAGCCATCATCAACGCAGAAGGAGGTCACTCCGGAGCAGAGGACAAGAAAGAGTACTTTATCTAGATAGAGAACAGAGTGGTGGAGGAAAGAAGCGGGAGGAGGCGGAGAAAAAGTTGGAGGACGTGGATTGGAGGAGAGGGGAAGAGTGAAGGAAAGGAAACCTCGATTTTTTTTCACGATGCTTCAGTTCTTCACTCTGTTGGAGGGATGATGGGATGGGAATGGAGGGAAAGGACTCTGGGCTGAGTTGAGCTTCAACTGGTACTACCCTCTTTGCATTGATACAGGGAAGTGAGATTTTGCACTGACATACGGATGAACTAATGTTACACTCAAACACACACACGAACATGCAACATACTTGTGTCAGTTAAGGGGTAAATCTGTTTTCACACAGACGTGAATGCTCATAGATGCTCAGAATAACAAACGGGAGCCTCCTATTAACACGCATCCGAATTCTGACACATTAACACATTGTCACACAAGCATCGTAGCCTATTTTGAACTGTCAGCGCCGTGAAAAATCAAAATTGTAAGTCACATTCCAACATGTCGAGCTGATATTCCACTTCTCAAACCTGTCTTCTCAACATTTAATCCAAACCAGGTCTGTCTTTTCACTTTTTTTTTTCTCCTCATTCTCTACATCTAACAAGGCAGAATCCCTCTATAAGCCTCCTCGTGACAGAGAAATCCATCTAAAGCAAATTATTACTGACAAACATAATCTCCCTCTCTCACGGTTTAATCTTTTTATGCCATCAAACCTCTTCCTACGTCCTCGCAAACCCTGGTATGAGCCATCGAGTTTTCCACAGTGCACCGCCACAAAAACATGCAACACCCATGCAAAAACAGCATTCCCACCTTGTGCTACAAAGCCCAGGGGCTCCAGTATACATATATAAATATATATATATATAGAATTATATAGCATTCTTTTTACTTGACAGAAAATGTTTGGTGTGCTGTAAATACACTCTCTCTGTCCTGTTTCTGCCTTCTGTCTCTCCTTCTATCCCCCTTCTCTTTCTCTCTCCAGCCCCCTCTCTCCTGTAACTCATACAGTCTGTTACTGCATTACAGTAACTTATATACTCAAAAAAAGCCTGCCTGTTTTTACTACATGCGTGGAAATGCAGAGTCGAAATATCAATATCTGGGTAAAAAATAGAAACATAACAACAATGATGTTGCGATGAAGACTAACATTAACTGCAAATATTTGTATATTCTGATTTTCTTTGATCTTTTCTTCTTTTTTTATTTGATCTTTTGGGGACTCGTGAGGGATTTTCTCTCGTCGGTGTCTCGGTATGTTACTGTCAGTGTTAACGTTTTTACAGTGTTTGTCAGTTTGTCAGCCCAGGAGTCCATGAATCTAATTTCCAACTTGTATTTTGATTTTGATGTTCAGGTTTTCAACACCGTTTATGTACTTAGTTCCTTTTTCGCCACATGATGGAGTTTCTCCCTGCTTTGTCGGCCCTCTGCTCCTAAATGCTAATCAGCAGCACACCTTCGGTCAAGAGCTTTGAACGGCGACAAGTTGGTGGTGGAGTTTATCTTGAATACTGCTGCCCAGTGTTTGTACTTGTGGACCACTGTGGCTTTCCTTCCAGCTGGCCCCGCTGATCCCACGGTTCACCTTCACCGTTTTTCTCTCTGCAGCAGACTGCTTGTCTTGGCGAGGCCACCTGGCACTAAATTCATTGAGTAGTGACATCATGACTTCCTCTAAGAGGTTGGCACATTTGCTGCTTTCAGAGGTGAAAATGCTTGCTTGCTTTTCACTACAGGGCCAAATAGGACTGGCTACATGCATTATGACAAACTTCCTGGCAAAAAACCTTTCTGTTACTGTTTTTTTTTCTTTTTCTTTTTTGTGTGTGTATGTGTGTTATTGCAAGCAGGAATCATTAACCAGCTTAGCAAAAGGTTCCCATAAATGCACAGTGTTTTATTAAGGTTGGAAGTTCGCCTTAGCACTGAAAGCTCCACTTGGCCCGGTCATTGAAATTGATTGCAATCTAACTAAGAGGCTCTGGGCTCTAGACTGTACGCATGCCAAGCTTTAGTTTGGTGGGCAGGGTGCCGAGTCTGGGCGGCGCTAACACTGAAGAAAGTCATTTAGTAACTTAAATGTCCTCTTCTCTTTTTTTCCCCTCTGCTCTGCCCGTCCATTCCTTGCATTCTTTAATCAATCATCCCGTCTGCGTCCTGATCCACCTTCACCCCATGTCCCCTCCTCTCATCACTCGTCTCCCCCACTCCATCTCTGATTGATGTCTGATTCTCCTTCCTGGTCTCTCATCCACGAGTTCACATAGACGTACAGTAGAAGTAGCGTCTATAGCTTTGCTGGCGTGTGCTGATGGCTCTTCGAAGCACTGTTTGGGAGTGTTTGGAGAGGAATCCACTTGCTGTTGTTGTCAGTCTACCTGTAGACAGTTATGTCTTTGATAGTTTTTGTACACATTTTATGGGAATGTTCAGGGAATGTGATTTTGCATTCCTTTCCCCGTGTTGTTGTTAACCGCTACCTAGCTTTCTTCTTTGTGAGCAAGTAGTATGTCTATAAGCTAGCTATTCTACAAAGGGTAATGTGACCTGAAGCAGGGTCAGCTGTTGTTCTTTTTTTCTGCTGAGAGCTCTTGTGGAGACTATTTAGTGACTGGTGATGTTGTAGTGAACCCGGGTTAAACAGTGCTTGGATTCTGTGTGTTTGAGCTCGCACTGTTTATCTGATGTTTGCTCTACAACACTATTCTGCTATCATTTCACTGCTATCATGCCTGCAGATCAGAGGATTGGCTCTGTCTCACAGAGATTGTTGTCCACTTTGAAGATGTTACCATTGATTTGTATTTAACCTCAGTCTAGTTCTGCTCTGTGAATGGAGAAAGGAATATCTGACTCATACTCACCAAAGTGTAGTGTCTTTTAAAAACTAATGGACCTGTATTTGCCTGTAATTTATTGTCCTGTCCTTCGTCTTAGTTAGTGTGCTAGCATGTAGCTTGCATGAGAAAGTGTAGATAGTGTTGCAGATGAGCAGCGATGACAAGTTGGCCTCCTGAGACAAGAAGCGGCGGCCTGACCGGCTGACCTGCTTTTCTCTGATCTGCAAACATGTCCCAGTGAAATCCGTCTGCACCTCCTTAACACAGCAGAAAAGCAGCAAAGCAACTGGCAAAGCAGGACTCATTATGCCCTTATCAAAACCACGTAGGGGTATAGTGTTGGACTGAGATGTGTCACGTCTAATTGTATTTCAGTGCATCAGTGCAGTAATGATTGACTGTCACCAGATGCCAGCAAACAACAGCTTTTCTTCTCCCTCCTCAGTCGGTACGAGCTGTCCTGCCCTTCCACTCGACGCGCCACCTCCTCTTCAGGCAGCCGCACACTAGCTGCCGCCCATCTCTTTTCATTTTGTAGAATAAGCCAATTAATTTTTAAATTATGTTTCGTTAAAGGTGTGCATAATCTCATTGTTTTCATTTCAATTGATATCTTTTTTTTCTTTCCTTGAAATTAGATGCTCCAAAACTTGAAAGTTAGACATTTAGTTTTTTGCATATTTTATTGTTTCAACAACGATTTTTTAATTAATTTCATGTATATAGTGTTGCCTTTTACCGGATACTCTTACGAGCGCACCCCATACATACTTTGCACATACACTTTGGATACAAACACATCCACACACATATTTGGATATGCACAGCAGGCTTGATGTCTGTTACTATGGTGTATTTGTACATATGTGTGTGTGTGTATGTGTTTGTGTTTGTGTATGAGTGTGAAGCGTGAAGCGTGTAATAATTGACCCAGACAAACTTCAGATTCACTCTCATGTGTGTTGCATTCACAAAAATGTTTTTATTTCAGTAACTCAGACAATGTCTTTGTTCTTATCATTATTATTTTGAATGACAAGTCTTCCTTTTGAATAAATATCCATATCACATGGGAGTAGTGCTGTCATGTATGTTAATTTGTACTATGGCTGATGATGTCATCAAGGTGAGGCCCAACCGCATGCAGTGGTGGGTTTTGCATCTGTTGGCTGTTACGTTCATAAAGTATTTGTTTTTTGGGGTTATTTTTGTTAAAATAACAGTTCAGTTGTTGACTTCAATAAACATGCATTTGGGTTAATTTCACGTGTCTTATCATTTGTTCTTTATGCTGGGAAACAGTAAAAATTCCAGGTCTGAAATGCCCATTAGAGCTTTCTTATGAAACTTTTTTTTAATATGAAAGTGTGGTTAAACACATATTTTGCTAATCACATTTAATAACTCCGCACAGACTCGTCTTTAACGTTATTAGTACCTGTGTTTACTATTTCACGCTGTAAAGTTTTGTGGTACCCGGCAGTTAACTGCATCATTGAAGAATGCAACATTTTCTTAAAAAACTGAGACTTTTCAAGATCAAAGAGCTCCAAGGTGCTCTCTGTTATTTAACATTTAAAATGCCTTCACATTCACCATATCAGAGAAATATTGGTTGAGAATAGCTTCCCATCGCTCTCTGAACTAGATGGACTGGACAGTTTCTGATTCTAGACTCAATTTGAATCCAAGCATTGCGCCTGTGGAAATACTCTTCAGCTAAAATATACAAAATATTTTTTTTTTTAAAAAGAATAGTATATGCTAGATCTGTAGTGACTTGATTAGATTGATTTGATTGATGAGATTTATGAGCTTTCTTTTCTTCGTCAGCAGATTCTGTTTTTTTTTTCTTTCCAGTGATTAAACATCTTACTTTTCATCAGTCTCTGTGCTTGAAAAACACTTTTCACCCCAGAAAGTAATTGATGTGATAAAATGGCTCATAAATCTAAAAGCCACAGAATGAAGTTATCAACAGGTCCAGACGAGCCACACTGCATATTTTGTTTCTAGCATGCAGCTAAAAAGAAGGTCCAACAGATGGCAGTGCAACATAGTAAACTGAACACTCTTGTTTAAACAGAAATGATACTTGGTTATAAAACTAAGAAAGCTACTGACTGATTTTCTCACTTAATTCGATTAACTTACATTGGACACTGGCAACAAAATTCATCTTATTATGTCTGAAATCGATTATTAAGTCTTTCTTTCTTCTGTGTGGTTTCCTTTCATTCCTCTTATCTTTTCCTTGCTTCCTCTCATTTAGTTTGCTTTGCGGTTTGGGGAAAATTGTTAGCACATGTTGGTACTGGAGGTTAATAATCAGCCTTATATTGTGCACATGCTACTGGTTAATTGCACAGTATGTAGTCGCATCAAAACAGATGGATAATGCGTGCTCTCCATTCATTTGAAGATAAAGAACTAGTTTTTGTTTTTTTGTTGTTTTTTTTTTGCTGAAGTTGTTCTACATATAAACGCGTAGTTGGGGTGAATAAACAGAATGCCGTTATAATAAATTAATCAGTTTTCACCCTCAGAAATGTGATCCCGCTCAAACTGAACAAAAATGCATTGATGTAGGTGCCAACAAATGCGTGCACTTCCAAAGCTGACCTCGTTTGGGTGGTGAATTATGCAATTTTTATTAACGCAATTTACATGTTGCTGTATTTGCAGGCAATGAAACTTCTTAGCTGCAATTAAACAGGTGTTCTGGTGGCTTTTACGCTTTAAAAATAAATAAATACAAATGAATACGAATTCCCTCTATAAGCAGATATTCCCATTAGCACACTGGATACGATCGGGCCACTGTCATTGCAGTAGTCCTAATAATAACAGTAATAGCAACATGTATAAATATTCAACATTCATTATTTTTTATAGTTTAGCTCTCAAAAGCTATTCAGAAACTCTTTTGCTGTGATTTGATGAGCAAAGAATTTACTCTAGTATTTTAAAACTGTGATCGGCACATGGAAATCTGTAGTCCTGTCATCCATAGCCAGATATACACAATCTGGCATGAAATGATCAAGACGCCTAAAGCTTTGAACCATGCAAATTTCTGATCGTTTTTTATGTGAATCGAATTAATGTCCAGAATATCTGACTTCTTCTTAAACATTTAACTATCTACACTGCTTTGCTACTTTAATTTAAAGATTATAAACTATTCACATCCATAATCTGCATAATCTAGGTTTTCATCGTTAAAGCAGCATTCATTTGTAAAGTTTAACACCTGACTGTTTGGATTTCTTTTTATGTTTTAAACGCAGTTCTTGTTGTGGCCGCAGCAGCGCCCTCCTCTCTGTGCTCTCTAAAACCGAGATTTGGAGCGGGAGGGGTGGAAGAGGTGGAGGTGGTGGTAGTGAAGGAGGGAGGGGGTGTGTGCTACTGATTGTATGAAAGGAGGAGGGGTACAGAGGAAGAGAGAGAGAGAGAGAGTAAGAGAAAAGAGGGAGAGAGGAATTCAGTCCTATTTAAATGGGAATCAAAAGCGCACAGAGGAAAAGGGACCAAGAGTGAGAAACAAAAAAAAAGTGGAGACAGGTTTAATTTACGCACGGAAAAAACTGAGACATAGTTTAAGAAAGAAAAGGGCAATAGAAGAAAAGAGGCATTGGATTTTTTTTCTCTAAATGTGTGTTTTTGCACTCTCATGACTCAAAGAGGATTCCAGTTAAATTCACCCGATCGGGAGGAATTGATGGTGTCTTGCTGGGGAGGCAGAGCCGAGGGGAGGAATCTGAATGCGCTCGGCTGAACCATGCCAGCTTTGTGGATCATAACTTTGGCGATCACTTTAAACCAAGGTGAGTGATATTTAAAGACACTCAGTTTAACCTGACTAAGACGTGAGAAACTGAAAGTTTCTGATAAATACCCGATTTTCCACCCTTTTATTGTTTCCACTGTTTGTGCGGGCGCATGTGAGCTTTGTGGGTCTCTTTCGGTCTGTGCTGGCAGTGCTTGTATATTTTGGATTTATGTCTGGCGATGAGTCCGTGCGCATGGTTCTCTGTGCGCGTGTTGTTACAGATTTGTGCCGCCCTGAACATCATCATCAGCCCCTCAGCCCGCAGAAGCTGAAGGGAAAGAGTCGTGGGGTTTTCGGGGTCTTTGCCCCGTTGGGGAAAATTAGATTTTAGAGTACAGACACAAACGGCCCAGAGTGGCTGCATTCATTTTTCTTCAGTTACACGTTTGTGGGAGAGATGTGGAGCATCTGCAAACGACATTGCTTTGACGTGACCTTTAAAACGCATGGATAGAATTGGTTGACACACACGAAAACGCAGTGTGGGTCACACATGCGCGCGCACGCTTGCCCATGCAAACACACATTGCGCATAACCTGCCAGCCGGGGGATGATTGATGAGGCGAGGATCCAATGCACAGTCTGGTCGCCGGGTTTTAACATAAGTCACACTGAATCAATTTCCAACACGTACGCGCACACACACATGCAGCATGCACGCGCTTGGCGCGATCGTGCCTTTAGTCTCTGTATCGAGCCTGTGTGCAGTGAGAGTAGTGTAAAGACCAGCGCAGACAACTGTCCCTCGAGAGAGAAAGTCGATGTGTGCGTGCGTGTGTGTCTGTCTCTCTGTGTGTGTTAGTACTCCTTCTTAGCATGCAGGTAGAGTCTTGCGTGCTCGTGTCCGTGTGCGCGGTCCTGCTGCAAACGTTCAGGTGCCAAGAAAAATTCATATTTTACCTTAAAGACGGAGACATATTCAGTGGACTGAAAGAGAGTCCCATTACTAATATTAATGTTCCTATTTATCGATCACCTTGATAGATTGCCCTCTCTCACACACACAGCGACACACACACACCTCAGTGAATGAGCAGATGAGTGTGCGTTTGTGTTTGAGGGCAGTCACTGCTCCAAAGACAGAGGTGATTAATTGAGGTGGCCTGATTTGAACAGTTCAACCGTGTGTGTGAGTGTGTGTGTGTGTGTGTGTGTGTACCTGCTTCAGCACCTGGGTCCCTGGTGCTGCAGGCCGAGGGTGTGATGAACCACAGACAATGATCTACCTAGACAGACAGTCAGAGGAGCTCCCAGACTGGAGCTGAGCCGACCACCCCATAGGATTATAACAGAGCAGGACATTCGTGCTTCACGCAAGAAGGTTAAAGATGTTAAGGAATAATATGTCAAAGTCAGAATATCTGAAATTGAAGATTAGAAAAGAGATCTGATTAACTGGTGTCATGGCTACAAGGAGCACTGGTAATAAGCTTAATTGAAGAGAAGGAGAGACATGGGTGAAGTATATTAAAGTTAGTTTTTTTGTAGAATAAAGAGAGAATAAAGCAAACCAAACAGAGCAGGGTCACCAAAGAAAAGAACAGAACAGCAAAACAGCAGAGAAGCTCTCAGCTCAGAGGAAAGGTGACCAAAACTGAGTTATGTCAGACGGAGGAGAACAAGAAGAAACATAATGATGTAAAACAGAAGCGAACAGAAGCAAAATGGATCACGACAAATTAGAAAAGAATATAAGAAGGAGCAGAACAGAAGAAATGACAGAAAGGAAGAACAAAACAACAGAACCAGCAGAGGAGGTTAGAAAAAGTGTATATCAGGGGTTTCAAACATGATACCTACTGGCCAAAATCATCATAATCCAGTGCAGTGGATGTCTTTGCAAGGTTTTGGGGCTTTTTGAAATGCTGTGCTGCAAGTCACCTTCTTCCTGGCAAAAACATTACCATACTACGTCAAAGCAAAGTGGTTAAGTGAAGGAGTCAATCCTAAACATGTTGTTAATGACAGAAGCATTTCTTTGTCATGACACTAGAATGACTTATAAGGAAAATTTAGACATATCTTTCTTAAGTTATTACCATCTGTTTACAAAATGGACTGCCTGGAAATTCATGGTTTATTACATGTGAACTTTCAGAAAAGCCCACTTGTATTTCTTTATGCTAAAAGAAAGAGAACATTTTGTAGACTTTTTAGGAGATTTTACTGGTCTGGCCCACTGGGACGCTTGTGGCCGATGAACCAAGGTGATTTTGACAACACAGGCACAGAACCTGAGCAGCAGAGAACAGAGCAGAACAAAAACATAAAGAGAACAGCAGCGAACAGACGAGAACGGAGCAGAGAAGCAGATCAGCGTCTCCCGCTGAGCTGGTGTAAGCCTGTAAATGTGATCAGAGTGAATCCGTCCCCTACATGCAGCATCTGCAGCTTAATGTGTGTTTAGCCTGTTTGGACTCTTCCAGGTGTCTGCTGCCTGGACTCTGCCGCTGACACCTCAGACGGTCTCTCAGCCTGATTTACTGTTCAGTCCAGTGGTGTGTCTGGCTTCCTAACACAGACCAGCTACATCTCTGTGTGGTTGACCGCGCATCTGTGGGCCCCTGTAATTACTATTGGGCTCTGTATGTGTGTGTGTGGGTCTGATGTAGCGTGTTGCCGCCGTGAACTGCTGCTGTGTTGCCAGCGCTGGTCTGGCCACAGGCGAGGAAGCCTGATTCTCAGAGTCGATTCTTGAACAGACCTTTTTGCTTGAGTTGAACATTTTTGCAGCCTGATCATGCAAGCAAGGCAAGCAAAGCAATTCTTGCACTGCAAGCACCTGTCCCATCTCTCGCCTCTCTCTTTCACACACACACATTCACACACACACACATAGACACACATATATATACTTTCTTTTTCTCCTATATCTCCCCCTCCTCTTCCTTCCACTCTTTTCTCTCGTCACAAGAATAGAGCAGAAGCACAGATGTAAAGAGACAGGCCAAAAGACAGAGAGATGGAGGCAGAGAGAGACGACGAAAGGAAGAGACAGCGGGGTTCAGTCCTAATCTGTTGACAAGAGGGGATGCTTGAGGATAAACAGAGGCAGAGCAGGAGTGCTCAGGAAGCAGAGAGGGAGAGAAAGAGAAAAGAGCCCTACTGGCTTCAGTCTCTGCTTCCACAGCAACCCAGCTGGACCATCAATGTTTGATGGTTTACATCAGCAAAGATTTACACCCAAACTGGGCTCCAGGGGCACCCAAGGATCCTCAGAAAGGCTTCTCAAGATGTATTTAGAAATGTTCAGTCAAAAGCAACCGGACTTCCTTTTTACCTTCAACCCAAAACACTGTCATTTAAATCATCTTCAAAAAATCGAAACTTTAAGATGACCTGGATAACAGCAAATCTTTACAATCCCTCGAATTGTTGATTTGACTCACTATGACTTCGTACAGTAATAGATTCTGCGAGGCAAATGATTAGTTTCAAGCTCTCTACTGTAACGCCCTCAAACAGTTGTATAATTCCTCTCTGAATCATCAAGATAACAAAAATACTCTCTGATGGGGGTTTATGGGTAAAGACATAAATCTTTTTTGGCATTTACAGCATGTAAAGATTTTGAAAACTGCACAACAACACGGTTATAGCCTGTGTAGTTAATGGGAACATTTATATGTAATGAAACTATCTATTTAAAAATTAAGTTTCACGTCTCAAAGATAAATACTAATGGATTTCTTCTACCACTACTACCTAACAGTAACAACTGCTACACTTGATCTGTGATTTTATTACAGTGTTTCGAGTAGGTGTGTCCGGAAAGTTCTGACGTCAGTATGAGTGTAGAGGGTCATGTTGATGGGTGTAACATGGCAGCCAAGGTGGGCTGGACCTTTGATGCTCGTTGTTTCCCTCTTCTCTTTCCCTGTATTTCCATTTTCTCTCAATTCTCACTTTCATTACAGAAGCAAAATACCAGAACTAAAAAAACTAAAACAACAAAAAAAGAAATTTTAGGCTGATTTGACCTAATTTTGTTTTAGTATTTTTTGCCAAACTTTTCCTCATTCTATGGATGGGATACTCATTTTTACATGACACAATAAACCTGAGCGTTAAACAGTGTTTTAAATAAAAATTGAGGTTTCATATTAAAACTGCTGAAATGAGTAGTTCCCCTATTTATATCAGTAGAATTCATTCAGAACTCTTCTAAGGAGCTTGGAAAGAAAAGCGTCTGGACTTTGTTAAGTTGCTTGAAGACATTTCACCTCTCATCCAAGAAGCTTCTTCAGTTCATTTTTCATTTACAGTTCTTTCTCGGATGAGAGGTAAAACATCTTCAAGCAACTTAAAGAAGTCCAGACGCTTTTCTTTCCAACCTCCTTAGACTATGATCACCTGGATGACTGAGAACCTTCACAGACATTCAGAACTCTTGTTATTGCATTTGGGATGCCACTGTGCAAAATTAATAAATTAATAAGTCAAGGTCATCTGCAAAGAAGTTGAACCTGCTTACCTTATCCTGTTAAATAATCATGCGTCCTGCAGTAGGCTGCTGGCTTTTGCAAGTCACATATCTGCATGGCATGATAAGCGTTTTAAATTAGTTAATCATGACATCAATTATATTTGATTGCCTCAACATGTTCCTACCACTGCATCGCCTTGTGTGTTTTGTTTTTAGACCCAGTACTTTTATACAAACAAATCTACATTCAATGAAATTGCAAAAACAAAGCACACTTTGAATTTCAGCCTTCAAAGGTCTGGGGCCTCAGAGCAGCTCCCCACTTTACAACAGATTACAAAAGAGCTTTTGTCAGCACCAAATCCGAACAAATGGCTTCTTGTGCTCCGTTGTAAATATCAAAACTTTTCAACAGATATTAGATACATGCACGAGCAATATTTATTTGCACCGGTGCTTCTATTCACTATACACAGCTACTGCACATGTACTTCACTTTAATGACTTTTATCATCTAAAGCACAACTGATGAGCATTTCTTGCATGAGCGGCTTCAGGATGAATCAACCTTGGCCATTAGTGCCATAGTGTACTGATCGTACCATAAAAACAAGTATACAAGGTTGGCTGACTCTGTTGTTCTAATTGGGTTGTAAAAAAAACCACCTCACTGAAGAAAACTCTGTACTCGCCAATGAAAATAATTAAAAATAGCATGACAAGCCTTGTTTAAGAGCAGAGGTTCAGACAACATGATGGCAAGTGGAGCTTCTCTGTATATGTGTGTGTGTGTGGGCCTCATCCCAAAGCCCTGCAGTACCTGACAGATCTGATATCCTTATGGTTGGAGAAGCATAATCTGAGGTGACAAGGAGCAGCAATTAAAATAAATAAATAAAATAACCGCCACAATTAGTTGGCGCTTAATTCACTACGATGCCCCAATAATCCAGTGATCTAAAATGATAGCGGCAAATTCCCCCTTCCCTCCTCTGCACAGGCTGATGTGTTTGTTGGAGTGAAAGACGGAAGAGTCTGCAGAGGCTAACAGAGGGCTTCTGCTGGTATTAGGGCTGACACCCATCAATCTGTCTATAGATATGTCATCCTAGATGAGGAAGGGGTCATAAACTGAGAGAGAAAGGGGAAGGAAGCGACGAAGACATATACATGAGAAGATAAAATAAGGGACAAGAGATGAGAAGGAGAAGAGAGAAGAAAAGAGGATGATGGCAGGAGAGTAATTCAAACTGGAAAAAGAGTAGTGTGAGCTGGATTGAGAGATCAGAGGGGGAAAGTGGTGGGATAAGATGAGAGAACACGAGAACAAGAGAAGGGGATCTGGGTTAGAGAGATAGAATTGGAGGAAGAGGACAGACAAGGAGTGAAGGAAACTGGTAAAATAAGGAAAGGAAAGGAAAGGAAGTGAAGCGAAGCTTTGCAGGAAGGAAAAAATGAAGAGGAGGAAAATGAACTATAAGAGGGCAAAATAGGAAAGGATTTTTGGTGGGAGAATGAGGGTAGAAAGGTGAAAGAGCCATAGAAATGATGTGAGCCATTTGTGTGGAGATAGAGGAGAAGAAAATAGAGGAGGAAAGGATGATTGCGAGACATAAATCTGGAAGACAGAAGAGCAACAGTCTTCTATCTATGATTAGAGGAGGCAGGAAGATATATGAAAGAAACATGAACAGAAGGAGAGCACAAGGAAAAGGAAGAAATGAGATTCTGAAGTGGAGCTGAGATGCGTAGTATAAGAGGTGAATTTGGCTAAGAAGAATAAAAAAGACTGACTGAATATAGCAGAGTAGGAGACTATAAAGGGGAAGTGGAGATTAAGGGTGAAAGAGGAGAAGAGAAGGGCTGTTGGAGCAATGGAGGGGAAGAAATGAAGAAGACGATAAAATAGAGGAGCAGAACAGAAGAGAAGAGAAGGAGTGGGTAGATTAGTAGTACAGGGGGCGACAAACAGGAGATGAATAGTTAAAGGAGGCAGAGAGATGGAGAAAATGCTGAATAGAGGGAGAAAGAAGCATTAAGAGGGGAGTTTGGACATAAGAGGACAGCAGGATTAAAGATTAGGGAAGGACATACATTTTGGTAGGAAAGACTAAGAGGAGGATGAAGGAAATTCTAAAAAGATGGCAGAAAGAGAAAAAACAGCGGGGTTGGAGAGGCCAATGCAATATATGGATTGGAGCAAAGGAGCAAGAAAATGGAGAAGTACATCAGGCATGAGAAGAAAAGTGGGTGAGACTGGAGAGAAATTTGCAATGAAGGAGCGAGAAAGGATGTGGAACCGAAAAAGGGGCACTAATAGAAGAAGAAGAAAAAACGGAGGAAGAAGGAAGATGCAGTAGTGTTGATGAAGGCAGGAATGAAATGCAGAGGAGGAGTGGGAGTTAACGGGAGTGAAGGAGGGGGAGAGCAGGTTTGGGGAGCAGAGATTTATGTGTGGAGAGGGTTGCTGCTCGGGAGCAGAGGGAAACAGCCAGGGCTATTATAGATGGGGCTCTCCTGGGAGAGCAGGGCCTGGAGTTTTCCAGGCATTTCCAGTATATTTCACCGCTGTTCCAAGCAGCACGCTGCAATGCACAAAGCGCCGCCTTCGACCACAGTCCTCAGCCCTCCAAGGATAAATAAAGTGGGTCTCCTTTCTCTGCATGAGTATTCAATAAAAGTGATAAAAGGCTGGAAGTAACCCTTCTTAGCTTTTTTGGAAGGGAAAGTGAGAAACCAAACTGGCCACCCTCTCCAAGGAGAGGCTTTCAAAGAAATGCAGACATCAAGCATAAAAGCACCAAAAGCATAAAAGTGCTTCCTTTTATATGAGGAAGAATGTCAACGAAAAAGGGCTGTGAGATCAAATAAGCTCAGTGTGGAGGTAGTTTATGTTTCTGCCTCTCTCTCTCTCCCCCTCCGTTTCTTTGTCTGCCTGTGTTTTCTCTCGCTCGCTGGCTGTCTGAGAGACTCGTGTGGAGGTGAGAGAGAACAATTGAATGGGCCTCCCACATAAAATCCATTCAGAGACATCTTGAGGAATAAGAATGAGAAATTGTCCGGCGCAGTGAATTAAATCAATCTGATCCATTACAAGATCACTATCACAAGGTTTTCCCTTTTGTCTTTGCCCTGGATTATGCATGCTGCTGGATAAATGTGTGTGTTTGTACCTTATGCAACACCTTATTGCAGCGTTCCTCGTAATCAATGAAACAATTACTCAATTAAGCGAGGTCGTAGCAAAAGGATTATTGACTTGTCACATTTACATTTTTGATAATTGACTATGCTTGCTGGGTATTAGGCTTAATGCTTTGACTAAAAGGTGGCCAAAGGGTCTCCAAAAACAGAAAATCATGCAAAAACTGTGGAATAAAAGTTTTAAAAAGTAGCAAAATCTTTTTTGTGCTGAATGGTATGTAAGTGGTAAGAGTTTATCATGGTTTAAGCTTTAAATTGTCTCAGGATAACATATCTATTTCATAGAAAA
Organism: Pelmatolapia mariae; assembly: GCF_036321145.2. NCBI lineage: Eukaryota > Metazoa > Chordata > Actinopteri > Cichliformes > Cichlidae > Pelmatolapia > Pelmatolapia mariae. Next base: position 27,029,190 of record NC_086243.1, on the reverse strand, counting down.
AGCACATTTTAATTTTCCAGTGAATTTCCTAAACCTTACCCTTATCAGAAACATTATCAGGTAGAGATATGGATCCTAAAATCAATGAGAACATTTTCTTGTGTCTGTTCTCAAAGAGCCAAAAAGGGAAATGTGAACCAATCATGTTGCTGGACTGATGCACAGATGTTTCAATTGTGGGTATATCTACTCATTGAGCAGTGATTCTATCTATAGATGCAGCTTTTTACATCCCGGTGATGACTGAAGTAAAAATTGTGGTTCTCATACCACTAACTCAGATAAATGCTTGGACTAGACTGAAATAGCTGCTGTTTCTAAGAAGACTGCTGAGTGACAAGACTTGCTCTTAAAAGGACTTTGCCAATATTGGTTTTACACACCTTACTGATTCCCAACCACAACAGAAACAGTTGAGATAATATTTCCTTCCAGTCGAAAAGGAAACCTTCAAATCAACTGTCATTCCTGAGATTTTTGTTGTCTTAGTTACTTGACCTTGATCCAACCAGAAAGCTATGAATAAAAAGAAAAACAGAAACAAATCTCATGTTCAGTTATCGCAAAAGGTCTGACTGTGTGTTTCAAAATGTAACTCGGCATACATTGGATCTATGAAAAGCAGGTGGTACAGTGATGCAGTGATGTACCCCGCCTTTTTGCATGGTCGTAGCAGGAACCGGTTTCGTCTCTCTGAATTAGATGAGCAGCTGAAAAGATGGATGGGTGGCAGTAGAGCCGACTCTTTATTGCCATTGTAGAAATGCTCCTCAGTGCAACAAGTTCTACACTACACCAACTACATACACTGAATATATAACACCAGATCTTTGCATTTAAAGTTATTTCTTGACTAAGTTACTAAAGTCTACGAAGACCACATATCGTACTTAAACTAAAGCATCTGCCAAAGGAAAAGTTTGCCATTTTTAATAATTTCTTTTTCACATATCCAGTGTGTAGTGAACATAATTCCAATTTTTCACACCCTACAGACCGAGTATCCACTGGCACCATTTTCACTTAATTTAAAATTTAGCGCCTTCCAATCTTTTCCACTGAGACTTTTTCAAACTTATTTCCCTTATCAGAAACTGAACTTGTGTAACCAAATGATTTTATTGCATAGGCACCACCACCAAGACATATTTTTTTTTTGAAGGCTCAAAGTATCTCTTTTATTTCTTTTCCTTTGGTGGATTTTAAACGGTGATAAAAGAAGCAGCAGCAATTTAAAGATGGAGATGGACAACATGATTACAGATGATGAAAGCTGGTATCCATCACCACCCACTCTGTGTGTGTTTCCATCCAGCCTATGTCTGTCTATCTGCCTGTTCCTCCTCTCTCCCCTCTTATGTTTTAATGTAAGTCGATAGCCATCAGGAACTGATAACACCCCGGGCTCCACTTCACTTGGCGAGGCTAGATGAGGCAAAGAGAGCGAGGAGAAGGCGAGAGCAGGGTTGGCTGAGGTGTTGGTGTGGGTGGGGAGGGTGGTGACACTATCTCCCCTCGGTGAAGCCTGATACGCTCCGGTGCATGAGAGATAAGCGAGCAGCTCTCAGCGGTGGCAGCGAAGGGGGACGGTGACGTCACGCTGCTTGTCTCTTGTTCCCTGTGGCGCTGGAAGAAGTGATGGCGTCACGGGTGGAGATTATGTCAGTGGAAGATTTCCTATTGTTCAGGAAAGGAAATTTGACTGAATCGTTGTGACTTTTGGAAGAGCTGCACGTTTGCACTGGTTGTCGTGATGGTTGTTTGTAACTGGGTGTTTTTGCAGGAAACTTGCAGGAAAAGTAAACAGGTGTTACTCATGATATAATATAATCATTCAGCTGTGAAGGTGCCTGCAACCAAGGTAGCTAATTGAATTGAATTAAATCCAGTCACTGTGAATTTCATTATTTATACCTGTGCTTTTCCTTCTGTGAAATGTCATAATGTATTTTATGAAAAACACTTTATGCTGTGTCTCAAATTGTGTCCTCCTGTACTTGTGCTCTCTATTCTGGGAGCATAAATGCGTTCACACTACCAAGTACAGCTACATGAAGTGCTCTATGAGTACAAAGATGGTGAGTACACCATCTTTGGTGTACTCATAAAGATCATAAAGATGGAATGATCTTTATGATCATTCCATCTGATCATAAAGATCAGATGGAATGCTGTACACTTCTTGCCCTCAGTGGTTGCCACTTTGGCTACACAGTGACAAGGTGGGAGACTACCACCAACAGTTTTCAGCCATCAGAAGGAGGATACAACGCCAGCTTTGATGATGCTTTTCAGGCATTACAGGTAAACCTTGCATTGCCAGCACTTTTAAGTATTTTTGTGTAAAACTGACTTCACTGTACAAAAATTTTTTATGATGTGCTGTCAGATGCACAACAAGTTGCAAATGTAGGCAATAGCCAGTGTAAGAGTGCAAACATAATTTCTGGTAAGTACCTAATGAATCATGTTTGATTTGAGATAATATTAGTCTGTATAGTCTAGGCCTACTACACAAAAGTAACTAAACTGAGACACACTATTAAAGTGCTTAAATAAACATTTTAGGGACCTAAGTCCCTTTTTGTGGACTAAAATCTGATTTTCTAAAGGTAAATAGTTAAATTTAGGGTTACCGTGTTTATAGTAGTGAGAAAACAATGTTCTTCTTGAAACCTCTGTTTTCAGGACCCAACATGAAATACCTCTGAACAGTTATTTTGAAGCATTAAGTTAAACTTCTGTATGTTAAACATTATGTTAACCATTACCTTTAATTTCAGTGGTGACTTGAACATAAAACCACTGTGCACACAATCACTGTCAAATCTCAAATCAAAAGCTCTCAGCCTTTCTTTCTTTTTCTTTTCTTTTTATTACTGTGGATCTTTTACGTCTACCACTGTGTTTGCTTTTTGCAGAATTAGATTCTGATGGATTCAGTTCTGGGTTGTTTGAGTGCCCCGTTTCTCTTTCATAATGTCTCCAGCGCAAAAGACAGAAGGCAGTTTTGTCACGCTGAAAGAGAAGTTTGTATTATGCATGTTCATTAAGAAAAGGCACTTTCAGGACAGATTTTGTATATTCATATTAAGTGTGCGTGTGTGTGCAACAGTAGGACCGTTGAAAGCGACTGTGTGTGCGTGCGTGTATAGGGTGGAGGCGGCGGGTGGAGGTGGGGGGAAGGTGAAGAAAGAAAGAGATTGCAGGTTGTTGGTTTATGTGTATGTTCTTGTGTGAAAATGAAAACCAGCGTCATACAGAGAGGGCCAAATGGAAATAAAAGAGTAGGTCTGCTCGCTTGTGATTGAGGCAAAGCAAGGAAATGAGAGCCGGAGAGAGGGGGAGGGAGGTGGGTGAAAGAGAGAGGAAGTGAGGGAGCAAAAGTGAGCGTGTTGGGGAGAGCTAGAGAAAATGATAATTTCTTAGCTCTTCTTTTAAATAAGTCTGTTTCTATAGCAACCATCCAACCAGCCGCTGGAGAGAGAGAGCAAGAGGGAGAGAGAAAAGGAGGGAGAGAGAGAGAGAGAGGGGAAAGAGGGGGTGCACCAGAGAGATAGAGGGAAGGATAGAAAGAGGGAGAGAGTTACCATAGCAACGGAGGAAGAGGGAGAAAAAGAACTTGAAGAAACTTTAAAAAAAACATGTTGGGAGAAAAGGTAGAAGTAGAGATATGCAAAGGAAGAGTGAATTTACAGCAGATAGTGCTGGGTAAATTAATTAAAAAGGCAATGAATTACTCTGTGAAAAGGGGGATATATCACTTTACTTATGGAAATAGGAGTTAGTTTAAATGTAGTGGGTTCAGGACTTCTTGCTTAACTTGCAATTGGCCACCATGCCAACACTTCTGTAGCAATTAATCACGTCCAACCAGGATATTTGTCAAAATACTGAAGACTGTGAAATGTACAAAAAACGATTATCATGTATGGGCATAGCTAAAGTGACGTTACCCAGTGGTTGAGAATTGCATTTTTCCCACTTCTGTCTTAGTATTGTTAAAACTAGATGTGACAAATGAGTCAGAGTGAGCATGCACCTAAAGTAAACTCTACTTTGTCATGCCTCTGGACACTAATGGGAAACATAATATGTAAAAATGAACATCATGTTGAATTCTGTGAGACTAGAAACAGTGATTGAAACCTCAAAGTCATCAGAAAAGTATTTACTGAGGTCACAGATGAAGCAAGCCAAGGATCAACTTTTCCTTACACTTCTTTACAGCCAGACTTCTTTTCGGCACCCAGTGGAGTCTCCCCCTGCTGGCCATTAGAAAGAATGCAGGTTTGCGACACATCAGCCTTGCTTCACAATCTAGCTGATCATAATAAAATTATGAGTATCTGTTTTAAAAAATGTTATTTATTTTTCAAAATCTGAGTCTGGTAAGTTTTGTTCCGCTCTAATCATTTTTAATATGATCCAAATTGTATTAAAATGAAATTCATCAGAAAGAAATTCAAAATAAATTTAAAAATAATGTGTTTTCAGGACACTATTTTTGAAACAAACTTCCACTTTCTTTGTGGAAGTTTGCATGTTCTACCTGTACATGGGTTTTGTCAGGTACTCCAATGTCTTTCCACAGTCCAAAGACGTGTATGTTAGCTTAACTGGTCATTCTAAATGGTTGTCTGTCTTGATGTTAGCCCAGTATGAAACCTGCCTCTCATCCTATGAGAGCTGCGATAGGTTTCATATAAGGAGTCAAGAAAATGGATGGATGGATAAGAGCAGCTTCCAGTCCTTCTGTCCAAATCCTCTACAACCATGGGACATTTCTTCATATTTAAAAAAGGCAAACTGTGTCTTAACAAGCAGTCAGCAAGCAATTCCGATGAGTGTTCGTAGCCTCCAAAAGTCATGTTCAAGACTGGACAAACAATTTCTTATTTTATTCTCAACAGTATCAAATCAGTTGACTGAGACGTGTAAAAGTAAAAAAGGTTTTGTTGCCTTATTGCTCAAAACTATAAATGTGAAATAAAGAAATAGTAAGTAGAGTAGTATGACTGCACTGTATAGAGAGAGGGAGACAGCGATATGAGCTGTAGTGATAACAGTGGGTATATGGCTGCTGCCTGATTGTCCATTCTCAACTCTCGACCACACATGACCTCCATGATTGTGTAGAAAGGGTGAGTGAGCAGAGAGAAACACAGACAGGGAGACAGAGAGAGGGGGAGAGGATTGATTGGGAGTCCCAGAGTTCAGACAGCTCTGACCACAGAGGCCTCGAACTGTTTCCCTGAAAGCGCCGAAGCTACATGGTGACATGGTGATCCAAAATAGGAACCGACAAGGGTCGTGTGGGGAGAGAGGGTCAGAATTCATTATCCTGCTGGAAACTTTAGTGTTGTCAATATAAGTGGCAAATTTAATATATGAAACATATGAGAATTTAAAGTCAATTATCTAAACAAGTGAATACAAAGAAGACTAATTTAATGGTTTTGTGACAAGAACGATTTTCATTTAGCACTATGAATGTGACCTTATGGTTTGGGCATGGATAATAGATAGTAATCAAGAATATTGTTTTGTACACGAAGGTGCTTAAAAGGGAAGCAAAGTGACATGGGGTGCATTAGGATAGTGCTATTCGATGCTTGTTGCACATACAGTGCCAGTGCACCATCAGTGTTGAAAACTATGAGCTCTATGCATTTATATGGCATCATGGCAACAAATGGAGGTCCTGCAAAATCAGGAGGAAGTAACACAAAGCAAACATTTTATTATTTATTATATACAGCTATAACACCAAAACACAAACGAGTCAACTGAATACACTGCAGTCATCAAATTATTGTAGGATCTACTGTACAATATAAAGCGCCTTGAGGCAACTATTGTTGTGATTTGGCACTATATAAATAAAGTTGAATTGAACTGAATTGAATCAAATCATCACCAATCACTAAAAAACTCTTGGTCAAAGGCCCATGGCACCATGACACATTGATGATGGAACAGTAGGTGTGCTTCTTTTTACTTCTGCTGCTTCCGTCTGACAAAGGTTCTCACTGTATATGAAGCTTTCATGTACAGTCGACCCCTGCCTATTTGCGATTCAGTATTTGCGGATTTGTGGATTTTTCTGTGGAACGTAATTCCAGTTATTTGTGGAAATTCACCTATTTGCTGATTTTTTTCGTAGAGCATATCTAAAATATTTATTAATTATTTACATTTTATTTTCATGTCTAAATATTTTTTAATAATATATATATATATATATATATATATATATATATATATATATATATATATATATATATATATATATATATATATATATATATATATATATATTAAATTTTTCATGATTTAAAAAAAGGTGTGTTTCTCCACATGGGGAAATAGCATCGACAGACACAGAAGTGTCAGTAAAATGTTCTGAGCCCTTCAAGAGAGACCTGTTGCAAGATGGCTTTGAAATGATATTAAAGTGTTTTAGGATGATAGTTTAAGGTATATTTGGTGTTGAATTATTTTAAACAGGCAGTTATAAGTGTTTTTAGAGGGCGTCTCAGCTAATCGTGTGCCGTTGTGGTCCCTAACCCCCGCCTATACCGGGGGTTGACCGTACTTTCGACTGCTTTCGCTGCTACATGTCATTCATGAGTCATAGATGGTATTCATTATCCTCTAATGCACTTATTTATGGGTGTTTTTATCCCAAGGTGACAAATACTATTGCAGTGCCAGAAGTTGCTGGTGTCACAAAGAGATAGGCACATGATGTACTAGCTGTGGTAGTGTTGGAGCCAAAAGAAATGACAGAGAAAGCAAGAGGGGCAGAGGTGGCAAAAATGAAGTTTGTGGATCGTGAAGGATCGTGCTGTGCTTGTGAGCTTTTCATTTTATCTTATTACCTACTTTTAACAATCATTTTTACTCACCTTTTACACTTTTGAAGCCTGGTCACTGTCTCTTCACACTGCATATTAAAAAAGGCCCTTAAAGATGGCTAGTGTATTTTAATGGGATGCCGAAGGGTCCTGAAAGAGAGGTCGCTTATGATGAGTTCAGTAAAAGAATCATGTGTAAAACAACCACCTCCATCTGGTTGGAATAAAGGTCTGTGCTCGAACAATACTAAATGGGCTTTATCAACACAAAAGTTGCTTAAGTCCTCACTCACATCACTGATCTGTGCACTAGGAGCTTTGTTTAATTGATCAAAACAAAGGTTTCCAAAAACATCAGAAAACAGATATTTGTACATCAGGTTTAAAGCTGTGCAAACACTCAGTATTGTTTCAGTTTTCATATATGTCATTTTCTACTTCAAATGTATTAAGGATGCAGTTAGTACACTGCATAACTTGTCTCTGAAACGGAGACAATGTTCACCATATTTTCCAGACCTCAAGACAAGATTCTGTCTTTTAAAAAGTGATATAAACTCACACTTTTTATACTTTTTTTTTTTTTTTTTTGCAAAGCACACTAGCAGCCTAAGAATTATTTCATTTTGAATTATTAAAAAGGTAGTCTACTTTTATCAAACTTTCTCCAACATGAAATCCTTCCTCTGCAAAGTTAGAGTGTGGGTGCACGACTTTTCAGCCTCAGCTCAACCTGAGCCTTTCACACTGAGGCTTTCTATGCTTCTGCCTTCATAAACGGATGTTGTTCTTAACAGCACAGAAAATATCTTGCAGATTTGTCCTTTGAAAAAGCTCACATAAAGTCGACCCATTATACACTAGACCGAGCAGGATGAAATTAATGGGGTTTGGAACAAAAGGTTTTTGAGCAAGATTTCCTGACTATTCCCCACGCCGTTACTTAATCCCTTGTAATTAGTCTCCTTGTTTGAAAGGGAATATACATTCTCTGTCTCCATCTTTTTCCCTGTTGAGTTGGAAGATAAAATTGCTCAAAAACAGCACAAATGTTATTTCATGGAGCTCACTGCATATAAACATCCACACAGTTTTGGCTTTGAACAACAGTTCCGCTTTGTCTTTATCAATTTACATTTGTTATAGAGAGCTGCACAAGGATAATTATTTTTTTCATTTTTTTTTTTATAATTAAATGTAAACATAGTGCAGTTTTGTTGCATAAATGAAGCTTTTTGGATTGAGCCTCAGTGCACTCAGACATCGAACAGGAAAAAAGGAAAAAAAAAGATCATTTTCTTCTTTTGCTTTTGTGGTCCATTGTTGTGTGGCAAATTCACAGAAGCAGATAATGAGGAGCACATAGTCTTTTCAATTCTGGCTTTGCCTACACAGGACAGCTGTCTATTTTAAGCTATAGCTGCTGGCCAGTGAACCATTAGCCTGTTTTACACCGATAGCAAATAGCCATTAGGCGTAACTGCAAGCCAGTTAGCCAACAGCCATCTGCAGCACGCTGCAATTATGCTGCCTTAAAATGCTGTTGGAAATATAGTAATTATGAGTTGAGAGTGCATTAATGACCCGACACAATGGTAAATATGCCTTGGAAAGGGGGAAATTTCAACGATACCTGCAGTAACACTCTATGCTGTGAAGAGCGTGGAGGCAGTGTGAATACTGATGGTTTGTCAGGATGTGTGTGTATCTATGTGTGTGTTTTTTAAACAGCTTTTGTGACACTTTTAACAGTATTGTCCAAAAGCAAATATGCACACAAAGTTACTTTTAGATCGTGTGAGCTCAGCTGTCGCAGCTCCTGACAAGCTTTGAAAACAGAAGGCGCCAACAGAAGTAGCTTGTTAGCTGTTAGCTTCTGCTCTCTGTGGTGTTTCGCATGTTGGGCTCAGTTCTGTTCAGTGACAGTGGGCTCATTGAGACCCTGCTGCTGCTACTAGCTCTCCGTGTAAATCCTCAGGCTGTGTTTGGTGAGTCTTTTCCTGGCAATGACAGTTGCTGTAGTCAGCAGTGCATTCAGGTCAAGCAACTTGACTCATTTCGTCACATTCTGCCACAAGCCCTTTTGCCTTCACAATGCTCTGATTAAGTGCTACAATAGTTGCAAATCTGCTGGCGTGTTTGCTGAAGAGTAATTACTAGCGTCTGATAAGCGTTCTGGGGAAGTTTCCCAACTACATGATTTCCACTGAGGCTTTATCTCAATTGAATGTGATTGTCTTTGCAGAATTGGCTCAGCCATGATCCTGGAAACTGGCCTTGTCTCACAGACATGATAAGACAACAGATTGCCTTGTACACTGTCCAACCAAGAATAATGCCGCAAGCTGTAATGATTTACACCATCCATCAGGGTTTCTTCACAACTACATGCATTCTTCATCACAGAGATAAAACTGCTTCTCACTGGCAAACTCTGAGAATCACAAAGTGGCATGTTGGAGACACTAATTGGCCACATTCAGAGAAGCGCTCTCAGCTTTTGCACAAACATATCATACAACATAAAGACAGTGATGCAAATCAAGCTGAAACTCTGCTCAGGGATGACAGGAAGGATGCTGAAATATGAAGAATAAGGTTTCTCACTTAGGACTTCTTCACAAACAGACCACAGACAGTTCAGATCGGGGAGTCACACAATAGTACTAAGCAAAGGAACTCCCCTAAGGGCTGTGTGCTCACCCCCCTCCTGTTCATGCTGTATATCCATGACTGGATTCCCAGACACAGGGAGAATTATTGTGAAATTGTGAACAACATCATGATCATCAGCCAGATTACAAACAGTGATGAGAGTTCATATCAGGAGAGAATCGCTGATCTTTCATTTTGGTGCACAGAGAACAACCCACTACTGAACATCAACAACACTAAGGAGATAAGTGTTGATTTTAGAGACACTGAGCCAAAGAGACACCCCTGTTTACTTCAGTGGGGCTGAAGCGGAGCAGGTGAACAGCGTCGAGCATACCTGTCATAGTCATCACACATCTGTACCCTGGTGAAGAGAGCTAGAAACATCTGTGCTTCTTAAGGAACCATGAAAAGACTAAAGGATCCTAAAAAAATCATAAAGTGAATAAAGCCCTCCCAGAACATCACCAGCACTCATCTATTGAGCATCGGCAAGTTAAGGTTTCTCAGAAATCATAGACACACACAGTTCCTACTCATTTCACCAGAAATATTAGCTTTGTTCATTGTTATTTTTTATGACGAAATGATTTATTATTCGTTTATATTTTTTGTTGGTAGCATAAAGGGACTGCAGCTCAAATTTCACTGTGTTGCATAATGAGAATTAAATGAATGTGGAATCATGTGTCTTTTGTCTCTTTTGTGATGTTTGTGTGTGAGCATGTGCCGGCCTCACTTCCCCTCTTTCAGGATCCCTCCGTTTGTGTTACCATGGGGACGGCATGCTTCCTATATCTCCCCCTCTGAACCCCCACTCACCCTCCTCACCGCCACCACCAACCATCACCAACACCACTACCTCTTTTTCTCTCTCCCCTTTCCTGGTTTCAGTGTTACCATGGCGACACATGTCTGTCTCCTCTCTTGTGTTACCTGTTTCACGTGCTGCCCCGTTTCACTGGGTCAGTCTCTCTGTGTGTCTGTCTGTCTCATTCTCTGTTTGTCTGTGTGCCCTTGGCTTGCCTTTCTTTGCTTGCTCTTTGTTTATTTGTTTTCTGTTTTATGTATCTGCACGGCCGTCTGACTGGCTGTTTTTCTGTGTCTGTCCCTGCCTGTGTTTGCTTTCTGTCTCATTCTTTTTTCTTTTTCTCTCCGGCTCACTGGCTGCCTGTCTGGCCACCAGGCTTTTCCACCTCTAATCCCTCCTCTCCTCTTTCTGCTCTGCTGCTCTGCTCCAACGTTCCCCCTAACATCAACCTCTCTCCCCTCTCCTTTTTCACCCCCAACTCATTTGTTTGTTCCCACATCAAAACAGTATCCATTGAATGTCACTGGGAACACACAGTATAAAAAAGAGAGCGAGAGAGAGAAAAAAAGGGAGGGATTTAGGTAATTTTCGCAGACGGCAGCTGTTGCTATGGCGACACAACTTTTGGATTTGCTGGGGAGAGATGAATAGAGGGATGGAAGGAGGGACAGAAAATGTGTGATGAAAGAAAACGAGGAGGTGAAAGAAAGAGAGAAATAAAGAAAGAAACAGAAAGGAAGTCTTTGGCTATGGTAGCACATGCTGGCTGTGGTTGGTCCTTTTAAACAGGGTAAGTTTAAAAGCAAAATAAGGACAAAGAGGGAAGAAGCATTACCTGAGAAGAAACTCTAAACTCCGCAAAGGGGAAACGCAACATGTGAAGGCTACAACTATATTACCATGAAACTTTCTGAAAATCAATACAAAATCATATTTTTAACTGTGTTTGGAAAATGTTTAAATATGCAAGCCAGGCTTTTGCAGAGAACAAATCTGAAACACTTGTTTCGTTTTTGTTATTTCGACTGTGAAGCCCTGAACTTTTGTAGATTTTAATCAATAGAGAATGACATAATGATGTCTGCCACAGCTGGCTAAGACATTAGCCAGAGTTTAATCTGTTAACTACAACAAAATCTGTAATAGTGCGCTGATGTTGTGCAGATAATAATCTGATATATTCATCATTAGCGAGCATCGTGTGTGCTACTTGCTGCGTCCACAATCAGCCCAGCCCTTAAACTGTATTTCTAGTAGTGTGAATGGTCCTGAAGTGGACCGTTACCTGCTGTGTGCTAGGGGTGAGTAGTGCTGGGTCTAACACGTTACAATGACACAGTAACTCAACGTGCAATTAAATTCAGTAATCACGTTACTGTAACAATTAGTTTCTTTGCAAAGATTCTCAGCTGTCTGCCCAAAGGGCGTCTAGAACAAACCCCCATACCATTTTTTGCTATAATCACCTGTTTCACTTTTTGTGCAGGGGAGAAAGGAAATGTTAGTGCATCTAAAACTTTTGAGGTGTGGCGATATGGACATTACTTTTATTTTAAAGCATGAAAGCAAGAGAAAGAAATGCTAAAGTGCAAACAGCTCCATTGTGCTGCTAACATAGCTTAGCCTCGGTGCAAGCAGAGAGCATGCTAACACAAAGCTAGAAAAAGAACCCTTTTTTAACAGTTAACAAATGCTGTAATGAACAGCCTCTGTTTCTGCTTGTGCATGCTTCCACAGTAGAATTATTGTGGCAACTGGTTTGAAGTCAGGCTGGTTTTCAGCGTTACTTTGTGTTCTCGGCTTTGGTTTCAAACTTAAACACTTGAAGAAAGATTGTTTGTTTGTCCTCATTAGGATAGGGATATGTGTCAGTGTGTACAGAGTAATGCGCAAATAATCTAATGACTAGTGTAACGAATTTCTGTCTCCAGGGAGTAATAAAGTAATGTACTCCATTATTTTTTATAAATCAATAAGTAATGTGTAATACATGACATTTTTGAGTATTGGCCCCAACACTGTGTGTGAAAAACAAAAACTGTATGAGAAAATCTACAAACTGATTCTTCATCAAGTTTGTATTTTTGACACTTTTCCCCAGGGGGGATTTTAGAATTCTTTCTTTTAAAAAAAAATACTATGCTACCACTAAATGCTATTCACAGCCAAAAAGAAAAAAATCACCATGTTTTTAGGAATATTATGTTCTAATTAGTTCCTGAATTATGCATGAACACATTCTTTAGTAAAAACCTTCAGAATACAGATAGGAAAAACACTGAAAGGTTGGTAACACTGGATGTAAGTGTTATCAAAGTGGAATTTTCTGGCTCAGAACCAGCATCACTTGTTACAGCGCTGCTCTGTCAATCATTTTGTTTGTACCAGTTAAATCTTTGCTTGGTAATGTGTGTGGAAAACCACTTCATTAAGCTCTCAGTGGTACTCTCTGGCCTTTCCTTCTTCTGCCCGTTCTGCAGATTTAACAAAAAAAACTGTTGAAAAACATCATCATAAACAAGGCGCGAAGATCTAGAGATTCTAAATGGAGCAGAAGTAACCTATCATCTCTTATAAAGCATCCTCTTCTTTGTTTCTGTGAATCATGTTGCAAATGGGCTTCCCTCTACTCACTTCTCTCAAAATGGTGAAAACCTCATTTTGGACGGACCCCTCCTCTCCCTTCTGCGTGCTAATGCATTTAGAAAAACCACTTTATTATAACACGCATTTGAATATTCATAGTAGGAAGGCAGGGGGTGATGGAGGAGACTGGAGCCTTTGGGTATTGATGCAGAGCTGTGGAATTAGCTGCAAAACTGCTATTGATTCAAGCTGTGAGGACTGGAATATGAAACACAAGGGGGGAAGAAAAAGGGCAAAAGACCTTATCAATGAACTTGGAGAATGAAAGAGAGAGTATAAGAGAATGAGAGTGCTCAGCGAAGAAGGGGAAAAAAAGGAAAAACAGATTATCAGTCAGCAGAGAATTGAATTAAAGTGAGACAGAAGGAGAGAGTGGGTGAAGAAAGAAAAGGAGATTATGAAGCAACACAGAAGGGGAATGAAAGAGACAAAGTACAACAAAACTAAAGGAAAGAAAGAACAGGCACAAAGAAAACAGGAGGGAGAGGAAGAGGCGAAACATGATGAGATTAGAGGAAAAATCAAATAAACAAACGAGTGAAGGAACAGGGTGAGGGGTCAGGGCTCGCTGCATGTGGTGCTTTAGCCGCTCCAATAAACCCACAACCTCCGGACACTGCAAATTGTTGATAGGAGGACTAAGTTAACAAATGTCAAAGTTTACATTTCATTACAGAAAGCGGGGGCTGGAGAAAGATGGGAAGAAGAGGAGGACAGAAGGAGAAAAAGAACCAGGGGGAGGGAGAAAAGGAGGAAATGCCATGCATTCCATTAAGTGGCCAGAGAAAACCTCAGAAAGAGGGGAGGGGAGGAAATGGCAGAAATGAGAGAGAAATACAGGAAACAGTGGAGGAGGAGGAGGAGAAGAAGTACAAGGGGGGTTGGGGGTGGGGGTACAGGGATTAGACAGATAGCGACAGAAAGGGGGGGGGGTTTATAAGCAAAGGAATGAAGTGCTTGATTCATCACCGCCTCAACTGCGGTCCTGACCTTTGAAAATGGAGTTTAATGTTAGACAAGGCAGCACTTAACATTCTGGTAGCCTCCATGTTTGTTCTGAAGTTGTCAAGGCGGAGCCTCAGATTTGTTGATCTCAAAATTGCCAGGCTTTACCTCTCGCTTGCTTAGTGATGACAAGTTGACTCAGCAGTGTTTTGCATTCTTATGGTTAGCAATCATCCAAATGTTTCTAATTGTTAAGAAATCTCAAAAACTTACACTAAATTGATTTTTCTGAATGTAGTCGGGGTCTGATGAAGCTCATTCCTCCATGCCTCAGACCTTTGCAGTAGTTCTAAAACTATTGAAAACACATTAAACTGAATGACATGTTCCTTTATTACCATGATGGCTGCTGTAGTTTATTTTGAATCAATTCCACTAGAGCACCAAATGTGTATTGATCCACAGTTGAAAATAGTCCCTGCAAATTTTACTACTCACTCCTGTTAGAGTACATTCAAAGCGGGTGAGGGAGTGTTTAAAGAAATCATTCTGTTTTTCCCCCACATTTTTTTGTGGACCATTATAGCAGATTTATTTCTCAGTGCCATGCGGGGTATGGTAGAGGAGGAAAGTAGGGCAAAGTGGGGTCCCAGACTTTTAATGGGTTTCCTTTTATATAAAGAAATTACAACTATTTCCAACTTTTGTGAGTTTTAAACCTTGCTACAAGACACAAGTTCACGACTGTGCATCTTTAATGTCTTCAATCTAACTTTAAATTGTGTAGCAAGTTTTAAGTTCCTATCTAAACATGCTCCCAACCCATGATCACAGTGAACCCGACTTCAGCCCTAACCCCTTACCCTATGTGTTAGAGGAGAGCAACGCAGACCTCACAAGTATAAGCCTTTAACTGAGCATTTTCCTGAGGTTCCAGACACATTTGAGCAACAAAATTGCACAATTTTACTAACAAACAACATAAAAAATACAAATAAATAAACAAAAACCTGACAAAATTAGGTACATAATCTCAGAAATGACTTAATTTTATTACCTTGTTACCAAATGTTTAGGAGACCAAGGCTGTCTCTCAAAAGGCTGAAAATATAACGATGATAAATGATCTTCAAAAACGAAAATCTGAGTATAAAGGAGGATCTCCTACGGTTGGCAAATGGTGATTTCTTTGAACTCATTTTTTGCATAACCTTGTGTTTCTGTTATTGTAACCCACAAAAGGCACCAAACCTGAACAAGTAGAAATCAAAGGATCAGTGCTGGCTATATTAGCATTGAAACTCAGTGCTTCAAATGATCAGCATGAAACTATGGAGTAATTACGCGTACCCATTCTGCTACATCGGGTCATTGTTAGCGCTGACAACAATGAAACAGATTAGAAGTGTGCATTCGTAATGTAGTCTGTAGAAGAAGTGGATGTAGCCAGTGTGAGCAGACAGGCTTGTCAACTATACCCAAGCCCCGAAGCTGCTTTATCATCTATTTTACTTTACATAGGACCACACAGCATATATGAAGTGGTATTAAACAAACAAACAAAAACAGCTGATTGAAACCATAAACTGGTTAGAACCGTGTTGATGTCATTAACTTCTATATAATCTCATTTCTCTTTGTAACTAGAGGCGTCTCCCCCTACTGGCCTTTAGAGAGAATTTAGGTTTAAGGCCCTTACACTTAGCTTCACCATTCAGACCACAGGCCATTGACACGTTTTCTGTACACTCTGAATCAGTCTAAATGATCCCAAAATGCTGTAACCATAAAGCATTTAGATTTAAGAGTTTGCTTGTGAAATTAAACTTCCCCTTTACACCAAATAATAGATTCTTGCTAATGACTGATTGCGCAAAGTGAAAAAACCTTTGTTCAACAAAAGGAATCGACACAGTGGATAATTTACAGCATCAGGCAAGTAAATAAG
Source organism: Pelmatolapia mariae (assembly GCF_036321145.2). Lineage (NCBI taxonomy): Eukaryota > Metazoa > Chordata > Actinopteri > Cichliformes > Cichlidae > Pelmatolapia > Pelmatolapia mariae. The sequence goes on along the minus strand of NC_086243.1, from coordinate 27,013,325 downwards.
TATCGTTTTCCCAAGTCAGTGGTCCTGTGTTTGAGATAACTTTGACTCTAGTTCGGTGCAGTAGCTAGTTTTAGTTCTTTTCTCTTTCACCATTTCAGACTGAAAATACTGTACTTTCTCATACACTTACCTTTGTCAGCCGGTGTTATAACCTTGAATCAAAATGCAGTTTTTCAGCAAACCCATTCCATTCCCTTGTAGCTGCATTGATACTAGAGTTGTTCCTGCTGAGGAAGACGGGAGAAAGTGGATGTTTTTTTCACCGCTCTAGCCCAGTAACAATTTCCTAGTAGGATTCAGGCCAAGATGAGTCAGTTTGAGGCTTGGGCAAGCTTTGAACAAATGCCATGGATGCACAGTGAACCTGGTAGTAACAGATTTTTACATTCATAAATATCTGGTCAAAGCCAAAATTATTATTACATATTGCCATGCTGTATTTTGTACATTGTCTAGTTTTTAAAAGTTCAGAAGCTCTAACCGCCTTTTTTGCTGTCTTTTTATTTAATTTTGATTCAGTCTTCTTACAGTTAAATTTCCCTTGTGGACCCATGTTTACTGCCTTTACACGCACAGTATGTAGACCCATAATTACTTTAAATTCTAGTGAAGCTCTCAAAGTTTCCAAGACTACCAAATGTGTCAGCTTAAATTTGGTAGAAACATACATAAGAGGATGCACAAGGCAGCAAAAATTTGTCCATCTGATGTAACCGTGCCGCCATAAAAATATTGTGAATAAACAACTTGACTTTTAACATTTCTCTCAGTATGAACAACACAGAGCATCAGACCAAACATACATATAATAAATCCACAGTGTGGAGAGCGTACCTTCATAATTTGAAGAAAGTTATGGCTAATGTCGAGCATTAAAATGTTTAATGTTCTTAAATCCACCTCCAGGCAGAGTTAAAAAGCTTTTGAAAAGTACGGTTTGAAATATGCAGCTAACCCTGTTACTTAGCACCAGCTGGTAGACGTGAGCAAAATGGATAGAGGCGCTATAAAACTAAACGATAGCGTGGTGTTGTCTCTGCAGTGGATGGGGGCAGTTTATTTGTTGAAAACAGAGCAGAAAGTTGAGGTAAACTGCACTTAAACACAGACAAGAGTGTATAAGTAGTATTGAGGAACAAAATAAAAAGAGACAAAGACAAGAATCTTTTTATATTATAAGGTTGCTCTCAAGATGCAACTCCTTTGCAAACCATGCTAGTTGTATTGTCCAAAGTAGGTTTATCCTCATTTCAATTTACCTTTAACTCGTTTCAAATTGAGTTGATATTGGTTGTATCTTTTTTTTTTTTTATCACATAACCAGCAACAAGCTCATTAATTTGCCTTGCAGTGACAGCTTTCGCTAAATTAAAAGCTAGCTGGTGTTGGTGCTGAGGAGCTGTTGCACTCGCATTATTATCCTTCTCAATGAGCCACCAGTGAAGAGGTGCTTCTTCAAATTTGAAGTAGAGCTCCAACAGACACTTATCACCCAGGAATGATTTGCATTTCAGTCAGTCGACTTACATGCAACTCATTTATTTCACCAGCAGAATATAATTAGAGTTCGGTATCTAGGCTCTAAACGTGTTACATGGAAAAGCGGGGAGTGATAAATAAATATCCTCCCAGAGCCTGCAGGTGGATGCTGGGGTGGTGGAGGGGTTGAGGGCAGCTGCAGCACTAACATGTCAGTTTTTGATGTGTTTTTGATGCAGTCCAGCTCAAGTTACTTGGACCTACTAGCTTGCAGGGCTTTATGGCTGTTGTTATTGTTTTTTCCTCAAAAATGTGCATTCAAAATAATGCAAATAATTCCTAAACGTAAATGTAAGTTGCACGTGGGCTATGATAGCAGCCTGTTCAGCTACTGGACATGGAGAGGGAGAGAAATTGAAACGTATGTGTCAGGTTTTTCTCTTTTCTTGGCAACAAAAGGTTAAAAGGAACAACAGTAAAAAATTAACTATGATAAGCTGCTCATTTGAAAATTGAACTAAAGGAAGCACTTTAACTCGTTACACCCAAACAGTAATCTGTTCATAATTAAGGAGCATTTTTACTTGTTTTTGTTGGCTCACGTGGACCTGCATACTGCTGCAGAGCTCCTCTTCAAGCCCTTCAGTTTTTTCATCAGCTTACTGAGTGCGTATACTGAATATAGAGTATAGTGTGTCTGTGTGTATGTATGTCTGAAGTTCAGCTTCCCTGCTGATAGTCCTGTGACTAGGCTCTGCTCCTTGCCAGCCTCCTTCGCATCTTCCTTGACCTCCTTCATACTTTGTCTAATGAAAAACCTTCTGCTTTGTGTGTCCCTGTCTCCCTTACACGCACACACACACACACACACACAAACAGACATACTCTTGCAAACACACAGAACCCTGCACCTACACTGACAGAGATATATTTACAGACACAAGCTCTTGGTGCACACACACAAAGCACATGAACACACATGGATAAGACGCTCAGAAATCCTGCTAACAAAAAACATATACTTGCATAAAGTGCACATACACACACTAGTCCCACGACTCCACGTCTGGGAGCAAAGAGACGTCTTTAAAAAGCGAGTCCTCCGGTCCATCTCCACAGAGATTTCATTTCCCCTCTCCCTGCAGCAGTCGGTCACAAAAACAAGATTTTTCTCACTGATGATTTTAGAGTAAAAAAACCCCAAATGAAAAATTCATCAAATTGGAAGAGAAGTCCAGGATTTTTTTCTTTTCTTTTTTTTATTGAAGAGGAAGTAGTGTGTGTGTGTGTGTGTGTGTGTGTGCGCGTGCATATTAGTGTGTGCAACATGAAATGGGAGTAATGCACCTTTTCTGTGTCACTGCTAATGTCGCATGTTGCAAGAACCTCCAGAGGGCTGCAGTCTACACACACACACACACACACACACACTCAACCACATGCATTCATAAACATCATACAAGACTAGACATACTCACATATTATTATACATGTAGTACACACTAATGGATACACACTACCGACGCCCACTAGTATTGCACACACACACACATGTGGACCCTTTCTGTCATACTCCTGCTCAGCATCATGGGAGTTCCGACTCTTCTACTCTGAACATGAAAGCAGGAAGCAGTACATTTATCTGCTGTTAAAATAAAGTGACGGAAATCAATTTGGCTTGTCATAACCCACACTCACATACATACTAACACATAAAAAGTGAATGCACGTGCATGTCTGTGTGTGTGTGCTCGTGTGTGTGTGTGTGCTAATGCGGAGGAGCAGAGGTTGACCTCAGGCTACCAGCTAATTAAAACTGTTCCAGAGAAATAAGAGAGGAAGGGAGGGAGGGAAAAAAGAGAAGAGAGAAGGAAAACACAGAGAAAGAGGAGTAGTTAGAAAAGAGATTGAAAAGAACGAGACACGGGGAAGAAGGAGGAAAAGATGAGAGGAAAAAGACCAGAAGGCAGAGGGAGAGGGAGAGAGGGCTTTCTGAGGTTTTTTCGGTTTTTGGTGGAGTTTTGACTTGAGGAAGAAGAGAGGTTGTTGTGTGGTTTATGGAAAACCCTTTGAGACAAAACTTGTGATTCTGTGCTACATAAAATATGACACACTAATTTACCATCACAGATGAATAATTTGTGTTCATTAATTTATAGAAACATAAACAGTATTGTTGAAATTAGACGCAGAAATATGACTTGGTTGGTGTAAATGCCACAGGATGTCAAATGTAGTCATTCTGTCAGAAGATGCTGGTGTCCCACTGATGTGCACAAAGTGTGCTTTGACATTGGTGCACTGGCTGTCACACTAGTTGCAGTAAGGCAGTGATAACAGTCCTCTATTTGATATGAAGTCACAAGTTTGTCAGCAAAGAGATTCACTTTGTATCTCATTTGGGAGCTTTGTGTTTTACTCTCTTTTCATTCAATAATTGGTTTTGTTTCCACTCACTTTTCCTAACTAGTAGCTGCTTAATTAGTTTTAGCCAGCAAAAGCTATGTGGTAAAGTTTAGGTACCAAAGGCTACTTGGTTAACCTTACTACTTTATAAGCATGTTTATTTCTGCTCGAAATACACATTGTTACTCAAAAAAGAATTACGTTACTTTAAAACAAAGAAATGCTTTACGCTACTTAATTACTCCCTGGGGAAAGTAATTTGTTCTTCTTCCCATTTCACTTCTTTTGACTATTGTATTACTCCGTAACATGGCCTGAAATGTATTGTCACATAATTACAGTTACAATTACAACAATATAAACCTTAGGCTACAGTCTCACACACTGACACAAAACCCCATCCTAATGAGGACAAATACACGATCTATATGATTAAGTCTGAACACTAAGCCAACATCACAAAGCAAATGGGAAAACCAGCTCAAAGTGATCGCCACAGTGATTCTGCTATACTGTTGTGACTGGTGGCTGGAGTCGGTATACACTGATTTTTAACATCATTCTGGGTTTTTCCACTAGCTTTGTGTTAGCATGTTGTTTATGCAGATGCTTATTGTTTAAGCACCAGCAGCAGCAGTTTGCACTTTACCATCGGGCTCTTGCTCTGAAGTAATCTCCATTTCTCTACTCCTCAAAAGTTGTAGACTGCTCCATCATTTTTTTCTGCTTAGCTGAAATCAGCTGATTGTAGCACAAGTGCAGCAGGAAAAACAGGTTTTTTGTCTTACTATCAGCCTATTGTACAGATGCTTGAAGAACGTTTACAATGCAAGCAAGTGACATGATTTTAACTCTAATGGGATTAGTGAGTTTAGTGTAGTAGTTATTTATCTTTAAAAAAGCAACCTGAATACAGAAATGCATTATGTTGTAATGTGCTGCATTAAAAAATGGTGATTTACTGACTTTACTTACTTTGACGCTTCCTCGTCACCTTTATTTTTCAGCACCGTGCAGCAGATTGTAGAAAGAAAGAGAGAGGTAGAGAGAGAGGAGTGTGAACAGGCCGAGCCACCTGGATGGGTGGAGTAGAGGTGGGAAGTGAGCGAGAAAAAAAAGTAGTTTGCTGTGAATTTTGAATGTTTTTTGAGAGCGTCTCCATAGTTTGTTGTATTCACTTTACTTTATGTTTTGTTCAAACAAACCTAATGCCGGTAAAGCTTTATTGAACTGAATTTAATTTAGATACGAGAAGTGGGGTGAGAGCGGGGAGAGAGAGAAAAAACACGGGGCATTCATGTTTTATTCACACAGCAAATATACAATCGATGTCTCTTTATATTATTCATGGTTCATTTTAAATATTTCACTGTCAACAAGCCAATTAGCAGTTTAAAAAGGAAGTGTGTGTATGTGTGTGTTTGCACTTTTTAATGTGTCTCTATGGCTGCGTGTGCTTTTTTGTATGTTTTTCAAGTATTTCCCCATATATTTATATGTGTGCGTGTCTGTGCGTGTGGGTGTGTGTCTGTGTGGAGGCACATGTGCACCAGTTGTTGTGTATCTGCCCTGCCAAACAGCCTGCCGGGTCTGGGCAAAGGGGAGAGCGTGTCTTGAGGAAGAGGAGGAGAGGAAGAAGGAGGGGAGGAGAAAGAGGAGGAGGAGAGCGCACATGTGTGAGTGCGTGTGCATGTGTTCAGGGGTTGGGGTTTGTAGAAGGAGGAGGAAAGAGTGAAAAGCCTAGATTGAAGTTTGATATGTTTGTTCTCTCCCCCCTTGTCCCACATACATGTCCCCATGGAGCTCAGAGAAGGAAAGCAGGATGATGTATGTGTGTCGTGTGTGTTGATGTTTATGTGCGTGTCAAACACAGCAACACAAGCTCAAAGAGGGGGGGAAAAAATGAGCCAAAACAGATCAAGATAAACAGATAAACAGACGGATTGAAATAGACAGACTGACAGCAAGACGGGGAAAGATAAGAGAGAGGAGAGGGCACAGAGTTAGAGAGAAGAAGACAGTGGGAGATGAGTTTAGAAAAATCATACTCGCTCACAGATGTGCACACACACACCCACGCACACACAACAGCAGCGCCGATTGATTGACAGAGACCGACAGACACGCCTACAGACTGAAAAAAGGATGAGCGGAAAGAGAGTGACAGAGGGAAAGGGAAAGACAGAGAGAGACGCAGTGATCCACAGCCAGATACAAATCGAAGCAGACAGCGAAGAGACAAACAAAAAGAAAGACAGACAGATGGACCGAGCGACAATCACTGGCTCTGTTTGTCCGTTCGCGTCCTCGGCTGCTCCGTTAAACGTGTTGTGACCAACTGGTTTGGTTTAAGTAATGACCTGAAACATTTGGATGGTAACTGTAGTGTCAGTTTTGCCTACAGTGTGCCTCAACAGCAATGATTCATGTGAAAGCCCATTTCACGAGAGCTGCCACATTTGCTGTTATAAAACTTTCAGTGTTGGGTAATGCCTTTTTCAGGGAAATCATCTGGAGCACAAGAAATGAACAATTTTCTGTTTATTTGTTTTTGAATATGTGGGAGAACGCAAGAGGCAGCCACCCCGGTTTCATGAGCCAAAGTAGAAATGCTTTCAAATGAAAAACGGAAAATTGCCTAATTTCTGCTGCAGAGTTCAGGGGCACATCCTTCAAAGTCAGCATTTCTTCACTGATAATGTCCTGAGAAGTCACCAAGGTCTGCCCAATTTCACATGCTTGTTTTTAATGTGGGGTTCATGAGGAAGGAACGCAGAAATCAAACATGAAAATACAATGTTTATTCATAGTGAAGATGGCTATGATAACGGATAGATGAAGACCAGTTGACTCAGCTGACGATAAGCTCCCAGCTATCGAGAGATCCCCCGGTACCTATGAAAAGGATGATAGACAGCAAAAGTGAACAAAGGACAACTGGTGGCATGGAAACCAGAACACATTGTTGCATTGGCCAATTAGACGATTTTTAGGTGTATGAGAAGGAAGGACGAAGTTCAGTCCTGCTCCTGAATTTTTAATTCAGTTATTTTCAATTTGGACCAATGTCTTTGTTACCTATGAAATCAAATCCAAATGACAGGGATTAAGAGTGCTTTGGAATATGTACAGTCCCTACAGTAAATGCACTATAAACTATACCCAAAAACACCTTGTATAAACAGAGCAGAATCAACTAGATGTAGTAAAATTAGGTATACTTTTTTAAATATTTCTAAATACAATATGACAGGCATACACAGAATTTTTGTCAGACATATAGACTGTCAGTCTGAAGGTGATACCTGAACTGTTCCGGCCCCTAAAACTAGCAAGATGATGGCAATAATGGTATTTCTACATTCTTTGTACACTGAAAATTGTCAGCAAGTCTGATATCAGGCTCATCGGTTTTGCAGAAAAAAACCTCAAAACAAAACAAAAGTTCCACTCAAGTTTCATCAGCAGAAAATAAAACTCCATCTACAGGAAAGCTGTGCAGCAGTCTGAGCTCTGCGATTCTGTCACTGTCTTTGCTTTGAGAGGCTACAGCTGTGCTTGTCCTTCGCTAATGCTGTGATAGTGAAAGAGAGCAAGACCAGCAAGAGCAGTGGTAAAATCCTATTACCTTAATTCTGCCCTGGCAGCAAATTTCACAAAGATCACTTTTAAAAATGTATCTTCCCAAAGACAAACCTCATTTAGCCTTATTATTAAGGCCATGAGCTTCCCGGTGCCCTCGAGACAAATTCTTGAACATCGGGAGTCCCCTGATGGAGTTGAGCTGCCTAGTCACTTTACCACATCACTGTTTGACAGATGATCCCTGAGAAACGTAGCCCAGTAATGGAGGAGTACCAAGTTGTCAGAAGCGTTGATCTCACTAAATATTCAAAAAATACAGAAACATTAAAGTTTAATGTTCTTATTTATAATTACATCTCTTTGCCTAACATAGTGATGCAGGCTATTAAAAAAAGAAAATCGATTACTGAACCCAAATTCTCAATACTGCCTCAACATTGTTCCTAAATAAAGCATTAGACAGTGAAAGCAGAGATTCAGTCAACTCTAACTCCACATTTCAGATATAAAACATATAGTGACACAGTCCAAATTAGCACCCACAGACCTGAAAGAGCCTTTTCATATTTTACATTCTTTGCAATACTGAGATCAGATCTTCAAAGTCTGTAGTAGCAGAGGTATCTTGCACTTACATCAGAGAAAAAAAATGATGAATGTTGAATGCTGCTGGGCTGTGAAGTTCTGACAAAAAAGGGCCTCCAACGCAACAGCTATGGCAAGCTTTCACACTCTCGCTATGCAGCTCTATAATATCTTTGCATTAAGAAATGAAGGAACTGCAAGTAAAATGTCAGGCAGTCGCCGTGGGAAAAGGAATTTTTGAAATGCAGGGGATCAAAATTCTAATTACACGTCTTTCTATCAGCCGCGCTAAAAAAATAAATAAATTGAATTCACAAACAGACTTTAAAGAAGTGAGTTCTTTTTGCAAGAATGGCATTGTGCTTTTGTGCCAGCATGAGTGAGCTGTATTTCATGCTTTTATTTTCAACATGCAAACCAAGGAATGCATTTTGCATACTGCAAGCTCCTCTGAAGAATTATACATGGAAGAGACAGCATGTATGTTTCTTTTTCACTGAGAGGTCACGGTTTACTCAGAACATCTCACAGAGATTTTCTTAACCTGCAGAACTTTCTTTTTTACCTCCAGTGAGCATAAAAGTTGACATTTACATTGGGCTTTTCCAAGAAGCGCTTGGAAGGCAGCCCGGTTCTTGTTCTTTCTGCATTATTGCAGGAACGCCATGAAAATGTACTTACTGACAATTAGAATAAAAACTGTGTGAACATCTCATCTGTTTGGCAAAGGTAGCTCCAATTTTTCCTCCAACCATTTTTCATCATCATTAAAGTGAAAGTATTCTCTGTCCTTGTTTGCAGCTGAGCTTTTTGTCGTCTTGTTCTCAGGGCTACAACGAGGTTATTTCTTTCCTAGCCGTTACACTTCACAGCAGAACCTCATCTCCTCTGCCTCAGTGGAGTTCACTTTACCAATTCTTATTGAAGGGTAAATCACACAGCCGTTGCTGAGCGAGCTTGTTATTTGGATAATGACTAATCTGGCCCCGACTTAATTCCATTCCTCTGATCCGACGTCCAGGTTGGAGTCAGAGGATGTGGCTAATGATGTGGCGGCAGTGTTGTCTGGGAATACACACAGTTTTGCAGTCACTGACTAGCCTTCGTACAGTAAGCACTTATGTGAATGACTTCTCTTTAATGTCATGCACTGACACACTTATTTGGCATTAGGCCCATAAACATTTTTCCCATGCAATTCCTCCCGTAAAGAAACTCAGTAAAAACCCATTATCTCGCAATGTCACATTATTTTCAAGTGCTTCAGTGCTCACTTTAAGTAAACTATTTTTTATGGCTGCAGCAATACGAAAGACAGCATTAGCTTTAAACACACTGACACGAATGACATATAATGTGGAAGTTGCTTCCATTAATGAACCCGCAGAATTTGTTTTTCTCAACTCTATAAGTCTGCAGATCTTTTTACACACATATAGCTTAGAATTTAGAATTTTAGACTGATTTGGTGTGATTCCAGACTTTCTCGACTTTGTTTCAAGTTGCAGTAGAGTATTATTCATTTCAAAGTTTGTTCATTTGCTTTTGAGAAGTCCAACCATCTGAATTGACAGAGATACTAGGCGGACTACATGTTAGACATTTAGAGACAATACACTGTGCACTCTACCTGCTAACTTTAGTAGCTTAAATGAACCTCGAATAAACCTAGATACTAACATTTATACTATTATGATCTCAAACTAGTTACTGGTTATTCCATTTTTCCCTATTAAACCAGAATTAGATCAACTAGTAACCACAGCCAAAGAACTACTCATGAACAAAGCTAACAGGGCTCATGACTTGAACAATAAATTTGACAATTCCTTTTTCTGTTTTGAAGATAGAGAGGGCTTCACATCCAGCTTAGTCTCTGAAGGCTTAATTATCTACTAGAAGTAGCAGCTACAAAAGGTTTAGCTTCATAGTAAAAGCCTCAAGCTTAAAATCATCTTAATTCAGAGGTAGTTTACTATTTTTACATGCTTTGTCATGTTCATTCTAGTACTGTGATATGATAAAATGCAACCTGACCAACAAATGGTAAATGGCCTGTATTTGTATAGCGCTTTAGTTAGGACCCCAAGGCGCTTTACACTACATTCAGTCATTCATACACTGGTGATGGCAAGCTACACTGTAGCTTGACAGAGGCAAGGCTGCCAGACACTGGTGCCACCAGGCCCTCTGACCACCACCAGTAGGCAACGGGTGAAGCGTCTTGCCCAAGGACACAATGACCGAGACTGTCCGAGCCGGGGCTCGAACCGGCAACCTTCCGATTACAAGACGAACTGCCAACTCTTGAGCCACGATAGCCCCTGTCAACTTCAATGACATGATTTAAATTTCTTCAATAAAAGGCCTCACAGAAATGTCATGGACAAGCTTTAGATCTGTTAGTCTACGTTTCAGTTGGTCAAGTGAAAATGCACAGGAAGTGCGTTATCTTCCTGTGGCAAAAATAATAAACCAAAACCGGAAAGTCCACTCATGTTGCACATTCCTCACTCTAAAATTAACACTGGATGATTTTCTGACCACTCAGATTTGGTACAAAGAGAGCATTGAACAGTCAGGCTGGAGAATACAGTTCTGTTTGTCTTTGTATACCTGTAAGGACCTAAAATCTCACAATGTGATTACGGTTTACTCAGTCCTCACCCTGCTACTCTGAACCCCAACATAAAGTCTTAACCCTCACACAGCCTTTCAAAAAAGGTGAAGAATGACTAAAATGTTCTCACTTTCAAAAAATGTCTTAATTCATAAAGTCTCCAGTGGGTCCTCACAACCCTATAAGTGCCAGAGTGCGCACACACCCATACACACACACGCTCATATTCATCCATGCGCTCGGTCTAATTTGTATCGAATGCAACATTCACAGCATTGACCTGCTCACTCAAATGCACTCACACTCACAGACACATACACACAAATATAATCTCCCCCTCCACTCATACACTGACTCACACACACACATACGCACACACAATTGCCCTCCTCTTCTCACATGCTTTTTTACTCCGTGCTCATTTGGTGATGTTAATGCTAGCAGACATGTACAGTGTGCTCTAACAGCAGAGGGAGGGGAGGGTGTGTGTCCGTTTGTGTGTGTACGAGCATGTGCGTATGTCAGTGTGCGTACGTTTGTGTGTACTTACCTCTCTTAAAAACCAATTAACGGCGCACAGCAGCAGACACCCCCCTCCTCCAAATGAAGAGGTGAATTAAACATCACCAAGACCAGATGGAAAGAAATCAGAGAGAGAAAGAGAGAGGGATGAATAATTGAAGACAGGGGATCATAAAAAAGTGGGAAATAAAACTGAAATAAGAGATGAAATGAAATGTAAGAAAGCAGAAGTCAATTAGAGAGACTGAGAGAGAGCTGCGGGGAGAGGCAGATAGGAAGACAGGGGAGGGATTGCTGCCAGTGTGCGTGTGTGTACTTTTGCATATGTACAAGTGTTTTTATATATGTGTGTGCTTGTGTGTGTGCATGTAAGTGTGGGTTTGCAGCCTGCTTTCTGCAAAAGAGTCAAACTAATACAACACATTTGTTTGAAGTCAACAGCAGCCTAACCAAGCTGGTTGCAGTACGGTCATGATTAGCCTAGTACTTTTTTGACTAAGCTAAATTTCAGTAAAACTCTGTCACCACTGTGCATGCTACATGTGCTTCTATGTATGTGTGTAGGTCGTTTTACGTGCATGAGAGTGAGAGAACAACCGGCGCCAGTTTACCAAAAGAGATTTGTCAACACTGCTGAGACACAGATCATAAATGCTGCTGCAGTCACATTTCTCAAATGGTTATCGTTCAAAGAAATTGCAGATGAATTTGAATTCTCTTTTATTAAACTGAAGAGAGGGGAAGAAGAAGTATTTGTTTCTTTTAAAATCTTGACACATCTGTGATGAGAAGAAACCAGCATGTACTGAGCAGCTAAGCTTTGTCTCCTGTGGTGGTCTCTACAGTTGTCTGTTTGAAGGTAAATGAATTAAGAGCTAAAAAACTTTTACCTGAAAAACAATAAACTGAAATAGTTTTAGATTGCCTTTCATTTGAGTAGTGAGGTTAAATGTTTTTATCTGACTATATTTGCACTAGTTGACTATAAATAAATAAAATGTTCATATTTTAAAAGAAAAAAGGGTAAAGATACACAGTGGTGCACCTTTGTTAGTTAAAAATATTTGTATTAACTGCTTGTTAGTAGAAATATCTAATCAGCCAATCACACGGTAGCGACTCTATGCATTTAGGCATGTAGTCATGGTCAAGGTAACCATTTGAAGTTCAAACCGAACATCAGAATGAGCAAAATTCCAACTGATATAAGTGACTTTGACCATGGCATAACTGTCACACAGACAGACATAGGCTGATCTGAGTATTTAAGAATCTGCTGAGCTACTGGGATTTCCCCACACAACCAGCTCTAGGGTTTACAGAGAATCATCTATAAAAAAAAGAAAAGAAAACATGCAGTCAGTGGCATTTCTCTGGATGAATATTCTTGTTGATGTCAGAGGTCAGAGGAGAATGGCCAGTCTGTTTTGAGCTGATAGGAAGGCAACAGTTACTCAAATACCACTGATTACAACCAAGGTATGCAGAAGAGCATCTCTGAACACGCAACACTATGAACCTTGAAGTAAATGGGCTCCAGCAGGAGAAGACCACACTGTGTGCCACTCCTGTCAGCTAAGAACAGTAAACTGAGCCTGCAGTTCACCAAAATTTGATAGTAGAAGATATGTAGAAATAGAAGGTCTCATTTCTGGGCTGTCATTGGTTCTCACAAAGGTTAAATAATCTCAACCTGTTTTCTTGAACATGAGTTCACTCTATTCAAATGGCCTTCACAGTCACCAGATCTCAATTCAATAGAGCACCTTTCAGATATGGTGGAATGGCAAATTTGCGTCTGCGTGTTTTTGCAAATCTGCAGGAACTGTGTGTTACTATCATGTCAATATGGAACAAATTCTTTCCCAGCACTTTGCTGAATCTATGTCATGACATTCTATGCCAGATCAAGGTCACGATGACCTCACAAAACACATTCTTTGCCAGTATGCAATAAATCATAAATTAATTAAGGCCAAACGTGTGTTATATGACTCCATCCATTCTCCACTTATCAGGATCGCAGGGGGCCTGGAGGCTATCTCAGCTGTCACAGAGCGAGAGGCAGGGTACATCTTGGACAGGTGACCAGGGTTCACACATAGAGACAGACAACCAATTAACCTAACCTCACTAATTGCATGTCTTTGAACTATGTGAGGAAGCAAGAGTACCATGCAAACACAGGGAGAACATGTAAAGTCCACACAGAAAGGTCAGGTAGTGGAGTTGATAGTGGACTTAGCACTGTAACCACCACGCCATGCTGCCCTTATATGAGACCAGTAATGACAAATACGCATGAAAATGTTCCACCATAAAAGCTGCTGGTAGCTGTCAGTTACTTTCAAGGGCACTACAAATTCAATATTTTTCTCTTGTCTGTACTAAACTAGTTAAAATAAAAAAAATATCAAAAAGGAAAATGTCAATTTATTGTTGGAACAACTAAAAGGGCTACCATTAACTAATACTAAGAGTAGTGAATCATCAATTCAAATGAATATTGTATTTCCTCCTGCAGTTTCTGATCTTTATTTATCCCGACTGCTGAAGATAATGGGCCTTTTCTTATTTATTCTGTTTGGAGTATAACTGGTCCCATTTTAGTACTTTATGATAACTCTGTTACTGCATTTTGTGGTTTATACAAATTTAACATTTTCTGTATTCTGTATTCAGATTTAAAGTCATCTACAGCAGGATTTCAGTAAATACAAACACTTCATTTCCTTAAAAGTTTTTATTCTGAAACATTTGCACGAAATGAAAACCGAAACTGATTTTTACAGTTGATAGGCGCTGGGCATTTACCAGAGAAAAAGTACAGTAAGGAAAAGCAGGGAAAAGCAACCGACCTACTAAGAAAAACACACACATAAACATATCCATGGACAACAGCGAGAATTTTGTATTGGTTGATAAAGTTGGTCAGAAAGAAAGAGTTCATGGTGATGAGTCAGATGATTTTCTGATCTTTGCATGATGCCAGTGTAACATTTAGTCATCAGCTGTAGTTGAATGATGTATTTGAACATGTGACTGTGGTGACCAAGCATCAGAAACGAGCAACAAATCATGGGTGTGCTTACCATTGGTGTAAGGTGTGTAATAAAACAGGCTGCCAGCTTGTTGCAGGACTAACACAGAGAAAAACAACTATTCATGCTCACATTCACACCTATGGTCAAACTGACTGTAGAATCACCACTTAACCTAACATCCATGGCTCTGAGCTGTGTGATGAAGCCAGAGCACCTGGAGTGAACCCACAGAGTCACAGGAAAGACATGCAAACTCACACTGAAAATCCCCACCTACCCAGTGGACTTAGCAGCACGTGATAACCCCCTCACCGCCATGATGGTCAAAAATTTACATAACATTTAACTGTACGAGATTATGATGTGATGATGATCCAAAGGGTCAAAGGTCAGTTTCACTGTGATGTCTTGAAGTTCTGCAAAAACAGTCTTTCAACTGTAATTTGACATTTGATTGGATAGTGACACTCATTTTTAGTGCCTCCCTGTTCCTTCAGAGTGTTCACTACACGTCTAGACAGACATGGATGGAAAGTGCAACTTGAGTAGGCTGATTGGTGTGATGTGCTGTTTCTATCTATTCATCCATCCACTATATTCTACTTATCCTTGTCAGGGTCATGTGGGTGCTAGACCCTATCCCAGCTACCACAGGGCGAGAGGTGGGTACACCCTGGACAGATTGCCAGCCTGACACAGAGCTAACCCAGAGAGACAGACAACCATTCTCACATATACACCTATGAGCAACTTGGAATCTAACCTAACTCAGGACCTTCTTGCTGTGAGGCAAGAGTGCTAATCACCGCACCACCGTGCTGCTATTTAGTATTGATGTTCCTGCGTTCTCATTTTTTACTAATTAGTTACGAGGACCAACATTTAGACCAAAGTTGTAACAAGTCAGATTTCTTTAAGAACAAACAAAGTGAATGAAAATGTAAAAAGAGCAAAAAATGCCCAGAAACTGCTTGGTGTTGAGAAGGCTCATGACCTGTTGTAGTTGTAAGTATGCAGTTTCTATCAGTGGTTTTAGATGCCTCTTCAAGCTTATTAATACTGAGTTTCTTATTATAAGCAATCATAAATCATAGCCAAACTACAAATGATAGACCAGAATTCTAATAGATTCAATTGCCTTTTAAAACTATTCTTGAACAACCACATTGTGCTGTGATAAACAGTTCCCCTGTAATGTTCCTATCCCTTTATTCATTCAGATGTTCTGTCTGTATATTCTTTGGCAGCGTAAATCTAGACTAGTACTGTGCCAAAAATGAAAAGAAAAACAAACAATGGAATTTAAAGGGAGAGGGAGCCAGAGGAGGATCATGTTATTGGGTGATCCCTAAAACCTGGAAGCTCAAGAAAGATCCTTAAAGTGATTTTCAACTAAACAGATAAGTCAAATGTTTTATGAATGTAAGCCAATAACTGGGGAAGAAAGATGCGTGTGTCTGTGTGCGTATGTGCAAGTGTTTTTGGCAGTGTAATTGTGTATATTTGTGTGCGTGTGATTGGTGCCTGTGCTTTTGTAAGTACGCTCATGTGCTCATGAATCTTGCGCGCATTACTTTTTTGGAGTGCCCTTGTGTGTGTTAGAGTGTGCGTTCCTATATCTACGCATTGGTAATTGCCCCTGTGAGTGCGCGTGTGATTTCCAATAACTGCTGGGTTTGCTCAGCATCACCTCTACGGTTGGTTTCACGCTGCTTCTCTGTTCTGCTGGAGGTGTTTGTGAGGAGAAATAAAAGCAGCATTTGGTGGTAGGGGGGCACTGGGAAATCACGGAGCTACTGTTTACAGCAAACACACAGCAAAAACCGAGACACACAGCGGCAAAGTTATGATCTCCGTGTCTGTCCCACTGTGTCTGTCTCGCTAAGTCCTTTTCTGTCTCTCTCTGTCCGCTCTCGTGTACGTCTCTGTCAGTTAAATGCTGTGTGCTTTGGGGGCATAAATGTTACATAAATTATATTTCCAAAACATCAAATAAACAAGGATGCAGTAAGCATATCAACCCACAGGAATGATGCAGTCGCCCCTCACGGCCAATCAGAAACAAACAGGTCGCTGTATTTATGACCTTTGTTTGTAAATGACTGGAGGGAGACATGGCTTTGTAATGTGACAGAAAAATCTTTTCTGTAGTTGCTTTATGTGCCAAGCCTTCCTATATACTGCAGACTAAATGTACTATAGATGCACAGCATTTCTGTAAAGAATATAACTATAGCTAAAACAGAGATTCGTCCCTAACTGTGGCTGTGTAATATATCTCTCATCCATTATCAGAGGAATTTTTCAGGTAATAGTTCAATTACCACGTCTGTGTTGTAGGTATTTGATTTGTTTTGATAACTGAAACGTTCAAACGTTCACATAAAAGGAAGTTATTCTAGGTTTCAGCCTGTAGCTTGAAGGTTGTGAATTTCTGGACTCTACAAGTCAATAATAGATCCATAATTTTGTCAGACATCAAATATTTGACAGTCATGTTCATGCTGCAAAGTAATACAGCACTTTGCTTTTTAAGGCCCAAAAGCATTTTGAGTGGTAAATCAAAATATACGGCAATGTAGATGAATTATTTCTAAAACTATGGAAGCATAAAAAATGTATTTCAGACACCACAATGATGTCTTTTAGACCATTTAAAAAATGTAATGCACCAACTAACTAACTGTCATGATAGCTTAAATACGCTTATGTGATGTCTCATTGTCATAGATGACAGAGGCAGAGCACCTACCCCAGTAACTATTCAGAAAATTATTACACATTTTCTTCTTCTCTCAGTGTTATGATTTTATATATTAGTCTTATAAGCTACTAATATCACATAAATGCCTGGAGAGTTTATTACGAGTCATAATTTTTCTCCTAGTACTGGATGTTAGCCATCTATATGCTGTTTAATTTCTTTTCTTTTCTTTTTGTTCCTTCACACACATGCACGTACACACAAACACACACACAAACACTTTCTTTTTCCTTTTCTCTCTTTGAGGCGAACACCTTTTTTTTTACTCTTCCAGCCACACTTTGCCCTTTGCTGCCTTTTTTGGAAATGGCAAATATATGCGCGGGGTGTACACAACACAACAATGACAGCTACGCATGCAGGCATGCGTGTAAACACGAACAATGCTTTCGCATACACACGTAGACACAGCGTGCTCTCTCTCCTGAGTGAGAGTGGTGTGTGGTAGTTGAAATGGGAGCGAGCCATAGCCCAGAGGCAGAGCTGGGATATGAATACAAGGAAAGGGTCAGCGTGGCAGTTTTTGGGGTGGGGGGTTAGAAGCATGAATGCTTCAGGGTGTGGAGATGTGCAGTTTAGGGTTACAAACCTCACAAACTGCCTTTTCATTTCTACATTTGCTTGTAGGAAATTGCATTTGGCCTCTGATGGCCACCTTGGAGGTCTTCGCTGTTTGGAATCAGCAGCTGCATTCCTCGGGGAGTACTGTGACCATGTCTAATAAGATGACAAGACATCCCACTTTAAAGTCAAGGCAGTTAAAATGTCAGCCGATTTCTTCTTGTTACAAAGACTTCCTTCCTTTTCATATAAACTCAAATTCCAAAAAGAAGAGCGCTGCATGAAAGTTATGATTTGATATGAGTGAGCAGTGTTATTGTTTAGCTCACAGGAGAAGAGAGAGCACTGAAAAGTTGATTGCTGCCTGAAATACCAGTTTTATGCATTCCTGTCAGCTGCACTCAGCCTATTTCTTTCTGTTCTTTTTTTTTTTTATCCTTGAGCTAATCAAAAACCTGTGAACTGCACTCGGAATAAGAAGTTATGTGATAGATTCATTTGTGCTTATCACAGCAAGATAACTGAGCAAAAAGGGATAGTGGCAAATATTATATGGGGACACACACCTGTACTGTGCAGCAGCGCTGACACCAAGTCAGGTTACCATCTTATTTCACTGCCAGCTGTCAAAACTGCAGAAGAGTTGCAGTTTTATTACAGGTACTATGGTTTCTTGATTTTTTTTTTTTTTTATAGTAAACGTCTTTTTCTAAGAAACACTGCGTTCATCGTTTGGTGGTTGTGTAGATTACGACTGTGATTGTCTGTGCAGAGCAAACCTTTGGCCGCACTCCTTCCTAAAGTAAATCAATGGGCTGACAAAATTTATGACTTTCACAAAGGAGACTACGGTCCATTTCCCTTTTAAACCTTTTTTAACCACTAAAGTAATCATTCCCTAACCTTTTGGAAGTGGTTATTTCAACCCAAACAGCACCCTTTTTAAACTTCTTTCTAATCCTTTGTTAAAGTCTTTGGTTGCAGTAAGCAAGGTGCTAAGTCTTTCCTGTACCCGGCACCCCTGACAAAACAAGAGCTATGTGTATTCGTATTGTGTTGTTTCTTTGCAAGTGGCTTTTCATTTGGAGAAAAGATGAGTTTTGAAGTGAAAAAGACAATGCATTCAGTGTTATACAATGACAGCTGTGAAAGGGCTGATGCAGACCACAATACAACATTAAAAATGCTCTGAAACATACATCAGCTTTGTGGGAGCAGTCACAATAGACACCAAGGTATACACCATATTTCCCTATGATACCTGGGACAGCCTCCATACCACTGTGAGCCCGAATTAGCAGTTATGGATGGAAGGATGGATGGATGGCATACAACTACTTATCAAGTCAAGTGTCAAGGGAAGGCAAACATTTCTTACATGGTTAATCACCTGCATAAATGTTCGCATGAACCGATGTCCTAGGTTACTCATTATGAAAGTCTATGAATTATTTGACAGTACAAATTCACTGGCTAAAATCATCCTTGCTGCTCAGCTTCCCCCTTCAGCCTACACTTCTGTGTGAGATTCTAGTGCAGCTCCTCTATTCCAAGTCGCCACTGAATGTTAATACTTCAGCATTAATGCAAAATGTAGAATTTCTTTATAATACAGAAAGACTTGTACGCTTCAAGTAGAAATTGATAGGGCTAGTTAGATAGTGCTTGTATTGATGTTTAACAAAGCTCAGCCTGAAGGGAAAAAAAGACCAAAGTGAATAAAAGATATTAAAGGTATTACAGATAATATGCAAGGGCACTGTGGCTTTTATTGTGAAGCTGTGTCTATTGTACCAATGGGTCATTATGCAATGAGAATAAAAAAGAGGAAGAGAAGATATGCCCAAGATTATCCCCAAGGGTAATGATGCAGGGATGTAAAGATGAGAAGGAGAGTGAGGAGGAGGCTGAGACAGAAAGAGACAATTGCAGCAGAAAACAGTGGATAGGAGAGAGGGCGAAGAAAAGTGAGAAATATATAAAAAACATGGAAAAAATGTTCATAGATACAGAGAGATAATGAGGGAAATACTGGAGTACTAGAGGGGTAGTGAAGTGAAGCGGGAGAGGAAAGAGAGAAGATGGAGGGAGGTGGAGAAACAACGAGCTGGGTCCAAAGAACAAAAGAGAGGGGGATTGAAGAAGCTATAAAAATTGTGCATTGCTGCATTGAAAAAATACACAAAGAAGGAGAGGAAATAGGGATGGAAAGAGTCAGACTGTATTAAAAGAGGTGGGCTAGTCAAAGTTAAACAGGATGAACTTGGAAACACTGACAAGAAAAAAGAAAAAGAGATTTGAGGAAAATGTAGAGAGGCTAAAAAAAAGAGCAACACATAAAGGAAATATAAATGTAGAGAAACTGACCACATGTGAGAAGAAATACACGGGGAGTTTGAAAATGGAGAAAATGATAGAGGGGAGAGAGACAGAGGTGTGTGTATGCTGGTGGAGGCAGCGGGTTGGTGGGGTATCCCGTAGGGTTAATTACATCTCTGTTCTCTGTCTGTACAGCTCTCACTTCTCTGATCTGAATCCCTGCTTCAAGCTGACAAACTGCAGACACACGTATTCAATCACAAATATGCACACAAATCTACTCCAGGCAGCCACAACTTTAAACCCACTGATGGGTGAAGTTAAAATCTAATGTTCTGCATTAAACTGTCCTTGAATACATTTGGATAAAACACTGACACGTGTTACCTACCACTGGCATTGTTGCAGAGCAAAAACACTGCCTGTGATTGCACTGGCCAGTGGTTCTGGCCTCTTCCAACACAACGTTGTGCCCAGCCTCAATGTAAATGCTGCTCTGGAGCACAGATATTAAAGGTATTAATCCAGCCTCTAAAACAAAAACCACAAATGCACGCTGCAATTCAAACGCTGCAGGATCCACTGCTAACTTTCCACTATAGACACTGACAGTCCTAGAGGTCTTAAGTTATTGCCCTGACTGATCAGATCTGTGCTGGTAACAGACCGCACAACATTATACAGGTGGTTTTAACGTTGTGGCTGATCAGTGTATACCCACGCAGTCACACCCACACATTCATGCATTTCACAGCACACAAACAGAAATGTTTGTTGTCTCCTCCTTCATGTCTTTCTGTCACTACTTCTCTCTTTCTCTCTCCTACACAGTTACACACAGATTAAACACATCACAGTCAGTCCCGTGAGAACATGTGTTGTTCTGTACAGAGTTATACACGAAGATGAGGGCCTTTGCTCATAATAGCTGTTAATTTTGCATAAATCATGCATAACATGACCCACATGTAAATCACTCAAGTTAGCAGGCACAACCCAGCAGCTCCTTCTTTTTCCACTCAGAAAGAGAAGCAGCTCCCACGTTCGTAGTTTTATTTTAAGGTATTCTGTTTGACTTTCACTTTTTAAGATTAAAGACCTAAGAATGCACATTTTTACAGCCGGGGAACATTATCACCTGTTTATCATAGACCAGGTGTGAAAAAATGTGTTTCAATCAGGAGAACTATAGACAAAGAAGATTACTGTTTTCCTTTTCATTCATTTTTACTTGGTGGAATACCTCTTCATACAAGGAAAAAGGAAAAAGACAGAGAGAGAGCAGCGATAAGACCCCAAGTACAGAAAAAGGCAAGAACAACATGGATTAGATTAGCTATAACATGAAGATTAGGAGATGGAGTCAAGGTGGGTCTCTGGGTGGCTTGCAGCAGCTGTTTAAGAAATTTAAGCAATTTAAATATGGCTTGCAAGAACTAACATTAGAATGGATATTTTTGCCTCTGCGTCAGGGTTGTTTAACATATCAGAAGAAATAAAATCCATTAACATTCTATATTCATGTAGTAAATCATACTGTATATAAAAGTAGATATGCTTTAATTATTTTATTGACTCGTGTGCTAGTGGATTGTTTTATCTCACCGTTCTAATAATATGCAGTAAAAGTAAATAAACTTTTAAACAAACTCTTAATCTTCTGTTATGTAGTGTATGTGATACTGCATGACTCCTTGTACGCACACATATATATTTTCTTTTATTTGTGCTGGAGCGACTGCTTTCATGTATGTTCTTTTTTACTCTCCCTTTTGGCAACCTTACAAGATGTGTTGAACTTGGGTTGAACTGTGAGTGATCCATGTGTGCACAGTGAGTGATAACAAGAGAGTGGTCGAGTTGTACCATGCACTGAAAATGCAGCACAGCTTCCATATTCTGTGTGTTGCATTTTGATTGATTGTGCAGAAATCTAAGGGTGTCATTGTATCTTTCCCAGTAGATTAATGAGAATTTTAGGGGCTGAAAGTGGAAAGCAGCTTGGATTTTAACTAATGACTGAACTAATTAAAGTTTTTTTTTTCCACATTCTGCCTAAAAATGCCAGCATTTTATGAACAGTTTGCCTTTATTTGAAACTACTGAATACAGAAGTACATGACTCGCAGCGCTCTACAACTATGATTACAAAATGTTTTACATTAAGGAGAAATACAGTAGTACAGGAAAAAAGAGACAAAACAAACTAAAAAGGCGATACACGCTGTTAAATGTTTGCTATTTAAACATGTCATAAGAGCCAAAAGCTTAAAGGAGAATTAAAAAGTCTGAGGATGAGATTTTAAACTCTGATGAAAATTAATAACCTGA
Organism: Pelmatolapia mariae; assembly: GCF_036321145.2. Taxonomy (NCBI): domain Eukaryota; kingdom Metazoa; phylum Chordata; class Actinopteri; order Cichliformes; family Cichlidae; genus Pelmatolapia; species Pelmatolapia mariae. The sequence continues at coordinate 26,991,109 of NC_086243.1, read as the reverse complement.
CCTCCCCTGGGGTTTCTATAACTTGAAGCAAAATAAGAGTGAACACAAAACCTAACAGGTTGTTTAAACATTTGAACTAAGTGGAAAAACTGTCGCTTCTGGAAATAATATCTCAACAAAAAGCACAACCAAGCAACAGCCACTTTAAGAATGGTGAAGTGTGTTAAGGCAGTTTTTCCTTTAAACTTCAAAATAAATTACACAGCTATCAGCTCACAGTCGTCACAGTTGTCTTCTTGAATCAGCATTCAAAAGGAAAGTTGACGAAACATCAAAGCTCTTCTTGTGAAGTTTTAAAATGTCCTGCCTTCATTAAACGAGCCTTCCACACAAATAACATGACAAGTCATGTAATCCTCCTGACAAATCAGTAAATCGCCCTGTTGTTTGCACCTTTGTGGTTGAATCCCACTGAGATGTGTCCCTCAGAGCCACGGCTCGCTTTATTAACCAGTTTTGCCTTAATTAGCTAATAGGATTGTTTTAACCATGATCCAAGAACAGAATAGCCCACGGGAAGACAAACGCAAACTCTGTGGAAGTGTGTATATGTGTGCAAGTGCACACATATACACACTTCCACAGACTGAGTATGCAACTGCATTTGTGTTAGTGATATAGTGCGTTTGTGCACAACTGCATAAATTGGTTGTTGCATGTGTGAGAAACCTTCTGTCTCTGCAAGTTTCAGTGTGTTTGTGTATGTGTGCTCGTGCACGTTCGTGTGCATGTGTCATCTAAGGCAGCGCAGTCTCTCTCTGCCTTAATTAACGTGCCTTCTTGCAAGACTTTCTCCAGAATATGAAACAATTTTACCTGATGATGCAAACGGCTGAAAATAGCGCCGGGTTAGTGCCTCGCCTCCTCACCTGACACTCTCTCTTTAAGCGAGCGCGTTAATGTATGCCTGCTCTACACTTGTAGTTTTCTATCTGTGTATTTTAGTGGCACTGCGATAGCCAAAAGGCTTATTTTGCTGCAGGAAATGTGTGTGTGTAAGCAAAATCCTTTGTACTGTGTGTGATGAAAAAGAGCAGGCTGTATAACAGCTTGCAATGATGTTCTTGCTACACAAGTGTTCGCTTACACATCCATGCATGTACACACACACTTTTGCACAGAAGCCTCAGTTCAGACCAGGGAAAACCTTAAAAAGGAGGCAAAGAGACAAAACAGAGAGAAAAGACACAGAGGAATGAAAAATATACAAAATTCAAGCAATGGACTCTTGACCAGAAAAAAAGACAATAATAATAATGAACACTATATATGCATGGAGTTCATGTTTATTCCTGTAAGAGAAATTTCACTCAAACCGGGTTCATATTAAAATACACTCATTGTAAAAACACATAATAAAAGAAACAATAAAAACACCCTATATTCAATAAAAGCACACAACAAATTACCCAGCAACCTCCATATGGACAAACAGAAGTCAATAAGACCAGAGAGGGACTGTGTAGCTCGATACAGTGCAATAAAAATGCCAGCTCATGGCCAGGTCACAGTGAAAGGAACTTAAAATTGATCCCCCTCTCTGTCCCTCTGTTGCAGTGTGGTGTGTTCGTTTCTCCCAAGAGCCCGCGGACCAGTCAGTGGTGCTGGGAGAACGGGTGGTGCTGTCCTGTGTCGTCTTCAACTACAGCGGCATCGTGCAGTGGACCAAGGACGGCCTGGCACTCGGCATTGGAGAGGGTCTTCGAGGTAAAGGAAGGGAAAGAATAGGGACAGAAAAAAATGCAGCTTCACCCAGCTGTAGGGATCAAAGTGAAGTGGAGAAGGGGAATAACTCAGCTACGGTTTTGGTTCAGTTTGGAGTCTAAGAACCCTGACAAAAGCTATTATGGTTGAAAAGTGTAGGGGTTTTTTAACATTAAGGCAATGAACACTGTACCATGCGAGAGGGAGTTAAGAGCGTGTGAGTGACAATCTGGGCAAAAATGAGTCCTGTATATCATGCTGAATTAGAGAAAATCCCTCACACTGCTGACAAAAGCAGACGCACATTCACATTTACATTTTAAGCCGACACGCACATCCAGAATGACTTACTATGAGTGCAACAGTAGAATATGCTTCATTTTAAAGATGAGGAAACATCACAAGCAGCCAAAAGTGAGAGTCAAAGGGTCAAAGCCACAACAGACACCCAGGTTTTTTTTCTGTATACGTGGAATAATCAGACGAAACTCAGAAATGCAAAATCAAAGAATGAGAGGCCAGGAGAAGAATAAGAAAAGCAAAAAATGTCATTCTCAACTAACCTCACCTTGATTTTCTTCAAACTATGCAAACAAGCTTTTGACCACTGTGGCTTACTGAATGCTAGCATTGCTTATGAATAAGGCTGCTTATAGACCTCTGTCCAGGATAACTTTCAGGTAAAATAAAAGGAAAGAAAATGAGCTGATAGGCTCACTGAAACAGAATTAAGAATGTGCAGCATATCAAGTATTCAGATTTAACATCCATATAACACATTAATCAGGTAACTACCATATCGTTTCACCTTCATCGGCTGTGCATTATTGATTTATACAAATGAAAGTGTTGGAAAGAAAGAGAACTATACAATTATACATAATATACAAACACATAAATAAAAATGCAAATAAGATGACTACTTTTACAAATTCGTATTTTTGAGAAGTATAGAAAAAAACAACATGTAGAAAAAAGAAACTGATGATTTCTAAAAAAACCTCTGTTCTAACTAACAGTCCATGAAAGCTCCTCTCCATCCACCCATATTCTTAACTACTTACGCCAAATCAAGTTATTGGAAATCAATCATTTATTGTTTAAGGCTGCAGTTATACATCCCTACAAACCAATTGGTAACTGGCTTGAAATCACTAGCTACTCGTGAAAAATGATTTTTCCCTGGTCATTTGCTAGCAGTTACGGTGAAATTGATCACTTAAATCCCCAGTCCCCAGACTAAAGACCAGTCAGAGACCCCCTGGTAAACACAGGCAGCTTCAGAAAAACGTGTATTCCCAATCAGCTGGTGAGTCGTTATGGAAGGTTGTTTGCTGTCGATGGAGAAACATACCTGATAAACACGTGTTCGGTGCTGCACAAAAAACCTTGTTGCTTTTGTCACTATAGCAGATTGCTGTGATCACAGATAGTTTTTATGGAAAATGCTGACTGCGAAACCTCGCCAACTGCTCACTTAGCCATAATGAAATTGCGAAAGGTGTCTTCAAGGTAAAGTTGCACCTACTGAAATGTGTTAGCTTCAGCAGTAAGACAACTTTCAAGTGTCAAAAATTAAGTCAATACCTTTGATACTTTCATAAGTTTTAAAAAAAATTATTCTGTGATTATGATTTTTGAGTTTCTCAAACTCACATGTTATGTTAAATGAATAGACTTTTGGGAGTATTGCAAATATACTTTTGCAGTGTAACATATAAGGTCTAAGCAGTCTGTAGTATTACTGATCCCTACTAGTTAGCCTGGGGGATGTACCAGACCGTACCAGCAGGTCTAAAGTGCTGTAGCTATGGTGATTGTGGATCCAAAATTTAAATGCAGGACAAGTGAAGGAGTCTGTGGAGAAGGACTTTCAGCTGATCCAGGGAAGTTCTGACAAACCTTCACACTACTCAGCAAAAGGAAAGCAAGTCTTAGCCCAGGCTATGCTTAGCAGTAATCCAAACTGAGGATATTGTTTTGCTGTGGAAAGAGCACTTTCAGAAACTCTTGAATCCCACTAACACATCCTCTGTGGAGGAGGCAAAACTTCAGAGGTAGTAAAGGAGCTCTTAAATTCTCCACGAGAGTCTGAAAGCTCCGGACCTTGTTAAACCGTCTAGGCGAAGATGCATTTTCATGTCGTGTGGAGGTCGGGGACAGTGTCTGTATAACAGGATACCAGAATAAGGGAGAAAAGGTCTGTTGTAATTTGTAATGTAACTGCTCAGCATGCCTGGCTAAGCTCATATATGGTGCTCAAAGGGAGGTTCTGATTGGCTGTTGAACTCTGGACTAAGGATTAATCCTGCTTCACTCCTGCTATACCACATTAGACTAAGTCTTCATGCTGGAAGAGTTACTGAGGTGTGATGGAAAAATTGTTCTTCCAGTTTACATGTGTTTTATACATGTGTCAACTGAAGTATCAAGGGATCAGTATTTCACAAAAATGGTACCAGAGCACTTTGGTGGAAAGGGGGTTGAACTGGAAGGTGAAGCTTTCTATTAACCAGTCAGTCTTCTCACCTAGGGTCAAGTTTGGGGTAGTGACTGAAAGAATAAAGGCTGCTGAGGTTCTTAGATGCAATGTGAAATATTTTAAAATACCAAGGGGTCTTTGAGAGGACTTGGTGCTCCTTTGCGAAGGGATCGAGTTGAGCCAGTCCCGGGATCTTATCTAAATACCATTTTAGCAACTTTGACTGGATGCTTTCACAGTTGATTTTCCATCTGGTATGTGACCCTGTGATACAAAGGGTAGACCCAAGACAGATGATACAACTCATCTGACCTGTGGACACATCTGAATCCTTCATTAGGGGTTGAAAAATGTTTTTAAGGAGAGAAACATTAGAATTTACCCGCTAAGCCTACAACCACCTTGATCCAACTCTGCATAATCCACAGAAAAAGGACAGATGGAAGAAAAACTAACTACACAGCTTTCATTCATTCTGCCTTTAAAGCTATTTTAAACAATTTATTGAGAAATAGTTAGGAAAGCTTTTATTTATGCATGAAAATGTTGCTTTTTTTTTTTTTTTTTGCTTTAATGTGCAATTTCATCTTCTCACAAAATGCAAAATGCAAGAGAAAAACTTTTGTATTAGCACTTACAAATATCACATTAGCACGCACAGACTTTCAGCTCTAAATCACCCATCACATTTCTCATAACACTGTAAATTCATCCACAAAGAACGCTACATGCTGTATAGCACGCAAAAAACACCACATACCCGTCCACCCACACACACACGCACACACCGCCCACACACACTGACACAAAACACACACGTACACACAGTCACACAAGTGATAATCTGACATGTGATGCGAATCTTGTGTTCAACTCAATTTAATTCACAGGTTCAGTAAAGGTCTGCACTTCTCTCTCGCCTTCTCTCGCTCTCTCTTTCTCCCTCACACTGCCTTTATTTCCTGCTCCTTCATCTTTAAAACTACAGCTTCACCATCACTTGCTGGCTTCCCAGATCCCCTCTATTGCTTTTTATTTCTTCACTCTCCTCTCCTCTCTGTCGGTCCCATCCCCGTCCCTTCCTCCTCCCGCTCTCATTTTGTTGTTGGTAATGCTCTCTTTGTCCTTGTAGCCTTTTACAGCATGGCCCTGCTGACAAACACATTTGATAAACATGTTGTCCTCTTTGTCTCTTTTCCTGCTTCTTAACCATCTATCATCGCCTTCGGTCCATCTTTTATCCTTAGTCGTCGGCTGCCATTCTTCCCGCCGTGACACACGGTCACTCAGCCTTTTGCCCATCTCATAACCTGAACTTGAAGCCATGTCGTGAAGTCTGCAAGTTGTAAACATTTGCACCAACAAATATTATTAATTCATTTGTGATCCATTAAGGTGCAGATGTTTGATGTATGATGTATAAGTGGTTTTTATTATGCGCCCTGTATGATTACATACAGCTGTGGATGACAGTGTAGGCGTACAGATTGTGCAGTGCAATTCTCACCTGAAGTTAGCTCACCCACACATACGCAGGAGATCTGCGTTCATTCACAGACCAAAACAGCTTCTAGACATCACCTGGCTGCGCCTGTAAAATGTCAGATAAATACAATTTAAATCCAGTTAATATATGATCAGTGTACAGCCACCTACATGTGTGGATCATGTTTACACGTAACAGCGCAAATACCCAAAACACACATGCATCTTCTCACTACCTGCAGGCATAAGTGGTGGCAGTTTATTGTTCATCCTCAACCTCCTCCTCCTCTCCTCCTCCTCCTTCTTCTCCTTCTCCCCAGGGTGCTTTCACCTCTGTGGTTGCTATGCTGCGAGGTGCTGGAGTGGATGATGTAATCTCCACTAATACTTTTGTCCCCCTCCACCCAACCTCCTTCTTCCTCCTTGCACCCCAACTGCCTGCCTGCTTGCCTGCCTTTGCCATCTGAATCCATGATGTCATGTTAGGATTGGGCACGGAGGATCAATGAGTGCCCCCTAGTGGGATGTCACGCTCAATTATGTCTTTGTCTGCGAGTTGAGGGTTCAAAGAGAGAAAAAGAGGGTGCTGTAATTGGAACAGCGCAGCCCGTAATTCTGCAGGAATTGATGTGGCGTTATTGAATATGTGGCCACGTTTGATCAGTGTTAGTGCAAAAACCATTTAGCTGTTTATCGCTAACTGTGTTACTATACTGCCGTTATGCGTGTGTCCTCATGCATTCATTACCCCCCTTGTGTTGTTTGTGTAGAGGGCATATCATATCATTGTGATCTCCAGATGCTGTGGTTAATGAAAAAAGGTCTTCAATAAATCATGTTATCTGTGTATTATGATAAAAAGCTTTGACACTTTCCCATAAATATGTGTCGCCTTGCTCTCTGTTCTCTGCCTGTGATGGATGTAAAACAATCGGGGTTCAGCATTTATCCATTTCAAAAGAGCTTTTACATTTGCTTTATCCTGTGAACAAATCAGGTCCGAGTCCTCTGTTGCACGGTTACATGAAGGACAGAAATAATATTAAAAACTGAATGAAAGAAGATGGAGAAGAGGTTTTGGGGTTTTCTTTTTATGGTCTTTATATAAAAGACATGACAAGTACCTCAAGGAACTACAGTTTAAATGATTAGTTCACCATTATTACTGAGAAACTGTGTTTTTTGTGACATATGTTGTGTTACAGACACACACAGTTTTAATTTATAGTCATAAAGTTTGAGCTTTTGACTGCAACCCCCAGACAAAACAGAGGTGAATGAAATTTATCTACAGTCTGCAAAACATCACCTAAAAAATTCAAGAGTGACATCTCTTTTCAGAAAATGAGAGACTGATTGAAAGGTCTACTTTCTATTTAGGAATATTACTGAATTCAGATTTTTACTGAATTTCTTTTTATTATCAGTTACTTGTAGCACAGACTAAACTTTTTTTTTTTAGGAATTTCAGATTTTGGATAGCTTAGGAATAACTTTTAACATAGATTTCATTACAATCTCACAAGAAAGGGTAAATGTGAAATATACCAGCTTGTTTTCTTCTAAGTGAGGTGGAAGCAAAATATTTCACAACAGGAAATCATCACTGAGTATTTCTAAAAAATATATACTTTCCTCCTCAGAAACAGCAGATACAGATCATTCAGTGAATCCAGTATTGTTGTGATGACTCATGTCTGTAATTGAAGCATTTAATGTCTCTTCCTGCACTTCATCATTTCAGAACAATCATTCTTCCCTTCAAGTTGGCTCACTATGTATGAAAAAGTATGTGACTTGGCGTGACTGTAATAAAAACAGACTGAAGTAAATGAGTCACAGTGTGAATTATATGCTCTCTAACTGAAAGTTTGCTGGGTTTGTTCAACAGCGTGGCCCAGGTATCGTATCCTGCGTTCTCTCGACATCGGCCAGTACAACTTGGAGATCTCCAACGCCGAGCTTTCTGATGACTCTCTCTATGAGTGTCAGGCCACAGAGGCAGCCTTGCGCTCCAGGAGGGCCAAGCTCAATGTACTCAGTAAGTACCCTGCTGCTACTGATACAGGGGTCTTCTCCTGATGCATTTTTCTGATTTTCCTCTAACTAGTTAAGTAATTATGCATTGAATCCTCTCAGTAAATCTTTGGGTTTCCTTTTTGCTTTCATTAAACCAACTTTGTCATAAGTTAATATGAATCTTCCACATCCTTAAAATTTAAGTGGAAATTGCAGAAATTGTTCTTTCTACAAAGCCTCAGTGCCAGCTTGCTTTTGTTATAATCCCAAATGTGCTGTTTGAGAGTCTGTAGCTTTAAAAACAACTGAGCTGCCACTACCCAAACCCTTTCAGGAAGATGTCTGACAAAAAAAAATCTCAGTTCAGGCTACACTAATACACAAAATATTGCATGAAAACAAATTAACCAACACCTAGGTCTCACCTATTAGCTTCAAAATGTCCCTGCACTGTGCTGGTTTTGTAAACGCACAAGAATTCAAAGTAAGAAAGACTTTTGCAGCTGTGTATGCAACTTGCAGGTTAGGCAACCAGCATTTCTACTTTTTGCTTACCAAGATTTAGAAGGTTTGGTAAATGATAACGTAAATAATTAGGAAAATGGGTGTTACTTACAATCACATAACACTGCCAATCTGATTGATAATCTGGGACATCTTAACCATCTCCATATACTTACATTAATGGGGTAGTTCACCCAATGTGTATATATTTCCTCTGACTCTGAGTGCTGTTAGTCCATGTAGATAGTTTTGGGGTAAATTGCCCATTTTTACAGATATTGGCTATAGAGAAGTTGCTTTCTCTTAAATATAACCAAGCAAGGCAACAAACCAGTTAGAAGTTTTATGCAGGTCTAATTTTATTCTACCAAACTACTTCCAATAACCATACCTCTGTGCAGAAGGTAGGGTGCATCTACTCGTGACGAGAAACTCATTCTAGTGACAGTGTGACAGGGTGTAAACATTAAAGACGACCTCCTTCAGCCGAGCTGTAATGTTAGCTAGCTGCATCCTTCCTTTGGTGGGCGGATGCAGACAGAGGTAAGAAAATAGCTCCTATGAAACAGCTCACAACAAAATTGTGGATTTTTTGAGTAACTGGGTCATGCTTTCTGGAGAGAGACATCGCTGCTGATTTTTAGTTTGTTTGCTTGTTTTTGGCACTTGGGTGAAGCTAGTATCTCCAGAACTGGGCAACTGAAACAAAAAAACCCACTAGATTAAACAAAACAGGAAATGCATGAGGAAAATATGTACATTTAATTGAGGGTGAACAACCCCTTTAAACAATTAGCTTAACCAAGAAGCTAATTTGTGTTAAATAGGACATTAATACCTAAAAAAGACACATGAAAATCATGCCTCTAGTCTTTTGATATATATGAAAGGTTTTACAGTATTATGTGTTTTTATGGTGTACTATATGTATATGTAACGTTTTTTTCTTTATTCATGTGTTAACACTTACATAAATGTGTCATTTTAAAATATGAATTTGCATATCACCCCTTCAGTTCCCCCTGAGGACCCAGTGGTCGAGGGATCCCCCGAGCTCTTGCTGATGGCTGGTACTTCACACAACCTGACCTGTGTGACTCGTGGGGCCAAGCCTGCAGCGCACATCCAGTGGACCAAGAATGGCCTTCCTGTGGAGGGGGCCTACCACTCCACGGTGACTCATACACACCCATGCACACATGCAGATAATAGCAGCCACACGTGTGTGTGTGTGTGTGTGTGTGTGTGTGTGTGTGTGTGTGTGTGTGTGTGCGCGTGTGTGTGTGTGTGTGTGTGTTTTTCCAAGGGGAGTTTGTAAAGCTCACATAATGATGATTTTGATGATCACGAGTTCACTTGTCGCTGTAAGACTATGTAATACAAACTGTAGAACAATGCAATCTTTGTAACATAATCCACTCTGTCTGTTTATTTGTTTATATGCTTTCTTTTGCTGGAGGCGTGTTATGACGGGCAAATACAGTATGCACACCTCGGGCCAGGCGGCTTCCCAGAAGTCCTCCAGTCGAGAAATAGTGTGCCGATCATTAGTATTTCACACAAAGTGCTCCTTACTGTTTAGTCAACAATACACTCACCATATTTATTAAGAAATGATTAATGGTTACAGATTTTAACCTATAAATCAACAGACAGAAACTTTCAATGGGTTTTTTTGGCTATAGTAGCAGCAATGAAGGTGCAGAAACATTACTGAAATCTCTTTGCTAAATCAAACTAAACTGTCTTTTTCCCCTCACACTGAGAAAGCCACAGTTACACCAAAGTTCTTACATTTTGAAATGAAAATTAAACCATGAAACTTACTGAAAGAGGACACGACAAACTTTCAGTCCTAAATTTCCTGCTCTTTGTCAGCTGTAGAGACACATCAAAATGTGCAGTGTTAACACAGCATGCTGATGTTGCTGCTGAGCAGATGAAAATGTTAATGTGTAAAAAAAAACAACTAATACTAGAACAAACAAACTAAGAGCACATCGCATTTCCCTCTTTGGGCTGCTATGCATTGCTTCATTCATCCATAGTGAGTCTTAGAAAATATCACAGACTCTATTTTTATGTGTTTTAACAATTCAGTTGATGCACTAAAGCGAGTTTGCAGGGGCAGCTAATTAAAATTAGTGGTTAAGTAGATGTACTTGTGGTATTTCATAATTTTTGTATTAGAAAAAAAAAATACTGTCGCACTTGCACACCTACTCAACACATGTGTTTAATTACACTCCTACTTCAGTAGACTTTATATTGCGAGTGTCAGCCATTCCTTCTACCCGGAAGCAGAGCACATGCTTTCCAGACATCTCTTGCTATCCTCACTTTACAGTCGTGACACAACTTAAAAGACACAAAGATCCAAGACATGTTTTATTAACCCACTGCCAGAGATTTTCTTTTGTACACACATATAGGCAGGAAATGTATTTGGTGACACCTTGCACACAGTCGCAGTGTTACATTTCTTCCGTGTTCAGATTCCTTGCCATCCCGCATATTCTCCTGTACACATGAAAGCAGGTCTGCAAGCGCGCGCACGCATAGACACTCGCTCGCATATGCACACTTGCGCTTTTATATGCACAGAGATGCAGCAGCAAACATTGACTCACGCACTCAAACACAGATGTTTTTACATCTCATCACAGCCAGCTTTATGCCCCCCACACATGCTCATACATATTACATGCTGCTCTTATATTACCCTGTTACTGACCACGCATTTAAACTACACTGAAAGCTGTACACAGTTTCTTGACAGATTCTGTGGCTGCATTTTAAAAAATGCCACCTCCTCATTCCAAGAAAGCTGGATTTTATGTTCATGTTCGCCAGAAGAAGATTTATGGCGTCTCTTTTATGACTGCCACTAAGGACTGTTTACATTATTGATTCATCTATCAATTCTTTTCTCCTATATCTTTCTTTTCCTTCTTAACTTCACATACTTTATATATTTTTTTCTATTTCTGTCCATGGATTTCTATTTATGTTCAATTATTTCTCATCTCTCATGGCTCCATTAGTAACTCACCAGTGTCTCTTTCCTTCCCCCACCTGTCTTTCTACCTTTATTTCTCCTTTTTTCATCCTTCCTCTCCTCTGTGTATCTTTTCTTTGATCTTACTCTGTGGGCTCTTCTCCCTAAATTCCTCTTATCCCGTCGTCTCCCCTGCTAATGCTTGCCCTGTCTTTGCCTTTTTTTTTTGTTGAACAGGAAGTGCTGCCAGACAGGAAAAGGGTTACGACCAGGAGCTACCTGCCCATCACACCAGTCGACACAGACAGTGGCAGCAATTTCACCTGTGTGGCCAGCAATCCAGCTGTACCTATGGGGAAACGAACCACCCTAACCCTCAATGTTCACCGTATGTTACTCTTCCTGTCTGCAAGACTCTAAACACACATAGATGCTCTGGTGATGAAGCAGAGCGTATTTTTTGCAGACAGACTGCAAAATCAGTAAATATTTTTAATTAGCTGTGCCAGCACTCACCAACTTGAAGTAATTACCAGCAAAAAATAATATACATGTCAGTAATGTTCAATACATTCTCAAATCTGGATGTCTTCCAAATTGATTTAGCTTGATTTGTGTTGTTTTAGCACATATTTGGAGGCCTGAAGCAGTTCAGGAATCTACTGTACTTCATCACCTGGTGAGCCAGAAAGTTTTTATGGTGGTGAACTTAGGAATTATTGTCAAGAAGGAAAAAGTAGCTTTAATAACTGTTTTACTTAAGATATAGGATCAGTGCAGAAGTCTATAGGTAACCAAAGTTTCTCCTTGAACGACATAATATGAATGAAAATCCCATATCCACAGATGTATAAAACCAAACACCTAGACATGCCGCCTGCCTTTCACAAACATTTGTGAAGGAATGGATTGTTCTAAAGAGCTCACTGAATTTAAGTGTAGCACTGTAATAGGATGCCACTGTTCCTCCTAAATATTCCAAAATCAGCTGTGAGAAGAGTTATTGCAAAGCATTTAGAAACTCTAGAAACTCAGACACATTCCCAAAACTCTGCTGACTTAATAACTGCAGGTTTCCAAACCTCCTCTGGCATTCATGCAACATCAGCACAAAAACTGTGCACCATGCGCTTCACAGCATAGGTTTCCAAGGCTGTAATATGTAGGTGGTCCAGTACTTTTGTTCATATAGTATGCAGTCATTATATTATTCACACTCATGATCTCTATATAAAAGATAAAGGCACCGCTGTGAGTTCTGATTTGCAGAGTCAAGTGTTTTTAAGCTTTGGCTTTTTAAGCATTTTCTCCATCAGCATTTTAGAAATTTCAAGCAGAGGGCAGATCTGGGAAACTGGGTGACACTGCTTGCTCTTTCAGTAGCTGCTTGTCATTCACATGCTAGGCCCACCCTAAGTCATAATCTGCTTTATTGTTCTTCTGGATATTAATGGGGACTGTAATATATAAAATGAGCACACTTTTATATTCACTAAGGACCGAAACTTTCAAATGAGAACAAAAATCTCATCAGAACGTGCTCACTGAGGTCTCAGAATAAGGGAACCCAGAGTTTTCTTTACTACCAGAGTTCCTTTTGCAACCATAGGAGGTGTCCCTTGTTGAACATTTAAAAGAATGAAGGTTGAAGGTACTTCTGGATTGCCGTCTGCTATATGCATATTTTATAAATACAATTTATGTTCACATTATTGTTAAGTTCATTTAGAATATATATCAAACGTGTATCTCTCCCTGTGTAGACCCTCCCACCGTGACCCTGTCCATCGAGCCTCGCTCTGTCCTTGAGGGAGAGAGGGTTACCTTTACCTGCCAGGCCACTGCCAACCCTCCTATCATGGGCTACAGGTCTGGATGGTTTTTTTTAATATGTGTTTACAGGTTTTTGTGCACTTCAGGCTATGAGAAACTTTTTGATGCTCGTCCTGCAGTGCAGATAAGATGTTTAAAGCCAATATGTTTTCTTTCATCTGTGTGAGTGCGCTCATACCCTCTCCCTGCTGTTGCTCCTGAATAGCAATTTCTGCTTAGAGAACAGAATTGATAAAAGTACTGAACATTTGTACAGCTAAACGCCGACTTTTATCGTAAGCGACAGCACCGAAGCACTGGAACTGCAAAATGCTGGAGTTTAACACGATGGTTGTAATTTGAGGTTTGAGACTCCAACAGAGGGTCCCTGTGTGGGAACACTGCCAGGTACTTAGGCACTAGGCCTACTGAGTGAACATTAAATGTCATCTAATGGAAGATGTGCAATATGGTTATTTGATTTTGAGTCAGGTATCTGGCAAGATACGGCACGGATAACAGAAATGAAGAGAAATTTCTTGCAATCATTCCCTCAGGTTTTCGTATTAAAGTCGTGTAAATGTTAGCTTAATTGATAATACAAAAAGAATCATTGTCTTATGGTGGAAATCTAACATTTAGATAACCTCAAAAACCCATTATGCTTTTGAAATATCCCACTGGGAGGTCTACATAACAATGATTTACAACGCTTAGAAACATGTTGAACTGTGTGTTGTGCTGTGTGTCTCACTGTCAGGTGGGCTAAAGGTGGCGTGCTGCTGGAGGGAGCCAGAGAAAGCGTGTTTGTCACCACCGCAGATCACTCATTCTTCACCGAGCCCGTGTCCTGTCAGGTGTTTAACGCCGTGGGAAACACTAACGTCAGCATCCTTGTGGACGTGCACTGTGAGTAGAGTGCAAACACTCCTGAGCTGAGTGGGATTCTGATGACATGAATGTGCTTCGTGCTCTCTATTTGTCTAAAGAAACATGCTGCATTTATATTGTTACCATACACCATTCGTGTATTCCGCAATGAGTAAATTCCCAATAGGCTGTTTTTGCGTGTTCTCTCAGTTTAAACTAAGTTTTATGTCAAAAGCCTATACATAAAGACATTCTAACAAGACACTTCAATGAATTAGGTAAATAATCAAAATGTGAAAGAAGCAATGTGTTCTTCATAGTTAAGGACATATTCAAAAGAATGCAGTGAAAAAGGAGAAAAAGAGAAAAATGTTGCACAAAAATGTCTTCCTTTATGATAGTGAAATGAACAGTTATTTCTTAGAGAATATGAATGAATTCTGCTATAATAAAACATAATTTCTTCTTTGTAATCAAACTTTCTAGACAGTTCAACTAATCAATATTTTTTTAAACAAATCAAATGAAAATCAACTCAGTTTTATTTATGTAGCACCAAATCAACTCAACAGCCACTTCAAGATGCTTTATGATAAAGAGAAACAATAATAAACTGTATATTGTTGTAGTACAATATATTGTATATAATGTGTTCTATACAATATAAAGTGTAGAAGACTGCTGAAAATCATAAAAATAGCTAAAATAATAAGTTTGACCAAAAAAAATGTAATAATTAAAATTTTCAATATATTTACATAAAAATGTTTATTCTATTAAAACACCAAAAGTGAATACTCCTACTACTACTAATTTTACTACTGCCATTAATAATAGTACTAATGGGCTCCCTCTGCCCTCCCTGTAACGCTGTGGCTTGAAGTGTAATGGCTGAAAGCATCACTACATGTTTGTTGTTTTGCTTTGAGGAACAGATAAAAGAGAAGAACCGGAGACTCTGCGGGGCATTCCCAGTTCATAAAACAATAGCATTTTCAGAGGCCGTCTGACGCAAGGGCATGTAGACTTGTAAACCTTAAAGACTAAAAAGGGAATTTTAAAATTAGTGCAAAAACTACCAAAGCAGTGTAAATAGGCTTTAAAGTGCTTTTCTGGTCTTTGGTGTGCAGAATCTATTAAAAACTATTTTGTTTTTGTTGCTTTTACATAAAATATAATTGTAATTATTGTACTTTTGTTTTGTCCTAATGCTTTTTGCTTTTTGTCTTTGTAAAGTACATTGAATTGCTTTGTATGAAAGGAGCTATATAAATAAATTTGACTTTGACTTTGGTAGGAACCCTTTTGTTGCTCATTTGGTGATTGGATTGCTGTTTTCTTTCAGTTGGCCCCATACTGGTAGTGGAGCCCAGGCCGGTTACAGTGGATGTGGACGCAGACGTCACTCTTAACTGCAAGTGGTCTGGAAACCCTCCTCTCACTCTCACCTGGACTAAAAAGGGCTCCAGCATGGTAAAAAGACATTTTTACCTTTGAACTTAAATCTAACATCACCCATTCATGATCGATTAAAGTATTATTTCTGTAAATACTTATTAATTACTGAAATATATAGAACATAAAGTGAGAACAGCTAATGTAGTCATAGTTCTAACCATATAATATATAAGCACATCTATATTAAGGACCTAGATTTTGTTAATGTTTGCTCAGTTGTAAAGCCATCTTCATATCTTAAATTTTTAATTTTTAGCTAACAAGTTAAAAAAAGCTTGAGGGGAAAAAAAACTAATGGTGCCCTCCAAGTAAATCAACATGCTATATGAATTAAAAATAGATAATCCTCCCTCCAACCTCCTTTTTTAACATCTCTCCAGTCTACTTATCTCTGTTCTTTTCCTCTTCATCAGCCTGTTTTTTTCCCTACCTGTGTGTGTGCGTCCAGGTGCTAAGCAACAACAACCAACTGCATCTGAAGTCAGTGAGCCAGGCTGATGCAGGCCAGTATGTCTGCAAGGCCATCGTGCCCCGAATTGGCGTGGGAGAGACCGAGGTTACGCTCACTGTCAACGGTCAGTTAATCTTCACTTACTCTGCATTATCAAGAAAAGTGTCGATATTAGCAAAACTCACAACATGTGCAAAGAGATCTCCCTACACAAAGCACAGCCCTAATTTATGTCGAACAAGGCACAATGAAACCACACAGACCTGCAGGATGTGTTTATTTGATCTAGTGTTAAATGTAAGCATTCATCTATCTGAATCGCTCTAACAGCTGAAGCCACTGAGCGAATGGAGCACAGTACTGTATGGCCTGTCGACCCGACCTGATTTATTCCGGCCTGACCCAAACGATCTAATCAGCTAATTTTTCAGTCATGAACAGGCCAAAACCCAATATTTCAAAATCTCACAGAGCGGCCAGCAGGTACTTAATAAATCAAAACTGATTCACCAAGAACACAGTGATAAAAAGAGAGTTCACAAATGCCCCTTAAATCTTCACTAAATAGCCAAGTTCCTGGTCAAACAAGAAAAGGGGACAGAAAAAAATCATTGGCATGTCCTTGCAAATGAAAAGCTAAAAGCTTTTTTCATTTTATTAATGATCTGGTGATTATTTTGGCACTCATTCACTAATCAGACACTTAGTGTGAACACAGTAAAGTATTTGTACCATCCACCTCGTTCCCATGACTCACTGCAAAGCATGATGCATTGTTTTAGTGGAGCTATTTATACTTCTGCAGAGCACGGTTACTGTATAGCACACCAGCTTTGGTTTCATAGTTCAGCATCACACTTGATCTGACGATTGCATGTGTCATACATTTGATCAACTTAAATATGCTTTATAATAAAAATATAATATTTACATAAAAATAAGAGAAATAACAAACAACAGAGAGAGATGAAAGACAATAAAGAGTTATCATCCATGGGCAGCTCGAATGGCAAACGCCCTTTTTACAAAACAGCAGAGCCTCTTTCTCCAATCTACGGAAATTTAGAGACATATATGGTGTTAATAGGTCTTTGATATACTTCAGAGCAAGGCCATTTAATTCTTTAAAGTAATGAATAAAATTTTAAAATCAATAGAGAATTTAACAGGCAGTCAGTGCAAATTTGCCAGCACTGGAGTAATGTGATCATTTTTTTTAGTACCAGATCAAAATCCGGGCAGCAGAGTTTTTTCCTCAGCTGGATTCAGTTGCGAGAGCTCGAACTGATGATTAAAACCACTGCAACAGTCAAGTCCAGAAACACAGTGATTAAATCCATGCATGACAATTGAAAATGAGATGACTGGATGTTATTTTCAACTTGTGAATCAATACAGAGGTCAGTGCTAAAAGCAGCTTTAAAATATTTTCCTCACATTAACTTTATTTTCCACTCTGATTTATTTTTATTTCTCGTACAGAGTGATGGTGGGCTACGCAAGCGCCGTTACATGCGTGTTACTTTTATTAGCTCGGTTTCATTACTGAAAAGGAGAGCACTGCAGTGCGGTTGCTGTGTTAACAGTCTTTCATTCACTGTGATAGAGAGTGACAGTATTGCAGCGAGCAGGTTTTCAGTGACTTTGCTCAGAGTGTTTTTGTGAAAAGCAGTAGATAACAGCAAAATCTTTCTGCAACTTGCTCAAAGTTGTTGTTACCATTAAAATTACCCACCTGCAACAGACATTTCACGGATTTTGTGCATGACCAGACTCTGAATGCATCTTTCAGCATTTTCTTGGCCTTTTTTAAAGATCTTTGTGTCCAATCTTCGAGCACATAGCCAGAGTGAGGAAACACTATTATCAATGCAGTCTGAAATATAGAGGTATAGAGGTTGAAGAACTGTCTATGGGATGTATTAATACTAGAGAATATGCCTCTTCTTTCCTTAATAAAGCAATTATTTGTGCCAAAGAATGTCCTCTAATAGCAGACACTGTATAAAAAAAAATATTTTCTCATTTGCTTTGTGGGGTTCTCTCTTAATTCTACCAATTAATATGATTTTTTTTTATGAATGACAGTTTTTCTTCGTTGTAGTAATCCTCCTCTCTGTGCATGTATCCCTCTCTCTCTCTCTCTCTCTTTGCCTTGTGCTATCTCACCCTTTCAGGCCCCCCTATCATCTCCAGTGATCCAGTTCAGTACGCTGTCAGAGGGGAGAGAGGGGAGATCAAGTGTTACATCGCCAGCACCCCTCCACCTGATAAGATTGTAAGTCCATCCTTGGAAGTTGTAATCTTCTGCAGAGGTGCTTGACCTTTTCAGATTGCATCTGCCTCATCGTGATCGCAACGCCTCGTCCACCCCGAAAACAAAATGATTTTTACTTTCTCTCTCCAGCCTGTGTCACACAGGCCGAAAGACCGACATAAGCGACTGTTCTCCAATGATTACGGGAGAACAATCTGTTCCTCCTCTGTGGTGGAAGGTGTGACTCATCAAAAACAGCTGCTGTAGTGTTTGGCTGAAAATAAAGAGGACACACACACAAAACTGTGCACCGTGATCCAGTGAGATGTTGGAGTGCAGTAGATTAGATTCAGCTTCGATTGACGCCACACGTTACATGTTACTAAAGTATTTGTAAAGGTTTTGTGTTTGAATGGCTTGCGGTGAGTTGCACATTTTAAGACTTTTTATTGAAAAGTAAAAGTGATTAAAAAATGGAAATCACTGTGACTTTAATGTTCAAAAACATATTAAAAGATCCAACTAATAAATCACGGCTAAACGTGCTTGCAGTTTTTGCAATTTACAACAAATTGGTGTATGACAGGCAGGTATGAAATTGGCTGTAACTCTCACACCATCACAAAATAGCTACGACATATTTTTCTATTATTGACAAAGCTGTTTCTACAAGCCTTTAAATGTCACCGCCCAGGTTTTGTAGGACACTCAAATTACCACAATTTCACCAGTAAAAAAAATACATTCAGTCAGTGGATGCACGTGTATATGTCAACTTTCAGGAAGTCTTTAGCTGTTACAAATAAAAGACCAAGCTCACATCAATGTGTAATCCTGCAATATCTACCATACATGCATGTTTACTGTTCTCTTAAAGTCAAATATGTGGGAAAAAAATGAAATTATAAGAGAAAATGAACCAAGAAATGTTGAAGTTTAAATGAATCATCTCCTCCGAATCCTCCACCATCTCTCAGGGATGCAGTGATGCTTGTACCTCTATTTTGGGAATCGATTGTAAACATGACAAGTTTCACAGTGATGGAATCAATCACATTACAAAGCCAGCCAAGTGTTGGTTTCAGATTTATTTCACTGTCTACAACCTTTGGTGTAGTTTAGTTATATCAGGATCAATCAAAGTATTGATCATCCTTTCCTCATATTATGATGTAATAATCATTTTTCAACACAGGAGTAAAAAGTGTCCTGCAATTAAGGAAAAACAAAAGTAGGTATAGATTTCTTTTGGCAAAAATGTAATTTATTTATGATATATTCACCTTGAAGCATTTATATGCTAGTTTACCTACTTAGCCTTTGGTAAGACCAGCTAAAAGTTTGAGCCTGTGAGTGTTTTCAGGATATCCGCTCTAGTAACCTGATAACAGCTATCGAGTTCACGACTGTGAGGTATTCATTATTTGTGAATGCAGAGCAAAACTGTAAATATATAAATAAAATGGTGCATTTATTTAAACTTAAACATGACTGGTTAATAACACATGTACCGCAAGTGGACTGCAGACAGAAACCAGTCACCACCTGTCACCATATGCAGATATTATATTATGACCCTCTCATATGTATCATTACTCAGAGCTGGTTATCGCCTGATTGGAAGGTTAGAGAAATGTGTTGCTGAAAGATCTGAATCCTGTATCAGTGAGTGAACCCCTTTCAATCTGCTTTTATACAGTTACCCTTGAGTAAGGCATTACACAACCCACACCTCCTCCAGTGCTGTGTGTGGGTTAAAGGTCTTCCTTTGAGCTCAGGTGTGACTTTGTAAAGATGTAGGATTGCGATCCGTGAAATGAACACTTTCAGGCTATTTTTCCTAAAGACTGACTCAGTTTTCTTGCGAAATACCATCAGTATGACTTAGAAATACCATAATCACATAAATTTCAAACCCACAAATAAAGACAATCAGCATCCAGAATCAGGCTGTGCACCAAAAGCTCAGTTCAGTAATCCTTTTCAAAGTAAGCACCATCATTTCTTTTAAAAGAAAGCTTTCTCTCAGATTGCCTTTCCAGAAAACTGTAATTGAGTATCCGCCTGAATTTGCCATACCAGCAGCTGTGTGTGCTGTTTTTCTCCTAAAGTCACTGAGAGCAATGCCTGACCAAACTCTAATTTAATTTAAAGTGGGTTTTATATAAGTTAAAATATAAGTGGTATGGCATTCGATATAAAATTTCAAAAAGAACACGATGACGAGTATGCACTCATATCACAAAAAGAAGCAAAAAGAACTGAAATAAATCCACTTACGCCATTTGAGTTTGAAGGCTAGAATGAGTGAGAGAGAGAGTGGGGGTGAAGTAGATCGAAATGAGAAGGAGAGAGATGGAGGGAAAGTAAAATTTTGTACCTTTCAGCGTCAATTATCCAATTGTGCAGTGCCGACATGACAGAAATCAGAGCTTTTAGAAAGCTTCAGCCCCCTGCTGCATTGGCAGAGAGCTCAGAGCGTATAATGTGATATGACATTATAGTCTAGGCTTAATGCAGAGACACAGGGACTCATAAAATATGAAGTATGATGCTGTGTGTGTGTGTGTATGAAAAAGTGTGGGTAGTGTGTGTGTGTGTGTGTGTGTCCATAATGCAAGCAATGAGAGACTGAGAAAGAGGGACAGAGATGCAGACAAAGGTGGTGCAACATAATTATTGTGAGGAAGTGCGATTAAAATAGAGAGAGAGAGTGAAGAAAATGAAGCGTTCTGCAAAAACCGTCCCTGGTTGAGTCTTTAATGACATTCGCCTTTTTATTTTTTCAAGCCAGGTTAAGAGGTACATTAGCCCAACATTTGGGTGTATGTATATTTGATATTGTCATGCTCTATATTTAATACCCTGGGAATTCCACCTCAGCAGATTTTAAGTAGAAAAACCTGCTCAAGTTTTTACCGCTCGTGTACACTTGCTGCACTGTGTGTGTCTCTTCTGTTTAACTGTTTTCTCACCCACTCAGAAAACTCGGTGCACACATTTTAATTAGGGAATAGTGTACCAGTTACCAAGGTGTGAAAATATAATCTTTCGATCTTAAAATGTATTTCCTTGCTTTTGTCTCTTTTAACACGTCTTAACAACAGCCCATCTGTTGCTCGTGTGAGCGTGTGTGTGTGCGTGTCCCTCGATGTGAGGCTATCGTGAAAAAGTGAAATCAGCATTATTGATCCCTGAGGTTAAAGTGGATGATTGCAGCAGAAAATGTTGGAGTTTAGATAAAAATCAAACAAATTACAGATGCTGGTGATTAGATCAGCATCGCATTAATACAGCTTGGAGGAGATGTGTTGATTAGGCACATATTTATATATTTACAGATATATCAAGTCTTTATTTTTAACTTAATCTAAAACTGAAGTACACTTGGGCTGCTTTTTTAGAGGCTTTGAAGAAACAGAACAAATGCAAAAGCCAGTGCTCACTCCAAAATGTTTTACTGACATCTTAAAATGTATTTTACTAGCTGTGTGTGATAGCCTTGGCCTCTTCTCTGTCAGGTTGTCCAGGTTTAGAAGTCAGGCCTTTGGTATCTTTGTTACAGGTTTGGGCGTGGAAGGAAAACGTCTGGGAAAAAGAGAAAGGCACACTAATGGAGAGGTACACTGTGGAGCAGAGTAAACCTCCATCTCAAGGCGGGGCTGTTCTCTCCACCCTGACCATCAACAATGTCATGGAGTCGGACTTCCACTCCCCGTACAACTGCACTGCCTGGAACTCCTTCGGACCTGGCACCATGATTATCACACTGGAGGAGAAAGGTATGAAGGGGGGGAAGGGAAACATATGTTGAACATGGTGATCATGCTGAGTACTTCTCACATATACACATTACAGAAAATAAACTACAGTCATCTTTACTTGCTATTATCAATTCAAATATTAGCATAATGGAATTATAATGCATGATTATGGAGAGACTGTGTTGAAGTTAGGGTTTTAGGTTAGGGTGAATAAAATCATTTAGTTTTTTGTTTTTTTTTTATAACTTGTTCAACTTTAAAGCACAGATGAAGCTTGCCGTGGCACGTGATCAATGCAGATTGCAGTAGTTAGTAAACAGAATTAAAATATTTATCATATATATCATAAATGTGTATCTAATTTTCATGAGCTGCTCTTCTTGTCTTTTCAAACACATAGATACACAACTACTCCACTGGCAAAAGCACAAAACCCTTCCTGCCTTCCTAGTTTAATGCTAGAATTATGTTTTCTGTTTGGCTACTGCATTGTGGAAGTTTATATACATAAAGCAAAAGCATAGAAGAAGACAAAGATTATATGTAGCAACCATGGATGTTAACATTACACTGGACTTTTCTGAGGGAAGCCTTTTGTGAATGCAAAACGCTTTAACTGTAGTTAAATTTATGAGTTGCAAAGTTCTCATTGTTGGGTTCCAGTTCTGGCGTTTCTGTATAAATCATTCGGATGTGGCAAACTTTGTGAGAAATACTCCAGCTTTCCAATTTTTCAAAAAAAATTGGCTTTGGAAATAATTTATTAGGAAGGTGTTAAATTAATTTGTTGGGCTTTAAATACCATGAAGAAATTTTTTTTCTGTGTAAGCTTCTTGTGATAGGCAACAGGAATTTACATCAACAAAATATTAATATGAACAATGAAATATCAACTGGATGTTTCATATTAAAAATTTCTATATCTCTTCATTTGCTCCTCACTCATCTATATGTGTGACTCAGCTGAAAAAAAGGCAATATCACGTAGTTTTAATCATAATAATTAAGAAACTTAATTCCAAATTTGATGACGGTTGGTTGTGTGCTTTGTCGTTTGTTTTGTGATGAAGGCAAACAGCTGAGTTTTTAAGCACTGAATTTGTTTACAGAAAAAAAATCAGACGGGGAACTGAATGTCCCCGAACAAGATGTTCTTCTCTTTCTTACAAGCTCAAATGCCCTTGAACAAGATTATTAAGCTGTGGCCTCAGCCGGAGAGCAGATAGATAGTGTTGTTAGTCCATTCTGGATGGTTACATATTTTATTGCCAGAGCTTGGTATGCCACATTACATTGAGAAAATGGCTTCTCCATGCTCTGTCAAACTGTTATTGTTTCAACTGTCAGATTTCGCCGGCTTCAGAAAATCTCCCAAACATCTTTGAAAGCGAGAAAAAGAGACGGAGCCTGGATTTTCCCCTCACATGTTCACTTAAAGCATTTCATTCCTTGTCTGACTGGTGCTGCTTCTGCGCCTTATCAACAGAAGCAGCCCTCAGAGATTCAATATTAAGCTAGAACACCAGTGGATTTGTGCTTAAACGACGCTGCATCCGCGCAGGTTTCTGTAACAATGAGGCAGCAGCTGTCCCTCAACCCCATACCCTTTTTCTGCATGTGTTTGTTTCAGATATTGTTCCAGTGGGAATTATCGCTGGTGGCACGGTGGGCTCCTCCATTCTGCTGCTTATTTTTCTACTGGCGCTCGCCTTCTTCCTGTACCGCCAACGCAAAGGCAGTGAGTGCACACAGTCGCTCTCTAATGTGTTTGTGTAGGGGCACGCACACACTTATATTGTGTGTGTGTCTATCAGTCTTTCTTTTATCCACTCTCTACAACTGTCATTCTGCTTTTCCTGGAAAAAAGGGACACTTGCTAGCCATATAGCAAGCGATATTAATGAATATTCATATAATATGGCAAACTGCCTTAAGACGCCTACTGTACATTTCCCTTTTAATTCTTTTGACTTATATTTATAAGCTGCTTCTACGCTAGATAAAGTACATAAACAAAAGAGCAGAAAACAAGAGCATTCAGAGGTGAATAGTATTTAAATTATGAATTCCTATATGTTATTTCTACAGCCTGCAGCAATCCAATTAGTATTTATGAACACAAATCACGCTTCTGTTAAACGGGGAGCTAAAAACAAGCGGCGTCTCTTAGTTGTTTAATTTTGAGCTGCTCCATCTCAAATAAAGAAGTGGGAAAGACAGTGAAGGTGACTGGCAGAGTCCCCAGAGGGATTTTCTGTGGATAACAGTGTATTTTTTTCTGGTTCAGAGCTGATAACACCTCTACAGAAAAGACACCGTTTGGAAATAGAAACTCAAACAAACATCTTTGTGGCTCCAGATAAACAGTCTTTCATTTGTCGTCTACGATGCAGCGCGACACTTCACAGATTTAAATCTCTACTTTTAAGGTTTCTGGCTGTGGAAGTGAGTTGTTTGTGCTGACAAATATTGACTGCTTTGCGACTGAAGCATGTTGAGTTGAGCATTTTAGGTTGCATGAGACAGTATAGAAATACACTTCTTTTATTGCCCTAATATTTACATGTTTGCAGTTATAGACAAGACAGTCTTATCCCAGCTCAATAAAGCCCTTTGCACACAGTAAATATATTTAATCTTAACATTTTAGGTTGACTTTTACCAAGTTGAAATTCACAAAATGTGTTGGAGAGGTGGAGTTTAGGTTTTCCAGCTTTAATTCGAAGGGTTTAATAAAAATAAGAAATGTATGGAGAAGGAGAGAAAGAGCACACACATGTTATAATAATATTATAGTAATGTTATAGCATGGGCCTGTGCAAATGGATAGTGAGCCAAAGCATGCTGCAAAAGAGTTTCTCAAAGTAAAAAAAATGATATTCTGGAATGGCCAAGACAGTCACCTGATCTCAACTCAACAGAGCAGCTTCTCATTTATTAAAACTGTAAAAAAAAAGGAATGCAGAATGACCCAAAATGAGCAGCAACTGAGACTGAAATGGCTGCAGGAAGGAAACATAGCTCAGGGCTGAGACTTCAGGCATTCATTGACTGCAAAAGAATCTCATCTAAGTATTAAAAACTTTCCCAACATTTAAAATTATGACAGTTTGTCCAATTACTTTTGAGCTATATAAATGGAAAAATATTTATTAAATGACTGTAATTCCTACAGTGAAGCTGAAAGTCTACACATAAAGGACGTCATCATTTTGTTTTTATTTCTAATCCACCTGTGAAGCTGCTTGTTTTTGAGAAAAACTGGCTAAAAAAATTAGATTCTTTCACATGGTATGCTATTTGTTCTGAACGCTTTTTTTTTTTTTTTTTTAAATTGCAGACAGTGTCTACTTTTAGAAAACTAAGCTGCTGTAGTCAGAAACACAAAACTACGGTGGCTCTGAGAGGCCAAACGGACTGCAACTTAAGAAAACACCAGCAATAAGAAAAACACTGCAAAAGCACATAAAACACAACGGAAATAGGAAAAAACAAAACAGATATAGGAAAAAACAGATTTCCAAAGCTCAAGGGAAGTGTTTCTGGGGAGACAATAACCCGACGGACCAGTTGCAGGAACCAAAATATGCTAAGAATTGCGGTTTTGTGAGGAAAGAAAAGATGAGAGGTAAGTGTGTTAGCCTAACTATTAGCCTAAAAATCCATCATAAGTATTATATAAATCGTGACAAAACACACCTACCATGTTTTGGATTCCTGCAACTGGTCCATCGGGTTATTGTCTCCCCAGAAACACTTCCCTTGAGCTTTGGAAATCTGTTTTTTCCTATATCTGTTTTCATTTTTCCTATTTCTGTTGTCGTTTTTCCTTTTTCCGTTGTGTTTTGTGTGCTTTTGCAGCGTTTTTCTTATTGCTGGTGTTTTCTTAAGTTGCAGTCCATTTGGCCTCTCAGGGCCACCGTACGAAACAGTAGCCGACCCAAAGTACAAAGTCCAGCCAAGCAGATGGATTAACAACCACAGTATACCAAGATACACAAACTATGAAAGAATACACATAAACACAGAATACAAAATGATAACCACATAAACAAATAAGAAAAAGCTAATATCAGACCTGCAAGGAAAGGACAAAGGTGGTTAAAACTGAGAAGTTCGTATATAAAAGACAACAAAGCAAATAATGAATCATCCTTGGATTTGCAGACAGAGACATCTGCTGAAACGATATTTATCTTTCTTATAAATTTTAATCAAAACAACCCCTGATAAAGAAATTTTTACCCAAGTAGAGTGGAGATATTTTAGCATATTCTTTCACTGTCATATCCTCAGAGTTCATGTTGTGATATTTTTCATTTCTTTTAAGGCTGTCAGCATGCCAAGGCAAATAATGAACCAGGCAAGCTGAACAAATTTAAAACAAAAAATAAAGTTTTCTTTTCTTGCTGCTTTTCTAGCTAGACTGAAAAAGAAGTCAATCATTTATCTTAACATTACCACACATTATAACCGGCGGTTGTGTTTTTCTTCCAGGTCGAAGGGGTGTCACCCTCGGTAAACCAGACATCAAGGTAGAGACGGTGAACAAAGAGACCCACAGTCTGGAGGAGGAGGCGGCCAACGTCTCCACAGCAACCCGGATGGTCAAGGCCATGTACTCCGTGAGTAGACTCCCATCTGAGTCACCGGGGGCCGTGGAGAGGAGGCGTATGGGTCAATGGCCTTAAATGTACAGATACGCTGACACTAAAGGCGACTTGGCAGGAGAGGCACACACAGACATTCTCACACTCACACAGTGGGAACAAAGACACACGCACAAGGCCTCACTAAAGACACACTAAAAAGCACAAACCCATAAAAAAGATGTCAAAATATATGCGCGCACACACTCAACTCAAAATCAATAAAGCACAATGAAGCATGTGTATACACACATATGAGGAGAAACAAGGACAAGACATTCACACATAGATATAAGAGAAAAACTAACTTGGGGAAAAAATACACAGTTTTTCCTCACTGCACACATATTTGTGCACACAAAAAACACAGAAATAATAAACACAGATACAGATACACACTCATTTTAACATTGTGTTCCTTTTAGAGGAGAATTCAACCCCGGAAGTCCTGGAGAATCTAATCGACGCAGCTCCTCTGACGCGGTTTTAAAGCTCGGGCAAAAACACCTTTTTCTCCAACAACTAACCGTTTCTCGTCTTCCGGTCTCTTGGGATTCAAAACCTGAAACTCTGTTTTCCTCTCCCCTCCCTCTCTTCTTCCTCCTTTCCTTTTTCACCCTCCCTCTTTCCGTGTGTGTGTTTTGTTGTTTGATGGTTTAGTTTCTGCCCTCTGTTTCCCTCTCTCCCTCCACTCAGCCATTCAAAGATGACATGGACCTGAAGCAGGACGTCAGAAGTGAGAGCGACACCCGGGAGGAGTACGAGCTCAAGGTGAGATGAGTCAGCGAAGATATGTTGGCATGCTCGCGCTGGATTAAAATAAAAAAACACTTATCTAGAGCATCGCTGGACATTTGGCATGGTGCATGAGATTTGTGATCATGTTCTTCAGGTCCTGCTGTACTTTTTCCTGTGGCTTTACATCACAGTTAAAAGCAACTTTTTCTGTAGTGCCTGGTTTTTTTGAGTGTGAGTGTCCTGGCATAGAAACCTCCACTATCTGTATCTGAGTTCACTTATAGAGTCTGATGATCAGGTATCTCTTGAAAAGGCCAGAATTCTGTATTCTTAGGCAGCTCGACCCTGCTGTGATCGGCACACAGCTGCAAATAACATAGTTTTAACTTTTCTAGACTACATAAGTAAAAGACAATAAACATACAATGCAAGTGTTTCAGTTTCTTCACCAGTAATGTAGCGTATTTAACTTGATTACTTCTTGATTACTTTCCTAAGCATTTTAAACTGGGTGATAAAGCACCAAAGTCCTCCACAGGATGCTGAAGTTTCAGGTTTGATATCGAGCATTTCAGTGTTAGCAGAGTTTTTCATTGTTTCTATACAATCTTTACACCGTACTGTAAGTTAGAGCCTTTTTTGGCATATTCGGCTTGTTGTGGGCATGGCAGACAGTGGTTGCTTGGAGGAATTCATATTGATTTAAATCCTAGACGAGGAGGTGCAAGTTCAAAGAAGAGTCAAAGTCAAAAACACTGCTTTGAATTTTAGTCCATACTACCAAATGCAAAGAGCCTGTGTAGAAACAAGTCTTTGTAAATAGTCCTAGCCTTGTTGGTTTTGGTCTTTCCCAGCAGTTTTGTCAAAAAATAAAAAATATTAAATATTTGGACGTAAGTTCTGATAGTACCCATGGTAAATGTAATTAGAGTACATATCTGTCTTTGGTAATATTTTGGTATTTAATAATTAATTTCTATTACACATACACAGTGCTGCATTACTCATATCATTACATTTTTGTGTGTATGCATGAAACAACAGCACACCACCATTATCATCATGCATATCTTGTGAAACTCTACAATTTCAGCAATATAAGACAACATAATGCAAGATTTTTAGAACTCTAATTTAACTTTTTTTTTCTTTTGATTTGTTTTGTAGCAACAGTGTAATATAAAATACATATCCCAAACAAGTGGTAAAAATATTCACCACTTGCTTGGCATACTAACCATTTAGTAGTCTATAAAAAGCATTAATGCCTTACTAAGAATAGATTATATTTAAAAGAGGCATACATGTCTTAAACCTGGATTCATACCATTGGCCAGCAGATGAGGGGTGGGGGTTGGGGGTAGGGCGACTCCAATGCATTCAAAGAAAAATCCAAGCTGTCTTTTTTATACACTCTATACAAAAGAGACTGTTTTTGTAATAGAAACAAAGTGTAAACTAAGCTAACACAAGCACAGAACAGATCATATATGAAGAGAGAGAAATATTGGGATTTACTGAAAGATTAATATTCTTTTTCTGATCACAGGATCCAACCAATGGCTACTACAATGTCCGTGCTACAACCCATGATGAGGCGCGCCCCCAGTCCCGGGTCGTCCACTACCAGGGAGAGTTTCGCTCTCCAAACCCAAGCAGCGGACCAGCAGGAGCCACTTCCAGCGGACCCTCTGCTTCTGCCAGCGGTGCAGTTCCCCCCAGTGCGGTGCCAGGCTCAAGAGCTGGCTGCTACGACCCTCGTCCACCTTCCAGGATGTCCCATTCTACTTATGCCCAATTCAACACATTCTCCAGGGCAGCACAAAGCCAGCAAGCCCCTGCTAATCCAGCTCTTCAGTCACCCGGAGAATACCCTGGAGACTGCGGCCTGCTGGACAGCAACCCCCAGCTGGCTTATGACAACTACGGATACCCTTCCCAGTATCCCAGCTACCGCATGGGCTTTGCTCCACCCATAGAGGAAGGGCCAGCCTATGAGATGTACCCAACGGGACAAGGGACAGGGCCAGGTCCAGGACCAGGACCGGGGCCGGGGCCCGGACCAGGACCAGGACCAGGACCAGGACCAGGACCACAAAGTCCTGAAACAGGGCTGGGAAAGTATGGAAGCTCCACTCGCTTCTCATACTCATCTCCACCTTCTGACTATTCGCAGAGACACACACAACGGATGCAGACTCATGTGTGAGAATGTGGTATACAGGCTTTTGGATTTGCTTTTTGCAGGAGCAGGACTTATTACACAGAAACATAAAAAAAATATTTGAAATTTCAAAAAATTCCCTCATATCTATACATTAACACCTAAGAATCTGTTTTCTGTTTTCATCCTAACCACTGCATGGTATTTGGCTAATTTTCTGAGTTGATAAAACACCCAGCAGTTAGCAGCATCGCATATCGTACGGTTCACAGCAATACATGCAACACATGCACAGCGATATTCATACACATCCAAGAAGATCTTCTGTCTGCAGCGTTTATGCTCCAATAAAAACAACAGCGAGAGCCACAATCAAGAGAAAACAGACAAAAAGACAAGAAGAGCACTTTGAAGACACGATGAAGAAGAGGAGCTTAGGAGATGCTGAGTGATCCTTTCTCTTCCAGCAATTCTCATCTTGCTCTTGGACCGTTTTCTTCCATCACATGGTCCTGCCGCCCCATCTCTGTAAATAACCGCACATGGAGATTAGGGTCATTTTAAAGATGTTTCCTTGTACAAAACTATACATTGTGATGCAGTACAGTGACCTACAGCAAACCCCTCTGCTAGTCACATGTTTTACATTGCAAATTGCAGAACACACACGTGCAGACACACACACACAGATCTCTACAAGCCTATTTGTTTCTATGTATTGCATCAATGGGGCAGCTTGGACTAATAGTATATGTGGCACTTTTTGACTCCCCTTTCCTCACTAAAACTCACCCAATTGCCATTCCTTACAAGATCTACCTTGATTTAAATGGGTCAAAGCTTCTTAAGGGTGAGTGACCAGAGTGCCAATGCTTATGTGCCAACACATACGAACTATTAAGACGTGTCTTCTTTTTGTAAAGCGTGGACAATGAGGTGCTCTGGATGATGAGATTTTGTACATGCCACATCTAAGATGACCGGAGCGGTAGCAAGTGTTTCTATGCTCCTTCACCCCATCTTTCATTTTTATCATCATGATGCATTTCTATACATTTCACTCAAGGTCAATGCTATAAATGGTTTTTGTGAAATGAGGTGGGAGTGCTTTTTCATTAAATGAATTTCTGCAATTTGTACAAAAAGATACCTCCCCTATCCTCAGTGTCAAAAACGTATGTGTTTCTATCACTTGCACAGTAGAATAGATTTTTTTTCCATATTTATACGGAACGGTATTGAAAAAAAAAAAAAAAAAAACGGCATTCAGAAACATTTTATAGTATTTTTATAAGGAGTTGTGGACCAAAGGTTCAGCGTTTTGGGTGACACTCACTTTTTAATGTGTATGTGGCATCGTATTGGAAACGTTCCTTTACAAAGAGATGGATGGTGTTTTTAAAGTGGATGTTATAGACTTAAATTAGAAAACCATGAAGAGCTTCACTTCAGAATGATGAATATCCAGCAAAGGCAAATGTCTTTGATGGATATCTTTGTTTGGTGTGAAGCTCTTTCTTTGACTTCCAGTCTTCTGACTGGACTGCCTTTTTCAAATGTTGACGACATTCAATTGAAATGGATGGAGAAGAAGCAGCTGCTCAGTTTGAGCTGTGCTGTAAACTTTGCAAGCAAAGAGAAGGTTCAAACATATCAAAGTGAAAGTACAGAGGATTCTATCTAGCTCATATGGTACTTTGTACATTTGAAGTATGTGTAAGTATGCTGGTTTCCTCACTGCAGCAGGAATTTGGTGGTATGTTATGTCCGAGATTTTTCCCATTATGTTGTGTCAGCTTTTCATGCATGTGATTGACCTTGATCAGCATTTAAAACGTTGCTCCTCTAAATTAATGTCACTGAATAGCAGTTTGGCCATTCGCAATGAATATCACACTGAAGTTGTTACAATTTGCACACTTTGTTACTGAGATTTGGTTGGATTGCTTCACCGTATAACTTCAAAACTTCACCTTCTGGTGACGTGTTTGTTGATTTGATGCAGCAGCATCAGTCTTCACTATATACTGACCTTTAGCTTATAAGGTTCATCGGCTGATCTCTATTTTTATTGCTCACAAAAGATTGAGACAGTTCACATTTTTAGCAACTCTTGGGAATTGTACCTTTTCATAAGAGCACATACTGTACTGTGTATACTTCACTGGACAGCCGCAGTTAAGAGAGAGCGGAAGCAATAAAGTTTCACCCACTTGTACCTCTATTCTATAGCAGTTAAAATCTGAGAACAGATAATAGTGGTGTTTTAAAATAAGACCCCAGGCTGCAAAGGGAAGCCTGAAATCTCAGCACCTCCAGAGGTAATCATTGAGTGTATCAGCCGCCCTATCAACCCCTCTCGGTATATTATGGTAATTGTGTGCTAAGGGGCTGTAAAAATGTATTTATTGCCTGTGTTTTGAATAAACACAGAGAAATGAAACCACAGACACACCGTTTCTGATTAGAACATCAGATTGAACCTTGTAGCTCCAAGGTCACTATATAAACCTTTTCGGAGAAAAGAATGGCAGGTGGAGCAGCCTTTTAAATTTATATGGTTATCACAGCCTTGGTATTGCATACTATTACCTCTTTACAACTCTTTTACAGAGTTGTAGCTGCGCAGTATTTTGCATCTGACATACAATGTCGTTACGACCTTGTGTAGAAGGAGTACATTTGACACAGAGGAGGTACTGAGGCCAACAAATACATGGCCAGGCCATCCAGGTACTTAGTTTTTACCTCTTTACTGTTTACGGTTTGTTGACAGTGGGGACATATGAATATGTAAAAGACACCACAGATGCCAAAAATGCAGACCATGTGTTTAGATTTGGTTCAGCAACGAAAAGATGTGTGATTTGGAAGAGAAGAGGTGTTTACTCCACTGGGTTGTTATTTTATGTCCTTTTCCCCCTTTTTCCACATGTACCTGTCTCTGCAATGTGTACTGATGCTCTTATATAGAAGGAGTACTCTACTCTCTCCCCTGTGTCATATTAATTGCCACCTACAAGCTTCCAAATTTAGAGGATGAACCTGTCTTTTCATGGAAAAAAAAAATCATCACAGCATAGCTTTCTTCCAAGATTACAACATATGGGGTCGGTATATCTATCTTGCTTGCATAAATGTTTGTATGTCGGGTGTCTTTTTTAGAGAATATATAGCTTCATGAGCTCATGACATTCATCCATTGTTAAATTATTCCATAATCATGTTTCTTTTCAAGAAAATCAGTATTTAATTTTTTTTCTATTACTTTATAGTGATTCATCACCACTGTAGTTGAAAGCGTGTGATTTAACTTTTAAAGACAGTACTTTATTTTTTGTTGTATGCATCAGATAGAGGGGTTCTAATTAATCAACCCAGTGAAAAGTGAGAAGGGTTTTGTGCATCCGTGGCCAAAACGACTGCCCAGCCAGGCCACAAATAGCCAAAATTCTGCCTCAACTAGGCCAACGCAGGCTAGATTCAGGCCAGACCAACAGCTAACTGCTCTGTTCCATGCTGTGCTGTGCTGTGACAGGCCCGGCCAAGAGTGACTGAAGTGGCTCGGTGTCCATTTTTACCTTTTGGAGTTTCCAGTGAGTGCCAGAAGACTGTGCAAAAAATGAACTGAGCAGAAAAACAAATGCAACAGCCATTTGTGTTTATTGTGTTTATGTAAGCTCATATGTGACTGTGAGTGTGTGTGGGAGTGCGTGTGCGTGTGTTTTGGCTACATGTAACCCAAGTGTGTTTTCATGTCATCTGAAATATGTGGGAACCACTGGGCTTTAAAAATTAGGGTTTGACTGATATTTTCAGCAAATATAATAGCGATCAAACAGTCGTGTTGTCACCTGCTGGCATGATGGAGATCACTCCTGACCACAGCTAGGCTACACAAAGAAAATGTAATATTTAACAGTTAAATGAATATTTGAAAATATTTTTTGCAACCCTACTACTGCATAATACTGTGTATACTCTGTAATCTAGTTTATATCCAACCTCATCTGAGATCAACATGGTACTGGTATTCCAAGGTGATGTGCTTTAGTTGTTTCATTAACCTGTAATAGTGTCGTAATTTTAATCACCGATGGCAGATTTAAAATTTTCAGTCCATGCGCAAAGTTCAAATGAAAGCTAATCCTATGAGAAATAAACCTTCTGTGTTAAATGACAATGACACAAAGGGACACAGAGCAGTATAGTACACAGCAAATAACTTTGGGTGAAGGAAGAAGTCAGTTTGTGTAGAAGTCTATGGAGAAATAGCCCCAACACCTATTATCTATGACTTCAATTAACACTTTCCTGATGAGTTTATCGGCTCTGTCGATCATTCCAACTCTTACTAACACAACATGATGTTCACTTTATAAGTTATGGTCTCAGAGTAGAGTATGTTTTCTAAGGCAGGCCTGCCTGACTTTCAAGCTGCAGCATCCTTCGATTTTGCTGCCAGATCCACTCACTGCTCATGATGTCGGGACCCAAGAAGTTGACTGAGAAAACACTCAAAGCTGTCAAAGCAAGTCACAGTTGATAAAACCATTTCCCATATGTAATATTTAATAAAGAGCAGTGAATGGAGCTCATCAGCAAAAATTATTTATCTGCTTCTGGACAAAAAAAGACCACATTTTATTCTAGTGTTCACACACACAGTATCATTCAGAATCAACGTGAAACACAAATAAAACTCTGTTAATGGATGTTGATTGGCCGAATAACGATTTACCACAGGAAATCCTATTATTGCAACACACTTTCAAAGTATTGTTAAGTCAAAACAGAAAGGCGCACAACTTTGTTACATTAGGTTGCTTACATTAAATTTTAAAAAGTGTAAAGGTTGATGCTATTAGGGTAATGTTAGCTGCTGTGACCTGATCCAAACTCCTGTAACTGAACTGAATGGCCGAGAAGTCTGAGTGGCCTTGAACGAACAATATCATCATTTAACCTCGCATAATGTGCCCTGTTAGAATAGGAAGGGTTCATTTTCAGGCTTGTTGCGCTTCGATTGGTGCTAAAATTTTAAGGATTCTAAAACGCTTCAAAATGTGTATTTTGACCTTCTTAATACTTACAGTAATTCCATGTAGTTCCATGTAAACAATGTATGTGTGGCACTTTGGAAAAAATGAACAGTGCCCTTTGTGGCCTTTCAAACAATATATCAGTCAAACCCTAGTGAAAAGCTGAACAGCTGGTAAAACAGACTGAAGGAGACGTGGCATATAGCCTATGGAAACGAGGAAGAAGCTGAACTGGTCCAGTTGTCCCTCATCCAGCTGCTGAGCTTGTCTGCTCTCTGAAACAGCTGCACGAGTGAACAAGATTAACTGATGTTCTGCTTGATATCTTAAAGCATATGATGACAATGATCGGTACAGTGAAATGAAGGTGTACACCGCGACAAAAGAGGGACCGCCTGTGTGCTTAAGTAAGCATATATTTTCCATAATCCTTTTTTTTTTTTTTTAAATATCCCTATATATTGTTCACGTGTGTATTATGTTCTTGTTGGGTTCTTTGTTTATCCTTTTGTCAAAAAAAGAAACTGTAAACATGTAAGCAAAACATACAAGATATTATTGAAATGTTCTTTTATTTTCATGGTTTTTGTTTATTTCAGTTTTTCTTTCAAATTCTATGTAATTATTTTTTCACAGTATTAAAAAAAATTAAATAAAAGAAGACACGGTTTCATAAGAACATTGGTAAAAGCTCCTTTTATTTATACAAAACCCAATTTTCAGAGAGCTTATTTTATAAAATTATATTTTGTTCATTTTGTAAATGAGACTCCGGGATGGGGCTAAAAATACTTTAAATGTAGTTTGTGCACCTTCTGTGCTGTTGTTTATTTAGGTCATACTCACACCGGCAGTATACAGCACTCAAACAGTTGTTTTGACAGTTTCTCATGTCAAGCAGACTGGAGTGAAAAGTAAGTAAGTGTGTCTATGTATAGCACACAAGCAAGAGTGATAGTGTTTACCTGAGTGCGAGGGAGACAGTGGAGCACAGTGCACAAAGCCAAAACAAACATCTGCTGAGTCTTAGTCACTCCTCTCATTTAAAACTCATTTCGGGGTGTCTCCTGAAATGAGTCTTCCCTTCCTCTTCCCTTGCTTCATTTTGTCATTCTGTGTTTCTCCTCTCCCTGATTCTCATTATCGTTTTAAATCTTCTCTCTCCCTCTTGCAGTTTAGATCTCCCTCCATTCCTTTCAGTGTCTGTTTTTCTCTCCATTTGCTTCGACTTGTCACTCCTTCTCATAGATAATATTCTTCTAATTTTCTCTCAACACCTTTCCTTTCACCTGACATTAGTCCTCCTCTGCTCTCCTCTTGCTCTCTCCTCAAACCATCTTGTCCCTTTCTCATCTCTCTAGCATTCTTTGATCTCCTGCTCTTTCACCTGTCCTCTTTCATTTTCATCCTACTACTATGCCATCGCCCTCCCTCTTTTTCGGATTTTGCTATAGCTTCAGTTCTCCTTTCATATCTGCTGTTTTATCCTCTTTATCCTTATCTGCCATCTCTCTTAATTACTTCTTAATTTTCCTCTAAGTCTCACAAGTCTAGTCTTTATCAGTTTTTCAACTCTTACATCTCGTCTTATACTTATCAGTCCTTCTTTCACCCTCCTTTCTCATCCACCTATGTCTCATTTTTTCTCTTCAGTGGCATCTTCACTATTTTTTCCACTAATGACAAGAAAAATGAGTGAAGTGAAGAGAAAAAAAGCAAAGCTCTGTCAGGGTAAAGGCAGACAAGGACAGGAGACAGACAGAGCATTAAAGCTTTGCTTTGCTATGTACTATGATTATTGCCTGCTCTCCTCTACCGTTTTCATTGAGGAATAATGTCTGGAATAACCTTCAGCGTTGCACTCCCGACTCCAGTGTGGACCCCCCTTCTCTCCTCCCTCACCAGCACTTCCATTTTATCCTCTTGTTCCCATTCGAAGCGGCCGTTGTATGGATTATGGCCCCTCTCATGCTTGGCACCGCACTCACTGCTTGAGATATATTATCATATTAGTGGCGAATGATGTAATGCATTTCAAGACATTTGTCCTTCGCACACCCTCTGTCCCTTCGCAGATGATGTCACGGGCTTTGTGTCTGGAGGCAGAGAAGTTGTCAAGTGCACTCTGGGTTTTCGCTTGGTGCTGTCGCCATCTAGTGGCACTAGAGCCGATCGCGGTGGTGAGTGAAGAGGAAGGCATGGGGAGTAAATTAGGATGTGGGCAATTATTTATTACTGAAGCAGAGGATAATGTGACTCATAATGGATGTCCTTGGTGTGACTGTACTAATGTGGTCTGTTGGGCCAGGGACAGAAGGGAAGAGACAGACACTTTGGATGTGAGTTGATTACAAATTAGGGTTTGACCGACTGGTTTTGGAGCCTCCTGCCAATGACTTGTTGATAGCACACATGTTAGACCAATAATCAAGATGCTTTAAATTCATTTACATATATAAAAAATATATTTGGTTTTCAATTTAAACCAAAAAAATATATACATAGCATTTCCCACTACATAAAGAAGTCTATGAGAAACTGACCCTAACGCAACCTTGATTTATAATCTCAGTTAAAACGTTCCTAATGAGTTTACTGGGCTGAGTTCTATGTAAGAGAACATTATGTTCATTTTGTAAATTATGGTCCCATTTAGAGTAAATTAAACAATAAAGAAGGGTATGCTTACATTTGTAGCTACTTATGTGACTGAAAAATACTTACTGTGTAAGCACGGAGTGTCTTATATATCCCCAGCATATCTATCCATTGTCATATTTGGTTTCAAGGACCCACTGAAGGGCCAGAATGACGAAAATATCAAGGCTTCAAATTTCATTCTTTCAGTGTGCAGCCTACTGTTTTTTCCCCAAATTTAAACATCTTTTGTGGTAATTTGATTTAAAAGGTTCATTAAGCAACATGCAACATGTTAGAATAAAGAGTAAAGGGAGGCTTAATCTGATGGCTTTGTTCTATTTTTCAGAATTTTGCTTCAGGTTAAGAGATTTTATGCAGTTACACAAACTGCGCTCGAGACAAGGTTTTAAGATCAAGAACTCACCTCGTTGCCCTTGGCTTTACAAGCTGGTATAGTGGTTAATTTGTAAATATTTCCAAATAGATGCAAATGGTTCATTAATTTAAAGCAAAATAGATAAATAAATAAATAAATAAAATCTGCTCCACAGTCAGTAAGCCTGGAGCATTGGACAGCCCTGGAGCTGTATAGGGCTAAGGGCTGTTGCCCAATTTGCTCCTTTGTTAATTCAGCCTTGACGTAATCCCAACACTGCATCCGTCCTGTCTTATGTCAAAACTGTTCTGCAGCGGCTTTTACTCATTAAGCAGTAAATCCTGAGTTTTGTCACCTGGCTCTGAATTATTAACGAGTGGATGAAGGTGCACGATGCATGCAAAGAGCACTGGGTGAAGCTCGGGCAATTTTATTTCACTCCAATGACCTTGTTTAAACTTTTATGCATGCTGTTGTGCTACCATCTACATAATGCAGAGGTGGAACAATTTATATCGATTTCTTTTCTGAGTTTTTCCTAAAAAAGATAATGCTTTTTAGAATATAATTACTCTCCACAGGTTGTTTCCCGCCTAATCTCAAGTAAAATAAAGTAAGAATTAGCAAGAAAAGTAAGAAAAAAGGTAAGTAAAAAAGGAAGTACAAGCACACATAAAAAAGGATCTTCAATCCCTGCATTTGGCTGATGTTTCCTCTCAGTGAAGAATATTATTAGCATTACAAGGTGAAATACAATATCAAATAATAAAAATATGGAGTAAATCAGACACAAATATATTAATTGGATCAAAATGAAGACTTGTAGCTTCATATAAATCGCTGTTGTGTTGCAGAAGCAGATATTTACTGTACATAATATAACAACATAATTTATCAGGATTTAGATAATGATCCAAGCTGCATCGTCTCCCTGTTTGAATATGGATTATTTGAGTCTTGGTCTAACAATCCCTGGCTCATTAGTGAAAACTGATGGCAGTCTCTCCTTCCTCTGTGCAAATTATGCTAAAGCGTCCTCTTTCACAGAGCATTTAAAGATGCAGAGATGCATCGAATCAAGCTATAAAGTGACCACTACGCCAATGCCTGGATTAGATTTTCCATTGATTTCAGTTTTATTAGCCCTTTATCTGAACTACTTCCTTCAAAATCATATGAAAAGACAGAAAAACAGTTTACACGTGTAAAACATTTAAACTCTGCAGATGCAAACACTGCTCTTCTTTTCAATGGAAAGCTTCATTCTGGCATTGCTACCTGCAATGACGCATCAAGAGATTTGTTCCTAGGCTTCGTGGGTATGAGGTCTGTGGATTGAGGATTGGGAAAGATTATGACTGGCTCGTAAATCATCAAAATGCAGATGATGCATCACAACAAAAGCTGTCATTGTTTGTTTGATAGCACTGGTTTCTTTCCACTTAGTTCATTGTTAATCAGAGCAAAGAGATTCACAGTGGAGTTCTCAAAGGAAAGCCTTTATGCACTGTAAACACTGTCAGATGTTATGATATCCAAAAGTACATAAAATTAGAAACCAGAGCTAACATTAAACCAAAGCAGCTTTTTAATCTGCTTCACATGAATTTAGCCAAATATTATGGAATTATAATATAGAACGGGGCTTAAAACTATTTAAATATTGTTTTAAAAAAGCTGAATTCTTGAGTAAATTGTTTTCATAGAAGTGGCTGAGGATTACTCTACTAATGACAGTGTAGAATTTACTTTGAGGAGGAGGAAGGTGTCACTTAAAACAGAGGTGTGATGATTGCCAGGTCGATGTTACATGATTGTGTTACATGAGAACTGATTATTAGTTTAGATTAGATAATTAGATTAAACTTTATTAATCCCTCGGGTGGGTTCCTCCAGGAAATTCAGTTTCCAGTAGCACAGCACCGACAGAAGTTGCATGTTACAGATACAATAAAGGGGAATGAGAATAAGGATATAAGCATAAAAGGCCATATATACACATATATAAATACAGAATATATAGTATGGATAAATAGAAATACCAGTGGATTGCACATTTGAGTGAGTATATTGCACAGTGATTATTGCACAGTCGAATATAAGAAAAACTATTGTGAATACTGCACAGAGAAAAAAAAGTACTACAGCTCAGTTGTTCCCACCCTCCTTTGTCCTCCTGTTTCCCCTCCCTCTCCCCTCCAGAGAGGAGTTAAACAGTCTGATGGCGTGTGGGACAAAGGAGTTTTTAAGTCTGTTGGTTCTTGACTTTGGGAGAAGCAACCTGTCGCTGAATAGGCTCCGCTGATTA
The DNA here is from genome assembly GCF_036321145.2 of Pelmatolapia mariae. Taxonomy (NCBI): domain Eukaryota; kingdom Metazoa; phylum Chordata; class Actinopteri; order Cichliformes; family Cichlidae; genus Pelmatolapia; species Pelmatolapia mariae. The sequence goes on along the minus strand of NC_086243.1, from coordinate 26,951,388 downwards.
TTTACGACCGTGTGCAGAGGATGCCCAGCATTGTCCATAATGTCCAGCAGTTTCTTTAGTGTCCTTTTCTCTGCCACTGTCACCAGAGTGTCCAGCTTCATGCCGACCACAGAGCCCACCTTCCTGATTAGTTTTTCCAGCCTGGATGAGTCCTTCTTTGCTGTGCTGCTCCCCCAGCACACCACAGCATAGAAAAGTACTCCTGCAACCACAGACTGGTAAAACATCCTCAGGAGATCCTTGCAGATGTTAAAAGACCTCAGCCTCCTGAGGAAGTACAGTCTGCTTTGGCCTCTTTTTATGCAGGAGCTGCGTGTTGCATGACCAGTCCAGTTTGTTGTCCACCCACAGCCCGAGGTACTTGTACGTGTTGACCACCTCCACTTCCTCTCCCGCTATCTGAACTGGCAGTGGACCTGGTCTGGACCTCCCAAAGTCAACAACCAGTCCCTTGGTCTTTGTAGCGTTGAGTTGCTGGTGGTTTGTGTGACTCCATGTGACAAAGTTCCCCACCAGACTCCTGTACTCCTCTTCCAGGTCATCCTGGAAACACCACATGATGGCCATGTTGTCCGCCAACTTCTGAATATGGCATAATTCAGAGTTGTAGCAGAAGTCAGAGGTGTACAGGGTGAAGAGAAAAGGGGACAGCACAGTTCCTTGTGGTGCTTTGCTGCTGACCACAGTGTCAGATGTGATGTCCTTCAGCCTGAAGTACTGTGGTCTGATATCAGGGAATATCAGGCTTCTCGTGTGGCTGGTCGACCACACGAGCAGCGACCCGAACCGAAACCATAGAAAATGCACAACATGAGGAAAGACGAGGAGAAAAAAAGAACTCCACCCAGACTGAGCTCAAACGGGGAGATCAGTTTGAGAACAGTGTACATGTGTATATGTGCGTGTGAGTGTGTGTGTGTGTGTGTGTTCCGTGTTCAGCCGAGAGAAAGTGTCCCTTCACCCGGTTAGGCAAAAGTCAACAATCTTCGGTCGACGCAGGTGGCTTTGAATGAGGAGGGAGAGAGTCACAAAAAACAGTCTTATTATCTAAGGGAGAATTGTTATTCCTGTCAACTTTTGCCTTGAGCATCCAGCTGGTGCCATGCGGGCCACATGAGATGAAGATGGTAGTTGTTTTGGTTAGTGCGAACAAACTACTTCCAATTTTACAGTAGGTCTAATGTCCGTCACTGGTCACCAGGTCTCTCAATTCCCATTGTTCTTCTCCAAGATGGTATCCATATTGCATTCAAACAAAACACAGTCTGAGTACACACAGCCCTGCCCATCGTCTATCATGTCGCCCAGCCTTGTGGGATTTTGAACAGCTGTAACCTCTTCTTGTTCTTCGATAAGCCAGGTCCGAGCCAGAACTCTGTTATCATGGTTCAGAATTGGTAGATGTCGTTCAATGTCCTCCATCGAGAGTGTCACCAGACACACGACGCAACCGACCATCGAGTAGCTGGCAGCAAACGTCTCCGCAGGACAATCAGGCCTTCCCTAGCCCAGGAGTTTGTCAGTTTCGTTAAGGGACCAGTTGATCAAATCCATAATTCTTCTTTAGGTTTTTAGAGAACAAGTCTGGGAGACTCTCTTAGGGTTAGAGAATAGGTGAGACTATACAAGACATGAGAAGCCAAGCAGGAAAGATAAGGGAGAGGGAGAGGGGAAAAGTGCGACCGCCTCCGTCAAGAGCCAAGAGTAGCGGCTCCCCAAATTCAGCAGCACACGCCTTTAGCATCCTAGGACACACCTTGTCTGGGCTTGCTGCCTTCCTGGGGCGAAGTTTCCTCAGTTGTCTCCTGACCTAGGATAAGTTAATTGATTAATCTAAATTGCTCATAGGTGTGAATGTGAGTGCCAATGGTTGTCTGTCTCTGTGCGTTAGCCCTGCGACAGACTAGCGACCTATCCAGGGTGTACCCTGCCTCTCGCCCTATGACAGCTGGGATAAGCTCCAGTGCCCCTGCGACCCTGAAAAGGATAAGCGGAAGCAAATGGATGGATGGATGTTTAAGAGACAAGTGGTAAATAAATACAATCCTGACATATGTGTTTCTTAAATCCCACAAATTTACCTTTAAAAAGAACATTTGTTAGGTCATTAAAATGTGTGTCTGTAACAGTGAATATGTCTGTCTGAATACTAATTATTTCTACACTATGAAAACAATTAGTTATTGCCAGTATCACTGGTGATGCCCATCATTGGTGGACTGGTGGACAGGCTAAACCATTTGGAAGAAATATCATTGCAGCAACACAAAATGTTCCTCAGTACTTTGTGTGGCTCCCACGTGCTGGTATCAATGATTGACACCATTGGTGAAACTCTTACTGTGACAATGGTAAGAAAAAACAGACAGGAATAAAATGTCAGTGGCCTTCACCTGTAAAACCATTACTTTTTTGTTGGTTCTGTCATTTCTGCCTCTCTAGTGCACCTGCTGTTAGTTTCATTAAAACTAAAGCAGCTGTTTGAGCAGTGCATTTTAATAACTTGGAGGTGGGATTTATTGTTTTTGACTACTGTAGTTATCAGTGAAGAAAATGACTGGCTTCTATAAGAAACTTGAAGTCATAACTTTTTTATATGGCTCTGTTTTTGTCAGTTTATACATTGCAAAGACATCATCAATATGATTTTGAAATTTTAGAAAGAGGACTGAAACAAAAGAATCGATGTTTGTTGATCCTGACGAAACGGTTTTCTTCTTCTGAGATTTTATGTTGAAAGCAAACAAAAAGAAGTGTTTCTGATTCCTATTCCAGAAAGCAGTTTTAAGGTGTTTCCTCAGTCAGTGGGTCAACTAATAACTAAAAAAGCAATTCATCTAGTGAACATGTCCATCTTAAAAAGAACATACAACATGCTGCCAATTTTTGAACTAAAAATCATGTCTCATTCAAATTCAAATATAAAACTGTTTTGTAAACCAAATGTTTTAGTTGCTACCGACAGAATTGAAGCAGTGAAACAAGGAATTGACAGGAAGTTCATAAATAACACAGCTGTGAGAGCCTGGCCCTGTGGCTCTGTGGAAACACTTCATGGCTTCACTTCTTGGTTATAGAAAGCTTGAGACTCAACAACATTTTTCTTTTTGATTAATCAATGTTAACACTCATAGAAACAATTGATGCTTCTTTTTTGTCAGTTCAGTTTTTCTGAAACTGAACACTAAGGCAAAACTCACGAAAGAGGAAACCTTTCATTATATTTTATTCCATTACTGGAAACACATATGTACTAAAACTTTGTTATTTTATTACATGCTGTCTGTATATTGAAATACAATCATGATAACGTAAAGAGTCTTTTAAAACAGAATAATTTTGCAAATGCTTTTGTTGAAAGACAATCATATAGATTGTTTCATGATACTTTGTGAGAAAATTATGGAAAAAACACAAAATTATGTAAATCTTGTTGTGAAAGCTGAATTCAGCTAAAATTCAGATCCATTTGAATATGTAACAAGGTTGGGGTGCAAACTGAAGTATGGCAAAAGCAAGCTTGTCTGCTGTTTTGCTTATTTCTCTTTCTCACACTGTAAAAAGATGCAACTTCCTTTTTCTTGGATTACACGTCTGTTTTTTCATGGAAGCATTTTTGCGTAACATATAAAACCAAAAGAATGTTACATACTAAAGAGGAATTTGGTATCACTGCAAATGCAGTGAATGGAATCTTACCTTAACTGTAAGGATTACACTTGAGTTTTATATGTTAAAAAGCAATCATGTTAATATCTTTCTGCGGCACACCTGCAACAGGGTAAACCTCCGCCTACCCCAGTCCTGCTTTACAGGTGAAAATAGAGCAACTAGCCTTTGACTTTATTTATTTTCTGCTGTGTTTTACTTGCATCTATTTGAAAAACTGAGTGTAAACACAAAAAAATATTTTATTTTATGTGCTGGAATGTGCAGAAAATAGGTTTAAATGTTAAACAAATTTCTTCCAGTCAGAGAATGTTGCATATAATTTAATTTTTGCTTGATGCATAAAGTTAAAAGATTAAAACTAATAAAACAAGTTTTAAAAAGAGACTTTTCCATTTGATTACATTTTGTATGATGGATTATGCAGAAAAAGTAGAATTGGGCTGAAAGATCTGTCGCTTTATCACCTATTCAGGTTGTAAATTGTGTTTTAAAAAGTAACTAAGTAACTAAGTAATTAATTACTTTTGAAAATAAGTAATCAGTAAAGTAACGGGATTACTTTTTGGGGGAAGTAATCAGTAATTAGTTACTGATTACTTTTTTCAAGTAACTTGACCGACACTGGACATGATAGAGATTGATCATTTTTGCCCTCAAAATGCTGGTAAGTCAGATAAGCAGATAAACAGTTTTCTGATAAAATTTTCCAGCTTGGAAACTGACTGTAAGCCTAAAAACATTTATATAATATGGAAACATGCGATACGTCATTGATCTGCATGTGTGAAAAACACACTAAAGAACCAGTAAATTATTTAAAAATATCAGTATAACTGACTAGTCAGTGAATGGTAACTTGCTATTTTTGGTGCAGCTTTAATGTGTTTAATATATGGTTTTAATATATGGTTTATTGCACACTATAAAACATATATAATGACAATTACATTTTGAATCAAATGGTATCCACATCCAGTGAGAGGTACTACTGGTTTTATCCTTTCCCAATGTGCTGTAAAATCAAAGTCTGCTTTTGCTTTGTGTTTCAGGCTCTGAGAGTTTCTCTGACGGTGTCTCCTTCTGTATGGTGAAGACAGTCGTGTTCTCTGTTGGTCTGATTATCATGGTCTTTGCTGTCATCAGTGTTCACCTCATAGAGAAACTTCAGATGCAAAACTAAACAAGTAGTTCTCTGTGAACCAGTTTCACAGATCACACACACACACACACACACACACACACACAAAAACAGTTCACTTGCTGTTAATTTCATTAACACCAAAGCAGCTGAAACAGATTAACAACCCCCCTGCTGCTTAACTGATGACATCACTATCCTAATTGTTTAATTGGCTGGATATTTAGAAAGGAATGTAGGGAGTAATGGGGGGAGACGTGGCAAAGGGCCGCTACATGTGGCATGTGGTTGCCTGCTCACCCACTGAGCTAAACTGGCACCCAAATTTAGTTTTTTGCTAGTTTAATGTAAAATAAGCAATTTTTTCATATTCTGTTAGAGAAATTAATGAGTGACACAGTTTGGATCTGTTTTGATTTTGTGTGTGTGTGTGTGGGGGGGGCTTTTGTTTGTGTTGCAGGTTGTGAGTCTTTATCATCTGTGTGGTGAAGATAGTCGTATTCGCATTTGGTCTGATCATCGTGTTGCTTGTCAGCACTGTAGAGAAATTTAAGAAAGAAAAATAAACAGTACAAACTTTAAGCTATAACTTTTTTTGAAGGGATCTGTGTTTTCTTTAATTTATACAGTGCAAAGAGATCATCAATATCATTTTGAAATTTCAGGAATTTGCAAATGTTTTATGAGAATTGCAGTACATGTTTTAAAATCTCTAATAGAAAATTCACTTATCACATTTTCATTTTACACATTTGAATGTCAATGCAAATTTGCTTTAAAAGAACTCCACAAAGCATTTATGATAAATGTGCTAATTATTTTTGATGAAATAATCAAAAGTCAAGACTCTGCATCACATTGTGAATAAATGCTTGTTAATCCTGATAAAGCTGTTTTCTGAGTTTTTATATTGAAAGTAAACACAAAAGTATATATGATTCCTTTTCCGAAAAGCAGGTTTAAGGTGTTTCTTCAGTGTGAGGGGATCAACTAATAACTAAACTGTTCTAAACCCAAAAATTAAAAATAATAATAATAATTCAGCTAGTGAACATGCCCATCTTAAACTAATTTAAAACCATCAAAGACAAACATTTCAGTGTCTGATATCTCAAAAGTTACCACGACTGCTTTGATCAATGTTTTTGAAATAATAGTAATATAAATAAATAGTGGCACCATAATTTAACCTGGATTAAGTTCACTTAACATTCAAAGTAACCTAAGAATAGAAAAAAGGGTTCAAAAATATAACTGAGATGAGAATTGGTTAACTTTTTAGAATCCCCTGCACTGATAGCTAAGCTATTTATTTTTCAGGATATAGTTACATTCCGTTATATAGTTATATTCAATATTATATTTTGCACTTTCCTACTGTATATTACTGTATACTTGTACAATATTTACAATAGAATACATCTTATTACTCTGTTCCTCTGTCTCTCTTGCTGCACTGAGCATGTGTATGACAAAAGAATTTCCCTCGGGATAAATAAAGTTCTTCTTATCTCTTATCTTATCTTATCTTATCTTTCCAAATGCAGCAAGGTGATAAAGTTTGTGTGAATTAAAAAGTAACCAAATATATCAAACACTTGGTAAAAGAATATTCAGTGTAATATGCTGCAAATTTTTGTAGTGTCCTAAAAATCATGTCTCATTCAAATTCACATATCAAACTGTTTTGTTAACTAAGTGTTTTAGTCGCTACTGACAGAATTGAAGCAGTGAAACAAAGAATTGACAGGAAGTTGCAGAATTGTAGAAGTTTCAAAGTTCATAAATAACACAGCTGTGAGATGGGGCCCGGCCATGTGGCTCTGTGGAAACACTTCATGGCTTCACTTCTTGGTTATAGAATACTTAAGACTCAACAACATTTTTCTTTTTGATTAAAAGATGTATGGTATGGAGTATGGAGGACCACAAGAGCCACGTGCATCGAAATAAAAATTTCTGTGCTTAAATAATGAATTGTAGAATAAATTCTGCAATTGTAAATTCATTTTTGAATTCCAATTTAATAAACTGCAGTTCAAAATCCTTTTTCCAATTGCATTTCAAAATCCTTTTTCCAATTGCACTTTAATAAACTGCATTTTAAAATCCTTTTTTCAGTTGCACTTTAATAAACTGCAGTTCAAAATCCTTTTTCCACTTGCAATTTAATAAACTGCATTTCAAAATCCTTTTTCCACCTGCAATTTAATAAACTGCAGTTCAAAATCCTTTTTCCACTTGCAATTTAATAAACTGCAGTTCAAAATCCATTTCCCTTTCCTGTTTGCTCCGGGATTAGCTGCTGGATTTATGGAGGACCACAAGAGCCACGCGCATCGAAATAAAAATTTCTGTGCTTAAATAATGAATTGTAGAATAAATTCTGCAATTGTAAATTCATTTTTGAATTCCAATTTAATAAACTGCATTTCAAAATCCTTTTTCCAATTGCATTTCAAAAAACATTTTTGAATTGCAATTTAATAAACTGCATTTCAAAATCCTTTTTTAAGTTGCACTTTAATAAACTGCATCTCAAAATCCTTTTTCCAATTGCAATTTAATAAACTGCATTTCAAAATCCTTTTTCCAATTGCACTTTAATAAACTGCATTTCAAAATCCTTTTTCCAATTGCACTTTAATAAACTGCATTTCAAAATCCTTTTTCCAATTGCAATTTAATAAACTGCATTTCAAAATCCTTTTTCCAATTGCACTTTAATAAACTGCATTTCAAAATCCTTTTTCCAATTGCACTTTAATAAACTGCATTTCAAAATCCTTTTTCCAATTGCACTTTAATAAACTGCATTTCAAAATCCTTTTTCCAATTGCACTTTAATAAACTGCATTTCAAAATCCTTTTTCCAATTGCACTTTAATAAACTGCATTTCAAAATCCTTTTTCCAATTGCAATTTAATAAACTGCATTTCAAAATCCTTTTTCCAATTGCCATTTAATAAACTGCATCTCAAAATCCTTTTTCCAATTGCACTTTAATAAACTGCATTTCAAAATCCTTTTTCCAATTGCACTTTAATAAACTGCATTTCAAAATCCTTTTTCCAATTGCAATTTAATAAACTGCATTTCAAAATCCTTTTTCCAATTGCACTTTAATAAACTGCATCTCAAAATCCTTTTTCCAATTGCACTTTAATAAACTGCAGTTCAAAATCCTTTTTCCACTTGCACTTTAATAAACTGCAGTTCAAAATCCATTTCCCTTTCCTGTTCGTTCCGGGATTAGGTGCTGGATTAGCTCTTCGATTAACAATTTGCTGGAGGCTATTCAAATTAGCCACACCGTGGAATGTAAGGAGCTCTCTGATTGGTTGGTCAGACACAGGTTGTCTGCCATCCTGGATTTTTCTAGCTCATAGCTTCTCCCTGCTAAGAAGCGTGTGTGCTTGTACAAAGGCCGTTCAGCCTCGGGATTTACACTCGGCTCGACACGGATATGTGAAGAATGAAGGGCCCCTGCAGCGAAACGGAGAGCCAACCTCTGACTGAGTGCCTGTTTTCGCAGTCTGACCACCTGTTGAAGGTAAGGTGCTAACGTGGCTAACGCTAGCATCACCGCACGTAGCCCCGTTATTTTAAGGACATCTTAGTTTATGAAAGTTTTACATCGCAGCTGTACGAGCTAGCTACGTGTTTTGTAAGCTGCTGTGCTCTTCACAAATAAAGCTGGAAGCAGCTCAGACTGTTAGAACCAGCACTGAGCCCTGTTACATTTATACAGTGTTAGAGCAACGGCTGCAACCTACAGCCTTTAAACTAGTGATTAAAATGCTGACAGTAAACTCGTCAATCCAGATGTTACCACATTACTCTATGGTACTTAGAGTTAAAACAACTGAGACAGGCTGATTAAAATAACAGCTGTCAGTTCTCTCATTCCTTATATCAAGACTGGAGATCACACTACTGATTTCAGTTCATTTAATATGTGAGTGCACAGATTCATTCTCAACTGGACATAAATGATGATCAAAGGTTGTATATATGATGAATTCATCAAATCCCAGCCTCTAACACAGTGCGCTGAATCTTAGCTTTGAATGCAATTTCAGCATTCACTGAACCTACAGTATCTACACCTGTGTGGCAAATGTGTGGGAAAGATACAGATAATGAAATTTAATTATTAATACAATATACATCATGAAAAATGAAAGCTGAAATTGATTCAGTTTAGTACTTTTCTCTGTATGCTCTGTGATTATAAAGGCCTTAAATTCTGTGATATATACTGTAAATGATTTTCACAGAGGTCTTAAAGTACTTGAATCACTGCTGATAGTCTGGTTGTTTATATTTTCACATCTTTTTGTGTCTGTAGGGCTGTTTGATGACGATTTGGACTCCTCTGGGAGATGAGGACACACCCACATCTGTTCCATACTGCAGCCATTGATGGTGTTACAGCTCTGAGTCAGCTTTGGGCCATCAGACGCACACACTGGAAAACCAGCACCTGGACTTCATGCAGGAGAGACGGCCTCAGTGATTTAGGTTCATAAGCTAGTTCAAACATTTCTGGCCTCTTATCACTTAGATTTTGAATGCATTTAAAGCAGGAACTGCACACCTAGCTGTCAAAAGTTTGGCAGCATGAGTACTGTAAAGTTTTGTAGGGTCCTTGTTAAAAATTCCACAAGCACCACACCACATTTGTCATATATACTTCCATTTTGTGTGTGTATATATATATATATATATATATATATATATATATATATATATATATATATATATATATTTATATATATATATATATATATATATATATATATATTAGAGATGGCACGATACCATTTTTTTATGTCCGATACCGATATCATAAATTTGGATATCTGCCGATACCGATATGAATCCGATATAGTGTTTTTTAATCAATAAAACTGTTTTTTAATATATTGCTGCATTTTGTATAAGTTCATACTCAAGTTTAAATAAACAACAACACTAAAGCTATTCTGTTATACCTGTATGTAAAAAATACACTGCGCCCAAAATATTTCATAGGTCAGCAACACTGATCAATCTAATAAACTTAAACCTACTCCATCCTTCCTATTCTGGTATTTTAAAGAGTACTTAGCAGAAATATTAAGCAAACTAACAAATAGGGTTGCAAACTCCCAGCAAAAAAAAATAGGGAACCACCCCCCCACCCTCCACCTCATGATGCTTAATCGATGTAATCAACTTTAATTTGATGCAGGGTGAAAAAAAATGTACAGAATTAAATTATTTTTCAAGAATAATTAAATAGATTCAACATCTTTCTTCAACAGAATTGCAGACTGCACAGTTCGTACCTTCCCAAAGGAAAAAGTACTATAGCTTACTAGGGGATATTAGACTTAACAGTTACTATATACAGTAATGGACTTCTATACATTTTACATCAGATTAAAACTTTGGGTGTAAGATTCAGATAATTATTTATTAAAAGCTAGATATTTTAAATGAGAATAAGAAAGAAAAGTATGTCTTTGTGCCCCCTTTTCCCTGTTCATGCCCTATCGGCCCCCCTGGCTAAACTTTGCTAGATCCGCCCCTGCACAGCTACCAGCCGTCAGCTACGTAGAAAAGGATCCTGGTGTAGAAAGTAATATTAAATAAATTCTAACAACAGCTTATCAAGGTTAAACGTGCTGCTGTTGTTCAGCCGCTGGTTTCCTCTTTCTGGCGCAAAGTGGGCCAAAAACAAAGAAGAGAGACGGACTCGCGACAGAAAAGCTGATCAGCTGAGCGGCAGGAAGGTGAGGGAGAGAGAAGAGGCAGTCGCTCCATATATCGGTTGTTAAGCTTAACGTGGGAATGCTTTACAAACATTCAGAGATGAACTTACACACTTGCTTTACTTCTCTCTGGGATAACTTCCTCGGAGATGAAATGCTGGTTTGCTAGGGAGGCTACAAATACACACAGCCGCTCTATCACGTGATGCACACTGCTCCGATGTGCTACGGTTATGAGCCGAGTTACGCCATGTCGCAAGTTTTGTGAGGTGCTTTTTTGATATTTAATGGATCGGATTACATTTTTTATTTCTCGCCGATATCCGATCCAGTAATTTACGTCAGTATCGGACCGATACCGATACGTAATATCGGATCGGTCCATCTCTAATATATATATATATATCCTAGTTATCCACTTGTCAGTAATTTTTGAGTAAATGGATGTCACTGATAAATCAGTGGTGATTCACCTGCAAATGTTTTTAACAAACTTTGTTTTTTGTAGAATTCATCAGCAGCTGTGAAGAGATGCATTTGAATATCTTCTGGTTCCACTTTTCCTAACCTGGAAGCTGAGCATTGCTGATTTCTGACAAGGACACAAACCTCAGCGCTTATCATGGTAAGGAATTGCTGCACATCCTCCGTGCAGCAATTCCAGAGAAAACGAGAGAGCAACGACCACTCATTAAGACCAGCCTGAAATCTGTCCCTTTCTGGCAGCTGTGGAAACTTCCAATAAGAAAGTTTGCATTCTTAGAACAATGCTGGGTCATGTGTGATGTGTCATCATGAGGATATTACATTTTGACTTGATTCTGCTCAATTAAGTGTTTTGATCGTTGATCCAGTATGGCAGCTTTGTGTTGTGCTGCAAGTTAAAACTCATTGTCCTCATGAGCACAGCATCTAACAACTCTCCTTAAAAAAGTCGATTGACTTTAACTGGACACAATGGTTTCCAGTGGGAGATACATTCATCACTCATCCGTGACACTGGAGAAGTCACCTGGATGAGTGATAAAACAATTTTCTATGGAAAATCCAGAGGAACTAATCTTTGTTGTTGTTTCTTTGGGCTCAATTTCAGCCTCAGGCAAAATTGAGCCCAAACTGTTTTCTTCTTTCTTCTTTCAGAAGAAAACATTTTGCCAATAATCAGATAAAAAGATTGTTGAACCAGGTGGTATTCTCTGGAGTTTAAGACCAAAACTGAACTCAGTGAATTGACATTAGACTGGAATTCATAAGATGAATAGAAATACTGCTGAAGCTGAATGATATATGTGTGTGTGTGTGTGTGTGATCTTTGTTTTCTCCAATTCACCAGGTCTGTAAAGTTCAGTATGACTGTAGTACATGATACAAAAGAATAAATACAGAAGAATAACAGCTTTATGTGAATAACTTTACTCTTCTTAAAAATAACTCATAAAACAAGTGAAAGTACAAATGTGTACAAGTTAGAGACTTCCTCAGTAAGTTTACACTCTTTTGGAGTGATTTTAATGGTGTGTTAAAGAAGAAAGAGATTAGAGGTAAAGTAGAGGATGCAGAGTCCATCACTGAGGCCGTCTCTCCTGCATGAAGTCCAGGTGCTGGTTTTCCAGTGTGTGCGTCTGATGGCCCAAAGCTGACTCAGAGCTGTAACACCATCAATGGCTGCAGTATGGAACAGATGTGGGTGTGTCCTCATCTCCCAGAGGAGTCCAAATCGTCATCAAACAGCCCTACAGACACAAAAAGATGTGAAAATATAAACAACCAGACTATCAGCAGTGATTTAAGTACTTTAAGACCTCTGTGAAAATCATTTACAGTATATATCACAGAATTTAAGGCCTTTATAATCACAGAGCATACAGAGAAAAGTACTAAACTGAATCAATTTCAGCTTTCATTTTTCATGATGTATATTGTATTAATAATTAAATTTCATTATCTGTATCTTTCCCACACATTTGCCACACAGGTGTAGATACTATAGGTTCAGTGAATGCTGAAATTGCATTCAAAGCTAAGATTCAGCGCACTGTGTTAGAGGCTGGGATGAATTCATCATATATACAACCTTTGATCATCATTTATGTCCAGTTGAGAATGAATCTGTGCACTCACATATTAAATGAACTGAAATCAGTAGTGTGATCTCCAGTCTTGATATAAGGAATGAGAGAACTGACAGCTGTTATTTTAATCAGCCTGTCTCAGTTGTTTTAACTCTAAGTACCATAGAGTAATGTGGTAACATCTGGATTGACGAGTTTACTGTCAGCATTTTAATCACTAGTTTAAAGGCTGTAGGTTGCAGCCGTTGCTCTAACACTGTATAAATGTAACAGGCCTCAGTGCTGGTTCTAACAGTCTGAGCTGCTTCCAGCTTTATTTGTGAAGAGCACAGCAGCTTACAAAACACGTAGCTAGCTCGTACAGCTGCGATGTAAAACTTTCATAAGCTAAGATGACCTTAAAATAACGGGGGTACGTGCGGTGATGCTAGCGTTAGCCACGTTAGCACATTACCTTCAACAGGTGGTCAGACTGCGAAAACAGGCACTCAGTCAGAGGTTGGCTCTCCGTTTCGCTGCAGGGGCCCTTCATTCTTCACATATCTGTGTCGAGCCGAGTGTAAATCCCGAGGCTGAACGGCCTTTGTACAAGCACACACGCTTCTTAGCAGGGCGAAGCTATGAGCTAGAAAAATCCAGGATGGCAGACAACCTGTGTCTGACCAACCAATCAGAGAGCTCCTTACATTCCACGGTGTGGCTAATTTGAATAGCCTCCAGCAAATTGTTAATCGAAGAGCTAATCCAGCACCTAATCCAGCACCTAATCCCGGAACGAACAGGAAAGGGAAATAGATTTTGAACTGCAGTTTATTAAAGTGCAATTGGAAAAAGGATTTTGAACTGCAGTTTATTAAAGTGCAAGTGGAAAAAGGATTTTGAGATGCAGTTTATTAAAGTGCAATTGGAAAAAGGATTTTGAAATGCAGTTTATTAAAGTGCAATTGGAAAAAGGATTTTGAAATGCAGTTTATTAAAGTGCAATTGGAAAAAGGATTTTGAGATGCAGTTTATTAAATTGCAATTGGAAAAAGGATTTTGAAATGCAGTTTATTAAATTGCAATTGGAAAAAGGATTTTGAGATGCAGTTTATTAAAGTGCAACTGAAAAAAGGATTTTGAAATGCAGTTTATTAAATTGCAATTCAAAAATGTTTTTTGAAATGCAATTGGAAAAAAGATTTTGAAATGCAGTTTATTAAATTGGAATTCAAAAATGAATTTACAATTGCAGAATTTATTCTACAATTCATTATTTAAGCACAGAAATTTTTATTTCGATGCGCGTGGCTCTTGTGGTCCTCCATACTAAAGGACCAGTAAATTATTAAACAATGTATAAGTGACTATTCAGTGAAACGTAACTTGTTATTTTTGGTACAGCTTTAGTGTGTTCAGTATATGGTGCTTTATTACAGACCGTAAAACATATACAATGACAATTACATTGTGAATCAAATGGTATCTACATCCACTGGTTTTATCCTTTCCTAATGTGCTGTAAAGTCAAAGTCTGCTTTTGTCTGTGTTTCAGGCTCTGAGAGTTTCTCTGACGGTGTCTCCTTCTGTATGGTGAAGACAGTCGTGTTCTCTGTTGGTCTGATCATCGTGGTGTCTCCTGTCATCAGTGTTCACCTCATAGAAAAACTTCAGACGCAAAACTAAAGAAAAATCTACGCATAAAACTGTTCGTGTACCTTTACAAGCACTCCACAGGGCATGTATGATTAGCTATCAATGAAGTCCACCAAATGCTTAATTATGAATAGAACTTCTTTTTGCTGATATTAAAATGCTTTTTAGGATTTCATCTTAGGAAAAAAAGTGTTTGGGAGGCTAAGCAGGTTTTTGACTTTTGAATGTTTGGTTTATATTACTCTTGATTCTAGACATTTTGCCTCTTTGCCATTTATTCCTGCTGTCTATGATTTATATTTTAATCCAGCATAGTTGGTGTGCAGCACCTTTAATTTAGTTGTAAATGTACAATAACAATTCTATTCTATTCTATTCTATTCTATTCTATGTGTTTCTTTGATATCACCAGCAGAGGGCAGTGGATTACCTGTGTTTTTGTGTTATTTTAATGTTTGTTGATCTTGTGGGACCAGCACCCCAATACAGAAATGCTGGACTGGCTTTGTGTTTAAAAAAAATCCTCATCCCTGATCCTATGGGTCTTACCCAGTAGGCAATGCAAAGCTGAAATAAAGCATGATGGAGGAGGAGACTTGCCTAGTTCGAACTAGCTTTCCCTCGGTTGTCTACCCCACCTACTCTGATAAAAATCGGAGCCTGAGTAGCCTTGCATTCCCTTATCTATTAGCCACACCTATTATGGCGGCTCCTCTCTAGATCAGTGCATTTGCCATATGACTGGGTTTATTTTAGTGGCCTAAACAGTTAGGTCTATAAGACCTAACCTATAAGAGCTATTTACAATAACATGGATTTATACTCAGATATCTACCTTTACTGTTTCACAACGAGAAAGGGAATGTCCACATTTTAGACTTAAGTTGCAGGATAGTTTATTAAGGAAATCCAAATGGGCAAAACAAAAACAAGATTCAAAGAAATCTAAAAAGCTGGACACAGAACTAAAAGAAAGTAATTTGTTTTTACTGAAATTAAAATGTGCTAAAAATGGTATTCAAAAGACTCACAAAAATGAAATTTTATTAGGAGCTGGTGGGCATGTGTGCTGTTGTTCCTGGGTTTGTTTCCCTTTTCGGCACAGGTAGGCGGGGCGGTGCTTGGTGGCATTCCGGTGTTGTGCCAAAAAG
Source organism: Pelmatolapia mariae (assembly GCF_036321145.2). Classification (NCBI taxonomy): domain Eukaryota; kingdom Metazoa; phylum Chordata; class Actinopteri; order Cichliformes; family Cichlidae; genus Pelmatolapia; species Pelmatolapia mariae. The sequence goes on along the minus strand of NC_086243.1, from coordinate 26,935,960 downwards.
TGATTTGCAATGTTTCTGTGTATTTTTTATGTGTAATATCTTTACGTATGTTCGTAAATAGACTTCGGTGAACAAGGTTTACAAAGGAGTTATATATAGAATTAAAAAATTATCTGTTTTTCAACTATCTTTACAACTCTGTGTTATTGTACTTACATTATAACCAATCCGATCCTTTATCCCCACTTAAAATATTTTTACAGAACTATTGTAATATTTGCTGCCATTTCTGCTGTCCTCTTGGTCAGCTTACTCTTACAAAAGACATTTTTAATGTTAATGAGATTTTTTTAACAGCATAAATAAAGGTTATATAAAAGTCACTGCCAAAAACTGATTGCGGCTTCTACCTTGTTACACGAATGTTGTTTGTGGCTCAAGATGGCTTTATGTCATCCATAAGGGATGCATTTGACATATGTTTCACATATTATAGCCCAACAAGTTACTTATAGCAGTTTAAATACGAGCAATCAGTTTTTGGCAAATACCGGAAATCAGTTTTTGGCAGACAATCACTTTTTGGCACAACACCGGCACACCTGCGGCGCATCGGACGTCATCAGTGGGAGCATTTATGGAGTCGAGTGACGGACGTCTGGTGTCGGAGCATTATCGTTTCCACAAGCGGTAACGTGTTTATAGCCCCCTACCCTTGTAAATATTCCCTTATCACTGTTATTAAATCAGCATCACCGCTATCCCGAGCCCGTGTGTGTTTCTGCCACTAAATCCACCCGTTTAATCTACCTAACAAATTTGTTTTGTTGTTGTTTTATTAACTTTTCATATACATATGCATTCAAAGCCTTTTTTTTGGAAAAGGTTGAACTTTATTTTCAGACTTTATCAACATATTTAAATAAGTGTAAAAAGGGCAATGAAGTAGATTCATGTGTTCACTTTCGCAATAAAAGAATGTGCGGTTTCAATAGGACAAACGTGACAGTGCTCCAGGTTAAACAATGTGCTGCTGTTGTTGGTGTAAAACATTTCATGCTGTACATTGGAGCTATGAAAGCCAGAGACTGTACATTGCCTTCCTTTATCATACTGACACTGTTGTTCTGCACCGAGATACCAGGTAAGAAATGTTATGTCTAAATAACCAGAAAGCAGTTTAGGATTTAAAAAAATCCTAAACTGCTTTTAAAAATTTCAGTCTAAGTGAAAACTGTGATAATTGTGATATTAGTGTGGATGGGTTTGCATCATTTCTTTTGCACAAATTTACAAAATGATCAATAATGCTTGAAAATATATTTCAGTGATATTCTATTATGTGACTTCTGTTCTTTCCAGGGTGCAGTGCAGTGACTTTTGTGTTTGTACAGAAGGGAAAGGATGTACTTCTTGATGTGAAGGAAGATGAAATTCCAAAATATTTGTTTATTTTTCAATGGACATTTAAGGTTGACAATATTTTAATAACATTTTCACTTGGTAGAGAACCAACAGTCACTGATGATTACTCTGGAAGTGTTGAGTTTTCTGTGAGAAATCACTCTGTGAAACTGAAGAATCTTCAAGAGTCAGACAGTGGAGTTTATACTGCACAAGTGATAGGGCCTCAAGCTAACTGCCAACTTTATGCAGACGATGGAGTTATACACGTACCAGCTAAGTCACCTGGCGAAGCAGCAGACACCTTAACCGTACATCTAAATGATGTCCAAAAATGGCTGGAACAAAATCATCTTGTATTGATTAAAAAAACTGTTTCTATGTGTTTTTCTATTAGGAAACGAAGTTCATCTGATGATTTTAAAGTCAAGTTAGGGAACGACGAAATAAAGGAGGTCAAACATTTTAAGTTTTTAGGAATAATTTTAGATTCACATCTTAAATTTGACAAGCATGTAAAGAAGATTTCTAAGACAGTCAAGGCTAATCTGAATTGTTTTAAGTTAATTCGGCACTATATACCCCCTTCAGCAGCTCAGTTATTTATGCATTCCATGATATTCTCTCATTTTTCATATTGTATGACAGTTTGGACCCAAGCAGCACCATCTACAATTCAGCCTTTGGTATCCTTATATAAGCAATCTTTAAAAATAATGGATAAAAAATCTGTATGGTGGCATCACTGTCACATTTTAAAGAAATATAATCTACTTGGTTTTAAGAGTTTTAATCATTTGTGTTTTCTTAAATTATTTTTTAAATGTATAAATAGGATGGCCCCAGAGTGTCTCAATAGATACATCCAGAGACAAGATAGTAATCGTATTACTAGGAGCAAGGTGACGGCAACTGCAAGATATTATATCGCAGATCTACATTCGGTCAGTCAGCTTTTTCCATAAAGGCTTGCCATCTGTGGAACACACTTCCAACCAAAATCAAATTGATTACAGACATCAGATCCTTTACACTGAAGGTTAAAGTTTGGTTAAAAGGAAATCAGAGATGTAGTCATTTTAACTAATGATGTTAATTTTATTTTAAATTATTGTCTACTGATTGTAATTGTATTTATGATGTAATTTGGTTGTATGAAAATATATTTTTTATTGTAAAATGTACCTATTTTGATTGTAAGCCCAACAAGGGACAATTGTTGAAAATTAGCAATAGTTATAAACTTATGTGCGTTACATCAGTTTCATGTTTTGTACTTGGACTATGTTAAACTGCACTGTCCCTTTTAAGTAAAATAAATAATAAAATAAATACAGTAATATTAACTGAATAGAACATCATGGTTCAAGGTAAGTATTGCAACTTGTCACACATTGATGGAGAGTAACCACTGATGTGTATTTTACATTAAACACCTCCTCCCCCCTCAGATCCAGTGTCACCGGTCGACCTGACTGTCAATTCTGTGTCCAGCAGCTCAGACTCGTGTAACCTCACGGTGACCTGCAGCACAAAGCACGCTCACATCAGCAGCATTTTTACGTGTGACACCACAACCTGCTATCAGGAAGGAAGAGAGCAATCAGAGGTTACGACCTCAGGTGCTTCTCTCCATGTTTACCTGTCAAATCTATCAGTCATCTGTGACCATAGCAACCAGGTCAGCTGGACCAGAGACATGAAGAACATTGAACATATTTGTGCACCACTGGCCGGTAAGACTGAAAGAGAAAGTGTTGATGATGATCATTTAGATGTTTTTCTTAAAATAACACTTCTTTCATTTAAAGAAATTAATAATTGACGTGGCCTTCTCACACCAAGAGTGAATTATAACTTCACAGAAAGAGAATGAATATTTTTCTGGATGCTATTTTATTGTTTTTGACCACTAGTTTAAGAGTAAAACCAGCAAATTAAGTTATTTGTATACCTGCTTTGCACATTGTCGGTCTATAAAATTTAGACAAAACAATCACTACTAGTCAAATTCTGTTAGAGAAATAAATTTTTCTTTACATCTAATTTACTCAGAGTGTTTTTACATTTAAGGTCTTTTGAGTATTCTTTGTTTGTTTATTTTACCTTTTCTTTATGTTGCAGGTTGTGGGAGTCTCTCTGATGGTATATCTGTCTGTTTGGTAAAGACGGTTGTTTTCTCTGTGCGTCTGATCATCATGGTGTTTCCTGTCATCAGTGTCCACATCATAGAGAAAGTTGAGAGGCAAAAATAAGTACTGCATCAATTACACTGTACATATAGTTCACAGCCTTCTATAAAAAACTTTAATAAAAGTTTTTCTTTTTTAAAACTTCTTCTCTAACCACTGGTATCCTGTTTCGTTGTTTGTAATTTGTTGTATATGCTGTATAAAACCCACATATATGCTCTGAGTGTTGTTCATTCCCTATGTTACAAAAATATCATTAATATGATTTAGAAATTTTGAAAACAAGACTTTGCAAGTCCTTTATAGTAAAGGTTTTACAGTTTTACAGACTAGAATTGACTTATATTCACTCATCACTTGATAATTTTATACTAAATGTAAAATTAATGCAATTAAGTGCAAACATAGTACATATAAACATGGTCACGTTAAAATGGGTCAAAAAAGACACTTGTGATAAAAGTGCTGAATAAGTTATAAAAAATAAAGGTTATGTATCACTTTTTAAAGAAAATTGTGTTTTTAAAGTTTTTTTCTTAAATACAAGTTTCTTCTCTCTTGGATTGGCTGGAGTGTGTTTCTGATTTTCAATTCAATTCAATACAATTCAATTCAATTTTATTTATATAGTGCCAAACCCCAACAAAAGTCGTCTCAAGGCACTTTATATTGTACAGTATATCCTATAATAATAGATACAAAGAAAAACCCAACAATTATATCACTGTGTTTCTTTTCCACAATGTAGCGTTAACATCTCTGAACCCTGAACTTTCTTCAATGTGACCAGAAGAGGGCAGCGAGTGACTTGTGATGTGGGCTGCATGGAGCTCATAGGTTTAGAAATTTTATTTTCAGCTGTTAATATATAAACTTTCTCATTTATGTTTAGTTGGGGGGATTTTGGGGGATGTTCATAACTACTGTACAGGATAAATCCAGCAAGAACTGAATCCAGAATTTCACATTATCAATGAAAAACCCACAGACATCTGATATTTCATGAAGCACATGAACTCACTAACTCTCACACATGACCCCAAAAATCTGCAGGAAGAAATCAATAAAAGTTTGTTCCTGCAGGCTGATACTGTCAGACTGAGTCATGGCTTCTCTTTTGTCATCTCTTTCTGCTCAAAGGCAGTGTTACTGTGAAACCATGGCTATCTCAGAGCTAAAACTAGCACAGCTCACAGATAGTTCACTTTTGCACTGTTGGTCTGTATAGAGGAAGAATGCAGCTGTGAGAAGGGGCTGACCCTGTTCTGCTGTCAGTGGTGTAAAACACTTCCACTTTGTTGGATTTCAGAGAAACCTCGAGACTCTAGAATGTTTTTCTTTGTGATTCTTGTGTTGCTGTCCTGCACTGAGGCTGAAGGTAGGAAAAAAATGTCTAAATATTAGCACACATATAGTAGCAGAGATTCCTTAATGCGACAGGGACATAACTGACAAAGATGAAAAGTGCAAATGTTTTCTTTTATAATAGTGTTCACTACAAAAGGTATCTTTCATTTTATTGCAGCGGGTAAAAGACTTGATTAATGTCTCAAACTACATTAGTCAAGAGTTTAATGAGAGCTGTGTCTTTGACAGGCTGAATAAGCTCTGACAAGTTAGTCAATCTAAAAACAGTCACTTCCTTTCTTGCAGTGACTCAGTTTCCTGGTTCTGAAAGAAAATAAAACCAACACATCCGAAGCACATGCAAGAAGGTTATGTTCCCGTGTAAACCAGTGTGTCCTAACAGGCCAATTTTGTTTTTGGTGGGAGGGGAGGAAGAAAAGCTTATGGAAGAAATGTCATTATGTCTCAGATAATGTTTTTTCAAAATAGTTCTCTGTCCTGGGTGAAGATGTGCTATTGAATTAATAAAAGAGAAGTAGCACTGTCCTGTTATATGAGTTATATGTTTGCTAATTAAAGCAAAGAGTATAAGATACATTTATCTGAAAAGTTCAAAACAACATCACAGTTAAAGGCTGATTTCAGGCACAGATGAGGAGCAACTGCTAACAACTTTTCATATTTTGACCTCTTAACAACACTGTGAACTGTGTGAAATCTTATCCTGCTATAAAAGAGGTATTAGAGCTGTTTAATAATTTATTTCAAAGCAACAAATTCCCCATTAATTTCCAATCATGATAAAAAACACTATGAAAATAATTAAAACAAATGAGGTGTGAGTAGAAGACTTTATGTCTTACGTGATTCTTTAGGTCTTTATAAGGTCTGAAAATGTGCTTGTACTTCATGGAATGGACTTACATCAACATCAGTTGTAGCAGTGAAATAGAAACTTAATTTACTACCAAAAACAGTTATTATCAAGATGCAATAGTGTTTGACAGTGGTGAAGGATAGGAGGAGTCACAGACTGGAAACAGACAGTTTGGTTCTGGAAGGCTAAGATTATTTTGGTTGACGTATAAACTAGAATGAAAGATTGCTGGAACTCTTTCGCAGCTGTTAATTTAGTAGTAAGACTAGATTGGTGTCATATATTTGCTCATATCTCAAGATATGAGAGGTGGGCTGTCCAAAGTGAGATGGAAGCTGTATCTCATAACAAGTTCAGGTTTTCCACAACAGCTTTATCTGAAATGTGAAACTGATTATTGTTTGGTGGATGCTACAAACACAAGCAGTTAGTTGTGACTACACAATAATGAAAATAATCAAACAATAGGGAGGAGCAGCAGGTGGTGTCAGGGGAGGTTGACCAAAAAAGATGGTCTCCATCGTCCAATCATGCCTCCCCCTGTGTGAGTAGGCTACCGGGACCTGACCAAAGCGCTTTGTGAGGTGGAAGCAGCAGAAGGCAGGTGAAAAGCTGTGGTGAAAAAAAATATAATAAAAAAACAAAACATTCACAACACTGCAACGCCGTGTGTGTCAGGTCCTTTTTCTGTTGCATTTGTGTTTGATTTAACATAATTGCAGCTGGATGTTCATGACTGATTTGTTTTGTTTTTCCTTTTATTTTAGGTCTCCAACATGTGTTTGTGCTGCATGGAAATGACTTACACTTAGATATAGAGAAACCTGTTGAACTTGGCGAACAGACAGATTTGTTCTGGAAATGTAATTCCAGTATCAATATAGCTAAATATGTTGTTAATAAAGATCCAGTAGTGTATAACAAATATGCAGGAAGGGCTGAGGTCTTTGGACAAAATTACTCTTTGATATTAAAGAATGTAAAACACAATGATAGTGGAGATTATGCTGCAGTTGTGGTCAGCGAACAAGAGCAAAGGGTAGCTGAATACAAGGTCATAGTTCAAGGTAGGTTTCATTTTTCATTATTATTTTGAAGTGTTAACATGTCATAGATCGGTTTTACATACTTACACACCTGTTGTTCCCCAGATTCAGTGACTCCTGCCAAGCTGACAGTGGAGTCTGTGTCCAAGTGCTCAGATTCCTGTAACCTGACTGTGACCTGCAGCACAGTGGACTTTAACGTCATAATTACAGATGAAAAACTGAAATAACCAGACTTGCTGTGTGATGTTTGCATGTTGTCCCCATGTCTAACTACATGTCTTTGGATTGTGAGAGAATCCACAATCCAGTCCACATACTTGAATGTTGGAAGGGCCTTCAGTACTTGAATTGTGAATCAGCTGTTCTGCATTTAGTGAGATGCCACACAAATTATTTGTGCCACTCCAAAATAAGCAATTTCTGCCCACTATAAAGGAACATCACAGCCGGATACCTCCAGGTCTGACAGCAGCAGGTTTATCACTCCTGTTTTCTACCTGGAGACAGCAGTCACGTCATTGTTCTGACACACAACACAAAACTATCCACAACACGACACATTAACTACACAATCCAAACATGCTAAACATCACAAACCTCCCACATCTCCAAACTCGCTATCTCTCTATCTTCTGCTGTCTTTCACTCTCTCTCTCTCTCTCTCTCTCTCTCTCTCTCTCTCTCTCTCTCTCTCATCGTGTGCCAAAGTCATCGTGTGCCATAAAGTGATTGCCGTCAGTGGGAGCGCTTAGCTGCTTAAAGCTGTAGCGCCCAGATTACTTATGTAGACAGCTACTTCCGTGCAACTGATATTACGCGTGGTAAGCTGAACACAGCTTCAACTTTGTTGAAAAATGGTAACGCGACCGCACCGCTTTTTCTTGTTAGTAACGGTAATGGCGTTGTAACGATAGAAATAGTAATTAGTTAGATTACTCGTCACTGAAAAAAGTAACGCCGTTAGTAACGCAGTTACTGGTAACACTGTTATTCCTATCACTGTTTGTAACTAAAGCAACCAGGTACATTACCATAATGAACTTTAAATGAAACAACTCAGATGTCATTGAAGTGCAGACTTTAAGCTTTAATTCAGTGGGTTCAACAAAAGACTGTATAAAATGTGAGGAAGAAAAGTTTTTTAGTTCCTCACAATGAATTCATTTCAGGAGCTCAAGATTAAATGGAAAAGTTGAATAACTGAAAATAAAATATTAATTTCTAAAATCTTCCAAACACAAGCACCACACCTTAGATCAACTCCAGGCCTTTTATCTGCTTAATTGATAATAAAATACGAAGGAATTGCTCACACCTGTCCATGAAATAGCCTTCGAGTCAATTGTCCAATTACGTTTGGCCCTTTAAAAAGAGTGTGGGACATGTTAAGGAGCTAAAGGAGGAGAGTCTACACATGTCCATGTCCATTATATAACTGTAATTGGAATGCTTTTCAGTAAACATGTTTAAAAAAATTGTGCCAGTGTCCAAGTACTGGTACAATTATTTGGACATTGGCACCTAACTGTATATATACTTCAGTCCTACCTGTGTCCTTTGTCATGGTGTCGCTTGCTGCACTCTGTGTTTTTTGCTGTCAGGCCTGTGAGTTTCCCAGTGATGCTTCCTGTCTGAAGTTTTGGTTTCGTGTGTTGTTTGGAATCTAATTTAGTCACAATAAAGGCTCACTTTTTCCTCTGGAATGCTGAATATAGTTGGGATACATTCAGAAATAAATGACCTGTATTTCTGAAATGTAAAAGATTTCTTGAGTCAGACAAAATAAACTGTACTTCCAATTTGTTTAGTGTGTTTCATTATTTCTGCTCATGTCTGCAGGTATCTCCATCTGTGTGGTGAAGACAGTCGTGTTCTCTGTTGGTCTGACCATCATGGTGATTGCTGTGATCAGTGTCCACATTATGGAGAAGATTAAGAAGCGAAAATAGAGAAGAGGCTTTCCACTTACACATAACTAATATGGTTTTAGAAAATGTTGAAGTTATAGATACCAGTGGTACACTGTAAGAAAAAGTCCTAATATAAAAGTATTTTACTGTGTATTTTACAGTTTTGTTCTGTTCTTCTAGAATATCATTAAATTTACATAAATAGACTGTGATTTCACATTTCAAATGTAAATTAATGTAAAATCACTGTAATGTAATAAAACATAATTTTCTTGTTTTTTAAATGTATTTGTCTGTACATATGCATATTTAGATTTTTAAAATACATTCACAAATGTATTTTAACAATCTTTAATGTCATAATTTCACAAATATTTGTCCGTTATTTGAAAGATTGTACTGTTAATTTCAAATGTAATGCTGTGGAAAAGACTTTTTTAACATCAAATAATTTTTACTATTAGTGCTATTTAGGGCGATTGTGGCTCAAGAGTTGGCAGTTTGACTTGTAATCAGAAGGTTGCCGGTTCGAGCCCCGGCTCGGACACTCTCAGTTGTTGTGTCCTTGGTCACGACTCTTCGCCTACACTCAAAAAACAGATTCAGGTCCTTCTTTCAAAGAACACATACAAATTTTGTTAGTTGTTCAGAAATGTAATTAAAATATACCAAATTAATTTGATTTTCTTTGTGTAAACTTAAATGTATTCTGAACCAGCAGTGGCTGATTCTGAACACAAAATGAATGAGTTTGTTGGGGTACTGGGGGTAGGGGGTGTACATTTTTGCACATGCGCATTTGTATACTCAAAGAAAAAAATTCATGCCCCTCTTTAAGCTGAAACATTTTTTTTAATCTCACTCAACGTAAATGTAGCACTCCAGCGTTACTGCAATTATTATTTGTGTGGTAAACATAAATTATTTTCTCTCAAAGCGGTCTTTGTTACAAGAACACAAAGTTATTGAGTTACACAACGGTCCACCCTCTTTGAAAATTTTGCGCTCTTTCAGGATCACCTAACGGAATGCAGCTGCTCTTGGCCGCTCTGTACTTTTTGGATAAAACTACACCTTCAGGTAAGGTAACATATTAATTTTTTATATAACCAATTGTGTATTTCCCTATGAGCTGAATGTAGAGTATTGCTATTTATCATAGAAGCAGTTGTTTTTTGAACTTTTGGTGCTGCTACCATTCTCTTCTCTGCTGGAATACTATTTTTTTTTTGGACAAAATAGACAGGTCTTTTCAAAAGTGCCTTGTTTTAGAGGAGAAATTATGTAGCCACCAACTTTTAAGTACTCAGAGCTTGTGATAGCTTAGTAGCAGCTAGCCAGCTGCCATGAGCTCAATGAAAGATAATGTCCTAAGGCTAACTTCATTCTTACTGTTTTCTTTTTATAATCTAATAATGTGGCATTCTGTGTTTATTATTATATAAGGCCATATTCTAGTACAAATTATTGTTTTGAGGTGTCTTTAATTTTACTGAGGGTGCTACCAAAAGTGAACCATGTGGCTGTAAGAGTAACTCCAGTCAGCACAATGTGCACTCCTGTGATGTTCAAAACGATTTATTATTAGAACTAATTTCTTTACTTTTCATTTGTTAGATTATCAGAAAATGCTATGTCAGGGGGAAGCGTTGGAAGGAGAGGCCGATTATAGTCGCTGGGTTGCAGTTAAACCTGCAATGGAAGATCATCATGTGATTATGACAACACCTGAAATACAGACTTTAATGTAACATCAACAGTAGGGCTGGGCGATATGGCCTAAAATTCATATCGCGATATAATTTGAAGCATGTGCGATAACGATATATATCACGATATATTCTTTTCTTCTGTATAACGTATTTTCCAAACTATAAGGTACACTTAAAATCCTTTAATTTTCTCAAAAATCGAGAGTGTGCCTTATGTATGAATTCTGGTTGTGCTCACTGACCTTGAACCGATTTTGGCGTGTAGAAATCTGTTAAAAAATGTTTTAGTACAACTTTGGTAAGCCTGCTGATGGACTGCTTGATGGATTGTCAGAGCATTACGGCTGCCGTAGTGAGGAGTAATCTGGGTCCAAAACTCCGTCCTCTTCAGGTCCCAAAGTCAAACGAACACTGAGAGTTAAAAACAGTCTAAATTCTTTCATCTTTAATTAAATCATCAGCGTTGCTGCTTTATCGGGTGTAACAATTAAGTTTAACATCCATGCATCCATGAAAACAGAATTTATTAAATTTAACAGAGTTAGAAGTTAACAGGAAGTTAGCTCGCTAGTTTATACCTAAACATTTCATACCATGTTCTGACAGAGATTTTTGAAACTAATTAAAACGTACAGCTCTGCTACCACTTCCAACATAAGTGAAGACAGAAACACTAAACAGCAGTGGCGTTTGCAGGGTTACCGAAGTTGGACTACCTGGTATATAATGTTGTGCTACGTGATTGCTAGCGACACAGCTATGTTAGCATAACATTAGCACAGTGAAGCTGGAGGATGAACGGCAACTTTTTTTCCACTCGATAAAAGTTAACGTGAGGGATTCTGGTGGTCAGGGACAAATGCAATCGCATAGCAGGATGCTATACACGGGCCAAACTTCAGTCAGGAGAACATAATTTACTGGTGATAATGCTTGTAGCCACTGTGATACTTTCTACCAAAACAGGCGCAGCTTGATGACATCATCAACATGCGATATCGTGATATAGTCAAAATCTCTATCGTTGGCCAAATCTATATCGTTTCTATCGTATATCGTTTATATCGCCCCCTCCTAATCAACAGCTTCAAAAATGCTCTGATGAAATGATAATGATAAATGATAAGTGATGCAACAGAAACAATAATGGTTATGAATAATAACAATAACAGTAAAAACATCCTCCTTTTCACATAGGGGAGGGCACTGGAGAACCAGTGAACCCATATGGAAAAGAAATAGTGAAAACTTATAAAAGACTTGCATAAAATGTATAACATTCTTCTATTAAGACTTGAGCATACTGTGGGTATAAGAGGCACTGCCCTTAAGTGGTTTAAATCTTATCTCGCTGACAGGTCATTCTCGGTTAATTTGGTCAACTTCTCGTCTTCCTCTGTACCTGTACGCTGTGGTATGCCTCAAGGATCCTTATTAGGCCCTATTCTCTTCTCACTATATCTGCTCCCTTTTGAAGCAATTTTTCAGAAGTATAATATTGCCTTTCATTGCTATGCTGATGATATACAGATTTATTTTTAGACTACTGATGATCCTGCTATGTCTTTTCATTATTTTCGTGAATGCATGAGGTTAAAGATAGGTTCAAGAATAATTCTCTTGTCCTGAACGAAAAGAAAACAGAGATTGTGGTGTTTGATAGTAAAATCCCCCGCGACCAATTGTGTGCTGCTCTGATGCCCTTTGCTAGCTCCCCTTCTCATTATGCCAGTAATTTGGGCATATTACTGGATAGCTCGTTTAAATTTGACAAGCAAGTGTCTGCCGTAGTGAGGTCTAGTTTTCATCAGCTGCGCCTCATTTCTAAGGCCAAGCGCTATATTCCGCATAATGACCTGGAAAAACTTATTCATGCATTCATGACTTCCAGGTTGGACTACTGCAACTCTCTTTACATTGACCTTTCCTCCCCCCTTCTCCTTAGATTGCAGACTGTCCAGAATGCGGCAGCACGCCTTTTGACGAGTTGCAGGAATTTTTCCTCCATCACTCCTGTTCTTGCTGGCTTGCACTGGCTGCTTGTCAGATACCTATATTCAATTTAAAATACTACTTTTCACGTACAAAATTATCAATAACTTGGCGCTGAGCTACCTCAATGAGCTTCTTAGGTTACACACTCCTGTCAGAGCACTTAGATCTGCTACCCAACTTCTTCTGGAGCAACCTCATTCTCGGCTGAAGTCTCGGGGCGACCGTGCGCTTGCTGTAGCTGCCCCAGTCTTATGGAACAATCTTCCTGTTGCTATCCGGGCATCTGACTCTATGCCATTGTTTAAATCACGGCTGAAGACTTATTTATTTAATGTTGCTTTTCCACCTAGCTAATATTTGGTGTGCATTGATACATTTTTATCCGTTATGCTTTGTTAACTACTTTTATGTATTATGATTGTCATGGTTTTATAATTGATACGTGCCAGGTCCTTTCTCCTTCCCTCCCATCTCCTTTTTCCTATTTTATTTTGTCAAGCACCTTGGTATACCCTTGGTTTTTTAGTGTGCTCTATAAATAAAGTTTATTATTATTATTTTATATGGCATTGTTTCTGTTTTTCAGACCTCCTCCACTGAGGATGAACAGTTGAGATCCATTGCAGCAACTGTCATGGGTATTTACACCACCACAAGAGAAGGCAGCCAGAGGATGTGGGAGTTGTCACTGAAGGTACTACATTTATGAACAACCTCGGTGGTGTCATCATGGCATTCATCGTCTTCTTTGAACTGATTTTTGCACTTGATTTAAGCTATCCAAATGACCACAAGTACACTTTGGAGTTTTGTCAGAAGATTTGAATGAATCTGGATGGCCAAATGCTCAGTGCAAAGATGCAGCAAATAAAAATGAAGATGTTTGCTTAGGCAAACAAGACTCCAGCACAAAAGTTGATTTATGCCTTTTTATCTCTTTTTTTTTTTCAAACTGTGACCTTTTTTAAAAAAAAAAACCAAACAAAACAAATGGAATGTCTGCTGTTCTGTTTGAACATTTTAGATGAACATCCTAATGTGAGTGATGTAACCTTTAATCTATACTAATATAGATGGATAAAAGGACTGTGGGATTTTAGCTCAAAAAAAGTTTAATGGTTGTAACCAGCATTTTCTTTTTAATTGCTTTTGGGATTTTCAAAGACACAAAACAAATGTTAACAACTTTGGTGTCTTCCAGTGTTTTAAGGTTGGTGTTCCCGTTTTTATACACTTGTAAAAGTTTGAATGTCATTGGTTTTAGAGAAGTAAAGTTGAGAGTTTTTTCTTATTAAAATACTTCCCCTTTGGTAACACAAAAATGTTCTTAATGAAAACCTTTTATATATACATTATATTTGTATTCAAGTATTGTTGGGTTGTTTAAAATGGTCAGTGACTGGTACTATAGTGTGAACTGTAATGTTTAGAAGGTTATCATTGCGAATTTGCTGAAAAGCTACCTGCAAGTGTTACTGTAAATATATACAATGATTCTTAAGTGAAATCTGATTTTACAAATTGCAGTTTGAAAAAGCTGCAATTTTATACTTTTATACTGAGGGGAGAGATTTGTTTTCAGTCTTGCCTAGTAATACAAAGGTGTTTCCTATTCAGATTTGATATTCATTCAAATGTAAGACAGCACTTTTTTGTTAGAACTTTGATTTGTTAAGGTTAATTTGACCATGTGACATGTATGTTTATTCACAAAATGTTCTGTTTCTGCTGTTAGTTCAAGTGAATAAAATTGAGTTGAAAAAACAAATTAATTTTGTTATTATTTCAATAATTAAATTTGTTTTCTGGTAATTAAAATTATGAGTTAGTTGAACTTAAAAAAATAATTTTAATCCAAAGAAAATCTAGCTCAAATGAATGACATTGTATTGAGTTGAACCAACCAAAACCTTTCACATCTTATTTTTTTTTTTTTTTTTTTTTTTTTTTTAAACCTGTCCCGTTTGGTTCTTTTGCCATCAGAATTATTGTCTAAAGGCGAAGAAAGATGCCCAACGGATTTACTTTACCAAATGGACCATCCCAGCCTTGCCGTAATGGTCCATTTGATTTACCTTTTATTGTTTATTTTATTTTATTTTATTTTTTTTACTTGCTAGATACGGGACAGGGGAAAAGAAAAGGGAGAAAGAAAGAGGGGGGAAAAAACAAAACAAAACAAAAAAAAACAGCGGAGAAGAGGGACGGGGATAAAGGGCAAAAAACAAAAACCAACAAAATAAGCAGACAAAAAATACATATCGATCACCTGGATCACCTGTTGAGAAAGAAAAAAGAAAACAAGCAGAAGAAAACGAGAGTAATAGAATAAACAACATCACAATGATATATGGGAATATAACACTAAATACTTAATATTAAACATTATTGTGCAGCACGTAAGATCGACAGCGCACAGTGTGCTTTGAGGTAGGAGCCAAAAAGGGTGTAGTTTGTGTGTGTGATCACCTGTGTGTACACCTGTGAGCATGAGCGCGCTTGTATTTAAAAGGTTCCTTAATGTAATGATCTGCTAGAGGGTGTGGGGGGCCACAGTCCCATCCTCCAGGGCATGAGGCAGGTATGGAGGAGATCAAAACTCCAGACATCCAGAGGCCCCCAGAACACAAGAGACCAAGGAAGACCAACAGAGGGGCAGCCGCGCCACTGTCCCAGAAAGAGCTGAGGAGAGTCCCAGATGAGGGATCACTCAGCAGCCGCGGAGCAGAAGCCAGGGGGGGTTGCAGTGACGTGCCCGTGAGCTCCGCCGGCAGCCAGCTGTGCCTGAGTGACCGAGCCCCAGGCCGAGAGGCCGAGGGCACCCCACCCCCGAAGTGGCCCGAGCGAGCCCCAGGTTCCAGGCCCCGATAAGCAGCCACCAAGGAGTGAGCCGGTGTGTACCCGGACGCCCACCCCCGGACACAAAGAACCACCAACGCATCGATGTCTGAGGGTGTCTGCCACCGGCAGGGGAAGTGGTGGGGGGAGATAGGCCTCCAAACCTTGGAGGGCCTGAGATGTCCCCAGAGAGGTGGCGTCTGATACCCAACCTGACATATAGACACAGACATACAGGCACACTCAAATACAAACATCCATTCCCACCCTCATGCTCTCATAGGCAATTACTCCACACTCAACCAATGTGGAGACAGACATAAAGAGACGCTGTACACACAATCACACTCCCCAAGCGTACTCTAAGAACCGGGTCTAGGTACCCTTGCCCCTGGAGGGGGAAACTGCACCCAGACCCAGGTGGTGTTACCCTTTTCCCTGCAGTGGGGAGAAGCAGACTGCCCTGACTCTGCAGCAGCAGGGAGGCCCCACACACCAGACCCCAGTCGGACGGCCAACTCCTCCTCCTAGCCCCCCCGCTCCAGCAGGCCGCAGAGACCGGGGGTGTGAGAAGACTCCAAACCTCCCTCTACCCGCTCATATGTAGTGTTGATGTATATGTGTTCTAAGGTGCAATTAAAACCCAGGAGGGCATGGAGCTACCTGCCAGAGAGCAGCAGGTAAGCGCATAGCCCCTCCTGATAGCCCTCAATGTCTACGTGTATTTAAAATTGAGAGGTGGGCAACGACGCCAGGGGTGAGGTGTACACCCTGATGGTAATTTGGAGTCCGTGTTGTGAGCCCACCCCCAAGATCCTATATGTATGTGTTATGAGAGTGTGAGTAATGTGAATGTCTAAGTTGTGAGATAAAATTGAGGCAGAGGCAGCCAGAAGGGGACAGAGGGGGGGGATGCCTCCTCTGCACCCTGGTGACACACCCCTACCCCAAGGCCCTGCATGTGTGGGTGATTGTGGTGGAGCGGGAAGAGGGAGGCAGCTGGAGATGGGGAGGGAAGAAAGGGAGGGGCAAGTGACCCCTCCCTGGGGCCAGCTCCCCCGCTGACCCCAGTAGGCACCCCCATGCTCTGCAACCCGCCAGGGAAAGGGGGCCCAGGCCCATCCGGACCAGGGCCCAGTGCAGCAGCGCCGCCCGGCCCCACAGAGCCCGGGACAGCCCACCCGACCCCACTACAGAGAAAACTGCACCCACCCCATCATCCACTCATCTTCCAGACTACACAAGACAATAGACGCCCAGGCTGAGATCTTCCTCCACCTCTCCTATATCTCCCCCTCCTGCAGAGAGAATTCCTGAGGAGAGGAAAGCTCCTGCAAGATGTGACAACCTCCCCCACCAGTTGAAGAGTCCCCCAGGTGGCTCGATGTACTGGCGGCGCCCTGCGCCAGGACCGGGCCCCCATATACCCACCCGCCCACAACCCCAGCAACACACCAACCAGGACCCGAGCCCCCGAGGCCCGGCCAGGGCCCCAGCCCAGAGACGGAGCGCCCCCAGAACCTCACGCCCGTCCCGGACCCACCCAGGGGCAGCCAGGCTACCAGGTCAGTAACTCACGTCCGTCAGCACAGACCCTCCCCTAGCCCCGCTGCACGCAGCCACGAGGAAACCGTCACCTAAGAGCCAACAGAGCCCTTAATTGGCCATGACCGCTACCCCAGGTTGAGCCCCCCAAGGAAGATGCTCCTGGGGAACCCCCCGATGCCCTAAGCCTGTCCCTACCCCCACACCAATTACAACAGTGAAGGTGGGACCAAACTATGACCCCCCACCCCCACTAGGTGATGGAGCTGATCAAAGGAGCCCAGAGCAATTGATCTGATGTGGTGGCAGAGGCTGTATCAAGACTAATGTAATCTAATAGATAATTTCTATACTGGTTAGAATTAAGATTATTTTTATTTTTCCAGTTCATGAGGACTGTTTTCTTGGCTATGCATAGGGCAGTGAAAACCATGTGGGCTATATTCTTTTCTGAAGTGACATTATCTAAGCTGCCCCCTTTCACATCTTATTAATGTAATTTTCTTCCTTTTAAACGTATTTAAAAAATTGTGTTTGACTGACTCAATTTAAATAAATTGTCATGATGTATGTAGATTTGGTTGAACCAAAATATATGTATTACGTGGAAAACCTGCCATCAATCAAATTGAGTTCATCCAATGACTAATTTTTATGAGTGTACTGGTGATGGCCAGAGGGGCCGATGGTGCGATATGGCAGCCTCGCCTCTGTCAGTCTGTCCCAGGGCATGCAATCCATTATTATTTAAACCAACTGTTAACTATATATTTCTGTACATTTAAGTATTATTATTCATATTGCCACATTCATTGACCTTGTTTATAGGTAATTTCATTGTTTAATCACATTAAAATGTTCCTAATTTAATGTTTAAAAGCACTTGAAAAAGGCAAACTCCCATGTAAAATTAGGGCAACAAACTGTATTGTCATTACTGAAAATAACCGTATTTTTATGAGAAAGTTATTTTCTGTTATTTTATGGTGTTATTTTGGCGCCCCAACTGCCGGAATGTTACTGTTTTTCTAGGATTTTTTTTTAACAGTGTAGATAACTACACAGGTTAACACATTTTGGGGGTTTGCTAATTTTTATGCAGATACTGTTTTTGGTTATAGAGCACAAAATTAGGTATTGCAAATGTTATGTAAGTACATATGTTTACACATTTGATTTAGAATTAAATTTCTGTTGAATGTAAACATAACAAACGCTCCACAAGACATGCAAACATGTTAAAAATTCTCAAATATCACACAAGGAATCTGTATCACTTTGTAAATAAAATGCTTGTTGCTCATGTTAAGAACATTACAGAAGATTTCATCTTGAAAGCAAAAGGTTTTGGGGGTCTGACACCTGAACTGAAGAAATTGTCAAATTAGTCAATGTAGGCTAAAAATTTTCATTTTACTTCAATAACTTAGCTTCCTAATGTGGGAAGACAAGGGTAATTAAATAGTTTTAGTGCTTTGTCTGTAAAACTCAGTATTCCCACCATGTTTTGGGGAGCCAAAAGTTGCCAACAACGCCACCTTGGTAATGTAACCCAAGGAAATGAGTAAAAGCATCAGTAAGGCACACTAAGATGACGTAAGAGACATGATTCTACAATTCATAAGATTATGTTTATTAATAGAAAAAAATAATAAAAATTTTAAAACTCTACACATCAAATCACAAAGGGAAGTGGGGTTCAGGACTGAGGATTACCAGAAGGCTTACCAGTAAGGGTTACCAGTACAAGGTAACCATCCTCTCAGTCTCCACAAACCAACCAAGGCTCTGCTGGGACCTGGGAGGAGTCTTTTGGGTGTCGTTGGGATCAGCGAGCATGCATCGAGGAAGGGAGAAAAAGAAATATTAGAGGATATCTTTGTCATCAGTAGGGATGGGTGTCGAAAACCAGTTCTCAACAAGAACCGGTTTTTGATATTCCTTGGAATTGTTTGCCATTTTTGCAAACGATTCCCTTATCGATTCCAGTCGCCGCGAATGACGTCAATACGTTGCGGAGCGTCATTTACCTGGCAGGAAACATGGCGGCTCAAACTCTAAAAAGTTTGGTTATACTTTAAGAGAACGGATGACAACAGGGCAACTTGTAATACTTGCAAAGTAGAGACTTCATTTAAGGGAGGAAACACTACGAATATGCAAAAGCATTTGCTCACAAAACACGCGATAACCTCAAATGAATGTCGTGTTTTTAATTCCGCTCCGGACTCGTGAATCTCAACCCAGCAGCAGCGGTAACGTTTGTACGTCCTCTCCCGTTAATGCGGCAGGTAAATAATCAACTAACAGTGCATATTATGTTAGCGCAATCTGTCTTATTACAAAACCTGCCATTGCTGTGCATTTAGGTGACCATGATGAGAGAGACAGACAGAGTCTGGCTGGCGCTCGCTGGCAGTTCTCGCTGCAGTCTACCGGTAGCGTCTCCTTTCAGGCCAGGATAGACGAATGTCACCGAGCAGTGACTAAGTTTGTGGTAAAAGGCTTGCACCCATTTGCCACAGTATGGGATCAGAATGATGCCACCTTGAAACGAAACCGAAAAAAATATTGAAACCGAAAAAAAATATTGTAACTGAAATAAACTGAAAAAAAAAAATTGTAAGCGAAAACAAAAAAATTACAGTTTCAATTAATTGTTTTTCACTATCAATTTTTTTTTCGGTTTCAATACAAGATTTTTCAGTACATTTATTTCAGTTACAATATTTTTTTCGGTTTCAATATTTTTTTCGGTTTCGTTTCAAGGTGGCATCGTTCTGATCCCATAATGCCCTCGATTTTCGGTAAGTGAATGTGTTTAATTGTAGGCAGGGACATTACTGGATATTCTTGTGTAATTGCTACAGAATAATTTATGTTATACTTTGTTATTGCTACAGAAGAATATTTATTTTATTATTTTACATTTACAATGTTTTTCCCCAGGGACCCTGTGACACCCCATTGAAGAGCCATAGGCTGTGGATCTCTTAAGATCTCACTGTTGGGTTTGTAAGGCCATGCTACTCCTAAATTTCTATCTTGTTCAAAGAGAAGATATAAAACAAAGTTCTAAGCTAATCGACCTTAGTGTTCTCCTTTTTTAAAAAGAATCGATAAGAGAATCGATAAAGAATCGAAAATGGAATCGGAATCGTTAAAATCTTATCAATACCCATCCGTAGTCATCAGACACCTGCACATGGCTTTGCTGGGGAGACCTGACATTAGGAAGGTGGAGCTCGTGGTCCATCTGGAGAGCATAACTATAGAGACACTCAAAAATTGGTTATAGAAAGCTATGCAGTGGTCTCGGAGAAGTACGTCAGCTGTACGGCATCAAACTGAAACCTGGAGCTCAGCCTTTTTTCCTTAAAGACACCTTAAAGAGCCCATTACCTCTGATGGATAAGGTTAAGCAGGAGCTGGCTCGTATGGAACAACTGGGGGTGATCAGCAGAAGTGAGGAGCCAACTGACTGGTGCTCAGGCATGGTGGTGGTGCCAAAGAAGACAGAAGCCGTGCGCATAAGTGTTGACCTTACACACCTTAATGAGTCTGTGTGTCGAGAGAAAATGATACCGCCATCGGTGGAGGAAGCACTGGGCAGATTGGCTAGAGCTAGCATATTCAGCAAGCTGGATGCTAACATGGAGTTCTGGCAAATACCTCTGATGGAAAATTCAGCCAAATACACCACTTTCATCACACAGTTCAGGCGTTATTACTTCAAGAGACTGCCCTTCAGGATTGCTTCAGCACCAGAGCATTTCCACAACAGGATGGTCACAGAGGTTACAGATGGCATGGAAGGGGTGGTTTGCCACATGGACGACATGCTAGTCCGGGGCAGAAAACCTACCTTCTTGTTGTGGATTACGCCTCGAGATTTGTGAAGATTCACACCTTCAAAGTTAGAGGATGCAGAGGGGCAATCCATCATCTCAAAGGGATTTTTGCACGTCACGGTATCCCTGAGCAGCTGGTTACACATGATGAAGCACAGTTTTCAGGGGCAGTTTTTGAGACATCACGAGCAGCCCAAAATATCCCCAAAGCAATGGCAAAGCCGAACGAGCAGTTAAGACTGTCAAGAATCTATTAAGGAAAGCCCTGATCCACACTTGACTCTATTACAGAGCCACCCCACTGAAGAATGGCTACAGTCCAGCCCAACTCTCGATGGGGAGACATCTTACAACCACAGTGCCAACACTGCCATCTCTGCTTGACCCTGCACTTCCTGATAGTGTGGTTGTTGCCACGAGGGAGAAGGAGAGGAGGACTAATGAGGCACAGTCATACAACCTTTGTCATCGCGCACAAAGCCATGACGGGCTCAGTCCAGGACAAGAACTGTGGATCACAGACGAGAGAGCCAGTGGCGCCGTTATTGGCAGCCAAACAACACCACGACATTATCTCGTAGAGGGACCTCATGGGAGAATTAGCCAGAACTGTTGGCACCTTGTTCCCATGAAATAACCTCCAGACCAAACTGAGAGTGATAGTGGGGAGTCAGAATCTGTGGGAGCCAGGGAGCAGTGCTGTACGGACATTCCAGAGACAATTTCTCCAGAACTTCCATCTACACCCAGAATAAGATCTGTGAGACCAACCAGACTGGACTTGTGACTGGTCACATGAAAGAACAGGTTTAGATAAGAATAACCCTCTTTCATAGTAATCTTTGCACAGTAAGGGGTAAAGGTAAAAGCTAAAGTTTGTCATATTCAAATATATATGTTCAGAAGTTGAGAAATGCCGGATATGGGATGAGATAGATTAGTAAGAGTTTGTTTTACTGAATGTTAATTAGAGTTAAGGGTTTTGATTGTATAATATTTCTTACAGGTAAGAATAGGAACAGACCTTCCAGCCACAGAGGCAGAATAACCCTCTATGGTCTGTTGAGTCAGTGGTAGTCTACCCATTGATTCTAGAAAGGGGAGATGTGGTGTAATTGCATTGCACAGTAGGATGTTAACAGAGCCAGTCAGTGTAGTTAGGCATGACGGCAGGTAGAGGGCAAGACCGGTGGGTTTGAACACAAATGGAATGTTATGTTGAACCGAGTAAGAACGGCCGATTAAAGAGTTGGTTATGAATCATTACAGTGGACCTGTGTATTATTAAAATAACACGACACTTCTCACACTTAAGACTGAATTAAAAACTAAAAATACATGCTCAAAAATGTAAATGTAAGTATGCGGAAACACATTAGATCATTCTGGGGGAAAATCATTCTGGATACATTTACTGATGATGACTGTGTAATGTGTTAGGCATAAAAGGATGTCACATCATTTGATGGAAATAACAATTATCAACCTACACAGGGCTAAATTCAGAGACATCCCAAAAGTGAAAAAATGATGGGACAGGCTAAACCATTTGGCTGAAATTTCATTGCAGCAACTCAAAACGGTACTCAGTGCTTTCTATGGCTCCCACACGCTCGTATGCATGCCTACAGCATTGGTGATACTCTTACTGTGACAATGGTAAGGAAAACAGTCAGAAAACATGAGGAGGGATAAAATGTCAGTGGCCTCCACCTGTAAAACCATTGCTGTTTTTGGTTCTATCATTTCTGCCTCTCTAGTGCACCTGCAGTTAATTTTATTAACACTAAAGCAGCTGTTTGAGCAGTGCATTTTAATAACTTGAAAGTGGGTTTTATTGTTTTTCACATACTACTGTAGTTTATCAATGAAAAAAATTACAGGCTTTGGGGTAAAAGAAGCAAACTAAATCATTTCCATATAGTGCACACCATCAGTAACTGCATTTCATATTCTGTTAGAGAAACTCGTGAGTGTCACAGTTTGGGTCTATTTTGTTTTTGGGGTTTTTGCCTGTTCTTTGTGTTTTAATATTCTCAGTTGGTTTGATCATCATGTTGCTTGTCATCACTGTAGCGAAATTTAAGAAAGAAAAATTAATTGTGCAGTGCTTACCCACTGCACATAGAGCTTCCACACTTTTATAACAAACTTGAAGTCATAACTTTTTTTATATGGATCTCTATTTTGTTCAATTTATACACTGCAAAGAAATCATGATGACTTTGAAATTTTTGAAACATCAAATTTTCCTGGAATGCAGTACACAGTTTAAAAGCTGTAATAGAGAATTCAGATATATTCACTTATCACATTTTCATTTTACACATTTGGATGCCAATGCAAACTTGCTTGAAAAGAACTCCACAAACCATCTACGATAGAGTTACTAATTATTTTTGATGAAATAGTCAAAAGTCACATATGTACTAAAACTATGTTTTTTATTATATACTGTCTGTACGTACTTCCTTCAAAATCATATGAAAAGACAGAAAACCACTTTACACGTGTAAAACATTTAAACTCTGCACATGCAAACACTGCTCTTGTTTTCGATGGAAAGCTTCATGCTGGCATTGCTACCTGCAATGACGCATCAAGAGATTTGTTCCTAGGCTTTGTGGGTATGAGGTCTGTGGATTGAGGATTGGGAAAGATTATGACTGGCTCGTAAGTCATCAAAATGCAGATGATGCATCACAACAAAAGCTGTGATTGTTTGTTTAATAGCACTGGTTTCTTTTCACTCAGTTCTCATTGTTAATCAGAGCAAAGAGATTCACAGTGGAGTTCTGAAAGGAAAGCCTTTATGCACTGTAAACACTGTCAGATGTTATGATATCCAAAAGTACATAAAATTAGAAACCAGAGCTAGGGCTGGGCTATATCATGCCGTTCACGGCAATACCGGTGTAATGTTGGGCAACGATAAGAAAATGAAATATCGCGATAGAATATGGGTAAAAAGCGCATGCGCAGTGCCTTTGTTTACATACGCACATGGCGGCGACGCAGAATGAGAAGAGCGAAAGCGGATCGTTGAATGAAACGGATGAACCAGAATTGGTTTGTAAAAATGCTGCAATTTCAGTGGTGTGGAACTGGTTTGGCTTTCATCTGTCAGATACACAACAAAGCACTATTTTTGGTAGCACGTGCTAGCGGGCTGTCGTTATTACCGTGTTTTTTGGAAAATACGACACACTGAAATCAATCCTTTGATTTTTCTGAAAATTGACAGTGCCCCTTATAATCCCATGTGCCTTATGTATGAATTCTGGTTGTGTTTAATGACCTCGAAACGATTTTATGTGGTACACGGCGCTCGAAAATCTGTCAAATGTTTTAGTACGACTTTGCTAAGCTACGAACCCGCACCGCTTGATGGATTGTCGGAGCATTACGGCTATCGTAGGCAGGCGCCTCGCGGAGTGATACGTACTGTGCTTTAACATAATATTACCGTATTGTGTGTGTATAACCTCTTTTTAAGTTTTGTGGATATTTAACATGGTTATGCTGAGGATATGTCGGCCAGTCTCCGCTGGAAATGGCTTTTGGTTGAACTCTCAGCAAGGATTTGTATTTGCACTGTTAATTTTTTATATAACTTCAATGCACTTAAAAAAGCTGCTTGTTTAAGTGAAAATACATTGATGTTTTTTTTTTTTTTGCACTAATAAAGTTGAGGAGTTGTAAAGTATTTTGTCTAGTGTCAATTATATCGTCAGTTATATCGTTATCGCAAATTTTCAAATGTATATCGTGATAAATATTTTTGGTCATATCGCCCTGCTCTAACCAGAGCTAACATTAAACCAAAGCAGCTTTTTAATCTGCTTCACATGAATTTAGCCAAATATTATGCAATTATAATATAGAACGGGGCTTAAAACTACTTAAATATTGTTTTAAAAAAGCTGAATTCTTGAGTAAATTGTGTTCATAGAAGTGGCTGAGGATTACTCTGCTAATGACAGGGTAGAATTTACTTTGAGGAGGAGGAAGGTGTCACTTAAAACAGAGGTGTGAAGATTGCCAGGTCAATGTTACATGATTGTGTTACATGAGAACTAAAAATGAGACTTCCTTAAACAGCAGGATTCTTGTCAGTTTCTTATTTATACATGTATACGTAAGTGGTTGTTGCTCATTATGCATGTTTTTTATCACGCTACTTCCTACTTTTCCTTTCTAAATAGACAGCAGTTATATACAAAGGAATAGCCCAGCTCTTCTTTAATGGTTTAATATTCTATATGCTGAATAATTTACTTGTTTATTTTCTTTTGTCACACAATTTCTGAAGGAGTTATTTAAGTTCAAAGCAGACTAGAAATTATTGATTATATATACCACAACAATAACTTTATTTTATCGTAATATCAGTTTTATTCATTGGGATTTTGTATTGCTCCACCAGGTACCCAAACAGAGGCGGAGCCAGACATTTGAAACACCCGGGGCTTAGCCCTAAAGGGTAGTATGCACGTGGGACTTTTTTTTTTTTTGCGGGGGGGGGGGGGGAGTTAGAAATGACTGAAAGATTAATAGGCTCTGTTTTGAGTTTTGTTTAAAAAAAATGACTTCATATAGGGAAAAATATATATGACATATGCAGGACACCTTAAACTACTTTTTTAATTAAGCAGCAAGGCAGAACAAAATCAGTGCTGTATCAAGACACGAGGACTAAACCCCAATTCAACCAGACCCAGAACTGATCCGGAATTAAAACAGGACTACAACAGTTCAAAATCAGGACTACTTAGGACTTATCCAAGACAGAACCAGAATCAAAACTAGATGATAGTAGCACTAAAAATCATCATAGACCTGCACGACACTTATTTTTTAATTCTACCAAAGTACACTATTTAGATTCAGAAAAGTTTATATAATTACTTAGCCTTGTTGTGCAAACAAGCCTGCATAACTTAATAAATATATAACTTGAAAAATAACAAACCTAAAAAGAAACACGAGGTACGAGATACATGAGTACCTATGATACGGTGATACTTTTGGTAAACAACCATTTGACTAACATGTGTGTCTCACCTGCTCTTGTTCCATCTCTGTTCTGTCCTCATTCTCTCTCTCCCTCTCTGTTCCTCTCTCCCTCTCTGTGCTGACAATCATCAAATATACAGTTGAAACCAGATATTTACATACTCTTCAGATAAAAACACAAACACTTTTTTAATTGTAACATCAAATCAGACTAAATGTTTATTTTTTTAGATTGATAAATATAAAAAACATATTTGTTAACTTTAAGAGTAAAGAGAGAAACTATCTGTATTTCTTAATTGTAAATGGCACCAAATTGTATTCAAAATTAAGCCACACTTATGGAGCTCCACAATTCTTTTCCTGGTGTTTTGGTTGACATCTCTTGATTTTCCCATTTCAAAGAAACAGGCTCTGTGTTTTGCCTTATATGCATCCACAGGTGTGCCACCAATTTACTCACATGGACTCTACTAACCTATCAGAAGCTCCTTCAGCTCAGAATGGAATAATCTGGAGTTTTCTTATTAATTAACAATAAACTTAGTGTATATGTACTCCTACATTTGATGAAAGTGATAAATATAGACAGCTCTGTCTCTCTTTATTCTGACATTTAACTAATTCAAAATATATTTCAATATTTATCTAAAACAAAAGTTTACTCTAAATTGATGTTGTACAGTAAAAATGTTTTATGTTTTCTCCCTAAAGTGTATGTAAATATCTGGTTACAAATGTGAATATACTGCTGTGTACTGAAATTCCTCTTGTTTTGCATAGAAATATTCTGAACAACATACAAAGCATAATATATAAAATAACATTTACCTGACATTTTTCTTTGAAAGAACCCTCTAATGTCCATTCTTATATTTCAGTACATAACTGAAACCGATTTAGTCGGGGAGGGTAACAACTGAAAATATGAAATAAACACACGTAAGCTAAGACTCTCTAAAAAAAATAGCATTTGTTCGGCTTTTCATTTCGCCATTTGTTGATTCACTTGAAGAGCAAGTAACGTAATATTGGTCAAGTGATCAGTTTGATATCAATCTTTCGTGATAAACCGTCATATTTACATTATTTGTACAATACGAATGATTTGCTTTGGTACCTGGTCGAACTTAAGCTCTCCTC
The DNA here is from genome assembly GCF_036321145.2 of Pelmatolapia mariae. NCBI lineage: Eukaryota > Metazoa > Chordata > Actinopteri > Cichliformes > Cichlidae > Pelmatolapia > Pelmatolapia mariae. The sequence continues at coordinate 26,909,141 of NC_086243.1, read as the reverse complement.
TGTCTGCCTGGCTCCGTTTCTCTCAGCACACTCACAGGCAGCAGCTGCCCCGCCCCCTCGCTTAGTGCCTGAGCTCGGATCATACCAATATCAGGGGGGATTCACGCACAGTCGTAAATTCCCACAGTGTGCACTATGTGCTTCGAATATTGTGTGTACTTTTTGTTTTATACAGTTGTCAGCCAGGCATCTAACTATGAAAAAATTACACTCCAAAAGACCCCGGGCTTCTGACAAAACAACCCGGGCTTAAGCCCAGTAAGCCACCCCCACGCTCCGCCCCTGTACCCAAATATATTATTCTTAAACTAGAAAGCAAAAATTTCAGAAGAAATTTTAAGTGTGCCTATGCCGCTGGTAATCAATGTAGTTTGCCATTCATACAGCTACAGAGAGCAAAACTCAGCAGAGCAGCCATTCTCCACCATGAACTATGGTAAAAACAAACACCGCTCGCGCCTCACAGATGACAGCTTACAGTTTTGGGTAAAGATGAAGTGACTTTGTACAGCCCCGATTTGCAGACGCTGTGCACATAGTTTCATGAGCAGAAGTCCCATTGTACCACGGCAGACCCGACAATGTTTGCATGAACACGCTTTGAAGCATTACGTTATGGACCACTTTTCACACATGGTTGGTGTACCCACACAGCCGGCTGTAGCTTTTCAACTCACAGCCTGACACACACCCAAAAAACAGCCGAGAGAGCACAGACTACGCCAGAGAGGCGTGATTGCAGATGCCGCTCAGGTGGGTCCACCTCCCCTGCAGCGGCACTGCAGACCACGCCCCGCCACACACATCAATCACGTAAAATAAATATTTATGCACTTTTACATTCACTTTTTGTTTTTTGTTATTTTTACACAGTGTTCTGAATGATTAACAAATGGTCTACAGCCAATCTTGTGTATTATTATACAACTTGGTTGTAAGATGCCCTACCTGGCCCCCTGGCAAAAGCTTTGCTAAATCCGCCCCTGCACAGTTACCAGCTGTCAGCTAAATAAAAAAGGAGCTTGGTGTTTATTTCTCTCAGAAACAGTTCATAACTTCCCTTCAACTCATTCATGTCACCTAAAAAAAAGGTAAACCTGTTTCTCCATCACCAGTTCAGCTCTGATGATTCGGTAAGGTCATCTCCTGGTTTCCACCAGCCGCTTCTACAGCTGTGGCTCCAGCAAACATCAGCTGATACTAGAAATTAAAATCAAATGAATTCTAACAACAGCTGATCAAGCTTAAACGTGCTGCTGTTGTTTAGCGCGATAAACAAACAAGAGAGAAAAGCCGATCATTGATCAGTTTCATGACTGACGTTTGAACAGGCGAGAGAATGACAGGGGAGGCTGTCATAAAGTTCAACATCAGTAACTTAGCGCGCACACAGCTGTATAGAAACTCCGTCGTGCTAGCTAGCACGCAGTACGAGTTACTATAACTGATTGTAAAAAGTCAGCACAACGAAAATAAATTACACCTAAACTCGGTTTATATCTGACCCAAATAGAGTGCAGTTCATAACTTCTTACCTGAAATTCAGTTCACCTCACGCTCTGACCGGCAGCCGCCTGCTTCTCCTGCCTTCGGTTTCCCTGATCCACGATCTACCACCAGTCGATCGGCGGTCGCCTCGCCGCCTCGTATGTCTCGTTCCCTGCATGCTCTGTCTGACACACACCGGTGGATAGCTGCCCTCGGTTGTAGCTCCGTGTCAGCGACCACCAAACAACTCAGTTATTTTTTCCACATCGACCAGCATCTGGACAATCCACCGCCTTTCACTGTTTGTACCGTTACTAAAAAAAAACCCCTCATCGGCTCATAAAAACGAAAAATAAGTCCAGCTATGACCCTGAGTCAAAAAGACAGCCAACTCCGGTTAGCTAGCTAGCTGTCTAGCTCTTTGCAGGCACCGAAACCATCAGAGCTAATATGGGATGTCTTGGTAACAGAGCAGATATTTGAAGTTTACATCTGGCCAATCCACCACCTTTCACTGTTTATACCGTTACTAAAATGAATAAATAAATAAATCATCGGTCCATATAAACGAAAAATAAGTCCAGCTGTGACCACGAGACTTTACGAAGGACCGGGTGTGAAACCAGAGTAAGCCGCTCTCACTGTCATCCAGGCCGGCTGTAGCTTGTTAGCAAAGCCGCGCTAGCCACACTAGCCAGCTAGCCTCAAGCAGAAACGACATCGTCAGAACATTGTCGCTAATATGGGATGTTTTGACAAAACGAGCAGATATTTGAAGTTTACACACCTATATTCTCGCCTGAAAATATCTTAAAAGTTTATTTTGTGACCTAGAAACAGTATTAAGAGGAAAATAAAAACTAAGTGATGGCCGCCATTGTTTGACTCGGCAGAGGCGTGCTATGAATTGTGGGATATTGAGTTTTCCACCAAGCATTACCGTAACTTTTGAATGATTTGCGCAACCTTAAAAATTCCAATGGCTCCTGAAAGCAGCGACGCTGTGCGCACCGTTGATATTGTCATCATTACGGTAATCCAAATAAGGGTAGACAGGCCGTACTACTCCCGGCATACCGCTAGAGAGAGCCAGCACACCACAAATGAAGTTTGAAATTTGTATCAGTGGGACCAAAAGATGGCGCCAACACACCACAAATGAAGTCTGTTTCTATGGCGCCAAAAGAAGAATCTTTCTAAATTTGCACTAAAATATTAATATTTAAAAAACTATAAAAGTCATAAACACCAAAAGTGTATACCATACTAGTCCAGCTCCAGCCGCACAAAATGATCTAACATATGTAACCCTATTGTCAAAACTGTTTGGCAGAGAAGCGCGGGAAAATTTTCACTAAAATATTAATATTTAAAAAACTATAATAGTCATAAACACCAAAAGTCATAGCACACCATTCCTGATGCAGCCGCACAAAATGAGGTAACATATATGAAGCTTGTCTCAAAACTGCGAGGCGAGATTCGCTGCAAAATTTCAGGCGGAAACTGAAGAATAATAATAACTAGAAAAAATTTGCATTTCCTGCGAAAATGCTGTGTGGATGCCGGAACACTGAAGCTGTCTGCTGAAAATGACTGAAAAAGATGAAAAGCTGCAAAAATTGTATTGGCAGTAAAGAAACTGAAAAATTATGCTGAAAACAAGTGAAAAAACAGAAACTTTTGCTGAAAAGAGGTGAAAAGGCAAAGATTCTGCTTCAAAGGGGTACAGAAGTTCAAATTTGTACTAAAAAGAGGTGAAAGGGTTTCCTCTGAAATGAGTAGAAGATACTGAGATTTGTATTGATAAGAGGTGAAAGGCTGAAAATTCTGCTTAAAATAGGTGAATCAGCAGAATTTCTACTGAAAAGAGGTAAAGAAGTAGAACTTTGCACTGAAAACAGGTGAATCAGCAGAATGTCTGCTAAAAAAGAAATGAGAAAAAGCTGGGATTTGTGCTGAAAAGGGGTGAAAAAACTCACAATTCTGCTGAAACGGGGTGAAGAAGAGGTGTTGGGCTGTTGAGAAGAGTTAAATAAGTTGAACTGATATGTTTGGGTACAAATACTATGATTTGGCGATAATACTGCGCTTTAGCACAACTCCTGAGATTTGATTGAAATACTATGATTTAGAAAAAATATTATGACTTTGTACAAATACAATGTTTTGGCACAAATACTATGATTTGATTTGAATGCTATGATTTGAAACAAATACTATGATTTAGCAGAAATACTATTATTTAGTAGAAATACTATGATTTACCAGAAGTACAATGTTTCTGCAAAAATAATATGATTTTGCAGAAATACTATGCCTTAGTAGTAATACTATAACATCACAGATATACTATGATTTTGCAGACAGTCTATGTTTTTACACAAGTAGCACAATATGGCAGATATACTATGATTTGGCACAAGTACCATGATTTAGTACAAATACTACAATTTTGCTCAAATACTACTAAATTGCAGTATTACTATGATTTTGAAGGAATACTATCATTAGGTAGAAATACTATGCCTTAGTAGTAATACTATAACATAACAGATATACTGTGATTTTGCAGACATAGTATGTTTTAGCACAAATACTACAATTTTGCTCAAATACTATGAAACTGCAGTAATACTAAGATTTTGAGGGAATACTATGATTAGGTAGAAATACTATGCCTTAGTAGTAATATTATAACATAACAGATATACTGTGATTTTGTTGAAATACTATGCTTTAGGACAAATACTATGATTTGGCAGTAATACTATGTTTTAGGACATATACTATGATTTGGCTCAAATACTATGATATAGCAGCAATTCTATGTTTTGGTACAAATGCTGTGCTTAGGCACAAATATTATGATTTGGCAGACACGATGATTTAGCAGAGATAATATGATTTGGCAGAAATACTAAACTTTGGCACAAATACTATAATTGAGTACTTTAAGATGAGAGAAATACTATGATTTAGCAGAAATACAATGTTTTTGCAGAAACACTGTAATTTCACTCAAATACTATGAAATAGCAGTAATACTATGATTTGGCAGAAATACTATGTTTCAGAACAAATACAATGACTTAGAAGTAATACTATAACAAAAGGGATTCCTCAAAATACTATGAAATTGCAGTAATTCTATGATTTGGCAGAAATACTGTACTTCGTACAAATACAGTGCTTTGGTACAAATACTATATTTTGATTTGAGTACTATGACTTGCAACAAATACTATGATTTGGCACGAGTAGTATGATTTAGTACAAATACTACGAATTGGCAGAAATACTGTGACTTAGTAGTAATACTATAACATAACAGATATACTGTGATGTTGCAGACATAGTATGTTTTTGCACATATGCTACGATTTCGCTCAAATACTATGAAATTGCAGTAATACTATGGTTTTGAAGGAATACTATGATTTGGTAGAAATACTACACCTTAGTAGTAATACTATAACTTAACACATATACTGTGATTTAACAGACAATATGTTTTTGCACGAATAATACGATTTCGCTCAAATACTATGAAATTGCAGTAATACTATGATTTTGAAGGAATACTATGATTTGGTAGAAATACTGTGCCTTAGTAGTAATACTATAACATAACAGATATACTGGGATTTTGCAAACATAGTATGTTTTTGCACAAATACTACGATTTTGCTGAAATACTATGAAATTGCAGTAATACTATGATTTTGAAGGAATACTATGATTTGGTAGAAATACTATGCCTTAGTAGTAATACTATAACATAGCAGATATACTATGATTTTGCAGACAGTCTATGTTTTTGCACAACTAGCACAATATGGCAGATATACTATGATTTGGCACAAGTACCATGATTTAGTACAAATACTACAATTTTGCTCAAATACTACTAAATTGCAGTAATACTATGATTTTGAAGGAATACTATCATTAGGTAGAAATACTATGCCTTAGTAGTAATACTATAACATAACAGATATACTGTGATTTTGCAGACATAGTACGTTTTTGCACAAATACTACGATTTTGCTGAAATACTATGAAATTGCAGTAATACTATGATTTTGAAGGAATACTATGATTTGGTAGAAATACTATGCCTTAGTAGTAATACTATAACATAGCAGATATAATGTGATTTTGCAGACATTGTATGTTATTGCACAAATACTACAATTTGGCAGAAATACTATGTTTGGGCACAAATACTATGATTTGCTATAAATACTATGATTTGGCACATATAGTATAATCAGCAGATATAGTATAACATAACAGAAATTCTACGACTTAGTAGTAATACCATAACATAACAGAAATTTTAATTGGGCACAAATAACACGATTTGGCACAAATACCATGATTTGGCAAAAAAAATACCATGATTTGGCACAAATACGATGATATGGCAGAAATACTATGATTGGGTACAAATACTTTGATTTGGCACAAGTACTATAACTTAGTACAAATACTATGACTTGGCACAAATACTATGATTTAGCAGAAATACTGTTTTAACATAAATAATATCTTTTGACAGAAATTTCTGCTAAAAGGTACTATTTCTGCTATTTAGCAGAAATACTGTAATTTTGCATAAATACTATGATTTGGGATAAATACTATGATTTGGCAGATATACTATATTCAGCACATATAGTATAACATAACAGAAACTCCTCCACTTACTAGTAATACTATAACATAAAGTAAATATTATGGTTTGGCCCCAAAACCATGATTTGGTACAAATACTATGATTTAGCAGAAATACTATGATTTAGCAGAAATACTATGATTGAGCAGAAGTACTAAGATGTACTAGAAGTACTTTGATTTAGCACAAATACTATTATTGAGGAGTAATACTTTAACATAGGAGAAATATTGACACACACACACATACACAGAGAGCAAAGTGTACAGGGGCTGTTAAGAGTCTGGGCTTGGTATATCTAGGTCAGCTAAATTGGCTGCACCTGCTGTAATCAGCCCTTACACACACAGACACAGAGAGAGCTCTGAGTTTTCTTCAGTGTATTTCTCACATTCAGGATTCCCCTCGAACAAATGGCCATAATTTCCTAACCGTAGGGGCTAGAACGCTCATTCTGACACCGTTTTGTTCAGAAGAGATGGGGGAATCTGCAGGTCTTCATAATTCAGAGATAAAATATAGATTCTTGAAGATATATGACTTGTAATACACTGTAACTGAGTAGAGGCAAAGCAAAACTGCCTTGACTTGCCCTCAAACAACGTTTTGTAACTCTAAATCTATATGGAGCATCAAAATCATTCTTTCACCGTAAGAAACAGCAGGCTTTGGTGAACAGTCATGGGAATTTTCAGGTCTCTGTGGAAATCCATCAAAAAGATATGACGAGAGAAAAAAGTGCCTCATTTCCAGAGTTTGAAATCTGAAGACATCCGAGCGAGAGACAAATTTCCTATCCTCAAACAAATGTAATTCATGGCCAAACGGTAATAGGTGAGGAAAATACTCTTGAATTGTGAGCATCAGGAGAGTCTGAAGATATATTGGCACAAGCCTCATGTCTCAACTTTGTTTCATTAAGGAGATATGACGATTTGAAAATGCCTCTCATTAGAAAAATTCAGCGGTGATTTTGATTAAGCTCTATATTGACTTTCTATGGAGAGTTTTCAGTCTTTGTGTTGCTCTGAGGAGATTTGCAAAAAATCTGTAAATCCCACAAGAATGATACGGACATTTTCTGAAAGCCAGCAAAAATACCTACGTTTTGATGTATAATTTGTGTTGGTTGAGTGGAAATTGAGCGAGTAGCAAGAAGTTGTTCAGACATGAAGAGAAAATTCAGAAAGGACAAGTGCACACTCTGAGTTAATTGCATAGCAACCATAACAACGCATGTATTTTCTGAAAAATCACAATTTTGCAACTGAAAACTTAAAGAGGCATTAAATTAAAATGGTAGAAGATCTGAAAAAGCTGAATCATACAGGAATAGCCCAATAATCTGAGAACATTTTAAAGTTTGAATGGAGTTTCTAGGTGAAAGTATGAGGAAGTAGTTAAGTTTCAAAAACAAGCAAGTTTTAGCAGAATTTCAGAAGATTTCCATTCATTTCAATGGGACAAAAAAAAGGAAAAAAGTGTAATATTTTAAAAAGTATAATAGTAATAAACACCAAAAGTCATAGCACACATTAGCAGAAATAGCAGAACAGTTTAGAGTTTGAACTGAGAAAATCGGCTGAATACTGAGGAAGTAGTTAAACGGCAAAAAACGTACGGAAGCAACCAGAATAAAGTATAAAGAATAAAGAGAAACAGGAACTCAATAGTGTGGAAGCCCTTTTAGGGCATCCACACAATAATAACTAGAAAAATTTGCATTTCCTGCGAAAATGCTGTGTGGATGCCTTAACGCTGAAGCTGTCTGCTGAAAAGCTGAAAAAGATGAAAAGTTGCAAAAAATTGTAGGGTGGTGAAAAAAAAAAAAACTCACCCTGGGCAGGATTCGAACCTTGCCCTGCTGAACACAAGGCAACTATTCATCTCACTGACCCAAACTCATTCTCGCAAGGAAGTCGTGGAGAGATGGACAATTCTGCTGAATTTAGCAGAAGCTGCTGAGAATTGTGCTGATAAGAGGTGAAAAGGATAAAAATTTTGCAGAAAAGTGGTGACTCAGCAGAATTTCTGCTGAAAAGAGGTAAAGAAGCAAAAAGTTGCGCTGAAAAGCGATGAATCAGCAGAATTTCTGCTCAAAAGAGGTTTTTTTCTGAAAACAGCTGAGATTTGTGCTGATAAGAGGTGAAAAGGCTGAAAATTTTGCAGAAGAGGTGAATAAGCAGAATTTGGGCTGAAAAGAGGTGAAAATTCTGCTGAAAAGAGGTGAATGAGCAGAATTTCTGTAGAAAAGATGGAAAGAAGCAGAACTTTGCGCTGAAAAGAGGTGAATGAGCAGAATTTCTGCTGAAAAGAGTTTTTTTCTGAAAATAGCAGAAAAAACTGAAAATGTTGCTGAAAAGGGGTGAAAAAGCTGAAGTTTGCGTTGAAAAGAGTTAAAAAAGGTTTAATTGTTAATTGAAAAAAATGTTGCCACAAGCGGGATTTGAACCCGGGCCTCCCAGTCTGAGAACGGCTGCTCATCTCACTGAGCTAAAACACAGCTCAGCCCGGCAAGCAGAAATAAGTGACCACATTGATAATGTGTTCCATTCATTTCAAAGGGCAAAAATATTGCATAAAAAATTCAATATCTCAAAAAGTATAGAAGTTATGAGCACCAAAAGTCATAGCACACATTAGCAGAAATAGCAGAATTTTTTAGAGTTTGAACGGTGAAAATCGGCTGAAAACTGAGGGAGTAGTTAAACGGCAAAGATTGGAGCAACTAGAAGAATAAAGATAAAGAATAAAGAGAAACAGGAAAACAATAGTGTGGATGCCTTGAGGCATCCACACAATAATAATAAATCCGACGAATAGTAATATGTGTGCCTCTTGGCATAGGCACACATAACTAGAAAAATTTGCATTTCCTGCGAAAATGCAGTGTGAATGCTGTAAAGCTGAAGCTGTCTGCTGAAAACTGCTGAAAAAGCTGAAAATAGCTGAAGAAGCTGAAGTCAGTATCAGAAAAGTGGTTGAAATTGTAATAAATTTGTAGATGAATAAAAACTGAGCCAAAATATAATAACTTTGCGGAAAGTTAAGAAGAAACATAAAGCGTTTGCAAAAATACTATATCAAAGGAGAATATAGCAGACATTGTAACTTAGCAAAAAAATAGTGACTTGGCAGAAATACTACAACATGGTAGAAGTGTTGTAATACAGCAGTAATGTTAATATGTAGCACAAACCTAAAAACTTGGAAAAATGTTGTAAGAGTACAACTTAATATACAGTAGTATAAAAGTAACACGTAGTAGAAATGCAACATAGGAGCTGAAATAGTATAATTCAGCAGAAAAGTAATAACTTTAGCAGAAATATTGGAAACACAAAACGGCCAGCTTCAAAAAGCTGAAGTTTCCTCAAAAGATTAGTTGTTGTTCAACTGTGAAAAATTGGCAGAAACATTAGAAAAGTTACAAAGGAAATGCCAGCAGATACACAAAGCTAAGGCAAAAATGACATTCCTAGCAATGTTTACAAATAGGGACACACACACACACACACACACACACACACACACACACACACACACACAGACACATAACCCATGTTCAGAAAACAATGTGTACAAACATAGATGCAAGCATAAACACAGACATACACACACAAGGGCACACAGAGACAAACAGAGCATGAAGTTTCCTGTGTGTTTCTATGCCAGTCAATCAGTCTGAATCTGGTCAAGTTGAATCCACTAATGGGATGCTGGTCACCAGCGAATAAAAACTGAGTCACACAGAACCACACACACACACACACACACACACACACACACACACACACACACACACAGTTCTGTAAATTTTTATTAGAAGTTCAAAAACTTTTTCAAACACTGACATCGGCTTCTTCATTTTTTTTCCGCTTTATATTTTCAGCTGTATCTATGAGAGTCAAAAAGCCTGTATCTGCTCAATTTGAATCCACCAATCAGAGCTGCCACTTCTGTCTGCTTCATCAGGCTATGTATTCGTTCCTGTCAATGCAGCTGCATCCCTTGCTCACACCGACAGAGACATGGGCTTTCTGTAATGTATTTCAGACATGGAGCAGTAACATAACATCTTAGCAAAAAAATGTGACTTAAGAGAAACATAATAACTTAGCAGAAATCCTATTATTTGGAAGAAATAATAATATTTGGAAGAAATATTATATTTTAGCAGAAAACCTATAAAATAGCAGAAATGGCATGACTTAGCAGAAATACTGTATTTAGCACAAATAGTAAAAAGTAGCAGAAATACTCTGATTTTGCATAATAATAATAACTTAAGTAGAAATATTGAAAAGGAAAATGGACAGCTGAAAAAATGCTGAACATGGTTAGGTTCCATCAAGTGTAATTGTTCAACTATGAAAAATTCACAGAAATTAAAAAAAAACCAAAAAAAAAAAACCCAAAGAGAAATAACAGCCAGCAGATACACACAATTACAAATATGGACACATATGGAAACACAAATGCACAGAGGGACACACACACAGGATCTATGCCTGTCAACCAGTCTCAATATGTTCAATTTATATCCTACAATGAGATGCTGCCAAAAAAAGGGTCTCTCTCTCTCCCTCTCTCTCTCTCACACACACACACACACACACACACACACACACACACACGCTGCTTGTGTCAGAAATATTGTGATGTGGTAGACATATTATAATTATCCAGAAATACTATATTTAGTAGACATGCTATGTTTTAGCAGAAATTCTATAAGTAAGCAGAAATACTATATTTAGCACAAATCCTATAAAATAGCAGAAATTTGATGTATTAGCAGAAATACTGTATTCATCACAAATACCAAAAAGTAGCAGAAATACTATGATTTAGCAGAAATACTATGATTTGGTAGAAATTCTATAATTCAGCAGAAATACTATTATTAAGCAGAAATGCTATATTTAGCACAAATCTTCTAAAATAGCAGAAATAATATGATTTAACAGAATAGTAATAACTTAAATAGAAAAATTGGAAAAGCAAAATGGACAGCTGAAAAAATGCTGAACATGGTAAGGGTCTCTCAGATGTACTTGTTGAAAGGTAAAAAATTGACGAAAAAAGGAAGAAAGAAATAACATTCAGCAGATACACACAATTACAATTATGGACACATATGGAAACACAAATGCACAGAGACACACACACAGGGTGTAATCCTGTCAACCAGTCTAAATATAATCAATTTGAATCCTACAATGAGATGCTGCCATAAACAGGGTCTCTCTCTCTCTCTCTCTCTCTCTCTCTCTCTCTCTCACACACACACACACACACACACACACAAACACACACACACACACGGAAGTGAACCTGTATGTTTTTAGGTCAGTCAAGCAGCCTGGGAGCTGCTCAATTTGAATCCACCAATCAGAGAGGCTGTTTACGTTTTCCCGCCAAAACAGGTGCACGCAGCACAGAGACACAGACCTGCTTCTTCAGTCTGTTTGATATAGTGATGATTCCCCTCAAACAAATGGCTATAATTTCCTAACCGTAGGGGCTAAAACGGTCATTCTTACACCGTTTTGTTCAGAAGAGATGGGGGAATCTTCAAGTGTTGACAATTTATCATTAAAATATGAATTATTAAAGATATTTGACTTCTAATGTACCCTTACTGAGTAGGGGCGAAGAGAAAACTGCCTTGACCTCCCCTCAAACAACGTTTTGTAACTCGAAATCTGTTTGGAGCATCAATACCATTCTTTCACCGTAAGAGACAGCAGGCTTTGGTGAACAATCATGGAAGTTTTCAGGTCTCTGTGGAAATCCATCAAAAAGATATGATGAGAGAAAAAAGTGGTTCATTTCCAGAGTTTGAAATCTGAAGAAATCTGAGGGAAGGACGAATTTCCTACCCTCAAACAAGTGTAACTCATCTCAGAACAGTAATAGGTGAGAAAATAATTCTTGAATTGTGAGCGTCAGGAGTGTCTGAAGATATATTGGCACAAGCCTCATGTCTTAACTTCGCTTCGTTAAGGAGATATGACCATTCGAAAATGCCTCTCATTAGAGAAATCCAGCGGTGATTTTGAACAAACTCTCCATTGACTTTCTATGGAGAGTTTGCCGACTTTGTGTTGGTCTGAGGAGAATTGCCAAAATTCTATAAATCCCACAACAATGATAGTGACATTTTCTGAAAGCCAGCAAAAATACCTACGTTTTGATGTATAATTTGTGTGGGTTGAGTGAAAATTGAGCAAGTAGCAAGAGATTGTTCGGACATGAAGAGAAGATTGAAAAAGGACAAGTGGCTCACTTAGAACCAACTGCATAGCAACCATAACAACGCATGTATTTTCTGAAAAATCAGAAAAATGAAACTCAAAACTTAAAGAGGGATAAGATTAAAACTATAAAAGATATGAAAAAGCTGAATCATACATGAATAGCCCAATAATTTGTGAACATTTTAAAGTTTAAATGGTTGTTCTATGTGAAAGTATGAGGAAGTAGTTGAGTTTCAAAAACAAGCAAGTTTTAGCAGAATTTTGGAAGTTTTCCATTCATTTCAATGGGACAAATTAAAGGAAAAAAACGTAATATTTTAAAAAGTATAATAGCAGAAAATACCAAAAATCATAGCACACATTAGCAGAAATAGCAGAATAGTTTAAAATTTGAACGGTGAAAATAGCACAAAAATTGTGGAAGTAGTTAAACAGCAAAAAACGTACGGAAGCAACTTGAAGAATAACTAGAAAAAAATTTGCATTTCCTGCGAAAATGCTGTGTGGATGCCGGAACGCTGAAGCTGTCTGCTGAAAATGACTGAAAAAGATGAAAAGCTGCAAAAATTGTATGGCAGTAAAGAAACTGAAATATTATGCTGAAAACAAGTGAAAAAACAGAAACTTTTGCTGAAAAGAGGTGAAAAGGCAAAGATTCTGCTTCAAAGGGGTAGAGAAGTTCAAATTTGTACTGAAAAGAGGTGAAAGGGTTTCCTCTGAAATGAGCAGAAGATACTGAGATTTGTATTGATAGGTGAAAGGCTGAAAATTCTGCTTAAAATAGGTGAATCAGCAGAATTTCTACTGAAAAGAGGTAAAGAAGTAGAACGTTGCACTGAAAACAGGTGAATCAGCAGAATGTCTGCTAAAAAAGAAGTTTCTATTGAAAACACCTGAAAAAGCTGGGATTTGTGCTGAAAAGGGGTGAAGAAGAGGTGTTGGGCTGTTGAGAAGAGTTAAATAAGTTGAACTGATATGTTTGGGTACAAATACTATGATTTGGCAAAAATACTGCGTTTTAGCACAACTACTGAGATTTGATTGAAATACTATGATTTAGAAGAAATATTATGACTTTGTACAAATACAATGTTTTGGCACAAATACTATGATTTGGTTCGAATGCTATGATTTCAAACAAATACTATGATTTGGCAGAAATACTATTATTTAGTAGAAATACTGTGATTTACCAGAGGTACGTTTCTGCAAAAATACTATGATTTTGCAGAAATACTATGCCTTAGTAGTAATACTATAACATCACAGATATATGATGATTTTGCAGACATTCTGGTTTTACACAAATACTATAATGTGGCAGTATACTATGTTTTAGCACAAATATTATGATTTGCTATAAATACTATGATTTGGCACATATACTATATTCAGCACATATACTATAACAAAACAGAAAGTCTACGACTTAGTAGTAATACTATAACATAACAGATATACTGTGATTTTGCAGACATAATATGTTTTTGCACAAATACTACGATTTTGCTCAAATACTATGAAATTGCAGTAATACTATGATTTTGAAGGAGTACTATGATTAGGTAGAAATACTACGCCTTAGTAGTAATACTATAACATAACAGATATACTGTGATTTTGCAGACATAGTATGTTTTTGCACAAATACTACGATTTTGCTCAAATACTATGAAATTGCAGTAATACTATGATTTTGAAGGAGTACTATGATTAGGTAGAAATACTACGCCTTAGTAGTAATACTATAACATAACAGATATACTGTGATTTTGCAGACATAGTATGTTTTTGCACAAATACTACGATTTCGCTCAAATACTATGAAATTGCAGTAATAATATGATTTTGAAGGAATACTATGATTTGATAGAAATACTATGCCTTAGTAGTAATACTATAACATAACAGATATACTATGATTTTGCAGGCATTCTATGTTTTTGCACAAATACTACAATTTGGCAGAAATACTATGTTTTAGCACAAATACTATGGTTTGCTAAAAATACTATGATTTGGCACATATACTGTATCAGCAGATATACTTTAACAAAATAGAGAGTCTACGACTTAGTAGTAATACTATAACATAATAGATATACTATGATTTTGCAGACAGTCTATGTTTTTCCACAACTAGCACAATGTGGCATAAATACTATGATTTGGTACAAGTACTATGATTTAGTAGAAATACTCTTATTGGCAGAAATACTATGTTTCAGTACAAATACTATGATTTGGCAATAATACTGCATTTCAGCACAACTACTGAGATTTGATTGAAATACTATGATTTAGAAGAAATACTATGACTTCGTAAAAATACTATGTTTTGGTTTGAATACTATGATTTGTAAAAAATACTATGATTTGGCACAAGTACCATGATTTGGTACAAATACTACGTATTGGCAGAAGTACTGTGACTTAGTAGTAATACTTTAACATAACAGATATACTGTTATTTTGCAGACATAGTATGTTTTTGCACAAATACTACGATTTCACTCAAATACTATGAAATTGCAGTAATACTATGATTTTGAAGGAATACTATGATTTGGTAGAAATACTATGCCTTAGTAGTAATACTATAACATAACAGATATACTGTGATTTTGCAGACATAGTATGTTTTTGCACAAATACTACGATTTCGCTCAAATACTATGAAGGAATACTATGATTTGGTAGAAATACTATGCCTCAGTAGTAATACTATAACATGACAGATATACTATGATTTTGCAGACATTCTATGTTTATGTACAAATAGTATTTCTGCCAAATTGTAGTATGTTTGGGCACAAATACTATGATTTGGTATAAATACTATGATTTGGCACATATACTATAATCAGCAGATATACTATAACATAACAGAAATTCTACGACTTAGTAGTAATACTATAACATAACAGAATTTTAATTGGGCACAAATAACATGATTTGGCACAAATAGCATGATTTGGCACAAATACGATGATATGACAGAAATACTATGATTGGGTACAAATACTATGATTTGGCACAAGTACTATGACTAACTACAAATACTATGATTTGGCACAAATACTATGATTTAGCAGAAATACTATGTTTTAACATAAATAAAATCTTTTGACAGAAATTTCTGCTAAAAGGTACTATTTCTGATTTTTAGCAGAAATACTGTAATTTTGCATAAATACTATGATTTGGGATAAATACTATGATTTGGCAGATACACTATATTCAGCACATATACTATAACATAACGGACATTCCTCCACTTAGTAGTAATCTCATAACATGAAATAAATATTATTGGTTTGGCCCCAAAACCATGATTTGGCACAAATACCATGATTTTTCAAAAATGCTATGATTTAGCAGAAATACTGTGATTGAGCAGAAGTACTAAGATGTAGTAGAAGTACTTTGATTTAGCACAAATACTATTATGGAGAAGTAATACTTTAACATGGGAGAAATATTGATACACACACACACACACACACACACACACATACACAGAGAGCAAAGTGTACAGGGGCTGTTAAGAGTCTGGGCTTGGCATATCTAGGTCAGCTAAATTGGCTGCACCTGCTGTAATCAGCCCTTACACACACAGACACAGAGAGAGCTATGGGTTTTCTTCAGTGTATTTCTCACATTCAGGATTCCCCTCAAACAAATGGCCATAATTTCCTAACCGTAGGAGCTAGAACGCTCATTCTGACACCCTTTTGTTCAGAAGAGATGGGGGAATCTGCAGGTCTTCATAATTCAGAGATAAAATATAAATTATTGAAGATATATGACTTGTAATACACTGTAACTGAGTAGAGGCGAAGCAAAACTGCCTTGACTTCCCCTCAAACAACGTTTTGTAACTCTAAATCTATATGGCGTATCAACATCATTCTTTCACTGTAAGAAACAGCAGGCTTTGGTGAACAGTCATGGAAATTTTCAGGTCTCTGTTGAAATCCATCAAAAAGATATGACGAGAGAAAAAAGTGCCTCATTTCCAGAGATTGAAATCTGAAGAAATCTGAGCGAGGGACAAATTTCCTATCCTCAAACAAGTGTAATTCATGGCCAAACGGTAATAGGTGAGGAAAAAATTCTTGAATTGTGAGCATCAGGGATGTCTGAAGATATATTGGCACAAGCCTCATGTCTCAACATTGTTTCATTAATGAGATATGACGATTTGAAAATGCCTCTCATTAGAGAAATCCAGCGCTGATTTTGAACAAACTCTCCATAGAGTTTCAATGGAGCGTTTTCAGACCTTGTGTTGCTCTGAGGAGATTTGCAAAAAATCTGTAAATCCCACAAGAATGATAGTGACATTTTCTGAAAGCCAGCAAAAATACCTACGTTTTGATGTATAATTTGTGGGGGTTGAGTGGAAACTGAGCGAGTAGCAAGAAGTTGTTCAGACATGAAGAGAAAATTCAGAATGGACAAGTGCACACTCTGAGTTAATTGCATAGCAACCATAACAACGCATGTATTTTCTGAAAAATCAAAATTTTGCAACTGAAAACTTAAAGAGGTATAAAATTAAAACGGTAGAAGATCTGAAAAAGCTGAATCATACAGGAATAGCCCAATAATCTGAGAACATTTTAAAGTTTGAATGGAGTTTCTAGGTGAAAGTATGAGGAAGTAGTTAAGTTTCAAAAACAAGCAAGTTTTAGCAGAATTTCAGAAGATTCCCATTCATTTTAATGGGACAAAAAAAAGGAAAAAAGTGTAATATTTTAAAAAGTATAATAGTAATAAACACCAAAAGTCATAGCACACATTAGCAGAAATAGCAGAACAGTTTAGAGTTTGAACTGAGAAAATCGGCTGAAAACTGAGGAAGTAGTTAAACGGCAAAAAACGTACGGAAGCAACCAGAATAAAGTATAAAGAATAAAGAGAAACAGGAACTCAATAGTGTGGAAGCCCTTTGAGGGCATCCACACAACTAGAAAAATTTGCATTTCCTGCGAAAATGCTGTGTGGATGCCTTAACGCTGAAGCTGTCTGCTGAAAATGATTGAAAAAGGTGAAAAGCTGCAAAAAGTTGTATGGCAGTAAAAAAACTGAAAAATTCTGCTAAATACACGTGAAAAAACAGAAACTTTTGCTGAAAAGAGGTGGAAAGGCAAAGATTCAGCTTAAAAGGGGTAAAGAAGTTCAAATTTGTACTGAAAAGAGGAGTGGTGAAGAGGTTTCTTTTGAAATTAGCAGAAGATACTGAGATTTGTACTGATAAGAGGTGAAAGGCTGAAAATTCTGCTTAAAATAGGTGAATCAGCAGAATTTCTACTGAAAAGAGGTAAAGAAGTAGTTGCACTGAAAACAGGTGAATCAGCAGAATGTCTGCTAAAAAAGACATTTCTGTTGAAAACACCTGAAAAATCTGGAATTTGTGCTGAAAAGGGGTGAAAAAACTCACAATTCCGCTGAAACGGGGTGAAGAAGAGGTGTTGGGCTGTTGAGAAGAGTTAAATAAGTTGAACTGACAAATGTGATGATATGGCACAAATACTATGATTGGGTACAAATACTATAATTTGGCACAAGTACTATGATTTAGTACAAATACTATGATTTGGCAGAAATACTATGATTTGGCAATAATACTGCATTTTAGCACAACTACTGAGATTTTTTGAAAATACTATGATTTAGAAAAGATATTATGACTTTGTACAAATCCAATCTTTTGGTACAAATAATATGATTTGGTTCAGATGCTATGATTTGAAACAAATACTATGATTTGGCAGAAATACTATTATTTAGTTGAAATACTATGATTTACCAGAAATACTATGCCTTAGTAGTAATACTATAACATAACAGATATATGATGATTTTGCAGACATTCTGGTTTTACACAAATACTATAATGTGCCAGAAATACTATGTTTTAGCACAAATACCATGATTTGCTATAAATACTATGATTTGGCACATATACTGTATTCAGCAGAGATACTATAACAAAATAGAGAGTCTACGACTTAGTAGTAATACTATAACTTAATAGATATACTATGATTTTGCAGACAGTCTATGTTTTTGCACAACTAGCACAATGTGGCATAAATACTATGATTTGGCACAAGTACTATGCTTTAGTAGAAATACACTTATTGGCAGAAATATTATGTTTCAGTACAAATACTATGATTTGGCAATAATACTGCGTTTCAGCAGAACTACTGAGATTTGATTGAAATACTATGATTTAGAAGAAATACTATGACTTCGTACAAATACTAGGTTTTGGTTCGAATACTATGATTTTCAAAAAATACTATGATTTGGCACAAGTACCATGATTAGTACAAATACTATGAACTGGCAGAAGTACTGTGATTTAGTAGTAATACTTTAACATAACACATATACTGTGATTTAACAGACAATATGTTTTTGCACGAATAATACAATTTCGCTCAAATACTATGAAATTGCAGTAATACTATAATATTGAAGGAATACTATGATTTGGTAGAAATACCATTCCTTAGTAGTAATACTATAACATAACAGATATACTGTGATTTAGCAGACATAGTATGTTTTTGCACAAATACTACGATTTCGCTCAAATACTATGAAATTGCAGTAATACTATGATTTTGAAGGAATACTTTGATTTGGTAGAAATACTATGCCTTAGTAGTAATACTATAACATAACAGATATACTTTGATTTTGCAGACATAGTGTGTTTTTGCATAAATACTACGATTTCGCTCAAATACTATGAAATTGCAGTAATACTATGATTTTGAAGGAATACTTTGATTTGGTAGAAATACTATGCCTTAGTAGTAATACTATAACATAACAGATATAGTGTGATTATGCAGACATAGTATGTTTTTGCACAAATACTACAATTTGGCAAGAAATACTATGTTTGGGCACAAATACTATGATTTGCTATAAATACTATGATTTGGCAAATATACTATAATCAGCAGATATACTATAACACAACAGAAATTCTACGACTTAGTAGTAATACTATAACATAACAGAAATTTTAACTGGGCACAAATAACATGATTTGGCACAAATACCATGATTTGGCACAAATACTATGAATTGGCAAGAAATACTATGTTTTTGGCACAAATACTATGATTTGCTATAAATACTATGATTTTGCACATATAGTATAATATGCAGATATACTATAACATAACAGAAATTTTAAATGGGCACAAATAACATGATTTGGCAAAAAAATACCATGATTTGGCACAAATACGATGATATGGCAGAAATACTATGATTGGGTATAAATACTATGATTTGGCACAAGTACTATGACTTAGTACAAATACTATTATTTGGCACAAATACTATGACTTAGCAGAAATACTATGTTTTAACATAAATAATATCTTTTGACAGAAATTTCTGCTAAAAGGTACTATTTCTACTTTTTAGTAGAAATACTGTAATTTTGTATAAATACTATGATTTGGGATAAATACTATGATTTGGCAGATATACTATATTCAGCGCATATACTATAACATAACAGAAATACCTCCACCTAGTAGTAATACTATAACATATCAGAAATGTCATGATTTGACACAAAAACCATGATTTGGCACAAATACCATGATTTGGCAGAAATGCTATGATTTCCCAGAATTACTATGATTGAGCAGAAGTACTAAGATGTAGTAGAAGTACTTTGATTTAGCAGAAATACTATTATGGAGGAGTAATACTTTAACATGGGAGAAATATTGATACACACACATATACACAGAGAGTAAAGGGAGCAGTGGCTGTTAAGACTCTGGGCTTGGTATATCTAGGTCAGCTAAATTGGCTGCACCTGCTGTAATCAGCACTTACACACACAGACACAGAGAGAAGTAGGAGTCTTCTTCAGTGTATTTCTCACATTCAGGACTCCCCTCGAACAAATGGCCATCATTTCCTAACCGTAGGGGCTAGAACGCTCATTCTGACACCGTTTTGTTCAGAAGAGATGGGGGAATCTGCAGGTCTTCATAATTCAGAGATAAAATATAAATTATAGAAGATATATGACTTGTAATACACTGTAACTGAGTAGAGGCAAAGCAAAACTGCCTTGACTTGCCCTCAAACAACGTTTTGTAACTCTAAATCTATATGGAGCATCAAAATGATTCTTTCACCGTAAGAAACAGCAGGCTTTGGTGAACAGTCATGGAAATTTTCAGGTCTCTCTGGAAATCCATCAAAAAGATATGACGAGAGAAAAAAGTGCCCCATTTCCAGAGTTTGAAATCTGAAGAAATCTGAGCGAATGACGAATTTCCTACCCTCAAACAAGTGTAACTCATCTCAGAACGGTAATAGGTGAGAATAAACTTCTTGAATTGTGTGCATCAGTAGTGTCTGACGATATATTGGCACAAGCGTTATGTCTCAACTTTGTTTTGTTAAGGAGATATGACGATTTGAAAATGCCTGTCATTAGAGAAATCCAGCGGTGATTTTGAACAAACTCTCCATTCAGTTTCTATGGAGCGTTTTAAGACCTTGTGTTGCTCTGAGGAGATTTGCAAAAATTCTATAAATCCCACAACAATGATAGTCACATTTTCTGAAAGCCAGCAAAAATACCTACGTTTTGATGTATAATTTGTGGGGCTTGAGTGGAAATTGAGCGAGTAGCAAGAAGTTGTTCAGACATGAAGAGAAAATTCAGAAAGGACAAGTGCACACTCTGAGTTAATTGCATAGCAACGATAACAACGCATGTATTTTCTAATAAATCACAATTTTGCAACTGAAAACTTAAAGAGGTATAAGATTAAAATGGTAAAAGATCTGAAAAAGCTGAATCATACAGGAATAGCCCAATAATCTGAGAACATTTTAAAGTTTGAATGGAGTTTCTAGGTGAAAGTATGAGGAAGTAGTTAAGTTTCAAAAACAAGCAAGTTTTAGCAGAATTTCTGAAGATTTCCATTTATTTCAATGGGACAAATTAAAGGAAAAAAGTGTAATATTTTAAAAAGTATAATAGTAATAAACACCAAAAGTCATAGCACACATTAGCAGAAATAGCAGAACAGTTTAGAGTTTGAACTGAGAAAATCGGCTGAAAACTGAGGAAGTAGTTAAACGGCAAAAAACGTACGGAAGCAACCAGAATAAAGTATAAAGAATAAAGAGAAACAGGAACTCAATAGTGTGGAAGCCCTTTTAGGGCATCCACACAATAATAAAGAACTAGAAAAATTTGCATTTCCTGCGAAAATGCTGTGTGGATGCCTTAACGCTGAAGCTGTCTGCTGAAAATGATTGAAAAAGGTGAAAAGCTGCAAAAAGTTGTATGGCAGTAAAAAAACTGAAAAATTCTGCTAAATACACGTGAAAAAACAGAAACTTTTGCTGAAAAGAGGTGGAAAGGCAAAGATTCAGCTTAAAAGGGGTAAAGAAGTTCAAATTTGTACTGAAAAGAGGAGTGGTGAAGAGGTTTCTTTTGAAATTAGCAGAAGATACTGAGATTTGTACTGATAAGAGGTGAAAGGCTGAAAATTCTGCTTAAAATAGGTGAATCAGCAGAATTTCTACTGAAAAGAGGTAAAGAAGTAGTTGCACTGAAAACAGGTGAATCAGGAGAATGTCTGCTAAAAAAGACATTTCTGTTGAAAACACCTGAAAAATCTGGAATTTGTGCTGAAAAGGGGTGAAAAAACTCACAATTCCGCTGAAACGGGGTGAAGAAGAGGTGTTGGGCTGTTGAGAAGAGTTAAATAAGTTGAACTGACAAATGTGATGATATGGCACAAATACTATGATTGGGTACAAATACTATAATTTGGCACAAGTACTATGATTTAGTATAAATACTATGATTTGGCAGAAATACTATGATTTGGCAATAATACTGCATTTTAGCACAACTACTGAGATTTTTTGAAAATACTATGATTTAGAAAAGATATTATGACTTTGTACAAATCCAATCTTTTGGTACAAATAATATGATTTGGTTCAGATGCTATGATTTGAAACAAATACTATGATTTGGCAGAAATACTATTATTTAGTTGAAATACTATGATTTACCAGAAATACTATGCCTTAGTAGTAATACTATAACATAACAGATATATGATGATTTTGCAGACATTCTGGTTTTACACAAATACTATAATGTGCCAGAAATACTATGTTTTAGCACAAATACCATGATTTGCTATAAATACTATGATTTGGCACATATACTGTATTCAGCAGAGATACTATAACAAAATAGAGAGTCTACGACTTAGTAGTAATACTATAACATAATAGATATACTATGATTTTGCAGACAGTCTATGTTTTTGCACAACTAGCACAATGTGGCATAAATACTATGATTTGGCACAAGTACTATGCTTTAGTAGAAATACACTTATTGGCAGAAATATTATGTTTCAGTACAAATACTATGATTTGGCAATAATACTGCGTTTCAGCAGAACTACTGAGATTTGATTGAAATACTATGATTTAGAAGAAATACTATGACTTCGTACAAATACTAGGTTTTGGTTCGAATACTATGATTTTCAAAAAATACTATGATTTGGCACAAGTACCATGATTAGTACAAATACTATGAACTGGCAGAAGTACTGTGATTTAGTAGTAATACTTTAACATAACACATATACTGTGATTTAACAGACAATATGTTTTTGCACGAATAATACAATTTCGCTCAAATACTATGAAATTGCAGTAATACTATAATATTGAAGGAATACTATGATTTGGTAGAAATACCATTCCTTAGTAGTAATACTATAACATAACAGATATACTGTGATTTAGCAGACATAGTATGTTTTTGCACAAATACTACGATTTCGCTCAAATACTATGAAATTGCAGTAATACTATGATTTTGAAGGAATACTTTGATTTGGTAGAAATACTATGCCTTAGTAGTAATACTATAACATAACAGATATAGTGTGATTATGCAGACATAGTATGTTTTTGCACAAATACTACAATTTGGCAAGAAATACTATGTTTGGGCACAAATACTATGATTTGCTATAAATACTATGATTTGGCAAATATACTATAATCAGCAGATATACTATAACACAACAGAATTTCTACGACTTAGTAGTAATACTATAACATAACAGAAATTTTAATTGGGCACAAATAACATGATTTGGCACAAATACCATGATTTGGCACAAATACTATGAATTGGCAAGAAATACTATGTTTTTGGCACAAATACTATGATTTGCTATAAATACTATGATTTTGCACATATAGTATAATATGCAGATATACTATAACATAACAGAAATTTTAAATGGGCACAAATAACATGATTTGGCAAAAAAATACCATGATTTGGCACAAATACGATGATATGGCAGAAATACTATGATTGGGTATAAATACTATGATTTGGCACAAGTACTATGACTTAGTACAAATACTATTATTTGGCACAAATACTATGACTTAGCAGAAATACTATGTTTTAACATAAATAATATCTTTTGACAGAAATTTCTGCTAAAAGGTACTATTTCTACTTTTTAGTAGAAATACTGTAATTTTGTATAAATACTATGATTTGGGATAAATACTATGATTTGGCAGATATACTATATTCAGCGCATATACTATAACATAACAGAAATACCTCCACCTAGTAGTAATACTATAACATATCAGAAATGTCATGATTTGACACAAAAACCATGATTTGGCACAAATACCATGATTTGGCAGAAATGCTATGATTTCCCAGAATTACTATGATTGAGCAGAAGTACTAAGATGTAGTAGAAGTACTTTGATTTAGCAGAAATACTATTATGGAGGAGTAATACTTTAACATGGGAGAAATATTGATACACACACATATACACAGAGAGTAAAGGGAGCAGTGGCTGTTAAGACTCTGGGCTTGGTATATCTAGGTCAGCTAAATTGGCTGCACCTGCTGTAATCAGCACTTACACACACAGACACAGAGAGAAGTAGGAGTCTTCTTCAGTGTATTTCTCACATTCAGGACTCCCCTCGAACAAATGGCCATCATTTCCTAACCGTAGGGGCTAGAACGCTCATTCTGACACCGTTTTGTTCAGAAGAGATGGGGGAATCTGCAGGTCTTCATAATTCAGAGATAAAATATAAATTATAGAAGATATATGACTTGTAATACACTGTAACTGAGTAGAGGCAAAGCAAAACTGCCTTGACTTGCCCTCAAACAACGTTTTGTAACTCTAAATCTATATGGAGCATCAAAATGATTCTTTCACCGTAAGAAACAGCAGGCTTTGGTGAACAGTCATGGAAATTTTCAGGTCTCTCTGGAAATCCATCAAAAAGATATGGCGAGAGAAAAAAGTGCCCCATTTCCAGAGTTTGAAATCTGAAGAAATCTGAGCGAATGACGAATTTCCTACCCTCAAACAAGTGTAACTCATCTCAGAACGGTAATAGGTGAGAATAAACTTCTTGAATTGTGTGCATCAGTAGTGTCTGACGATATATTGGCACAAGCGTTATGTCTCAACTTTGTTTTGTTAAGGAGATATGACGATTTGAAAATGCCTGTCATTAGAGAAATCCAGCGGTGATTTTGAACAAACTCTCCATTCAGTTTCTATGGAGCGTTTTAAGACCTTGTGTTGCTCTGAGGAGATTTGCAAAAATTCTATAAATCCCACAACAATGATAGTCACATTTTCTGAAAGCCAGCAAAAATACCTACGTTTTGATGTATAATTTGTGGGGCTTGAGTGGAAATTGAGCGAGTAGCAAGAAGTTGTTCAGACATGAAGAGAAAATTCAGAAAGGACAAGTGCACACTCTGAGTTAATTGCATAGCAACGATAACAACGCATGTATTTTCTAATAAATCACAATTTTGCAACTGAAAACTTAAAGAGGTATAAGATTAAAATGGTAAAAGATCTGAAAAAGCTGAATCATACAGGAATAGCCCAATAATCTGAGAACATTTTAAAGTTTGAATGGAGTTTCTAGGTGAAAGTATGAGGAAGTAGTTAAGTTTCAAAAACAAGCAAGTTTTAGCAGAATTTCTGAAGATTTCCATTTATTTCAATGGGACAAATTAAAGGAAAAAAGTGTAATATTTTAAAAAGTATAATAGTAATAAACACCAAAAGTCATAGCACACATTAGCAGAAATAGCAGAACAGTTTAGAGTTTGAACTGAGAAAATCGGCTGAAAACTGAGGAAGTAGTTAAACGGCAAAAAACGTACGGAAGCAACCAGAATAAAGTATAAAGAACTAGAAAAATTTTGCATTTCCTGCGAAAATGCTGTGTGGATGCCGGAATGCTGAAGCTGTCTGCTGAAAATGACTGAAAAAGATGAAAAGCTGCAAATATTGTTTGGCATTAAAGAAACTGAAAAATTATGCTGAAAACAAGTGAAAAAACAGAAACTTTTGCTGAAAAAGAGGTGAAAAGGCAAAGATTCTGCTTAAAAGGGGTGCAGAAGTTCAAATTTCTACTGAAAAGAGTAGAAAGGGTTTCCTCTGAAATGAGCAGAAGATACTGAGATTTGTATTGATAAGAGTTGAAAGGCTGAAGATTCTGCTTAAAATAGGTGAATCAGCAGAATTACTACTGAAAAGAGGTAAAGAAGTAGAACGTTGCACTGAAAACAGGTAAATCAACAGAATTTCTGCTAAAAAAGAGATTTCTGTTGAAAACACCTGAAAAAGCTGGGATTTGTGCTGAAAAGGGGTGAAAAAACTCACAATTCTGCTGAAATGGGGTGAAGAAGAGGTGTTGGGCTGTTGAGAAGAGTTAAACAAGTTGAACTGACATGTTTGGGTACAAATACTATGACTTTGCAATAATACTGCATTTTAGCACAACTCCTGAGATTTGATTGAAATACTATGATTTAGAAGAAATATTATGACTAAAAATACAATGTTTTGGCACAAGTACTAGGATTTGGTTCGAATGGTATGATTTGAAACAAATATTATGATTTGGCAGAAATACTATTATTTAGTAGAAATACTATGATTTACCAGAAGTACAATGTTTCTGCAAAAATACTATGATTTTGCAGAAATACTATGCCTTAGTAGTAATACTATAACATCACAGATATATGATGATTTTGCAGACATTCTGGTTTTACACAAATACTATAATGTGGCAGAAATACTATGTTTTAGCACAAATACTATGATTTGCTATAAATACTATGATTTCGCACATATACTATATTCAGCACATATACTATAACAAAACAGAAAGTCTACGACTTAGTAGTAATACTATAACATAATAGATATACTATCTATTATGTCTATGTTTTTGCACAACTAGCACAATATGGCAGAAATGCTATGATTTGGCAGAAGTACTATGATTTAGTACAAATACGATGATTTGGCAATAATACTGCATTTCAGCACAACTACTGAGATTTGGGTGAAATAATATGATTTAGAAGAAATACTTTGTCTTCATACAAATACTATGTTTTGGTTCGAATACTTTGATTTGCAAAAAATACTATGATTTGGCACAAGTACCATGACTTAGTACAAATACTACGAATTGGCAGAAATACTGTGACTTAGTAGTAATACTATAATATAACAGATATACTGTGATTTTGCAGACATAGTATGTTTTTGCACATATACTACGATTTTGCTCAAATACTACGAAATTGCAGTAATACTATGATTTAGAAGGAATACTATGATTTGGTAGAAATACTGTGCCTTAGTAGCAATACTATAACATAACAGATATACTGTGATTTAACAGATAATATGCTATTGCACTAATAATACGATTTCGCTCAAATACTATAAATACTATGATTTGGCACATATACTGTATTCAGCAGATATACTTTAACAAAATACAGAGTCTACGACTTAGTAGTAATACTATAACATAATAGATATACTATGATTTTGCAGACAGTCTATGTTTTTGCACAACTAGCACAATGTGGCAGAAATACTATGATTTGGCACAAGTACTATGATTTAGTAGAAATACTCTTAATGGCACAAATACTATGTTTCAGTACAAATACTATGACTTGGCAATAATACTGCATTTCAGCACAACTATTGAGATTTGATTGAAATACTATGATTTAGAAGAAATACTATGACTTCGTAAAAATACTATGTTTTGGTTCGAATACTACGATTTGCAAAAAATACTATGATTTGGCACAAGTACCATGATTTAGTACAAATACTACGAATTGGCAGAAATACTGTGACTTAGTACTAATACTTTAACATAACAGATATACTGTGATTTAGCAGACATAGTATGTTTTTGCACAAATACTATGATTTCACTCAAATACTATGAAATTGCAGTAATACTATGATTTTGAAGGAATACTATGATTAGGTAGAAATACTATGCCTTAGTAGTAATACTATAACATAACAGATATACTGTGATTTTGCAGATATAGTATGTTTTTGCACAAATACTACGATTTCACTCAAATACTATGAAATTGCAGTAATACTATGATTTTGAAGGAATACTATGATTTGGTAGAAATACTATGCCTTAGTAGTAATACTATAACATAACAGAAATTTTAATTGGGCACAAATAACATGATTTGGCAAAAAAAATACTATGATATGGCAGAAATACTATGATTGGGTACAAATACTATGATTTGGCACAAGTACTATGATATAGCAGAAATACTGTGTTTTAACATAAATAATATCTTTTGACAGAAATTTCTGCTAAAAGGTACTATTTCTACTTTTTAGCAGAAATACTGTAATTTTGCATAAATACTATGATTTGGGATAAATACTATGAATTGGCAGATATACTATATTCAGCAAATATACTATAACATAACAAACATTCCTCCACTTAGTAGTAATACTATAACATGAAATAAATATTATGGTTTTGCCCCAAAACCATGATTTGGCACAAATACTATGTTTCAGTACAAATACTATGACTTAGAAGTAATACTATAACAAAAGGGATTCCTCAAAATACTATGAAATTGCAGTAATACTATGATTTGGCAGAAATACTGTACTTCGTACAAATACAATGCTTTGGTACAAATACTATATTTTGATTTGAATACTATGTCTTGCAACAAATACTATGATTTGGCACAAGTAGTATGATTTAGTACAAATACTACGAATTGGCAAAAATACTGTGACTTAGTAGTAATACTATAACATAACAGATATAGTGTGATGTTGCAGACATAGTATGTTTTTGCACATATGCTACGATTTCGCTCAAATACTATGAAATTGCAGTAATACTATGATTTAGTAGGAATACTATGATTTGGTAGAAATACTATGCCTTAGTAGTAATTATATAACATAACACATATACTGTGATTTAACAGACAGTATGTTTTTGCACGAATAATACGATTTCGCTCAAATACTATGAAATTGCAGTAATACTATGATTTAGTAGGAATACTATGATTTGGCACAAGTACTATGATTTAGTACAAATACTCTTATTGGCAGAAATACTATGCCTTTGTAGTAATACTATAACATAACAGATATACTGTGATTTTGCAGACATAGTATGTTTTTTTCACAAATACTACGATTTTGCTCAAATACTATGAAATTGCAGTAATACTATTATTTTGAAGGAATACTATGATTTGGTAGAAACACTATGCCTTAGTAGTAATACTATAACATAACAGATATACTGGGATTTTGCAGACATAGTATTGTTTTTGCACATATATTATGATTTTGCTCAAATACTATGAAATTGCAGTAATACTATGATTTTGAAGGATTTCTATGATTTGGTAGAAATACTATGCCTTAGTAGTAATACAATAACATAACAGATATGCTGTGATTTAGCAGACATAGTATGTTTTTGCACATATACTACGATTTTGCTCAAATACTACAAAATTGCAGTAATACTATGATTTTGAAGGAATACTATGATTAGGTAGAAATACTATGCCTTAGTAGTAATACTATAACATGGCAGAAATTTTAATTGGGCACAAATAACATGATTTGGCTCAAATACCATGATTTGGCAAAAAAATACCATAATTTGGCACAAATACGATGATATGGCAGAAATACTATGATTGGGTACAAATACTATGATTTGGCACAAGTACTATGACTTAGTACAAATACTATGATTTGGCACAAATAGTATGATTTAGCAGAAATACTATGTTTTAATATACATAATATCTTTTGACAGAAATTTCTGCTAAAAGGTATTATTTCTGATTTTTAGCAGAAATACAGTAATTTTGCATAAATACTATGATTTGGGATAAATACTATGATTTGGCAGATATACTATATTCAGCACATATACTATAACATAACAGACATTCCTCCACTTAGTAGTAATCTCATAACATGAAATAAATATTATTGGTTTGGCCCCAAAACCATGATTTGGCACAAATACCATGATTTAGCAGAAATAATGTGATTGAGCAGAAGTACTAAGATGTAGTAGAAGTACTTTGATTTAGCACAAATACTATTATGGAGGAGTAATACTTTAACATGGGAGAAATATTGATACACACACACATACACAGAGCCTAAAGGGAACAGTGTCTGTTAAGAGTCTGGACTTGGTATATCTAGGTCAGCTAAATTGGCTGCACCTGCTGTAATCAGCACTTACACACACAGACACAGAGAGAGCTATAGGTTTTCTTCGGTGTATTTCTCACATTCAGGATTCCCCTCGAACAAATGGCCATAATTTCCTAACCGTAGGGGATAGAATGCTCATTCTAACACCGTTCTGTTCAGAAGAGATGTGGGAATCTGCAAGTCTTCTTAATTCAGAGATAAATTATAAATTATTGAAGTTATATGACTTGTAATACACTGTAACTGAGTAGAGGCGAAGCAAAACTGCCTTGACTTGCCCTCAAACAACGTTTTGTAACTCTAAATCTATATGGAGCATCAAAACCCTTCTTTCACCGTAAGAAAAAGCAGGCTTTGGTGAACAGTCATGGAAATTTTCAGGTCTCTGTGGAAATCCATCAAAAAGATATGACGAGAGAAAAAAGTGCCTCATTTCCAGAGTTTGAAATCTGAAGAAATCTGAGTGAGGGACAAATTTCCTACCCTCAAACAAGTGTAATTCATGGCCAAACGGTAATAGGTGAGGAACAAATTCTTGAATTGTGAGCATCAGGGATGCCTGAAGATATATTGGCACAAGCGTCATGTCTCAACTTTGTTTTGTTAAGGAGATATGACGATTTGAAAATGCCTGTCATTAGAGAAATCCAGCGCTGATTTTGAAGAAACTCTCCATTGAGTTTCTATGGAGAGTTTTCAAACTTCATGTTACTCTGAGGAGATTTGCAAAAAATGTATAAGCCCTACAATGATGATAGTGACATTTTCTGAAAGCCAGCAAAAATACCTACGTTTTGATGTATAATTTGTGGGGGTTGAGTGGAAATTGAGCGAGTAGCAAGAAGTTTTTCAGACATGAAGAGAAAATTCAGAATGGACAAGTGCACACTCTGAGTTAATTGCATAGCAACCATAACAACGCATGTATTTTCTGAAAAATCACAATTTTGCAACTGAAAACTTAAAGAGGTATAAGATTAAAACGGTAGAAGATCTGAAAAAGCTGAATCATACAGAAATAGCCCAATAATCTGAGAACATTTTAAAGTTTGAATGGAGTTTCTAGGTGAAAGTATGAGGAAGTAGTTAAGTTTCAAAAACAAGCAAGTTTTAGCAGAATTGTGGAAGTTTTCCATTCATTTCAATAGGACAAATTAAAGGAAAAAAGTGTAATATTTTAAAAAGTATAATAGTAATAAACACCAAAAGTCATAGCTGGAATTAGCAGAAAGAGTAGAACAGTTTAGAGTTTGAACGGTGAAAATCGGCTGAAAACTGAGGGAGTAGTTAAGTGCCGAAAAACGTACGGAAGCAACTTGCAGATGAAGAATAATAAAGACTAGAAAAAGTTTGCATTTCCTGCGAAAATGCTGTGTGGATGCCGGAATGCTGAAGCTGTCTGCTGAAAATGACTGAAAAAGATGAAAAGCTGCAAAAATTGTATGGCATTAAAGAAACTGAAAAATTATGCTGAAAACAAGTGAAAAAACAGAAACTTTTGCTGAAAAGAGGTGAGAAGGCAAAGATTCTGCTTCAAAGAGGTACAGAAGTTCAAATTTGTACTGAAAAGAGGTGAAAGGGTTTCCTCTGAAATGAGCAGAAGATACTGAGATTTGTATTGATAAGAGGTGAAATGCTGAAAATTCGGCTTAAAATAGGTGAATCAGCAGAATTTCTACTGAAAAGAGGTAAAGAAGTAGTTGCAATGAAAACAGGTGAATCAGCAGAATGTCTGTAAAAAAGAGATTTCTGTTGAAAACACCTGAAAAATCTGGGATTTGTGCTGAAAAGGGGTGAAAAAATTCACAATTCTGCTGAAACGGGGTGAAGAAGAGGTGTTGAGCTGTTGAGAAGAGTTAAATAAGTTGAACTGACAAATGCGATGATTTGAAACAAATACTATGATTTGGCAGAAATACTATTATTTAGTAGAAATACTATGATTTACCAGAGGTACAATGTTTCTGCAATACTATGCCGGGGTATTATTTCTATAACATAACAGATACATGATGATTTTGCAGACATGTTTTAGCACAAATACTATGATTTGCTATAAATACTATGATTTGGCACATATACTGTATTCAGCAGATATACTATAAAAAAATAGAGAGTCTACGACTTACTAATAATACTATAACATAATAGATATACTATGATTTTGCAGAGAGTCTATGTTTTTGCACAACTAGCACAATGTGGCAGAAATACTATGATTTGGCACAAGTACTATGATTTAGTAGAAATACTCTTTGGGCACAAATACTATGTTTCAGTACAAATACTATGACTTGGCAATAATACTGCGTTTCAGCACAACTACTGAGATTCGAATGAAATACTATGATTTAGAAGAAATACTATGACTTCGTAGAAATACTATGTGTTGGGTCGAATACTATGATTTGCAAAAAATACTATGATTTGGCACAAGTACCATGATTTAGTACAAATACTACGAATTGGCAGAAATACTGTGACTTAGTAGTAATACTATAACATAACAGATATGCTGTCATTTTGCAGACATAGTATGTTTTAGTACAAATACTACAATGTCGGTCAAATACTATGAAACTGCAGTAATACTATGAGTTTGAAGGAATACGATGAATAGGTAGAATTACTATGCCTTAGTAGTAATACTATAACATAACAGATATACTGTGATTTAGCAGACATAGTATGTTTTTGCACAAATACTAAGATTTCACTCAAATACTATGAAATTGCAGTAATACTATGATTTTGAAGGAATACTATGGTTTGGTAGAAACACTATGCCTTAGTAGTAATACTATAACATAACAGATATACTGTGATTTTGCAGACATAGTATGTTTTTGCACAAATACCACGATTTCACTCAAATACTATGAAATTGCAATAATACTATGATTTTGAAGGAAAACTTTGATTTTGCAGAAATACTATGCCTTAGTAGTAATACTATAACATAACAGATATACTATGATTTTGCATACATTCTATGTTTTTGCACAAATACTACAATTTGGCAGAAATACTATGTTTTAGCACAAATAATATGGTTTGCTATAAATACTATGATTTGGCACATATACTGTATTCAGCAGATATACTTTAACAAAATACAGAGTCTACGACTTAGTAGTAATACTATAACATAATAGATATACTATGATTTTGCAGACAGTCTATGTTTTTGCACAACTAGCACAATGTGGCAGAAATACTATGATTTAGCACAAGTACTATGATTTAGTAGAAATACTCTTAATGGCAGAAATACTATGTTTCAGTACAAATACTATGACTTGGCAATAATACTGCATTTCAGCACAACTATTGAGATTTGATTGAAATACTATGATTTAGAAGAAATACTATGACTTCGTAAAAATACTATGTTTTGGTTCGAATACTACGATTTGCAAAAAATACTATGATTTGGCACAAGTACCATGATTTAGTACAAATACTACGAATTGGCAGAAATACTGTGACTTAGTACTAATACTTTAACATAACAGATATACTGTGATTTAGCAGACATAGTATGTTTTTGCACAAATACTATGATTTCACTCAAATACAATGAAATTGCAGTAATACTATGATTTTGAAGGAATACTATGATTTGGTAGAAATACTATGCCTTAGTAGTAATACTATAACATAACAGATATACTGTGATTTTGCAGACATAGTATGTTTTTGCACAAAAACTACGATTTCGCTCAAATACTATAAAATTGCAGTAATACTATGATTTTGAAGGAATACTATGATTTGGTAGAAATACTATGCCTTACTAGTAATACTATAACATAAAAGATATACTGTGATTTTGCAGATATAGTATGTTTTTGCACAAATACTACGATTTCACTCAAATACTATGAAATTGCAGAAATACTATAATTTTGAGGGAATACTATGATTTGGTAGAAACACTATGCCTTAGTAGTAATACTATAACATAACAGAAATTTTAATTGGGCACAAATAACATGATTTGGCAAAAAAAATACTATGATATGGCAGAAATACTATGATTGGGTACAAATACTATGATTTGGCACAAGTACTATGATATAGCAGAAATACTGTGTTTTAACATAAATAATATCTTTTGACAGAAATTTCTGCTAAAATGTACTATTTCTACTTTTTAGCAGAAATACTGTAATTTTGCATAAATACTATGATTTGGGATAAATACTATGAATTGGCAGATATACCATATTCAGCAAATATAC
This sequence comes from Pelmatolapia mariae, assembly GCF_036321145.2. NCBI lineage: Eukaryota > Metazoa > Chordata > Actinopteri > Cichliformes > Cichlidae > Pelmatolapia > Pelmatolapia mariae. Next base: position 26,874,756 of record NC_086243.1, on the reverse strand, counting down.
TATAACATAACAGACATAACATGAAATAAATATTATGGTTTTGCCCCAAAACCATGATTTGGCACAAATACTATGTTTCAGTACAAATACTATGACTTAGAAGTAATACTATAACAAAAGGGATTCCTCAAAATACTATGAAATTGCAGTAATTCTATGATTTGGCAGAAATACTGTACTTCGTACAAATACAATGCTTTGGTACAAATACTATATTTTGATTTGAATACTATGACTTGCAACACATACTATGATTTGGCACGAGTAGTATGATTTAGTACAAATACTACGAATTGGCAAAAATACTGTGACTTAGTAGTAATACTATAACATAACAGATATACTGTGATGTTGCAGACATAGTATGTTTTTGCACATATGCTACGAGTTCGCTCAAATACTATGAAATTGCAGTAATACTATGGTTTTGAAGGAATACTATGATTTGGTAGAAATACTATGCCTTAATAGTAATACTATAACATAACACATATACTGTGATTTAACAGACAGTATGTTTTTGCACGAATAATACGATTTCGCTCAAATACTATGAAATTGCAGTAATACTATGATTTAGTAGGAATACTATGATTTGGCAGAAGTACTATGATTTAGTACAAATACTCTTATTGGCAGAAATACTATGCCTTTGTAGTAATACTATAACATAACAGATATACTGTGATTTTGCAGACATAGTATTTTTTTTCACAAATACTACGATTTTGCTCAAATACTATGAAATTGCAGTAATACTATTATTTTGAAGGAATACTATGATTTGGTAGAAATACTAGGCCTTAGTAGTAATACTATAACATAACAGATATGCTGTGATTTAGCAGACATAGTATGCTTTTGCACATATACCACGATGTTGCTCAAATACTATGAAATTGCAGTAATACTATGATTTTGAAGGATTTCTATGATTTGGTAGAAATACTATGCCTTAGTAGTAATACAATAACATAACAGATATGCTGTGATTTAGCAGACATAGTATGCTTTTGCACATATACCACGATGTTGCTCAAATACTATAAAATTGCAGTAATACTATGATTTTGAAGGAATACTATGATTAGGTAGAAATACTATGCCTTAGTAGTAATACTATAACATGGCAGAAATTTTAATTGGGCACAAATAACATGATTTGGCACAAATACCATGATTTGGCAAAAAAATACCATAATTTGGCACAAATACGATGATATGGCAGAAATACTATGATTGGGTACAAATACCATGATTTGGCGCAAATACGATGACTTAGTACAAATACTATGATTTGGCACAAATACTATGATTTAGCAGAAATACTATGTTTTAATATACATAATATCTTTTGACAGAAATTTCTGCTAAAAGGTATTATTTCTGATTTTTAGCAGAAATACAGTAATTTTGCATAAATACTATGATTTGGGATAAATACTATGATTTGGCAGATATACTATATTCAGCACATATACTATAACATAACAGACATTCCTCCACTTAGTAGTAATCTCATAACATGAAATAAATATTATTGGTTTGGACCAAAACCATGATTTGGCACAAATACCATGATCTTTCAAAAATACTATGATTTAGCAGAAATACTGTGATTGAGCAGAAGTACTAAGAGGTAGTAGAAGTACTTTGATTTAGCAGAAATACTATTATGGAGGAGTAATACTTTAACATGGGAGAAATATTGATACACACACACACATACACAGAGCCTAAAGGGAACAGTGTCTGTTAAGAGTCTGGGCTTGGTATATCTAGGACAGCTAAATTGGCTGCACCTGCTGTAATCAGCACTTACACACACAGACACAGAGAGAGCTATAGGTTTTCTTCAGTGTATTTCTCACATTCAGGATTCCCCTCGAACAAATGGCCATAATTTCCTAACCGTAGGGGATAGAATGCTCATTCTAACACCGTTCTGTTCAGAAGAGATGGGGGAATCAGCAGGTCTTCATAATTCAGAGATAAATTATAAATTATTGAAGTTATATGACTTGTAATACACTGTAACTGAGTAGAGGCGAAGCAAAACTGCCTTGACTTGCCCTCAAACAACGTTTTGTAACTCTAAATCTATATGGAGCATCAAAACCCTTCTTTCACCGTAAGAAAAAGCAGGCTTTGGTGAACAGTCATGGAAAATTTCAGGTCTCTGTAGAAATCCATCAAAAAGATATGACGAGAGAAAAAAGTGCCTCATTTCCAGAGTTTGAAATCTGAAGAAATCTGAGCGAGGGACAAATTTCCTACCCTCAAACAAGTGTAATTCATGGCCAAACGGTAATAGGTGAGGAACAAATTCTTGAATTGTGAGCATCAGGGATGCCTGAAGATATATTGGCACAAGCGTCATGTCTCAACTTTATTTTGTTAAGGAGATATGACGATTTGAAAATGCCTGTCATTAGAGAAATCCAGCGGTGATTTTGAAGAAACTCTCCATTGAGTTTCTATGGAGAGTTTTCAAACTTCATGTTACTCTGAGGAGATTTGCAAAAAATGTATAAGTCCCACAACGATGATAGTGATATTTTCTGAAAGCCAGCAAAAGTACCTACGTTTTGATGTATAATTTGTGGGGGTTGAGTGGAAATTGAGCGAGTAGCAAGAAGTTGTTCAGACATGAAGAGAAAATTCAGAAAGGACAAGTGCACACTCTGAGTTAATTGCATAGCAACCATAACAACGCATGTATTTTCTGAAAAATCACAATTTTGCAACTGAAAACTTAAAGAGGTATAAGATTAAAACGGTAGAAGATCTGAAAAAGCTGAATCATACAGAAATAGCCCAATAATCTGAGAACATTTTAAAGTTTGAATGGAGTTTCTAGGTGAAAGTATGAGGAAGTAGTTAAGTTTCAAAAACAAGCAAGTTTTAGCAGAATTGTGGAAGTTTTCCATTCATTTCAATAGGACAAATTAAAGGAAAAAAGTGTAATATTTTAAAAAGTATAATAGTAATAAATACCAAAAGTCATAGCTGGAATTAGCAGAAAGAGTAGAACAGTTTAGAGTTTGAACGGTGAAAATCGGCTGAAAACTGAGGGAGTAGTTAAGTGCCGAAAAACGTACGGAAGCAACTTGCAGATGAAGAATAATAAAGATAAAGAATAAAGAGAAACAGGAACTCAATAGTGTGGAAGCCCTTGAGGGCATCCACACAATAAAGAGAAACAGGAACTCAATAGTGTGGAAGCCCTTTTAGGGCATCCACACAATAAAGAGAAACAGGAACTCAATAGTGTGAATGCCTACAGCATTCACACAATAAATCCGACGAATAGTAATATGTGTGCCTCTTGGCATAGGCACACATAATAATAATAAATCCGACGAATAGTAATATGTGTGCCTCTTGGCATAGGCACACATAATAATAATAATAAATCCGACGAATAGTAATATGTGTGCCTCTTGGCATAGGCACACATAATAATAAATCCGACGAATAGTAATATGTGTGCCTCTTGGCATAGGCACACATAACTATAAATATAATTGTATCCCCCTAAAATGGAAAAGTAAACTGTACACATACAATTACATAAGTATTACACCACTTCATTACAATTCTAACAACAATAATAACACTAATACTACTAATAATTAATTCTAAATAGCCTCAACTTAAATGTAAACTTAATGTTTTAACCACGTTCGTGGCAACAGCTGTGTGCAGATCAACAATGGACAGTGCGGGAGAGAGTATGAGCGTGCAGCGTTTAAAGCGTGGAAGTACTGACCTTATTTTGAGTTTGATTCCATAAAAAGTGACAAAAACATTAGCGTCCGCTGTTCACTGCGTGGGAAGAAAACTTCTTTTTACAGTGAAAAAAACCCCCTAAACTTCCAAGCAAGCACCGTGTGCGCTACGACGTAATGGGAAATTCACAGAGAAACTCGCGGATTCTTCAACTGACCGCTGCGGCACACCTGCACCAGGGTAAACCTCCGCCTAACCCACTCCTGCTTTACAGGTGAAAATAGAGCAACAGGACCGCTAGTCTTTGATTTTATTTATTTTCTGCTGTGTTTTATTTGCATCTATTTGAAAGAGTGAGTGTAAACACAAAAAAATATTTTATTTTATGTGCTGGAATGTGCAGAAAATAGGTTTAAATGTTAAACAAATTTCTTCCAGTCAGAGAATGTTGCATATAATTAAGTTTTTGCTTGATGCATAAAGTTAAAAGATTTAAAGTTTAAAGTTTTAAAAAGAGACGTTTCCATTTGATTACATTTTGTATGATGGATTATGCAGAAAATGTAGAATTGGGCTGAAAGATCTATTGCTTTATCACCTATTCAGGTTGTAAATCGTGTTTTTAAAAAGTAACTAAGTAACTAAGTAATTAATTACTTTTTAAAATAAGTAATCAGTAAAGTAATGGGATTACTTTTTGGGGGAAGTAATCAGTAATTAGTTACTGATTACTTTTTTCAAGTAACTTGACCAACACTGGTAAACAGGAAAGAAATGATCAGACAGGGAGACGTGGCTTGCAGTTCCTGAATACTCCGCCATTATTTATTCAATTTCACTATTATGCACTCCTTTTATTACTTTTACAGTATTACAACTGTGTATATACTTATTCCTAAACATAGCTCACACATTCTCCATATGTGTTCTGTTCCCAACTAGACAAAAGTGAATTAACACATTCCAATGTCATAAACATGACCAATTTTCTTGTGAGACTTGGTTCAAAATGAATTCCAACAAGACAAAACTATAAATCTCAAATAGTTTGAAAGAATGGCGTAATCAGCACCATCTTGACATGTGCACTGAATTCACGGAAACACTTTATGGCAGAAAACAAGAGACTAAAACAATACACAATTAAAGCTGCAAGCAGCGTTATGAGGGCCCTCGCACCCCCCGCGCGTCGAGCCATGCTCAGCACCTAAAACCAGCACATCCAATCTGATGTCACATTGATGGAATTCATGCATTTAACCACCAGCTAACATTTCATCTCATTCAGTCATGATTATAGTCCTCCCACTAGGTGGCGCTCTAACCATTACTGACAAATGGCATAACAAACATTTCCGAGCTTGAGTCTCATCATACCTGCGACCTTTGGGAGAGATTGGACATTGTGTTTTTGAGTGACAGCAGATTACTGCTTTTTGGCGAGTGATTGAAACTCCACGTGCCGCCATGAACACCCCGTTTCCCTGAACATAAAAAGCTTCGCAATTTAATATCACAAAGGTCTTTAGATTCCACACACAGGAGATTGCGTCATACTGATGAAATCCCTCGGAAGAGTTCGTCAAAGAACGGTGCCTGAAAAGAGGGGAAAATGTCACCAAAATTACACATTAATTTTAAAATGGCTGACTTCCTGTTGGATTTGGGATATTGCTCCAAGAGACTATTTTGTACATCTTGATATCTCCTATAAGCTTACCAGGTTTGAGACTCATACATAAAACACAGAGCAGGGGCTGTTGTTTTGAAATTTTGTAGGGGGCACTGTGGATCCATTTTGCGCTATTCAAGGAAAATGATCACATAACAAGATAGCCCTTAACACATTGGAGGTGTGGGCCAAATTTCAAGACTTTTTAAACTTTCCAAGCTCCTCAAAAGCCACTTCATCTTTCATGATGAACCGCGTTGCCACCAGGTTGCGCCGTTCAGTTTAAAGTCACAATTTTCTCACTGAAGCATCATGAAGGACTGATGGTGATATTCACCGCTTTTGAGGTGGCCACGATGAACCTGTAAAAATCAGTACAACAAAATTAAAGACATGACATTTCCTGTTGCCACTAGGTGGCGCTCTGTGTATTCCAAACAATGGGCACATCAATCTGTTCAGGGCGGGTCTGACATCATGCCTGTAAAGTAAAGTGCTTATTTGGCTATTTCCAAAAAAGCACTATTTGTGAAATATCTAAGTGAACACTGTGATACGTCTGACCTTCAGTCCGAAGCTGAAACTCAGACCAGTCATAAAAGAAAGCACAAGTAAAACTTTTTTTATTCACAAACATATCTTTGATTGTTAAGAATTTATGATCTTGTCTTTTGTACATATCTGTGATGCTTGCATACTGCAATATCACCACATAATATAGTCCAAAAAGTGGAAGTTTGTAAACTTTTTAAAAATGCAAAGCCGTGTACACTTGTGCACTTCAAAAATTCCTTGTATACTGTACCTTCTTGCACATCTCCGTTTCCTGTGTGTGTTGTTATAAATCAAACTGTAACTTTAGGAAAAAATATGCCAAAAGCACATTTGTAATTACTTATGACCGTTTTCAACTTATTTCTTTAGACCAAATCCCCTGTACACATATAGTGACTCAGAGGATGAGCAGCCCACAAAAAAACGGTTTCCCCAGGCCCCTCGAGTGAAAATACCAGGTAATAAAATACTGTCTAGTGTCTTTGTACATATCTGTGTGTGACACATGGAAACTTTTTGGACAAGTCTGTATTCTTAAATACTTAAAAAAAAATTATCTTTTTCTAAACAGCCCTCACCACTCCGCAGTCTTCCCCCCAGCCCACTGACAGCAGGCATCATAATGCCCCACCCAGCTTCCGGCACCTTTCGCCACTCCGGCAGAACACACAAAACGACACAGCTTTGCAATCTCCCCAGCATGCAGAGTCTGATGTCGAGGCCTTCCCTATAGATGGTATGCTTTTAAAATTGTTTTAAAGCTGCATCACAATGTCACTGTACTCTTATCTTCAAAACACCAGTTTATACTCCTGAATGTCTTCTTGTTGTGATTTGTTTTTCTGTAGATTCCAGAGACTCTGTGAGGCCACTATTACCAGGCAAGTTCGAAAATCTTGGAATTTCAGATTTTACATGGTATAAATGGCAAATGGCCTATATTTGTACAGCGCTTTAACTAGTCCCTAAGGACCCCAAAGCGCTTTACACATTCAGTCATCAACCCATTCACACACACATTCACGCATTGGTGATGGCAAGCTACATATACAAATATCATGTATATGTGACAGGCAAAAACTAGCAAACACTTTTAGCAGTTAAAACAACTAATACTTGAATGCAGAATGTTACACCATCACTTATGGATATTGTGGCATGCAGAGAAATCTCAACAAAGAAGCTCACAGGGGAATTGCAGTTCAACCCCAACTGGTAGGGGGAGCTCTTTATTAAACACTTCCCTGTACCACACTGTGCTTCAGAGGGTAGATAACCACAAGCCTGAACTCACTCATGGTACGACATTCTTTCATCAACAATAACTGTCATTGAAATCACTACAGCATAAACACAACATTCAATGCAACAGCCAAAAGCAACGTAAACATAAACAACAAAACAAGAACATGAAAACAGCAGCACATGTCCCAAAGCATGATGGGAGAGAACAGCTGCTCCCCCAACACGCCACACAGCCCCCACCTGAGTGGTTAGCTGTCCCCAGCAACCGGCATGTCCATAGCAAAGTCTCTGAGGTGTTGGGGAAGGCGACGGTGTCGTTGAGGACGTTCTGTGGGTCCCCCAGCCGCTCTGAGGCCAGGTTGGGGGCCTGCAGTTGAAGTTGGGACCCTGGCTCCTCCCTGGGTGGACTCAAGGGCTGATAGGGTGCCAGGCGATCACGATGGAGTACGACCACCCTGTTCCGTTTGACCAGCCGCACCCTGTAGACCACGTCGGACAGCCTCTCGAGAACAGTGCAGGGTCCAACCCACTGGCTCATCAGTTTGGGGGAAAGCCCTTTCTTCCTCTCCGGGCTGTAGACCCACACATGCTGACCTGGCAAGAGTCCTTCACTCTTGCAGCGGGTATCATAAGCTCGCTTCTGCCGGGAGCCTGCATCTCGGAGAGCCTGCCTGGTCAACTGGTGCACCTCCCGTAGCCGGGCGAGGAGGTTGTGGAGGTAGCCTAACCCGGGGTCCCCGCACACTTCCTGCTCGGGGGGGGGATCCAAACACCAAGTCCACTGGGGTACGAAGCTCATGACCGAACATCAAGGCCGCTGGAGTGCACTTAGTAGATTCCTGGACTGCAGAACGGTAGGCCATTAGGACCAGGGGAAGGTGTTGATCCCAGTCACGCTGCTGGCGGGAGGTCAGGATAGCAAGGTGGGTGGCCAGGGTGTGGTTGAAGCGTTCCACCAACCCATCGCTTTGGGGGTGCAGTGGCGTCATCCGGGTCTTCCTGATACCCAGCCGCTGACAGACCTCCTTGAACACCGCAGCCTCAAAATTCCGGCCCTGGTCGCTGCGCAGTTCCTCTGGTACCCCGAACCGGCAGAACATCTCGTTGACCAGACGCTCAGCGGTGGTAACAGCACTCTGGTCAGGGACTGCATAGGCCTCAGGCCACTTAGTGAAGTAGTCCATGGCAACCAGGACGTAGCGGTTCCCCTGGTCCGTGGTGGGGAAGGGTCCCAGGATGTCCACACCAACCCGCTCCATGGGAGCCCCCACCTGATACTGCTGCAAGGGGGCATGAGAACGTTGGGAAGGCCCTTTCTGAGCCGTGCAGGCATCGCACCCATGGACATGGAGCTCTACGTCCTGGCGACACCCGGGCCAGTAGAACCGAGACCGAAGTCGCCGCAGAGTCTTGGTAACTCCAAAGTGTCCTGCCCCCGCCGCACCATGGACCAGCTGGAGGACCCTGGACCACAACTGTTGAGGTACCAAGAGCTGGAAGACCTCACGGTGACCCCCGGGAGCCTGCCAGCGGCGATAGAGGAGGCCGTTTCGGCTTGTGAGGTTGGCCCATTGGGAGTAGAGAGCCTTGGTCTCGAGGTCCAGTGCAGATACTTCTGGCCATGATGGTCTCTGACCGGCCCCAATCCAACACTGAACCCGGGAAAGGGCAGGGTCTTGGTTCTGGTCGTGTTGCAGCCGTTGGGGATCCATGGCCTCCAGACCCTCGGTATCCCCTGCGGTGGACTGGACCTGAAGACTGCTACAATGCCCACCCGGAACAGAGTCATTCTCATGGCCGCCCTGTGGTGACGCGATCACTGAAGTCATGCCCTCCCGGTCCTCCAAGCGTTGGCAGTACCTGCACTGTTTTTCCTCACAAGGGCGTCGGGAGAGGGTATCTGCATTGGTGTGGAGACGTCCCGCCCGGTGACGAACCTCAAAGTGGTAATCTTGCAACGTCTCCAACCACCGGGCTAGCTGTCCCTCCGGTTCTTTAAAGCTGAGCAGCCAAGTGATCGGAGCCGATCAAATGCCACGGCACAGTCCTCACTCCAGCGGAACTCCCGGCCCTTCTGTGTGAGCTGGTGCAGGGGGCTTGCAATGGTAGCAAAGTCCTTGACGAACCGCCGGTAGTATGATGCCAGGCCAAGGAAGCTCCGCAACTCGGCAGGGTTGCCCGGAATGGGCCAGTCTTTCACAGCAGCCACCTTTGCAGGGTCAGTGGAAACCCCTGCTCCGCTGACAACGTGACCCAAGAAGGTTGTCTCCTTTCGGAAGAGGTGGCATTTTTTGGGGTGGAGACGAAGGCCAGCCTGGCGGATGGCATGGAAAACTGCAGTCAGGTTAGCCAAGGCTTTCTCGAAGTCTGTCGCGTGGACGAGGAGGTCATCCAGGTAGACCACACAGCGGTCGCGGGGAATGTCAGCCAGAACCCTCTCCATTAGGCGCTCGAATGTGGCTGGGGCATTGCAGAGGCCGAAGGGCATCACCTTAAACTGCCACAGTCCCTGGCCAATGGAGAAAGCAGTCTTTGGGCGGGCCTCTGGCGTCAGCTCCACCTGCCAGTAGCCACTGCGCAAATCGAGGGAGCTGAACCAGCAGGACCCAGCAATGTCGTCGAGGGCATCGTCAATCCGGGGCAATGGGTAGGAGTCCTTGCGTGTGATGCTGTTGAGTAGACGATAGTCGACACAAAACCGCCAGGTACCATCCTTTTTCCGAACCAGTACGGCTGGGGCTGCCCAGGGGCTGTTTGAGGGTTCTATGGTACTGCGGTCTTGGGCCGTCAGTACCAGGGAGGACTCCGGCCTGTACCAAGGAAAGCGTGGATCCAGTGTCTATCAGGGCTCTACAGGTGGTGCCGGCAAGGTCACAGTCCAGATACAGTCCCCGTGCCTGGCCGAGCCGGCCAACCCGCAAGTGTGATTCGGAGGACAGAGTGGTTGCAGGGGGCAGTTCCTCCGTTGTGCCACCCCGCCTTAGTTTAACGGCAGCTGGGGTGCCAGGCTTCGTGGGCTTGGTGCTGGACAGTAGCGTGCGATGTGGCCTGGTTCTCCGCACCGATGGCAGTTACCCCTGGATTGGCCTCCTGCTCGTCTATTCCCTCGCCGAGATCGCCAGGGTGGTGTGTCGGTGGTTTGGCGGGCCTCCTCCTCCTGGTCGCTCCTTTCGTAGTCTGTTTGGCGCACTTGGTGACTTATGCCAGGGCTGCGTGCACCTGGGCTGAGCACATGCTCCACTCTTTCGGCCTCAGTTAGAGCTGCCGCCAGGGTTTCTGGTGCATGCAGACGGATGTGCTCTTGTAGTCGTTTTGGCTGGAGACCCCGGACAAAAGCCTGGAGAGCAAGCTCTTCTTGTGCTGCAGCATCAAAAGCAGGGTACCCTCTACGTGCATAAAGACGTAGGTCGGCAGCATAGGCACCCAGACTCTCCTCTTGTCTCCGTGGGCGGCTAGCAAGTTTATCTCGGGCATCATCTGCATGTGTACGGAGGCCAAACCTGCTCTGCATTGCTCTGGCAACAGCAGGCCAACTTAAACGCTCTTCTGGCTGAAGATCTGTGAGGATCTGCAGTGCCCTGCCTTCCAAGGCGAGGGCGACTTGAACAGCTGTCTCCTCTGTTGACCATCCATTTAGCTGAGCAGCCAGCTGTACCTGGATAAGGTAGGTCTCTGGAGGTGCTTCCCCATTATAGCATGGCAGCTTCATGCTCCCCCGGACAGGAGCCCCTGATGGTAGCGGCGGCTGCACTGGGTCCTGGAGACAGTTGGCGTTGTCCCCTTCGGCTGCCAGCAGTGAGGGTGTGCTGCTCCCAGGCATCACCATGAGCGGAGGCTGGCTGGCTGCTCGTGGTCTTGGAGCCTGCAGCATGCCTTGGCGGCTCCGACAGCTTCCCAGTGGGCGGGGCTGTGAGGTTCCATCTGGTAAGCCCCACAGATCTTCCACTGGCTGGCTGGCTGCTGCCCAGAGTTCTCCCTGCTTCTTCGGTCGGGCTCCATTCACCGCTTCCAGGCGAGTGATAAGCTCCTCAATCTTCCTCAGCTCCTCTTCCTCTTTCAGAATAGTGGCCATGCTTTTGGAATCCCACTTCTGACACAAATGTGGCATGCAGAGAAATCTCAACAAAGAAGCTCACAGAGGAATTGCAGTTCAACCCCAACTGGTAGGGGGAGCTCTTTATTAAACACTTCCCTGTACCACACTGTGCTTCAGAGGGTCAATAACCACAAGCCTGAACTCACTCATGGTACGACATTCTTTCATCAACAATAACTGTCATTGAAATCACTACAGCATAAACACAACATTCAATGCAACAGCCAAAAGCAACGTAAACAGAAACAACAAAACAAGAACATGAAAACAGCAGCACATGTCCCAAAGCATGATGGGAGAGAACAGCTGCTCCCCCAACACGCCACAATATATTAGTTTTTCGCCTCACAGTGCTTAAGCCATTAATCTTTCTAGAATTGTTCTTTGAAACAGATGCAACCTCACAAAAGATATTAACTATGCTGTCAGACCTGATGAGATCCGTTAACGAACTCCGTGAGGAGGTCAGAGCCATCCGCAACACCGGCTGCAATGAATCGGTAGATGCTGGGGTACTGCCTCTGGATTTGCCCTTGAACAACATTGAGGAGCTAAACCATGCAGAGGCAGCTCTTCAATCACAAGAGGCAAATAAGGCAATGGTAAGTATATAAAGCTTATGTACACTTTGTAACTATAAAGTGTAATAGCTGTCAGATGTGATTTAAATGCATAACAACGGCATACACACAAGCACTTGCATACACATTTAAGACATGAGACACGATAATTCCATCTCTTAAAATGTGTCTATAGGTGAGACGCTTTGCCTTGATTGGAGGGACCACACTGGAGGTGCGAGTCCGCCGTGTAATGGCTTATGCCATTACAAACGAGCTGGCCTCGGTACTAAACTGGGCAGGGAAAAAAACAAAGGACCAGACAAAGCAAAAAAGGGCATTTAAAGATACAGCGCTGTGCAGATGCATATTTGGTAAGTTTTACAGTTTATTGTTTTATGAGCAAAAAGTGAACAATAAAGGGATCGATTGATCTGCTGGGTGTGTTTCACATTTCCTATGTCCGGTTTTTGCTATATTACCTTGTCTTTCTTAATAACAAGACTTTCATGTCCAGTTAATCTGGAGATGGAGTCTTTGGCTTGTTTAGTCCTTGGGTTGTAGTTTGTACAGCCCGACGACCAAGGTTATTATCGTTAACTAAAACTAACGAAATAACGAAAACTAGAAGTGAAAAAACATTTTCGTTAACGGAAATAAAAATAAAAACCAAAAAAGGAAAACTAACTAAAACTGTAATGAGTGTTCACAAAACTAACTAAAATTAACTGAATTTATAGCAAAAATATGTTTAGTTTTCGTTGATGTGTGTGTGTCATACAATAGTCAAGGGTAAAAAAGAAGTTTAGTTTCCAGGTTTTTTTTTTGCTGTGTCTCATTATGCCAGCAGGTGGCAAGTACGTTAGTCGAGTTGTCTGTGTTGGTGCTCCGTCCACGCGCAGAATCATGTCAGGAAAAGTCTGGAGAAAGCGCCAGCTTCCAATTTGGGATTACTTTGAATATGACTGTATTTTGGATAAAGCAAGTGTCTTGTAGTGGAACGAGAAAAATTATGAGGGACATTTCTAAAGGGAAAAAAATCCCACAAACCTTAAAGTGCACTTGAAAAGTTCACACAAGAAGGCTAACCTAGCTTACCTTGAGAAGGTAAGGGAGCACACTCAATTAGTGATGGGATTTCCGGCTCTTTTTAGAGAACCGGCTCTTTCGGTTCGGCTCACTGAAAAGAGCCGGCGCTTTCGGCTCCGAACCGGCTCCTCAGGTTTTTTTTGTTGCTTTAATTAATTTATTATTAACAATAATATAAAATTATGCACAAAAGGAATTACTAATGTAAAAAAAGTGGTTTTATTTATATATGTTTATATATAAATATATACAGTGGCCCCTAGAGACAAAACACGTACAAACTCCAAAACACATTTCTAGGATGAACTGAACTTCCAAAACAGAGCTACCTAGATCACTTAAATTACACAATTGAAAGCATATGTGTATTGTTTGTGTATTTACACACAAGCACTCATATATATTCAAATAATTAAAAAAACTTCATTTACCTGTTATTACCACACACCAAATCCAGTCGTTGGTACTTGCTGGCTTGTGTAGCCACTAGGTATCAAAAGCTCAACACTGCACCTAGCATCCTGGAGCACTTCTGTTGTGTTCTGTACGTGTTTTGGAGTTTTTACGTGTTTTGGAGTTTTTACGTGCTTCAGGGTTTGCACGTGCTTCTGAGTTTTTACGTGATATGGAGTTTGCACGTGCTTTGTCTGTAGGGGCCACCGTAAATATAGTTTTATTTATTCACTTCACATAAAATGTAATAAATAAATCATATAATACAAAAAACAACTATTCCCATTTCAACTTTTAACTATTTAAATTTTCAGCTTTTTCCTTTTACAAATTTAAAGTGAAACAACACAAAACACTGCAAACCACAACACAATTAAATATAAATTAAAATATGAAAACAAAAAGAACATGCATATTCTCTGTCATATGGATCTGCATGAATAAACTTTCTGAATCCTTTATCATCTGCAACTGAAAATAGTTTTGGATGATCACTATACCTTTCTAATGTGAGGCTGTTGTCCCTGGCTTTTTCTCTGTCTCTCCCTCCCGCTCTGTTCCTGTGCTACTAAGGCTCGCATGCGGAGTGAAGCGGAAAAAAAGTGCGAGAGAGAGGGTGAGAGAAAGAAAAAAAAACAAACCACGGCTCGCGATAAAGAGCTGGCTCGCATCGTTCACGTCAAAGATCCGGCTCTAAGAGCCATTTTGTTCGCGAACGACACATCACTACACTCAACCCTCATCCCCAGAAACCGAAGCTAACCCCAGGCAAGGCAGGACTGGGATATCTACATAACTGTGTGAGTCAATTGCCTTCAAAAGGTTTATCAATTCACTTGAACCAAAATTACGAACACCCGGTGCTGCAAGAGTTAATAGCCTTATTGCGGCCAAGATATACATTTTATAGTTGCCTGGTATCAACGGTTGTTCATGTGCCCTAATTTATTTATTTATTTATTTAAAGAACCCATAGGTGGGAATGTGAGTTGTCTGTCTCTACATGTTAGCCCTGTGACAGACAGGCGACCTGTCCAAGGTGCAGGGTATGGTAGCTGGAATAGCAACGTACCCAAGGATAAGCAGAAGAGAATGACTGACATGATGAAACTGGGATTTTGTTACACTTAATTATTGCAAACACAACTAAAACTATAACTGAAACTAATCAAAACTAAACTGAAACTAAGGATTTTCAAAAAAATAAAAACTAAACTAAACTAGCAAACAATTGGTAAAAACTAATTAAAACTAATATAAAATTGAAAATCTGAAGTCAAAACTAAATAAAAATAAAAACGAATGAAAATTGCAAAACTATTAAAACCCTGGTGGATGCCCATTTTTAATGTGTGTCGTTGGACTTTTTTTAGTGTGACCACGAATTTTAACAGAAGAATTGATCAAGCCCTAGATCAACTGCGCGCAGGGAAACTGATCAATATTGTAGGTATATTGAGTGTTTGTTTTAGCTTTATGATTTTGAATGGTTTCATAAAATTGATATTTTATTGGGTAATATTTTAATCAATAATGTTGTTTGTGTTTTTCAGCTGTACTGTCTCTGCTGTCCTTTTTTTTCGTTCTTTTGATTGATTTGTAATTTTGTTTTGGTTAGTCCGTCCAGCCATAAAGGCGGTTATTGATTGAGAGTGAGTTGTGTAAGGGCGGACTAACCTCCCTTTTTGTTTTTTTGTTTAATTGTTTGTGCCACTTCCCTTTATCTCCCAGGTCATGCATAGCGCTGATTCCCAGCTGCGCTGAGACCTGAAATGTTTGCAGTGTGTGCCACAGGTAAATCGATTGCAGTGTCGCTAAGCGGGGTGTGACAGGTTGCAGTGTTGTGTTATTTTCACACCGTTTGTGTGGTAAGTCTCATGTGCAGCTGGGATATCAGCAGGATGTGTTGTAAGTCCTGTCTGGAAATAACTGGGAATGTGTATGTCTAATTAATGTAATAAATAACTGATCAATTTATTTCTTTGCCCCGTTTACTCATACCTTGTCCTCGGTTACAATTCTCGCAAAAAAATCACGGTTTTAGTAACGCAGTAACGCAGCGTTCCTATGGGACAGTAACGGTAATCTAATTATCGCTTTTGCAATAGTAATCCCTTTACTCATTACTTGAAAAAAGTAATCGGATTACAGTAACGCGTTACTGCCCATCTCTGGTGAAAGTAAATGAGTTCTCAATGGGATTATATCACCAACAGTGATGAGAGGGTCCTTGCATCTCTGCACAGGTCTGGCCTGGACAAAAACGAGGAGTACATGCAAAAGAATGCATATATTATATACAAACTAAAAGATATATATAATATCATATGCACACACTTATATTTCACTTTGTTTGAATATTGATATTGAAAGAGTTTTTCTTTCTAATCAGGTTGGTACAGTTTTTGTTAGGTTAGGAGATCTTCGTTGGGAAGCAGTGAAGCATGTGAAAATTAAAAGTTATACTTTAGCTAACTGACCTGCTGACTTCTCCGTGGCTACTGCTAGCAACAGTTGTCTGCCAGGTGTTTTTAGTAGCTGTTGCTAGTACTGCTGTTTACTGCTGCAGCAGCTCCGACAGCTAACATGTTGATTAATTTGACACATTTTGCTGCATCTACTTCTAGTTTTGTTTTTTCTCTTAGCATTTCAGCTCTTCCACATTAAACTATATGTACAAGTTGCATGAGTGCAGGGAGAGTAGTGGAGGGTCTGTTTTCATTATATATTGACCTATCAGCTTAGCAAATGCCTGGTATGCTAGATGGTTTAGTTTGGATAATGTAAGTGTGAATGACAGCAAATTAAAATTGATCGACCTTTTAAGAAAAAAGAAAAATCAAATTACCTGATGGTTCAGTAGTATTAGCTTCAGTGTTGGGAAGGTTACTTTTAAAATGTATTCCATTACAGAATACTGAATACATGCCCCAAAATGTATTCTGTAACGTATTCCGTTACGTTACTCAATGAGAGTAACGTATTCTGAATACTTTGGATCAGTAGCGGTTTTAGATACGGGCGACACGGGCGGTTGCCCGGGGCGGCATCGTGGTGGGGGGCGGCATCACGGGCATCGGCAAAAAAAAAAAATGCTCGTACTCATGCTGCCCCGACATCATGCCAGCGCATATTGGGAATGGCATAGGCACCGATCGGTTTTCTATCGCCAATTTGCTGGGAGTAAGGGCGCCCTCCGTTTGCGAGGTGCGCCTGCTGCTTGCGGCACAGGGAGGAGAGGGCGGGGCGGCGGGGGATTCTCTGGCTGGCTGGAGCAGCATCTAATAACCAACTCGCAAAATAAAATAAAATAAAAACATACAACAAACACGAAAACACCAGACATTATGATACAGACTTATAATTTGCACCGATGTTTTTTCGAAATTCTATACGCGAAAAGTGAGCGCGAGAGCCCTCGGTGCGCCTGCTCGCTGCTGAAGTCAAAGTAAACTTTATTGTCATCTCCGCTACATACAGTCCAGTATATAGAGAGATGAGATGACGAGGCTCTAGTTACAGCAGTGCAAGTAAACAAACAATAAATATAAGAAGAGTAAGAAAATAAATATATACTTTAGGACCAGGGGTAAAGGGATCAATAACAATTTAAAATGTATATTTTATATTTTGTTGATTTAAAGTCTCACACACAACCCGTTTTTAAAGTTTAAAAAAAAGAGAAAAGAAGAGGAGGAGTGTAGCGACTTCCACAGTCGCTAGAGGCCGAGGACTGAGCCTGCCTATTTGCCTGACGCGCTGTCAACTTCACGCAATAATGCGAGAGGTGGAATTGCTTGCTTGTTTATTAAAGTGCTTGAAAAGTTTAGAGAGCAATGTGATCGGCTCGCGATTCAAACTCTTAAAACATCACAGCTCTAATGCAACAAGGGGAAACTCGTTGTGCTGCGGTCAACAAAAACTACGGCTACCCAGCCCTCCTCTCTGTCAAAATCAAACCAGTGAAAGACAGACTGACAACGCCCTCTTAATGTCACGGCTAGCACCCACGTGACTCCCGTTACACATCACCATAGCAACCAAACAAATGAAAACCCAGTGATCATTAAAATTCAATGCATTTAATTATGGCTCCTACAAGGAGAAACGAGCAAAAGATACAGGTAAGCAGATGTGTCATTGGATAATGGCAGGTCATGTATCCTAAAACATTAAGAATCAGAATACTTTCTTAATCCCTAAGGGAATTATGTGGGTTACAGTTCCTCCAAAAAGAAATGGTAAAAATAGTAACAGTAACAGACTAAACTCCAAACAATATATACAATAATATAATATTAATTAGTCAGTGTCAATTGTTGATTTGTCCTGTTCTTATTGTATGACGAAATATGATGTCTGTTTGGTAGCCGTTTGCATACTATGCATACTCTCTCTCTCTTCATATATAGGGTCATATATGTATGTGTGTGTGTGTGTGTGTGTGTGGGGGGGGGGGGGGGGGGGGGGGGGGGGGCAGACGGCGTGTTCGCCCGGGGCGCCAAACAGGCTAGGACCGCCACTGCTTTGGATTACTTAATATATTATCATGCTGTTTACAACTACGTGAATGTACTATTGCTGTGATTTATTACTGTTACTGAAGGTCCGCGGCTCCGAACCGTAGTAAAGGGACCTCTGACTAATACGGTGGGTTCCGTGTCGGGCTGGTAGCCGGAAAATAGCTTTACTTTGTTGTCTGGGTCAACTTTGCTTGCCAGAGACAGAGAGAGACGTTGAAAGACTGCTCCAAACGGAACTTATTTTTTCCGGAGGAAAACACGAACACAGTGCACAGTTGAGTCTTAATAGCTTACTTACAAATGGGCTCGTCAGGCACTCTTCTTGGCTGCAGTGGTTATTATTATATTTACATGCTTCCAGCTCCCGTTTTTGCTCCGTGACAGCTCAGACTGTTCCTTTCTCTCCCTCATCGCGCTCACAGACACATAACGTGTATGGTAGTCCATTCTCCCTGCAGCACGGACTACACTGCCCATGAGGCTACATTCTTTAGGGCCATGCCTGTAGCATTCTGCCTTTTAGCTTAGCACAACAACAACAACAACAAAAAAGCGCTCTCTCACCCAGGAAACACGCAGAGAGAGAGCGTCACCCAGTAACCATGGCAACCGTAACGCTGCCGCCTGGAATAACAGAACGTAGCTGTCAAACAAACCCAAACAGTCCTGACCCGCGATAATATGAAACAGGAAAGTACCGCCGTGTAATCCATTTATTTCAACAAAGTAACTGTATTCTGAATACCACCTTTTTAAACGGTAACTGTAACGGAATACAGTTACTCATATTTTGTATTCTAAATACGTAACGGCGGTACATGTATTCCGTTACTCCCCAACACTGATTAGCTTTAAAAACATATGCATAGATGTAAACTAACCATTATGGCCAACAGTAAAATAACATGAAATAAATTATGAATATGTTTAAGAGACAAGAGGTAAATAAATACAATCCTGACATATGTGTTTCTTTAATCTCACCAGCAGTTGGCAGTGGGTTGGTTTAGAGGCAGTCTAAGGCCACTGAGAACTTATAAATAACAATACTGTTTTTGTGCTATTCTAGCAGTGGTTGCTCAAGGAAAATATGTTCCCTTTTATTTGGACAGGGCAAAAGCTGCTCTCAAGCTACTCTTGGGTTGATATTAAAGCTGAAAACAAATATGAAAAAGTAAAAAGAGTAAAATGTTTGTCTGTAACAGGGAATATGTCTGTCTAAACACTAATTATTTCTACACTATGAAAACATTTAGTTATTGTAGGTTGCTATCAGTCTAAACTTTGAGGGAAAAAGTTATGAGTGTGACTGAACTTCTCACACTAAAGACTGAATTAAAAACTAAAAATACATCAAAAAATTTAAGTATGCAGAAACACATCAGATCATTCTGGGGGAAAATCCTTCTGGATAGCTATACTGATTATATTGATGATGACTGCGTAATGTGTTAGGTATAAAAAGATATCACATCATTTAAAGGAAATAAGTGGAAAAAATGATGGGACAGGCTAAACCATTTGGCTGAAATTTCATTGCAGCAACATGGTACTCAGTACTTTCTATGGCTCCCACACGCTCGTATGCATGGCTGACAGCACTGGTGATAGTGTTACTGTGACAATGGTAAGAAAAAACAGTTGGAAAACATGAGGAGGGATAAAATGTCAGTGGTCTCCACCTGTAAAACCATTGCTCTTTTGTTGATTCTATCATTTCTGCCTCTCTAGTGCACCTGCTGTTGATTTCATTAACACTAAAGCAGCTGTTTGAGCAGTGCATTTTAATAACTTGGAGGTAGGTTGTATTGTTTTTGACATACTACTGTAGTATATCAGTGAAAAACATGACTGGCTTCTATAAGAAACTTGAAGTCATAACTTTTTATATGGCTCTCTTTTTTTCAGTTTATACATTGCGAGTGATCATCAATATGATTTTGAAATTTAAGAAACAAGACTGAAAAAAAAATAATAGATGCTTGTTGATCCTGATGAAGCTGTTTTCTTCTTCTGAGATTTTATGTTGAAAGCAAACACAAAAGAAGTGTTTCTGATTCCTATTCCAGAAAGCAGGTTTAAGGTGTTTCTTCAGTGTGAGGGGGTCAACTAATAACTACACAGTTCTTAACCAAAAAAAAAAAAAAAAAAGAATTCAGTGAACACGTCCATCTTAAACTAATTTAAAATAATCAAAGACAAACCTATCAATCTCTGATATCTCAGAAGTTATTACTTCTGCTTTGATCAATGTCTTCTTTGTATTATTTTGAATGTTTATGAAATAGTAGAAATATAAATAAATAGTGGCACCATAATTTAACATGGATTAAGTTTATTTAACATTCAAAGTAACCTAAGAATGGGGAAAGGGTACAGAAATATATACCTGAGATGAGAATTGGTTATCTTTCCAAATGCAGCAAGCTGATAAGGTTTGTGTGAATTCTAAAGTAAGCAAATTTATCAAACACATAGTAAAAGAATATTCAATATAACATGCTGCCTAGAAGTCATGTCTCATTGAAATTCACATACAAAACTGTTTTGTAAACAAAGTTGCTACCGACAGAATTGAAGCAGTGAAACAAGGCATTGACAGGAAGTTCATAAATAACACAGCTGTGAGATGGAGCCTGGCCCTGTGGCTCTGTGGAAACACTTCATGGCTTCACTTCTTGATTATAGAAAGCTTGAGACTCAACAACATTTTTCTTTTTGATTACACGATGATGATAAATGAATAAATGTTAACACTTATTGAAATAATTAATGCTTTTTTTTTTTGTCAGTTCAGTTTTTCTCAAACTGAACACTAAGGCAAAACTTGCAGAACATGCAAAGAGCAAACCTTTCATTGTATTTTATTCTATGACTAGAAAAACATATGTACTAAAACTGTGTTATTTTATTACATTCTGTCTGTATATTGAACTACAATCATTATAAAATAAAGATTCTTTTAAGACAGAATAATTTTGCTTTTTGTTAAAAGACAATCATATTTTTTGACATTATTTTGTGAGGAAATTATGAAAAAAAAAACCCACAAAACTGTGTAAATCATGTTTTAACCACTGAATTGAGCTTAAATTCAGATCTATTTGAATGTGTTACGAGGTTCGGGTGCAAACTGAAGTATGGAACAAGCAAGCTTCTCTCTTGTTATGCTGATTTTATTTCTCTTTTTTGTTCTCGATCTTTGAAAAGATGCCACTTCCTTTTTCTTGTATTACACATCTGTTTCTTCGTGCAAGTATTTTTGCTTAACATGTGAAACCTAAAGGGTGTTACATCCTAAAGAGGTCACTGCAAATGAAGCTATTTAAAAGTGAAGCTTTAATTAATGCATTGTTTGTGCATTAATTCATGTACATTCTTTAATGAAGTTTTAGATAAATTAATGCGATTTCATGCACAAAATCAAGCAATAAAACAGGGTTTGCAAACTTGATGACAAAGTGTCTAGTGCTTACTTTTGCCCAATAAGACTGCAGCCAGTAGCTGTGAAAAAAGAAAAAAAGTGAGACAGTTCTAACACTGTTGTCCTTTCATTCATTCTCAGTTCCACATTTTGGAGTCAAAGACGTTAGTTTGGAGTCATAGAAGTTAGATGCAACCATGTCTTTTGTTGTGATGGTGGCACTGCTGTTCTGTTCTGAGACACTCGGTAGGAAACTTTCTAATTAAATGTAAATATCAGTGTGATTTATAACTTGATCATTTAATGAAGATGGAAGTTCTTAAAATTCTGTTAAATTCTTTTCATATGAAGTCTGAAGTGAAGAAATTTTAGAAGATTAATTGACGATATAACTATTGTGTTTGATTTGTACAGTACTGTCATATTTACTGTTTTAAAGGGTCACATCCTGTGTTTGGAGAGGAGGATAATATATATACTTATGATGATGATGATGACGGCTGGAATGCATCGGAGATGGAAGGCGATTTCTTTAATCCATTCATGGAAATGGAAGAATTCTTTTATTGTAGGTATGTTAACAATCAAAACCAATGCTGGACTGCTGCATATTACTAAAACTTTGCCTGTCTTATATACACTTCCAGATCCATTGTTTGCAGTTAACCTGATAGTGGTCTCCATGTTCAACAACTCAGACTCCTGTAACCTTACTGTGACCTGCAGTACACATAACTTTGAAATCAACAGCATTTTTAAATGTGATAACAAATCCTGCCATCAAGAGGGAGGAGAACAAAGAGAGACCTGGGAATGGCCCAGTGTTTCTCTTCATGTCTACCTGTCAGATGGATCCATCATATGTAACCATAGCAATAAAGTAAAGTGGACCAAGGATATGATAGAGATTGGACATTTTTGTCCTCAAAATGCTGGTAAGTCAGATAAGCAGATAAATGTTTTTTCTTTTAAAATTTTCCAGCTTGGAAATTCACTGTAAGCCTAAACACATTTGGATAACATGCAAACATGCATTATGTTATTGATCTGCATGTGTGGGAAACAAACTAAAGAACCAGTAAATAATTAAACAATATCATTATAACTGACTATTCAGTGAATGCTTACTTGTTACTTTTGGTACAGCTTTAGTGTTATATGGTGCTTTATTACAGGCTGTAAAACATATACATCGAAAATTACATTTTAAATTGAATGGTATCCACATCCAGTGAGAGGTATTACTGGTTTTATCCTTTCCCAATGAGCTGTAAAGTCAAAGTCTGGCTTTTGCTCTGTGTTTCAGGCTCTGAGAGTTTCTCTGACGGTGTCTCCTTCTGTATGGTGAAGACAGTCGTGTTCTCTGTTGGTCTGATCATCATGGTCTTTGCTGTCATCAGTGTTCACCTCATAGAGAAACTTCAGAAGTAAAAGAAAAAAAAAGGGACGCACATCTATGCATGAAACCGTTCATATACCTTTACATGAACCCCACAGGGCATGTATGATTAGTTGTCAATGAAGTCCACCAAATGCTTTGTTTATAAATAGAACTGCTTTTTGCTGATGTTAAAAATGTTTTTTAGGATTTCATCGTAGGAAAAAAGTATTTGGGAGGCTAAGCAGGTTTTTGACTTTTGAATGTTTGGTATATATCACTCTTGATTGTAGACATTTCTCCTGTTTGCTATTTATTCATGCTGTCAACAATTTAGATTTTATTCCGGCACAGTTGGTGTGCAGCACCTTTAATTTAGTTGTATTTGTACAATGGCAATAAAGCGCTATTCTATTCTAAAAAAATCCTCATCTCTGATCCAATGGGTCTTACCCAGTAAGCAATGCAAAGCTGAAATAGGGCATGGTGGTTGAGGAGACTCGCCCAGTTCGAACTAGCTCTCTCTCTTGGTTATCCATGCCACCTACTCTGGTAAAAACCGGAGCCCGAGTAGCCTTGCATTCCTGTTATCTATCAGCCACACCTATTATGGCAGCTCCTCTCTAGATCAGTGCATTTGTCACATGACTGGGTTTAGTTTAGTGGCCTAAACAGTTAGCCCTATAAGTCCTTTCCATGAAGTGCAAACAAATTTCAGACCCTATAAAGACCTGAAAAAAAGACGTGAGATGTAAAGTCATGTACTCACACCTCATTTGATTTAATTATTTTTACAGTTTTTTTTATTATGATTGGAAATTATTGGGGAATTGGTTGCTTTAAAATAAATTATTAAGCAGCTCTAATACCTCCTTTGTAACAGTGTAAAATTTTACACAGTTCACGGTGTTGTTAAGAGGTCAAAATAAGAAAAGGTGTTAGCAGTTGGTCCTCATCTTTTTTGAACTATTCAAATAAACGTATCTTATAAACTTTGCTTAAAATAGCAAACATATAAGTCATATAACAGGATACTACCTAATAATTCTCAAAATTCTCCATTTACACTACTTCTCAAAAACAAAAATTGGCCTGTTAGGTCACACTGGTTTACATGAGCTCCTTGGATGTGCTTTTGATGTTTTGGTTTTATTTTCTTTCAGAACCAGGAAACTGAGTCACTGCAAGAAAGAGGAAGTGACTATTTTTAGGTGGACTATCTTGTCAAACCTTATTCAGGCTGTCAAAGACACAGCTCTGATTAAACTGTGATGCACTTCGAGACAGTAATCATAAGTCCTCAAAATAGCCAACTTTATTTTTTACAATTATTATATGTTTTAAGGCTGTAGAAGTGAGGAGCCAACTGATTGGTGCTTGGGCATGGTGGTGGTACCAAAGAAGACGTGCGTATATGTGTTGACCTTACACACCCTAATGAGTCTGTGTCGAGAGAAAATGATACCGCCATCGGTGGAGGAAGCACTGGGCAGATTGGCTAGAGCCAGCATATTCAGCAAGCTGGATGCTAAGATGAGGTTCTAGCAAATACCTCTGATGGAAAATTCAGCCAAATACACCACTTTCATCACACAGTTGAGGCGTTATTACTTCAAGAGACTGCCCTTCAGGATTGCTTCAGCATCAGGGCATTTCCACAACAAGATCGTCACAGAGGTTACAGATGGCATAGAAGGGGCGGTTTGCCACATGGACGACGTGCTAGTCCGGGGCAGAAAACCTACCTTCTTGTTGTGGATTACGCCTCGAGATTTGTGGAGATTCACACCTTCAAAGTTAGAGGATGCAGAGGGGCAATCCATCATCTCAAAGGGATTTTTGCACGTCATGGTATCCCTGAGCAGCTGGTTACACATAATAGGCCGCAGTTTTTGGGGGCAGCTTTTGAGACATTTGTAAAATTGTATGGCTTTCGCCACATCACGAGCAGCCCAAAATATCCCCAAAGTAATGGCAAAGCCGAACAAGCAGTTAAGACTGTCAAGAATCTATTAAGGAACGCTGCTGATCCACACTTGACTCTACTACAGAGCCACCCCACTGAAGAATAGCTACAGTCCAGCCCAACTCTTGATGAGGAGACATCTTCACACCACAGTGCCAACACTGCCATCTCTGCTTGACCCTGCACTTCCTGATAGTGTGGTTGTTGCCAGGAGGGAGAAGGAGAGGGGGACTAAAGAGGCACAGTCATACAACCTTTGTCATCGCGCACAAGCCACGACGGGCTCAGTCCAGGACAAGAAGTGTGGATCACACACCAGAGAGCCAGTGGCGCCGTTATTGGCAGCCACACAACACCACGACAATATCTCATAGAGGGACCTCATGGGACAATTAGGCAGAACTGTCGGCACCTTGTTCCCATGAAATAACCTCCAGACCAAACTGAGAGTGATAGTGGGGAGCCAGAATCTGTGGGAGCCAGGGAGCAGTGCTGTACGGACATTCCAGAGACAATTTCTCCAGAACTTCCATCTACACCCAGAATAAGATCTGTGAGACCAACCAGACTGGACTTGTGACTGGTCACATGAAAGAACAGGTTTAGATAAGAATAACCCTCTTTCATAGTTTTCTTTGCACAGTAAGGGGTAAAGGTAAAAGCTAAAGTTTGTCATATTCAAATATATATGTTCAGAAGTTGAGAAATGCCGGATATGGAACGAGATAGACTAGTCAGTGGCCTCAACCTGTAAAACCATTGCTGTTTTTTGGTTCTATCATTTCTGCCTCTCTAGTGCACCTGCTATTAATTTTATTAACACTAAAGCAGCTGTTTGAGCAGTGCATATTAAAAGTGGGTTTTATTGTTTTTCACATACTACTGTAGTTTATCAATGAAAAAAATTACAGGCTTTGGGGTAAAAGAAGCAAACTAAATCATTTCCATATAGTGCACACCATCAGTAACTGCATTTCATATTCTGTTAGAGAAACTCGTGAGTGTCACAGTTTGGGTCTATTTTGTTTTTGGGGTTTTTGCCTGTTCTTTGTGTTTTAATATTCTCAGTTGGTTTGATCATCATGTTGCTTGTCATCACTGTAGCAAAATTTAAGAAAGAAAAATTAATTGTGCAGTGCTTACCCACTGCACATAGAGCTTCCACACTTTTATAACAAACTTGAAGTCATAACTTTTTTTATATGGATCTCTATTTTGTTCAATTTATACACTGCAAAGAAATCATGATGACTTTGAAATTTTTGAAACATCAAATTTTCCTGGAATGCAGTACACAGTTTAAAAGCTGTAATAGAGAATTCAGATATATTCACTTATCACATTTTCATTTTACACATTTGGATGCCAATGCAAACTTGCTTGAAAAGAACTCCACAAACCATCTACGATAGAGTTACTAATTATTTTTGATGAAATAGTCAAAAGTCACATATGTACTAAAACTATGTTTTTTATTATATACTGTCTGTACGTACTTCCTTCAAAATCATATGAAAAGACAGAAAACCACTTTACACGTGTAAAACATTTAAACTCTGCACATGCAAACACTGCTCTTGTTTTCGATGGAAAGCTTCATGCTGGCATTGCTACCTGCAATGACGCATCAAGAGATTTGTTCCTAGGCTTCGTGGGTATGAGGTCTGTGGCTTGAGGATTGGGAAAGATTATGACTGGCTCGTAAGTCATCAAAATGCAGATGATGCATCACAACAAAAGCTGTGATTGTTTGTTTGATAGCACTGTGTTACGTCCCTCTGCAGCCTCTAATCTGCTCAGTGTGTTCAGCTGGTGCTAATTGGCCACACCTAGTCAGGTGTGGATAAAAGCATACCTGAGGCAAGCTTCCAGAGAGCTCACTTGCTTTTGCCTTGGTGGCACTGGCCATTTTAGCCAACCTGGTATTCCATTTTAAGACAAAACCTCTTCTCACCACACTCTGCTATTAGTCTCCTTTTTTATGTTGCGGCTTTTGAGCCGGGTCGTAACACACTGGTTTCTTTTCACTCAGTTCTCATTGTTAATCAGAGCAAAGAGATTCACAGTGGAGTTCTCAAAGGAAAGCCTTTATGCACTGTAAACACTGTCAGATGTTATGATATCCAAAAGTACATAAAATTAGAAACCAGAGCTAACATTAAACCAAAGCAGCTTTTTAATTTGCTTCACATGAATTTAGCCAAATATTATGCAATTATAATATAGAACGGGGATTAAAATTACTTAAATATTGTTTTAAAAAAGCTGAATTCTTGAGTAAATTGTGTTCATAGAAGTGGCTGAGGATTACTCTACTAATGACAGTGTAGAATTTACTTTGAGGAGGAGGAAGGTGTCACTTAAAACAGAGGTGTGAAGATTGCCAGGTCGATATTACATGATTGTGTTACATGAGAACTAAAAATGAGACTTCCTTAAACAACAGGATTCCTGTCAATTTCTTATTTATATATGTATACATAAGTGGTTGTTGCTCATTATGCATGTTTTTGATCACGCTACTTCCTACTTTTCCTTTCTAAATAGACAGCAGTTATATACAAAGGAATAGACCAGCTCCTCTTTAATGGTTTAATATTTTATATGCTGAATAATTTACTTGTTTATTTTCTTTTGTCACACAATTTCGGAAGGAGTTATGTAAATTTAAAGGAGATTAGAAATGAACGATACCACAACAATAACTTTATTTTATGGTAATATCGGTTTTAATCATTTTATTCATTGGGATTTTGAGTTGCTCCACCAGGTACCCAAATACATTATTCTAAAACTATAAATATGATCCTATCCCCCTAAAATGGAAAAGTAAAATGCACATTATTGCACAATGCACAAGTATTACACCACTTCATTATAATTCTAACAACAATAATTACACTAATACTACTACTATTAATAATACTAAATAGCCTCAACTTAAATGTAAACTTAATTTTAAGACAGAGAATGTATCTGTGTGTACATACATACATAATTTTGTTTTTGTTTCTTGTTGCTAATATCTGTGCAAAGATGTAGAACAGTGGATGCAGTAAATTTGCATTCTGTTAAATTCCAGTTGTTGTACTAATAAATAACTAGAATAAAATGGTGTCCTGTTCCTTTCAAACTGTGATGAATGACAAAGTAAGCTTGCAGGTGCCTAAAACTGTGAGCAGGAGCAAACCCCTGCAACAATTTCACTGAAAAAAATGTATCCTGTATTATTTTATCTTTTTGTCCTTAACAGCGGCACCAGTTGTTTTCTCAAGGACAAGAAAAAGAACTGGGAGTTGGTTTTTAAAAAAACAAAAAAAACAAACTTGCTTCATATACCTAGATGTGCTTAATTTAATTTTTATTTCAAACAATGACTCAGATACCTTAGCTGTAGCTTTCAATTGTTCTATTGTTCAGTATTGTCCCATATTGTTAAAGCATAATTTTAATTCATGTACATTCTTTGAAGTTTTACATAAATGAATCCTATTTGATGCACAACACCAAGCAGTAAAACAGGGTTCAGAAACGTAACAAGAAAGTGTCTTGTGCTTGCTTTTGTACAATATGTCTGGTCAGTCATGTCAGCTGGACCAAGGATCTGACAGATTGGACATTTTGTCTCTCAGAATGACAGTAAGTCTGACAGATAAGCAATTTAATGACCCACCGCTTGGAAATACATTGTAGAACTAAATTTCTATAGCATGCAAAACTTTATATGTAAAAGTAAATAAGTTCTCAATGGGATTATATCACCAACAGTGATGAGAGGGTCCTTGTGTCTCTGCACAGGTCTTGCCTGGATGAAAAGGATGAGTACACGCAAAAGAATTCATATATTTTAAACAAACTGAAAGATATAAATAATATATGCACACACACATATATTTCACTTTGTTAGAGAATCGACAATGAAAGAGTTTTTCTTTCTAATCAGGTTGGTATAGTTTTTTGTTAAGTTAGGAGATCTGAGTTGCACAGCTGTGAAGCATGAGACAATTAAAAGTTATACTTTAGCAAACTGACCTGCCGACTCCTCCATGGCTAGTGCTAGCAAAAGTTGTGTGTCAGGGCTTTTTAGTAGCTGTTGCTAGTACCACTATTTACTGCTGCAGCAGCTCCGACAGCTAACATGTTGATTAATTTGACACATTTTGCTGCATCTACTTCTAGTTTTGTTTTTTCTCTTAGCTTTTCGGCTCTTTTACATTAAACTCTAAAGTGAATAGGCACAGGGAGAGTAGTGGAGGGGCTGTTTGCATTAAGATCTGATGCGGCAATCCAGGGTCAGTAATGAAGCTTCTGTCTGTGCTTTTAGGGCCAGTGCACAGCAGACCTTTAAGCTTATCCGTAGCCTGTATAATTGTATCGACATACATATACATACATACATATATATATATATACATACATACATATACACACACACATACATATACACACACACACACACACATATACATATACACACACACACATACATATATATATATACACATATATGTATGTGTGTGTGTGTGTGTGTGTGTGTGTGTGTGTGTGTGTGTGTGTGTGTGTGTGTGTGTGTGTGTGTGTGTGTGTGTGTGTGTGTGTGTGTGTGTGTGTGTGTGTGTGTGTAGATATTGACCTATCAGCTTAGCAAATGCCTGGTATGCTAGATGGTCTAGATTGAATAATGTAAGTGTGAATGACAGCAACTTAAAATTGATCAAATGATCATGATAATCGCATGATTGAAATTCACCATAGTGCCACATTTTTATTGCTCTGCAACAAATAATGACATCATGAACCTATATAAATAGGAAGTGCTGGGCCGACCCCTCCCATACACCTGTTCTGGATAGGATCTGAACAAGGGGACCAACAATAGTGAGTATAACTAAAGAAACAATAACAATTGTAATTTACCAGAAATTTACCTTCTAAGAGAAAAGAAAAATCAAATTACCTGATGGTTCAGTAGAATTAGATTTTAAAACATATTGTTACGCCCCAGTCTAGGCGGGTGGAGACGCACATAAAGGTTGGAAGAGAGAGAGACAAATACCCGCCCTGGTTCCCAAGCCAAACATCCGAAACCAGTTGTGAGTAAAAAGGTAATTTTATTAAAGGTGATGAAGCATAGCTCCAGGGTGAACCCAGGCCAAAACAATAAACAAAACCAACTAAATCCCACCAGAGAAAACTAACTAAACCCTACGAAAGAAACAAAACAAACAAATGACAATATTAACCCTCGCTCCCTAACCCGGAAAACAGGAGAAAACTTGTTCCAAAGAAAAAGGCGGCTCACCCCTTCTGCTTCAGCCTATGAGTGCCTAAGCACTAATTTAACACACTAGGAGCTGCTCTCACCGAACACGCTCACACAAATACACAACAAAAGGGATAAGCTGGAAACCAGGGCCAGGACCGCGCCGGCTGTCAAACCGCTTGCTCACTTCTCTCTCTCTCCCTCCGGAGCTGTCAGAGCGGCTTTTTAAACGTGGGCACGTGTTCCACGGGCCAATCAGCTGCTCGCTACTCTTCATTAGAGGATGGACCTGCAAAGAGTCTAAAACACAGTAGAGAGACAGAACAAGACAGCACACAGTGGTCATATGGCCGCAGCCGTAACACCCCCCTTCCCAAAATCAAAGACATCGCCCTTGTAGATGTTTTGACATTCACGTTTAAAGGAAGGTACGGGACAGTGCATCCGCCAACACATTCTGTCCCCTTTTTATGGCGGATATCCAAATTGAAATCTTGCACCAGAAGAGACCATCTCATAAGCCTTTGGTTCGAGTTCTGCATACGCATTAGGAACACCAGGGGATTGTGGTCGGTATAGACGATCACAGGCGAGGGGCTGGAACCGACATACACCTCAAAATGCTGCAATGCAAACAGCAGAGAGAGGGCCTCTTTTTCAATCGTGCTATACCTTCGCTGATGGACATTGAATTTTTTCGAGAAATAGCCGATTGGGTGATCCACACCATGTTGGTCTTCCTGTAGCAATACGGCACCTGCTCCGTTTGCACTGGCATCCACCTCTAATTTAAAAGGGCGTGCAAAATCAGGGGCAGCCAGCACTGGCGCACTGCACAAGAGCGCTTTAACAGCCAGGAACGCACTCTGACACACAGAAGACCACGCAAAAGGTTTCAATACACTAGTGAGGCTAGTGAGGGGTGCGACCACTTCCGCGAAATTTCGGCAGAAACCCCGGTAGTAGCCCACCATGCCGAGAAAACGGCGGAGCTCACGCCGAGTACGAGGGGCAGGGAAGTCCAGTATGGCCTGGATTTTGGCCAGAAGAGGGCGCACTTGGCCCTGACCCACCTGCTTCCCCAGATATGTCACCATGGCTTTACCGAAATCACACTTGGCGAGATTGAGGGTAAGGGATGCCCTTCCCAAGCGATGGAACACGTCAGTGAGTGTTTCTATATGCTCCGACCAGGTGTCTGAATAGACGACAATATCATCTAGGTACACTTCACACTTGCGAACGCTTCCCAGCACAATGTTCATGAGTCGTTGGAATGTGGCGGGGGCGTTACGCAACCCGAAAGGCATGACAGTGTACTGCAGAAAATGGTCAGGAGTGACAAAAGCAGAGATTTCGGCTGCACGTGATGTTAGAGGAACTTGCCAATAGCCCTTTAACAAGTCCAGCTTAGTGACAAACTTCGCAGAACCGACCCTATCAACACAATCTTCCATTCTGGGAAGAGGATATGAGTCAGGCTTGGTCACGCTGTTCACCTTCCGGAAATCTGTACAAAACCGTGGGGTCCTGTCCGCTTTAGGCACTAGGAGACACGGGGAACTCCACGCGCTAGAGCTAGGAACAGCAAGACCATTTTCCAACAGATAAGAGACCTCTGTCTGGAAAAGAGCACGTTTAGTGGGATTCACCCGGTAGGCATGCTGCTTGATTGGAGGATGGCCCCCCACATCGATGTCATGCTCCAGCACGGTAGTACAGGATGGAGTGTCCGAGAAAAGATCAAGATGATTCTCAATCAACTGACACACGTCATCTCGAACATCATCATCTAGATCTGTTAGATGGGACCCGAGGTCATTTAGGATTTCAGAGTTTCTGAGACGTGCGCAGCCCTCCGCACAACCGAAAACTAAATCATCATTTACGGGGTCATACCGGGCTTCTAAACCTGGCACCCCCACAGTCGCAACTGTTGACACACCACCAGCAAAGTAGGGCTTCATCATATTAATATGACACACACGACACTTTTTCCTTCGCTCTGGGGTGTCGATGACATAATCCGTATCACTCAATTTGGCCTGCACTGTATACGGACCACTGAACTTGGCCTGGAGAGAAGAACCAGGGACTGGTAGAAGGGTTAAAACCTTATCACCGACCTCAAATTTCCTTTGTACAGCTTTCTTATCAAACTTTCTCTTCATCTTGCCCTGCGCTGCCACGAGAGCATCACGTGCGATTGCACATGCTTTATGCAAACGCTCCCTAAAAGAACTCACATAATCCAACACATTTTCCTTAGGAGCATCTGTGTCGGACAAGAAACTCTCCCTTAGCAGTCGCAGCGGGCCACGCACCGTGTGACCAAACACCAGCTCAGCAGGGCTAAATCCCAGCGATTCCTGCACACTTTCCCTCACCGCTAAAAGGAGCAGCGGCAACCCCTCATCCCACTCCTTTCCAGACTCAAGGCAGAATTTTCGCATCATGGATTTCAAGGTCTGGTGAAACCGCTCAAGTGCACCTTGAGACTCTGGATGGTAGGCACTGGATTTTTGATGTTTAACACCAAGTGACTGCAAAACTTGAGCAAAAATCCTAGACATGAAATTAGAGCCTTGGTCGGTTTGGACAACTTTTGGTAACCCGAACGTAGAAAAGAAAGTCACCAACGCCCGAACAACTGATTTAACCTTAAGGGTGCGCAATGGGATCGCTTCAGGAAAACGTGTAGCAACGCACATCAAAGTCAAGAGGTACTGGTGGCCAGATCTTGTTTTAGGAAGTGGACCAACACAGTCAATGAGTATGTGTTCAAAAGGTTCCCCTAAAACTGAAATAGGGTGTAATGGAGCGGGTGGAATGACTTGGTTAGGCTTACCGCTAATCTGACAGGTGTGACAAGAACGACAATACTTAGCAACGTCACTCTTCAGTCCTGGCCAAAAGAAATGGCGCAGAATGCGATGGTAGGTTTTCCTAATACCTAGATGTCCAGAAAAGTTGTCATGGGCAAGACTAAGCACTTTGTGTCGGTACTGTTGAGGCACCAGAACCTGCTTAAACACATTCCAGCCCAGATCACCAGCTGCAGGCGGATACCAGGTACGCATCAACACATCATCCTCAACACTATACACACGGGGGTACTGGTTGCTAGAGTCGGCAGCTGAAAAGCAACCCACCAGAGTCGGGTCACTGTGCTGTGCCAAAACAAAATCCTTCTTGTTAACTCCTAAAGGCAGTTGAGTCGCCACTGATGGACTAATAGACAGCATCGCCTCAGAGTCGCCCATTAGCGGGTCACAGGTTTTAGATTCAGACTCCGGCTCACCACCAGCGCAGAGAAAAGAATCCGACAAATCAACGTCGCCATACCTGCGCTTGTGCGCGCGAGTTACTGCGCAGGCAGGAAAAACAGAGTGGGAGCGCTCCGCAGCAGGGTCAGATATCAAAGTATCAGGCACAGGATTCTCAACCACTCTCGGGGTGAAAAACACTTTCCCATTTGCTAAATCGTTCCCCAAAATCATCGCAACACCGGGCACTGGCAAATAATCGCGCACTCCAACCGTTACCGGACCCGAAACGAGCGGCGATTGGAGAAACACCTTGTGTAGCGGTACTCGCAACACATCCATTTTCACTCCCCAGACAAGAGCATCCGAACCACAAAAAGAGTCACCAGAAAAAGGTAAAACACCCCTCGAAATGAGTGTCTGCGCAGCTCCGGTGTCACGCAAAATCGTAATCGGCACCCGATCCTCTTCTTTTCCGTTCAAAGAAACAAATCCTTCCGACACAAAGGGACGGTAGCTGTCATCAAAACTGTCACTCCTCACTTCATTGTCAGGTGAAGTGGAAGCAGACATAGAGCGAACAAAACCAACCCCTTTCGGCTTCCTTACAGTGTGAGCCTGCCCCTTACGCTGTAATGATGGACAAGCAGCGACGAGGTGACCGATTTCATGACAATAAAAACATTTGCGGTCTGACACAGGAATGGCAGCAGAACGTGTCTGTCGCTTAGGTGAAACCCTATAACTTTTGGCATGATGTGTCGGGGAAACGCACTCACGGCGTGCTGTCGAAAGTGATGCGCGATGAGTTAACACAAATTCATCGGCAAGAACCGCGGCTTTAGACAGTAACTCCACCTTCTGTTCATTAAGGTACACCACAATACTTTCAGAGAGACATGTCTTAAACTCCTCCAACAGGATCAACTCCTTCAGCTCGGTAAAGGTCTTTACTTTACTGGCAGCCAGCCACTTATCAAATAAGACAGCTTTCTCACGTGCAAACTCCACAAATGTTTGTCTGTCGGACTTGCTACAGGCACGAAACTTTTGCCGATAAGCCTCCGGGACTAACTCATAAGCCCGCAAAATAGTGGCTTTGACAACCTCATAATCCAGACTGTCAGCAATGGAGAGACTCGCACAAACCTCCTGCGCTCTTCCTACTAATTTGCATTGCAACAACAGACTCCAGACATCCTTTGGCCATTTTAAAGTGGTAGCGATGCGCTCAAAAGCAGTGAAATACGAATCAACCTCTCCCTCCCTAAAAGGAGGTACCAAAACAATTTGCTTGCTAGCGTTAAACTGGTCAACAGTGGAAGTGTTGGGGGCTGTACTTACAGGGACGGGAGCAGCGTCTCTCGCTCGAGAAGGATCCAGCTCCATAGCTCGAATGCGAAGATGCATGAGCTCGACTTCCTTAGCCTTAGCCTGCAGCTCCACCTCCTTCAAGCGAAGGGCAAGCTTAAGATCCTCCGTCACCAAACCCGCCGCAACATGGCCAATCGGGTCCAACATAGGAGACTGAACGGCGACAGGAGCTTCCGCCTCCGACGTCGTTCGCCCCTTGGAAGGTTTCGGGACGGCCCCAGCAGCTTCCGCCCCCGCTGCCGTCTCCAAACTCCCAGACCCCCTCGGCGAAGTCTTAAGCCGCCCAAACACACCCCCATCCACCAGTTTCTCTATCAAACAATGTTTAATTTCAGCCTTCTTAGAATGCAACGGAACATCCACATTGAATAAATTAGCCACTACTAACAAATCTGCCTTTGTGCACCGCTCCAACTGTTCAACAGAGGGCTGTTGCGCAAAATCATCCATGTCAAACATCATCACGAACAAAGCAACAAGGAAAAACACACCACTGCAGACAACTAACCGCATCCACAGCCGCTCACTCGAGGGCCGCAAAAACTCGCGCCTAACGCTTGGATGAATGAAACTCCCCGTCACCCCACACACCCCAAATGACGCTTCCCCCCACCGCAAACGCAAAAAGGAAACGAACCAATCAAACGAACGAAAAGGGACGAGCCCCCATTTATGTTACGCCCCCAGTCTAGGCGGGTGGAGACGCACATAAAGGTTGGAAGAGAGAGAGACAAATACCCGCCCTGGTTCCCAAGCCAAACATCCGAAACCAGTTGTGAGTAAAAAGGTGATTTTATTAAAGGTGATGAAGCATAGCTCCAGGGTGAACCCAGGCCAAAACAATAAACAAAACCAACTAAATCCCACCAGAGAAAACTAACTAAACCCTACGAAAGAAACAAAACAAACAAATGACAATATTAACCCTCGCTCCCTAACCCGGAAAACAGGAGAAAACTTGTTCCAAAGAAAAAGGCGGCTCACCCCTTCTGCTTCAGCCTATGAGTGCCTAAGCACTAATTTAACACACTAGGAGCTGCTCTCACCGAACACGCTCACACAAATACACAACAAAAGGGATAAGCTGGAAACCAGGGCCAGGACCGCGCCGGCTGTCAAACCGCTTGCTCACTTCTCTCTCTCTCCCTCCGGAGCTGTCAGAGCGGCTTTTTAAACGTGGGCACGTGTTCCACGGGCCAATCAGCTGCTCGCTACTCTTCATTAGAGGATGGACCTGCAAAGAGTCTAAAACACAGTAGAGAGACAGAACAAGACAGCACACAGTGGTCATATGGCCGCAGCCGTAACACATATGCATAGATGTAAACTAACCATTACTAACCAACAGTAAAATAACATGAAACAAATTGTGAATATGTTTAAGAGACAACGGGTAAATACAATCCTGACATATGTGTTTCTTTAATCTCACCAGCAGATGGCAGTGGGTGGCTTTGGAGGCAGGCTGCATTGCCAAGGAGAATTTACAAATAACAATACTGTTTTTGTGCTATTCTAGCACTGGTTGCTAAAGGAAAATATGTTCCCTTACTTTTAATTGAACAGGGCAAAAGCTGCTTTCAAGCTACTCTTGGGTTGACGGTAAAGCTGAAAACAAAAATGAAAAAGTAAAAATTTAATTTAATTAGAACATTTGTTAGGTCTTTAAAATGTGTGTCTGTAACAGTGAATATGTCTGTCTGAATACTAATTAGTTCTACACTGTGAAAACGTTTAGAAGTTATTGCAGGATGATATCAGTCCAAGCCTTGAGGACATAAGTTATGAGTGTGACTAAACTTCTCACACTAAAGAATTAAATACTAAAAAAAAGTATGGAAAAAAACACATCAGATCATTCTGGGGGGAAATTATTCTGGATAGATAGACTGATGATGACTGTGTAATGTGTTAGGTATAAAAGGATGTCACATCATTTGATGGAAATAAGTAAAAAAAAAAATGCTGGGGAAGGCTACACTATTTGGCTAACATTTTATTGTGGTAACTCAAAATGGCTCCCACATGCTCATATGCATGCCTGACAGCATTGGTGATAGTGTTACTGTGACAATGGTTAGAAAAACAATCAGAAAACATGAGGGATAAAATGTCAGTGGCCTCCACCTGTAAAACTATTGCTGTTTTGTTAGTTCTATCATTTTTGCCTCTCTGGTGCACCTGCAGTTAATTTAATTAACACTAAAGCAATCATTAACATGATTTTTGAAATTTTAGAAACAGGACTGTTGATGCTTGTTGAACCTGATAAAGCTCTTTTCTGAGAATTTATGTAGGAAGCAAATGCAAAAGAAGTATTTCAGATTCTTCAGTGTGAGGGTGTCAACTAATAACTACAAAGTTCTAAACCCAAAAGAAAAAAAAGGAATTCAGCTAGTGAACACATCCATCTTAAACTAATTTAAAATCATCAAAAACAAACCTATCAATCTCTGACATCTCAGAAGTTATTACTTCTGCTTTAATCACTGTCCTCTTTGTATTATTTTGAATGTTTATGAAATAGTCAAAATATAAACAAATAGTTCCACCACCAATTTAACAAGCGTTAAGTTCATTTAACATTTAAAGTAACCTAAGAATGGGGAAAGAGTACAGAAATATATACCTCAAATGAGAATTGGTTATCTTTCCAAATGCAGCAAGCTGATAAAGTTTGTGTGAATTAAAAAGTAACCAAATATGTAAAGCACGTGGTAAAATATTCAATATAATATGCTGCCAATTTTTGTAGTGTCCTAAAAATAATGTCTCATTGAAATTCAGATACAAAACTGTTTTGTCTGACAGAATTGAAGCAGTGAAACAAGACACTGACGGGAAGTTCATAAATAACACAGCTGTGAGACGGGGCCTGGCTCTGTGGCTCTGTGGAAACACTTCATGGCTTCACTTCTTGATTATAGAAAGCTTGAGACTCAACATAATTTTTCTTTTTGATTAAATGATGAATGATAAATGAGTAAATGTTAACACTTATAGAAATAATTTGTGCTTCTTTTTTTGTCAGTTCAGTTTTTCTCAAACTGAACATTAAGGCAAAACTCGCAAACATGGAAAGAGCAAACCTTTTATTGTATCTTATTCTATGACTGGAAACACGTATATACTAAAACTGCGTTATTACGTACTATCTGTATATTGAACTGCAATCATTATATCATAAAGAGTCTTTTAAGAAAGAATAATTTTGCTTTTGTTGAAAGACAGTCATATTTTTTGACATTATTTTGTGAGAAAATTATGGAAAAAACATATTTGACATTTGAGTGTGTTACGAGGTTCGGGGGTGCAAACTGAAGTATGGCAAAAGCAAGCTTGTCTGCTGTTCTTCTAATTTTATTTCTTTTTCTTGTTCTCGATCTGTGAAAAAATGCCACTTCCTTTTTCTTGTATTACATTTCTGTTTTTTCATGCAAGTATTTTTGCTTAACATGTAAAATGTAAAGGGTTTCACATTCTAAAAATCCTAAAGAAGTAAAATTTAATTAAATTAAAAGTGAATGCAATCTTACATCACCTGTGAGGACTTCAATATTATGTGTTAAAAAGCAGATAGTCTGAAACAGTTTCAACCATCATGTTTATATCTTTTTAATTTCTATAGTTCATGGGGAAAGTTAAAATGCTGAGCAATAACAATAAGACATTTTCATTCTATTGAATTCTAAATGTTTTACTAATAATTAACTAAGAATAAATTCTAATGTCTCCATCATATGTTTGGCCCTTCAGATAAAATGGGGGCCTGTTCCTTTTAACTGTGACAAAGGAAACTTTGTGGCTAAACCTGTGAGTGGATCTGAGATGTTTTTGTTTGTTTTTGGTTTTTTATTCATTACAAGATGTACCTGATATCTTTTATTGTGATTTTCAACAAAAAATGCCTCAAATGTTGAAGCTTTAATTAATGCTTTGTTTGTGCATTAAAGCAAAATGTTAATTCATGTGCATTCTTTAATGGAGTTTTAGGTAAATTAATGCACAAAATCAAGCAATAAAACAGGGTTTGTGCTTACTTTTGCCCTATAAAACTGCAGCCAGTAGTTGTGAAAAAAGAAAAAGTGAGACAGCTCTAACACTGTCATCCTTTCATTCTTTCACAGTTCCACATTTTGGAGTCAAAGAAGTTAGAGATGCAACCATGTCTTTTGTTGTGATGGTGGCACTGCTGTTCTGTTCTGAGACACTCGGTAGGAAACTTTCTAATTAAATGTAAATATCATGTGTGATTTATGACTTGATCATTTATTACAGACTCAGAACTGAGTATACATATGGTTAACCTATATGAATGTGCAATTTGATCAAAGTAGTATGGAAGAAGATATATTGTTTTTAAAATTGTTTACTTCATTGTTTGAAGTCTAAAAGTAGATTTGTCAAGATACACGATGTTGACTAAAATCTGATTTAATAACTCAGGTTGTAAATCTAACATAAAAGTTCACTCAAGTACTGTATGTGGGCCATAAACACTGACAAGATCTATTTAATAACTAGTCAGTACATTTACTGGTTGTTTTTCTTCAAAATCTTTAAAATGCAAAGTTATAATATATTCATATTCCAGGTATTCCTCATAAAACATGTTTGTAACAAGAGGCCATTTGCATTTGTATTTATTTTTTCATTAATTTAAAAAAAATGCAGTTTTTGTATCACTATACCACTCTTCCACAAGTGGGGTCAAAAATGACCCCAAGCAGTTCCTATGAAATCTTCTATGAAACTTTCATTCTTAGCAACTCTGACTGACCCACTTACACTTATGATGGATCAAGAATTAATTTTTACACAATAACATACATGATTTATAGTCAGGGCTGCACATAAGTGGTCCGTAGGTGTGCATTCGTTGTCAAAATAAAAGTATTCCCGGAAATTCAGAGAATACGCACTTCTTTTGTGGTAAGATAAGATAAGATAAGATAAGATAACCTTTATTAGTCCCACACGTGGGAAATTTGTTTTGTCACAGCAGGAAGTGGACAGTGGACAATTAGAATAAAATAAAATAAGAATAAATACAGTACACAACTGTACAGAATAGAATAAAAATAGAATACTATATACAGTAGAATAAAATAGAATAAAATATACAATAGGATAAAAATAGAATACAAATGCTATATACAACAGAGTGAAAAATACAACGGTGCCAGAAAGATTATTGCACATTTGTGTTATTGCACATTTGTGGATGTGTGTGTATGATCAGTTAAAGTCTTTGTTGTGGAGTCTGACAGCAGTGGGGAGGAAAGACCTGCGAAATCTCTCCGTCCCACACCGTGGGTGCCGCAGTCTCCCACTGAAGGAGCTGCTCAGTGCTGTCACAGTCTCATGCATGGGGTGGGAGATGTTGTCCAGCAGGGATGACAGCTTAGCCACCATGGTGGTGGAGGAACACCAAAGTAATTGCTTACGGAGCTTGCTTCTTCGACATCTTTAAGAGTTCTGAACAAATGTCTGGCCTCCTCCGGAACATCTAATGTACGGAAACGAGCGTTCCAACTTATCTGGTACGTGTCTTTTATTTTGACAGCAAATGCGCACCTGCGGACCATTTATGTGCAGCCCTGTTTATAGTTTCCTGTGCATTTCAAACATTGTCCTTTCTGATGGTTTTTTTTTTTAATATTTAAAGTAAAATGGCTGCTATGAGGCCAGCAAGGATCCCTCTGGACCTTGCCCTACAAATGATCCAGGCTTTGACTCAGAATCGGACATCTAAGATATAGAGGACCCAGACTATTGTCCCCCCCACTGAACAAGGCCAGTCAGATACAGAGGTCCTCTGATGAATCCTCTGAAGAGGAAATGGATATTGAGTCTAACAGAATGAGCCCCTCTTACTGCTCTAGCCACAATATTCTGAATTAGTCGGCCAGGGCTTGCACCTGGGTTTAGTACTGTCTCCCCAATAGATGCATGGAAGCTGTTCATGTCTGATAATATAATAGAAGAGGTGCTGACATGCACAAACATGGAGGCATGAAGAGTAGCCACAGACAGGGGAAAAGAGTGGAAAAAGAGTGGAGCTTAATCAAACTTAAGCTCCTAGCCTTCATTTGATTGACCATACTTGCAGGAAGTGAGAAGAACTGGGATGTACCAGTCTGTGTTTTTTTGGGAGTCCTCTGCATAACCCATTGTACAAGGCCACTATGTCAATTCAAAGATTTGAAGATATTCGCCGTTTCTTGCACTTTGATGACAAGAGGACCAGAGCCTACCGACTGAAAACAAACCATGTGGCAGCTTTCCGCTACATATGGGGCCTGTTCCTGGTCAACTGCAGTCAGAAATTCATCCTCAGTGATTGTGTTACAGTGGATGAACAACTTGTGCCTTTCAGAGGGAAGACCCAGCTTCTGCAGTATATGCCGAGCAAGCATACAAAAGTGATACAAGTGATACAAAAACTGCAATTTCTTAAAATTAATGAAAAGATAAATAAAAATGCAAAGGGCCTCATGTCACAAACATGTTTTATGAGGAATACCTCAAATTTGAAAATATTACAACTCTTCATTTTAAAGATTTTGAAGAATAACAACCGAGTTTATAGCAAAATGCATTGTTTCTATTTGGGGTCATTTTTGACCCCACTCGTGGAAGAGTGTAGGTATTGGTAGGTTGTGCATCCAAGGGTTAAATAAAGACATTTAAAAGCAATGTATTGTTTTCCTAAACTACACAACAACAATTGTGTTTGATTTGTTTGGTACTGTCACATTTACTGTTTTAAAGGGTCACATCCTGTGTTTGGAGAGGAGGATAATATAACTCATGGTGTTGTGGAAGTTAACTTTGATATTAGTAACCGGACTGAATTAGACTTAACGGAAGTGGAAGACTTGGCTAGTGGAGTCCTTTTTCCTAATTATGGTTACTGGTATGAATCGGACATGGAAGAAGACATTACCATGGAAATGGATGAATTATTTTATTGTAGGTATGTTAACAATCAAAACCAGTGCTGGACTGCTGCTATATTACTAAAACTTTGGATGTCTTATATCTGCCTCCAGATCCATCATCTCCAGTTAACCTGACAGTGGACTCCGTGTTCAACAGCTCATACTCCTGTAACCTTACACTGAAAAAAATGCAATAGGGTGGTTGTTGAATTTGCATAAAATTACTTCATATATCCAGCATGACTAATTTAAATTTCATGTCTAAACATATTTTTGTCTTTTAATTTTCACATATTCTTTAAGAATATTCATTCTTTTAGAACAAATCATGTTGAAAAGAAACAAGTTAGTCGTGTTTTATCCTCAAGCTCCGCCCCCTGGAAAGGAAAAATCGGCTGCACTGTCCGCCATTTTTGTCTCTCGCTTTGGAAAATCTACTACCATCTGGAGTTTTACACTTGAAGGTAAATAAGATTTTAAAGCTAACACACCAGTGAGAAAGAGTGTAGACCCTTTATATATGTGGACTTTTACTGGGGTGTTGTTATTTTACAGGTATGTGGGCTGTTTATCGAAAACCATGAAAGGCCAATGTTAGGCTCCAGTTAGCTAATGGTAACCGAAATTATGCGATAAGCAAATTAGTAATTAACATATATAATGTGAGTTAATATTGTTTGTATATTCTTTCAGTCTAAATTAACAGACTATTACAAACTTGCATCGGTGTCTGTAGTAAGTGGTGGTACCTGCAGTGTCTTAACCATTAAACAAGCTAATGTAGGGCCGGGATATGACTAGTTTGTTGAAACATGTCTGCTGCCAATGTGACTGCGCACACATGTTAACATTACCAGCACATAGCCACAGCCGCTATAAACATGCTAAAAGGTCAATCTAGCTTCTGTAGTCAGCAGCTGGAAGACTCAACACAGTCACAAGATTCAGTGTAACGGTTATCTAAATGTTGTGTGTCCTGTTTGTAAGCCCAGAAAAAGAAATTAAATAAAATGACGACCTTGAGCTTCAAGCTAATGTAAGCGTAATGCTATAGCATAAAGCTAATGCAATGATGAGGTTGTTAAATTAGTAAAAATACAGTAAATATATCCAACATGAATCATTTATATTTTTGGTCTAAACATAATTAAGTCTCACGCCTTTCACTTGTTTTAGAAGGATGTTCAGTCTTTTAAAATCAGTCATATCAAAATAACAGAAAATAGTTATGTTTTCTGTTGAAACTCCACCCACCAGGGTGTGTTCTGCGAGGGAAAATTCACTGTGGCGGTCCGCCATTTTTTGTCTTCGCTTCGTTTACCTTTGGTGCTGAGCTTTACTTTGTCGAGGTAAACTGAAAACTACATGTTTGAGAGGAAACGAAGAGAACATCCATTAGATGGGGAAGTTTTTCTCATGAATTGCCGTTGAGCAACATAATGGAAAAAACAAGTCATTCCTTAAGTTAACTAACGATAATGCTAGCTTAAGCTGCGGGACAATATTATGTGCATTAGCTTTTTTTCAGTGTGTGCCCAGTCACATTCGCTTGTTTTTCTTAGTGAATACAGACTAACAAACTTGTGTCCATTTAGTTAACTGGTTGTACCTAAAATGTTTTAGTTAAACAGTTAAACAAGCTAGTTTGCCATGGGGTGGGCTCTGTGTGTGTGTGTGTGTGTGTGTGTTCGTTCGGGGGGGGGTCTTCACTAAAGACGGTGCATGACACCTATGCAGTACTCATTAGGAGAGGAAGGAGAGGAAGTGCATGACGTGGGGCTTTATTTCATGTTCTGGGGTAGTGAATGTAATGTACTGATAACATGTTAAAGACACACAAAAACCCAACAAATTATTTTAACTGATTTATAGAGAGACTGAGAGGAGGGCTTAAAGTGATAAGAAAAAATGACAATATAAATATGTTTAATTTATTTTTTCTGTATCGATACATGGTGCTTATCCCTGCTGAAGGGCAGATTGGTGTTGCTTCAGAACAATTCTCTAGCGCTGTTACGTAGAGGTGTTACAGTTAAGGTTTTAATAACATTATTTTATTTACTAGTGAAGATTTGCATATGTTATCTCACATTCTGTAAGGTAAATTTTCTGGAAAGGTCAAATTAACTAATTTAACTAAGTATTAATGAAAGACCTTGATGTGTATATGACAATAATAGATGTAGTTTCTGGGTCATTTTCAGAACTGCAAAATGGCCAGAAGGAGGCAACTGCTGTGGT
The DNA here is from genome assembly GCF_036321145.2 of Pelmatolapia mariae. Taxonomy (NCBI): domain Eukaryota; kingdom Metazoa; phylum Chordata; class Actinopteri; order Cichliformes; family Cichlidae; genus Pelmatolapia; species Pelmatolapia mariae. The sequence goes on along the minus strand of NC_086243.1, from coordinate 26,830,975 downwards.
TGCAAACAGGCTTTGGGTGGTATGGAAGTAAGGGCAACTATGGAACTGTTCAGCAACATGGGACCCATAGCTAATAAATAGTAATATGACAAAAATAACAACTTTGTGTGGATGTAACCTTGTGAGATCTGAGATTTTGACAGCATTTTTATGTGACAACTTCTCTTTTTAGATAAATGCAGAGTTTAAGTGCATTACCACCATGCCACTGCAGTCCAGATTACTCTCGCAGATAGATGTGCTATCTGACAAACTAATAAAGGTCTTCAAAAGGCGAGGACAAATAGGAAGAAGACTTCAGAACATTCTGGAGCCCACGGCCCAGGTAAGAAAAAAAATAATTTGTGTAAACACTTTAGGGAAAATAATAATTTTTACAAAATGCTGCTTGTCACTTTATGCCAGGAGTATGTTGAAAATCACCTGGGATTTTCACAATTTACCATGGGTGCGTTTTTTGTGTTTTTTTTACCTGCATTAGAACTATGTGTGGAGTTCATAGTTGAACACCTCTCTATGCTCTGACAGTATTCTGCTTCTTTGCATGGAGATTTCACTTCAGAAATGCATTACCTTTTTAAGCATTCTGAGGACTCAAATCACATGCTGTAATGAATCCATTTTTGTTCACCTAATGTGTTAATGTTAACATTTTTTGGAATAGTGACACAGATTAAAATAAGATTCATATAATGTTCTTTGACCAGTGTTCTGTTTAATTAAATTTTGGAATTCTGCATTTTCTAGGCCGCAGATGAAGCCATTATCCAACGATCTAATAAGGAAACAACCATGGGAATTTACATCATAAAGTCAAGAGATGCCAATGGCAGCCCTGAGGACATCGGGATAGTCCTTGAAGGCCAGAGAGTCTAGCAGGATTTGGATAACTATACCCTAGCAGCTGCAATGCTGTTTGGACTAATGTACACTTTGAACCTCACCTACCCACTGGAAAAGTATACCTTCGAGGTATTATAGAAACTGGTTATGGAGCTCAAAAGGAACAGCCTTTCAAAGAAGGCCCAGGTTTTCAGGACCAGACTGTACGATTGAACAGTTTTCCAGTTATGATGTGGGAACAACATGTTTACCTCTTCGAATATGTACCATCCTTTCTTTTAAGCCAGCACTGGTAAAGTTGCAGTACATAGTGAAACTTATTTTTCTGACACTTTTCAACTTGGGGCCTTTATTACTGCAGTGTTCAGTGTTCACTTTTCAAGCCATGGCTCTTTTGAAAAAAAAATCAAACTTTGAATGTCCATTTTTCTCAATGGAAATGGTGCCTTGCACCAATTTCACCAGTTTGCAATTTCTTTCCCAAGGTGCACCACTACAAACAGATTGCATGGTCTAGTATTAGTGATTGTGATGTTTAGTGATAGAAGCAAGCCAATACTAATCAGTTTAGGTCTCTTGGTTTTGTGCCTGTGGGTTATAATGTTATTTTAAGTCTCTTCTTTGTGTCATTTTAATAATTACACCCCTGTTGCCATATTACCTTATGGCTCTTACATTTAAAAAACTATTTTTTACATAAGCGTGATGTCATAAGGCCCCACAATGTTGTATCCAGGTTACAGCAGATAACTTTGAGGAATGTTGTGGAATGTTTTTCAAGAGATGCATTGTACAAATATGACTCATGTATATTTTGGAAGCCTGAATTGAAAGTCCATTGTTACAACTGTGTAGTATTTTCAAAAATACAGGTCATTGTTCAAAAATGTTTTGCTTTTTTCTTTGATTGAGAAGTGTACAGTACATACAGTAAGATCAGCCTTAATTTAGTTTTATTTATTGAACACTCAATTATATATTAGAATATATATTATATATTAGAAATTTGTTATAAAATAAAATAAGCTTACCATAAAATAATCTTGTCAATATAACACATAGTAGTCCAATACAATTAACACAAAAAGTTCATGTCTGATAAACAAGTGGTTTCTATAAATATTTGACCGGAATGAAAAACATAACAACAACATAAAAAAGTCATGTTCATGTTACCAGAAAAATGTGTGCAGGTATAACATAAAAAACTAAGGTTAACCAAACATAACTTAATTTCGTGCAACCGATTACAATAATTTTTTTATGTTTATTCCACTGATTATTTTTTTCAGTGACTGTGACCTGCAGTACACATAACTTTGACGTCAACAGCATTTTTAAATGTAATAACAAAACTTGCCATCAAGAGGGAGGAGAACAAAGAGAAACCTGGTGGTGGCCCAACGTTTCTCTTCGTGTCAACCTGTCAGATGGATCCATCATATGTAACTACAGCAATAAAGTAAACTGGACCAAGGATATGATAGAGATTGGACATTTTTGTCCTCGAAATGCTGGTAAGTCAGATAATCAGATTTTTTTTTTCTGATAACCTTTTCCAGACTGGAAATTCACTGTAAGCCTAAAAACATTTGGATAACATGCAAACATGCATTATGTTATTGTCTGCATGTGTGCAAAACAAACAAAAGAACCAGGAAGTAATTAATCAATATCATTATAACTGAATATTTAGTGAATGGTAACCTGTTTTTTTTTTTGTTATAGATTTAGTACTTTCAACATATGTTGTTTTATTACAGGCTCTAAAACACATACATCAAAAATTATATTGTGAATCAAATGGTATCCACATCCAGTGAGAGGTATTACTGGTTTTATCCTTTCCCAATGTGCTGTAAAGACAAAGTCTGGCTTTTGCTTTGTGTTTCAGGTTCTGAGAGTTTCTCTGACGGTGTCTCCTTCTGTATGGTGAAGACCATTTCACCTCATAGAGAAATTTCAGATGCAAAACTAAAGAAAAAAAAAAAGGACGCACATCTATGCATAAAACTGTTCATGTACCTTTACATGAACCCCACAGGGGATGTATGATTAGCTGCCAATGAAGTCCACCAAATGCTTAGTTTATAAATAGAACTGCTTTTTGCTGATGTTAAAATGCTTTTGAGGATTTAATCTTAGGAAAAAAGTGATTGGGAGGCTAAGCAGGTTTTTGACTTTTGAATGTTTGGTATATATCACTCTTGATTCTAGACATTTGGTGTGCAGCACCAAATGTCTAGTTGTATTTGTACAAAGTTTGTAAAATGGCAATAAAGCGTTATTCTATTCTATTCTATTCTAGTCTAGTCTAGTCTAGTCTAGTCTGGACTAGTCTATGTGTTTCTTTGATATCACCAGCAGAGGGCAGTGGATGACCTGTGTTTTTGTATTATTTTAATGTTTGTTGATCTTGTGGGACCAGCACCCCAATACAGAAAGGCTGGATCGGCCCTGTGTTTAAAAAATCTTAATCTCTGATCCTATGGGTCTTACTCAGTAAGCAATGCAAAGATGAAATAGAGCATGATGGGTGAGGGGACTCGCCCAGTTTGAACTAGCTCTCTCTCGGTTTTCTACCCCACCTACTCTGGTAAAAATCGGAGCCTGAGTAGCCTTGCCTTCCTGTCATCTATCAGCCACACCTATTATGGCAGCTCCTCTCTATATCAGTGCATTTGTCATATGACTGGGTTTAGTTTAGTGGCCTAAACAGTTGGGCTTATAAGACCTAACCTATTAGAGCTATTTACAATTAAATGGATTAATGCTCAGATTTCTACCTTTACTGTTTCACAAAGGGAAGGGAATGTCCACATTTTTTGTCCACATTCCACATTTTTAAAAGGGGCAAAGCAGCATTCAGAGAAATCTAAAAAGCTGGACACAGAACTAAAAGAAAGTAATTTGTTATTACTGAAATTACAGTGAGCTAAAAATGGCATTCAAAAACCTCACAAAAATGAAACTTGTTTTGTTTATTAACTTTTCATGCACATATGCATTCAAACCTTTTTCTTGGCAAAGGTTTACCTTTATTTTCAGACTTTATCAACATATTTAAATAAGTGTAAAAAGGGTAATGAAGGGGAAGTAGATTCATGTGTTCACTTTCGCAATGAAAGAATGTACGGTTGCAATTGGACAAACGTTACAGTGCTCCAGGTTTAACACTCTGCTGCTGTTGTTGGTGTAAAACATTTCATGCTGTACATTGGAGCTATGAAAGCCAGAGACTGTACATTGCCTTCCTTTATCATACTGACACTGTTGTTCTGCACCGAGACACCAGGTAAGAAATGTTATGTCTAAATAACCAGAAAGAAGTTTAGGATTTAAAAAAAAAAAAATCCAAAACTGCTTTCTCAAATTTCACTCTAAGTGAAAACTGTGATATTAATGTGGATGGATTTCTTTCATTCTTTCATTTCATTTCTTCTGCACAAAATTACAAAATGATTAATAATGATTGAAAATATATTTCAGTGATATTCTATTATGTGACTTCTGTTCTTTCCAGGGTGCAGTGCAGTGACTTTTGTGTTTGTACAGAAGGGAAAGGATGTACTTCTTGATGTGAAGGAAGATGAAATTCCAAAATATTTGTTTATTTTTAAGTGGACATTTAAGGTTGACAATATTTTAATAACATTTTCACTTGGTAGAGAACCAACAGTCACTGATGATTACTCTGGAAGGGTTGAGTTTCTGTGAAACTGAAGAATCTTCAAGAGGCAGACAGTGGAGTTTATACTGCACAAGTGATAGGCCCCCACTTTTAAAACACATCTTAAAACCCATTTTTACTCCTTGGCATATGACACAGTCTGACCCAATTTTATTGATTTTATTGTTTTGATCTAATGTGCTGATTTTATTGTTTTAAATGTAATTCTCATCATCATTTTTTATACTATTTTATTATTGTCTTTGCTATTTGTGCTAATTTTATTTATTTTAATGTCATTTTAATAATCATTTTATATATATATATATATATATATATATATATATATATATATATATATATATATATATTTTTTTTTTTTTTTTTTTTTTTATATTATTATTTTTCTTATTTTTTAACATGTTCAGTGTATCACTCTGGCATGTTAAGTGTACAGCACTTTGTGTTCAGCTGGGGGCTGATCCGAAAGTGCTATATAAATAAATTGCTTGCTTGCTTGCTTGCTCAAGATACAGTAATATTAACTGAATACAACATCACGGTTCAAGGTAAGTATTGCAACTTGTCAGACATTGATGGAGAGTAACCACTGATGTGTATTTTACTTTAAACACCTCCTCCCCCCTCAGATCCAGTGTCACCGGTCGACCTGACTGTCAATTCTGTGTCCAGCAGCTCAGACTCGTGTAACCTCACGGTGACCTGCAGCACAAAGCACGCTCACATCAGCAGCATTTTTACATGTGACACCACAATCTGCTATCAGGAAGGAGGAGAGCAATCAGAGGTTACGACCTCAGGTGCTTCTCTCCATGTTTACCTGTCAAATCTATCAGTCATCTGTGACCATAGCAACCAGGTCAGCTGGACCAGAGACATGAAGAACATTGAACATATTTGTGCACTACTGGCCGGTAAGACTGAAAGAGAAAGTGTTGATGATGATCATTTTGATTTCTTTCTTAAAATAACACTTCTTTCATTTAAAGAAATTAATAATTGATGTGACCTTCTCACACCAAGAGTGAATTATAACTTCACAGAAAGAGAATGAATATTTTTCTGGATGCTATTTTATTGTTTTTGACCACTAGTTTAAGAGTAAAACAAGCAAATTAAGTTATTTGTATGCCTGCTTTGCACATTGTCGGTCTATAAAATTTAGACAAAACAATCACTACTAGTCAATTTCTGTTAGAGAAATTAATTGTTCTTTACAGCTGATTGACTCAGAGTTTAATCTGTTTTTAAGTTTAAGGTCTTTTGATTATTTTTGGTTTGTTTGTTTGTTTGTTTTACCTTTTCTTTGTGTTGCAGGTTCTGTGAGTCTCTCTGATGGTATATCTGCCTGTTTGGTAAAGACAGTTGTTTTCTCTGTGGGTCTGATCATCATGGTGTTTCCTGTCATCAGTGTCCACATCATAGAGAAATTAGAGAGACAAAAATAAATAGTGCATCAATTACACTGAACATATAGTTCCCACACTTCTATAAAAACCCTTGAAGTTAAAAAAAAAACCCTTCTTCTCTAACCACTGGTATCCTGTTTGGTTGTTTGTAATGTGTTGTGTGTGCTGTATAAAAGCTATATATATGCTCTGAGTGTTCTTCATTCCATATGTTGCAAAAATATCACAAATATGATTTAGAAATTTTGAAAACAAGACTTTGCAAGTGTTTTATGATAAAGGCGGTACACAGTTTTGCATATTAGAATTTATTTATTTACTTATCACTTAATTTTATACTAGATGTAGCAATAAATACAGTGCAAACATAGTACATATAAACATGGTCACGTCAAAATGAGTCAGAAAAGACATCTGCGATATAAATGCTCCTTTTTTTTCTTGCTAAGTTATAAAAAAATAAAGGTTATGTATCACTTTGTAAAGAAAATTGTGTTTTTAAAGCTTTTTCTTAAATACAAGAACAAAAGCAGTGTTTCTGAATTCTTTTCCACAATGCAGGACTAACAGCCCTGAACCCTGAACTTTCATCAATGTGACCAGAAGAGGGCAGTAAATGACCTGTGATGTGGGCTACAGGGAGATCATATGTTTAGAAATTGTATTTTCAACTGTTACTGCTGAGTCATGGCTTCTGTTTTGCCATCTCTTTCTGCTCAAAGGAAGTGTTCCTGTGAAATTATGGTTATCTTGGATCTGAAACTAGCACAGCTCAAAGTTCCCTTTTGCACTGTTGGTCTGTTTAGAGGAGGAACACAGCTGTGAGAAGGGGCTCTGCTGTCAGTGGTATAAAACACTTCAACATTGTTGCATTTCAGAGAAACCTCGAGACTCTAGAATGTTTTTCTTTGTGATTCTTGTGTTGCTGTCCTGCACTGAGGCTGAAGGTAGGAAAAAAAGTCTAAATATTAGCACACATATAGTAGAAGTATATAGCAACTGCTTCCTTAATTCAACAGGGACATAACCGACAAAGATGAAAAGTGCAAATGTTTTCTTTTATAATAGTGTTCACTACAAAAGGTATCAGTTATTTAATTGCAGCGGGTAAAAGGCTTGATTAATGTCTTGAAGTACATCACAATTTAATCAGAGCTGCGTCTCTGACAGCCTGAATAAGGTTTGACAAGTTAGTTCATCTAAAAATAGTCACTTCCTCTTCCTTGCAATGACTCAGTTTCATGTGCTAGAAGGTTTCCTGGTTCTGAGCGGGGAGGAAGAAAACACTGTGGAAGAAAGTTCCTTGTGTCTTCAGATAATGTTTTTCAAAATAGCTCTCTGTCCTTATAGATGTTTTAGTTATTGAGTTAATAAAAGAGAACAGAAGTAGTGCAAGTTGAGAATTTTGAGAATTATTAAGTACGATACTGTTATATGAGTTTATTTAGTGTTGAGTGTTATAATATTTGCTATGTAAAGCAAAGTTTGTAAGATACAGAAATTTATTAAAGATTTGATACTGTATTGGTATGTATTACTTCTTTGTTTGAGCAGAAAAGAAGGGACGTATTGCTGATATTACAGAATTCCATGGCATTGATGAACATACTGTTGTTTGGACATAGATTTGTTTTTTGTTTTTTTAAGTTCTATTTATTTGCCCAGGTCCAATATATAACTATTTACGACACATAACTTTGTAAAATCTTAGAGGCTGCCTAATAATTAACTGTAAAACAGCTAATTGCCCATTAATTTCCAATCATAATGAAAAACACTATAAAAATAATTAAATCAAACGAGGTGTGAGTACATGACTTTATGTCTAACGTCTTTTTTTCAGGTCTTTATAGGGTCTGAAAATGTGTTTGTACTTCATGGAACGGACTTACATGTAGACATAAAGAAATCTGTTGTAATAGACAAAAGGAAACTTAATTTACTACCACTAACAATGTTTGTAAAAAACATTTTTATCAGGATGTCATAGTGTTTGACAGATGTGAAGGACAGGCTGAGTTATTTAGACAAAAGTAGTATTTTCTTTTAAATAAAAATAAAATAAAATAGATAAAAGACTGTTTTAAATCAATACTATGAAATGCTCAAGTAGACAGTTAGGGTGTAAAAGGCTGAGAGTAAGGCTTCCAGATGTTTTATAACTCTATCCCAGTCACTTTTTCATTTTTCATGGTTGATTCTTGTATTGATGATTAAAAAAATCAACTGCAAGTGTTGTAACAAAAATGTCACAACACTTGCAAAATCAATATTAATATTTTTTTAATTACCCACTATAATAATTTTATCTCACTGAGCACTTAGCACAATAAGAGAAAAAGTCAGAAAGTTTAAAAATGCAACTTTCAAAGTAATCCTTACTATGTCCTGGCCTTTTGTATATAAACTAGAGTGAAAGATTGCTGTAACTCTTTTGCAGCTGTTAATTTAATAAGACTTGATTGGTTTAATATATTTAGTCATATCTCAAGATAGGAGAGGTGTGCTGTCTGAAGAGAGATGGAAGCTGTATCTCATAACAAGTTCATGTTTTCTACAACAGCATTATCTGACGTGTGAAACCGATTATTGTTTGGTGGGTGCTACAAACGCAAGCAGTTAGATTTGACAAAACAATAATGAAAATAATCAAATAATAGGGTGGAATCAGGGGAGGCTGACCAACACAGCTGGTCTCCATCGTCCAATCATGCCTCCCCCTGTGTGAGTAGGTTACCAGGACCTGACCAAAGTGCTTTGAGAGGTGTGCAGAGCAGCAAAAGGCAGGTGAAAAGCTGTGGTGAAAAATATCACAACAAAAATTAATAAATATGTTTAATTATAAACATATAAACAGATTATATAAAAATGTTGACAAAACAATAATAAAAATACAGAAAAAAAATCTACTGTATTTAATTTGAGAGACTTCCAGTTGCATCTTAATAAGAAGATTCTGACATCAGGTTTGCTGTTTTTCTCTTCTTTTAGGGCTCCAACATGTGTTTCTCCTCCGTGGAAAGGACTTACACTTGAATGTAGTGAAATCTGTTGAACTAGACAAAAAGACTGACTTTTTCTGGAGGTTTAATACCACTAATTATGTTGGTAAAATTAGTTATAATAAAGAGGTAGTATTATTTGACGGTTATGAAGGAAGAGTTGAGGTTTTTGGACAAAATTACTCTTTGCTGTTAAAGAATGTACAACACAGTGACAGTGGAGATTATACTGCAGTTGTGGTTGGAGGACAAGAGCAAAGGGTAGCTCAATACAAGGTCATAGTCCAAGGTAAGTCTTGTTTTCATTTTCCTTTTGTAATGTTGATAAGGTACAGACCTGTTTTAAATCTCTTCATGCCTGTTACTCTTCAGATCCAGTGTCTCCAGTTAACCTGACAGTGGACTCTGTGTCCAGCGGTTCAGGCTCCTGTAACCTCATTGTGACCTGCAGCACAGTGGATTCTCAAATCAGCAGTATTTTCACATGTGATGCCCAAAACTGCTCTCTGGTAGATAGAGGAAGCTTTAAGACCCAAACCTATTCTTCCAATCTCACTGTCTATTTGCAGCAAGACTCCATTGTCTGTAATCACAGCAACCAAGTGAGCGTCAAACAGACTAAGGAGGAGATCAAACTTTATTGCAAGGAAAAACCAGGTGAGATTCAAAGACATCACATTCATTTGTACATTCTGCAAAATCATGTCTTGACCCTTTGGTGGGACAGTTGCAACCAATCTTGAAGAATAAATCACTCTGTTTTGCTCATACATGGGCTGAATTTTCGTATAGGTTTTTTAAAATACTGATTGGCATGAGAAAAATTTCATATGTATATCACCAAATTTGACAGATTTCTAAAACATTCTGATTACTAGAGTGTAAGACTGACGGCAGAAACTCACATCAGATTTTTAAAGGTGACAACAAAACCTGCTCAGAGGATCACAATGTCCACAGCTGGACTGACCATTGGACCACCCGGCAATTGCCCGATGGGCATGTCTGATCTTTTTTGTTTGTTTGTTTGTTTTGTAACTGTATAAATAATGAGAGGCGGTGGATTGGGCTGGAACAGCTGAGGAGGTCGGTGCAGCCCCTTGCTAGGGCAAAGGCTCTGAAAGCAATCTTAACACAGACAAACAGAAGAAAATGGTATTGAGGTATCTGTATTGAGGTGAAAAGGAATGCGATTTGTCCCGTAAAACAGGATTTGTTTTCATTCAAAGGCTTTATGGCTTTTCCTATAATACCTGATGGGCGGTCTTAAGTCAAAATGCCTAGCCGATTTTTTGTTCCAGTCCAGCCCTGATGTGGACATAAAGAAATCTGTTGTAGTAGACAAAAAGAAACCTTATTTACTACCACTAACAATGTTGGTAACCATTATTATGAAGATGCAATCGTGTTTGACACATGTGAAGGACAGTCGAGTTATTTAGACAAAATTAGTCTTTGCTTTTAAACGTAATTTTTTTTTTTTAGATAGACAAGAATTACTGTGTAATGTTCAAGCAGACAGTTAGGGTCTGAAAGAATAAGAGTAAGGCTTTCAAATGTTTTATAACTTTATCTCAGTCTTCATTTCATTTTTCATGGCTGATTCCTTCATTGCTGATTTGTGGTTTGGTTCTTTGACGTGGTCTTGGAGCAGACACATATTGTAAGGTTTGGGGGTGTAGCTTCCCTATTTCTGTCATGGAGGGAAGCAGAGATAGTTTAATGAATTTGGGCAACTCTAGATATTAGACGTGTACCATCCAAAGTTGTGTGGAAGTCATAACTTCTAATAGGAACTGATTTTCAAAAGGTTAATCTGTGAAGTCCATATTTTATTGTTGGAAATGATCTAGACAAAAAGTAACTGAAGGATGATGTGTGGCAAGTTACACACAAATCTATATTAATTTTAGAGATGTCTGATTGATGTAAGGGTGTTTTATTACAGCTGAATAACAATTAAACATATTTACACTAATAAATATTTTTAATTATAAACATATAAACAGATTATATAAAATTGTTGACAAAACAATAATAAAAACACTGAAAAATATATCTACTGTATTTAATTTGAGAGACTTCCAGTTGCATCTTAATAAGAAGATTCTGACATCAGGTTTGTTGTTTTTCTTTTAGGGCTCCAACATGTGTTTCTCCTCCGTGGAAAGGACTTACACCTGGATATAAAGAAATCTGTTGTACTAGACAGAAAAACTGATTTGTTCTGGAAATTTAATGAAACTAACAATGTAGCTAAATGTGGTTTTAATAATGATCCAGTCGTGTTTGACAAATATGAAGGAAGGGCTGAGGTCTTTGAACAAAATTACTCTTTGCTGTTAAAGAATGTGCAACACAATGACAGTGGAGATTATACTGCAGTTGTGTCTGGGGGAAAAGACCAAAATGTAGCTGAATACAAGGTCATAGTCCAAGGTACGTCCCGTTTTACAATTTTCTTTTGAAATGTTGATAAGGTTCACATACCAACCTCTGTATATTTTATATATCTTATTTTATTGTTTACTTTATTTCATTTGTAAAACATGTATATACATACTATATACACACTCAAACACACACACGTAGAAAAACATATTTAGTATACACATTCAGTAATGTATATACCTTTACATATTGTACATATATTTATTACTTTTTAGATTAGCCATTTTTATATTTTGCTTGTTTTACATTATTGTATTTTGCACAACTCTGTTGCTTGTGAAGCTCGCACACAAGAATTTCACTCACATGTACTGTACCAGTGTACCTGCACATGTGATGTGACAATAAAAGTGATTTTGAGGTACAGACCTGTTTTAAATCTCTTCATGCCTGTTATTCTTCAGATCCAGTGTCTCCAGTTAACCTGACAGTGGACTCTGTGTCCGGCAGCTCAGACTGCTGTAACCTCATTGTGACCTGCAGCACAGTGGATTCTCAAATCAGCAGCATTTTCACATGTGATGCCCAAAACTGCTCTCTGGTAGAAAAAGGAAGCTTTAAAGCCCAAACCTATTCTTCCAATCTCATTGTCTATTTGCAGCAAGACTTAATCGTCTGTAATCACAGCAACCAAGTGAGCGTGGAACAGACTAAGGAGGAGATCAAACTTTATTGCAAGGAAAAACCAGGTAAGACTCAAAGAGATCACATTCATTTGTACATTCTGCAAAATCATGTCTTGACCATTTGGTGGGACAGTTGCAACCAATGAGCTGACCCATATTGAGCACATCCATTCAAAAGTTACCAGGAATTTTGAAGCTTGTGTCTGCTTCTATTGATCTGGAATACAATTTCAATTACAATCTCAAAACCTAAATACCTTAGTAGTAGTTGACTGCTTGAAGAATAATTAAGTCTGTTTTCCGCATACATATACATACTCATACATAGGCTGCATTTGGTATAGATTTTTTTGAATACTGATTACATGAGAAAAATTAAATCTGTACCAAATTTGACACATTTATTATTTTTCTTTTGATGAGAAAATCCAAAATTACTCATGTATTACTAGAGTGTAAGACTGATGTCAGAAACTCACATCAGATTTTTAAAGTTGACAACAAAACCTGCTCGGAAAATCACAATCTCTGATGCTCCTATCCATGTCTATTAAATAAAATCATTCATTTGTAACAACCCGGTCAGAAACAAATTAGGTCAACCTAAATTGGTTCTGTACATTACCACAATGAGTTTAAATGAAACAACTCAGATGTAATTAAAGTGCAGACTTTAAAATTTAACTTAGTGGATTAAATAAAAAGACTGTATAAAATGTGAGGGATGAAATCATTTTAGTTCCTCACAATGAATTCATTTCAGAGGCATTTCGAGAGTAATTGGAAAAGTTAAAATACTGAAAATAAAATGTTAATTTCTAATACTTTACTGGAAATGACACCATGAAGTCTTAAACTCATGGACATCACCAGATCCTGGGTTTTCTCCTTTTGTATGCTCTGCTAGGTATTTACTGCAGAGGCGTTCAGTTGCTGTTTGTTTGTGGGCCTTTCTTCTCTTTATTGTATACATAGATACTCCTACATCCTGGAGTTTGCTGTTCTCTTGGTTGGCAAATTGTAGATTTTGCAACTCCTAATATTGTAGCAATTTCTTAAATGGGATTTTTCTTTTTTCGCAGCTTAAGGATGTTGTTTCACCTGCATGGAGAGCTCCTTTGACTGCATGTTGTCTGTTCACAGCAAAATTTTCCAAATGCAAGCATTACACCTTAGATCAACTCCAGGCCACTTATTTGCTTAATTGATAACAAAATATGAAAGAATTGCTCACACCTGCCCATGAAATAGCCTTTGAGTCAATTGTCCAATTACGTTTGACTCCTTTAAAAAGAGTTTGGGACATGTTAAGGAGTTAAAACTCCTAAACCCTTCATCCAATTTGAATGTGGATGCTCTCAAATGAAAGCAGAGAGTCTGCACATTATGTCCATGTCCATATAACTTTAATTGGAATATGTTTCAGCAAACATTTAAAAAACATGTGTGAGTGTCCAAATATATATGTACCTAACTGTATATAAACTTCAGTCCTACTCTGTGTCCTTTGTCATTGGTGTCACTTGCTGTGCTCTGTGTTGTTTGCTGTCAGGCCTGTGAGTTTCCTAGTGATGCTTCCTGTCTGAAGTTTTGGTTTTGTATATTGTTTGGAATCTAAATCAGTCACAATAAAGGCTCACTGTAAGGGTGCCTGGGTCATCGACCCAGTGTTTTGTGGTTTTGGTTCTTTGATTTTGTTTATTTCATTATATTATGGGTTATAGGTTTATTCTTAGTTTAGGTTCTCTGTGTGGGTTTTGTTAGAGTTTTAATGTTCTAGTTTTCTGTCTGTGATCCATAGTTGCTGTCTCCCCTGTCTGCTGTCTCCCCGTGTCAAGTCTGCGTCTCTGTGTTATGTTTCCTGTTTTACTTTGAAGGTCCATGTCTTATGTTAATGTGTCTGGTTTTGCTTCCTCTGTCTCGTTAGGCCTGAGTTGCCCCAGCTGTTTCCCTCCTCTTTCCCATTCCCTGATTGCTCCCTCTGTGTATTTAAGCCCTGTGTTTCTCTGTGTCCGTGTTGTGATATACCCTTATCTACCCTCATCTTGCTGTGTGTTCTGTCTGTGTAAGTTTATTTTGAAGTTTGTTGCTTTTGAGTTCAGCATTAAAGCTGTTTAAGTTCATGTTTGTCTCTGAAGGCTGCACTTTGGGTCCTTTTCCTGCCTGCACACAGCCGTTTCATAACACTCATTTTTTCCTCTGAAATGCTGAATACAGTTCGGATACACTGAAAAATAAATTACCTGTATTTCTGAAATGTAAGTCAGACAAAAGAAACTGTAGTTCCAATTTATTTAGTGTGTTTCATTATTTCTGCTCATGTCTGCAGGTATCTCCATCTGTGTGGTGAAGACAGTCGTGTTCTCTGTTGGTCTGATCATCATGGTGTTAGCTGTGATCAGTGTCCACATTATGGAGAAGATTAAGAAGCGAAAATAGAGAAGGAGATTTCCACTTACGCATATAACTAATATAATTTTAGAAAAATTTGAAGTTACAGACACCAGTGGTAGATAACTACACAGGTTAACACGTTTTGGAGGTTTGCTAATTTTTATGAAGATTTTTGTGTTATACAGCTCAAAATTAGGTATTGCAAATGTTTTGTAAGTACAGACATTTGCACATTTGCACACTCACTTTTCCCACCATGTTTTGGGAAGCCAAAAGTTGTCAACAACACCACCTTAGGAATGTCACCCAAGGAAATGAGTAAAAGCATCAGAAAGGCACACTAAGATGAGGTGAGAGACGTGATCCCACCTTTCAAAAGTTTAAGTTCATTAATAGGAAAAAATAAACATTTTTAAAACTCTACACATCCAGCCACAAAGGGAAGGGGGGTTCAGGACTGAGGCTTACCGGCAGCTGAGAATGGCCAACATGAGAGGGAGATGGATTCAACAAATAAAAATAAATGAATCACTGCAGGCACTTGTGCACATGCATTTGATTGTGAGGGAACCCAGCACCACACACAGAAGACCCTCCACTACATTCAGCTCTCAGCCTGGATGCAGAGGGGATAAAATCAGCAGGATTATACACAAAAAGGAAAAGAATACCTTAAACTTTACATAAACAAATCCTTTAACCAAAGAACAATCCTTAACAAAAAAGATACAGTCAAATCAAATAAACATAATACAAAGTTAACCCATCCTCAAACAGGTACACACACACACATTAACATTTTTAAGGCTATACGACGTCCAAACAAGGTCCACAATTTGAACGTCCAACCATGACCCAAATTGGAGGTCAATATGACGTTCAACATTTGGACTCGGTATTTTTTTGGGATGTCATGTAGACGACAGGTCTGGGAAATTTACATGATTAATAAATATAATATTTCTTACAAATACCAACAGTATTTATAAATATCAATGTTGTTATCAGCATAATACATATGAATACAGATTACTTTAAAAACAATTATGATTTATTATGTGTTAGCATATTGAGTTATTCAGTACATGTGTTTTTTCTAGTTTTACATTTTCCTGTTTTTCTTTCACTGGTTTATTCATTTCTTGTTCTTGATCTTCCTTTTTCTTATATTTCACATCTGTTTTTTGTGGAAGCATTTTTGCTTAACATGTCAAACCTAAGGAATTTTACATCCTAAAGAGGAATTTGGTGACTACAAATGCAGCTATCTGAAAATCTAACCTTAACTGTAAGGATTAAACTTCAATATTATATGTGAAAAAGCAGATCGTCTTCTCATTAATAAATGGCAAACTTCACTTGGGAATACTGAAAATATTTGAACCATCATATTTATATCTGTCTCATTTGTGTAATTCATAGGGAAAGTTAATATGCTGAACATTCTGTGGAATTCTAAATCTATCCATCCTCTTCCTCTGCTTAAACGGGACTGGGTCGTGGGGACAGAGGCCTGAGCAGAGAAGCCCAGACCTCTCTCTCCCCGACCACCTCCTCCAGCTTATCTGGAGGAACACCAAGGTGTTCCCAGGCCAGCCAAGAGATGTAGTCTCTTCTTAATGTCCTCAACTGGCTCCTTTCGATGTGGAGGAGCAGCGGCTCTACTCTGAGGCCCTCCAAGATGGCTGAACTCCTCACCCTATCCCTAGGGGAGAGGCCAACTACCCTTCCTAAGAAGCTCATTTCTGCTGCTTGTATCCGCGATCTTGTTCTTTCGGCCACTACCGACAGCTTGTGACCATAGGTGAGGGTAGGGACGTAGATCGACTGGTAAAATGAGGGCTTTGCTTTTACACTCAGCTCTCTCTTCACCATGACGGACCAGTATAGCGTCTGAATAACTGCAGCCGCAGCACAAATCTCTCTGTCAATTTCCTTAAACTCCTCCACTTAGGGCAGAAACTAGTCCCTGACCTGGAGTGGGTAATCCACCCTTTTTCGACTGAGGACCATGGCCTCAGACTTGGATATGCAGATTCTTATTCCCACTTCTTCACACTTGGCTGCGAACAGTTCCAGTGCAAGCTGGAGGCCGTCACCTGATGAAGCCAACAGAACCACATAATCTGGGAAAAGCAGAGATTAGATTCTGAGACCACCCAAGTGGATGCCTTCCTCCACTTGACTACACGTAGAAATTCTATCCATAAAAATTATCCATAAAAAAACCTGAAGGTGGAGGAAGGCTTGTGAGTGGATCTGAGAGTTGTTTTTATTTGTCTTTGGTTATTTACTACTACCAAGATATGCTTGATAACTTTGATTGTGAATTTCAACAAACAATGTCTCAATATCAAAGCTTTAATAAATGCATTGTTCATTCATTAACGCATAATGTTAATTCATTTACATTCTTTAATGGAGTTTCAGATAAATTAATGCAATTTCATGCACAAAATCAAGCAATAAAACTATGGAATCAGAACGATGCCACCTTGAAACGAAACCGAAAAAAATATTAAAACCGAAAAAAAATATTGTAACTGAAATAAATGTACTGAAAAATCTTGTATTGAAACTGAAAAAAAAATTTGATAGTGAAAAACAATTAATTGAAACTGTAATTTTTTTGTTTTCGCTTACAATTTTTTTTTTCAGTTTCAATCCATTTTTTTTCGGTTTCAATCCATTTTTCGGTTTCAATCTGCTGGTATGGGCTCAAAATGTGGTCATAAATATTTTGTACTTGTAAATCAGGATTTGTATGTGTAAAAAGAATTTGTGTGTGTGTAAAAAAGATTTGTATGTGTAAAAAAGATTTGTGTGTGCGTAAAAAAGATTTGTATGTGTAAAAAAGATTTGTGTGTGCGTAAAAAAGATTTGTATGTGTAAAAAAGATTTGTGTGTGCGTAAAAAAGATTTGTATGTGTAAAAAAGATTTGTGTGTGCGTAAAAAAGATTTGTGTGGACTTAGCCAAAAACCCCCTGCAAGTTACACGTACGAATTTTGACCCTATTTTTCTTCCTTTCATCTGATTGGTCAATGTCATGTCAATCACAAATGTAACAATCCAATCAGAGAACAGATGGGTTTGGCTGTCGGAGGGACGCTTTTTTTTGAACTGCAGGTCTTTGAAGGGAATAAATGCCCTTTTACATGCCAACCCAGCGTTTTCCTTCATCACCACGAAGGAAAACAGTCTGTGGTCGTCTGAGTTTGGTGATTTTTGTGTGACAGGTCTATGTGCTTAATACAGGGACTTCCACAGCCTTTTCAACAGCGCTGCGGACCGCGGGGGGCGGGCAGTGTTTTGGAAATGACAGTCTTCATTACAAAGCTTTCTTCCTTATGAATTAGCATACATGTTTTTATTGAACATTTGAAGAACTAGCAAAAAAAAAACAACCAAACTCTTGTAGAGGACATAAAGTCAGAAATAGAAACGACAAGGAGCAGGTGCATCTAGTACAGGTAGAGCTGCTGCAAAAACCCACAGAGCCCAGCAGCCAGCGCAACAAATTCTGGATCCTTTGCTTTTAGTTAGCATTTAGCATTAGCAGCACATCCTGCGTCCGATGTGAAAGGACTTTTATGCTGCGCACTGTGACTCACAGCAATGGTCCCGGGTCAGCCCTGACTTTGTGTTAAACTAATCCTAAAGTAATGATGGTATTTCTAACCACTGATATACCACAACTTTATCCTTTCAACAGCTGCTGAAAATTAGCGGACCTAGCTGCTATCGGATATTTATATAGAGATCCTCCAGCTTCAAACTGTATTACCCTTCAAGGACCTGCATTTCAAAAAAGTGCCCCTCCGACAGCCAAACCCATCTGTTCTCTGATTGGATTATTACATTTGTGATTGACATGACATTGACCAATCAGATGAAAGGAAGAAAAATAGGGTCAAAATTCGTACGTGTAACTTGCAGGGGGTTTTTGGCTAAGTCCACACACAAATCTTTTTTATGCACACACAAATCTTTTTTACACATACAAATCTTTTTTACGTACACACAAATCTTTTTTACACATACAAATCTTTTTTACGCACACACAAATCTTTTTTACACATACAAATCTTTTTTACACACACACAAATTCTTTTTACACATACAAATCCTGATTTACAAGTACAAAACTGATTTACAAGTATAAAATATTTATGACCACATTTTGAGCCCATATGCTGGCACTGTTTTGGCGTCCGGGGGCGCGCTGGGGGGGGGGGGGCGGGGATTCCGACCCGCATGTATTTGCATACATTATAGAGGCCACTAGTGCTGACCAAGCTGCCATCTTTCTCTCTTCCCGTCTTTCAATGGCTGCTTCAATTTCAGCTTGACCCTATAAACCGCAAGTAAGTAATCATTTTTTGTCATCTTTCCTTGCTGTCCCACTGGACTGGACATTAGTTTAGTTTTTTTAGCTACATCTGGTGAAGTTGTGGTAAAATGCTGGTATTAGCCTATTCGTCGTAGCAAGCTAGCCTGAAGCTAATATTTGCTAAATTTAGGGATACCCGTCTCTCTTTAGGAGTTGGAGGCCGGTGTTTTAGGAGCGGCACAAGATCTCATCAACAGGCAGTGTTGGGGAGTAACGTAATACATGCACCGGCGTTACGTATTTAAAATACAAAATATGAGTAAATGTATCCGTTACAGTTACCGTTCAATAGGTGATATTGAGAATACAGTTACTTTGTTGAAATAAATGGATTACATGGCGGTATTTTCCTGTTTCATATGTTAGGCTATGGTCTCTCTATTTTTGGTAATTCCACACCGGTGGAAACCCAAACAAAACACGCAATAAGAGGCTCTAAAAATTATTATACAAAAATGATTTAATATGAAGGCAATAGCAGAATGTTACAGGCATGGCCCTAAACAATGTAGCCTCATGGGCAGTGAAGTCCGTGCTGCAGGGAGAATGGACTGCCAAACCCATTATGTGTCTGTGAGCGAGGGAGGGAGAAAAAGGAAAAGTACGAGCTGTCACGGAGCAGAAACGGGAGCTGGAAGCATGTAAATATAATAATAACCACTGCAGCCAAAAAGAGTGCCTGACGAGCACAGTTGTAAGTAAGCTATTAAGACTCGACTGTACACCGTGTTCATGTTTTCCTCCGAAACAATAAGTTCCGTTGGAGCAGCCTTTCAACGCCTCTCTCTGTCTCTCGCTAGAAAAGTTGACCCAGACAACAAAGTAAAGCTAGTTTTCAGCTACGAGCCCGACACGGAACCCGACGTATTAGCCAGGGGTCCCTTTACTACGGTTCGGAGCCGCGGACCTGTTTTATATATGCGCGGAATAGTTTTCTATTCGAGATCGCTGCAAAAAGTGCAGCCTTACCTAATGTCCACCCTACTGTTACTCATTTATATTAAGATTTTAACATCTAGTTGGTATTGGTATGGAGAGTAACCTTCAGTAATAGTAATAAATCACACAGCAATAGTACATTCATGTAGTTGTAAAGTATTCAGAATACATTACTTCTATAATCTTTGGTGGAATACATTTTAAAATTAACCTTCCCAACACTGTCAACAGGTTAGCACCTCATACCACAGTACACCAAAAGCAGTCTCATGAGCGCTGGGAAGGACAAGCCCAGAGCCCAAAACAGTGACGGAGTGACAAGGTTAGTATTTGTATGGTGAAAATTATACTTTTAGTTATCTTGATTGGCAAAAGAAAAGTAAATACAAAATCTGCTTCTCACATATAGGGCATTTCCAAGATATTTTTTTTCAAAACTTCTTCAATTTCTTTCATTACAGCTGTCCCGTGTCAGATGTTCTGTTGACCCACAGTGAGAGGCATCATTTCAGAAACACCAGGAAGACTGAAACTCATCGCCGGGATCAAGCAGGACTCGTGATCTTCACCAGCAGCTCCCTCACAAGAAGGATAAACCCAGCATTTCATGAACACTGATGGAGACCTTTGCTTTGTGTAATGTTAGAAGTACTCAGATAATCCTCAGAGGGTCTGGACTTTTACATAATATAATAGCTTTAAGTCCTGTAGAAAGTTAAATATATGTTGTGCTCTCTGGTTACTCTGGTATGAATGACTCTGAATTACTTTATGATAAATAACACACTATTGTCAAAAAACAGTGAAAGAATTCCAGATCACAAGTTTTTAGTTCAAATACAAGTAACAACCTTTGACTTTAATCAGGTTTTATTTAATTGTGTCAGAGAAAACATCATGTGCTCTTCATGTAGCTGAGTACATTCAGTGTTTAAAACAGAAGTTGTGCAGGTCTGAGATCAGCAGTTTTCTGAAACACCAAACTGAGGTACTGTTAATGCTGATGTATAGTGACACAGTTACAGGGGTGATTAATCCTTTTGACTTTTTGTCTTTAAATTTATCAATAAAACAGCTGCAGCTTTCACTGACAGCAAATGTGGTACTTTAACCTTTGTACTGTTTTCTTCAGTTAATTTTGGAGTTACTACAAAGATTGAAGATATAGGATGATCTGTCTGCTGTCACTGGGTGGTGCTGAGGTCTGAATCTGAGGGCAGCTCCTGTAATCACAAACAGAACAGAATCATCACAAACTGAAATATAAAGTTTATCTCTCAAATCTGAAATAGAGCTGATTCCTTCTCTGTCCTCACACACTCGGGATCTGAAGTTGTTCAGTCCTACAGTTCTGCCGACAGCTGACATATGAGCTGTTTATTTTTTATTTGTTTTAAAGGCCTTATATACTAACACATTTTCTAATATCATGTTTACCTTTGAGTTGTTGATGCTTTATAAATGGACATCTACAAAGATGAGATGATGGAGCAGGTTTCAGTCAAGGTTCAGTCTGCTGCTGCATCCTGGTCACAACATACGGAGGTGTTATCAGCAGTGGTATTGAACAAGAAATATTAATGCTTCAAATTATTTGTCCTAAAGGATGCAAGCTGTACAGAGTACTGCACATGTGACTTTGTGAACATAACTCATTAAAAATAATTCGGACAGTTTTTTAACCTGAATATTTGTAACAAACTCAGTAAAAAAAAAGCTAAAAAAATGATCAGAGGAAAAATGTAACATTTTAACTTAAGCTGACAAGCGGAAGTAGTTGGTTTCAGTACATAAGTATCGGGCTTTGCTATTTAATCCGTAGCTATTGACTAATGAGGGGTTACTGAAGTGCCAGGTTTTTAAAAGTTGGTGTTAATGTCCTTCCACATGTGGAAAGCGACAGAAAACATGCTGCTGTTTGCACATATTTAATAATCAGCTCTGCACAGGAGCAGAAGCAGAGTCCAGCCTGTTGCTCTTACAGTATAATACTCATAATAAAAGTACAGTAACCGTGGTTAGTCACTGAGCAGCCCGGTGCGTTTCTCTTGATTTCTTTAGTCAGGGTAAATTCATTCACCTGCCACGGGTTAGCTAAACGAACTTTACAAAACAAGTTTCCCCTACTGTCGAGTGCTCATCTTAGCTAGTTAGGTAGCTAGCCAAAACAGTGCCAGCAGAGTGAAACCGAAAAATGGTTTGAAACCGAAAAAAATGGATTGAAACCGAAAAATGGATTGAAACTGAAAAAAAAAAAAAATGTAAGCGAAAACAAAAAAATTACAGTTTCATTTATTTGTTTTTCACTATCAAATTTTTTTTTCGGTTTCAATACAAGATTTTTCAGGACATTTATTTCAGTTACAATATTTTTTTTCGGTTTCAATATTTTTTTCGGTTTCGTTTCAAGGTGGCATCGTTCTGATTCCATACAAAACAGGGTTTGGAAACTTGATGACAAAGTGTCTTGTGCTTACTTTTGCCCAATAAGACTGCAGCCAGTAGCTGTGAAAACAGAAAAAAGTGAGACAGTTCTAGCCCTGTCATCCTTTCATTCATTCACAGTTCCACATTTTGGAGTCATAGATTCAACCATGTCTTTTGTTGTGATGGTGGCACTGATGTTCTGTTCTGTGACACTCGGTGGGAAATTTTCTAATTAAATGTAAATATCATGTGTGATTTATAACTTGTTTATTTAATAGCAGTGTTGGGGAGTAACGGAATACATGTACCGCCGTTACGTATTTAAAATACAAAATATGAGTAACTGTATTCCGTTACAGTTACCGTTTAAAAAGGTGGTATTTAGAATAGTTACTGTTATGACATGCATAGGTTCTTTCTCTTCAGCACCCTCTGCTGGTCATAGTGGGAATACTCACAAGCTTATATTTTGGTGGGGTTTTTCTGTGTTCCTGTGGGTAGAGGAAACAGGAAGCTGGTCTCTTGTTAGCCTGCAGAATATGCTGTTTGTCGCCTTAGATGCTCTTTAAAACGTTTCTGCCTTGGAGAGTTATTGCTTGTGAGTATTAATGTACAACATGTTTACAAGTTTATTTGGTGCATTTCTATTACAGAGATTTGTTTAGAAACCAGTTATTTCGTCTGTTATGTTTATCTTTGAGGATGCTAAACTCGCTAAATTGTATTGTGATCACTACTGAGTCGCTGTTGATTACGCATACTATATAACAGTGTAGTTCATATCCTAGAAGTGTGAGTTAAAAGGAAAATACATCTTGTAACATTTACTTTGTGTTTGTTTTTAGTTTTACGGGAAGAAAAGGATGTCAATCATTGAACTACTGACGAAGTAAAAAGCCTCAAACTTACTTCCGCCTCCTGTGTTCATTGAAACCGTTAGCTGTCTGTCAAGTTGGGCAAAGGGACACACAATAAGGACAGAACAGTAAAAAAGCAGCTTCTCAGCGGGCAGAGATAATCAAAGACAGCAACCTCGGCTGCCAGCACGTCTCATCTCTACTACTGCTTACGCTTGCCACACAGCAGCATTGTGGGATGGAGGACACACAAGCCGCGAAAGAAATAACGCAGCTGTCGGCTCTAGAGACCAGGTCAGTGGCCTCTATAGCATCTAGTGGATCATCAGCCAGTCGAGCCGCTGCTGCAGCTCGTGCTAAACTGGAGGCAGCTCGTGCACGAGCCGATTATGCCAAAATAGAGTCAGAAATGATGATTGAGAAGGCTCGCATAGAAGCCAAATTGAACACCTTACAGTATGAAAAGGAGGTAGCAGCAGCTATGGCTGAAGCCAGCATCCTTGAGGTTGCAGCAGAGGAGTCTGTCAAAACTGAAAGGAAACCAGCCTTTGAAGAGACTGCTGAAAGGACACGCCAGTATGTGGAGCAGCATCTACAGCCAACCGAGAGTGCTAAACCAGAGGCAGAGCATAGAGAGTCAACTGTTCATGAGCTGAAGCCCACGATTCCTCCCAGGCAAAGCTTTGGTACTCCATATGTTGAATCCCACTTGTTCAAAATGAGAAACAAAGCCATTCCAACATCAGGGCTATCTCAGGAACCAAAGTCTGGTATTTACCCCCACTCAACACCGCACCCACCAGAGAGCACAAGGGAAAGGTCGCCTGATCGAGTCACACCACAACTCCTACCAGATGACAATGCTCAGGTGGGTGATATAGCAAGGTACTTGGCACGGAGGGATCTTATTAATGCTGGTCTCACAAAGTTTGATGACTGCCCTGAAAATTACTGGGCGTGGAAATCCTCCTTTCTGAATGCAATCAGTGGACTAAAACTCAGCCCCAGTGAAGAGTTGGACCTCCTTATTAAGTGGCTGGGGCACGACTCAGCACGGCACGTGAAAAGAATAAAGACGGTGCACGTCTGTCGTCCTGAAGTTGGACTGGACAAAGCCTGGGAGCGCTTGGAGGAATGTTTTGGCTCTCCAGAGATAATTGAAAAAACACTGTTCGACAGGCTTACAAACTTCCCAAAGGTCAGTAGCAAGGATCCTGTGAAGCTGAGAGAGCTTAGTGACCTGCTGCAAGAGGTTGAGGCAGCAAAATCAGAGGGTTATCTCCCAGGGCTAAGCTATCTTGACACTGCACGTGGTGTTGCTCCAATTGTGGACAAGTTACCACACAATATCCAGGAAAAGTGGCTCTCTCAGGGTTTTAAGTATAAAGTTGACCATAGTGTCATTTTTCCGCCATTTTCCTTTCTCTGTGACTTTGTCTGCAGAGAGGCACAAGCCCGCAATGACCCAGGCTTCAGGCTCTTAGCATCTACTACAGACCACCTTAGATCAGATACTACAGTGAGGAAGCCCTATAAGGGTTTGGTCTCTGCTCACAAGACGGAAATATCACAGGAGAAAGCTGGCCAAGACAGTGTGAGAGAGCAAACCTGTGATGTGGAAAGGCAGTGTCCTATTCATAAAAAGCCACATCCCCTCAAGCGCTGCAGAAGGTTTCGCAATAAACCCATTGAGGAGCGTAAGACCTTCCTCAAGGACAACGGTATCTGTTTTAGATGCTGTTCTTCCACTAGTCACATGGCCAAGAACTGTAACACAACAATCAAGTGTACAGAATGTGAAAGCAGGAATCATATCTCTGCCGTTCATCCAGGACCACCCCTTGCAACTCTCTTTTGTCATGGCGGGGAGGGCACAGAAGAGACAACTCAGCCTGCTATAACATCGACTTGTACCGAAGTATGTGGAGAGGCTCAGAGAGGAAGATCCTGTTCTAAGATCTGCTTGGTAAAGGTTTTCCCAAAAGAGCAGCCAGAGCGAGTGACAAAGGCTTATGTCGTGCTCGATGATCAGAGTAATCGGTCACTTGCCAGGTCAGAGTTTTTTGATGTTTATGGCATAGAGGGATCAGAGTCTCCATTCACACTTCGTACATGTGCGGGAACGACAGAAATGATGGGTAGAAGAGCTACAGGCTTTGTAGTGGAGTCACTAGATGGAGCCACATCAGTCACGCTGCCGACAATAATTGAATGTAATAACATTCCGAGTAACAGAGCTGAGATACCTACCCCTGAGGTGGCAGCAGAACATGCTCATCTAAGGCCAATAGCCCATCTCATCCCACCACTCGATCACAAAGCTGAGATCCTCCTCTTACTTGGACGTGACCTACTTAGTGTCCACAAAGCGAGGCAGCATAGAAATGGTCCTCACAATGCCCCATATGCACAGAAACTGGACCTGGGATGGGTCATCATTGGTGATGTCTGTTTAGGTGATGCTCACAAGCCTGCAACTGTGGATGCCTATCACACTAATGTGCTTGAGAACAATCGCCCATCCCATTTCAGACCATGTCCAAATATGGTTCATATCAAAGAGAATTATGGGTCCAAGTCTGAGCGTAAAGCCTTCCCTACCACCGAAACACCTAGAGTTAAGGCATGCACTCTTGGAAGCACCATCTTTGATACATCTGAGGACGATAACAAAATCGGCCTTTCTATTGAAGACAAACTGTTCCTAGAGGTCATGAAGAGAGAGATGTTCATAGATGACAGCAACAGCTGGGTGGCGCCACTTCCATTCAAGGGACCTCGCCAGTGGCTGCCCAACAATCGCGACCAGGCTGTCAAACGCTTATCCTGTCTTCATCGCACCCTTGAAAAAAGGCCTGAAATGAAGAGGCATTTCTTTGCTTTCATGCAGAACATATTTGATCGTGACCATGCTGAACTGGCTCCTCCACTCGAGGTGGACAAGGAGTGCTGGTACTTACCTACGTTTGGGGTGTACCATCCTCAGAAGCCGGGTCAGATCAGAGTTGTGTTTGACTCAAGTGCAAAGTGCCATGGTGTCTCTCTCAATGATGTTCTCCTCTCTGGACCTGACCTCAATAATAGCTTGTTGGGAGTATTGTTGAGGTTCAGACGTGAAACTGTTGCAGTAACCGCTGACATTGAACAGATGTTTCACAGTTTCATTGTAAGAGAGGACCATCGAAACTATTTGCGCTTCCTCTGGCATGAAGACAACAATCCTGCCAATGACATCTGTGAGTATCAAATGAACGTTCACGTGTTTGGCAACAGTCCCTCACCATCCGTAGCTATATACGGCCTTCGATGTGCAGCAGCTCATGGTGAAGAGGAATTCGGATCAGATGCACGACGCTTCGTTGAGAGGGAGTTCTACGTTGATGATGCGCTTATGTCAAGGCCCACAGCCAGTGAAGCTATTGATCTAATGAAGAGAGCACAGGAAATGCTTGCCACATCTAACCTTCGCCTGCATAAAATAGCATCAAACAGCTCTGAGGTTCTTGATGCGTTTTCTCCAGATGACCGTGCAAAGGGGCTTAAGGAGCTAAATCTGGAGACTGATGTGACACCTACACAGCGAAGTCTTGGTCTGATATGGGACCTAAAGAAAGACACCTTTACCTTTCGAGTAGCAGAAACAGTGAAGCCCTTTACAAAGAGAGGTGTCTTAGCTACAATCAATGGTCTTTTCGATCCCTTAGGATTTGCTTCACCGGTTACAATCCAGGGAAAGATGCTGCTGAGAGAACTTTCAAGTGAGGCCCTAGACTGGGACACTCCACTGCCTAGCGAAAGGGAGGCCGAGTGGGATACATGGAAAGAATCTCTTGTCGATCTCAAGAATGTACATATTCCAAGAACCTACGCTTCTGCTACGATGTCAACAGCAATCAGGAAAGAGTTACACATCTTTTCAGATGCCTCCACTAAAGCCATTGCAGCGGTTGCTTTCCTAAAGACCACTGGCGAAAATCAGAACCATCAGGTGGGCTTCGTTCTAGGGAAAGCAAAATTGGCCCCACAATCTGCTCATACAATTCCAAGACTGGAATTGGGAGCTGCTGTGTTAGCTGCAGAGCTTGCCGAAGTCATCACAAGTGAACTGGACCTAAATCTTGATGCAGTTGAATTCTACACAGACAGTCGTGTGGTTTTAGGCTATATAAGCAACCAGACGAAGAGGTTCTATGTATATGTTGGCAACAGGGTGCAGCGAATCAGGAGGATTTCAGAACCAAAACAATGGCACTATGTCCCTACGAGCTCTAACCCTGCTGACATAGGCACACGCTCGGTGCCTGCTGCCATGCTTGGTGACAGTGCCTGGCTTAAAGGACCTGCCTTCTTGTTACAAGCTAGTGTTACAAGAGAAGCTGAAACCTATGACCTTGTGGACCCCGAGTTGGATGATGAAATACGTAGCTTTGTCACTCACACGAGCAATGATGGGTCTCTGCTTGGATCGCAAAGGTTCAGACGTTTTTCCTCTTTGAAGAAACTCCTCAAGGCCCTTAGCTTGCTCATTCATATTGCAAAGGTCTTCAAGAGCAAAGATGAAGGTCCCTCTTGCAGTTCATGGCATCATTGCAAACAGTCTCGCACAGCAGAGGAACTGACAAGGGCTGAGATTGTCATCATCAAAAGTGTGCAGAAGGAAATGTTTGAGGAGGAACTTGCCTGTATTACCAATGGTAAAGACATACCAAAACACAGCTCTTTACAAAAACTCAGTCCCTACTGTGATGATGAAGGACTCTTGAGGATAGGTGGAAGGCTCAAACACGCCAACATCGACTACAAGGAGAAACATCATCTCATTATTCCAGGTGGTAGCCACGTTGCCAAGTTGATAGTAGAACACCATCACCAGCGAGTAATGCATCAGGGACGGGTGTTCACAGAAGGTGCAGTCCGTACTGCTGGATATTGGATTACAGGATCAAGGAGGCTAATCAAGCAGATTATCCACAACTGTATCACCTGCAACAGACTTAGGAAGAGAGCAACTGAGCAAAGAATGGCAGATCTGCCTTCTGATCGTGTCAGCACCGAACCCCCTTTCACTTTCATGGGTTTGGATGTATTTGGGCCTTGGTCTGTGGTCACAAGGCGCACAAGAGGAGGCCAGGCAAATAGCAGAAGGTGGGCTGTTCTTTTTACGTGTCTTAGCACACGTGCTGTGCACATTGAACTGATTGAGTCGATGGACGCATCAAGTTTCATCAATGCCCTGCGTCGATTCTTCAGTTTGAGAGGGCCTGTTAAGCAGATTCGATCCGATTGTGGGACTAATTTCGTGGGTGCTTGCCGGGAGCTAGGTTTCACACTGACAGACCCCGACGCGTTGAGCATTAAGACATACCTGGGAGAAGAGGGATGCACCTGGATCTTTAATCCACCTCACTCTTCTCATATGGGAGGAAGCTGGGAACGTATGATAGGGTTGTCCCGACGTATCCTGGATGCAATGCGTCTCCAAACCACGCACGCTCACTTGACACATGAGGTGCTTTCCACTCTAATGGCAGAGGTAACAGCCATCATTAATGCTAGACCTTTGTCTCCTATCACAACAGATCCTGACACACCCTTCCTGTTGACGCCTTCCATGCTTCTCACTCAGAAGGTGTGCACTCCTCTCCCCCCTCCGGGAAGTTTTATTGAGAAAGATCTCCATCGACAGCAGTGGAGGCAAGTTCAATACCTTGCAAACACATTTTGGACCAGATGGAGACGGGAGTACTTAGGGACACTGCAAAGCCGGAACAAGTGGCAACGTAACAATTGCAAACCTCAAGGTGGGAGATTTGGTGCTCATTAAAGACGCACAAGTGAGGTGCAATGAATGGCCAATGGGACTTGTCAACCAGATCTTCCCGGATAAGGATGGCAGGGTCAGGAAGATTAAAGTGAGGGTCTCAAGAAATGGAACTATTAATACTTACCTGAGACCTGTGTCAGAGACAGTGTTATTGATGTCCCCAAAGGACTGAGAAGTATGTGTGTCATGATGGTAAACATTGTATTCAAATATAATCTGTAAAATCTTGCAGTTTATGATGTTTCAGTTGGTTCATAGTGGTATTTTACAATACCAGACGGGGAGTGTTATGACATGCATAGGTTCTTTCTCTTCAGCACCCTCTGCTGGTCATAGTGGGAATACTCACAAGCTTATATTTTGGTGGGGTTTTTCTGTGTTCCTGTGGGTAGAGGAAACAGGAAGCTGGTCGCTTGTTAGCCTGCAGAATATGCTGTTTGTCGCCTTAGATGCTCTTTAAAACGTTTCTGCCTTGGAGAGTTATTGCTTGTGAGTATTAATGTACAACATGTTTACAAGTTTATTTGGTGCATTTCTATTACAGAGATTTGTTTAGAAACCAGTTATTTCGTCTGTTATGTTTATCTTTGAGGATGCTAAACTCGCTAAATTGTATTGTGATCACTACTGAGTCGCTGTTGATTACGCATACTATATAACAGTGTAGTTCATATCCTAGAAGTGTGAGTTAAAAGGAAAATACATCTTGTAACATTTACTTTGTGTTTGTTTTTAGTTTTACGGGAAGAAAAGGATGTCAATCATTGAACTACTGACGAAGTAAAAAGCCTCAAACTTACTTCAGCCTCGTATGTTCATTGAAACCGTTAGCTGTCTGTCAAGTTGGGCAAAGGGACGCACAATAAGGACAGAACAGTTACTTTGTTGAAATAAATGGATTACACGGCGGTACTTTCCTGTTTCATATTGTGGCGGGTCAGGACTGTTTGGGTTTTGTTTGACAGCTATGTTCTGTTGTTCCAGGCGGCAGCGTTACGGTTGCCATGGTTACAGGGTGACGCTCTCTCTCTGCGTGTTTCCTGGGTGAGAGAGCGCCTTTTTGTTGTTGTTGTTGTGCTAAGCTAATAGGCAGAATGCTACAGGCATAGGGCTTTGGAGCGTGATGTCACGGGGGTGGGCGTGGAAAGGATTTTGGCCCGATCCGCCATTTTGGGGGTCTAAACAAAGCGCAAGCGAAAAAGGAGCGAAGGCACACACAACAGCCATGGTTCGTATTTGCTGTGTGGTCCGCTGCAATGTTCGATCGCACGACCGGCAAGAGAATAAGCTTGAAAAGGGTTTATCTTTTCATTCTTTCCCAACCTGGAAGCAACATGAGGCAGCTCGTGTATCGATGTTACCAAACGAAGGTGTCTAACCTGGATAGCAGCTGTGAGACGAGCTGATATCCAGTTCTCTTCCATCTCCAAATATCTGTTGGTGCTCCAGACATTTTCATCCCGGTAAGTTCTAAATATGTTCATATCACTCTTTATAGCCTATTAGTTTTGTTTTCGATGCGCTCTGAGGTCATAGCAAATTAGAACAAACATCACTGAGCAGTGGCGGTCCTAGCCTGTTTGGTGCCCTGGGCGAACACTCCCTCTGCCCCCCCCCCCCCCCCCCCCCCACACACACACACACACACACACACATATGAAGAGAGAGAAAGTATGCATAGTATGCAAACGGCTACTAAACAGACATCATAATTCGTCATACAATGAGAACAGGACAAATCAGCAATTGACACTGACTAATTAACATTATATTATTGTATATATTGTTTGGAGTTTAGTCTGTTACTGTAACTATTTTTACCATTTCTCCTTGGAGGAACTGTAACCCACATAATTAAGAAAGTATTCTGATTCTTAATGTTTTAGGATACATGACCTGCCATTATCCAATGACACATCTGCTTACCTGTATCTTTTGCTCGTTTCTCCTTGTAGGAGCCATAATTAAATGTATTGAATTTTAATGATCACTGGGTTTTCATTTGTTTGGTTGCTATGGTGATGTGTAACGGGAGTCACGTGGATGCTAGCGGTGACATTAAGAGGGCGTTGTCAGTCTGTCTTTCACTGGTTTGATTTTGACAGAGAGGAGGGCTGGGTAGCCGTAGTTTTTGTTGACCGCAGCCAACGAGTTTCCCCTTGTTGCATTAGAGCTGTGATGTTTTAAGAGTTTGAATCGCGAGCCGATCACATTGCTCTGTAAACTTTTCAAGCACTTTAATAAACAAACAAGCAATTCCACCTCTCGCAATATTGCGTAAAGTTGACAGTGCATCAGGCAGGCTCAATCCCCGGCCTCTAGCGACTGTGGAAGTCGCTACACTCCTCCTCTTCTTTTCTCTTTTTTTTTAAACTTTAAAAACGGGTTGTGTGTGAGACTTTAAATCAACAAAATATAAAATATACATTTTAAATTGTTATTGATCCCTTTACCCCAAGTCCTAAAGTGTATATTTATTTTTTTACTCTTAAATATTTATTGTTCGTTTACGACAATAAAGTTTACTTTGACTTCAGCAGCGAGCAGGCGCACCGAGGGCTCTCGCGCTCACTTTTCGCGTATAGAATTTTGAAAAAACATCGGTGCAAATTATAAGTCTGTATCATAATGTCTGGTGTTTTCGTGTTTGTTGGTTTGTTTTTATTTTGCGAGTTGGTTATTAGATGCTGCTCCAGCCAGCCAGAGAATCCCCCGCCGCCCCGCCCTCTCCTCTCTGTGCCGCAAGCAGCAGGCGCACCTCGCAAACGGAGGGCGCCCTTACTCCCAGCAAATGGGCGATAGAAAACCGATCGGTGCCTATGCCATTCCCAATATGCGCTGGCATGATGTCGGGGCAGCATGAGTACAAGCTTGTTTTGTTTTTTTTTTTGCCGATGCCCGTGATGCCGCCCCCCACCACGATGCCGCCCCGGGCAACCGCCCGTGTCGCCCGTATCTAAAACCGCTACTGTCACTGAGTGATTTTGCAGAACTACCTTCTATTTATAGAGTTGCTAATCATTTGGCATTATTGCAGGCAAACCAGCCTATGAAATGGATGAAACACATCGTGACTGGGTTCCAGCGCTACACAAGGGACCTGCTATTCTTAAGTCTTTTGCTGTATAAATAGTGGTATTTTTTTTTTCAAAAGATACAGTAAATAATGTTAGTAGTGGGTGATATCATGTAAACACTGTCATGATTTTATGTAAACATTTTGTCATTTGTAAACTATAAATGACATGGATTCTACATTGTAACGGATGTGATGTTCTATAAAGTGGTTTTAATTAAAAAAAAAAAAGAGGCAAAAATTAGTTTGTTTCTTTATTAAATTTTTGAACAGTGGTACTCAGTCAGTACATATTCAGTAAATGCAAATTATTTACATGGCATAAATCTAGACCCCTAGATAAAACATTATGGCATTATAGCAGTGACAACTCCTCCACAGTAGGAGGTGGGATTTTTCTTTTTTGAGGAC
The DNA here is from genome assembly GCF_036321145.2 of Pelmatolapia mariae. Taxonomy (NCBI): domain Eukaryota; kingdom Metazoa; phylum Chordata; class Actinopteri; order Cichliformes; family Cichlidae; genus Pelmatolapia; species Pelmatolapia mariae. Next base: position 26,798,633 of record NC_086243.1, on the reverse strand, counting down.
GGCTCCTTTTACCTTTCAATACGGATGGTCTGTTTATGTTTTGATCAAGAGCCTTTTTTTGGGCAGCTGAAGAGGAGAAGTCTATCTTATGGCCAACCACTGACTGTATCTTGGTCACATTACCCAGCAAAACCCAGTATGCAGGTTCATCTGTAACAGTCCTTGTGCCACGGATCAACACTGTTGCTTCTACATTAAACAGAAGAGCAGGGACATGGCTGCAGGTCTCCACGACTCCGGCCATACAGGTGCAGTGGGCGGCTTCAACCTTCCCTGTGATGCTCACAGTGACCCATGGCTGCAATGCTGGTTCATTCAGTCTTTGAGAGTGCAGCACCTGAAACACACACAAAGTTCATTTAAAGACAAGAACTATGAGCCAAGGCCGACATAAATGTGTTTTATCTACTTTATCATAAATGTAACAAAGTGTTTAGAAAGTTAGCACATACATGTAATTTTTCATTTTTTTATGCATCCATCTATAGAACGCTGCATGTTATAGTGTAAATCTGCCTGTTCTCTGTCAGAAACCTGCCTGCAGAAAATGAACCTAAAGTATGTAATGCAAGGATGTAATCACTGTCAAGATGGAGAAAGCATAAAGTGACAATTATGAATCACTTAATATGATAAGGAGATTCTGCAGGTCATTAATCAATGTATAAAATTAAAATAAAATGTATTTTTAGTGACACAAGATACAAATATTGAAGCAAGATGTATAATTAGAATTATTTATAATAAATATGAATAAATCATTGCAATTTCTTTAACCATAAAGAATAACTAAATCCTTCAGGACAATGTCACATCAATGCACTGAACTCACTATGTTATCCACTTAACAGAGCCTCCACATGTTCTCACTGTAATTTCCCCTCATGAATGAATTTATGCTGCACTAATCTGAATGTTTGCAGGGAAATCAAACGCATTTCACACGCAGTACTCGAGCTGACTTACCTTTGTTTGAATGACGACTTGTACGCGCTGACTCCACAGATAAGGTACGAAAATATGTCAGGCTACGTCAAAGAGGTAGGTCTTCAGGGTTTCTACTCCACGGCCGTATTTCATACGGGTCCACATTTCCAATGCACGCTATTTTCTGCAAGTACCGCTGCTTCGCCTCTGAACGCAATCGGTCTCTATACAGTCCATTCTCTTTTGAGCTGCTTTTAAGCATGTTGTAATCGTCGTTCCAACACAGTGTGTTTGTTTTGATTCGTAGACCCCGAAAATGGTGCCGCGCTCCCACAATGCATTGCGGCGTGACGTCAACTCCAAAGCCCTATAGCTCTAAAGAATGTAGCCTGATGGGCAGTGTAGTCCGTGCTGCAGGGAGAATGGACTGCCATACCCGTTATGTGTCTGTGAGCGAGGGAGGGAGAAAAAGGAAAAGTACGAGCTGTTACCGAGCAAAAACGGGAGCTGGAAGCATGTAAATATAATAATAACCACTGCAGCCAAGAAGAGTGCCTGACGAGCCCAGTTGTAAGTAAGCTATTAAGACTCGACTGTACGCTGTGTTCGTGTTTTCCTCCGAAACAATAAGTTCCGTTGGAGCAGTCTTTCTCTGTCTCTCGCTAGCAAAGTTGACCCAGACAACAAAGTAAAGCTATTTTTCTGCTACGAGCCCGACACGAACCCGACGTATTAGCTAGAGGTCCCTTTACTACGGTTCGGAGCCGCGGACCTTCAGTAACAGTAATAAATCACACAGCAATAGTACATTCACGTAGTTGTAAAAAGCATGATAATATATTAAGTAATCCAAAGTATTCAGAATACGTTACTCTCATTGAGTAACGTAACGGAATACGTTACAAAATACATTTTGGGGCATGTATTCTGTAATCTGTAATGGAATACATTTTAAAAGTAACCTTCCCAACACTGTTTAATAGAGCATCGGGGCAGAACTGACTATACACATGGTTAACCTATATGAATGTGCAATTTGATCAAAGTGTTGTGGAAGTGTTCTTTGTTTGAAATCTAAACGTATATTTGTATATTTGTCAAGCTACATGATGTTTACTAAAATCTGATTTCTTAACTTAGGTTGCAAATCTAACATGAAACTTCACTCATGTACTGTATGGTACTGCCATATTTACTGTTTTAAAGGGTCACATCCTGTTTGGAGAGGAGGATAATATAACTTATGATGATGGCGACAAGCCTGGATGGGAGTGGACAGGTATATTAACAATCAGTACACTGCTGGACTGCTGCTATATTACTAAAACTTTGCATGTCTTATATCTGCCTCCAGATCCATCATCTCCAGTTAACCTGACAGTGGACTCCATGTTCAACAGCTCAGACTCCTGTAACCTTACTGTGAGCTGCAGTACATACAACTTTGACATCAAAAGCATTTTTAAATGTGACAAAATAACCTGCTATCAAGAGGGAGGAGAACAAACAGAGACCTGGTGGTGACCTAATGTGTCTTTTTATGTCTACCTGTCAGATGGATCCATCATATGTAACTACAGCAATGAAGTAAACTGGACCAAGGACATGATAGAGATTGGACATTTTTGCCCTCAAATGCTGGTAAGTCAGATAAGCAGATAAACAGTTTTCTGATAAGATTTACCAGCTTGGAAATTCACTGTAAGCCTAAAAACATTTGTTTAATATGCAAACATGCAATACATCATTGATCTGCATGGAAAAACAAACTGAAGAACCACTAACTTATTAAACAATATTAGTATAACTGGATAGTTATTGAATGGTTACTTGTTATTTTTGGTACAGCTTTAGGGTTTTTAATATATGGTGTTTTATTACAGACTGTAAAACAAAGACAAAGCAAAAGCAACATTCAGAGAAATCTAAAAAGCTGGACAGTGTAACACACCCAAAAAGATTCTAGGTCTGACCAACCGTCTCAGCCGTGGGCAAAAAGATGACAGTCAATAATATTCTAAAAGATAATTTATTGACACAATACTCAAAAGACAAAAGATAAAACAGTCCAGTGTCCCATTTGCGAATCAAGTAAAAACACAGTCCCAAGGCCAGAGCCAGCTATGGCACAATGCCAGTTGCACTCCACGTGTTGACTTCAACAGGGTTAGCAGTTGTCCTCTGAGACCCACTACCCTGCAAGTAGATAGCCAGTGGTCACTCCAGCTTCTGCAACTCCGCTGCCTTTAGGCTGTGGCATATAATAGGCCCTGGCCTGCACAGAGAGACAAAATGACACATTCACTATAGAATTCATAGCGCTAAAGCCATCCATCCCAAACATATCAGATTTCATTACATTACATACCTGCACAGAGAGACAAAATGACACAGCAGTGTTTGCAGTGTGGGCTATAAGTAGACCAGTGTATCAGTGCAATCAAGTACACCTGCCTCTAATTAGTCCAACCCCATTATAGCCATTGGCTCACCAAAAATGTGACACACACACACACACACACACACACAACACAACCACAACCAACCAACCACTCCCAACCCAGTGCAACTTCACACAATAATATGGAGCTGTGTGGTAGGACTTGACTTAAGCGGCCAAAGAAGTGCAGGAGACTGATGCTGTCCAGTGTAGCAAGTGATTTATTCACCATTTTGTGACCCAAACAATATTTACAAAGAAACAAATAAGAACCTCAACTCTATAATTAACTCAGTTCAACTAAATATAACTGAATTTAAATCAATGGAAATTAAGGTCAAACTGCACACAGCTACACTGACCTGAACCTTTCTTCCCAAACACCCCAGTTCTTCTGCTTAAATAGTCCACTTAACCAAACAATTTCTCCTCTGGACAATTCCATTCAGTAAGTAGGTAAGATGAACATGATTATATTCAAACCTCTACTGCCACTCTATACTAGCAACATAAACTCTATGGTGTAATCAATATATATTACAACAACAACCAATCTATTTCTCCATAAACACTCTAAAATCAACTTTATGAAATTACAAGAATTCTTCCCCTTCTGCACTTGGTCTCTTCCTGTGACCTCAGATGAACCCAGAAGCTATAAAGCAGGAAGTAAAACTACATTTCCTCCTTTTGTTTCTGGAAGACAGGTAGGTAAGGTAAGTTCCAACAATACAAATTAACAGTTGAAATAAATAACATGTTAACTTAACAAACTTGTAAGAATTGATTTAAACCAAGATGTTATATTATATAATCTGTAAAAGTGCAAAACATAAACAAACCCAGGATAGTAGATGTTTGCCTATTGCAGACTACATATGAAATATGGTTAAATCAAAACAAGAATGTTAACTAAGAATATGGACAAGTGGTACTCTCACCTACTTTGTCACAAGCTGAATTAATACAGGCACATTAGTCTACCATGTTACACACAGAACTAAAAGAAAGTAATTTGTTATTACTGAAATTACAGTGAGCTAACAATGGCATCCAAAAACCTCACAAAAATGAAACTTGTTTTGTTTATTAACTTTTCATGCACATATGCATTCAAAACTTTTTCTTGGCAAAGGTTTAACTTTATTTTCAGACTTTATGAACAAATTTAAATGTGTGTAAAAAGGGTAATGAAGGGGAAGTAGATTCATGTGTTCACTTTCGCAATGAAGGAATGTACGGTTTCAATTGGACAAACGTGACAGTGCTCCAGATTTAACACTCTGCTGCTGTTGTTGGTGTAAAACATTTCATGTTGTACATTGGAGCTATGAAAGCCAGAGACTGTACGTTGAATTCCCTTATCATACTGACACTGTTGTTCTGCACCGAGATACCAGGTAAGAAATGTTATGTCTAAATAACCAGAAAGCAGTTTAGGATTTAAAAAAAAAATCCTAAACTGCTTTCTAAAATATTACATTAATTGAAAACTGATAATTGTTATATTAGTGTGGATGGATTTGCATCATTTCTTCTGCACAAATTTACAAAACGATCAATAATACTTGAAAATATATTTCAGTGATATTCTATTATGTGACTTCTGTTCTTTCCAGGGTGCAGTGCAGTGACTTTTGTGTTTGTACAGCAGGGAAAGGATGTACTTCTTTATGTGACGGAAGATGAAATTCCAAAATATTTGTTTATTTTTCAGTGGACATTTAAGGTTGACAGTATTTTAATAACATTTTCACTTGGTAGAGAACCAACAGCCACTGATGAATACTCTGGAAGGGTTGATTTTCTGTGAGAAATCACTCTGTGAAACTAAAGAATCTTCAAGAGGCAGACAGTGGAGTATATACTGCACAAGTAATAGGGCCTCAAGGTATAGTAATATTAACTGAATACAACATCACGGTTCAAGGTAAGTATTGCAACTTGTCACACATCGATGGAGAGTAACCACTGATGTGTATTTTCCTTTAAACACCTCCTCCCCCCTCAGATCCAGTGTCACCGGTCAACCTCGTGTAACCTCACTGTGACCTGCAGCACAAAGCACGCTCACATCAGCAGCATTTTTACATGTGACACCACAACCTGCTACCAGGAAGGAGGAGAGCAATCAGAGGTTACAACCTCAGGTGCTTCTCTCCATGTTTACCTGTCAAATCTATCAGTCATCTGTGACCATAGCAACCAGGTCAGCTGGACCAGAGACATTGAACATATTTGTGAACTACTGGCCGATGAGACTGAAAGAGAAAGTGTTGATGATGATCATTGATTTTTTTCTTAAAATAACACTTCTTTCATTTAAAGAAATTAATTAATGATGTAACCTTCTCACACCAAGAGTGAATTATAACTTCACAGAAAGAGAATTAATATTTTTCTGGATGCTATTTTATTGTTTTTGACCACTAGTTTAAGAGTAAAACAAGCAAATTAAGTTATTTGTACACCTGCTTTGCACATTGTCGGTCTATAAAATTTACACAAACAATCACTACTAGTCAATTTCTGTTAGAGAAATTAATTGTTCTTTACATCTGATTGACTCAGAGTTTAATCTGTTTTTAAGTTTAAGGTCTTTTGATTATTTTTGGTTTGTTTGTTTGTTTGTTTTACCTTTTCTTTGTGTTGCAGGTTCTGTGAGTCTCTCTGATGGTATATCTGTCTGTTTGGTAAAGACGGTTGTTATCTCTGTGGGTCTGATCTAGAGCTGGGCGATATATCAAGTTTTTTAAAAATATCGATATATTTTTATACGAGATATAAGATGTGACAATATCCTTTATATCGATATAGTCTGTTACGTTATAATTATAGTTGCGGAGCCGCAAGTTTGCCTCTCTTTCGTCCACTTTGTCTTTACGCAACGTTACTCGACCTCGCCTCTCCTTCACTGAACACAACTCCCCCTCCTCCCCCATCGTTTCACCTGCAGGCAGCGAAAGGTGGACACGGCAAATCTCCGTTAACGAATTACTGCGCATCGCCCGTGCATGGGGCTGGACTGCGTCAACGTGTTAACAAGCTAGCCACGCTAACGCCATGCACGGCCTGAAATCCTTTCATTTTCTCAAAAGTTGACTGCGCGCCTTTTGTATGAATTCTGGTTGTGCTTGATGACCGCGAACCGATTTTATGTGATACACAGCGCTCAGCAATCTGTCAAAAAATGTTTTAGTTCGACTTTGGTAAGCTAGGGACCTGCACCGCTTGATAGATTGTGGGAGCATTACGGCTACCGAGGAGCCTCGCGGAGTAATACGTACTGTGCTTCAACGTAATATTACCGTATTGTGTGTGTATAAGGACCAGAAATGGCACCTGTTCAGAGACATGGTTACGAAGCGGATTTCAAACTCCAGGCTGTCAGTCACACAGTAGAAGTTGGGAACAGAGCAGCTGTGAAATCTGTCTGTTATTATGCTCAGCATCTGTTAGTTTACATTTTGACTGCACAATTGTGAGCTCTTTGTTATGCACAAAACAACATAGTTTTCTTTTATTTATAGAGCATCATTATTTAATAAATGCTCATAATTTATTTTTGAGTAGTTTTTTTCATGTACATCTATGCTGTATGTTAATAAAAGTGCCTGTGTGACATCTGGGACACAGCTTTGACTAAGAACTCTCTTTTTGTTCTTACTTTATGGCTTTAAAAAAAAATATCGAGATAGATATCTTATATCGCCATCCAGCTAAAAAATATCGAGATATGAATTTTGGGTCATATCGCCCAGCTCTAGTCTGATCATCATGGTGTTTCCTGTCATCAGTGTCAGAGAAATTTGAGAGGCAAAAATAAGTAGTGAATCAATTACACTGAACATAGAGTTCACAGCCTTCTATAAAAAAAAAAAAAAAAACCTTCATAAAAGTTTTTTTTTTTTTTTAAAAAAGACTTCTTCTCTAACCACTTGTATTCTGTTTCATTGTTTGTAATTTGTTGTATATTGTCAGTTTTGGCCGGCGGTCATAGGTTCTGTCCAATAATGACGCGAGACTGGAGTAAAATACATCCATGGATTGGCACTTTATTAAAGAAAGAGCATGATAACAGCACAAAACACTAAAAGAAAAAACCCTCCGACTAAACAAAATGGCTTCCTTTTATACTCTACCTTGTCAGGTGAGCATCCGGAATAGCCCAAGTATGGGGGTTAACTAATCAAAATGAAAACATAACCCTCCACACAAAGAAACATACAATAACATTAAAGCACATCATAAACATATATTTCCAACGCGTACTATAAACAAACCAATAACATAAGCTTCACCCATTACTATATAAATTAAAACCCTCTTTAACCATACTCCCTAACCCGGCACACTGGTCTGCTCCAGGAGCTCTTAAGCAGGTGATTGAGCTGCTTTCCCCTTTTGCTCCACATCCTGCAAGAAGCAACAAGGACAGGTGAGTACCTTTATAAGTTCTCATTTCACATATATTTAGGTTATTGACAAATGATTAACTGCAAGCAGCTCTAACTTTGGCTCTTCTCTGACACAGGTAGGATGGACAGTCCCACTGTCTCTTCACCGTTACAAGCTGTCAACTTAATCGTATGTCAAATAAACCCAGTAAAAGACTCCATAAGAACTAATGTGTTTTTTCTTTATTACACTATTTTAAATTCCCAATCCAACAATTAATCACTAACAATACCCACCAGGTAATGGAACCCCTGGTCTCCATTACATATATGCTGTATAAAAGCTATATATATGCTCTGAGTGTTGTTCATTCCCTATGTTACAAAACTATCCTAAATAGGATTTAGAAATTTTGAAAACAAGACTTTGGAAGTATTTTATGATAAAGTTTTAGATTTACAGACTAGAATTTACTAATATTCACTCATTACTTGATAATTTTATACTAAATGTAAAATTAATTAAAGTGCAAACATAGTACATATAAACATGGTCACGTCAAAATGGGTCAAAAAAGACATTTGTGATAAAAGTGCTGAATAAGTTATAAAAAATAAAGGTTATGTATCACTTATAAAGAAAATTGTGATTTTAAAGGTTTTTTTTTTAAATACAAGTTTCTTCTGTCTTGGATCAGCTGGAGTGTGTTTCTGATTTCTTTTCCACAATGTAGTGCTAACAGCTCTGAACCCTGAACGTTCTTCAATGTCACCAGATGAGGGCAGTGAGTGACTTGTGATGTGGGCTGCAGGGAAATCATAGGTTTAGAATTTTTATTTTCAGCTGTTAATATATAAACTTTTCTCATTTGTTTGGTTAGGGGGGATTTTGGGGATGTTCATAACTATTGTACAGGATAAATCCAGGAAGAACTGAATCCAGAATTTCACATTATCAATGAAAAACCCAAAGACATCTGATTTTTCATGAAGTTAATTCCTGCAGCCTAAATGCATTCAGATCATCATATTACCTCTTCTGCTTTGATCGGCCTGATTGGACTCTGTCTTTAAAAACTCCTGTAATCTCATCGTGACTTGCAGTGCACAAGACTCGCACATGAACTCACTAACTCTCACACATGACCCCAAAAATCTGCAGGGAGAAATCAATAAAAGTTTGTTCCTGCAGGCTGATACTGTCAGACTGAGTCATGGCTTCTGTTTTGTCGTCTCTTTCTGCTCAAAGGCAGTGTTACTGTAAAACTATGGCTATCTCAGAGCTAAAACTAGCACAGCTCACAGATTTGCACTGCTGGTCTGTATAGAGGACGAACGCAGCTGTGAGAAGGGGCTGACCCTGTTCTGCTGTCAGTGGTGTAAAACACTTCCACGTTGTTGCATTTCAGAGAAACCTCGAGACTCTAGAATGTTTTTCTTTGTGATTCTTGTGTTGCTGTCCTGCACTGAGGCTGAAGGTAGGAAAAAATGTCTAAATATTAGCACACATATAGTAGAAGTATATATGAACTGCTTCTTTAATTCAACAGGGACAGAACTGACAAAGATGAAAAGTGCAAATGTTTTCTTTTATAATAGTGTTCACTACAAAAAGTATCTTTTATTTTATTGCAGCGGGTAAAAGACTTGATTAATGTCTCGAACTACATTAGTCAAGAGTTTAATCAGAGCTGTGTCTTTGACAGGCTGAATAAGCTCTGACAAGTTAGTCAATCTAAAAACAGTCACTTCCTCTTTCTTGCAGTGACTCTGTTTCCTGGTTCTGAAAGAAAATAAAACCAACACACATCCAATGAGCTTATGTGCCCGTGTAAGCCAGTGTGACCTAACAGGCCAATTTTGTTTTTGGTGGGAGGGGAGGAAAAAAACACTGTGGAAGAAATGTCATTGTGTCTCAGATAATGTTTTTCAAAATAGTTCTCTGTCCTGGGTGAAGATGTGCTATTGAATTAATAAAAGAGAAGTAGCACTGTCCTGTTATATGAGTTATATGTTTGCTATTTAAAGCGAAGAGTATAAGATACATTTATCTGAAAAGTTCAAAACAACATCACAGTTAAAGGCTGATTTCAGGCACAGATGAGGAGCAACTGCTAACAACTTTTCATATTTTGATGTATTAAAAACACTGTGAACTGTGTGAAATCTTATCCTGCTATAAAAGAGGTATTAGAGCTGTTTAATAATTCATTTTAAAGCAACTAATTCCCCATTAATTTCCAATCATAATAAAAAACACTAAAAAGAATTAAAACAAATGAGGTGTGAGTAGAAGACTTTTTGTCTTACGTCTCTCTTCAGGTCTTTATAGGGTCTGAAAATGTGCTTGTACTTCATGGAACGGACTTACATCAACATCTGTTGTAGTAGTGAAATAGAAACTTAATTTACTACCAAAAACAGTTATTATCAAGATGCAATAGTGTTTGACAGTGGTAAAGGATAGGAGGAGTTACAGACTGGAAACAGACAGTTTGGGTCTGGAAGGCTAAGATTAAAGCTTTCAAATGTTGTATAACTTCATCTCAGTCTTTTTTTCATTTTTCATGGTTGATTCCTTAATTGATGATTTTTGGTTAAATTTGGTGACAACACTTACAACATCAACACTAATGAAAAAAAAAAAACCAGTTACCCACTATAATATTTTATCTCACTGAGCACTAAATCAGAGAATCAGAAAGTTAAAAGGTGCAGGTGGACAAAAAGGCCAAGAATGCAACTTTCAAAGTAATCCTAACTATGTCCTGACCTTTGGTTGACGTATAAACTAGAATGAAAGATGCTGGAACTCTTTCGCAGCTGTTATTTTAGTAGTAAGACTAGATTGGTGTAATATATTTGATCATATCTCAAGATATGAGAGGTGGGCTGTCCGAAGTGAGATGGAAGCTGTATCTCATAACAAGTTCAGGTTTTCCACAACAGCTTTATCTGAAATGTGAAACTGATTATTGTTTGGTGGATGCTACAAACACAAGCAGTTAGCTGTGACTACACAATAATGAAAATAATCAAACAATAGGGAGGAGCAGCAGGTGGTGTCAGGGGAGGTTGACCAACAAAGATGGTCTCCATCATCCACTCATGCCTCCCCCTGTGCGAGTAGGTTGCCAGGATCTGCCCAAAGTGCTTTGTGAGGTGGCAGAGCAGCAGAAGGCAGGTGAAAAGCTGTGGTGAAAAAAAATATAATAAAAAACAAAACAAAACATTCACAACTCTGCAACATCGTTTGTGTCAGGTCCTTTTTGTGTTGCATTTGTGTTTGATTTAACATAATTGGAGCTGGATGTTCATGACTGATATGTTTTGTTTTTCCTTTTCTTTAAGGTCTCCAACATGTGTTTGTGCTGCATGGAAACGACTTACACTTAGATATAGAGAAACCTGTTAAACTTGACGAACAGACAGATTTGTTCTGGAAATGTAATTCCAGTATCAATATAGCTAAATGTGTTTTTAATAGAGATCCATTCGTGTATAAGAAATATGCAGGAAGGGCTGAGCTGTTTAGACCAAATTGCTCTTTGAAATTAAAGAATGTACAACACAGTGACAGTGGAGATTATACTGCAATTGTGGTCAGCGAACAAGAGCAAAGGGTAGCTGAATACAAGGTCATAGTCCAAGGTAGGTTTTGTTTTTCATTATTATTTTGAAGTGTTAACATGTCATAGACCTGTTTTTAATACTTTCATACCTGTTGTTCCCCAGATTCAGTGACTCCTGCTGACCTGACAGTGGACCCTGTGTCCAAGAGCTCAGACTCCTGTAACCTGACTGTGACCTGCAGCACAGTGGACTTTAACATTAGCAGTATTTTTATATGTGATGGTAAAATCTGCTCTCATGCAGAAGAAAAGGATTTGAAAGCCGCAAAAATGTTTTCCTCTTTAAGTGTTTACCTGCAGCAAGACACCATTTTCTGTAATCACAGCAACCAAGTGAGCTGGAATCAAACCATGAAGGTGCTCAAATTTTACTGTGAAACAAAGACAGGTGAGAATAGAGGTCATAATAATGAATGAAAAACTGAAATAACCAGATTTTTAAAGGACTTGCTTTGTGATGTTTGCATGTTCTCCCCATGTCTAACTACATGTCTTTGGATTGTGGGAGAAAGCATCCACAATCCAGTCCAAACACTTGAATGTAGGCAGGGCCTTCAATACCGCATTTTCTTGTTAGTAACGGTGACGGCGTTGTAACGATAGAAATAGTAATTAGTTAGATTACTCGTTACTTAAAAATGTAACGCCGTTACTTGTAACACCGTTATTCCTATCACTGTTTGTAACTATAGCAACCAGGTACATCACCACAACGAACTTTAAATGAAACCATTTAGATGTCATTGTGCAGACTTTAAGCTTTAATGCAGTGGGTTGAACACAAGACTGTATAAAATGTAATGAATTCATTTTAGGAGCTCAAGATTGGAAAAGCTTATATCTGCTTAACTGATATACGAAGGAATTGATCACACCTGCCCATGAAATAGCCTTCGAGTCAATTGTCCAATTATGTTTGGTCCCTTTAAAAAGAGTGTGGGACATGTTAAGGAGCTAAAACTCCTAAACCCTTCATGAAAGCTGAGTCTACAAATCATGTCCATGTCCATTATATAACTACAATTGGAATATGTTTCAGTAAATATGTAAAAAAAATTTGTTAGGTCCATATATATTTGGACACTAACTGTATATACACTTCAGTCCTCAATGTGTCCTCTGTCATGGTGTCACTTGCTGCACTCCGTGTTGTTTGTTGCCAGTCCTGTGAGTTTCCTATTGATGCTTCCTGTCTGAAGTTTTGGTTTTGAATATTGTTTGGAATCTAATTTAGTCAAAATAAAGGCTCGCTTTTTCACTGGATTGCTGAATACAGTTGGGATACATTTAGAAATAAATTACCTGTATTTCTGAAATGTAAAAGATTTCTTGAGTCAGACAAAAGAAACTGTACTTCGAATTTGTTTAGTGTGTTTCATTATTTCTGCTCATGTCTGCAGGTATCTCCATCTGTGTGGTGAAGACAGTCGTGTTCTCTGTTGGTCTGATCATCATGGTGATTGCTGTGATCAGTGTCCACATTATGGAGAAGATTAAGAAGCAAAAATAAAGAAGAGGGTTTCCACTTATGCAGATAACTAATATGCTTTTAGAAAATGTTGAAGTTATGGATACCAGTGGTCGATAACTACACAGGTTAACACATTTTGGGGGTTTGCTAATTTTTATGCAGATACCGTTTTTTGTTATATAGCACAAAATTAAGGCATTGCAAATGTTTTGTAAGTATAGACATTTGCACACTTAATTCAGTTAATTTTCTGTTGAAAGTAAACATAACAAACTCTCCACAAGACATGCTTGGCAAACATGTTAAAAATTCTCAAATATCACACAAGGAATCTGTATCACTTTGTAAATAATATGCTTGTTGCTCATGTTAATAATATCACAGAAGATTTCATAGTGAAAACAAAAGGTTTTGGGGGTCTGACCCCTGAACCGAATAAATTGTCAAATTAGTCAATGTAGGCTAAAGATTTTCATTTTACTTCAATAACTTAGCTTCCTAATGTGGGGAGACAAGGGTAATTAAATAGTTTTAGTGCTTTGCCTGTAAAACTCAGTATTCCCACCATGTTTTGGGGAGCCAGAAGTTGTCAACAACACCACCTTGGTAATTTCACCCAAGGAAATGAGTAAAGCATCAGTAAGGCACACTAAGATGACGCAAGAGACGTGATTCCACAATTCAAAAGATTACGTTTATTATTAGAAAAAAAAAATTAAAATTCAAAACTTTACACATCAAACCACAAAGGGAAGTGGGGTTCAGGACTGAGGCTTACCAGAAGGCTTACCAGTAATGGTTACCAGTACAAGGTAACCATTACTCCCAGTCTCCACAAACCAACCAAGGCTCTGCTGGGACCTGGGAGGAGTCTTTTGGATATCGTTGGGATCAGCGAGCATGCACTGAGGAAGGGAGAAAAAGAAATGTTAGAGGATGTCTTTGTCACCAGACACCTGCACATAGCTTTGCTGGGGAGACCTGCCATTAGCAAGCTGGTGCTTGTGGCCCATCTGGAGAGCATAACTATAGAAACTAAAAAATTGCTATACAAAGCTATGCAGTGGTCTCGGAGAAGTACGTCAACCGTACGGCATCAAACTGAAACCTGGAGCTCAGCCTTTTTCCTTAAAGACACCTTAAAGAGCCCATTACCTCTGATGGATAAGGTTAAGCAGGAGCTGGCTCGTATGGAACAACTGGGGGTGATCAGCAGAAGTCAGGAGCCAACTGATTGGTGCTCAGGCATGGTGGTGGTACCAAAGAAGACAGAAGCCGTGCGCATATGTGTTGACCTTACACACTTTAATGAGTCTGTGTGTCGAGAGAAAATGATGCCGCCATCGGTGGAGGAAGCACTGGGCAGATTGGCTAGAGCCAGCATATTCAGCAAGCTGGATGGTAACATGGAGTTCTGGCAAATACCTCCGATGGAAAATTCAGCCAAATACACCACTTTCATCACACAGTTCAGGCGTTATTACTTCAAGAGACTGCCCTTCAGGATTGCTTCAGCACCAGAGCATTTCCACAACAGGATGGTCACAGAGGTTACGCATGGCATGGAAGGGGTGGTTTGCCACATGGACGACGTGGCAGAAAACCTACCTTCTTGTTGTGGATTACACCTCGAGATTTGTGAAGATTCACACCTTCAGAGTTAGAGGATGCAGAGGGGCAATCCATCATCTCAAAGGGATTTTTGCATGTCACGGGATCCCCGAGCAGCTGGTTACACATAATGGGGCACAGATTTCAGGGGCAGTTTTTGAGACATCACGAGCAGCCCAAAATATCCCCAAAGTAATGGCAAAGCCGAACGAGCAGTTAAGACTGTCAAGAATCTATTAAGGAAAGCCCTGATCTACACTTGACTCTATTACAGAGCCACCCCACTGAAGAATGGCTACAGTCCAGCCCAACTCTTGATGGGGAGACATCTTCCCACCACAGTGCCAACACTGCCATCTCTGCTTGACCCTGCACTTCCTGATAGTGTGGTTGTTGCCAGGAGGGAGAAGGAGAGGAGGACTAAAGAGGCACAGTCATACAACCTTTGTCATCGCGCACAAAGCCACGACGGGCTCAGTCCAGGACAAGAACTGTGGATCACAGACGAGAGAGCCAGTGGCGCCGTTATTGGCAGCCAAACAACACCACGACAATATCTCGTAGAGGGACCTCATGGGACAATTAGGCGGAACCGTCGGCACCTTGTTCTCATGAAATAACCTCCAGACCAAACTAAGAGTGATAGTGGGGAGCCAGAATCTGTGGGAGCCAGGGAGCAGTGGTGTATGGACATTCCAGAGACAATTTCTCCAGAACTTCCATCTACACCCAGAATAAGATCTGTGAGACCAACCAGACTGGACTTGTGACTGGTCACATGAAAGAACAGGTTTAGATAAGAATAACCCTCTTTCATAGTAATCTTTGCACAGTAAGGGGTAAAGGTAAAAGCTAAAGTTTGTCATATTCAAATATATATGTTCAGAAGTTGAGAAATGCCGGATATGGGACGAGATAAATTAGTAAGAATTTGTTTTACTGAATGTTAATTAGAGTTAAGGGTTTTCGTTATATAATATTTCTTACAGGTAAGAATAGGAACAGACCTTCCAGCCACAGAGGCAGAATAACCCTCTATGGTCTGTTGAGTCAGTGGTAGTCTACCCATTGATTCTAGAAAGGGGAGGTGTGGTGTAATTGCATTGCACAGTAGGATGTTAACAGAGCCAGTCAGTGTAGTTAGGCATGACGGCAGGTAGAGGGCGAGACCGGTGGGTTTGAACACAAATGGAATGTTATGTTGAACCGAGTAAGAATGGCCGAAAAAAGAGTTGGTTATGAATCATTACAGTGGACCCGTGTATAATTAAAGTAACATGACACTTCTCACACTTAAGACTGAATTAAAAACTAAAAATACATGCTCAAAAAAATGTAAATATGCGGAAACACATCAGATCATTCTGGGGGAAAATCATTCTGGATACCTTTACTGATGATGACTGTGTAATGTGTTAGGCATAAAAGGATGTCACATCATTTGATGGAAATAACAATTATCAACCTACACAGGGCTAAATTCAGAGACATCCCAAAAGTGAAAAAATGATGGGACAGGCTAAACCATTTGGCTGAAATTTCATTGCAGCAACTCAAAACGGTACTCAGTGCTTTCTATGGCTCCCACACGCTCGTGTGCATGCCTGACAGCATTGGTGATACTCTTACCGTGACAATGGTAAAAAAAAGAAAAAAAGAAAAAGAAAACATGAGGAGGGATAAAATGTCAGTGGCCTCAACCTGTAAAACCATTGCTGTTTTTTGGATCATTTCTGCCTCTCTAGTGCACCTGCTGTTAATTTAATTAACACTAAAGCAGCTGATGAAGCAGTGCATATTAATAACTTGAAAGTGGGTTTTATTGTTTTTCACATACTACTGTAGTTAATCAATGAACAAAATTACAGGCTTTAGGGTAAAAGAAGAAAACTAAATCATTTCCATATAGTGCACACCATCAGTAACTGCTTTTCATATTCTGTAAGAGAAACTTGTGAGTGTCACAATTTGGATCCGATTGTCTTTTGGGTTTTTTTTTTTGCCTGTTCTTTGTGTTGCAGGTTGTGAGTCTCTATCATCTGTGTGATGAAGAAAGTAATATTCTCAGTTGGTTTGATCATCATGTTGCTTGTCATCACTGTAGAGAAATTTAAGAAAGAAAAATAAATTGTGCAGTGCTTACCCACTGCACATAGATGTCAATGCAAACTTGCTTGAAAAGAACTCCACAAACCATCTATGATAGAGTTACTAATTATTTTTGATGAAATAGTCAAAAGTCAAGACTCTGCATCATTTTGTGAATAAAATGCTTGTTGATCATTATAAAGCTGTTTTCTCAGATTTTATGATGATAGCAAACACAAAAGAAGCATTTCTGATTCCTATTCCAGAAAGCAGCATTAAGATGTTTCTTCAGTGTGAGGGGATCAACTGATAACTACAAAGTTGTAAACCCAAGAATAAAAAAAGAAATGATTTCAGCTTCAAAGCTAATTTAAAATCATCAAAGACAAACCTATCAATCTCTGATATTTTATAAGTTACCGATTCTGCTTTGATTGGTGTCTTCTTTGTATTATTCTAAATGTTTATGAGACACTGACACCATCATTTAACATTCAAAGTAACCTAAGAATGAAAGAAGGGTTCAAAAATATACCTGAGATGAAAATTGGGTATCTTTCCAAATGCAGCAAGTTGCATATTCAATATGCTGACAATTTTTCAAGTGTCCCAAAAAAATCACGTCTCATGTTTGAATTCACATAGAAAATTGTTTTGTTAAGTTTCAAAGTTCTTAAATAACACAGCTGTGAGACGGAGCCTGGCCCTGTATCTCTGTGAAAAACACTTCATGGCTTCAACATGTTTCTTTTAGATGAAATGATGAATGATTAACTGTTAAAACTTATAGAAATTATTGATGCTTCTTTTTGTCAGTTCAGTTTTTCTCAAACTGAACACTAAGACAAAACTCGCAAACATGCAAAGAGCAAACCTTTAATTGTATCTTATTCTATGACTGAAAACACGTATGTACTAAAACTATATTTTTATTATATACTGTCTGTATATTGAACTACAGTCATTATATCATAAAGATTCTTTTAAGAGAGAATAATTTTGCAAATGCTTTTGTTGAAAGACAGTCATATTTTTTAACATTATTTTGTAATAAAGTTATGAAAAAAATATAACAAAACCATGTAAATTTTGTTTTAACAGCTGAATTCTGCTGAAATTCAGATCTACTGGAATATGTTACGAGACTGGGGTGCAAACTGAAGTATGGCAAAAGCAAACTTCTCTCTTGTTCTGCTACTTTTATTTCTTTCTTGTTCTTGATCTGTGAAAAGATGCAACTTCCTTTTTCTTTTATTACACGTCTGGGTTTTTTTGTGCAAGCATTTTTGCTTAACATGCAAAACCTAAATGATGTTACAGCCTAAAGAGGAATTTGGTATCACTGCAAATGCAGCTTGTGGCACAAATGGCAGAGCCGACCATACTTCAACGCTTTTTAGCATCTTTTTTAACTCACACTCAACTGCAGCTTTCCAGCTGATTAAAGCAGATTAAATTTCAATATTAAACGTTAAAAATCAGATACCCTGAAACAATTTTAATCATCATGTTTATATTGTTGTCCTTTCTGTAGTTCATGGGGAAAGTTAAGACACTGACCAATAACAATAATAAATTTTCATATTTATTACCCATTAACAAAGTCCGCCAAATGCCTACTTTGCTAATAAAAATGCTTTTTGCTGGTGTTAAAAATGTTTTTGAGGCTTTTATCTCAGGGAAAAAGCATTTGGGAAGCTAAGCAGATTTTTGACTTTTGGAATATGTGCTTCTTTGATATCACCCTCATAGGGTAGTGGATGACTTTGGAGGTAGGCTACATTGCCGAGCAGAAAATATATAGATTAATAGTGTTTTTGTGCTATTTTAATGTTTGTCGGTTTTGTGGGACCAGCACCCCAATACAGGTAGTCTGGATTGGCTCTCTGCTTAAAAAGTCACTTATCCCTGAGGTCTTACCCAGTAGACAATGCAAAGCTTAGATAGAGCCTGTTGGGTGTTCTAACTACCGCTCTCTCTCAGCTGACTACTCCACTGACTCTGGTATGAATTGAGCATTAGTAGCCGTGGAGGCCCGGTATCTATCAGCCACACCTATTATGGCAGCTCCTCTCTAGATCAGTGCACCTGTCATATGACTGGGTTTAGTTTAGTGGTCTAAACAGAAGGCCCAATAGTCTGTTAATTTTCAAGGGCTGGACTGACCTGTAAGAGGTTATTTACAATAAAATGAGTTAATACTCAGATTTCCACCTCTACTATTTTACAAAGGGAAGGGAATGTCCACATTTTAAACTTTAGTCGTGGGATCTCACTGTAACCTGCAGTGCACGGGACTCTGACATCAGCAGAACATTTAAAATGTGATTCTAAAATCTGCAGGAACATCAATCAATAAAAGTTTGTTCCTCTCTTTCTGCTCAAAGGCAGTGTTGCTGTGAAACCATGGTTATCTCAGATCGACAACTGGCACGGTTCAAAGATAGTTCAGTTTTGCACTGTTGGTCTGTGTCAAGTGTAGAGGAACAACGCAATTATTAGAAGGGGCTGACCCTGTTCTGCTGTCAGTGGTATAAAACACTTCCACGTTGTTGCATTTCAGAGAAACCTCGAGACTCTAGAATGTTTTTCTGTGTGATTCTTGTGTTGCTGTCCTGCACTGAGGCTGAAGGTAGGAAAAAAATGCCTAATTATTAGCACACATACAGTTGAAGTATATAGCAACTGCTTCGTTAATTCAACAGACAAAGGTGGAAATGCAAATGTTATCTTTAATAATCGTGTTGACTACAAAAGATATCTGTTATTTTATTGCAGCGGATGAAAGACTTGATTAATGTCTCAAAGTACATCACAGTTTAATCACAGCTGTGTCTTTGACAGGCTGAATAAGGTTCAACAAGTTAGTCAATCTAAAATAGTCACTTCCTCTTTCTTGCAGTGACTCATTTTGTGTGCTAGAAGGTTTCCTGGTTCTGAGAGAAAATAAAACCAGCACAACCAAAGCTTTCAATTCAGAGCTTTAGAAGCATTGAACACTGCAGTTCCAGGCTGATTTCAGACACAGATGAGGAGTAACTGCTGCCACCTTTTCATACTTTGACCTTTCAACAACACATGAGAAAAACTGTAAAATCTTACCCTGCTATGAAAGCTATTAGAGCTGCCTAATAATTTATTGTAAAACAACTAATTGTTCAATAATTTCCAATGATAATAAAAAACAATATAAATATAATAAATCAAACAACGTGTGAGTACATGATTTTTACATCTTTATAGGGTCTGAGAACATGTTTGTACTTAATAGAACAGACTTACATGTGGACATAAAGAAATCTGTTGTAGTAGACAAAAAGAAACTTAATTTACTACCACTAACAATGTTGGGAACTATGATTATAAAGATGCAATCGTGTTTGACACATGTGAAAGATGATCAAGTTATTTAGACAAAGTTAGTCTTTGCTTTTAAACTAAAAAAAATAGATAAACAGGAAATACTGTGTAATGTTCAAGCAGACAGTTAGGGTCTGAAATACTAAGAAAGGCTTTTAAATCTTTTATAACTTTATCTCAGTCTTCATTTCATTTTTCATGGTTGACTCCTTCATGGTCGATTTGTGGTTTGGTTCTTTGACGTGGTCTGGAAGCAGACACATTCTGTAAGGTTTGGGGGTGTAGCTTCCCTATTTCTGTCATGGAGGGAAGCAGAGATAGTTTAATGAATTTGGGCAACTCTAGATATTAGAGCTGCACCATCCAAAGTTGTGTGGAAGTCATAACTTCTAATAGGAACTGATTTTCACAAGAAGGTTTATCTGTGAAGTCCACATTTTATTTTTGGAAATGATCTTAACAAACAGTAACTGAAGGACGATGTGTGGCAAGTTACACACAAATCTATATTCATTTTAGAGACGTCTGATTGGTGTAAGGGTGTTTTATTACAGCTGAATAACAATTAACCCTATTTACACTAATAAATATGTTTAATTATAAACATATAAACAGATTATATAAAAATGTTGACAAAACAATAATAAAAATACTAAAAAAGAATTACTGTATTTAATTTGAGAGACTTCCAGTTGCATGTTAATAAGATGATTCTGACATCAGGTTTGTTGTTTTTCTTTTAGGGCTCCAACATGTGTTTCTCCTCCGTGGAAAGGACTTACACCTGGATATAAAGAAATCTGTTGTCCTAGACAAAAAAAATGATTTGATCTGGAAATTTAATGAAACTAACAATGTAGCTAAATGTGGTTTTAATAACGATCCAGTCGTGTTTGACAAATATGAAGGAAGGGCTGAGCTCTTTGGACAAAATTACTCTTTGGTATTAAAGAATGTGCAACACAGTGACAGTGGATATTATACTGCAGTTGTGTCTGGGGGACGAGACTACATGGTAGCTGAATACAAGGCCATAATCCAAGGTAAGTCTTGTTTTCATTTTCCTTTTGAGATGTTGATAAGGTACAGACCTGTTTTAAATCTCTTCATGCCTGTTACTCTTCAGATCCAGTGTCTCCAGTTAACCTGGCAGTGGACTCTGTGTCCAGCAGCTCAGACTGCTGTAACCTCATTGTGACCTGCAGCACAGTGGATTCTCAAATCAGCAGCATTTTCACATGTGATGCCCAAAACTGCTCTCTGGTAGAAAAAGGAAGCTTTAAAGCCAAAACCTATACTTCCAATCTCGTTGTCTATTTGCAGCAAAGCTTCATCATCTGTAATCACAGCAACCAAGTGAGCTTCGAACAGACTAAGAAGGACATTAAACTTTATTGCAAGGAAAAACCAGGTAAGATTCAAAGACACCACATTCATTTGTACATTCTGCAAAATCATGTCTTGACCCTTTGGTGGGACAGTTGTAACCAATCAGCTGTCCTATAATGAGCACATCCATTCAGAAGTTACCAGAAATTTTGAACCTTGTGTCTGCTTCTATAGATCTGGAATACTATTTCAATTACAATCTCAAAACCTGTGCTAAATACCTTAGTAGTAGTTGACTGCTTGAAGAATAATTCTGGTTAACACTGGTTGGCATGAGAAATATTCCATATGTATATCACCAAATTTGACAGTTATTATCTTTCTTTTGATGAGAAAATCTAAAATATTCTGAATACTAGAGTGTAAGGTCGATGGCAAAAACTTGCATTGTGGTGGCTGACAAGAGGGCTCCACTCACACCCAGGTGAGGGGTTTTGCTGGGTTTTGCTGGGTTTTGCGCGCAATGTGTTCAGTTCATGTTTGGTGGTCAATAAAGTTGAAGGAAAAGGCTAGACCTCCAGTGTTGTCTGTACCTTCACTCCACAGCATTAGATTTTTAAGGATGAAAACAAAACCTGCTCAGAAAATTACAATCTCTAATGTGTCTATCCATGCCTATTTATTAAATAAATAAGTCATTTGTAACTATAGCAACCAGGTCACAATTAAATTAGGTCAACCTAAATTGGTTCTGTACATTACCACAATGAACTTTAAATGAAACAATATAGTTAACAATATAAACAATATAGATGTAGTTGAAGTGCAGACTTTAAGCTTTAATTCAGTGGGTTGAATACAAGACTGTATAAAATGTGAGGAACTAAAATTCTTTAGCTCCTCACAATGAATTCATTTCAGGAACTCAAGATTAATTGGATAAGTTGAATAACTGAAAATAAAATGTTAATTTCTAATACTTTGCTGGAAATGACACCATGAAGTCTTGAACTCATGGACATCACCAGATTTTGGGTTTTCTCCTTTTTTATGCTCTGCCAGGTCTTTACTGCAGAGGCTTTCAGTTGCTGTTTGTTTGTGGGCCCGTCTTCTCTTTATTGCTGAATTCACTGATGCTTTCTTTCTTTCTTTCTCAGGATGTACCAAATTGTAGATTTTGCCACATCTAATCTTAAAACCTTTTCTCAAATGGGATTTTTCTGTTTTCGCAGCTTAAGGATGTTATTTCACCTGCATGGAGAGCTCCTTTGACTGCATGTTGTCTGTTCACAACAAAATTTTCCAAACACAAGCACCACACCTTAGATCAACTCCAGGCCTTTTATCTGCTTAATTGAAATACGAAGGAATTGCTCACACCTGCCCATGAAATAGTCTTCGAGTCAATTGTCCAATTACGTTTGGCCCCTTTAAAAAGAGTGTGGGACATGTTAAGGAGCTAAAGGAGGAGAGTCTACACATTGTGTCCACGTCCATTATATAACTGTAATTAGAATATGTTTCAATAAATATGTTAAAAACCAATTGTGTCAGTGTCCAAATATATATGGACCTTACTGTATATAAACCTCAGTCCTACCTGTGTCCTTTGTCATTGGTGTCACTTGCTGCACTCCATGTTGTTTGCTTTCAGGCCTGTGAGTTTCCTACTGATGCTTCCTGTCTGAAGTTTTGGTTTCCTTTATTTTTGGAATCTAATTTAGTCACAATAATCACAATAGTCACTCGCTTTTTCCTCTGGAATGCTGAATACAGTTGGGACACATTCAGAAATAAATGACCTGTATTTGTGAAATGTAAAAGATTTCTTGAGTCAGACAAAAGAAACTGTAGTTCCAATTTATTTAGTGTGTTTCATTATTTCTGCTCATGTCTGCAGGTATCTCCATCTGTGTGGTGAAGACAGTCGTGTTCTCTGTTGGTCTGATCATCATGGTGATTGCTGTCATCAGTGTCCACATTATGGAGAAGATTAAGAAGCGAAAATAAAGAAGAGGCTTTCCACTTACACACATAACTTATACGGTTTTAGAAAATGTTGAAGTTATAGATACCAGTGGTAGATAACTACACAGGTTAACACATTTTGGGGGTTTGCAAACATTAAAAATTCTCAAATATCACACAAGGAATCTGTATCACTTTGTAAATAAAATGCTTGTTGCTCATGTTAATAATATTACAGAAGATTTCATCATGAAAACAAAACTTTTGGTGGTCTGACCCCTGAACTGAAGAAATTGTCAAATTAGATGATATAGGTTAAAAATTTCCATGTTACTTACTTTATAACTTGGCTTCCTAATGTGGCAACGCAAGGGTAATTAAATACTTTTAATGCTTTGTCCGTGACACTCACTATTCCCGACATTTTTTTGGGCAGCCAAAATTTGTCAACAACACCACCTTGGGAATGTCACTAAGATGAGGTGAGAGACGTGATTCCACAATTCAAAAGTTTAAGCTTATTTTTAGGAAAGGGGGGAAAAAAACTTTTTTAAAACTACACATCCAGCAACAAAGGAAAGGGGGGTTCAGGACTGAGGCTTACCAGCAGCTGAGAATGGTCAACGTGCGAGGGAGAGGGATTCAACAAATAAAAATAAATGGATCAACTCAGGCACTTGTGCACATGCATTTGATTGTGAGGGAACCCAGCACCACACACAGACACACAGAAGACCCTTCATTGCATTGCATTCAGGTCTCAGCCCTGATGCAAAAGGAATAAAATCAGCAGAATTATACACAAAAAGAAAAATTACAGAAACAAATCCTTTAACCCAACAACAATCCTTAATTTAAAAGTTAAGAGTTTAGTTTAGAGTTTAGAAAGTTAACCACTCCTCAAACAGGTACACACACACACACAAACACAAAAATTATTAAGGCCCCCATTTAAGCCTGAATACTGTCCAAAGAAAAGCTGCATGCAGCTGACCCTAATAATACCACTGAACCAAACATAAAAACTAAAGCAACACAAAAAACCCACTAAAAATTGGGGGTCGGATACAGGTGCAGATCATGTCTATACTGGGTCCATTGGTCCATGACCATTTCTGGACATCTCTTTGACGTCCAAACTAGGTCCACAATTTGAAT
Organism: Pelmatolapia mariae; assembly: GCF_036321145.2. Taxonomy (NCBI): domain Eukaryota; kingdom Metazoa; phylum Chordata; class Actinopteri; order Cichliformes; family Cichlidae; genus Pelmatolapia; species Pelmatolapia mariae. The sequence continues at coordinate 26,774,252 of NC_086243.1, read as the reverse complement.
ATCCAGCCGTGACAACATTTGGACTGGGTAATTTTTTATGGACGTCATGTGGGCGTCTATGACAGCTGCAGGAAATTTACATGATTAGTATATATAATATTTTTTTTTTTACAAATACCAACATTGTTTATGAATATCTGTTACGGCCCTGGCTAGGCCTCTTCATACTGCCCTTGTGTGGGCGTGGTGTTTTTCTCTGCCTCCTCCTCTCTTGCTCCACCCCTCTGTCTCTCTCTTGCTCTTCTCTCTCCCCAGGACACAGCTGCTGCTCATTGGCCTCATTTACCACCTGGGGCCAGTCAGCAATCACCTCTCTGAGGTTATATAAGCTGGGGATGGGCTAGATGTGGGAGGGTGGCTTTCTCTGGTGTCTCTGCGTTGCGTGTTATGTGTGTGATTGTCCTGCCTACGGTGTGGAGTGGTAGGAGCAGTGGGAGAGGTTTTCTGGTGGATTTTCCTCTGTGTTGGTCAGTGTGTGTTTCCAGCCTAGGTGTGGAAAAGGCCTGCTGTGTGTGAGTGTGACCAGCCCCACCGTGCGTGGCTCTTTGTGAGTAGCTCTTAACCGAGTAGTGGTTTTGCTTAGGTGACGGCGGCCTCCATTACTTTGTTTGGCCTGCCTGGTTATTGTTAATAGCAGCGTTGCTGTCTTTTTCTGTTGAAGCCTTATAGTTTTCTTTGTTGAAGTGGTCAAAGGAGTTTGCAAAGAAAAGCGTCTGGACTTCTTAAAGTTGCTTGAAGACATTTCACCTCTCATCCGAGAAGCTTCTTCAGTTCTAAGGTCAAATGGCCGAGAGTCCCAGATTTAAACCCAGTGGGAGTATCCCCCAAAAAGGGACAAAGGACCCCCTGGTGATCCTCTAATCACATGAGCCAAGGTGTGAAAGCGGGTGTGGGACCAAATCAGCCAGGGTTTCGGGTGAGCTCATTGTGAAACCTGGCCCCACCTTGTCATGTGAATTCCTGAGGTCAGATGGCCCAGGATGTGAGTGGGCATTAAGGCGTCTGGGGAGGGAACTCAAAACTGGATTATAGATGGCAGACAGTTGGTGTCGTAAACCACCGCCTCTGTTCAAAGATGGTCGCTCAGTGGACATAGATGGCCTCTTTCACTCCTCTTTCAAACAATCTGTCCTCTCTGTCCAAAATGTGAACATTGGCATCCTCGAAAGAGTGACCTTTATCCTTAAGATGCAGATGGACTGCTGAGTCTTGTGGAGGTGGCTCTTCTATGCTGTGCCATGCGCTTGTTAAGTGGCTGTTTGGTCTCTCCAATGTAGAGGTCTGGGCATTCCTCGCTGCACTGTACAGCATACACCACATTGTTAAGTCTGTGTTTTGGGGTTTTGTCTTTCGGATGAACCAGTTTCTGAGTGTGTTGCTGGGTCTGAAGTACACTGGGATGTCGTGCTTGGAGAAGACTCTCCTGAGTTTCTCTGATACACCGGCTACATGGGGGATAACAACGTTGTTGCATCTGTCTTTCTTATCCTCCCTCGCTGGTGTCTGATCTTCTTTTCTGTGCCTCTTTGCTGACTTTATGAATGCCCAGTTAGGATAACCGCATGTTTTGAGTGCTTCCTTTACGTGTGTCTGTTCCTTCTTTTTTCCCTCAGACTTAGAGGGAACATGTTCTGCCCGGTGGTGTAGGGTCCTGATTACTCCAAGTTTGTGTTCCAGAGGGTGATGGGAGTCAAAGAGGAGGTACTGGTCCGTGTGTGTGGGCTTCCGGTAAACTTCGATGTTGAGGTTGCCATCCTCTTCAATGTGCACGGCGCAGTTCAGCAAAGGCAAACAGTTATCCTTTGTGTCTTCCCTGGTGAACTTGATGTTTTTATCCACAGCGTTAATGTGCACAGTAAAGGATTCCACTTCTTGTGTCTTGATTTTGACCCAGGTGTCATCTACATATCTGTACCAGTGGCTGGGTACTCTTCCTTTGAAAGAGCCGAGAGCCTTCCTTTCCACTTCCTCCATGTTAAGGTTGGCTACAATAGGTGACACGGGGGAGCCCATGGCACAGCCATGTTTTTGTCTGTAGAAGCCTTCATTGTATTTGAAGTATGTTGTGGTAAGGCAGAGGCATGTTCCCTCTAAGCCTGAGGGGAAAAAAGAAGGAACACACACATGTAAAGGAAGCACTCAAAACATACGGTTATCCTAACTGGGCGTTCATAAAGTCAGCAAAGAGGCACAGAAAAGAAGATCAGACACCAGCGAGGGAGGATAAGAAAGACAGACGCAACAACGTTGTTATCCCCTATGTAGCCGGTGTATCAGAGAAACTCAGGAGAGTTTTCTCCAAGCACGACATCCCAGTGTACTTCAGACCCAGCAACACACTCAGACAGAAACTGGTTCATCCGAAAGACAAAACCCCAAAACACAGACTTAACAACGTGGTGTATGGTGTACAGTGCAGCGAGGAATGCCCAGACCTCTACATTGGAGAGACCAAACAGCCACTTCACAAGCGCATGGCACAGCATAGAAGAGCCACCTCCACAGGACAAGACTCAGCAGTCCATCTGCATCTTAAAGATAAAGGTCACTCTTTCGAGGATGCCAATGTTCACATTTTGGACAGAGAGGACAGATGGTTTGAAAGAGGAGTGAAAGAGGCCATCTATGTCCACTGTGAGCGACCATCTTTGAACAGAGGCGGTGGTTTACGACACCAACTGTCTGTCATCTATAATCCAGTTTTGAGTTCCCTCCCCAGACGCCTTAATGCCCACTCACATCCTGGGCCATCTGACCTCAGGAATTCACATGACAAGGTGGGGCCAGGTTTCACAATGAGCTCACCCGAAACCCTGGCTGATTTGGTCCCACACCCGCTTTCACACCTTGGCTCATGTGATTAGAGGATCACCAGGGGTCCTTTGTCCCTCTTTGGGGGGATACTCCCACTGGGTTTAAATCTGGGACTCTCGGCCATTTGACCTTACAACTGAAGAAGCTTCTCGGATGAGAGGTGAAACGTCTTCAAGCAACTTAAAGAAGTCCAGACGCTTTTCTTTGCAAGCTCCTTTGACTACGATGACCTGGATGACTGAGAGCCTTCACAGACTTTGTGGAAGTGGTCACCATTCTCCTTGTGTTGATCTGTCTGAGTTATCATTAAAGCAGCGGTGCTGTCTCTTTCTGTTGTTACTATTTATGATTGAGTTAATTGATTATAATAAAGATTTATTCTGTGTTAAATACCTCTGCCTGGCGTTCTTTTCATTTCAACCCGGATCCAACTGTTACTGTCCCCCACCCTCTTCGCCTAGCTTTCATGTGGGGACGTAACAATATCAATGTTGTCATCAGCATAATACATATGAATACAGATTATTTTAGAAACAGTTCCTTTTTAGCCTGTTGAGTTATTATTCTCAAAATGATTCTCAGTACATATTTTTTTTTTTTTTTTTTTTTTCTAATTTTACATTTTCCTGTTTTTCTTTCACTGGTTTATTCATTTCAATATATCAATTCATTTGTTTTTAAACAGCTTAAATCTGTCATTTATTAAAATGTGTTAAAATAATAAAGACACTGAAACCCAGCATTTCGGCCCCAGATCCAGCCTGCAGCTGCTCACTTTTGTTTTAGCTCAAGAGCCCGCACCATCTTGGAAATGCCCGCTGATCACTCTGCATTCCTTCACACATAGTTTTTACTACCTAGTCTCATTTAAGAAGGTGCCATGGATGCTCGTGATCATTTTCCAGTAACTTCATTTTTATTGTCTCAGCCGCACATGATAAATAGAGATGCACACAAAACTGTAAATAAAGCTCCAGAAAAAAAAACTCATGGCCTGTAGAAAACATGTTTTCAAACTTCTGGAAACTGGGATTACAAAACCTATAGAAGCAATATAAAAACTAGTAGCACATTGCGTTGTGAAGTAGTACTAATTTCACAACGCAACACAAACAGGAGACGCCACAAGAAAGAGACTTCTATGTACACAAACAAGTTGGATTAGGCAGACAGACATCCACAGCTCCTATGCAACGGGCAGAACATACATACCACATCAGGGGGCCTGTACATGTCCAGCCTAACAGGCAGCGAGCGGCAAAAGATGTCAGGAAATGCGACCATCAGTGAACATAGAAAGGCAGGTGACCGAGCCTCCTTATATACAGCAACAGTACATTGAAGTAAACCTGTTATCATATTGTAGAGTCTTTTTAAAGATATATTTATGTTATCTGCATATTGAACAGTCATTAAGATATTTAGAAGGTTACTCCATCAAACAAGGAAACATGTCAAAGTTGATCTTCATGATATTTCCTGTTATCAGTGTCCACCTCATAGTGAAGCCTAACAAGCAAAAAAAAACAAAGTTTGTTATCAAATGATTTTTCAAGTAACTCACAATTTATGTAGAAAAAGATCAAGTTAAAATAGGCTGTGTTTTTTTTTTCTTCTGTGTTGATTTGTTTTGACCACTTGCAGCACATTTGCTTTCTGTAACCGGAAAGCAGTGTGAACGCGTAACCACATCTGTTTTGACAACTGCCGACAAATGTTTTCAGCAAATTTTTCCATAGCAAGACTGTGCTGCTGTGAAACTGTGGTCAGCTCAGAGCTAAACTATAACACCTTCATTTTCCATGGGTGAACTTTATGTAGCATTTATGTAACAAAACCACCAGAAAATGTGACATTTGGTTTGACATAGACATATGAGAATCATTGTGGTTAACCATGGAAATGTAGTGAGCTAAATATTTAAGTTCAAGTGCTTAAATCCAAAACTAACCAAATTTAATAAAATACATTAACATTTTTAACATGAGAGATTTTAAGTCGTGAAACATTGCTTTGAAAGGAAATTGGACTTAAAGCTTATGTGTTTATTTTTACACTGCTAGTCTGTGTCAGGGATAAACAGCTGTGAAAAGGGGCTGCCCATGTGGGTCTGTCACAGGTATAAACCACTTCCCTGGTGTTGCATGACTTGAGAAGGCTCAAGAGTCAGCAATGATTTTCTTTGTGATACTTGCACTGCTGTCCTGCACCGAGACAAGAGGTAGGAGAATAATAGCCAGTTAAGTGTGAATGAAAATAGCAAGGTCAACTGCTTTATTTTCATCAAACAGACCACAACAGGCCAAAGGTACAAAACGCTAGTTTTTGATAGTACTTTTTATTCTTTATTCTTTAAATAGACACAATCTACCAAAATATGTGTTATTTTGTTAGAGCAAAATGCAGCTCGTCTACTTGCATGAATTTCCATTGATGTTTGTGTTAGTTGTAGTAAGGAAAGACAACTAATGAAAATACTACCCATCCTGTTTAGAGATTACATATTGAAGTAGCACTTTAAATAAAATAATGTCACATTAGTGAGCATTAGTAAGGTGTTAGCAATTAGGTAATCGTATATCATTACTAAGCCGTTTATAAATACATATATATTATTATGACTGTGATTATGACTATGGTTATGACTGTTACTGGCAGTGATGTAGTAGCAGTCATAGTTGAGTATACATTGTCTGTATTTCTGTATCTATATCTGTATGGAATAATGATATACAATATAAATGATGTATTAGGCACTTGATAATAACTTACTAGTACCTCACTAATGCCTAATGCAGTGGCATTATTATAAAGTGCTACAAAACACGTATGATAAACTAAAGTTGTTATCATGAAGTCTGTCTTTTTTACCATGCATCTGTCATGCATTTTACCAACTGACATTTTTTGTCGCTGTGAAACAGACACAATATTTTTTGGAAAGAACAATCTGGAAGAAAGTTCTTAGTATTTCTGATGTTTTCTGTTTTTTTACCCTTTCCTGGAGAATGATCTTCTAGATATTCTAATAACAGAAGTACTTGGAGAAGAATTGTTCCAGGGTTACATGTCTCCTAGCACAGTGTGGAAAATATGTTAAAGAAATCTTAAATAACAGTTCGAGGTCAGCTGAGGGTGAACTCTTTTTCTGACAGCTGAGGCAATGACCTGCAGTATGGTGAACTGGAAGCAGTACTACTGGATCTCATTTTAGCATTTGGCAATATTTTTATGTAAGCATGGGCACAGTGTTAGGATGCCTGGGTCGTTGACCCAGGGTTTTGAGTTTATTATATTATTTATAATTTCTAGTCTTTGGTTCTATCTTATGGTTTATGTCTCTGTGTCTGCCCTGGTCCCACGTCTCTGTTCCCTCTGTTGTAGTGCCTGCCTGTGAGTCTGTGTCTGTAAGTTCAGTCTGTGTTATGTTTCCTGTTTTACTTTGAAAGTCCTTGTCTCATGTAAATGCGTCTGGTTGTGCTTCTTTTGTCTCGTTAGGCCTGATTTGCCCCAGCTGTGTTTCCCTCCTGTTACCCATTCCCTGATTGCTCCCTCTGTGTATTTAAGCCATGTGTTTCAGTTTGTCCGTGTTGCGATCTACCGTTTATCTAGCTGTGTGTTCTGTCTGCCTGCGTTTATTGTTTGCATTTTGGAAGTTGAGTTCAGCATTAAAGCTGTTTTGAGTTCACGTCTGTTTCCGGAGTCTGCACTTTGGGTCCTCCTTACCACCACTCCTGCCTGCACACAGCCGTCACATAACACGCAGTTTTTTTTGTTTGTTTCTCAAAGACAAAGCAAATGGTATTAACTAAGTGATGTTCCATCAAAGATGTCCAAAATGCTTTTATTTGGTTAGATGTTTCTGTCAAATTATAATTGATTCAATTCTGTAAATTTCTACTTTGTTATAAAAACTGTTTGTATTAGTAATTAACTTACTGTCTGTGAAGGTTCTCAGTCAACCAGGTCATCGTAGTCTAAGGAGCTTGGAAAGAAAAGTGTCTGGACTTATTTAAGTTGCTTGAAGATGTTTCACCTCTTATCCAAGAAGTTTCTTCAGTTCACACGAGCCAAGGTGTGAAAACGGGTGTAGGTCATAATCAGGCAAGGTTTCGGGTGAGTTCATTGTAAAACCTATCCCCACCCTATCATGCGATTTCCTGAGGTGAAATGACATGTACACTATACAGCATACACTACATTGTTAAGTTTGCCCAGACCTCTCCACCATTTGACCCTAGAACTGAAGAAGATGAACTGATGAACTGAAGAAGTACAGACACTTTTCTTTCCAAGCTCTTTAGACAATTAGCTTACTGCAAAAAAAAAATTGCTGATCAATTCCCAACAAGCTGACTCTGTTCTTCTGCGTTTTAAGTGAAATATGTTCAGAATCGACTTTCTGGGATGTTTTTAAAGGGTGATTGATTGCAGATGTATGTATTGATGTATCAAGACATTTTTTTTCAATCAACTTGCGATCATAACAAAAACACATGCAACCAACAGAAACAATAAACATGGATGTACTTGATTATGAGATATAATTATTATTTGTTTTTATTTAGGGCCTGAACATGTGTTCGTGGAGCATGGAAAAGACTTACTTCTGGATATTAAGGGCTCTGTTGCACTCACTGAAGGGGCAGATTTTTTCTGGAGATTTAATATAATTCACATAGTAGCTAAAAGTAATTATCTTATTTCAGTAGTGTTTGGCACATATAAAGGCAGGGCTAAGATTTTTGTACAAAATAATTCTTTGCTGCTGAAGAATGTGCAACACAGTGACAGTGGCAATTATATTGCAATAGTAAGTGGGGAACAAAACCAGAGGGTAGCTGAATACAAGGTCATAGTCCAAGGTGGGTTTCTTTTTTTTATTATAACTGTTAAATATTCATGCAGCATAGACCAGCTGTAAATCTCTTTGTGCCTGTTGTTGCTCCTCAAATCCAGTTTCTCCAGTTAACCTGACAGTGGACTCTGTGGACAGCAGTTCAGACTCCTGTAACCTCACTGTGACCTACAGCACAGTGGATTCTCACATCAGCAGCAGGTTTAGATGTGACACCCAAAACTGCTCTCAGGTAAAAAATGGTAGCTTGAAAGCCAAGCCCCGTTCTTCCACTCTCATTATTTATTTCCAGCAAGACTTCATCATCTGTAATCACAGCAACCGAGTGAGCTGGAAACACAAGACAGAAAAGATAACATGTTACTGCAAGACACTTTCAGGTAAGAATAAAAGACAATCTCACAAAGGGTATCTCAATACAAGGTCATAGTCCAAGGTGCATGTTGATTATTATATAAGCACAGAACCACAACAAGCGGTGCAAAATTATTCATATGAAATCTTTTGTCTGCTTCTATTTATCTGAAATATAATCTCAATTACACTGTCAAAACCGATGTTAAAGATCTGGGTAGATAATGTTGATAATTAATTACAGTTCATTCATAAATTTCTTCCCATTTGTAGTGCCACTTTTTCAAATGGAATATACCCATTCAATTTTGGAATAATATTTTTATCATGCATTGTATTTGATGTAGTGTTTTAACACGCTCTCCACCATAGATATATCACCAAATTTGTCAGTAGCTTCCTAGTGATAAAAAAAGAAATAAACTTAGAGACTAAACCCACATCAGCAGCACTTTTAAATGTGACACTGACACTCAGACCTGCTGAGAATCAGCCAAGAAAGTCACAGCCTTTGGTGCTTGATTTCAATTTATAGGTTGGTATTAAACTTAAACAGTGGGAGCAATTCATTTTTTTTTTAATAAAAATTTAGTGTTTCCAATTAAATATGTTCACAAACTTAAAAAAATACAAATAAGTACATGTGGAACATTGGCTCATAAAAATAATAACATAAATCTTGAACCTTTTTGTTTGGCTTACAAGTAGTTTGTTGTTATGTTTGACATGACAAAAAGCAGCAAGAGTAAAAAATAATTGAATAATTATTTAAAACTTAAAACATGGTATTGCATAAGGTCTTTCTTTGGAACCTTTTATGCATGTACTTGCATGTATTTTGAATTAGAGTTCACTAAGTTACAAAGTAAAAGAAAATGCTACTAAAGCTATTTAAATTCAGATTTAGACCTTAGTAGTTTTCTTTTGACCATCTTGTGCTTAATGTCACATTCTGGATCTGGATTTGTGGTGAAGTCATGGTTTTCTGTGTTGCAGGTTCAGAGAGTCCTTCTGATGGCATCTCCATCTGTCTGCTGAAGGCACTCCTGTTCTCCATCGGTCTGATCATCATGGTGTTAGCTGTAATCAGTGTCTATCTCATAGCGAAGCATAAGAAGAAAAAATAAAAATGGACCAGACTACAAACATACATAAAGAGAATATTTCACAGGGCATGTATTATGGAATTTTTAAAAATCTTCTCACTTTGGAAATATAATGCTTTACTCAATGTTGATTTTTTTTTTTTTTTTTTTGAGAATTTGTTCTTTTAAAAAAAACATCAGCAAAAACTGTATTTATGGGTCCGATTTCGTCTAACTATGTGTGTTTCCAGAACACCACCAGAAGAGGGCAGTGGGTTACTGTTGTGTAACGTGGAGTAAGGAGAGATTAATGTCCCCCTGGCTGCACCTTGCCATCACAGCTGAGGTGGTAAAAGGACTTGATACCCAGCCTTATTCAGTTCAGTTCAATTTTATTTATTTAGCGCCAAATCACAACAGCAGTCGCCTCAAGGCGCTTCATATTGTAAGGTACAATAATACATACAGAAAAAACCCCAACAATTATGACCCCCTATGAGCAAGCACTTTGGCAACAGAGGGAAGGAAAAAAACCCTTTTAACTGGATAAAACCTCCAGCAGAACGAGGCTCAGGGAGGGGCGGCCATCTGCCACGACCATCTGGGGTAAGAGAAGGAAGACAGGAAAAAATGCTGTGGAAGAGAGCCATATGAGGCTTATGTGTTGAAATGGTCACAGTGCTAGACAGATCTTTTCCCATTCTGATAGTAAGTAGATCATCTTTAAGGTTTAAGATCAAAGATTGAAGTTTGATCTATATGTTAGCAGAGAGATGTAGTCTGAGGAGTGAAAATGCAAATTCTAATGTTCGGAGTTTGTGTGTGTAAACGCGAATCCATCATCGACCTGTTTATTCATGTCTGAGTTTAAGAGGATAAGAACTATGTCACCAACCCATCATTATAGTTTTGAACAAGAAAAATTGTGTTTAACCTTTACAACATTTAACTCTGAATTATTATTCATATGGGATTTTGCTGATATTTAATTATGCTCAATACGAATCAGAACATAATCAGTAAATTTAAAGATGTTTGAGGCTAAAATGATGAATAAGGAAAAGTAAGAAAAGAGAATAATGATTTTAGAGACAGGCCTAACTCAGGCCTAGCTGTAGAAACAGCCTTGAGAGATATGAGTGTGAGTGTGTGAATGAGAGCATGCTAAGAACACTGAATGTCTGACTTTTAAATTGTATGATTTAGTGAAAAGGGGGATTGTATTGAATAGATTGTATTTATTGAATATGAATGACAAATGCAAAAGTTTTAAAGAGACAAGTATCTGTATTAAAAGGAATTATGCTAAAGTGAATGTGCTAATAAGATAAGATAAGATAAGATAAGATAACCTTTATTAGTCCCACACGTGGGAAATTTATTTTGTCACAGCAGGAAGTGGACAGTGCAAAAGTTATGAAGCAAAAATTAGAATACAATAAGAATAAATACAGTACACAACTGTACAGCATAGAATAAAATAAAATAAAAATACTATATACAGTAGAATAAAATAGAATAAAATATACAATAAGATAAAAATAGAATACAAATGCTATATACAACTGAGTAAAAATACAACGATGCCAGAAAAGATTATTGCACATTAGTGTTATTGCACATTTGTGGATGTGTGTGTTTGATCAGTTAAAGTCTTTGTTGTGGAGTCTGACAGCAGTGGGGAGGAAAGACCTGTGAAATCTCTCCATCCCACACCGTGGGTGCCGCAGTCTCCCACTGAAGGAGCTGCTCAGTGCTGTCACAGTCTCATGCATGGGGTGGGAGATGTTGTCCAACAGTGATGACAGCTTAGCCACCATTCTCCTGTCATTTACCACCTCCACTGGGTCCAGAGGGCATCCTAGAACAGAGCTGGCCCTTCGGATCAGCCTCTTCAGTCTCTTCCTGTCCCCGGCAGAGATGCTGCCACCCCAGCAGACCACACCATAGAAGATGGCTGAGGCCACCACAGAGTCATAATGAAATCTGAACTGAATGAAGGCATGAAATGAAATGGCCTTCGCCTTAGTTCAAGTGGGTGAAAGGTCATAAATGGAAAGAATATTGAGATCTGGCTGAAGATCAGTGAAACTTGTGTAAACATCTGATTGGTTGGCTAGATATTAGAGAGAGATAGGTGGGGCGATTGGGCACTTGATAAAGTATAAATTGCCTGGAGGTCTATTGGGTCAGTCTGCAGTAGTTCAACCCTTTGAACCACAAGATGAGCAGTTCAAAGGGTTGGATTCCAGAAGTTCACCACTGAAAATTCTAGCAGAGTTCCCAGGGGGAGAGTGGCCAGTGGACTGAAATTGCAGACTTGGATTTGGCTCTATTTCTGCTCATCATCATCATTCCCATGTTGAATTATAATTCTGAGAAAGTTTGGACTTCCATTATTTACCAGGTGGATCGCAGAGTCTCAAGACCAAGGTTTGCCCTGTGAATTTTAACTTTGAGGAATCCTGCTTTCCTAAATATTTCCATGAACACAGAGCACTGAGGTGTAACACATCTACAGTGCTGGAACTGTCTATCTCACCACCAACCTCTCTCCCCCCAAAGATAAGAAAAAATCAGCTTTAGCTTAGAGTGGGTTAATTAAATGAGTAGAATTGATGTGATTTGATTATACTTCTCTTATTTATTTTGGCTTTTGCTTTGCTCCTGCCAAGCTGCTGTAATAAAATCTGCAATTCAAGTCTAAAATGTGGATATTCTGTTTTTAACCCCTTGTGAAACAATAAAGGCATATATATGAGTATTAATCAATATTAGTCCAAATAGCATTCAGGACCTTTAGAGGCAAGTGCTGCAGAACAAATAAATGTTAAAGGGTAAAGCAGCCTTAAAGTACCAGAGCAAGTCAAATGAAACACAGGTGTATGTTTCAAGAGCATACTCAATCACCCAATAGGCAATGGTTTTTTTTAACACATTCAGTTGCTAAGAAAGCTTGTTTATGTTTTTCTTATTTCTTATCAAATGTTTTTCTTATGAAATCAGGGTAATTTATGCCTGAGGGACAGGTTCCTAAGTAAATAAGCCGAGACCTCCCACATCCAGCTCATCTAAGGAAACACCTTGGTATTCCCAGGCCTAGTAGACAGAGGGAATCTCTACTAGGGACTAATCTCTCTACTGCAACTAATGATTATTTTGATTTTCAACTAATCTGCCTGATTTTTCTTTAATTAGTCAATGGTTATTTCAATAACTCTTATCTCTGCTTCCTGTGGGCAAACCTCCTGTTCTAGGCTCAAGTGCCTCACCTGCTCAAGTCTTCCCACCTGTGAATCACCCTGTTGTCTCATCCCACAGCAAATTAAAATTATGACCCAGGAAGCATGAATTTGAAAATAATCAAATGTAATGTTAACATTACCATCAGGCTAAAAAAATGAAATTAATCAAAATATTAGGAAATATAAATTAAAATGCTAGTAGTATTTAAACAAAAATAATAATAATGTGAAAATAGGAAACTAAAAATGGCTAAAATAAATAAAAATAAAGTGCTTAATGCCAATTAAACTGACGTTACAGCTCAAGGGTGTCGGTGCTTTTTAGTGCTCGTGCACTGCAGTAATGCTGTCGTGGAAGTAAAGCTCCGCTTTGCGCAGTCTGCATTTCATTATGCGTGTTTTCTGTGAAATGCTTTCACATATTTTAAAATCCCCGCCTCCATTTTCTTCCGTCCTCCTGTTTTGCCATTCGACTATGTTCTTCCTCGAGTGGAGTTTTGGCAGACTTTATTAGGCAGTACTGCCATAGCTTCCTGTAGTGTATTGCAGTTAGAAAAACACACTTATTACGTGGTCAAAGGAGTGACTCCTTTGACTACGATGACCTGGATGACTGAGAACCTTCACAGCCACTTATTACGTGGTCAATAAGTGTGTTTACGACACCAACTGTCTGCCATCTATAATCCAGTTTTGAGTTCCCTCCCCAGACGCCTTAATGCCCACTCACATCCTGGGCCATCTGACCTCAAGAATTCACATGACAAGGTGGGGCCAGGTTTCACAATGAGCTCACCTGAAACCCTGGCTGATTAGGTCCCACACCCGCTTTCACACCTTGGCTCATGTGATTAGAGGATCACCAGGGGGTCCTTTGTCCCTCTTTGGGGGGACACTCCCACTGGGTTTAAATCTGGGACTCTCGGCCATTTGACCTTAGAACTGAAGAAGCTTCTCGGATGAGAGGTGAAACGTCTTCAAGCAACTTAAAGAAGTCCAGACGCTTTTCTTAGCAAACTCCTTTGACTACGATGACCTGGATGACTGAGAACCTTCACAGACACACTTATTACGTGGTTTTACTATATGACGCATCGACAAGTTTTTATAGTTGACGTCATCGATTATGGAGACGAATCGTTGCAGCCCTGCTCTCTTCCCCTGGGCCAGAACACCTGGCACAGGAGTTGCATACAGGGCTTTCTAGTCAGATGTTTGAACTACTCAGTTGGCTCCCTAGATGTGGAGGAGTAGGAGCTATACACTGAGTACCTCCCAAACTACCAAACCCCTCACCCAGTCTCTAAGGAAGAAGCCAACCACCTCTGCTTCCTCAGCGGGATCCTCCTAGTAATCCTTCCACCGCTCGATGTTGGCAGCACACCATCCACACTATGCACAACCAAAGTACCACTTTCCCCTCTGGCAGTTTCCAGAATCACTTTGACGCTGACGAAAATCCTTTTTTTCCATTTCCTCGCCAACTCAACTACAACATCAGGTGTTTAAAATAGTCATTCTGGGTAGTCTACAGGTCAATAGTACATCTGATGCAAAATATTAAGTACTCAGTACAGTTTTTTCTTTAACCTATTCTCAAGTTTAAAGTTCATACACTAAATTCTTCGATAGTATAGGATACACTTTACTACTACACTTCTTTTTAAATGTTTTTTTTAAGACAATCTGTTTGAATTGTTAACCAAAGTAAGACCAACACATTAAAATTTACAACAGAAGATATCACTTCTGCATTAACTTTTCCTGCTGTTTTGTGTGTTAGCGAGGCGAGACTCAGCCTTTTCCTGTGAAAAACATGCCCCTTTGAGATGCATATTGAAGTACTAGTACTTTTTTGTGCACTTAAATTTAAAACTGTTTCCTTAACAATGATTTCAGTTCTTTTCAACAATTGTTAACTGGTTCCAAAGGGCTCTGAGAGGAAATTATAGAGGAGATGTTTTTGTGTTTGATTTTGCGCTGACAGTCTGTGACAAGGAAACAAAGTTGTGAAAAGAGGTGGGCCTTGTGGTTCCATCATTGCTGTAAACAGAAGTAACACACTGATGGCTTTGATGGTGTTGCGTTAAGCTTAAGACTATACAATGTTTTTCTTGGTGGTACTGGCGCTGCTGTTCTGCACTGAGGCACAAGGTATGAAAAGAAATCTGTCTGATCATTTACACAAAAATGATGAAATGATGAAAAGCAATGAGACATGTTTTGTTGCTGCTGTGTTATTTCCTGTTACGTTTTGTTTTATTGTGAACAGCAAACTGAACACCAGGAACAATAGTGGCAAACAGGAAAAGAGCAAACCTTTTATTTTATAGTAGTTGTTATTTTTTGATTAGTAATGAATATGTGTCATATGTAATCGTGTACCATTCTATTAGAGCAGTATGGAAGAAGAGGTTAATAGCACGAGTGGCTTTGTTTAATATTAAAGTCTTAAAGTACATCGTGATTTCATTCAATGTGCTTCTTTCAGAGTCTGAAGATGGTTTGTTCATGTAGTTAATGGAAGTAAAGGTTCCTACCTGTTACTGCCAACAATAATGCCAAAGTAGTGTGCTATGAAGCAAGATTAATAGGTCAGTGAGGTGACCCAGAATTTTCAGTTTGAAAAGGTGGTTGTATTTGTTCCTGGATATGTTCACTATGGTCACCTGCTCTCGAGCTCCTTATGTTCTAAGTTTTAGTTTAAAATCCTGTGGAAATGCTGTGTTTTCACTCATTCTAAAAATGTAATTTTCCGTATTCTCCTGGTGTGACGCAATATAGATTATAGATTCTCTACTGGAGTACGTTTTATTCATGAAACCTCGAGAAACGTATCCTGTTAATGCCACAAAAACAAGCCCTACTATAGTTACCATAGCACAAACAAAAATAATTTATATTAATTTGGTCATAATGAAAATATACTTTATGGCTCTGTCATTTTACACTGTTGGAGCTGGAACCAATATAGCACAGATTATATAAAAGTGATTTAAACACCTCTCATTAGGCTATGGGACAGCTCAATCGATCAAAGTTTCAGAACTCATCGAAGATAAATGGTGTGGTAGAATATATCAACTAATATAATATTACTAATAATAACTAATGAATTCTCAAGACTCTCAAATCACAAAGCAGCACTTTTAAATATGACAGAATGTAGAAAAAGATCTTTATATTCTGACACATCTCAAAATTTAAATATGATTAAAAAGTCATTTTTGTTCATGGTTTCATTCAAAAAGGTTAACTTTTGTGTATTCTCAATTCATTGTGCATGTATTATTTCAAGCCTTTGTCTTCATTTTCATTATTCTATCTGATAAAAGACTCATTATTCTATTACTTTTATCAGATAGAATAATGAAAATGAAGACAAAGGCTTGAAATCACAGGTGAACATGACGATTCTGACAACACGTTTTTGTTTTTCTGTTCTTTTAGACCTCCAAAACGTGTTTCTCCTTCATGGAAGTGATTTACACCTAGATGTAAAGAAATCTGTTGTACTTGACAAAAAGACTGACTTTTTCTGGAAGTTTAATACCACTAATTATGTTGGTAAACTTAGTTATAATAACGAGGCAGTATTGTTTGACAGTTATGAAGGAAGAGCTGAGGTCTTTGGACGAAATTTCTCTTTGGTATTAAAGAATATACAACACAGCGACAGTGGATATTATACTGCAGTTGTGGTTGGAGGACAAGAGCAAAGTATAGCTGAATACAAGGTCATAGTCCAAGGTATGTTTCTCTTGCCAGTATAATTTTTAAATGTTGATACATCAGAAACACCCATTCACAATTTTTTTATTCCCCAGATCCAGTATCTCGTGCTGAGCTGACAGTGGACCATCTTTCCAGCACCTCAGACTCCTGTAACCTCACTGTGACCTGCAGCACAGTGGAGTTTAACATCAGCAGCACTTTTAGATGTGATGCCCAAAACTGCCTGCAAGTGGAAGAAAAGAGCTTAAACGTCTCAAAATATTTTTCTTCTCTGATTGTTTACTTGCAGCAAGATACCATCTTTTGTAATCATAGCAACAAAGTGAGCTGGAAAGCAAACAAGAAGGTGATCAAGCTGTACTGTGAAATAAAATCAGGTAAGACCATCAGTAAATTGTCCCCACCCACAGATATGTCACCAAATGTGTTGGACTAACAACTTACTTTTGATGAACAAAAAGATATCTCTTCTGGTGAGATTATTATTGAAGTCAAAACAAAAATTTAACATCTCACAAAAATTGTTGTTGGTCTGAGTAACTTATCTGTTGTCAAATCTGCTATTGCACAAGCTCAGTCACTGAGACTTTGCTATACATTTCCTGTATTTGGAAATAAAAAGTTTGGTCAGTTACAAAGTTCACAAACTGCTATTCACATTTTTTAGAGAAATTAGTGGTTTAGAACTTGGGCTCTGTTGTTGTTCAACGTTTGGATTAGCTGTTTGGATATGCTGTTTTCATTTTGTGAGAAATCTGTCTGTTTTCCTGTTTTGCAGGTTCAGATGGTATCTCCGTCTGTGTGGTGAAGACAGTCGTGTTCTCTGTCAGTCTGATTATCATGGTGATTGCTGTCATCAGTGTGCACCTCATGGAGAAGAAAAAGAAGCAAAAATAAACCTTTCTAATGTATATAAAGCTCAGTCTTATGTAGAAAACTTCTGTGCTTGTTTGTCTGTGAAGGTTCTCAGTCATCCAGGTCATCGTAGTCAAAGGAGTTTGCAAAGAAAAGGGTCTGGACTTCTTTAAGTTGCTTGAAGACGTTTCACCTCTCATCCGAGAAGCTTCTTCAGTTCTAAGGTTTGGTCTCTCCAATGTAGAGGTCTGGGCAAAGACCTCTACATTGCCCAGACCTCTACATTGGAGAGACCAAACAGCCACTTCACAAGCGCATGGCACAACATAGAAGAGCCACCTCCACAGGACAAGACTCAGCAGTCCATCTGCATCTTAAGGATAAAGGTCACTCTTTCGAGGATGCCAATGTTCACATTTTGGACAGAGAGGACAGATGGTTTGAAAGAGGAGTGAAAGATGCCATCTATGTCCACTGTGAGCGACCATCCTTGAACAGAGGCGGTGGTTTATGACACCAACTGTCTGCCATCTATAATCCAGTTTTGAGTTCCCTCCCCAGACGCCTTAACGCCCACTCACATCCTGGGCCATCTGACCTCAGGAATTTACATGACAAGGTGGGGCCAGGTTTCACAATGAGCTCACCCGAAACCCTGGCTGATTAGGTCCCACACCCGCTTTCACACCTTGGCTCATGTGATTAGAGGATCATCAGGGGGTCCTTTGTCCCTCTTTGGGGGGACACTCCCACTGGGTTTAAATCTGGGACTCTCGGCCATTTGACCTTAGAACTGAAGAAGCTTCTCGGATGAGAGGTGAAACGTCTTCAAGCAACTTAAAGAAGTCCAGACGCTTTTCTTTGCAAACTCCTTTGACTGTCTGTGCTTGTTTGTTTGTTTTTTCACTTGTAGCACCTTTGGTTTCTTTATCTTATACAATGGAAACACAAAGTTGTGCATAAGAAATGTAACAATGCACTCAGGCCAGCATCATATGGTACATTTAAAGACAAGAAAACATTTATGACTGTTTATTAGTTAAACCCATCATGAAAGTGTTTGAGGATTTGCTCCTGAGGCAAATGTGTTTCTTAAACCTCACCAGAAGAGGGCAGTGTGTTACTTTTGAGCTGGTCTGCCCACCTGTCCAACAATATTACCAAGTCATTGAAAAAAAAAAAAAACATTATCAAAAAGTGTTGCAGAAAATAATTTTTGTAAGTAAAAAGTACTGGAAATATTGTAGCACATTCAGAAAAATTATTTCGCATGTTTTGAATAATTGTTAGTTGTTTCCATCTGTTCAAGTGAAAAATCTTTACACTAAAGCCTGAAACTTCACTGAAAAGCAAGGAGTTTCTCACATCTTATGGTGTACATCATAAGCAGGAGTATGGTAAAACATGTATCTTGAACAATACAGAAACACTAATTTGCAACCAGAGCCTCCTCAGCTGAAAATTTTACATAACAGGAAGAGACCAAAGACAGGATAAGGGATAAGTGGGTGAAAAACTTATCAGATAGGAACTTCGCTGAACCTAAAGAGCACGTGTTTGCCAAAGGACTAATTTTTTGCCATTTCTCCACAATAGCTTCCCATAGTGGATCTCATAACAACTACCCAAACAGCAATTTAGTGAAGAATTAATAAATTAACAAGCTAGAAGCAGAGCAAATCGGGATGGTTTCAGCTATCCTCTCCAGTGTGAGAATTCCTCTTTGCAATTTCACAATGCAAGAAATGAAGGCCACCACCTCCCCGAGCAAAGACCAAAACATTAACATATTACCAGCTGACGAGGGGACACTGTTGTATTCAACTCAGCTGATTATCTTCCCACGTTTACTACACTCCTCAGTGACAACGATACCTATGAGACCCAACAAGCATTAACTTGCATAGGATAAAGCCATTGACTGCTCTAACTATAACCATCTGTACCCAGGGGATGCTATAGCTTGTGTATATGGACTTATAAAGATCCACAAAAAGGAGTTCCACTCAGACTCATCATTAGCAGTATAAACTCATCCACCTACAACATTTCCTAGCACCGCGCCACCATCAGAGCTAGGATGTTTTCCCTCCAATCAGATTTGCTTGTAGAACTCTGCCTTAACACCACATATTTTAAATACAACAAGGGTTTTTACTGACAAAAGTGTCATTGTATGTAGCCTTGACACGGAGGAAGTGAAAGTAAATCTCTTGGCTCTTTCACAGTGACAGCACCTAGCCACCTGTACAGATGTGGAGCAAACCTGGGTTAAAACCAAAACCCAAGAGGTAGAAGCCTTCGCTGTTCACATCAACTCAGTGGATAGAAACATGATGTTCACCAGGGAAAATAGAAAGGACAGCAGTTGCCTTTTGATCAGTATGTTAAATGAGTAGTCAAAGAGACTGTTCTAATGTCTGAACTTTGTGTGTCTGTGTGTACATGATCAGGGAAAGGACTGAGGCAGCGAACTCTGAACCACAACTTCATTGGGGTGTACTGTAGTTCTTAACACCCACAAACTAAACTATGTGTGAAATGTGATATATGCATTTAATATCATTTACTATTTATAACTTCACATTTACTTTCTGAACTATAGTAATAATCTTTTGTTCATCTCCTTCAGCTGTAAGGAGTTAGCATACAGATGTAACAACCCGTGTTATGATATACTGCATATACTGTTTCATACAGCATGCAGGCTGTGTTGCATTTACGTTTTACAATCTGTCTTTAAAGGAAGTTCAGTCAAGCAGAGACTTCCTGTCAGCATAAAGTTGGGTTTAAATACACCTACACATCTCTCTGTCTGATGTTTCACTTTGTGCTTGCTGTTGTGCCTGTGTGTAGAGTGCAGTACAAATACTTGTCACTCACCTAACAGTCATTACTGCACATGATTCTGCTTGACGCTATTACTATGATTTTACAACAATATATCTGTGATAATTTATTGGGTCAAGGTTGCCCTCTCTCATAAGGAGTCAATAAATAGCACTGGCAGTTCTAACTTTGTCAATTAATCAGAGCATGTCAGAGGAGGGTTGCTGAGTACAGTGCTTTTTGTTCTTGAGGAGGCGGAGGAAACAGACATAAAGAGAGTGAAACTTAGAGGAAGGGATCAGCAACAGACTTTTGCAGAAAAGGACGGTTCCATTTTTAGTTCTGATTCTTTAAAAATATCAAAAAGCCCATCAGGAAAAAGACTTGAAATGTTTATGAAAATATGAAGTTCTAACTTCACAGCAGACAATGACAGAAATACTAAGATGTCTTTTAAATAAGCTGAGTTTTTCTTGTCTTTTTTTTGGTACAAGTATATTCTTAGACAAGACAAATAAACAGAAACTCACACTTCATGAAACAACTTAGACCAGTATGGACTACTTGCACAATCACTTCCGCGTTCTATGTAGTCCTGCCCCAGTGCTTCCGGTATGGTTAAACCATGGCGACGTTCTACACTCGCTGCCTACAAGAGCTCCCAAAATTGAACATCACTGATGTTCATCGGATTTGCAGAGTGACGACTATCCCAGCCATCAAATTAGATAAAGGATTTAAGTTATATGCTGCATCATATATACACAACTACGAAGGTAAGAAAACGTAAATTAAGCGACAAAGAAACGTTAGCTAACGTCAAATGCAAACACTACGTACTCCGCTATGTCCTTCATTTGATGTCAATTCTCTACATTACATGTTTTCTTAAACGGTGTTTTATGTCGTCCGAAACTATAGTTGAGGTTTTCTTAACTAATGTCACTTTTGTTGTTAGACACTGTTATAATAGCGTTAGGTAGTTGGCTAACTAAGGAGGTAGTTAACTACGTAATGCTACTCTTGCTAAGTGTAAAGTATATATGTTTAAGACGTGCTGACATGAATAATACAGAAATAATGCTAATGGTACTTGTATCTTTATTCAGTGTCCAATAAAGACAGGTTGTCAGGGGAGGTCGGTGTGAGAGCCCTGTGCTACAGGTCAATGAGGAAGAGTGAGGCACCACACAGACTAAGTGTAGGCAGGAAGCTGTGTAAAGTTGTTAATCCCCGTTCAGCGGGGTTCAGTTCATTTAAGCATTAGTTAAGTTCATTCCTAAAGGCCCATCAACTTGAATGTTTTTCTTGTCTCCCTGCTTTATCACTCCTAATTTGACTAGTCAGATAGTTTAATCAACGTGTGTTTGGGTGATCAGAAACATTTTACACCAAGTTAATACTGCAAATATACACAATCTAAGTTATTACAGTTATCAAGGATAGTTAAGTTGTTTTAATAGGGAGAGAAGGAAACACTAAGCATTCAGGAGGGTAAGCCTGTAGGGGTCAATAACCATAACACTGAACTATGTTCCTGTTCGGCTCTTCCATGAAGATGATGTTACATTTTTAATTTTCGTTCTTTCTTCTTAGATTAAGCTTCTGGATTCATCGCCAGTGGTACTGACACATAGCCAGTGCTCCTGTGTGGCAGGCGCTGTTATGTGCAATCACACAGTGGCACTGCTCTTCCAAACAGCACACTACTCACAGCTCAGAGTGCCGGTTGTCCCCCCTCTGCATAGCTGCACGGAATCTGAACAGCAATGGCACAAGCCACGGACAGTGGTAATTTAAATGAGGTTAAAGTTTTTGAATTAGTCCATGTTTACACATGAACAGCTACACCATCCATAGTAAATGTGTCTTCTGTTAGGGTGTGAAGCCAGGACCCATCAACTCCATGATCTTCACTAAGCCGGTACCAAATAGGATGGCCCAGACTGGAGTACGGTAATTAGATTTGTAAAATTTGGTTTCCTGTGTTACAAATGCATGTTGCTATTTGTTCATACATACATGTGTCAGAATAGGTATTAATTTACATACAACATTACACTTTCTGAAGACGGCTAACTCAGTCATGTACATATACATCCCAGTCTCTAACTTATGCACCACTGTTTTACACCTTTTAGTTTTTAGTTTAGTTGTTGTTCAGTATAATAACCTTCTTCCTTACATTATTGTCATTGATGTTTTCTTTAGGAGTGGTTTCTACAGAGGCATGGTGGGTCCGTTACCAGATCCCTGCTTGTTCAGAATAACGGAGGCATATGCAAAATTTAATATTGAGGACAGGCCACTTGTGACCACAATGAACATGAGACCTGACAAGCCCCTTGTGGAAAGTGCTTTTGGGCTGGTGCAGGAGGGCAGTGTTCTGTCATATCAGCAGCCGGTTTTGACAACCCGGTACATCACACTACACCGTGATGCACCACCAACACCGCACTTGCCTCTGGAGGGGTATGAGATCTTGCCATCAGATTGTGTGTTTGTGTGCTCAGAAGAAGAGCTTCTGCATCTGAAAAGCTTGTCTGTAACTCTGGAAATGGCTCACAAAATAGAGGAAGCTACACGTGAGCAAAGCTCTTCACCTGAGTGGCATCAGCTCCGCAGGCCCAGAGTGACTGCCTCTAGGTTTCGGGAGGTGTGTCACGTCAGAGGCCAGAGCTCGGCAGAGTCACTTGCAGAGCGTATATTGAAGGGAACAAGGCAGACAGCAGACATGAGGAGAGGAACTGAGATGGAGCCTGCAATAGCAGCAGAGTATAGTAGGCTAATGAATGTTAACTACTCACCCTGTGGTCTGGTCATTCACCCCATTGCCCCCTGGCTTGCTGCATCTCCTGATGGTGTTGTTTTTGACCCCAATGAATACCCCCAGTTTGGCCTCGTCAAATTCAAATGTCCCAGTGTACAAAACTTTATTGACTCCAAATATGTGCAAATGGAATGTGGTACCCCTAAACTAAAAAAGAGCCACGCATATTACTGGCAAGTGCAAGGACAACTGCTCATCAGTGGGATGCAGTGGTGTGACTTTGTTGTGTAGGCACAAGAGGACTACCTAGTGCAAAGAATATACATGGATACAGATGTGCACAATGCAATCAGAGAAAAGGCTGACTACTTCTTTTTTTTTACATATATATGCCAAAATACCTGTGTTTGGAAAAATGAACAGTGAAAACATAGCAAAAAGGAAAACAGATCCTTCAGGCTGGCTGGAACAAAATAACTGATGTTTTATTTGCAATGTATTTCATGAATTATTTTGTTGTTACATGTTACTTTTATGTGAAATCAATAAATTGTTATTTAAGCAATGGCATCAATTTCATTTTTTAAAAACACACATTAAAACACTGAATTTGTGCAGAACTTATTTACATGGTAAGTATTTAAAAATCCATGCCTAGCATACTGACATACATTTAGACAATAACACAACTGAATGAAGAAAATGACAAATGGTATTTTGGATGTTACAAAAGCACAATGTCACTTATGATTTTAAAACGATTTAGTGATTTACTTTATAATTTTGATGAACAATTTTGTTGAATATGAATAGTAATATAGTAGTATAATTAAACAGTATTATTAACATTCAACATTTACAATCAATTAGAATTATCAATAACTGGAACTCAACTATCAGCACTCAAGTACCAGTTCTGTAATCAAGTTTTGTCAAGGAAGAAATGCAACTGTAGTGGCCTCAGCTGCAGGTCATTTTCCATAAGTTACTTGTACTGGCACTGGTGTCTTGGGAAAAGTCCATCTTGTCTCACTTAACCCATTTTTTAACTAATGCTGTGTTCTGGTAATTTGACAGCATACATGCTACTGCAAACAGTTGGTTGATATTGTAAACATGTGACATGGTAATGATGCTATCAAAAAGTTTGTTCTGTTTTATCCTCCTAATGACTCGCTCCACATGTACCCTGAGTCTGGCTATGGCCTGCGTCTCCTTAACCTGGTATGCTGGCATCTGCTTCTGCTTAGATAGGAAAGGTGGGCAGTACACTTTGCATTTACAACAATCGGTGATTAGGAAGCCCTTATCTACCATCACTGCCATGTCTTCAGTCAACTTCTCAGCAATGCCTGATTGTTTGAATAGTTCCTTATCACTAACCGAACCAGCATACAGATTAGAGATGAATGTCACTGGACCATGTGGAGCTATGCCAACCAGGGCTTTCATCGTACAGTGGGATTTGTACGAAGAGTACATTTCACTTTGGAGAAGTGGTGAGGATGGTGTCTGACACCTCAGCTCTGTACAGTCAAGGATCATCTGGGTGTCTGAGAAATCTTTGAATTCCTCAGGGAGGTAAGCTTGCACTTCTTCACGTGTAAGCCAGATGCATTGAGACCCCAGTGCAGTGGCAAGAAAATTTGTCCATGTTGCAATAATGCGGCTCACTGTGGACTGGTGTATGTTAAATCGGTGTGCCAGGTCCCTCTCCTTCAAACCAACTGACAGGAAAACCAGGAAAAGAAAGAACTCATCAATTGGCTGTAGCAGCTGCCTCTGGAAGGTGAAAACAAAAGGGAAAATGTTACTCCTTAAGCTATGAAATAGTAAAATTATGCTTTTCTTGGCTAAATGTTTTGTAATGGTTATGCATACCATACTGTACCATGGGGTAAACAATGAGGTGCTGTAGTACACAGGTGTATGTATGTAAAGGATGCTGAGTCATTTAGCATATATACACCTGTGTATGTATGTTATTGTACATAATTTAATGTTATTGTACATAAATACATTAATATTACACCTCTAGTTCTAACTACCAACAAACCCCTAACCTACCGTTGATGTGCGTGCAGGTGTCAACACTTCTTCGTTCCTATTGGCAGCTGACTTGGCTCTTGAAACCCGGATCATTTTATAGATGCAAGGCTCAATCAAAAACCAAAATGTCATCAAATGATCATGGCTTGGAAATCTATTCACGAGAGAGACAAACATTGTGTCAATCATTAATTAACATTACACACTGACATAAAAATAATGTAAACTGTGACAAATATGCTAATGGTATGCTGTATAACATAGTCTGATTAAGAGTCTATTTGGTGTTGTATTTTACCTGTAGCATATCGTTTAAATACTAAAGCATCTACATGAAACATACAATCAGCAGAGAAAAAGTAAATATCTATTTAGTTTTCATTAAGACTGGAAACACTTTCGAAATTTAACTGATGGTGACCTTGGTATATTTTAAACAGTTAGCTTGAATAGAGCTTAGGTGTACCTGGTGTAGAATCGGATGTCAGTGTCGGAGCCAGCAAAACGCTGTAACCCAAATTCTCGCTGGACACGTAACTCCTGTATTTCCTTCCTCAGAGTCTCCACGTCTTTGGACAGGTCTTCTGCAGCTGATGCAGATATGTCCAATGCAGACGGCTCAGGGACTGAGTAGTAGTCATGATCTCTTGTAAGACTGTGCTCTTCTTGATCGTCAGCAGGAACTAGTTCAGGGCGTCGCTCCGTTCTCTCCCAAACACTACGCCGCGGTGGTTCAACTTTATAGCCATTCCACTCAAAAAGTGTTGGTACAGCCCCTTTAATAAGCTGCCTTCGACCATCAAGGGTTGTTGGCTCTATGAGTTGATCACTGGCAAAGTGTCTGCTGCAGACCCTGGTGTGAGAGGTAATCGTGAAATGATCCCGGCGTATGTTTACCAGCCATTGTCTTCTCAAGTCGGAATGGGTCAGAAAGCCATGAAAACTTAGTATGCCGTTAAATTTGGCTGAAGCCGAACAAAGTGGGACACAGCAATGCTCGGAGTATTTCTTCTCCTGTTTTTGAAAATGTTCTGTTTTAAATACTTTCCTTTTTATACTCATTCTGAAGTGACATTAGCATAGCTACCGATAGATAAACAAACATACCGGAAACGTCCAAGCGGTAGTATTTGGAAACGGAAATACGTCACATGCCCTAGTGCAAGTAGAAAGGCCAAACATGTAATTCCAATATATTTGACATTAAAACCATTATCTTGAAATGATGAACACAGCATTTTTCACCACTAATCAGTTCCAAAATGTTTGGCTTCAAAATAATCTTCCCAATAAATTAATTGAAACATTTCTCACAACTTTTTCTTGTTGAACCTCCTCAAAAGCAAAACATGTTTTTTGTTAACCCTTTAAAGCCGGTCGGAGCGGCATGCTCTGTTTTGCGTAACTATTTTTAAATCCCGGTAGAACTGCAACCACATAAGCTAGCGCAATATTTTTTTTGCATATGAAACCGGAGGAGTTGTACTTACATCTTATGCCATCAGCTTGCCCTAGGTCACGGTTTCCTTCCACATATAGCTTTGCAAAAATTGCATACAAAGCGCCTGCAGCAACAAAAACATAATATCCCAGAAACAGGCTTTGCCGATCCGATCAGCTGTTTGTAACACTTCCTACACTGGAATAGAGGTCAAGGCAAACTATCGCATGTCCGCCATTACCTGCCCGAAACCGGAAGTGACGTCATAATAGCGGAAATGTAGTTTTTTTACCATCAGGGCCTTGTAAGCCTATACTGGTGTTTTTAAAAGTTATGTTTGACTTTATGGCTTTCTGTGTCGTTTCTGGGATGCTTAGAAGTCAAATTGCACTGCTGGAAATAGTTTATTTTGATGCATATGCTGTTTTTTTTTCCTGCAGTATATAAAAATTGGTGTATTTCAAAAATAAAACTATGAAGACACTCAAAATAAATTTCCTGTGGTGGGAAACTATTTTGTGCAACTTTTTTGTATTTACAGTTTTGAGGGATAAGCCTCTTAAATTTCTCTAACTAGAAATATATGTTAAAAAAACAAAAACCATTTTCATTTTTTTGTGGTTTATTGCACTTTTTTGCAATTTATGTAATTACTATGCACTTAATGCATACATATTATTAAAATTTGGGCTATAATGGTTGTATTGATGTATAGCAACTTGAAATGCTCCCAAAAATGGCACTACAGCATGTAAAAATATAATATAAGCTCTGGCGGACTTGGTTCTATGGTCTTTTACAAAAACACTTTAGTTTCCTGGTACAGAAGCTAAATTTAAAAAAAAAACAAAAAAAAAACATGAAGGCAATGAAAACCTTTTTTGTCTTATATACTTTTGTGTAGTTCACTATGACCTGTGAATACAAAGGCATTCAGTCTGAGTCGTAAAACAGGAAGAGATCTGATCTTTTGGACATGTCATCTTTATCAAGAAACCAAATGTACTGACTGGCAGTAACATGTACTCATGAGGGTAAATATGGGGAAACTCCATTAGACATGTCACATTTGGTCAAAACTTATTTAGAATTTAAATAATACAATTCCAGGAGTATAACTCCAGAAAGTTTTGTCTGTTGCAGCTCGCTTTCCACAACAAATTTAAGGTGGCTGTTAACTAACAAATTCTTCCTAATGACTGGATTTTGATTTAATACATTTCTCCAATAAAGTTTAGATCAGGGATTTTGAACACATCTTACAGTGCCACATACAGCCCACTTTGATAAGTGTGCCAGACCAGTTCATTTTAATTTATATAGCGCCAAAGCAAAACATCTGTCAAATCAAGGCATAACCAGTGACTCTCCTCTTTCTGTCAATGTAAAGAAGTTTAAAATCAGATATTTTAATACAAGAAAAATTTCAACTGTACGTCTTGGTTTTTATGTACGATAAGAAATTTTAAAAATGCAAAAAACCTGTCAGCACAACTCTTTGGGCTTAAATTGGAAGAACTAAATGTGTAAAATCACATAAAAGGTTCTGCTAGCTAAATTCCCAGACCGTTTTGTAATTATATAACAAAGTTTTAGTTAATTCACAATTTATTTTTTACTGAACCACAGGAATTTCCATGGTAGATATTGAAAAAAACAGGAACTTTTGTCATTCAATTGTATAACTATTATAGAATTTATATTATATGATTTATATTAATGTAGTACAAATGTAACAAAAGCTGTAATACTTAAG
This sequence comes from Pelmatolapia mariae, assembly GCF_036321145.2. Classification (NCBI taxonomy): domain Eukaryota; kingdom Metazoa; phylum Chordata; class Actinopteri; order Cichliformes; family Cichlidae; genus Pelmatolapia; species Pelmatolapia mariae. Next base: position 26,746,461 of record NC_086243.1, on the reverse strand, counting down.
AACATACATTTAAGAGAGAAATACATTTAAAATTGATGCCCTCCTTCACATTTTTAAAAGCCCGCAGTGGGCTGGATTGGAGTCTGATATTTGTCACCTCTGGTTTAGATCTATAAAATAAAATAAAAAACCTTGAATAGTATTAACTTTTAGTTTTCTTTATAGTCTGTAATACATAAATAGTAGCAATAATTACTGATAAAGATTAAATGCACTGCATTATTCAGGAAAACTGCAAAAAAAGAAAAATGGATTTAAGCATATAGCTCTATAAACAAAATAGTGAACTTCACAGTAAGCCATCACCATCTAAAACACAAAAATATTTCTACAGAAAAGGATAATGTTTGAAAACATTAAGAAAATATTCAGTTCATTTGTGTTTTAAACAGGTGATCAAGTTGATCCAACATGTCCTCTGTGCCAACATTTTAGAAAAAAAAGCAGAGTTCAAGTGTTCATAGTTCATATGTGTTTAGCCTTGTGAATTTATACTACTGATGTTCTCCAGCTCTGTTTGTTGGGCAGTGACTCTGGGTCTGGTAGCTCTGGTAACCTGAGCATACACCGTCTCTGGCTGTGGATTTTTTTTTGACTTTGTGGATTCTGTTTTAGGGTGAAACTCCACCAGGGCATAAGTAGATGTTGGAGAAAGACTCGAGGCATCTCCTGGCACATTCTCATTTCGAGTTTGGCCTGGAGGGTGCTCCTAGAAACAAATCAAAAGTGTTTTGTTAGAAAAACAAAACAAAAAATGTGTGGAGCAGTTAGTGTAGGAAGAAGATGGAGGTTGATTTTGGACAGACACATAACACTAGTTTGTTAGCTCTTATGTAGCTCTTATGTAGAAGACTCATGAAACCATTCTTAATTTGAAGGGAATTTAAAATAAAACTGATTTTGTTTAGAAGAATCAGTTCTCAGCTGTTTAATTGCTAGAATAACACATTTTGTTTCTTTTTTCTCTTAAGAAAAAAAGTGTTCACTTACTTGAGCAGCCTCATACAGTTTATTTTCCTGGCTTCTTCTTTTACCTGCAAGTCAGTCACAGAAAATACAGATTTACTTACTATGCATATTTTCCACGGGAACTTCTAAATTCCTCATTGGAAATAACAATGACTCCAGATCAGTTCATGTTAGCTACAGAGAACTAAAACATCACTGTCCCGTTATCATACAGTGAATTGATCAGTGTGTAAATTAAATAAATAAAATCATCAATCTTTATTGGTCAATAGGAATTTTCATTTTTTTTAAAATAACTTTCATCCTTAGAAAATATATTTACTATTAGTGTTTGGTGCTATTTTAGATGCAACAGTCTGTCATGTATCTCTTCTATACTGCTGGTGAAGAGATGAGGTTTAGAGGGTTTTCGCTATTATAATATTACTCGAAGCCATGAACAGCAAACTGGTTAAGGGCCTGTATTAACTGTGCAACCTTCCTTTTCACAGTTATGTCTCAAGTACGTTAATGGAAGGCAGCAAATAACAATCACCAATAAATTCTCTAGAAATATTTAAACTATTTAATGCTATTTAACCAGGTAGGATTAGCAGTATTTTTTTTTCTTGAGAGAACTGCAGATGCTGCATCGATAAACAAGACAGCTGTGTCTGCAGTTTTTTGTTTTGTTTTTTATGAGCAGTTTTAATTAATTACTGGTCAAAACTTGTTTCGTGCAGTACTTGTATCCAATTCAACTTTTACTGGAGCTCAGGCAGCTCCACAACACACAACAACTGGAAACCTGGTGAGATACAGATAATGTGATATTCAAAGCAAACACTGAACCTATCCCAGTTGTTATAAAGCAAAAGGTGCGGAATAATTTCAGGCACAAATTTGTGCAAAAACAGAGTTTGCTTCAAAGCTGCACTTCCCACAGTAATATGTGTATTAAAAATAGTAGCAACAAAAGTGGCAAAGTAGTTTTAAATCTAGGGTAAACACACAAAAAAAGCTTTTAACGGCTCATTCTTTAGCTGGTACCAAATATTTAGATAATATATCTTTTTAGTAGATTTCAGTTTTGTCTGTTTTTTTGTTGTTTTGTGTGTATGTGTGTGTTTTTGTGGTGGTGGCGAGGATGGAACCTGTGGTGGTGGTTAATAGAAACCATATATATATATATATATACCTTTCAGCCAAATTCAGATTTATTATCTGAAAGGGATTAAATTCGACCCTACATTTCAGTCCAATTACTTCTTAACCCTCCTGTGAATGTGTACTAATTATGTGTATTAATTAACTTATGGAACATTTTAAAGCAGTTGGGTATGTTTTAGTTCAAATGTAGCAGCATCTCAGTGCTTTATTTGTCATTTTTATCTCCTCCGTCCCATATTGTCTTACTGAGGGACACCTTTATTTTTTAGACCCATTTTTGCAGTCCGGTGAAGATCCATGAAGCTTTGAGGACAATTCATTTAATGAAAATAATCTAGACAGGACAAACTGGATCCATAGATTTTAAATGTTACAGCTTACTTCATTTCTAATATTTGCTCATTTGTTCATACCTGTGAAATTAGGGAAAATGTAAGAACCAATGTGTGACCTAATTGAACACTTTTTGAAGATGTGAGGCAAATTAAACCAGACATTATGAATGAAAATTACACTTTTAAAATGTCTTAGAAAGCAGATCCATACTGTTTGTCTTGATGCATGCTCAATCATCCTAGTAAGTAAATCCCAAAAGGTTGATTCTGTGTCAGTGTCCTGAAACTTTTCCATGTGTCCCTTCTGCAACACACCTGAATATAATTGGTAGGTTATTAGCAAGAGTATAGAACTTTACTGCATGCTGATGTGGCAACCTCTAACCCTACTCAAGTAAATTTAAGTGTTTGGAAAAATGTACTTCTAAAAGTACTTTTATTGCACCATGTTCATGAGCTGCTGTAACATGACTCAAATGGCTCAATTGCAACCTCAGCAGGCAGTCAAGTTCGATAGTCTTGCTAATGACCCACTAATTGAATTCAGGTGTGTTGCAACAGGGACACATAGAAAAGTTGCAGGACGCTGGCCCTCGAGGACTGGAGTCTGTGTAAACATTACACAGTCCCGATCAAAAGTTTAAGACCACTTGAAAAACTTTTAATGGGGACTGTATTAGATTTCAGTGTACTTAAGTAGCAACAATTCTTATTTTCTGTTTTTGCTGAAAAAATACACAGGGACTTACGTTTTGTGACAATGCAAATGATGACAATGATGACAATGAAAACACAGAAGCCACCAGAAGCTGCAATTATGGTGGGTACATTGGAAACTGTAAAGAAAACAAAATACTTAATCATAAACAATATGACCAGAAACTGTAATTTTAAATTTGCGGTTATTTTTGTAAGTCTTTCTGTTAAATCTCAAAAGGTTTGACTACCAATCAAAAATCAAAAAACACCAACCATACGTTATTAGATTTAGAACTTTTCATACACTTCTGTGACTGTTTATGGAAAGCCGCAAATCCTTTTTAGATCACTACCTTGGTTAATGGCATGTCTGTTGTGAGAATGACTGGACAGAAACCAGGAATTTATGAACTACAATGGAACACAGGACACACGGTGAGAGAGACTGAAACAAGGAACAGAGGGACGCTCAGCCGACACTAATCACAGACAAATGAGACAAGGGGAGCAAAACTGAACATGTTACACATGGGAAACGGGACACAGGATACCAAAATAAAACAGCAAATGAGCAACACTGAGACCTGGACCAAGATATACAATACAGAAAGGTAAACAAACACAGATTTGGCTGAACTAGACAGAAACACATGACAAGCAAGACAAATCAGAGATAAAGAAACCAGACTAAATGTTACTACGTAAACTTAAGAAACCAGAACACAAAAGAATCTATTGATAACCTTAGGTTAACTATTTAAACATGGAACTGAAACCAAAACAGAACAATGTAACAAAGATTATCAAAAATACAAAACTAAAGAAAACTTAAAAACCCTGGATCATTTCACAGACATTTGGACACACAACATGTTGTGCTTGTGCCTGCAAGGAAGTAGTGCCTGTATCATCAAAACAAGTTCTTTCAAAAGCAAACAGACATTTTCCTTTAGGGTAAAAAAGAAAATGGTTCTTATCAGAAAAAATGTATCCCAATTACACCATGGTAGTTTCCAGTTCTTTGAGATTTTAATACCTTCCGTTTCAACTGAAATACATGAAGAGATCCATATAAAGAGAGGAAGTCTTTAAAGATTAAAAATTAGTTTTAGTTTATAGTTTTAGTTTTTTGTTCTGCTGCATAAAATCTTTAAATGGTTATGATTTAAATCAGTCATTCATGTATTTATGGATTTTAACCTTACCTGTCTTTATCTGACAGTAGGGTTTATTCTTCTTGCTCTGTTCCACGCTCACTTTGTTGCTGTGATTACAGATGATGAAGTCTCCATGCAGGTAGACAATTAAAGATGAATAATCATTTGTCTTCTTCAAACTATTTTCATCCACCTGAAAGCAGTTCTGGGCATCACATCTAAAAGTCTTGCTAATTTGAGAATCCACTGTGCTGCAGGTCACAGTGAGGTTACAGGAGTCTGAGTTGGTGGACACAGAGTCCACTGACAGGTTAACTGGAGTCACTGGATCTAAAGAGTAACAGGCACGAAGAGTTTTAAAACAGGTCTATGCCTTACCAAGATTTCAAAAAGATTAAAAAAGAAACCTACCTTGAACTATGACCTTGTATTCAGCTACATTTTGGTCTTTATTGCTAACCATGAATGCAGCATAATCTCCACTGTCATTGTGTTGCACATTCTTTAACAGCAACCCGTAATTTTGTCCAAAGAGCTCAGCCCTTCCTTCATATTTGTCAAACACTACTGGATCATTATTAAAAGCACATTTAGCTATATTGTTAGTTATATTAACTTTCCAGAACAAATCTGTCTTTGTGTTTAGTACAACAGATTTCTTTATATCCAGGTGTAAGTCCTTTCCACGGAGGAGAAACACATGTTGGATCCCTGGAAGAAAAATAACAAACTTGATGTGAGAATCATCTTATTAACATGCTACTGAAAATCTCTCAAATTAAGTACAATAGGTATTTTGTCAGTATTGTTTTCTTGACTACTTTATTATTTATTTATTTATTATTGTTTAGTCAAAATTGTTACATCATCTATTTATATGTTTATAATTACACATATTTATTAGTGTAAATATGTTTAATTGCTATTCAGCTGGAATAAAACACCCTTACACCAATCAGATCTCTAAAATTAATATAGATTTGTGTGTAACTGCCCAAATGTTTGATTGTGGTTTTCCCCACTCCCTTCCCCAATCTGACTCGCAATCACATGTAGCACATTCCACATCATCCTTCAGTCACTGGTTGTCTAGGTGATTTCCAACAATATCCTATTAGGATATGACTTCCACCCAGCTTTGAATGGTGCGCCTCTAATATCTGGATTTGTCCAAATTTATGAAACTAACCAAACTAACCAGATCCTTTTTCGTCTTAGGAAGCATCTCTGCTTCCCTCCATGAGAGGAAATGAAAACTGTTGAAATCCTTACTCTTAGCCTTTCAGACCATAACTGTCTGCTTGAACATCAAACAGTATTTCTTGAAAACACTCTTATATCTTATCTTTTTTTATTATTATTATTTGTCATTTGCATTTACAATAATGAACTAACGAGCACTGGGGAAATTTTTTGATTAAACTGGAAGTTTATCTGACAGTGCTGTGACTAAATTTAAAGAAGTGATTCAACTGTTATTTCCTTCAATAGACAAAAGCCCCACAGCTACTGAGCTGCTGGTTTTCTTACATTTATTATTTGCTTGTTTTTGTCTCAGCACTTGCTGACATCCACACGTTTGTGCATTTTGTTTTCTTTAATAGGATACAAAAATTACCCATAATAAATTAAATGAAGATTAATGAAAATAAAATATCAGTAGAATTGCAAAATCTATCGATCAGGTTTCTTAAGAAAAACAGAAACGTCTGTGTTCATTCAGTTCACTCTTCTTTCACACTTCTGATTCCAAACTTGGATCCTTCTGCTTTCTCTCCACATGTCAAAGTAACATTGGCCAGGAACATAAAATTGTTCTCACTTTTTTTGTCATTTTGTCAACATATGTGCTCAAACTGATCTAACTGAATAACAGATAATAATAGCTAAACTAGTGATGACAACAGATTTGAAATAGAAACTGCTATCAAACTTAAAACTGTTTTTGTAGGTATTCATCATTCTATATAACTACAGTTTTATATTGTATTACTGTAATATTGTTCACATTTTCTCATTTAGGATCTAAAATTGCAGACCATCCACTGCTTGCATATGTCTGCAGTGAATGGACACTTATATAGTGTCCATCAATTGTTTGTGTGTTCTTCTAACTCTGCTTTTTTAAGTTGAATGTTCATCTAAAACATACGTCACTCTCAAAGCGTAAATGTGTGTACTCAGAAAGAGGTAATAAAAATATTTTTCTCAGTAGAATAATTTTAGCATCCATTTAGTTCGTGACTGCTGACAGAATTAAATTAGAAAGTGAAGACACTGGTGTTTATTTTTAGTTAGAGCTGAAGACATTGGAGTTTATCTCACAGCTATCAGAGTCTCATATGTGCTTCTTCATCTACTTGCAGTCTCACAGCTGTGACCACACACTTAACCACCTCTCAATTATAATATCAGCATTATATATTATTATGCACCATTTCACATTTAACTTTGATTAGTAATCACGCTGTTTCTGTTGATTTCACTTTGTTGTAAGGAGTCATTCAGTATATGTGATCACCCATTTTATGACATACTGCTATATACTGTTGCTTCATACAGCAATAGTATTTGTCTGTTAGTTTTTGTTACAGTAAAACTAACTATAAGAGGAAGTTCAGTCAAGCAGAGACTTCCAGCTTGTACAGAGGAGACCAAAGACAAACCCACAGTCTGTCTGTCTGCCTGATCTTTGCATTTGTGCTTGTAGCAGTTTGTAAAACGTTGTTGCAGGAGTGCAGTACAAAAACGTGGTACTCATGTAGCCGAGTTAATATTGTAGATGATTCTACTTGCCATGATTACCATAATTTCACAGCAATGAAGCTGCAGAAATGCATTGGGCTAATGTTTCCTTTTTTTCAGAGGTAGTAAATAAATACAACTATCAATGTGAAGTTAAGTTCATCAGAGAATATCTGAGAATACATGACCACTGGAAATTATAGAAACATTAAAGAGAAGACTTGCAAATGGTTTTAAAGCTCCGGGCCACCCCTGCTCCTGTGCTGCCTTTCTCCCATGACTGCTCTTCCTGGGTCCCCTCTGCTATCAGTTCTCACAGGTCTGGTGCTCCAGTTTCCTGCTAACTGTCCTCTTTTTGGCTTGCAGTTGAAAAAAGAAAAAGCTTTGTGCCATGATGCCAGATTGTGGTAATCATGACACAGAATTGTATTGTCTTTTAACTTGTGGCTTTGAAATATATATTAAATATATATATGTTTAATAAAATGTATAATTTGAATCATTTAAAAATATATACATTTGGTAGATTACAACACAGCAGTCTCTACACTGGCCCCTTTCTCCCTGCTCTCAAGGCTAGTAAATTCTTCTGAGCTCAGCTGGGTACAGAGACTACAGTAGTTCCAAAGAAGTGGAACAAGCAGGCATTAGCCAGTTATAAGGGGGAAGTATAAACAGAAAAGAGTGACGTGACCCTGACCTGGCACTCTTATGGAAATTTCCCTCTTACAGTCTTTTGTTCACCAAAATCGTAATGAAAACATTGCATTTAAAAATAAACTTGTTGAACAGGGGTTCCGCCAAATGGTGTCCAAATTATTCTAAAAATATTATATAATAAGTGGCTTATTCTAGTTCTAGCTCACAATTGCATATGCATAACACAAAGTTGTGGGTGGAAACACAGACAGAGGGAGAGAAGTGATACTGACAAGAGGAAAGAGGAGGAAACCAACTTAAATAGATAGATGTCAGCAACTGACATCTGTGTGTGTGTGTGTGTTTGTGTGTATGCCTATGTGACAGAGAGACACATATTATCTTTTTAAAAAATGTGAACATGGCTGCTTCAGTTTTCAATTTAATATCAGACACTTTAAAACTTTTAGCGAATTTGTGTTTTACTGGTTTTGAGTTTGGTACAGTACTTCAGTGCTTATCAAAAAAATTTAAGGGAATTCTGTTTATTCGCACTACATGGTTTGTTGAGTTACTGAAGAAGAAGTGGACTGATCACTACCAAGACTAGCCTGGGCCATGGAACGTCACCTCTCTGGTGAAGAAGGAGCCAGATAAAACTACATCAAATTGATTTGGGAAAAGAATTTAAAAATGACACAAAGAAATCAAGAAGATAGTCAGCACTTACCAGCCCCATGTTACCATTATTCATAGTTCAGAAACATTGATATTGAAATTCATTCTGATTTTTCATTTGTTAATATGTCAAAAGCATACTTATTGCAATGTAATTATTGTAATCTCAATACCAATAATTTTTTTTGCCAGTTATTCATTTTTCACTGTATTTATTTGACTTTCTTCCTCCCTGACAATTATTTATTATACGTCATTTGCTGTATGTCTTTTACAAACAATTTAGTGCTATAGTACAATAACCAAATTCCAACAAACAAAGGAGACAAATCACTTTGACATATTAGTGTACAAAATAATACTAATAAAAAATATAATACTAATTAGAGTGTAAAAATAAGTGTTTACCTTGTATTTCAAATGAAAGCAGCAAAAGAACTCCCCAAAATAAAATGCGTGCCATCTTGACACCTGCTTTGAAAATCAGGAAGTGCAAGCTTCCTCATTCAAGATTTTCAGCAGTGATGCACACAGCCTGTGTGGGTTGTCCCAAGACTAAAACCTCTATGTAACAACAGTGACATAAATACAAAGAATGACTCTCCTCTCTTTTGAGCGTTCTCTTTCATTTTTTCTTTTTTGTTTTTCACAATGTATTCCTACTGTATAATTGTTTTAAAGTAAAAGCCTCTTAATAAATGAAATGTTTCTATCTACCAAAATGTTAAACCTGATATTGGAAATGTTGAGTTTAATTCGGATCAACAGTAGTCTGCTTCACTTACACAGTTTCATATTTGTTAATTAAGATATAGACTAAGCTGTAATTTGCTCCAAAAAGACTCAATCCCATAGGCATGATAAAAGATTTTAAAAGTATTCGGATCACTTAAAGCAAAAACTCAAAATTGTGTGGATTATGAAAAAAAAGGTACATTTACAAGACAAAAATGTCAGAAAAAATACTTTATACTTGTTCAGCTTAAGAAGATTATCTAATGAGGTGATTATAGGAGAGCAACTCAATACATTCAGGCATGTAGACAGTGTCATGGCAACCTTGTGAAGTTCAAACTGTAAACCAGAAAGGGAAAGAAAGTTGTTATAAGTGACACTGAGCATGGCATGGTTATTGGTGCCAGACAGGCTTTTCTGAGCACTTTATAAACTGATGATCTACTAAGATTTCTACATAACTTTGAACAGTTTGACCAGACTAGTAAGTGAAATAACCATCCTTTATGACCAAGATGTGCAAAAGAGCATGTCTGAACACACAACACATCAAAACTTGGCTTACAGCTGCAGACTACACTGTATGCCCTTCCTGTCAGCTAAGAACAGGAAACAGAGGCTACAATTTGCATGTGCTCACCAAAAAGATTAAAAACCATTCCCTGGTTTGATGATTCTAAGAACTGAGACAAAAGGGGTCCAACACAGAAGTGTCCAAGGTGTATTTAATAAATTGTGTGGTAAACGTGTGGTGACAGGATAATTTCTTTAGTTTAAGGATGCCCTTTCTCACTGTCCCTCTTCCCTTCTGTTTTTCTTTTCCTTCCTCTCTTTCCTATCCCCCAGTCATGTCTGTCCCATCTGTAACAACTGAAAATAAAATAAATAATAACAACAAAGGTTGATCAAATGGACCAATACGGCAATGCCATGATGATCCATTTGGCAAAATAAATCCATTTGGTATCCTTGTTGAAGAACCAAATGGGACAGACAAAAAAAAAAAAAAAAAAAATGTCTTTAGTACATGTAATCACAGAATAAGTTTAAAAAGGGTTTTTTTTTCAGACTGTACATGAAATTCACCTTAGTCCGCTGTAATTGCCTCATAAATGATAGAAGAGTGTACTTACAGTATATTTACTTTGAAGTTAAAATACACTGTTGTTGATTTGTGTATAAATAAAAATACATTTGTTAGAACTGTAACCTTTTCAAGAACAGTTATTAGTGATAACTTAAAAAGTAATAGCTTTACACATGTAATTTTTATGCTATTACATAGGCTGCACGGTGGCATGGTTGTTACCATTATTTCCCATGGCAGAATATTAAGAAATTAGGGGTGGGTCAAACTTTTTGCACAGTATGAGCTGGAAACTACTTAAATTACTATGAAATTACTATCAGTAAAAAAAAAATGCCTGCCACAACAGCACATATTCCTTTTGCATAACAGCCACACTCCCAACTGGTGAGCCTCCTTTGAATTGCCAGTGGGAGCTCCACATCCAATATATAAAATAAGGTTGCAAAATCAGCAGACACCAGTTTTGACCTATATTTGGTCGTGACACTATTTCTCCATTAAGGTTCACATCTGTAACAGAGAGACCTGGTTGATTTTGGCATTCTTTACAGTCAGTTATAACCTTTTAAATATAAATTTTTATAATCTGCAAAATATAGTTATTGGTTCGACTTTAAGCTGACATTTGAAAATACAAGTAAAAAGTGGTATGAAATCCCAAAAATTGTGTAACATATCTGATGCATGAGCTCACTATTTCAATCCTTCATGCATTGGCTTTCTTGCCAGTTTTCCTGCCCTCCTCCTTTCTTGCTATCTAGTGTGTCTATCAACATCACAGTGCTTATGACAAAGCTATAATTATTTTATAGATATCTAACAAAGAATCTACAGACACAGAGATTAAAAGGACACAAAGACCCACCCACCCCACCCACCCAAAAAACAAAACAAAAACAAAAGATTTTGTTTTGTGGGAACTCATCCATCATCCATCAGGGCACTCCTGAGAGAATCTGATTGCAATATTTGTCCGGTTTGATTTCCTAGAAAAAAATCCAAAATATCATGTCAGATAAATACTATTGTCAAAATAATGTTGTACAATTACGCAAGAATTTTGTGGGCTCCTTTAGGTGGAATTGAATGAATGGGAATTCTTATGGTGGGAATTACATAAAGTACAAACCAGCAGATGCTTCTGGCTAAGTGAGAAACTTCTGAGTGGCTGTATCTTAATTTTATTATAGTTTACTTTATAAATAAAATCCATTGTCCACTACACATTACTGACTAAGAAGCATATAGAGACAACATGGTTGTGTCTTTAGGCTTCCATCAATCTTATATTTTTATTCACAGTTCTTTTCTGGCTGAACTCCCTTCTTATCTGTGTACTGTCATATGACTTACAGACAGCTCGTTTGTCTGTCACTCCTCTGGCTCCTCTACAAATAATTTTTTCAGAATTTAGTAAAACACAGTTCTCCTATTTTGTACATTGGTCATGGAATAACCTTCAAAATGTAACAAAGATTTCTGCAATGGAATAATACAGTTACTTCTCTTAAAGTGGAGATGAAAAACTACATGTATAAAGTCTGTATAAAATGAACCAGGATTTAAGAAATAAGTGTTTGAAGTGTTTAGAACATATTTAGCGCCATCTTTTGTCAGTACAGAACATTACAGTTCAGCGTCAGGTTGGTTGGTTGGTTGCAGTCAATAGGCTTACATTAGTATATGTTACCTTACTAATAACAGAACCAATAACTCAGGGGAACATAAGGAGACTGAAAATAAAAATCAGTTTAAGGAGGTAATTTCTGTACTGCCACGTGCTGCAACTATGACTTCTGTGTTAACAAATCAAGGATATGCTGCTTCTTGATGCATGCTCAATCATCCAGGTAAGGAAAGTCTGCAATAGGTGGGCAGTCTCTTGAGAAGCTGAAGATGTGACTTGGATGACTGACAAAACATTTCTCCTACATCCAGATGAACAGAATCAACTTTTTGGGAAGGATATACTGCCCATTTTCACTCTTTGTCTCTTAAGCAGTAAATACACTGACACGGGAAAACTTTTTGACAGCACAGCTCCATGGTGTAAATTTGCATTTATACATGTAGTCTTTCATGTCCACTTCAAGCTGGTCTTTGTATTATGTTCCTTGTTGTTTTCATTCTTTTTAAAAAAAAAATTTTGCAGAATTTTTCTATTTGCTTGTGTTTTCTGAAGTTGCGCTGCATTTGACTTTTCAGGGCCACCACTGTTTTGAGTGACAATTACATCTTTAAAACCTTATACCAAACAAATGTATACTGCGGTACCAAAACACAATTTCAGCTGCACTATAATCATTCTTATGGCATTGCAGAATCATACAAGGAAGGCTTTTGTGCATGAAGTGTATGCTTTAATACAATGCAAGATTTCTGTGTATTTAGTGTAGTGTTGATTCACTGTTGTTGCTGCTTAAAAACACACTGGGACTTACATTTTGTGACAATGCAAAGGGCAATGAAGACAGACAAGAGAGAGAGACCAACTGAAGTTGAAATCTGAATTAGGATGGCTCTACTGGGAACTGCAAAGACACCAAAACATTGGGTTAGAAATGTGTTCTGTATACAATAACTGTACAATTATTTCTGTTAGGGTAGACTTGCTCTAAAAGCCCAAGCACTCAACTTTTGCAAATGTGGTGGTTGGTTTAAAACCTTTTGAGCTCTGTTAGAGCTTTTCAGTGGCCATTTCAGTGATTGTGATTATTTTATTACAACTATTAAACAACATATCTACTGATGTGCCAATTTACTCCAACAAATTAGTGTCACAAACATTTGCATACACAAAATGGTATGTTTGCTTCTTCAGAGTAGGGGCAGACCATAATGGTAAATGCATGGTATTCATGATCAGAACAGGGTGTGAAAACTTTTACAACTACACTAGAATTCTTCACCAAACCAAACGTGGGCTTGGAGGTTTTGAGAATCTAACAGAAACCTTATATTTCACCTGGAAACAGATAAAATCCTTAGGATTAAAAAAATGCTTTTAGGTTTACAATTCTTTGTTCACTGAGCTGAATAATATATTAAAGTGGATTTATCATTCATATCATCATTGCTCTTATACTTACCTGTAATTGTCTTGCAGTCAAACTTGATCTTATTGTATTCCCAGCTAACTTGGTTGCTGTGATTACACAGAATAAAGTCTTGCTGCAGGTAGACAATGAAAGAGGATGAATAGTTTTGGAGTTTGAATGTTTTTTCTTCCATGTGAAAGCAGTTTTTGTCATCACATCTAAAAGAATGGTGGATGGATGAATCCACTGTGCTGCAGTTCACAGCAAGGACACAGGACTCTGAGCTGCCAGACACAGACTCCACTGTCAGATTAACTGGAGACACTGGATCTGAAGAGTGACAGACATGAAGAGATTTAAGACAGGTATATGCCTGACCAAGATTTCAAAGGATAATGAAAACAGAAACCTACCTTGGACTATGACTTTGTATTCAGCTACCTTTTGGTCTTGTCCGCCAGCCAAAACTGCAGTATAATCTCCACTGTCATTGTGTTGTATATTCCGTAATAGCAACCCGTAATTTTGTCCAAAGACCTCAGCCCTTCCTTCATATTTGTCAAACACTACTGGATCATTATTAAAACCATACTTAGCTACATTGTTAGTTTTATTACATTTCCAGAACAAATCAGTTTTTTTGTCAAGTACAACAGATTTCTTTATATCCAGATGTAAGTCCTTTCCATGCTGCACAAACACATATTGGAACTCTAAAAGAACAGAAATAATAATTAAAAAAAAAACAACAGAATTAAAAAAATAACAACAACACAAATATCAGAATTATGTGCATGAAGCTATATATGGTCAAATTTACTATAATGACAGAAGGTTATGTCAACTTAAGATCACTAAAATAATGTGAAATAGCATTTAATTCTCTTAAAACTATATCAGATTCACTTCTCTATATTCTCCTGCCCAATCTGAGCAGTGATGTGAAACATGGCAAATGCCTCCAGTCAGTTGAGGTGGTGCCAAGCAAATTATACGGGCTTCATAGACAGAAAACCTGCTCCCACTAAGAGGGATGGTTTCACTTTCACACTATCATCCAGAGATGTGCTTAAATTTATTAAACTTCACAAAACACGACTATCCAGAGTTCTGAGCAGGAGGGAAAGATGTAGTCTATTTGCTATTAGTTATTTAATGTCACTTCCACAACTGTTCTGTCACATTGTCTCTCCAAAACAGTTCAGTTGTGTTTTTGGGGAACTCCCTCATTATTTTAAATCAAACTTGTCCTGACATTTGGGATAAAAACAAAATATTTATAAGTATTCACAATTACCCTCTTTTATCTGATCACTTCTACATAGTATTTAAATGTATAATAATGAACTATACCGCACTGTGAAGAAAAGAAATCTGTACACGTCCATCTGAAAGTACTGAAATTAAATTTAAGGAAGTGATCCCTCTTCTTTTATTTTCGTCTGCGTCATGTGTCAACATAATACAGAGCAACTACCTAAACTTGTCTCTCTCTGTCTTTTATCTCACCAACAGCACAGCTAAATACTGGAACATCTAACACAGGAATACAAGAGAGCAGGAAAACAAGGAAATTAACTATAAGTGATAAGTGTTTTGGGGGAGACATGAACAAATTATGTCTTTTATGATTAAAACATAATGGAAAAAAAATACAAAACCTAAACAGAAATGAGCTTTATAATGCTGGGAAACAAAACATAAAATCAATCTAGAAAACAACACTCTTAACATATAATACTAAATTCAATTAAAATGTTGAACTTAAAACAAACGCACCCAGGATTGTGACAAAACCATTTTTGTAACTGTTAGCCCAAACTTCCTAGTAGCTTACAGCGCTTTTTTCAGAAATGCTCTCACTCCATTTGATGTATTATGATGTGCCTGTCAGCCTATATACAGCACGTCAATACCAATATGATCCTGTTTATTATTTATTGATATTACATTTACTTGACCTTCTTCCTCTCATTCCCTAATGATTTTATTTGCTGTACATATTTTACAGCATGCATTAGTGCTGAGGTAACACCTAGGTTTAAAGATAAATTGAGTTCACCGAGTTAGTATAAAAGTTTGTTCTTACCATTTACTTCACATGAACACAGCCATAAAAAAGCGCTAAAAAACACAATCCGCTCCATCTTGACACAGCTTTGGGTTGAGAAAGCAGAAACACTCCCTGCACACGTGACAGTTTGATTCCAGTCAACTGAGTCATTTGCCAGAATGTACATATTAAGTTCCCTTTCTAATACCCTATTCTCACATCCTTCGCTCGCATCTCTGGTGAGAGAGACTGAGAGGAAACAAATACGTGCAGTTTCGGAAATGACAAAACAGGTTTGTGTGTTGATGTGGAGAAAGGTCGGATCGAGAGAGACTGAAGTTCGGTTCACCTCTCATCACATCTGAGAGAGGGTGAAAAGGCTTAAAGTGCTAAAGCACTCTTTTCTTTGTGTGTTTTTGCTAGTAACTTTATTCTTTATAATATATAATTGGATATATAATTGGAAATCAGCTCACAGTTGGAAATTCCAGCAGAGACACCAGAGGGATTGATGGCTGCCCAGAAGGTGGACTTACAAAGTGGACTTGGATTCAGCTCCATCTCTGCTCATCACCAGCATTGCCATATTGTATTATAATTCTGAGAAGGATTTGGACTTCCATGATTTTCTTTAGTGGATTGCAGCTCACTTTGAGAAGATTTGGGGTCCCTCTGTATTTCAGGAGGACAAGAGTTGGCCACTAAACATAAAAGTGATGTTAAATCACCAACACACGCTCCTCTTCACAGAGCAGGAGTAAGCAGCCACAATGCACAGCTCACTAATCGCAGAGTAGAGTCAGTTACACCAAAAAAAGGTGGCACCTACTGTAAGGCACGAAGCAGGGTCAAAATCACAGGAACACAATCTTATATGAGATAATGAAGACAGAATCATATTTAAACCCAAAAACATTTCTCATTTTAACATCAACATTGCACTATACTCAACTCAAAATCACCCACTTACCCTCTGACATGTGTTTTTAGATTTTACATATATGTGTTGGCAGTAAAACTGGTATATATTATTATAAATCATAAGCTCTCTACAATAACAATAAACTCATTAGCTGAATTAGTGAAGCAGTGCTATCAGACTCTTACCTGTAACAAAGTAGTTTGTTCTTACATTGGCAGTCATAACAAGGTGTCATGCATGGCCCCGCTTTCCTGATCTAATTAACTCAGAACAGAAAACATGAAACAGAGTTTTCACAAAATAAATTTACTTTCTATGAATGCAACATTAGTCCGCTTATAGTCCCTCAGATTTATGTTCTGCAACTACATCATCAGACTGAGCTCTTGATTATAGAGGCAGGGGGAACTGCTAAGCATTCTGATTGGCTAGTGGTTAATCGGAACTACTGGTCCCAGTGTAAATAATGATCAACCCATGCAGGTAATACAAGAGATGATAAGACAAGTTTTTAAGAACTATGAATGCATAAAGGCATAATAGACATGCTGGTCCAGTGTGTCCATTTCACACTTTGTCTCTCCAAAGAATGACATGACACGGACACACATGCAGAACTTTCATTACCAGCAGGGGGAGATATTATATTTAAAGCCAAGAAGGCTGTAGTGAGAAAAAAAGTGTATGAAGTACATTCCAGGGTCCTTAATCACCAGAAACGATTAAGCTAATATGCTAATATTATAAAATGTATTTAAATGTAAATGTGTTAGTAATGTCTGTTTAAACACTTTACCATGATTATTTTCATGTTGGCTTAAAATAAAATATCTCCCTCTGCTGTTACTGCAATTTACTGCAACTTTGCCATGCATGTGGTTCTTTAAGCTCAATTTGAAGAATATACCAATGTTTTAAAATTATTTCTTAAATGTTGCTGGTTTTTGGTGTGACGGTTGTGTAGGAGCCATATGAGTTGTTCCTTTTTTGGATTAAGAGGGTTGTTTTAAATGCACACACTATATTGGTGCACTGGTGTGGGGCATGACTCATGAGTGTGTTAGGTGATAAATGTGGTTGTTATATATGTATATATATATATGACCCCAAAACAGTGCTAACGGCTGTCTAAATGACTCGGGTAAAGTTTGTAGCATGCGTGCTTGTTATTTTTGTCTGCTTTCACTTGTCTTTGCACTAGGATGATGTCGACGTAAATGTGCAGTCATATTCGTTGTGTTCCCACTAGTGCTGTCAGCGTTAATCTTGTTAAAATGATGTTAATGCCATAACGCAGCAAATCTCCGTTAACGAGTTACCGCGGATCGCCCCGTGCGTGGGGCTGGACGGCGTCAACACGTTAACAAGCTAACTGCGTTAACGCACTAGTTCCCACCAATTGAGTGTTGCATGGCACATCCGACATACTGTTTTACTTTTGTCCATGACGCGCTTACCATCAGGGTCATGCTTCACATGAAAACCAAGATAGTTCCAAATGCCAGATCTGAATTAGGGTGGGGGATGTTCAATTTCGGGTAGCGTTGAGGCAGTTGCCATGTTGCAACCAGTTCCCTGTGTGTTAGCCCTTTGACAGACTGGCGACCTGTCCAGGGTGTACCCCGCCTCTTGCCCTATGATAGCTGGGATGGGCTCCAGCACCCCCTGCGACCCTGAAAAGCATATGCGGATGGATGGATGTTTCAAATTTTACAATGACCCTGATGAAGACCGCAAGCCGAAATGCGTTGGTCACTCCTTTATTTGTCACTGCAATGTTACACGTACATGCTACATGCAGGTCCTGTGGCACTGTGGTACTGTGCCACATGACTTCCCCTCTCTCTGTATAGGCAGGACAAATGTATGGTTGGGATGAGCAGAGTAGTTTTTATATTAAATTTAAGAAAAGATTGTTGAAGTTTGATCCTGTAGCCTGAATCAAATCTACTGAGCTATAACTTCTGTGTTTATGCCTGTCTAGTCTGTACTATTATGAATATGAGTGAGACTTTCTGCTCCCAAGCACCAAAGCTGCTGTGAAACTGTCGTCAGCTCAGACCTAAACTATAACACCTTAATTTAGTAAGACCTGTCAAACATTCAGACTAAGCTGAAGATGCAAGAGGTGTTAAAACTTTAGATCTATGAAAAAGGAAGTGGTTATCAATGCATGAACAGGGAACTACTCAAAGGGTGTAGCCAGTTTTTTGTTTGTTTTTTGTTAAACTACTTAACACTGATTTGTGAATAATTCAAAGATAGAAAAGGCATTTGAGGGATGAACCATATCAGACAACATACACAGCAGAAACAGTGATTTGTGCATGTGAAGGCATATGCTCAAATACATGTTTAAAGCAACCTTCAATCTTCATTAAAGAGGTTGAGGAGTAAGGATGTGGCTGTGCAAGTAGAAGACAACTGATAAGGAAAATTTAGAGCAGTGCAGAGGGTAGAGGGTATGCATACAGTACAAACCAGTTCTTCTCTCATTGCAATACAAAGTTGGTTACTATATGTACCAACAGAATTAGTGATTTCCAACATTATATTGCTCCTTTAGTATACTATCAAGTACACGCCAATGCTATTGTTTGGCCTGTTGATGCAAAATGATGTACTTAATTGTATTACTAGTCAACATGACAACTTTATATATAACTGTGGCCAGAAGTACATACATACACACAGAGGCATTAATGTTACGGTAATTTGGCGTATCCAAAAGATGTGCATCCAATTCTGCCACTAAAGATGTATGCTATACAGTCATTCAACACTGAAAAAAGATCAATTCAAAGGAAATGTTAATTATAATCCAACTTTGATGGATATAATTTGACATTACTGTCGTGAAATTGAAATGACAGCTATCAGGATATGGTGTATGAGGACCCAAGATGCAGAGGCTGGTGGAGGTTTAACAAAAGGCATGCTCTATATTGAGCTGATATATAAGAAAAAAATAACACATGAGGTAAAACACAAAAACTAAACAGAAAAACAAATCCTATACAAAAACTATAAAACTCACTAAGGAACACTAGGGGGCGAAGACCAGGAGACAAGAATAACACTGGGGAACTGAACAGTACACTCTGATGTAGAACAAAGGGAGACTGAGACAAGACACAGGAGTGAGATGAGGGGAAGTGGAGTATAGAGGAGGAATCATGAGACGAGGAAGTAAACCTGACACAAAACACACAACACAATAGACTGTCACAATAAACAGGACATGTAACAAACAGACACAGAGACCCAGACTAAAGAAAATGAACCTCCTTACAGCTTGATAGCTTTATTTTAGATCAGTCTTGCACTTATAGGCAATCACAGCTGTTATACGTTGGCACAAAGTCTGAGGACTTCTTTATTATCAGCTTATAACTGCTGTTCTCTTTACTGGTCTCAAAGGTCAGTTAAGGCATAAGGAAAATGACGGTCTGAGGAAAAAGGACCCAAATGCAGGAAAAATGTACCGACACAAAAGCTTTTGTGTCTGAAAGGAGCTTGAGGTAGTCAACCCATGACACACACTGCATTTCATACATTGTTCACAGAATGGTTATAATCATAACACATCTATTTAATACAGGCTTTGGACAATGAGACTGGTTCACATAATATTAGTACCACCTTTTCAAATTTAAAACATTCTAAAACATTATTGGTTCAGTTATTTAGTTTGTGTTGAGCAACTGCTGCCAAACAGAAAAAAATAACTCAAGTCTTCAAAAACATTTATAAATAAGTATTAGGCAATACTAACTTTACTTTAAGCTGTGCTCCTTACAACACATTCATCAAAAACGAAAATATATATATATAAAGCTGTATATAGAAACCAGAACACTGTAGCAAAGTTCATGAGTCCATCAAAAGCACACCTTACAGAAGCCTCAGTTAGTCCTCAACATAAAATCTTTCTCTACATGTGTGATATACTTTCTCTTCTTCCCTTCTTTTCTCCAAGAGGACTTGTATTGCCTTTGGTAAGCAGTTAGTTTTTAAACTTTGAATTAGAATTTCTGAAGAGGTTTTAGGATCTGGGATGAATTTCTACCTGGGCATACAAGCTCTCGGGCAAAGCTTTGCTTCTGGCCTCAGTGGATCCATTGGGTCCAGAGTGAGGTCTCACAAAGCTATAGGTGGATGTTGGAGAAGCATCACTGATTGGACTCTGTTCCACAGGTGGTGTTGTTTGGATAACCTGGAAAATAAATTATAGACAGCTTTTTTGCAAAGTGTATTTCCCATTTTCATTCAGACTTTATTTGTAAATAGTGCCATTAAACTGCATTAACATAAGCAGGAATTTTACTGTGATTCAAATGTGTTCAACACATACTTTTAAGATATTCTTAATCAACAGTGCAATGAGCTGCAAGTGCAGTTCAGAGGCTAAGAATAATTTACAAGAATTAAGGAGAGTCTTCAACTCAGCACTAGACTTAGTGCAACCAGACCTTCACAAGCAAATTGTTAGCTGAGGTAATTTGGCTCTAAAGCTAAACTCCACCATTGTGTCTTTTTCTCCCATTGTCTGTCTTCCACATAAAGGAATTACTATATCTTAGACCATGCACTATTAGCTGGGAAGATAGCTCTGGAGGACTGGAGGCACTGGATGAAGGGGGCAAGCATCAGACTGGCCACGAGAGTTTATCATTCATGCAAAATCTAATGATTAAACTTCAGGCAGGCTAGGTGGTCACTGTTTTGGGGTCATTTTAATTTCACTATCACTCTGGTTCATGAAACATTCAATCAGATGCTGTCTCAGCAGTTCTCCACAGAATCTAGTTAATCAGCTAAAGAGACCACTTTGTCACTCTCTTGTGCGTTGGGAGGTATAAAGTTTGTTTAACCAGATGTTTAATCTATTGAGCCAGATTCCAGCTCAAGCCCATCCTAACAAACTCTATAGGTCATTCTCAATACACTCATGGATTATCCATTGGGCCCACACTGCCAAGTTCACCTGCCATTTGGTGGACCACTCTAGATAAGGACACCCGCAAATATTTTTGCTAGCAATAAAACTGTTTCCTAACCCACCTCAGGTTAGTTACAGCCCTTGCTGACTCACATGACTTTAGACCTTGTCTCCTGCTTACTTTGATCACAAGGCAACAGTGTTATCTTCACTGTGGATTTGTATTCTGAAAAAGATCATTTCAAATCAGGTCCAAACTGAAAGACTAAATTAAGGGTTTGAAGCTGTTTTACACATGGATAGAATATGCACACAATTCTCTAACTCTAACTCTAAGGTGTGCAGCTGGTCTCTCTTCCTTTCATTCTTTACTTCCATACCAACCTTCTGTTGAAGTAACCGTTGTCTCTGTCCACCTGTGCTGCTGCTTATGGTTCTGGAGACAGATCAAGTTGGCCCTATTAAGGACTGCCAACCAGAGGACCCCAGGAAATAACACTCCCTTGGTCAGAAGGTTTGTTTATTTTCAGAAGATTTTCGTCTGAGATGTATCACTAAGAACTTTCACCCAGGTATACTGGACCCTTCGGAACGAAGAAAATCATCAATGCAAAAGCTTTTCTTTTAAAACTACCTGCTGCCAAAATTAATACTACAGTTCATGTTCTTCCACTGAAAAACTGTCTACAGCTTTCTGTAGGCGACCCTCAAAGGGAAGATGATGTAATGGTACTGCTGGGTTGGATTTGTGGCCTGTGGGGGGGTGGGGGGGTTGTTTTGTTTTTTTTGGCCTGTCCTCCCTGTTTAACTTTTAAGTTTCAGATGAAATTGTTAGTTTGGCTTTGTGCTGGTGATTCACCAATGAGGGGAGTCTTCTTATTTTTTCCATGCTTCCGACACCTGAATAGAACAATCAAGTGTGGGTTATTCTTAGGCTGGAGGGTGCCACAGCCTTTTTTTAGCTGTTTGTTTCAGTTATTAGTTAATAGCCTTTCTGTCCTTCCTCTAGTTGTCCAGTTAGTAACCAAACTATGACATGTGCTTGTGTCACTTGTTCTTATAACTGGATATTTGTCAATGCAACTGGCACTCTATTCTCGACGAGAAGCCTGGGTTTGGGAGAGCCCAAGTGTCCTGGAGGGATGTTCACTGCTGGATAATCAATGGACGAGTGGCAGAAGTGGCACGTCGTGTGCCTGGTGGGACTGTCTATTGAGGACATTGAAGACATCTACCTGTTCGGAACCATGATAACGGGGTTCTTGCTGATCGGAGCTGGCTTGGCCCTGGCTTATCGGAAATTGAAGAAAGCGGTGAATGCCTTTCAAAGCCCCACAAGGCTGGCCGCTATGATCGAAAATGTGGGAAGAGCTGTGAGTACTCAGACTGTTCTTACTGAACGCAATATGGGAAAGATCTTGGAGGAGCTCACGGTTCTAAAATGGATGATACAACAGGAGACCAGTGATGGACATTAAGAACAACTGTAAAGTTGATGCGTATTGTTCATCCCAAAACAACATTTACAACATCTCTCATGCGGCTACCTGTGATTTATTGTGTTATGGTGTCATGATATCTGTGCTTTCTTTGTGTGTTATGGAGTTTTTGTTTTTTTCCTCATACTGACTCACTTTTGGGGACCAGTATGAGCAGAATTTCTTTTTTTCAATAAAAAATTATAAGCACAAGCAAACAAATTCAGTAACCTGATAACACATTAACTATATAAAGAAAGGCATTTTAGTTTAAATGGTTTACTTTCCAGACTGAACCCTCTGGTTAAATAAAGCATGGAACATCTAAAGATTCAGCAGAGCGACTGAGTTCAAAGCACCTGAGCAAAAACACGTCGTGTGACCAGTAACACAAATATGTGTCAGTTAGAAGCTGCTTGCTTCTACCTAAGTCAAATGTCATTTACCACACTTACCTCGGGAACTGCATACACTGTGTTTTCAATGGTTTCTCTGTTATCTGGTGGTCAGACATAAATAAATATGTAGTGATTTGCTTTAACTTATATTTTTCTTTGCAGGCTTTAACTGACAATTTCTATTATTCTGCATTCCTAAGTCATTTCAGCTGATTTTACATTAAATCCAAATTTTATCAGAATAATTGAATTCTCACACATAAACAAGACCTGGCATGGCACTCCAACCTGATATCACGGCAGAGCATGTAATAGACACACCAGTCCACTGCGTCCATTTCAAGCTTCACCTTTCCAAAGTGTAAAAAAGACACATATGCAGAGGTTTCATTACTGTATGCGAACGCTGCAGTACCAGCAGGAGGAGATAAAATATTTAAAGCAGCGAAGTCAGTAGTGAGGAAAAACATATGATGAAGTACATTCCAGGGTTCTTAATATATGTATACACGTGTAAATGTATCAATATTGTCCATTTAAATGCTTTCCCATAATTATTTTCATGTTGGCTTGAAATAAAATATCTCCCTCTGCTGTCGCTGCAACTTCTACATGCATGTAGATTTCACATTTCAGAGAGGCAAAGCGTGGAATGGACACGGTGGTCACTCATAGTGGGGATCAGTAAAGTACTTTGGCAAAAAGCAATGTATTTTGCAACAACAAGTATTTTCATGATTTTTTATTTATTTACTTTTGCAATATCTTGATAAATACTCGCTTGGACTTACTTTTCTGTTTCTTTCGATGATGAATATAACCTACAACGAGGATTATGATGATGGCAACAACAACACACACAGTCACGGTGGTATTGTTGGCATCTATGTGGCCTGTAAAGGAAAAACAAAACTGATTACAAAGGCACTGTACAATTTGTTATTATTAATACAAAAAATAATAATATTAGATATTTATGGCAGTTTTTTTGCTAGAGTAGAACACTCAATCTTCAAATATTTATATTTTTAGAGTTTGTATTTCACTAAAGTTCTGTTGCATGGCATCTTTAAAAGGTTACCTTTTAAATTTTCATTCATTATTTCTATGCCATCTAATCTTACCTGACTTCGTGTCACATTGAGATTTTAGCACCTCCGTGCTATTTTTCCAGCTTACGTCATTGCTGTGATTACACAAGACGGTGTCTTGCTGCAGGTAAACAATCAGAGAGGAAAGCATGTCTGTGGCGCTGAGATTTTCTTCCAACAGAGAGCAGTTGTGAGCATCACATCTAAAAGTACGGCTGATGTTCAGGTCCACTATAGTGCAGGTTACAGTCAGGTTACAGGGGTCTGAGCTGCTGGAGGTCAATGTCAGGTTAACTGGTGATACTGGATCTGGGAATTAAAAGCAGGTGTGACAGAATTAACACAGATATATGCTTTGTCAATATTTAAAATGAAAATGACAAAAATAAACCTACCTTGGACTATGATCTTGATTTCACCTACCCTTTGCTCTTTCCCCCCAGTCACCACTGCAGTATAATCTCCACTGTCATTGTGTTTTACATTTCTTAATACCAAAGAGTAATTATGTCCAAAAAAATCAGCTCTTCCTTCATAGCTGTCAAACAATATTGCCTCTTTATTATAACTGATTTTACCAACATAATTAGTGGTATTAAACTTCCAGAAAAAGTCAGTCTTTTTGTCAAGTACAACAGGTTTCTCTACATCCAAGTGTAAGTCCTTTCCATGCAGCACAAACACATGTTTGAGCCCTAAAAGAAAAGAAACCAAAAAGTATCAGAATCATGAACATTCAGCTCCAATTCTGTTAAACCAAACACAACAGTAATACAAAAAAGACCTGACACAAATATTGATGAAGTGTTGTGGATGTTTATTTTGTAGTACTTTTTTCACCAGAGCTTTTCTGCTGCTCTGCACACCTCACAAAGCACTTTGGTCAGGTCTTGGTAACCTACTCACACAGTGGCAGGCATGATTGAACGATGGAGACCAGCTGTGTTGGTCAACCTCTCCTGACACCACCCACTGCTCCACCCTATCATTTGATAGGTGGGGGGATGGGTGTTGATAGTGGAGTGCAAAATTACTGATAGAAGATGGACAAGAAAAGGTCAAAGCCGTCAGGTCCTCAGTTTTGAAAAAAAGAGAAAAGAGGAGGAGAAAGGAGCAAAAGATACAAGCAAGCAGATGTGTCATTGGATAATGGCAGGTATTATGTATGACATGTATCCTGAAACAAGATAGAATTCATTAGTAGGGATTGGGAAAACTTCTGATTAATTTTGTTAGCCACTTGGCTATGATATTAAACAGTAGACAGACAGTAGACACTGATGTGGCTTATTGAATCTATTGGACTGTGTTCATCACAATATTAATCAGAAGAAGTGTATTGCTGATTTGTCTGCTATTCTCAATGTATAATGGTTGTTTGTTAGCAATTTGCATGTGTACTGTCTATCTTTATCTCTTTGTGTGTGTGTGTGTGTGTGTGTGTGTGTGTGTGTGTGTGTGTGTGTGTGTGTGTGTGTGTGTGTATGTTTAACATTGCCTAGGATATTGCCAAAGAGGATGTTCCGTTCACTAAGTTCAAGTCCGAAATAATTCTTCACAAGAAAAATGGCTTGAACGTGAACCCCACATAGGTGTCATCGCAGACACATCGAAAAAAAAGGGGGGGGGGGGGGCAAAATACAGGAGTTGGCCATCTGAGGGGCATGTGACTGCAATGGAAGATAGTCCATAAAATATCAATACAATAAATATGTTCAGATATTAAGACGTTAAGTTTTAAGCCTTTGACACACTTTGAGGTCCTTTTAATTTAGATTTAAATTTCAGCTCGGTGAAACACTTGAAGCACAAGCTCTTTTTCAGTAACTTGTGCTCCAAATAAAGCACTTTGTGTTGACAAGATTGTTAGTTAATCATTTATAAATCAATAATGTCTGAATGGACAGCAATTTTCAAAAAAAAGTGGACATGTAAAACTGTGGTTTTAAGCAATGCGGTTGAAATATTTGGGTCCACTGAAGAAAAAAGGTTAGGTGCACTAATTCAACCGAGGCAAAATGTTAGTCTAGAGCCCTGCTCAATGAAATTTACAAACGAGCACCTGAAAAGCAGACCTCAGAAATAATAAAGTACAAATACTTTGTTACATTGTTAGTTTGTACTTTAGGTTTAATGCATCTGAGGGAGGTTTTAATTTACCAGCATACACACCTCTCAAAGGAAACTGATTGGAGCATGAATGAAGGGCACATAAATTACAGGAGATCAACAAGTTTAAATATTAGTATAGAAACTAGCATTTTACCTTTTGTTTCAGTTGAATACATCCATAAAATTACTCCCCAAAATATAATGCAAAGCATCTTGATGTGTACCTTCAAAATTCTGGTAAAGCTTTCAAAGTTCTTGTAAAGCTTGACTCAGGAAGTTTGAACTTCCTGTTTGTCATACTTTCTTTGCAGGTTTTTTTCTCTCACTCGTTTCCACTTCTCGACTGATCTATCGCCACTGATGGTCCTATTTACCCTCCATCTTCAAAAAAGACAGTTTTAAAGTTCCATAATTCATATAAATTTACTGTAAATTTACAGTCAGAGCTTTGCTGAGAAATTGACAGTTTCTGTCAACAGAAATTACAAACATGAAAACACAAACATTAACAACCGCTTAATGCAGTAACTGAAACTGAAACTGAAAACTTTATCATTAAACATCATCACATCTAAAAGTACCAGAATATTCAAATGTACAAATTTGCTCTCTATTATTGTAAATTGACTGCTGTGGTGATGTGCATGCTTTAGTGTGTGTGTGTTATTTATGGGTTTGAGAAACACTGATGTGTGAGTTTGAGTGGGAGGTGTCTGTGTTCAGCAGTGATGCCTTGAGGGAAAAAAACAGTTCCTGAGTGTGTTGGTGGTGATTTGGATACTGCAGTGCCTCCTAGAGGGCAGTAGGTCAAACAGGTGAGATGTAGAATGGCTGAAGTCTTTTGTAACAACAGATCTGCTGACCACTCTTTGGAGCCTCTTATGCAGTGTGTAAAGCACATTGTGATGCAGTATGTAAGTATCCTCTCAATGGCTGAGCAGTGGAAGTTCACCAGTAGAGTTGGGAACTGATGGAAATTTAGCGATTTGGATTCCATGAATGATATTACTGGGTGATTGAATTCCTTATCAATTCTCACTGGCTCTGTTTTGAGAGTCACCGCCATCGCTAAACAGCATATCAAAGACATTACAGTAGTGCAAATGAATTGCACCCTCTGTGGTAAAATGGTTGTGCATGTTGGAGGTATGTCTCCTCTTTGCTGTGATCAGTTTGGGGTTGTTACTCAAAAAATGTCATTTTTACACATATTACAAAGAGGAAGTTTCAAAAAAAGTAATATAGTACATTACTTATTCCTCTCAGGAGATTTTTTTTTCTCCATAAAATGACCTGAAATTAAACATGTCCCATTTAACAATACACACTTCAGGCTACAGTCCCACACACCAATTTAAATCCCTATCCTGAGGTTCTCGTCATCCTCTATGCGCACAGCACAGTCCAGATACGGCAAACTATTATCTCTTGTATATTTTCAGCTGAACTTTGTTTTTAATCACTGAGTTGATGTGAGCAGTAAAGGCTTCTAGATCTTGGGTTTTGATTTTGATCCAGGTGTAATCCTTGCTGTTAGAGCAAGGGTGGGCAATTGATTTTCTCAAGGGACCACATGAGAAACTGGGACTGCTGTGGAAACCTTTAGCAAAAAGCTGGACTCACTTTGGCTCAGTATTAATTTTCTCTCTTTTTCAGCTGCTACTGATAAGAGTAGATATGACAATTAGACAATGAAAATGCAAAATGTGTATAGTAAAAACACCAATACTTTATTACTTAAGTGTGACGAAGTGGTCAAAGGGGTTATATAAAAAATATATATATATGACAACGCCACCTAGGGGAACATTTACCCCTAAAGAAATCCTAAAGTCTTAGAAACCAGAAAAGCTTACACAGGTTCAAAGATGCACAACTGTCGGACATCCGGCTTGAGTGAACGCTGGCGCGCCTGGCTGCCGCTACTCACCGGTACATTTTTCTACACTTGGATTTATTTGGATTCAGATTTGAATGAACAGGGACATTTACACTCAGGACCAGATCGATCTCTGCCAGGGATTGATTTGCAACGCTTGTCCTCAACTTCTGTTATTTCAGCTGAATGTGTTCTCACGTCTTCTTCTCAGTGAGCTGCACTAGCTTAACTGTTTGAGCTATTTTTAGTCTACCTGTTCGTCGCTCCGGCCGGCTCGGCTCCTTTTCCTCCACATAATCGAAGATGTGGGCCAAGATGTTCCTGAGCTGGTCGGCACTATTTTGGATTCTCCTGACGCTTGTCTACCATCCTACGGCTGGACTGCTCCGCTATACAGCCGCTGAGCTCCTGCGCCTTCGCGGACAGCTATCGCTCCCGTCGCCGGCGGAGCTCCACTACCACCCGGGCATCACTTTCCAGCCTCGCCGGAGATACATCCATCGCGGGTCCCGCAGGATTTTCCATAACTCCGATGGAACTAAATCGTTCTGGTCTGCTACTCGCCGCCCTCGCAGGAACCCTGATCGGGCTGTCAACCATCGATCTCTAGCCCACCTGCCCAGGGCGCCCACCGCGATTAGCAAAAAAGAAATTACTCCACTCAACTTCGGTCTTCTAAACATTCGTTCATTGACAAGTAAGGGACCTCTCATCCAAGACCTCCTATCTGACCGTAAGTTTGACTTTTTCTGCTTAACTGAAACCTGGCAACAACCTGATGACTTTTCTCAGCTAAATGAAGCTACTCCTCCGGGGTTTGTTTACCTTTCTAAACCCCGCTGCTCAGGTCGTGGGGGTGGTCTCGCGATCTTCTTTCGCCAGCACTTGAAAGTCCTGCCAGTTAATGTTGGTACCTTTAGTTCTCTAGAGGTCCTTGCATGTGAGCTGACTGGACCCATTCCCACCATCATAGCTACTGTATACCGCCCCCCCAAACCTAACCCTGTCTTCCTCAGTGACTTTGCTAATCTATTAACTCATCTTTCATCTCTCTCCCCAAATGTGATCTTGGTGGGAGATTTCAACATTCACATGGACAATAATGACCTTCTGCTCACCAGAGACTTTTCCTCCTGTCTCGAAGGCTCTGAATTTAAACAATTTATCGACTTTCCCACTCACTCTAAAGGACACACCCTGGACTTGGTCTGCTGTTCTGGTCTTACTCCCTCTATTCTTTCTGCTACTGAAATCCCCATAACTGACCACTTCCTCCTTTCATTTAAACTCACTCTCTGCTGCTCTTCTACCAAGCCAACCCGTCTCATCTCGTTCCGCAACATCAAGAACATTGATATGGACATTCTCACTACCAGACTGGACAATGTTCAGATTCCGGACTTCTATTCTACTCCTGATGATTTGTTGTTATATTATAATAATTGTCTACGCACTGTCCTTGATTCTCTGGCTCCTGTAAAAACCCACTCTGTTTCCTTCGCTCGCTCTGCTCCCTGGTTTACCTCTGACCTCCGAGCTCTGAAGGCCAGAGCTCGGCAGCTAGAGCGTAAATATAAGAAATCTGGTTTAACTGTTGATTCAGAAATCTATAAATACCACGTACTTCAGTATAAAGACTCCATCAGCAAGGCCAAGCAAAGCTTCTACTCTGGTATTATCAGTTCTTATGAGGGTAATGCAAGGACCCTGTTTTCAGTTCTCAACAAACTAATTCAACCCCCCAATGCTTTACCACCACACTTCTATTCCTCTGAAACCTGCAACTCCTTGATGCTGTTCTGGACCACGAAAATCAATAACATCCACCAGCAACTCAGATCAAATGTTGTGTCTACGTCCTCTCCAGAACCTTTTCTCCTTTTTGAGCCGTTTTCCACTTTTCATCTTCCTGATTTATCTGATATTTCCGAGTTCATATGTAAATCAAAGCCTGCCACACGTCATCTTGACCCCATGCCCACGGGGCTTGTGAAATCCTGCCTCTCTTCTTTACTCCCACTCATCTCTGCTATCATTCACTCTTCTCTCACCACTGGTATCGTTCCCTCCTTATTGAAGACTGCTCTAGTCACTCCTATACTGAAAAAACCTTCTTTAGATCCTAACAACTTTAACAACCTCCGTCCGATTTCCAATTTACCCTTCATTTCTAAGATACTTGAAAAAGTGGTTGCAGCTCAACTTCATTTACACCTGGTTAACAATAATATCTACGAGAGATTTCAATCTGGTTTTCGCTCATGTCATAGTACAGAAACTGCTTTACTTAAAGTCACTAACGATCTTCTAATCGGAGCTGACTCTGGTCTTCTCACCATTCTCGTCCTTTTAGATCTGAGCTCAGCCTTCGACACCATTTCTCACTCTGTACTTCTAAGCAGACTTTCCTCTCTCGGCATCTCTGACACACCCCTCGCCTGGTTTCAATCATATCTCCTCGACCGTTCCCAGTTTATTCAACTAAGATCATTCCGCTCTCGTCTATTCTCCGTCACCTCTGGTGTACCTCAAGGCTCAGTTTTAGGCCCTCTTCTCTTCATAATATACATCCTCCCTCTAGGTACCATTTTCCGCAAATTTGATCTTCAGTTTCACTGTTTTGCTGATGACACCCAGTTATATCTCTCTTGCAAACCTGATTCCTCCCTCCCACCTTCCTCCCTTTCCGAATGTCTATCCGAGTTAAAATCCTGGTTTACCTCTAATTTTCTAAAGCTCAATGAGGATAAAACTGAGATCCTCCTTATTGGCACCAAATCCAACCTTCTGAAGGCGAACCATTTCTCACTCACCATCGATAAATCCACAGTTTTCCCTTCTCCTCAGGTTAAGAGCCTTGGTGTCATCCTAGACAGTTCACTTTCCTATAAATCTCACATCAATAATCTCACCCGTTCTGCCTACTTCCATCTACGTAACATTAACAGATTGCTTCCTTCTCTTTCCACCCAGTCTACGTCCATTCTTGTCCACAGTCTTGTTACCTCCCGTATTGACTACTGCAATTCTCTTCTGCATGGTCTCCCCCAAAAATCCCTCCATAAGCTTCAACTGGTTCAGAACTCTGCTGCTCGCATTATCACCAGAACCCCCTCCTACCAGCACATCACCCCTGTTCTTCAGGAACTTCACTGGCTCCCTGTTAAATTCCGGATAATATTCAAACTTCTTCTGCTCACTTTCAAGGCCATTCATAACCTCGCTCCTCCTTACCTTTCTGACCTGTTAACCACTACCTGTTCTGCCCGTTCACTTCGATCTTCCTCTTCTATCCAGCTTGCTGTACCTTCCTTCCGTCTCACCACCATGGGAAGCAGAGCTTTCAGCTGCTCTGCTCCCAGGCTGTGGAACTCTCTACCCCCAGAAATAAGAAACATTGGTTCTCTCCCCCAGTTTAAATCCCAACTCAAAACTTATCTGTTCAAATCTGCATATTCACTGTGAATCCACTGTTTGTTAATTTTAGCTTTTGCTTTTGTTTTATTGTTCTTATTCTGCCATTGTTTTACTATGTGTTTTATCCTATTGTAAAGTGTCCTTGGGTGACTTGAAAGGCGCTCATAAATAAAATTTATTATTATTATTATTATTACAACTGAGGCAGATATCCAATATTAATATGTCTTTAATTACATTTTTAAATATAACATGGGCACAAGCATAAACAATATTACAAAATAAAACTGTAGATAAAACAAGGCATGCTGAGAGAAAAATAAGACAAGACAGCAGTTCCTTCAAGGATTAGGCCCAAAGCAGCAGCTGTACAGACGTTTCCTTCAGCTCAACTGGGCCAAAACATGGACTGCTGAACAGAGGCTATGGCAGGCAGCAAACAAACCCTGGAAATCACAATCCATTTAGCACTTAGCTTTCTTTAATTTGGAGTCAATGACAAATAATGTTAAATGCTGCTTACCTCAGCATTGAGGATGCTATGTCGAACTGCCGGTAGTAGTGCAGCTACCTTTGTTCGCAAGGGCTGGAATCGGCCACGCTACAGACGGGATGAAAAACTTGTCTCTAATAATCGGCTATTTACCACAGGCCTTCAATCTGGCAGTAGTTAAACCATTACTTGAAAAATCATCACTTGACCCAGCTGTCTTAGGTAACTATTTCCAGTCTCCAAACTTCCTTTTATCTCAAAATATCTTGAGAGTGTAGCTGTAAAAAAGCTAACAGATCATCTGCAGAGGAATGGCTTATTTGAAGAGTTTCAATCAGGTTTCAGAGCTCATCACAGCACAGAAACAGCTTTAGTGAAGGTTACAAATGATCTTCTTATGGCCGCTGACAGTAGACTCATCTCTGTGCTTGTCCTGCTAGACCAGGGGTGGGCAATCTCAGTCCACGAGGGCCGGTGTCTCTGCAGGTTTTAGATGTGTCCTCGAACCAACACAGCTGATTTAAATGGCTAAATTAGCTCCTCAACATGTCCTGAAGTTCTCCAGAGGCCTGGTAATGAACTAATCATGTGATTCAGGTGTGCTGACCCAAGGTGAGATCTAAGGCAGAAACTGAAACAATCAAACCCTGTCATCAAACCTGTTGAACTGTGGACCCCAGAGTCTGAGAGCATCGTACAGGACTTTTTTGCACAAACTAATTGGGATGTGTTTCAAACTGCAGCCACTATGGAGAACTGCTCTGTCAATATACAGGACTATGCTGAATACGTGACTGGGTACATCAGCACCTGTGTTGACAATATTGTGCCCACCACACACGTCAAAAAGTTCCCCAACCAGAAGCCCTGAATCAACAGTCAGGTACGACACATGCTGTGTACTCAGTCTCTTGCATTTAGATCAGGCCATGAGACGGAGTGCAAAGCTGCGAAGTATGGACTGAGGAAAGCCATTACAGCGGCTAAGAGGCAGTACAGAGAGAAGCTGGATGGCTTCAACTCTTCTGCTGACCCCGGGCGGGTGGTATGGCTTACGGCACATCATAGAGTACAGGCCGCCATCAGCACCATCAGCTCTGCAGGCAGTCTGCTGGATGACCTCAATCAATTCCACACCCACTTTGAGACTCTCCAGACTGTTCACACTTCTGCCCTCGGGACAAAGGTTTAGAAATGTGAAATCCAGAACATCTTGACTCAACAACTCCTTCTTCCCCACTTCCAGACTCTGCCCTATTTTAACAGTAATAATAATAATGAATTTTTGCACATCAGGTCATCTCACATATCAACCAGCATATTAAGCTCATAGCTCTTTTGCACATAAATCTATTTAATACTTCAATTTTTTTTGTCTCCATTTATTTATTCGTGCGATTTGTATTTTATCTATTATACATATTAACCGCCATTTGTATGTGGACAACAGAGAAAGAATTTCATTGTACAGAGAAATGCTTTTTCTTGGTACACATGACAATAAACGCTTTGAATCTTTGAATCTTCTTTTCATGAGCAGTTGTTAGGATGTTTTTCTTACACACAAACACACCTATGCACTTATAATTAGTGTCAGATCCATCTGGTTTCTGCATTCATGTGGTTTATGTGACATATACGTTCACACGCATTCACAGACATTTAAGTGGGAAGCATGTGACCAGTGACTTTTAGGAGATATGGTTGAGATATCTATTCTTACGTCCTCATTAAATGCCTACCAAGACCCCACAGAGACTGTCTTTTCATAGACCACAGAAAATGAACCAGAAAACAAAATACGAATTGCCCTTAAAATTCATAAATAAAAATTATTCAAAATGATTTCAATTGCACCAAAGAGGAAAACTATTATGTATGGGTTAATAAATATTCAGTCAAAGTTCATGGTAGCGAATGATTTTAATAATCAAGTCTTACTGTAACACAGGACCTACACACACACGACTGGGTTGTGCTTAAACTGTCCTTTATTGAAAAATAATGTTTTCCTTCTGTGGTTTTTGGCACCCGCCTCGGACGCAGACACTCCGACTCTCTCCCAGCATCATCCGCTCCTTCTCACTGCGGAAGACATAAGACAGTTATTTAGGTGACAGGAAGCAGTTTGTGAAATTAAATGGTGGTTGCTCCTTATGTATGGACATTGCTTGTGGTGTACTCCAAGGGTCAGTTTTGGGTCCAAAATCCTTCAACTTGTACATTAACGACATCTGTAAAGTGTCCAAAGTATTAAAAATGGTTCTCTTTGCTGACGATACAAACATTTTTTGCTCTGGTGATGATCTGCAGAATTTATTGGAGGATATGACTAATGAAATAAGTAAAGTGAAGTTCTGGCTTGATAAAAACAAATTATCATTAAATTTGAATAAATCTAAACTTATGTTATTTGGAAATAGTAGTTTAAATACAAATGCAAAGATTCAAATAAATGGTGTTGATATTGAAAGAGTCAGTGAAAATAAATTTCTGGGGGTAATAATAGATGAAAAACTTAACTGGAGAGCTCACGTAAGATATATTCATTCCAAAGTATCACGAAGCATTGCAATACTAAACAAGGCAAAACAGGTATTAGACAGAACATCACTTCATATTCCATACTGTTCACTGGTTTCACCATACTTAAGCTATTGTGCAGAGGTCTGGGGCAATAACTATTGTCGTGGAAGTTTTCCACTTAAATAAAGCCTGCAGATGAGCGGTGAGCGGTAGCCAACATTCTTTAATCCAGACACACAAAGACAACGGACAACCAAGCTTGATGGAGAGCCTGCATGACGCGGGGCAGGTCAGCAGAGTCTCACTGAGCCTAGCATGGCTCTCAGTTAAATACCTTCTCCCAGGAACAAAAGGCAGTACACAGCTGTTTCACACCTTAAGGTTCACACTCCCTTGCTACCTCCCAGAGTCCTTGAAGAGACAAAAGACTCTTCCTGTGGAGTGGTCTGCTCCCCCCCAACTTCCATCTTACAGTATGGGTGTCAGACATGTTAAAATCCAGTGGCACCAAGGCATTATACAATAAAATAATGTGATTAGTACATAAGTGAAAGAAATTCCATTACACTATAAAACCACATTACATTCACTTTTTACTCTTCAAAAAAAAGCAATTCGAATCATCCACAATGCAGGTTATAGGGAACATACAAACTCACTATTTTTGCAGTCTGAAATATTGAAAATGGATGATCTAGTGAAATTCCAAACAGCACAAATTCTATTCAAAGCAAAAAATAAAGAACTGCCAGGTAATATTCTGAGTATGTTTGTTTTGAAAGAAGGAAGTTATAATTTAAGGGGTTTTTGTAACTTCAAAACAGGGAAGGTACGAACTACAAGAAAAAGCTTTTGTGTTTCTGTTCATGGAGTGAAACTATGGAACAGTCTGAATATGGAATTAAAGCAATGTCCAAACATAAAACTGTTCAAAAAGAGTTATAAAAATATGATCTTCTCGAACTAGAAAGAAAAGGAAAATATTGAAAGTAAGTGAATGTCTCTATTTAAAAAAAAAAAAATTCATGATGTAATATTATAGTATAAAGTATATTAGAAATCTGTTCACTATTTCTATTACAAATTATATCAGTAAGGAAGCTGACTAAATATTAACTGATAATTTATGGCAACCGGGTGGGATTAAATAAGTGTTTACTTCTTCCCACTCCCTTTCAACATGTAAATTAATCAGAATGGTTTTTTTTGTATGTATTTTGTATAGTATTTTTTTTCTCTCTCTCTTATTTTCTTTTCTAAATGTACCTGTATATTGTTCACATGTTGAAATAAAAATTACCAACCAACCAACCAACACATCTCCCTCATTAACACAGTCCTGTATACCTGTTCCCTCCCCACCTCCGTGCCGCCCAGAGAGCTCACTGTGTCACCCCTCCCCTGCAGCAGGCCAGACAAACCCCCCCCCACACACACACACACACACTTACTTACTGCCAAAATCCTCAAACCACATCTGAAAAAAATGAAAAAAGTGGTGAGAAAAAAAATAACATCTTTATTTATGTTTAAATCAACACATTATATTTGCACAGGTAAAATTCTGCACCTATTACATCATTTTACAAGCAAAATATGAAGAAATAAGGGGTGACTCAAGACTTTTGAAAATCAAAGACATATACAGTCATGTGAAAAAGAAAGTTTTGACTCTATGTGTAAAAACACTTTTACTTCCTCCATTTAAAGTCACATGAATGTTACCAGGGTGTAAATTGTAAATGTT
Organism: Pelmatolapia mariae; assembly: GCF_036321145.2. NCBI lineage: Eukaryota > Metazoa > Chordata > Actinopteri > Cichliformes > Cichlidae > Pelmatolapia > Pelmatolapia mariae. The sequence continues at coordinate 26,710,169 of NC_086243.1, read as the reverse complement.
GAAGTAACACTTCTTCGAAATATCAAGTATATATTCATGTGAAAAAAAACTACACTTACTGCCTCTATAAGAATTAAGAGGTTAAGTAGTAGCCAGGTGCTGCTAATCAAATGCAATTTTTGGAAAGCTGATTTCAGTGTCACTAAACACACTCAGGCCTGATTACTAGCAGAACTTTTGATTCACTTAAAGAGAAGCTGTCTGCCAAACAGAAGCAGGCTAAGGTCTCAAAAAGCAACAAACCATGCCAAGATCTAGAGCCACACCTGAGAAGCATAGTCACTGACATCTATCAGTCTGGAAAGGGTTACAAAGCCATTTTTAATACTTTGAGACTAGATGAACCACAGTGAGAGCCATTATACACAAATGGAGAAAACTTGGAGCAGTGCTGAAACTTCCCAGGAGTGACCAGCCGACCAATATTACTCCAAGAGCGCACTGACCAGGAGTAAAGAGGTCACAAAAGAAACTAGAACAACATTAAAGATCTCCAAGCTTCATATGTTTCTTTAAAGGTCAGAGCTCATGATTCAACAAAACAAAGAGACTGGGGTAAAAATGTCATCCATGGGAGAGTTCAAGGAGAAAACCACAGCTGATCAAAAAGACCAAAGAGGGTCGTCTCACATCTGTGAAGAAACAAATGAAATTGAGAAGTACAAACACACACACACACCTATGCACTTATAATTAGTGTCAGTGTCACCTGGTTCAATGTGGTTCATGTGACATATGCTTTCAGGTGCATTTACAGACATCCAAAGTTAAGTGGGAAGAATGTGATCAGTGACCTTTAGGGGATATGGGTCATCATACAGCTGCCAATATGTAGGGACAAAGAGGACTCTTTCTAGAGGCCGGCCCCTGACAGGAAAGATCTGTGGGACATGGACATTATATATACTGTAGTTAAAAGCGTCTTGTTGTTCTTCCTTTTTGCATGTAAGAGGAATCCACGTACATGTGTTAAAGTCTCTCAAACTGACTTGGTGTTCATATCTTTAATGTTTCAACCTCTACAAAGAAAACACATCATTACTGCAGTCAGTCTGACTAGACAAACAAAAAAAACCCAGAAACAATTGCTTTTCTGTTTTCTCCATCACTGCAACAACTGCACACAAGCCCATACAGACTACACACATATGGCTACTGTTTTTTACAACCATGTGAAATTTTTTTTCTAAGTCTGGAAAAATGGCCACTGGTAATTTATTAGAACAGTCTATTTATCTGTATGATTAGGTGTGCTGCACAGTGTGATAAAAGTGATGTTACCTTATCTGCCTTTGAATGGTTTCAAGTTTAAATGCATCCAAATAAATTGGCATCTCATTTTTTAAGACTTACATGCAATGTTCCCTCTAATTTTTCATGTGTCTGAGTGAACACACAACTTTATTTTTTTATTAAAACTCTGACTTGTATTATGAGTCTGTGATCTGGGAGAGAGTCCTGTAACTCTCTGTCTGCAAAATACAGTATATAATGACCAATGTTGGGCAATTAATTATATAGTTACTTCTTCAAAAAAGTTACTGAGTTTTGCAAACAACAAAGTTTTTTGCAGCTGTTTACCTAAAAGTGCAGCCAAGGCGTTTTTTTAAACAAACATTTCAAACTATTTACAGAACAATCAGCTGTTCTGCATCAAATTTGGTGCCACACAAATTATTTGTGCCACTCCAAAAAATAATTTCTGTCCACTATGAGATAAAGGAGAACAACAGCCTGATACCTGCAGGCCTGACAACAGGAGATGTATCACTCCTGTAACACCTGTAACATTCAGCAGTCGCCTCATTGTTCTGACACACACAACAAAACTATTGACTACACTACACACTAACTACACAAGATTTGCGCTAAATGTCGCAAATATCAAATAATATCAAAAAACCGCCGTCACACCTAAAACTTCCCCCCTCCTTAAACAACTAAACGCCATGTTTTGATTGGTTGACACGGTACATTTTTCGACCAATGGGAAAGGGTGGGGGGTTTTTTTCGTTTTGGTTTTGCTCACAGGTGGAGAGTGTTTTCGAGCGTTTTCCTTATAAAACGCCGTTTTTACCGTTTCTTCCTGCAGTAAATATAAACAACGATAGTATTCAGGAAGAAAACCAAACATTGCAGATATTTTTATCATAACTCTGGTTTTACGTGGCCTATCAACACAATTTAAAAACTGGTATAAAGTCCACACGTTTTCCGTCAATTGTTCCATCTGTCCTGCTCACAGCTCCAATTGTTGTACACGTTGTCATTAACGTGGCTTCACTCCACATCAGCCACGCCGCTTTGCTAGCTAAAACACCGGTGTCAGCACATAAGGACGCTGTCATAGCCTGTCAACGGCATTGATTAGCTGCGTATATACGAATGTGAATCGCATTATTGGCTTGTTTATGGGAAAAGTAGCATCGTTAAAATCCCATACGGGAGCAGCCAGTCACTTACTGACTAACACTGCAAAACAGAATTGTTAACGTATTTACTTTAATTTCAATTCAGGCTAGATTTTTTTTTTTGTGCGCAACGCAGATTTTTTTCTGCGCAGAGACCGTGCCAGCAGTGCGCAATTGCACACGCGCGCAGCTTAGAGGGAACATTGCTTACATGTACTGTGTTAGTTCTTTTTTTTTTTTTTTAAACCTGTCCCGTTTGGTTCTTTTGCCATCAGAATTATTATCTAAAGGTGAAGAAAGATGCCCAACGGATTTACTTTACCAAATCCCAGCCTTGCCGTAATGGTCTATTTGATTCACCTTTTATTGTTTATTTTATTTTTTATTTTCACTTGCTAAATACGGGACAGACTTAACTGAGGAAAAGAAAGGGGAGAAAGCAAGAGGGAAAGAAAAACAGCGGAGAAGAGGGACGGGGATAAAGGGCAAAAAACAACAAAATAAGCAGACAAAAAATACATATACCAATCACCTGGATCACCTGTTGAGAAAGAAAAAAGAAAACAAGCAGAAGGAAAAAAAAAGAGCAATAGAATAAACAACATCACGATGATATATGGGAATATAACAGTAAATACTAAATATTAAACATTATTGTGCAGCACGTAAGTTTGACAGCGCACAGTGTGCTTTGAGGTAGGAGCCAAAAAGGGTGTCGTTTGTGTGTGTGAGCACCCGTGTGTACACCTGTGAGCATGAACGCGTTGTTTTTAAAAGGTTCCTTCATGTAATGATCTGCTAGAGGGTGTGGCTGGCCACAGTCCCATCCTCCAGGGCATGAAGCAGGTATGGAGGAGATCAAAACTCCAGACTCCGAGCCCCAGGCTCCAGGCCCCGATAAGCAGCCACCAAGGAGTGAGCCGGTGTGTACCCAGACGCCCACCCCCGGACACCATGAACCACCAACGCATCGATGTCTGAGGGCGTCTGCCACTGGAAGGGGAAGTGGTGGGGTACTGTGTTAGTTTATGTATTCTCCTCCTCTTTGAGACCTCTGACACTTTTATCTATCTATAAATACTTTCACATTTTCAAGACTGTATCATCTTACAATATTAGATTTTTTATTATATTATAAAGTTAAAGAGTACTGCATTGGATTTGTGTATAATAAAAATAAGACAGTTAGAGTACAATTACTAATGCAACAATCATTATCTATGACAAGTTAGTAAAGAGATTAAAAAGAGAACATATATTAGTATGATTATTAGTGTAATAACAGTGCACACTAAATATTGCAGATATTGCACAAAGAATAAAAACTGGGCGAACTAGCTCAGTTAATTCAAACGATGAGAAATAGCCAGCTACCTTTAAGCTAGACCATAATATAATTCAGCAACCAGCCTCTTGTGTCTTAAGTGAGCTACATGTGAGTGAACAGAGCCATATGCCTTTTGATTAACATGTTTCTCTCTCGGTCACAGTAACATGAACATCCACATTTTACACATTTGGTACATCAGTGAACACTATTGATAATTATAAATACAGTTATTGGTTTTCTTCAGCTCTGGGTGTTTGTTGTTTGACTGTAGAATTAGACTTTGCAGCTCTGTCAACCTGAGCATACACCGTCTCTGGCTGAGGGATGTTTTCAGTCTTAGTGGATTTTTGTCCAGTGTGAAACTCCACCAAGGCATAAGTAGATGTTGGAGAATTACATGAGTTATGTCCTGAGGGAGTCTGACTTTGAGTCTGGACTTGAATGATGTCCTGGAAATAAATCAAAAGTGCTTTGTTACGAAAATATAATATTTATCTTACACATTTATACTATAATAACCCAGCAAGAAAATATCATAAACAGTAATGTCTAAATGTGACAAGAAGAAGCATAAGGTTGGATCTCCATCAGCAGACTAGATGGAACAGTTGGTGTAGAAAGAAGATGGGATTTTAGAACGTAGTTTGTGAAACAGTGTTTGCTCATGTACCTTTTTGTCCCTACAGTTTGACTAGTAAATTGGGAGAGTTGAAAAAAATGCTTACCTCAGGAGCTGCATATATAGTATTTTCCTGGTTACCTCTTTTACCTTTGCCTGTAAGTCAGTCACAAAAGATTTAGATGAACTTGCTTGAAATTTGCATTTTACGGGGAAAATTTTATTTCCTTATTAAAGTGTTACATCTTCTACAAGGTGATTTTTTTAGTACATAAAGAAACGATCTTACTGTAGCCGAACAGAAGTGATATAGTGGACTAATACAATAACATTTATTCCCGATTTTCTTTGTTAACTCATGCTAGTTATATAGAACTTTTATAAAACCCGTTCTATCAGTAGACTGTAAACAGATCAGTCTGCTTAAAAAAGAAGAAAAAACCTCATCCCTCTTTGCAGACAAAGTGATTTTCATATTTTTACAGCTTTTATTCAGTGTGACAAAACATGCCTATGGAACCTGTCAGAGTCACACGTAAAAAAAACCCTACAGGAACAGCAGCCATACTATTGTAATAACTACACTGTAACCCCACCTATTTACTAGGGGTGCAACAATACTCGTATCGATATTGAACCGTTCGATACAGTGCTTTCGGTTCGGTACACATATGTATCGAAAAAAAACAAAGTTTTTAATTTATTTTATCAACTTTTCTTCTGACGATGCTGTCTTTGTTGAGAGCTCAGTGGATCTGCGTTCGACTACTCCGCCTAGGCTGCACTGTCGAGCGCAGATCCACTGAGCACAGCGCAAGCTAGCAAGACAGAAGTTAAGCTCGTTGCAACATGGCAACTGCCTCAATGCTAGCCAAAATTGAACCTCTGTTCAAATGTTTTTGCTTTGTTTTTTCCCCCTCAGACAATGCTGGTATGCACAAAGGACACAAATTTTGGTAAGCAAAAAAATAATTGTATAAAGCCTTTGTGCCTGCCCTACGAAGCTTTTATACAAATTTGATGTATTTAAACGGTGTTTGAGAAGGAAGTGCCATCTTGTGGAGCCATGAATTGAATGAATGGGTATAATTACAGTAGAAAATAGCTACTCCCCAGTAGAAGCTTCTGGCTGGGGGACACATGTAAGTGACTGAGCCCAAGAGGATAGCCACAATGGCAGGTCACTGACTTCCTCAGATACATGTATCATACACACGTTAAACTTCACTGACTGTTGACCAATGGTTTAGGAGCTATTTTTGAAGATGGTCAACCTCTGATTTTGCGCTCTTCGCTGAAGTCTGGCTGCAAATCTAAACTTCAAAATTGTGGTGTAAACATCTTATTGAAGGTAAACATAGCAACTAAAACTAAATAAAATGAAGTGTGTGCTTCAATGTAAGCTGTAATTTGTGTACTTTAAGTAGCAGCAATTCATTCATATTTCTGAGAAAAGAAAAAAAAACACTGGAACTTACATTTCATAATGATGCAAAAGGAAATGAAGAGAGTCAAAAAGAAGAAAACACAAGTCGAAGCTGCAATTATAGTGGCTCCATTGGAAACTGTGAAGAAATCAAATTATTATATGACAGAAATTCTGACCAAGTTAAGTACTGGGATTTATTTGCACACAAAAAAAGATTTACCACTGCAGCAAATATTTAACTGATCAGTAGGGTATTAAATGACATATATATGGTTGTGACAGTTTGGTTAAACATTAAAACAACAAAACAGATTTTTTGACAACCATTTACACTCAATTAACACCTACATTCAGTCACCAGTTGGATTGTGGATGTTTTCTCCCACAATCCAAAGACATGTAGTTAGACATGGTGAGAACACAAACACCACACAGCAAGGCCTTTAAAATGTGGTAATTTCAGTTTTTCATTCATTACTATGACCTTTATTCTCACCTGTCTCTGTTTCACAGTAAGATTTGAGCACCTTCATGGTCTGATTCCAGCTCACTTGGTTGCTGTGATTACAGAAAATGGTGTCTTGTTGCACGTAAACTTTTAGAGAGGAAAATTTTTTTGTGGCCTTCAACTCATTTTCTTCTGCATGAGAGCAGTTTTTACCATCACATCTGAAACTACTGCTGATGTTAAAGTCCACTGTGCTGCAGGTCACAGTCAGGTTACAGGAGTCTGAGCTCTTGGACACAGACTCCACTGTCAGCTCAGCAGGAGTCACTGGATCTGGGGAACAACACGTGTGAAAGTAGGGTTAGGGTTAGGGCCTCGTATTCAGCTACCGTTTGCTCTTTTCCGCTGATTGTTACTGCAGTATAATATCCACTGTCATTGTGTTGCACATTCTTTAATAGCAAAGTGTCATTTTGTCCAAAGAGCTCAGCCCTTCCTTCATAATTGTCAAACACGACTGTATCATTATTAAAAACGTTTAGCAATATTGTTACTGGAATTAAATCTCCAGAAAAAATCAGTCTTTCTGTCAAGTTTAACTGGTTCCTTTACATCCAGGTGTAAGTCGTTTCCATGCAGCAGAAACACAGACTGGAGAGCTAAAAGAACACAAAAACAGATAAACAAAAAAAAAAACATGTCAGTGCTGCAGGCAGAGTCTGTCTGACCCAAATGCAGGACTTGGAAATAAGAGAGGTAAACTAAAAGGCTGCACTTTACTTTACTGCTGCAATTAAGCAAAATTGAAAATAATGCTGGTTGGAAAAACAAGGGAAGCTAATAAGATGGAAACAACACACCACAAAAGGAGACTGAGACACACTGTATACACACAGGATAATTAAGGAAAAGGCAACAACTGAGAAGACCTCTGAAACTGATCAGCAGTAATTAGACACGTGAAGCTGAACTGAACCAAAAAAATGTCACCGAAATAAAGCAGGAAATGACAAACACTAACCTGGACACTGAACCTGACACAGTCAGAAGGCAAAACACGGAGACAAGACTGGGATAATTAGCATCATCTAATGTGGAACCGAGGACTAAAGGCAAAGATAAACACCAAAGCAGCAATATCATACTCAGAGGACTACATACAGTAAATAAATCACACTGCAAAAACTAAAAGAATATTCCAGAAAAACTCAGAACTGACCATGCTGAACATCAGAACAGTGAGCACGCAACAGCAGTCCTCCTAAATCAAATGCAACTTCTTATTATTTATTTGTTTAAACATTTTTATTATTGTTTAGTCACATCCAACTGCTTTTTGTCAGTAGAGTGTAGAATGTGGAGTGGACTTCGCACAGCAGATAAACATTTTGTGGAAAACCTGGTTGTTTGGAATTACAGGCTCCATCTCACAGTGGTGGTGGACCTTTAAAAGCTAGAGATATGAATGAACAAACCACCCAAAACATATCTATTCAGGGTTGAGACCAGGAAGCACAGATGCAGTCTTACACATCTCCTCGTGAAATCCCCATCCCCTCAGAGAGCGTCTTCTCACAGACCACAGAAAATGAACCAGAAAAAAAGGTTTCCCTTATGATTTATAAACAAAAAGATTATGTTCTATAACTGATCAAAGTCTAGCCATAATTTAAGGAGATGTAGGGGTGGCTGTGGCTACAGGTCACATGCTAATTGGTCGGTTGATGGTTCGATCCCCGTCTGCACAAGTCTGTGAGACAAATATTGTTGGGCAAGATACTAACCCCAAGTTTCTCTCCGATGAGTCTGTGTGAATGTTATAGACGGCACTTACATAGAAAAAGCTTAGAAAAAAGTGTTGGCGTGAATGAGGCAAATAGTATAAAGTGCTTTGAGTTCTCAGAGTAGAAAAGAGCTGTACGAGAACCAGTCCATTTAACATGTGTAAGATTCAGTACACTTAGGTAACAACCAGCATTCTGGAATAAGCAGCACAAATTACAGACTAAAAATCCAGCAGACCTGATGGGGATGCATGAGGGAGAGACTGATACAAGTCTACCAAAATAATGCAGTGTAATCACATGCTTCTCCTTTAGCCTGCTTGCTGCTGCAGCTGTTGTGCTGAAGTTTCACACACAACCTGTCAAAAGGGGAGGGGGGCAGGGTGCTTCAAAATAATGTTGTCAATCCAAGCCCATTATGTATTAATAATTTTTTCTTGGGTTGTTTGAAATCCCAAAAAAAATCCCTATACAAACCGAATCTATGCACGAAGCTGTCGGTCTGTTAGGTTATGTTGTAGTGATTCTCGGGTCGGGGGTTGGGTGGTGATGCTAGAGTGCAAAATTACTGATGGAAGATGGACAAGAAAAGGTCAAAGCCATCAGGTCCTCAGTTTTGAAAAAAAGAGAAAAGAGGAGGAGAAAGGAGCAAAAGATACAAGTAAACAGATGTGTCATTGGATAATGGCATATTATGTATGACATGTATCCTGAAACAAGATAAAATTCAACATTAGTAGGGATTGGGAAAACTTCTGATTAATTTTGTTAGCCACTTGGCTATGATAGTAAACAGTAGACAGACAGTAGACACTGATGTGGCTTATTGAATCTTTTGGACTGTGATCAGCACAATATTAATCGGAAGAGGTGTATTGTTGATTTGTCTGCTATGCTCAATGTATAATGGTTGTTTGTTAGCAATTTGCATACTATGCTTACTATCAATCTGTGTGTGTGTGTGTGTGTGTGTGTGTGTGTTTAACATTGCATACGATATTGCCAAAGAAGATGTTCCGTTCACTAGGTCCTTTTAATTTAGATTTCCTTTTTATTTAACCCTCTACTGCATGACTTTTTAATTTTTGGGGAAAAAATTATTTCTCCCTATTTTGGGGGAGCTTTAGGGTCCCTAATAATATATCAATCATAAAATTTGACACCCTGCCCCCCCCCCAAACAGATATTGGTTTGTTGCTTCAAGGCAACACTGTGCAACAAGGGTAGTAAAATGCCAAGTTATTCTATAATAAGTTGTATTAGTACAACAAGGATGAACAAATAAATAAACAACAAATAAACAATGTAAACATTTCACAAATCAATAAAACACCAAAATGCATCCAACATTTGACCCTAACCCTATGCACGCGCGTGCGCGCGCACACACACACACACACACACACACACACACACACACACGTTGTGTTTCCATCACTTTTGTGGACATTACATTAACTTACATTAATTTCCTGGAGACTTATCCTGACTCTACCCATCACTATTCCCTGCCTGAACCTTATCCTAACCCTGACTCAAGCCTTCACCCTAAAATTGAATGATTTACCTTGCAATTTGTCCCCATAAAGTAGGCGAGACCTCACAATGTGAGTGTGTAAACAAATTTGTGTCCCCACAACTATAAGTAATACACGACCACACACACTGACACCCGCACAGCAATATTGGTATGGCAGGGATCAGGCCCACACAATGTGTTTACACATGGCCCACATACCGCAAAGAATGATGGCCCTTTTGTGGCCCAGACCTGGTTTGCCAGAGGTGGCCCACACATGGGCCAGCACAAGGCCAGTTTCAGACACCCTAGTCGTCCTGTGCTGGCCCATGTGTGGATTACCTCTGGCAAACCTGATCTGGGCCACCAAAGGGCCGTTATTCATTGCGGTATGTGGGCCATCTGTAGGTGGTATGCAGCCACGGGCCAGTTGTAGACACAATGCTGGCCCTGTGCTGGCCCAGAACAGTTTCAGCTCTGGCCTCAGATGTCAGCATAATGTGTACCTTAATCAAGCCATGCAATAACAACATGTGCCGGAACATGCAAAACAGTGCAAAAGTAACATACCGAAACTGTTCAGATAGTGAATGGACTGATTTTTATATAGCGCTTTTCTACTCTCCCAGAAGTGCCGACTTGATACCAGATCCTGGCCAGACCTGCTTGCTATGTGGGCACTAACACACACACAGACACAGTTACTTTACCAACTGACCCCTGACCCCTGAGCTCCTAAGTGTCCCTCAAACCTCATTCAGGCATCCACTCCTCTACTTCACTGTCACTCCCTGAAAGCTCACTGTCCTTACTTTCTGAGGACAGAAAGTGCACATTCCCTTGGTTTCCTTGCATAAAAGGTATTTACATCCATGTCCTGTAATTATGAGTAGATTGTAAAGTAAAAAGCATTGACTATGATCATATAAATGCACACAAACACATCTCTACACACATATGCAAATGCACTATAGTGCCTGAAAAAAATTGGGCTAACTGCGCAGTGTTGCCTTGAGGCAACGAATGAAAATTAACAGTTTTACTATATAAATAAATTTTAAAAAGTAGAAAAAACAATCAAATATGCTTCTTAACATATTCATGCACATACAAGTATTTTTTAATATACATTTATTTCACTATAAACATGTAAAATAGTGATCTTTATCTTGCCTCTGAATGGAGACATCTCTCATGTACTGCAGCTTGCAGAAAGGGGTCCTGCCCCCCCCAAATATAAGTCACACCACCTTCAACTCATCATTTTATTGTAAAGAGATGTGCCTGGTAGCATTATTTGAAAAAAAAAAGTTTTTTTTTTTTTGAAGGGCCAGTGTAAGGCATAAAAATGTGGTTTGTTGCCTCAGGGCAACGCTATGCAGTAGAGGGTTTTAATATATCTTGAGATGTTTTAAGTTTAAATTTCAGCTCAGTAAAACACTTGAACCACAAGCACTTTTTCAGTAACTTATCTTTCTTGTAGAACTGTGCTCCAAATAAAGAACTTTGTGTTGACAAGATTGTTAGTTAATCATTTATAAATCAATATTGTCTGTGTGGAAAGCAATTTTCAAAAAAAAGTGAACATGTAAAACTGTGGTGTTAAGCAATGCGGTTGAAATATTTGGGTGCACCTAAGAAAAAAAATTAGGCGCACTAATGCAACCGAAGCAAATTGTTAGTCAAGAGCCCTGCTCAATGCAATTTACAAACGAGCACCTGAAAAGCAGACCTCAGAAATGATGAAGTACAAATACTTTGTTACATTGTTAGTTTGTACTTTGTAGAGAAAGAAAGTACAAATACTTTGTTACTGTGTTAAGTATACTTCTTAGGTATCTTTACTTTATTTGAGTATTTACTTTCATGATAGCTTTTTACTTTTGCTCCATACATTTTAAGAGAAATATCTTACATTTTAAAAACAGGCTTTTACTTTTTTTGCTTTAGGTTTAATGCATCTGAGCGAGGTTTTTATTTACCAGCATACACGCCTTTAAAAATGAAACTGCCTGGAGGACGGGGCTGTGGCCCCCCATACCCTCTAGCAGATCATTACATGAAGGAACCTTTTAAAAACAAGCGCGCTCATGCTCACAGGTGTACACACGGGTGATCACACACACAAACTACACCCTTTTTGGCTCCTACCTCAAAGCACACTGTGCGCTGTCGATCTTACGTGCTGCACAATAATGTTTAATATTTAGTATTTACTGTCATATTCCCATATATCATTGTGATGTTGTTTATTCTATTGCTCTCGTTTTCTTCTGCTTGTTTTCTTTTTTCTTTCTCAACAGGTGATCCAGGTGATCGATATATGTATTTTTTGTCTACTTATTCTGTTGGTTTTTGTTTTTTGCCCTTTTTCCCCGTCCCTCTTCTCAGCTGTTTTTCTTTCCCTCTTTCTTTCCCCCAGTCAAGTCTGTCCCGTATTCAGCAAGTGAAAATAAAATAAACAATAAAAGGTGAATCAAATAGACCATTACGGCAAGGCTGGGATGGTCCATTTGGTAAAGTAAATCCGTTGGGCATCTTTCATCGCCTTTAGACAATAATTCTGATGGCAAAAGAGCCAAACGGGACAGGCGAAAAAAAAAAAATGAAACTGATTGGAGCATGAATGAATGAAGGGCACATAGATTAGGCCTATAGGAGATCAACAAGTTTAAATATTAGTATAAAAACTGGCATTTTACCTTTTGTTTCAGATGAATACATCCATAAAATTGCTCCCCAAAATAAAATGCAACCCATCTTGATGTGTACCTTCAAAATTCTGGTAAAGCTTTCAAAGTCCTTGTAAAGCTTGACTCAGGAAGTTTGAACTTCCCGTTTGTCATACTTTCTTTGTAGGTTTTTTCTCTCACTCGTTCACAATTCTCGACTGATCTATCGCCACTGATGGTCCTATTTACCCTCCATCTTCAAAAAAGACAGTTTTAAAGTTCCATAATTCATATAAATTTACTATAAATTTACAGTCAGAGCTTTGCGGAGAAATTGACAGTTTCTGTCAACAGAAATTACAAACCTGAAAACACAAACATTAAATTTTTAGTAACAGCTTGATCCAGTAACTGAAACTGAAACTGAAAACTTTATCATTAAACATCATCACATCTAAAGTACTAGAGTATTCAAATGTACAAATTTGCTCTGTATTATTGTAAATTGACTGCTGTGGTGATGTGCATGCTTTAGTGTGTGTGTGTGTTATTTATGGGTTTGAGAGGCACTGATGTGTGAGTTTGAGTGGGAGGTGTCCGTGTTCAGCAGTGATGCCTTGAGGAGAAAAAAACAGTTCCTGAGTGTGTTGGTGGTGATTTGGATACTGCAGTGCCTCCTAGAGGGCAGTAGGTCAAACAGGTGAGATGTAGAATGGCTGAAGTCTTTTGTAACAACAGTCGATGATCTGCTGCATTGTGTTGATCACTCTTCCGAGCCTCTTCTGTAGTGTGTGAAGCACATTGCGATGCAGTATGTAAGTATCCCCTCAATGGCTGAGCAGTGGAAGTTCACCAGTAGAGTTGGGAACTGATGAGAATTTAGCGATTTTGCATTAGTTCTTCTACAGATAGTATAAAGTATTTGTTAAATTCGTATGCCATAGAACCCTTATCTATAATAATTGTGCCATTTATATTAACTTGCTTAATTTCTTTTTTGTTAGATGATCTGTTAGTTTAAATCGTTTAATCGTCTTCCAAAGGGAGACATTATGACCTTTAGCATTTTCTATAATCTGAGTATAATATAAAGCTTTAGCTTTATGCAATTCCATGACTACTTTATTTCTTAAGCTTTTATAGATCATATAATCACACTGTTAGCCTTTGCAGTAATTTCCATAACGTAGTACTGTAAAATCAACAGTAAAAAACTCTAAAGGATGTTAGCAGTGTTGTTCTGTAATTTGCATGTCATTATGAATTATGCAAATTCTCATTCTACATCGGGGAAACCAAACAACCTCTGGCAAAGCGGATGGCACAACACAGAAGAGCTACCTCGTCAGGCCAGGACTCTGCAGTCTATTTACACCTACAGGCCAGTGGACACTCTTTCAATGATGAGGATGTACACATCCTGGACAGGGAGGAACGCTGGTTTGAGCGCGGAGTCAAGGAGGCCATTTACGTGAAAAGGGAAAGACCATCTCTGAATCGAGGAGGGGGCCTAAGGGTACAACTTTCGCCATCTTACAATGCTGTGATTGCAGCCATTCCCCAACTCTCTGTGAATGATACTCATGGTCATTGATGAGTGGGTTTTGGTCAGTGGTTGTTGATCAATGGTCATGACAATTTGCATAATTAAGATTAAGGAACTGACCTCCCAGCCCATTGTTCCTTCAATGGGCTGGTTTCAGTCATTATGCAAATGTACTGTTAATAAGGTTGGGGAAACCTGCAGTCAGGTGAGACTGAAGAAGTCACTTGGATGAGTGACGAAACGTTTCTCCCACAAAACGCTACGTCCAGATGAACAGAATCAACTTTTTTAGATTTACTTACCTGGATGATTGAGCATGCATCAAGACAATTGAGGAAGCATTTGAGCGTAAGAAGCTGCAGCATGCCAACTTGGCAGCTGAGGCAGAGGACAGAGGCTGGAAGATCAAGGTGCGCCCGGTGGAAGTGGGGTGCAGGGGATTCGCTGCCAGTACAGCAGCAAAACTGCTTAGAGAGATTGGGATCAGAGGACAGGCACAGCGGCAGGCTATAAGAGAATTGGCTCACACTGCTGAGAGGACCAGTCACTGGCTATGGCTAAAAAAGGCTGACATCACTTGGGCAGCTAAGGCAGTCAGCTAACCGCGATACACATGCCAAGGATTGATCAACCCGTGGTGGGCCTGCCTCAACAGGGGGCGTCAAAAGGATAAAACGTAACATTAGAAGTTTTGCTGGTTGACTGATATAGCTGTCTCAGGGCCTTCTGGGGACTGTGTAGTTAACCTCATGGTAATGAAACCAAAAGGAGGAATGAAAGAATAGGAAAAAAAAATGTTCCGCTCTTCTCCCCTCTGCTCTTCCTCCCTTTTCTGGGAGGCAGTGGGGAGTTAGAGCATACAGCCCGATCCGGCGGGGAGGTGTGGGAAGCCAGATCGGGCGCGCCCCGTCCGGCTCTCCTATCTTGTCCCTCTTGTCTTACTTCTCTCTATCACCTTTTCTGTCCCTTTGAAGAAATGAGGCTCCATAAATGTTAAAGAGGTAAGTATTTCTCAGTTGCAGTGAATAGATAGAAGAAAATGAACTGTAGAAACTAAACAGTAGAAAGAAGAAGAGAAATAACAATTTTAACATAAACCAGTGACACACTCCGGGGCCTGATCAACCCTGGCAGGGCTTCCTTGGATGAGGGTGTCTAGTGATAATGGCCGAAACCCAATGAATCCAAGGTCCACTACTGACGATGTGTCTCAAATTTTAATATGATAAGGTAGATCAGATCTGTAATCCCTAAACCTAACCAAGGAAAAATGCCAGATTATCTTGGGTAAAAGACCGAAAGTTGAGGCACACAATGATGTGTGCCGCTGGTAAAGTTTCTGGGCTGCCTTTCCTCATAACAGATACAGTGGCTTGCAAAAGTATTCGGCCCCCTTGAACTTTTCCACATTTTGTCACATTACAGCCACAAACATGAATCAATTTTATTGGAATTCCACGTGAAAGACCAATACAAAGTGGTGTACACGTGAGAAGTGGAACTAAAATCATACATGATTCCAAACATTTTTTACAAATAAATAACTGCAAAGTGGGGTGTGCGTAATTATTCAGCCCCCTTTGGTCTGAGTGCAGTCAGTTGCCCATAGACATTGCCTGATGAGTGCTAATGACTAAATAGAGTGCGCCTGTGTGTAATCTAATGTCAGTACAAATACAGCTGCTCTGTGACGGCCTCGGAGGTTGTCTAAGAGAATATTGGGAGCAACAACACCATGAAGTCCAAAGAACACACCAGACAGGTCAGGGATAAAGTTATTGAGAAATTTAAAGCAGGCTTAGGCTACAAAAAGATTTCCCAAGCCTTGAACATCCCACGGAGCACTGTTCAAGCAATCATTCAGAAATGGAAGGAGTATGGCACAACTGTAAACCTACCAAGACAAGGCCGTCCACCTTAACTCACAGGCCGAACAAAGAGAGCGCTGATCAGAAATGCAGCCAAGAGGCCCATGGTGACTCTGGACGAGCTGCAGAGATCTACAGCTCAGGTGGGGGAATCTGTCCATAGGACAACTATTAGTCATGCACTGCACAAAGTTGGCCTTTGTGGAAGAGTGGCAAGAAGAAAGCCATTGTTAACAGAAAACCATAAGAAGTCCCGTTTGCAGTTTGCCACAAGCCATGTGGGGGACACAGCAAACATGTGGAAGAAGGTGCTCTGGTCAGATGAGACCAAAATGGAACTTTTTGGCCAAAATGCAAAACGCTATGTGTGGCGGAAAACTAACACTGCACATCACCCTGAACACACCATCCCCACTGTCAAATATGGTGGTGGCAGCATCATGCTCTGGGGGTGCTTCTCTTCAGCAGGGACAGGGAAGCTGGTCAGAGTTGATGGGAAGATGGATGGAGCCAAATACAGGGCAATCTTGGAAGAAAACCTCTTGGAGTCTGCAAAAGACTTGAGACTGGGGCGGAGGTTCACCTTCCAGCAGGACAACGACCCTAAACATAAAGCCAGGGCAACAAAGGAATGGTTTAAAACAAAACATATCCATGTGTTAGAATGGCCCAGTCAAAGTCCAGATCTAAATTCAATCGAGAATCTGTGGCAAGATCTGAAAACTGCTGTTCACAAACACTGTCCATCTAATCTGACTGAGCTGGAGCTGTTTTGCAAAGAAGAACGGGCAAGGATTTCAGTCTCTAGATGTGCAAAGCTGGTAGAGACATACCCTAAAAGACTGGCAGCTGTAATTGTAGCAAAAGGTGGTTCTACAAAGTATTGATTCAGGGGGCTGAATAATTACGCACACCCCACTTTTCAGTTATTTATTTGTAAAAAATGTTTGGAATCATGTATGATTTTCGTTCCACTTCTCACATGTACACCACTTTGTATTGGTCTTTCACGTGGAATTCCAATAAAATTGATTCATGTTTGTCGCTGTAATGTGACAAAATGTGGAAAAGTTCAAGGGGGCCGAATACTTTTGCAAGCCACTGTGTCCCTCAAGATTCTCTCCATTTAAAGCAATGCAATATCAGGGACTGTAACATCTAGTCCTTTTACTGAATCAGAATGTACACCAAATGGATTTGGACATATATAAAGGATAATCATTGGATTATTTCAGGGATTTTTTTCCCACCTGGGCAGATTTAATTGGCTGACTTTATTTCATTTTAGTGTTGTACTGGAGGACTGCTGGCCCTATAGAGGGGGGAAAAAGGGTTTTCTAAAGAAAGCAGGTTTTACAGACTGAAATATGTATTACTTCAGTGTCACCAACAGAAGGCTATAGGTCGTACATCTGTCAAACATTCAGACTAAGCTGAAGCTGCAAGAGGTGTTGAAACATAGACCTATGAAAAAAGGATGGTTATCAATGGATGAATACAGAGCTACTCAAATAAGTGTCCACTCATTTAAAGCAGTACAATTAAGCTTTTCTGAGAGAAAATTGATTCAGAATTTTGGCAACATAAGATAAAGCCTCAACTGTATCCTTTTTTCTTTTTTTTTTAGATAGTGGCACTGTTGTTTTGCACTCAGAGAAAAGGTATGAAAATAACATAATTCTATTGTGGGACAAGGTAGAATGGAAGGTGGTAGTATAATAATTTGAGACGAGTTTGTGGTTCAATTTCAGTCCAGTCCTTGTACCTGAACGTTTTCAGAGGAAATCCTTTTTCCTATTCTTTTCTTTTTCTTTGTTGTAAATTCGGTTAAACTATTTAACAGTGACTGAATCATTCAAGAATAGAAAAGGCGTCTAACTATGAGGGATGAATAAGTATTGTGTTGACACCTAACAGACTACTTTACAAAGACTCAACGAGACAATTTTAAATTGTATCCTGAAACAGTTTGTAGCTGGAAGCCAGTAACAAAAAAATATATATAATTTCTTCATATCCCTCAAACTGATATGGAGATGCGCAATCAATAGCCAGAAACCTGACATATTTCAGCATGGTGCAGAGTTTCTCCTTAAAACAGGGGTATCAAACTCCAGTCTTTCAAGGGCCAGTGTTCTGAAACTTTTAAATGTGTCGCTGCTGCAACACACCCGAATAAAATTAGTAGGTAGTTAGCAAGACTTGACTGCATGCCGAGTTGGCAACCCCTAACCTTACCCTAGTAATTTTAAATAAATGTAAGTAAATGTAAGGGTAAGTGTAAGTGGTCTCAGTAGAAAAGTATATATTCATCTGAAAAAGAAAGTTTTCACTGGACTCTATGCAGTCAACAAGTATACTCTTATTACGTCCATAAGAATTCAGAGGTTAATTAGCAGCCAGGTGTTGCTAATCAAATGCAACTTTTGGAAAGGTGAATTCAGTGTCACTAAACACACTCAGGCCTGATTACTGGCAGACCTCTTGATTCACTTAAATAGAAGCTGTTTCCCAAACCGCAGCAGGCTAAGATCTCAAAAAGCAATAAATCATACCATGATCTAAAGAAATACCTAAGAAACAAATTCACTGACATCTATCAGTTTGTAAAGGGTTACAAAGTCATTTTAATACTTTGAGACTCGGTGAACCACAGTGAGAGTGTTACGAAATCAGTTTCACCCTGGTTCTTTTATTCCTCAGGCATCCAGAGACTCAGTAGTCATTTGCACAAAACCTTTATTCATCTTTATTCATCTTCATTTAAGCATGCATCTTCTAGAAGGGAAGACGTGCAAGGCCAGTGTCACTCTGCAAAATCTCCATTCCTTTGTTTGTTACAGTCAGCTTTATAGAAGCGACCCCATCATAAAACCCCCATGGTGTGCTGCAAACTCTGTGTCTGTGTGTGTATGCACGAGCACGTGAGTGCCTGTGTGTGCGCGTACCCGTATGTCTATGTGAGTGCACATGAGTGAGTGTGCATGTAGGTGTGGGTGCGTCACAGTTAAAGCACTGTGTGTGTGTCTCTGTGTATGTGACTTCCTGCCGGTCATAAAAGTAATCTCCTCACCCAAGCCACACCAAATTCCTTTAGACAACATACAAACACAGTTAACATATTACAAACACTATTCTGTCCCTCCTGTTATTTCTAAGATATGCCTTTTATAAGTTTGTTATATAGCAGGTCATAATCATCCGTTCTGTAATTGATTGTAGCAACATGTCAGAAAAATATGTTTATTCCTGATCTTGTCTGGTCAAAGCCTGCCATCTAGTGGTTTGACAGGGTAGCACCATGTTTGAGCGCAAGCAGTGATTTTCCTCCCAGCACTCGACAGGGAAGGTCCATTTCTCTGTGTCTCTGTTAATTCCTGCATCTGGCGCTCTTGAAAAGGCATAATCTGTAAGTGTGGCAAAACGATTGATTGTTCTCACTTATTAGTACCTTGTTCAGCAAAGTAATGAGTTTGTTGTGTGTTTAGCGAGTCTGTTACATTACTAGCACAAGCTAGCTGTTAGCCCTTTGTTTAGCCTGCTAGCATGAAACATACCAGCATGTGGTGTTAGCTGTATCTCTTGAAATGCTACGCGGGTGCAGTGTTGATGCTGAGATTGTGTAGTGACTCTTTTCATAAGTCAACAATATTTAATGTAATCTTTGTGTATTTGTATGGAGAGTGAATACACTGTATTCTGTTTCTGTTGTTACAGTTTTACAAAATGAAAAATATGGATCAGTAAAGCTCTGAAGAATGCCACACGGTTTCCTGAGTGTTTACTGAAGCCAGTTAATGTTTAGCTCTCTGCATAAGCTGGATAGGGACATTCAGCTGAGGGCAGAAGAAACACTGAGACCCCCACTCAGGTATCCCCTGGGGAATTTCCACTCAGCATCAACTTCTCTTTGTCTTACTTTCACAGCTGAAGTGGGGGAGGGTCTCCTAGAAATCTACTCCTATGTTTATGACACACTCAGGCCTTTATTACATCAAGGGCAGTGTCAGTGTCTCTACAATAATTCTACATCCTACCTAACACATTTCTAAACTGTCAAATAAGCTACGCATATCTTCAAGCCATTATGCACAACTGGAGAAGACCTGGAACAGAGCTGAATGTTCCCAGGAGTGACCAGCCAACCAATATTACTCCAAGAGCACACCAAAGAGGTCACAAAAGAACCCAGAACAACATTAAAGATCTCCAAGCTTCACATGTCTCAGTAAAGGCCAGAGTTCATGATTCAACAAAACAAAGAGACTGAGAAAAAGTGGCATCCATGGGAGAGTTCAAGGAGAAACCCACAGCTGATCAAAAAGAACACAGAGGCTTGTCTCACATCTGTGAAGAAACAACTGAATCCAATTGAAACTGAGAAGTGTACACACACACACACACACACACCTACCTATGCACTCATAATTAGTGTTAGATGCATCTGGTTTCATGTGGTTCATGTGACATATACTTTCAGGTGCATTTACAGACATCCAAAGATAAGTGGGAAGCATGTGATCAGTGACCTTTAGGAGATATGAGTTATCATACAGGTGCCACGATCTCCCGGATATGTATGGACAAAGGGGATGGACACTATATACAGTGGCTTCTGAGGTCGTCACAGAGCAGCTGTATTTGTACTGACATTAGATTACACACAGGCGCACTCTATTTAGTCATTAGCACTCATCAGGCAATGTCTATGGGCAACTGACTGCACTCAGACCAAAGAGGGCTGAATAATTACGCACACCCCACTTTGCAGTTATTTATTGGTAAAATATGTTTGGAATCATGTATGATTTTCGTTCCACTTCTCACGTGTACACCACTTTGTATTGGTCTTTCACGTAGAATTCCAATAAAATTGATTCATGTTTGTGGCTGTAATGTGACAAAATGTGGAAAAGTTCAAGGGGGCCGAATACTTTTGCAAGCCACTATATACTGTAGTTAAAAGTGTCATGTTGTTCTTCCTTTTTGCATGCTAGAGGCACCCACATACATGTATTAAAGTCTCTCAAACTGGCTTGATGTTCATCTCTTTATTGTTTCAACCTCTACAAAGAAAACACATCATTACAGCAGTCAGTCTGACTAGACAAATAAAAAATAAAGAAAAAATTGCTTTACTGTTTTCTCCATCACTGCCACAACTGCAAAAAAGCCCATACAGACTATACACGTACGGTTACTCTTTTTTCACAACCACATGACATTTTTTATAAGTCTGGAAAAATGGCCATTGGTAATTTATTCCAAATAGACTAATTTATTAGTGTATTTATCTGTATGATTACGTGTGCAGCTCAGTGTGATAAAAGGGATGTTACCTTATCTGCCTTTGAATAGTTTCAAGTTTAAATGCATCCTTATAAATTGGCATCTCATTTTTTAAGACTTACATGTACTGTTCATGTATTCTCCTCCTCTTTGAGAACTCTGCCATTTTTACCCAGTTATAGATAGTTTCACATTTTCAAGACTGGTTCATCTTACAGCATTTTTAAAGTTAAAGAGAACTGCATTAGATTTCTGTTACAAATTGAATTTAATGTTATTAATGTAACAACAGTGCACACTAAATATTGTAGATATTGCAAAATAGCCTGTATGTGCATAGACTCATTGGTTCTCAGCTGACTCTACCTTCTCTGTTGGTATGTCTGTAAACTCTGTGACCATTTAATTTTCTCAAAAACAAGACTTTTAAAGAATAAAAACAGGGCCAACTTTCTCTGCTAATTCAAATTAAGAGAAATATCCAGCTACCTTTAAGTTAGACCACAATATCACTCAGCAACCAGCCTCTCGTGTCTAAACTGAGCTACATGTGAGTGAACAGACTCATTTCCCTTCTGATTAACATGTTTCTCTCTTGATCACAGTAACATGAACATCCACATTTTACACATATGATCAGGCAACACTGTTGATCATTATAAATACAGTTATTGGTTTTCTTCAGGTCTGGGTGTTTGTTGTTGAACTGTAGAATTGGGCTTTGCAGCTCTGTCAACCTGAGCATACACCGTCTCTGGCTGAGGGATGTTTTCAGATTTTTGTCCAGTATGAAACGCCACCAAAGCATAAGTAGATGTTGGAGAATTACATGATTCATGTCGTGAGGGAGTCTGATTTTGAGTCTGGCCTGGCGTGATCTCCTGCAAATAAATCACAAGTGCTTTGTTAAGGAAATTTAAAATTTATCTTGCATGTTTATACAACAATAACCCAGGAAGAAAATATCACAAACAGTGATGTCTAAATGTGGCAAGAAGCATACGGTTGGATCTGCATCAGTAGACTAGATGGAACAGTTGGTGTAGAAAGATGGGGTTGAGTTTAGAAAGTAGTTTGTGAAACAATGTTTGCTCATGTGTAGTTGTAGACTTATGAAATCCAGAAGTGTGGATTTCAGTTCAGTTTAAAATTAAAAGGATTTTGTTCAGAAACAAATCTGTTTTCAATAATTTAATTCCTCACAATTAAATAATTTGTTTGTACAGTTTTGCTGTAGTGGGACAGTTTTTTCTTTTTTTTCAAAAAAAAAAATGCTTACCTCAGGAACTGCATATATAGTATTTTCCTGGTTCCCTCTTCTACCTTTATCTGTAAGTCAGTCATAAAAAATAGATTGACTTGCTTGAAATTTATATTTTACAAGGGAAATTTTATGTCCTTATTAAAGTGTTTACACAAAAAAATTATCTTGCTGTAGCTAAACAGAAGCGATATAGTGGACTAAAACAGAATAAGATTAATTCCAGATTTTGTATGTTAACTCATTGTTGCATAGAACTTTGATACAACCCTGTTCTGCCAGTAGACTGTAAACAGATCAGTCTGCTTTAAAAAAGAAGAAAAAAAAGAAAAAACTCATCCCTCTTTGCAGGCAAAGTGATTTTCATATTTTTACAGCTTTCACTCTTGGATAGAAAGAAATGCAGTGTTTAGAAACATGCCTATGGAACTTGTCATAGTCCCAAAATTCCCAAACAACAACAACAACAACAACAACAACAACAACAACAACAACAACAAACAGCTGCATACTATTGTGATGACGGCACCATTATTCCCACGTATTTACAGAGTATACGTTACATATCAATTCAGCACCGACATTTATCCTCTTATATAATGTTTGAGTAGTTTGAATTATATCCATTTATAATGCAGAAAAGGTTTATCTGGAACTAATGGAGTCTAATAATGAACAAAGTCCAAAACATCCTTCTTTAAATAAACAAACATGACACCATTCTTTTTTAAAGTGGGCTCCTTGATATTGAAAAATGCTGGAGAGTTAAAGAGTAGGCAGATAACAAAAGATCGTTTAAAACCAGAATCTTGCCAGCAAATGGCCAATTTTTCAGTCCTGTACTGCCTTTCCAAGGGACAAGGGACTCATTTCTGCTGTGGAGATCCATAAAACCCTGAAAGTCATTCATCTACAAAAATGTTTCACCAATTCAATCCCTACAGTTCACAGCTAATTTTAAAACTAAGTCTACTGATCATCATTTACTCAATCTCCAGACTGATAAATATCTCAAAATATTAAACTTTTCAATTTGGAATTGAGAAGGATATATTAAGAAAGTGCATATTTACATAGGCAGTGCAAATTTCAGTTGTTTCTAATGAGTAATGACTTAAACGACTTAAAGCTAATAAAAACAATATTTTTTTGTTCCTTTTTTTTTTCTTCTTCAGATAATTTTGGTACACACAGGTGGTGCACAGGGGACACAAATTTTGGCAAATAGAAAATAACTGAAATACTGCCTGCCCTACAAAGGCTTTATACAAGTTAGTTTTATTTAAACAGTGTTTGTGAAGGAAGTGGCATCCTTTGGTAACATGAATGGGCATAATTACTGTTAGAAATAGATGCACCCCAGTAGAAGCTTCTGACTGGGGGAGACAAGTGACTGACAAAGCCCCAAGTGTTAGGGTGCCTGGGTCTTTGCCCCGTGTTTTGTGTTTTTGGTTCTTTGATTTTGTTTATTTCTTTATAGTCCGTGTTCTTTGTCTTATGGGTTGCTGGATTATTTTAAGTGTAGGTTCTCTATGTGGGTTTTGTTAGAGTTTTAGTCTTCTGGTTTTCTGTCTGTGATCCATAGTTGCTGTCTCTCCTGTCTGCTTTATCCCCTTGTCAAGTCAGCGTCTCTGTGCTATGTTTCCTATTTTACTTTGAAAGTCCGTGTCTCATGTTAATGTATCTGGTTTTGCTTCCTTTGTCTCGTCAGCCCTGATTTGCCCCAGCTGTGTTCCAGCCTGCCTTTTGAGTTCACAATGGCCGTTTATCAATGCCCAAGTACGCGAGTACGTACTCGCGTTCTCGGTGACTACGTACCCGCCGAGAACGCACGGGAGTACGTACCCGCCGAGAACGCGAGCACGGACTCGTGGGCCGTTTCTCAATTCTCAAGTACGCGAGCACGGACTCGTGATTTGTACAGTCGGAACACCAGCGTACGTGATGATGTCACAGGTCCGGAGTTTTTACTGCCGTCCCCTCTTAATTTAACTGTAAGTAACATGTTATGAAGCTTAACTTTAATCACAGCCAAACCAGTTTACTCAGGAACAAATAAAACACTGAAATAAACCAAACATCAACATTTAGAAGTGATCTAAGTGACTTATATATCATTGTTAACCTCAGTAGTGAAACCTCTATTAATAAAAATAGTGTACATGTACATACGTGTACATACCTTAATAAAAACAAGCAGGTGAGATGTTAGAACGCTTTTATTTCTATTCTAGTGGACACTCAATACTATAGACAGCTGCTGGGGTTTCTTTAACCTGAGTAGTGAGAAGTCCGCGAGCGGTTTGGGGGGGGGGGGGTTGGAAACGATGTGCCGGGAGTCTGCTGTTGAGTTTTGGACGAAATGCATTCTGGGATATTTAGCTGTCCCAAGTCTACACCGATGCATGCTCGATAAAACGGGCGGATCGAGAACACATCCGGGACTTTTTCGCGTTCTCGGCGTGATGTGTACTTCGAATTGGAACAGTACTTGGTCTCCGACTGATGACATATCACGAGTACACGAGAACGCAAGTACGCACAAGTACGCATATTGAGAAACGCCCAATTTGTCTCCAGAGTCTGCACTGTGGGTCCTCCATACCTGCATACAGCCTAAACATGACACCAAGATGTTAGCCGCAGTGGCAGGTCACTGACTTCTTCTGTATCACACACACGGAAATTAAGTGACTGTTGACCAAGAGTAGCGGATCCAATTTTTTACAATGGTCACACTCTGATTTAACGGTCTTTGCTCAAGTCTAGTGGCAAATATCCTATTTAAGCTAAACAGTCGGTTGTTAAGTGATGACGTATGAACCCTACTTCCGGGTCCAAACTACTCTGCGTTTATTAAGGCTATTGTGTTGTTAACATATTTTAATTCTTTGTATCTTGTTCAATTGATCAGTGAGTTTTTATTACCACTATTTATCATCAGCAGGTTTTAAAGTTGAGTTGTTGTTGTTGTTGTTGTTTTTGTTTTTACGATGTAACTACAGCCCAACCCATGCAGCAGTATATTAATGACGAACCTCATATTGTGGATGAATTATCTCAGTTGTTCTCCTCTTTAGATGGAAACTAGCACACTAACTTTGAACTCTGTTAAACTTCATAAATTCTGTTTTCGTGGATGACTGGATGTTAACTTCATTGTTCCATCTGGTAAAGCAGCCACACTGATCATTTCATTACAGACGAAAGAATTTAGACAATTTGTAACTCTCAGTGATGCCGCAGTGTTCGTTTGACTTTGTAAAGCAAAATAAAATTTTATTTGTAAATACCCTTCAAGACAAACATCACAAAGTGCTTCACACAAGTTAAAACATAAAACCAAAAAATTAACCAAAAGCAAGTTTTAAAAGAAGCAGAAGCTGGGACCAGAAGCTGAGTTTGGACCCGGAAACGGCTAATGACGTCAGACTTAAAGACTGGATAGCAACTAAAACCAGGGAAGTCTATAATTTAACAAGTACACTGGCACAGCTGGGGACCTTTTTCCCAGCCACGCCCTGTCATTCTTTCCAGTGGTCTTTGACTTCTTTTTTCAAAGGGGGAAGGAAAAAGAGAAAATTAATAATTTCCTTCTGAGCACTTTGTCCACCTTTGTTTTATAATTATTATGGCTTTGTTATTATTTACTTAAGATTGTTATTCCTTTTTAATTTACTTTTTAAATCTCATTTGAGATCAAATGAACACATTTAAAAGTTACCTAATCACATGACAAATGTGTATTTGTATAAAGTGTATGCTTGAATTCAAAATGTAATTTGTGTGTACTTTAAGTAGTAGCAGTTCTCTAGCATATCGAGACTATCTCTCCACACCGTTACATATTCCATATGTACGGGGTACGACCCCCCCCCTTGGTCGTGGCGTGTGGATATTTCTTTAAGACACTCGGCACGCCCGGCTACGCCCCACAGCTTACGTATAAAACAGCTGTGCGGACGTGACACCGGTGATCGTTTGATCTCCACTTGTGTTGTGTGTGTGTGTGTGTGTGTGTGTGTGAGTGAGTGAGTGAGTGAGTGAGTGCCTTGAGAGTGCTGTATGAATGTGCGTCCGTCAGGAGCGTGCTTCGGCATCCTCCGTGGGCGCTGCCTTTCCCCTGGTAGCCCCGGTATTCCCCCTGTATGCCCTGGTGTTCCCCGGTATTCCCCTGGTATACCTTAGCTTGGTTCCCCCCTAGCTGGCCCTTGCTTTCCCTTGGTTGGTCCCCCTTCCCCGGCATATCGCCTTGAAAAAAACAGACTTATGCGCCGGACGGACCACGCTGTGCAGCTGCCGGCTAGCAAGTAACTCGGCTACAGTGAGGAAACACAGCAGGGACACGGCTTCAGCGTTCAAGCATACGCAGTCGCCTTGGCACTGTGCAGCTCGGCTGCTATGTGTGTTAACACAGAGGGGATACTGCTTCAGCATTCCAAGCTTTCGCTGTTGGCCTGCTTAACACCGTGGGGAATAAACAGTGGGAAATTATGCTACGGTTCGTGCCAGCTAATCGTTAGCCGACCTGCAAGTTGCATTCCAGCCTGTTAGCCTGTCTGGCGTGTCGCTTGGCTCCGGTCAGCCGACCAGGGTTGCCTGATGGAACTGCCTGTCTACCCTGCGGCCACCTTGCTATGAAGAAGCTGAGGGGCCTATGCGGGCGTGCGGAGATGGCCGTGTTCAGTTGAGGCGGGGAGGACTCTGCGCCTAGGCTCAGCTGTCCTCCAGCCGCCCTCCTCCCTCCTGACATCCTTTGAGTTGGGCCTAGTGGCCAGCACTGCTGCAGGCTATGTTCCCCTGGCCTGTTGCCCATGCTTCGCCGGCTTCATACGCCAGTCGGACCTCGCTGCGTCTGACAGCTCGGCTTGCGGTTGACAGCTCTCCGGCCTGCAGTGCTGGCTCACTGTCTGGCACGTTGCCCAAATGCTGCAGGTCCACGTGGCCGGAGGGGCCCGCTCAGTGAGCTGCCACTCCCGGCGAGTCAAGTCCCTGACTGCACTGCAGCTCCGGGCTGTCTCCCCCTGGCGTGTTGCCCGCATTCGCCTGCTTACGCGCCAGTTGGGCCTCGCTGCGGTGAGTGTGCGTTCTCCAGCCTTTTTTAGCTGGGTTCTCTCTGGCATATCAGCTGCTGCAGCTCCTGGCTGTGTTCCCCTGGCGTATTGCCCGCGCTTCGCCAGTTTAAACGCCAGCCGGGCCTCGCTGTGTCTGATTCTTCAGCCGGCGAGTGAGTGTTCTCCAGCCTGCAGCGCTGTGCACGAGTGTCTCATTTCGAAGTTCACTCCTGCTGCTCCCCTGTCTGCGGACAGCACTAGCGACCGCTTAGCCCTGGGGCAGACCTTTGGGTTAAGTCCCCGCTTGGCCTTCAGCGGGCTGGACTGCCAGCCCCCCCCCCCCCCCCCCCCGTCTGCAGACTGCTGGGCGGCTCCGTGGTTGGATGGACCCTACAGGTCGCATCCCTGCCTTGGCCCTACGTCTTTGCAGCTGTACTGCTGCTGAGGGCTGTTTTCCTCTGGCGTATAGCCCGTGGTTCACCGACTCACACACCAGTCGGACCTCGTTGTGTCTGATACGTCAGTCGGGTGTTTTCCAGCACGCAGCGCTGGCTCTCTGTCTAGTGGGTTGCCCCTGTATTGCGGGTCACATGGCCAGCAGGTGCCCGCTCAGTGAACTGACACCTCCTGTCTGTCCGTTAGTGTCTCATCAGGCCCCCTCTGCTGGCCCCCTGTCTATAGACACCGCAGAGTGCTTGCTATGCCCTAGTGATGAACTTTGGGTTGCTCCCACTTGGGCCCTCAGTGGCCTGAGCCACCAGCACCTCCCCTGTCGTGGATGGTGCAGGTCAGCTGCTCTACTCCTGGGACAGGCCCTGGGCCTCGTCCTACCTCGGCCATCCACTGAGTGGCCGAGCTGCTGCAACACGCTCTCTCTCCCTGGCACTGTGTCACTCCTAGTGCCAGGCAGGGATCTGCTGTGACTTGACTTTTCCAGCTGGCGGCTCCGCCTTCCCTTCTGGGGCGTCATCCGCATATCGCGGGCTGCTGTCACAGCGATAGCCAACTGCTGTGTTCGAGTGGCTTGGTAGGCTGTGTTGCCCTGGCGTGTCGCCCGCGTTTGCCGGCTTACACGCCAGTCGCACCTCGCTGTGGCGAGTGGCATTCTCCAGCCTAGTGTAGCCTGTCCTGTCTGGCGTGTTGCCCGCAGTGCGCGGTTCACATGGCCAGCAGGGCTCCTGTCGTTCCTCGATTGGGGCGGCTTCTCGGCTCTGATCGCAGCTAAGCCGCCGCCGCCGCCGCTGCAGCTGCTGCTGCTGCTGCTGCTGCTACTGCTGCAACTGCAGGCTGTGTTCCCCTGGCGTATTGCCCGCGCTTCGCCGGTTTACGCGCCAGCTGGACCTCATTGTGTCTGATGCTCAGCCAGCGAGTGAGTGTTCTCTAGCCTAGTGTAGCCTGTTCTGTCTGGCATGTTGCCCGCAGTGCGCGGTTCACACGTCCAGCAGGGCTCCTGTCATTGCTCGAGTGGGGCGGCTTCTCGACTCTGACTGCAGCTTAAGCCGCCGCTGCTGCTGCTGCTGCTGCAGCTGCAGGCTGTGTTCCCCTGGCGTATTGCCCGTGCTTCGCCGGTTTACGTGCCAGCTGGACCTCGCTGTGTCTGATCCTCAGCCAGCGAGTGAGTGTTCTCCAGCCCGCAGCGCCAGGCTCCCTGCAGGCGCTTTGCCCATTACATGTTGGCCGGGCCTCGCTGTGTCTGATAAGCCAGCCAGCAAGTGTGTTGTGCCGCTTGGCCCTGGGGCGACCTGCGAGTCGCGGGTTTGCCTGTGTGTCACGGACTTACACGGCCAGCACGGGGACGCCCAGTAGCTGGGGCTATGTGTCTGACCTCGAGTGTCTCACTGCGAGTTCACAGCTCGGGGTGGCTTTGGCTTTGAGGATGGACGGGTCACATCCCAAGCTTCACCTGCGGTTGCTGGCTGTGTTCTCCTGGCGTGTTGCCCGCTTCGCCGGCGTACACGCTAGTCGGACCTTGCTGTGGCGAGTGAGAGTTCTCCAGCCTGTAGCGCCGACTCTCTGTCTGGCATTGCCCACATGTCGTAGGCCTATGCAACCAGCGGGATGCTACTTGGCAGCTCAGTGTGCTGCGTCCCTGGCGGTCTGCCTCGCGGTTCCCGGGCTGACCTTGAGAGGCCAATCACTTGCGGTCCTGTGTCCTGCACAACCGATTCAGGCCAGTCTAGCATCTGCAGACTGCTGCCTCCACCCAGTGGCTCGGCCTTCGCATTGCGAAGCCCTGACCAGGGTGGTGTCTCTATTGGTGCGTTGTCACTGAGTCCCGGCACCTTCACTGTCGGCGGTGCACTGTCTCCTCGCAGGGTGTCTTACAGAGTTACCCCGTACATATGGAATATGTAACGGTGTGGAGAGATAGTCTCAATATGCTAGAGAACGTACGGTTACGGTGAGGCCACTCGGAGACGCGTTCCGATCAAACTATCACTGGTGTCACGTCCGCACAGCTGTTTTATACGTAAGCTGTGGGGTGTAGCCGGGCGTGCCGGAGTGTCTTAAAGAAATATCCACACCCCTTGACCAATGGGGGTCGTACCCCGTACATATGGCATATGTAACGGTGTGGAGCGATAGTCTCTCACTAAGAGAACCAAGGTTACACCGTAACCGTATGTTTACTGATGTTGCTGAAAAGAAACACCACGGGAACTTACATTTTAGGAGTTTCCATGTTCCAAAGGTAATGAAGACAGTCAACAAGGAAACACACACTGAAGCTGTAATTATGGTGGCTAAACTGGCAACTGTGAAGAAAGTAAAATATTATATTACAGAAATTCTGACCAAATTCAGTACTGGGATTTATTTAAAAAAAAAAAAAAAAAAAGATTTAGAACATGAGCAAATGTTTTACTGATCACTACAGTATAAAATGACGTATATATGGTTGTGACAGTTTGCTTTTTCTTTTTTCTTTTTTTTTGACAACCATTAACAGTCAGTCAGTCATGCCTAAATTCAGTTTGGAATCACCAGATAACTTAACCGACCTACAGTGGCTTGCAAAAGTATTCGGCCCCCTTGAACTTTTCCACATTTTGTCACATATCCATGTGTTAGAATGGCCCAGTCAAAGTCCAGATCCAAATCCAATCGAGAATCTGTGGCAAGATCTGAAAACTGCTGTTCACAAACACTGTCCATATAATCTGACTGAGCTGGAGCTGTTTTGCAAAGAAGAATGGGCAAGGATTTCAGTCTCTAGATGTGCAAAGCTGGTAGAGACATACCCTAAAGGACTGGCAGCTGTAATTGCAGCAAAAGGTGGTTCTACAAAGTATTGACTCAGGGGGCTGAATAATTACGCACACCCCACTTTTCAGTTATTTATTTGTAAAAAATGTTTGGAATCATGTATGATTTTCGTTCCACTTCTCACGTGTACACCACTTTGTATTGGTCTTTCACGTGGAATTCCAATGACATTGATTCATGTTTGTGGCTGTAATGTGACAAAATGTGGAAAAGTTCAAGGGGGCCGAATACTTTTGCAAGCCACTGTAATTACATGTCTTTTGATTGTAGGAGGAAGCTGGGGTAATTAAGAGAACCCACATAGACATGGGAAGAACATGCAAATGCCACAAAGAAAGGCCTTTGAAAAGGTGGTAATTTTAGTTACTATTACTATGACCTTTATTCTTACCTGTCTTTGTTTCACAGTAAGATTTGAGCACCTTCATGGTCTGATTCCAGCTCACTTTGTTGCTGTGATTACAGTAAATGGTGTCTTGCTGCAGGTAAACAATTAGAGAGGAAAACATTTTTGTGGCATTCAAATCCTTTTCCTCTGCCTGAGAGCAGTTTTTGCCATCACATCTAAAACTGCTGCTGATGTTAAAGTCCACTGTGCTGCAGGTCACAGTGAGGTTACAGGAGTCTGAGCTCTTGGACACAGCTTGCACTGTCAGCTCAGCAGGAGTCACTGGATCTGGGAAACAAGAGGTGTGTAAGTATTTAAAACCGGTCTATGATGTGTGAACATTTCAAAATAATAATGAAAAAGAAACCGACCTTGAACAATGACCTTGTATTCAGCTATTCTTTTCTCTGTTCCTTTAACTACAATTGCAATATAATCTCCACTGTCGTTTCGTTGTATATTCATTAATAGCAAAGAGTAATTTTGTATATAGAGCTTAGCCCTTCTTTCATAGTTGTCATCCAATATTGGATCTTTTCCATAACTGATTTTACCAACATAGTATGTGGAATTAAACTTCCAGTGAAAATCTGTCTTTGGGTCAAGTTGAGGTTTATTTACATCCAAGAGTAAGTCCTGTCCATGCAGCCGATACACATGCTTGAGCCCTAAAAGAACAGAAAAACAAACACATCAGTGCTCACTGTGTGGCAGGCAGAGTCGGACCCAAATGCAGAAGTTGAAAACTAGAGGTAAACTAAAAGGCAGCTTTATTGCTGAACGTAAGGTAGAAACATGCTGCAAGGAATGACAACAATGCACAAAGGGAGACTGACAAAATCAATACACATACACAGAATAACCAGGGAACAGGAAGAAATTTAGATTTGGGAAGTAGAACTAAATACAAAACACAAGCGACAACAGGTCACCAAAGTGAAGCAGAAAATGACCAAGACTGGCCCAGACACTGAACTTGACACAGACAGAAGGCAAAACACGGACATAAGACTGGGACAGACTGAAGACAGAAGGAAATCAACATCATCTAATGAGGAACCAAGGACAAAAGAAAAATAACAAACTCAGAAGCACCAAGAAACAATATCATACTCATCATACTCAAGCATAAATCACACTTTAAAAACCAAAGAAATATGATATCAGAAAAATTCAAAAGCCTGAGACCATGACAGAACATCAGAATAGTGAGCATGCAATAACAATCCTCTTAAATCAAATGCAGCTTTGTATTATTATTTATTATTATTTATTTGTTTGTTTGATTATTTTTATTATTGTATAGTCACATCCAATTGCTTTTTGTCTTTGAAAAAAGCAGTCTTGTCTAGGAAACCACCCAGAATATATCTATGCAGAGTTGAGAGGGGGGAAACAGATATGCAGCATTACTTACATGTATGTCCTCGTGAAATGCCCACCAAGATCCCATTCCCACAGAGACCACAAACCACAGACAATGAACCAGAAAACAAAATACCCTTAAAATGAATGAACAAAAAGTATAAAGTGTTTTAATCTGATTTAAGGAAGTTATTCCACTTTGATTGTTTTCATTGTTATATGCCGGAAAAATGCAGAGCAGCTACCAAAACTTTACTCCCACAGACATCAGTTATCTTATTAATGGTGCTGGAGCCTCACTGACTATACCAGAATACTCTGGATCCAGGATTGATTGATTCATTCATACAATTTATAAGTAAGAACCTAAAAAGGAAGTGGCTTTCCAGTAATTTGGAAGACCGTTGTCTGATAAACTAGTTTACTGTGAAAAACAAAAAATATCTAGCTGGAAAAATAAGAAATGATTACAAATTTCTTTGTTGGGTAGGCTACAACGTTGAAAAGAGTCAGAGCTCTGTTGAGCCTTGTATTACTTCTGTAATGAATTTATGACTATCTTTATAAATAAAATACTAAAATTAAAAAATTATTTATCACAGCCTTCCCATGGCTGTTCAGCAAATTTATTAACTTCTCATATAGTTTTAGACTGCTTCTCTCCCATTGATCTCCCTGAGCTATAACCTCAGGAATTACTGTTTTTTGGACTCCATCCCTACAAAACAGTTTACATAAGTCTTACCATTAATTATTGCTTCAGTTTTTTTTTTGTTTTTATTTTTAAATAAGATCAATTTATCTTATTCTATGTTTTATGTATCACAGGCCTTTAAGGTGGCTTCAATTAAACTCATAAATCTTTTTCTTGAAGGCTTAGCGAATTAAAGATTACTTTGTCATCTTCCTTAAAAAAATAATAATAATTACAAATTGTTGTAAAACAGCTCTGTGATCATTTGCAGAGATTCACTATAACACAAAAATGGCACCAGTGAATGTTCGTTTGGCCTCTGTGCTTGTCCTGTTAGACCTCACCATCCAATACTGCCAATAACAACATCTTACCACAGTTATCAGAATATAGCAATAGGTATTGCTGTGTTACGTTCATGTTTACTTTATATATGAAACACTGGATTTATTTTCATTGCTATTAAGATGATACCCATTTATTTTTAATCTACGGATGAAGATCATATCAACTAGTTAAACTACCATGACAAAACTAGTTTTTAAAATATTTGACAAAAAAAACTGCATCTGGTTAAACATGGTGTTCAACCAGATACATACTGAAAGGGATTACTTTCTTTAGTAACCCAGGAATGTGCTCATTTAAAAAAAATTAGGACTGCCTTATTTCATCTGTGCAAGATTACTAAAATAAGAAACATGTTGGGTAATTTTGAATAGTCCATTTTGCTTAGGAAGGTTCCAAAATGAGTGAAGTGAGCTATATGAGTATCTGTGTAGTGGACATAATAAGAATTGTTTCAACTGTTCAGCTGCAAAGGAAAGGAAGCTTTAGTGTTTCCTTTAACTTTAACAATAGGTGCACTGCAGTCATACTCTATGAAACGAGAGGAGAAAATACTGTCCCATAATTGATAATGACGGACTAGCTGAGGATTTGTGAAAGCAAATGACTGGACGGTGGTGCAAAGTAACATAGATTATGTAAACATTAACTATAACTCCATATTTAATTTAATGCCATAACTTGCAAAATCTTAGACATTGTTTTCTTGCATTGAGAAGATTTATGTAATATCTCTAAAATGAGATTATGATACACATTGACTGATCAAATTGTATTTAAGGCTCTTTATAATTCAGTTTGCATCATCATAAATATATTTTTGCTTCAAGTTAGCTGAGGTAAGTGATGGATCAAGAGAAGATCACGACACTGAGGCAAATTACTGTGATGCCGCAGTCTCAGGGTGATACCAACTGTAAGGCATAACTTAAGAAGATATAAGATACAGTACACATAATAACCAGCATTCTGGCATAAGCGGCACACTGACTAAAACGCGACAACGACAATGCGGGAGGGAGAGCGGTGTCTCCTTCTCATAAAGTTTTTCAAAGAAATTTCTGTTTATATTTACAGTATTACCAAATATATATAACCTACAAGTGTTCCATGATTCATTTGTATCGCTACTTTGTATTTTAAAGTACATTAAGTACTACATTTTAACCATTGTATTATTACAAAACAATGTTAATATTGAGTAGATTATCCTAGTAAAGCAGTATTAATTTGTTTTTGTTCCTCCCATCCCCCAACAACAAATGTGAGCAGATATTCACACTACTAACTGAACATCTCAGTAGAAACTACATTTAACTGCATAATATTGAATTTGATTATCATCATGACTAAAATACCGACATTACTAAAAACATAGTAATTTTTGTTATTTGATTTTTATTGCTAAAAGGTCTTTAAAAATAACAACACAGTAGCTGTGGAAAAAAATAGCAAGTTCTTACCCTGTAATTCTATAATATAGAGCAAAAACAGCGCAAGCAGGACTACACCACGAGTCATGATTCTCTCAACTGAGCAATGAAGGAAGTAGCATAACGTTATCTCAGACCACCCTTGTGGTTCCTTTTCTTTTGTTCTGTGCTGGCTCAATGAAGCGTTTTTAGTTTTTATTAGAAATGTTTCAGTGAGTAATAAATAGCTTAAAGAGGCTTTTCAGTCATGATTTTTTACAAAATAAGTAATAAAAAGGTTATTTTTAAGTGATTTGAGCTATACAAATGTATCTTTGGCATGTGTCAGTGTCACAAATGGCATCAAAGAGAGACAAAGACATCTAACTAGATCCGCCCCCTTTATGACTGGACCAAAGACAAATGATCATGTTAGCAAAGCTGTGTTTAGGAGATATGTTACATATGTACAGACTTGCTGATAAAGTGATTGTTAGAGTGGATTCTTAAATGTTTGTCATTTTTATGCTTGCCATCCATTTCTACATTGTTTAACTGTGAGGCTGAAGTGTTTTATCACAGGGAACATCCTTGTGGAGGTCTGTTTGATGTTTGGTAGAGCTTCCTGCCCTTTGTATGGTTTCACTGTGTTACCTATGGTAAACCATACATTGGGTGTGGGGGAGACTACCCTCTTTATGACCAAGGATGTTCCCCCTGCTTTTAGGGTTTATGACCCTTTGATCAGCAGGAGGGCACCTACATACACACACACACACACACACACCTACCTACACACACACATACACACACACACACACACACACACACACACACACAAACACACACAGTGCCTCGTCTTTGTAACCAAGGGGGGTTAAGAGGGGAGGTACGTGTTGTAAACTATTGTGTGAACTGTCTCTCAATAAATAGCTGCGAGGGAAGCTGCTCTTTGAAGGACTTTGGGCTGGAGACAGGTTAGGAGCGTGAGCTCCAAGAGCTGGTTCTTGACCAAAGGCCTCCCTTGCGCAAGTAATCGATCGAACGCTGTTGCCTTGTTTTTCTTTCATGATGAATAAGTCTCTAGAACTAGCGGGGTTTGTGGGAACAGACCCAACATTGATATTAGGGTTTCAGTAGGATGCAGCTGAGGTTAACATAGTACCAGTAAGACTTAAACCTCATGTCACGGTCCTGGGTCTGTGACCCAGTGTGCTGAGTTGTTTATTATTTATTTGCTGCATCATTGCTGTCTGTGTTTTGGTTTTGTAATTCCAGATCCTGGGCCCCTTGCCCCTCATCTTACTCTGTGCTCTCTCTGTTTCTGTGTCTCTGCCTGTGTGTTCCCTCTGTTCCAGTTTAGTCAGGTCTCTGTGTAAAGCCTGTGACTCTGTGTCTGTGTCTTTGCATGTGAGTTGAGTTTCCTGTCTTATTGTGAAGGTCCGTGTCTAATGTCAGTGTATTTAGTTTGTAGCCTCCCTGTCTTGTCATGCCAATTAGGTTCAGCCGTGTCTCCTTAGTCTTCTTAGTTCTTGTCCTCACCACCTCCGTGTCACTCTGTATTTTCACCCCGTGTCAATAAAGCTCCCTCTTCTCATCTAAGTCAGTGCCTGCATCTTTGGGTCCTTCTCTCACTCCACACGGCTTGCCTCGCTAGCCGTGACACCTCAATTGCAGTTTCATTTTAAGTCTTACAGTCTAAACAGATGGTTCCACATGAGCATGAAGCTGACTATGACCTATACACAATCATTTTAGTTATGTACATCAAATGTGAAAAATGCTGTTTATCATTGCCTATATGTGGATTCATAAACTAATTAAAATAAGAGCATATCTGTCAAAGATAAACAGATAACTGGCAGACTCACAACAGGCTCAAAGACAAAGTTAAAAATGTTTACGAAAGTGCAAAAGGAGATGAGAATTCTCTGATAAGCAGTGGAAAGTCTACATAGCACATGAGTTTTCCTAGAGAGCGAGTTCTTCCAGAGATCGTTTCCAGGGTGGCTTGTTCTAGTGGAGGATGAAGAAAAGCAAATATAAGAATAAATCACTGAGCTGGTCTTTAAAGACACTTTACATGGATTACTTAATTTCTTACTATTACTATTCTTGCATCTCAGCGCTCACCTGCCATGTATTCATCCTATTGTTCCAGTTTTTGTCTGTGATTTCTACACTAAAAAAAAATAAGGGAGTTCAACAAAGAGATTACAGAAGTGTTCAAGGAACAGTAGGCTACTGTTTTTTTACATAAACGAGAGTTCCTTTAATGTTTGTGCATATCTGGGCACATTAATATTATTAGAGCTACAGGGACATATAAAACAGTTACAGTTTGATTTGTTAAAAATTAATCATATGTTTATAAAACTAACAATTCAATTATTTTCAGTGTTTGAGTGCTTTCAGTAGACTCAGAATTTAACACACATTCATCTTAACCTTTCAAGGTGCAAATTTACATCACATACATAAAGTGCTATGTTCTGAAGCAGCAACAGCAGTCACGCATGACAGAAATCATGAAACACCATTACCAACATACAGGTCACACTGCCTCATGATCTGAATCCTGAAGACAAAATGTATCAACTTTGTCTACTTTTCAGTTGTAGTGCTACATTTAATTGAACTATTACAGTACATGTCTTGATGCATTCTCAATCATCCATGAAAGTAAATCTCCAAAAGTTGATTCTGTTCATCTGGACGTAGCGTTTTGTGGGAGAAACGTTTCGTCACTCATCCAAGTGACTTCTTCAGTCATTATGATTAAGGAACTGACCTCCCAGCCCATTGTTCCTTCAGTGGGCTGGTTTCAGTCATTATGCAAATGTACTGTTTATAAGATTTGGGAAACCTGCAGTCAGCTGAGACTGAAGAAGTCACTTGGATGAGTGACGAAACGTTTCTCTCACAAAACGCTACGTCCAGATCAACAGAATCAACTTTTGGAGATATTACAGTACATGTTTGGTTTTTTACCAGGAAATATAAAAATACATTACTCGTTTAGAGAAAATTGGGGGTGGGGAGGGGTTTGCAAGAGGCAGAATGAACTGCTTTTATGGCTGATGTGTTTTACAGCAAAAACTCAGAGTCATATGACCTTTGTACATAAATGTTTACATGTAACGTGGTATGTATATTAACCACACATTTACATGCATTTTAGGCGTATTATACACGGTTCAGCGCTTCTACTTAAGTGGGCGGGTGTTTCCATCTCACTTCGTCATAATAACGTCTCCAAACCCACTCTTTATTCTGCTCTACTTTTGAAAAAAAAAGAAAATTAAACACCACTGTCTCACACCTTTTTGTAACTTGGTTAGTGCCCACTGAGATTTCCAACTTCTTAACTTGATTTTTGTATCATTTGTTTTGTAGTTTTTTGAGTTCAAACTGTATGTAGTGTATGTGAAGTGAATGGACTTTGTGATCAGGTCTAAAGAGCTGTAGTTATGCCAGTTATGACGTTATTCCTTCATATGAATACAGTCAAGAGAGTGTATCTATATATGTCATACCCAGCAAGCATATGACAATAACATACTCCACATGTTCATACAGTAGTCAACATTAATCTGTTCTGTTCATCGATATGATGTTTCACTAATTTGTTATTTACACTGAACTTGGCAACGTCTTCTGTTGCTTTTTAAACCTTCTTGTTTAAACAAACTCTTCACACGTTGCTGATGCGAACACTCAGAGGAGCGTCCCTGACCCGACCTCGGTCCTCTCCTCGTTGCTCCCTGTAGCTCTGCTCCAGACGAATCTTCTCTGGATCAGTCGCCTCAGGTACAGTCCCCCCTCCATTGCTCTCGTACCCGTGCTGGGGGCTGGATGGCTTAAAAATGGGAGTGGTCTTGGTTTTGGCCACTTTGTCAAAGAAGGCAAAGTCCGCTACATATTTCCCTGAGGGAGACAGGGAAACTACAGGGGGAAACTCGTAGCCCCAGAGGATCTCATCTGGCAGGTAGGAGGTGCGAACCTGGCAGGTGGCAGAGGTTGGCTCCACGGTGGCACTCATGATCACCAGCAACTCAAAGTCAGCCAATTCTGGGTCAGTCCAGCCACCACCTGAAGAAGGTACATACAATGGAAAGAAATGGCACATTAAAGTTAAAGAATATCCTTAGGACAAAATGGATGAAAGAAAGTAATAAAAATATTTAACTTAAAGACTCACAGTAAAGGGTTTTTTTAACCACTAGTAGTGCTCTTAATTTGTGTTATTATGAGCATTTTGTGTGTCTCTTCTTTTAATTGGAGATTATGTATCGGAATTTCATGAGCGGGACCACGCCTCCAAACACGCTCCTTCTGGTTGTCGTCTATATAGGTTACCTCAGTTCTGCAAGCTGTTCATTCTCATTTACGTGCCCCACCCTACCTACCTCCCTCCTTGTTTTCGATTCTTAACTTCTTCACTTCTATTTAGTACATGGGGATCTGCCAGGCCCGGGAGCCATCGACAGTCCCCTTCGAGGCCTTCCCCAAACCGCAGTTCAATTCATGTCCAAGCATTCACCTTTACCTACTAAAACGCTGTCAAACCTAAAATGAGGACATTGGCTCATCTAGTGAATCTTCATACAGATGAAAACTGGTGTTAAAAACAAGTGTCCATACAGATAAAGAAGTAATAGACATACAAAATATGTCAAACTAAGTCTTGAAAATGAACCATGGCCATGGCCAATCGACCCTCCACAGGGTCGACTGGAAATTACAGAGGAGGCTGATGATTTGGAGCCTCTTCACTGTTCTGTGCCCTAAAAAACATTGTGCTGCCGAAGAATTACGTTGTAAGAGTAATTGCGTAATTTTCATCTGAGGCAGAGACAGAACTGTCATCAGCTTTACAGTCATTTAATTACTGAAAGGACATCACTCATGGTCTGGTTGGGAATCAGAGACCATGCTGTTTCATTTCACATTTCTTTTTTTCAGATGACTGCAGACACTTATGGAAGAACTGAGACAGTTTTGTTGCGTTTTTAATGAAACAAAACTATGAAAACTGTCTCTGCTGGAAGTACTGTTAAAATTCTCCAAATGCTCATCTGTTTTTAAAATTGGTGGGTTTATTTAGGCTCTATTTAATAGATGATCAAGAAATAACTATAATGTGGCTCATAAACTAAAATGAGTTTGACACCCTTGAAAAATGTGACATATTTACTACATTAACAAATA
Source organism: Pelmatolapia mariae (assembly GCF_036321145.2). NCBI lineage: Eukaryota > Metazoa > Chordata > Actinopteri > Cichliformes > Cichlidae > Pelmatolapia > Pelmatolapia mariae. The sequence continues at coordinate 26,670,254 of NC_086243.1, read as the reverse complement.
CAGCATCAAGCAACATGTAAAACATCAAGTTAGTGGCTTCATTTTTTTAACCTCTTCTTTTAATCTTCTGACTTCACAACCAAAAAGAGGAAATTTATTTCTGCATAAATTCAATTTTTGTAAACCTAGTCATGACATTTCTCAGAAACTGAAGCTATTTTTAACAGTTCATTACTAGGCTTATTAACTAACTACAATTTGTGGGAAGCAGGCCTATTGTTAAAGCCTCCACATACACCAGAAAGGGAGGAATGAGGGATGATGTTTTTCTCTATAACACAAGTGTTGCTGAAATCATTTGCCTTTTCCTCCAAGCACCTTGGAAGGAGGTAAAATTATGCTAGAAACTTTTCAGGGCCAGATGTTTGCATGACAGAGGAATGAGACACAAAGGTCAATGTCAGAGAAGGCATTCTGATGCAGTTTGTGACACCACCCACCGACTCTACTGCTCTCATCACCAAACTCACCCTTGGCTGCCCAGGCTCTCAAGGGACTGTTGTCATCGATGACATGGTAGAAGGTAAGGGGCAGGATGAGGAAGGGGCTGTCACTGGAAGTGTCCACTTGAAAGGGAACATTTCTCTGATCCAGACGAACCGTCTCCCCTTCCTTGGTCAGAGACGTCTGGAGCAGTTTTCCAGTCACCTGATAGGAATATTGTGCACATGTTGCTTTAGCTCAACTGGTTCCCAGTTTGACAAATTTCTCATTCACATTAATCTACAAATTATGAACTCTAAACCTATTTTTATTGTCTTTACACGTATGGAGTGTGTTACATGGAGTATAAAACGGCACGGTTGAGGATGGCAATCCATCCATCCTCGGTTTTACCCCCAACCGGCTGGGGCTGCGACATGCCCTGTGTTGTTTTGTGAATCCAGGAGGAAGTAGGGGTGGATTGCCTTTTCAGTTGGGCACAGTTTTCTCATGTTTTGTTAGTCAGGGAAGTAAGTGATTGTCCTTTGGTTATGTTTCTTTGGGGCTAGGCAAGCAGTCGCTCCTCTGAGTTTGTTTCCTTTTGTTTGTTATTTTGGTGTGGGTCCACCCCGATGCCTGAGTGACTCCTGTGAAAACCATTTTTCTTTCGTTCTTGTAAATAAACCATCTCTTATTTTAACTTATGGTGTGATGCGCTGCTTGGGGTCGAACTGGGGGTGGATCATTCCTCTTGTTGCGTTTGGGTCCGCTAGACCAGCCGTAACAAGTGGAACCTTTCCCAGCTACTGTATACTTACAGTATCTGCATGCATACTTGCCTGACACCCAATCAGGAGACTTTTGCGCATGTTGGCCACCCGGATCATGAGGCAGGGTCGGCCCTCGTGGGCGGACACCACAGCATGTTGGCTAAACTTCACTGTCTCACCACGCTTCTTTGGCCGGGCAACCTGATCAGGAGGAACTTGGTCAGAGTCATCTTTGTTAATGATTATGTAATAAAAATTATTGAGTAAACCTGCAGCTCACATGCACACTGCAGTGTGCTGCATGCTGCTCTGCATGTGTTGTTTAAGATTAGACAACTTCTGCTTTTTTTAAAAAATGTTTTCAAAACACAAATTAAGGCCTGCATGGCTTTGTTGATACAAGGCACTTGTCTCTTTTCATTGCATCTTACATGGATATTTCATGTATTGGCTACCTTGGCCAGAAAGGTACCAGTGATGAAGATTTCCATGAGCATGGTGATAACCAGTTGAACTATGAGAAGGATTATGGCAGCTGGACATTCCTCAGTGATGCAGCGAAAACCGTATCCAATGGTTGTTTGGGACTCCAGGGAGAAGAGGAAAGCCCCCGTAAGCGTCTGCATCTGCATCACACAGGGCGTGTGGTTTGATGGAGGGTCAAACTCTGGAGGAACATGTTTAAAAAAGCATCAAAAGCTCTTTTAAGTAATCCTAAAATATACAAATAAACACTTTTATTATTATTTACTCTTTAGTTTTATACACATTATTATGGAACAACAGACCAGAATATTTAAAGTCTGGCTAAAAAAGGAATATTTCTATTTACTGTTAAACACACTGTCTGCTGAAACACGAGTGGAAGAGGGGGAGAAGCATGTGTTAAACGAAAACTAAGATAGAATAAAGATATGATATAGTTGTCAGATTATAGCTAAAACTTCACTTTAACCGCAAGATAAGTTCAGTAAAAAAAGAAACAACAACCTCTGCATCTCTTTACAAGCCTCCTATAACATTCACCCTCACTGCATATGCATCCTGGTTAGCACAAAAAGTAAGGACATTGGTTAGTTATTTTTTTTGTTTAACAATGCTTCTTGGCAATAGATTTGTTGGAAAGCCTCTTAAATGGTTCCATATTTGTAAGGAAAATGCATTATTAAATGCATGATTAAATTCAAATTCAAACAAATAACAAAATATAGAGCAATTAAAATGAAAAGCACTGGCAGCTCTAAGACAGGAGAAGGCATGATCACATCACCCCTGTCCTAGCTAACTTACACTGGCTCCCCGTTAAATACCGTAGTGATTTTAAAATACTTTTGCTTACTCTTAAAACTCTAAATAACCTGGTGCCTAGCTACCTAACTGATCTCCTCAACTTGTATAACCCTAAGACAGTACTATGATCGTCTAGCCAACTGTTCTTAGTGCAATCAAGGTCTTGATCAAAGACCAGAGGTGACCCTGCCTTTGCTATGGCCTTCCCTAGACTCTGTAACAATCTCCCAGTCGATGTCCGTACAGCTGAGTCCGTTCAATTGTTCGCCAAAAAACCCCACTTGTTTAACTTGGCTTTTGAAGCAAATTAGTTTTACTTTGACCCGCTGCATTGCACTATGTAATTGTATTGTTTGTACCTTATTTTACATGTCATGCTCTGCCCTGAATTTTACCCGCATATTGTGAAACAGTTTGATGTACTCCGGTCTTTGAAAATGTGCTATAGAAATAAACTTTGATTTCATTTCATTTGAACAGGAGATCTTGTTGGCTCCACTTTCCCTTATAGTATTGCTGTGCACCAACACACTGCCTTAGTCACGGTTATATTCACTATTATGGCTGTTTTCACACTTTTATGTAGTCTCTTTGTTTTGGTGTGAAGAAGGCAATGAGAACTGTTTCACACTTCTTGCAATCCTCAGTTGCACATACATTGAGGCTGAATGTCCTAAACAGACATGACTGAGGTTCTGCAAGAAGTCATGATGTGTAAAGAGCAATGAACACCTGAAGTCTGGAGGCTTCTTAGCAAACCTGTTTCAGTTTATGCAATGACTGTGTGCATTCAGTTTGAATGGGTTTGAACTCACACACACAGCACAGCGGTTTTTCGCTTTTTACAGGAAGTCAGCAGGAAGTCAGTATTAAACCGTCAGTGGAAGACAACTGAAACACTTGAATAGTTAGATATTTTTGCACTGACCCGAAAGTTTTAGTGTTTCTCAAATGTATAAATAATTTGGGGTTTTAAAGTCAGCACTGACATTTTTTCAGACATTTCCTGTGTTCGACCCATAATAAACCACAAACCTGCGCAGGAAGATTAGGTACTTTTTGTGCAGATGATTTGAAGTCAAAACTGGAAACTTTCTGTATGATTCAGTTACTAATTATGTAACTGAAACACATTTTTCAGGTGTAATAGTGAATGATTGTTAATGTCAGTTGAAACTTTTAACTGAAAACCCGCATGTAGATCACTTAGAATGACTCCATGTGTCAAACTGAAGGCCGGGGAGGCGTGTCAGTATGAACCTATGGCCTGGTCTTTGCTCTTTTAAATTTCTCCCTGCTTTCTCACCAAGAAGGTCTCCATGGACCAGTGCGACCAGGTACCACAGCACCCCGAACACGAACCAGGTCCCTGCAAAAGTGGCAGTGAACAGGAAGAACTTGTAGCGCCACTGCATGTCCAGAAATGTTGTCCAGAGGTCACGCATGTACAGAGCACTCCGTCCGCTGACATGCTCGATGCGCACGTTGCTTCGCCCATCTTTGGACAGGACACGTCTCCTCTTCCTCAGAGACCCTCCCCCACTAGATATGCCACCACCAAGTAAAGGTTTTAAGACATCTGTCTGTGTCTGTGAGTGGCAAACTTTATGTGGCGAGGAGCTACGAGAGGAAGGAGGTGTGGCAGATGTCATCTGGGAAATAGAAAAAAATGGAATAAGACATTTTTATTTGTCATTTTTCTGACACAAAGTACACATTCTCATCCTGGAGCGCAAAATATGTTGTGCTTTAAAATATACAGGATCTGCAAAATCCTTGTTAGGGGTCTGGAGGTGTAAGCTGTGGTGTAAGCTGCAGGAAACCTTTGCATATTGTGGTTTTGTGCTTTTTACTTTGCTTTTACTTTCTTTTTAGGTGTAGGCACAAAGTTAATTGGTTGGATTTTTAAAAAAGCTCATGATTTGAGTTCCTTCAGAACAGTAAGCCTGCTAGCTGAAAAGAGACAAGCTGAGTGTGACATCTGTCACTTCTATGTTAGAGCAACTTTAGTTTCACATTTAAGTAGAGCCACCAATCTGATAACAGTGACTTCCTGTGTACAGACTTTACACACTTCCCACTATGACTAGCTGCAGGTGTTAGTAACTTCCCTGCAGATATCTGCTCTCACATTAACACATTTAAACTACGTTTCTAATATGTGGGGGGGTTTTTCAGCCTGGTAATAATTTTTAATAACAGAATAACAAAGATGAAAGGTCATGCAGACCCACACATGTTGTTGCGGGAAGTGCTTTAGCTGGTGAAACTGTTCTGGGAGTTCGCTCAGACAGGAATCCACTCTGGTCATGAGTCACTCTCCAACAGAAACCGACTGAATGTAATAATAGTTTGTGGAATTTACTAAAATTCACTGTGTTAATATTAGAACACCAGATATTCAGTGCATAGTTCTGACAGAAGAATGAATAAATACACATGTTAGCATGTACCATATATTTCATTTCCAATATCATGGCTCAAGGAAATTTTTCTGAAGCATGAATATTTTAGCAGCAATGACAAGTGCCACCCTGCCAACAGTATGGGGCCAGGAAATCAAGGATTATGAGAAGGCAAGGCCAGTGCCGTCTAGCTGTTCTTATAGTATGGATGCATTAGACTGTGTAAACCCTAAAAATATACAACAGATAACACCTTTTAAAAAAATGTGAGAAATAAAAGAAAAATACGTTAAAGGGCAAGTTAATACTAACACATTTTAAATTTCTGTACCCTGCCCATTATTTCCGTAAATAGGCGTTCTTGGTGTTTGGAAATTTACTGAAATATTCTCATGAAGAAGTGACATATGCCGTCACTGTGTGCCCCAAAAGGGGCGCTTTGTTCTTCTTTTGATTGTGATTTTTGAAACTAAAACCTGAAACAGGAAGAACAAACATTTCCTCACCTGTTTCAAAACTTAAGGGGTTTCAGCTTCATGTGTTGTGTCATATAGAAGATAAAGAACTCTCCTCTTGTGTAAATTATTTCTTTAGAATAGTCTGTACATGTTTTTCAGTTATGGTGGGCTGCTTGGTGCTTTTTATGGTGGTTAAACGGTAGAGTGAGTCATTAAAATGTGGTTTCAAATAGTACATTTCAGTGACTAAGTATAGTTACGCATGGAAGTCAAACATTTTCTCACCATGTTGTGCCTGTGAATCACTAGCTGTAAAGTACTAAAGAAAAAAGCAAACTAACAAACATGTGACCAGTGATGGAAAGATAAACTACACACACAAGTATGTAGCATGCTTCAGACCAGATTAACACTGGCTGTATGTCCTCAAACACATCAGCAAAATGTCACATAGCTTTCTGACAGATATTTCTGACTCATAGATGCTAACTCCTTTAGCATGTTCTTTGAAATTCATGCATTTCTTCAGACTGACAGCATCTCCATCACTATCAGCTGTCAGCTCCACTCTGTGTCAGTTAACATGATGGTGAATGCTATAGAGGAGAGACTTAATAAGAGGAAGTACAAGCTCACACATCTGTTAGTGTGGTTAGATCTTTATTAAGACCAGGTTTGAACGAGGTATACTTGATGTGAGATGAAAAACAGGAAGAGAAACAGCTGCTAATCAATGTTTAGTCCCATATTTGGACTAACCTTCATCTAACATAAAAGACCTGTTTATTTCTGTCTTTAGAAAGACAAATTGAAATTCAAATGTCCCCGTGATCTGATAGCAAGTATTTCAGTTTTTCAGTTTTTATATTTTGGTATGTTTGCATGAATGTGTAGATGAAAGTACATTTAGACACAATTCATGTCAGTCAGCATAGCTCCTGCATAATTTGACATGCTCACTTACGTTCAACAAATGATGGAGGTCAAGTGAGAGAATAGGCCACAAAAGAGGGAGATAAGGAAGAAGAAGGTGAAAAGAAAGAAAGAAAGAAGACAGTAATTAGGATGCATTCATTGACACAACAAACAACCCACACAGAGACTCATTTGTGATCCAAAGGACAGAAAAGAAACTTGAAAGAGTCAATTAAGGTCAAAATCTTTGTTGGAAACTCAGACGTTTATCAAGATAAAGTTTATTTTAAAAGCTTACTGTTGATTCTGATCAGGGAGACCTTTAGTGGACAAAGAGTGAACTTCTGACTGGAAACCAGAGACAGCAAGAGACAGTGAGAGATGGATAGGGAAAGGGCCAGTTTAGCTTTCTGTGCGCTTTGGCCTTGTTCAGCCTGAGACTTGACTCCTGTGAAGTCTTTTCTCGGGTGTTTTACACTCTGGATCCTCAGAAGATCACTCTGTGAGAACTTCTCACGTTCATTAAAGCAGAATGTAAAATTCTACCTCTCATGTAAAAGGGTATAAAAGCTCTCTGGTCTTCATGTTCCTCTCAGGCCAAAAAGTAAGTGGGCACCTGTTAACATGATAATTTGTGATTACTGGGAATCTTATTCCAGCTTCCTGATTGTTGATAAAATTTTGGAGCCTGGCTTCAGGGATTTGATCCCACTCAATGACAGAAGCATCGGTGAGCTCCAAACGTATATTAGTGGTGGAAGTAGTACTCAGATGTATTACAGATGTATTACAAGTAAGAAGAAGTCTTGCAATGCAACCGAAATCTTTTGTAATAAAATTGTGTTTATTATGTTCTGCATATAATGATCAGTGTGACAGACATATTACTAAAAACACTGTGAATTTGTGACTTAACAGCATTTTATTCTTGTAGCTAGTCAAACTGACACTGTTTTCAGCTGTTTTTTAAAGCAGTTGTTTAATTCTGACAGACTAACTTCCTCAGAAAATGACAATGTAAATTACTTGAGCAAGCATAAGTTGGGCAAGCTTCAGCTGTCTTGCAAATGAGGTCTGGTGTAATCACCATCACATCACACAAACAACAAAGCAAAGTTTTGAGGGTTTTTCTCCATAAAAGGAATTAATGGCAAGACTGCCAAACAGAATCTGAAAGCAAAACTTTAAAACATCCTCATTCAAAAGTCTCAGCCTTCATAATGCTGCTGTGCTGGGGACTGTTTTGCTGTCTCCTATGTTTCAATTTAGGGACACTTACATGTGTCATCTTCATAGCATGAATGAAAATGATCATTTACTTGGATTCTCAGCCTAGGGTTTGGACCCTACTTGGATGTTCACAATAAAAACAAAAATGTGTAAAAGGTATAGGAAAGAAAAACAATCAGCTCTTAATTTCTCTCCTTTTTCTAAATAACAGATTTTGCCCCTTAAAAATTTGAGCGAAATAAAATTAATTCATATAAACAGTTCAGAGATGAAAAATCGCTTTGCTGAAATTTGTAACAGTTCACAAACATCTGCAACGAGACAACAGGCCCAGAGATGTTTTTGAGGAAGTTTGCATGCAAATGAGTTTAGAAACACTTTTCTTACTCGTCTGCAATGTCAAATAAATTTCCGGTGAACTGCATATAAGTGCAGTAAAGGACTTAATTATTATACTCTGTCACGGCCCAGCCTGTAGCCAGCATCTATGCCAAAGGCATTGAATAGGGCTGAGGTCAGTGTTTTTGATCAATTCTAAACTTCTGCAAACATTTTTTTACTTTTTTGCACAGATGTGAAAATATTATTCACCATTCTTATCTCTAGACCAGGTGTGTCCATATACTTTTGCCTCGTAGCATAAATCAAAAATAGCTCCTTTGCTGATCGTGGATTACATAACCGATCAGCTTTAATTACATCACACTTTTGTGAGCCATTCAAAGGCTTTGCACTTACAATGGATCAATTGAAAACTTCACTCTTTCAACTCTGCATCACCCTCTTACACAGCCCTCTCCCTGTCAGCCGCGCACACACGAATACGCTCACAAATTCCACTACAGCCATGTATCAGATAACTAATAGAGTAAATGGGAGTAAATGAGAGGGAAACTATTAACGAACCTCTCCAGCAGGATGTATTCCATCTCCATGGCAGCGCTACAACTTTACTGTACCTGCAGCCTCAGTGAGCCGAATCCAAGAACTCAATCAAAACTTTTGTCTGACAGAAAGAGCGGTGGATGTTTTCCTGATCTCCCTCTTTCTCTTTTCCTCTCTTTTCTTCTCCTTTCCTCTTTCTCTCGCCTTCCTTCCTTCTCTCTATCTCTCTCCCCTCTGTGTACACAGGAATGCTTTGTTGCGAGCTCAGATAAAAGAAACAAAAGGCGCCATTGACAAAAACGACTCTGTGCCCATCCATGTGTGTGCGTGTGTGAGAGTGTGTGTGATTATGTGAGAGTAGGATTGAAATTACATGTGTCTTTTATGTGACTGTAGGTGTGTCATTTTGTATGCATGTAAATACAAGTGCACAGCTATGCATGTGTACCAGCCATGTTGTATGAGTATAAATACGTCTTCACATTGTGAGGACTCAACGTTTCACTGATGGAAGAAAAGCAAGTCATCACAATGTAAACACAAATCAGTACATTTTGGCTGAATTAGGCTTGTAGGTGGGGAAGCTTATATTGTTTTTTGTTTTTTGAGTGAAAGAATGAAAGAGTGAAAGTCAAGGGAATGTGCTGTGAAGTGATGCATGTGTGTGTGTGTGTGTGTGTGTGTGTGTGTGTGTGTGTGTGTGTGTGTGTGTGTGCGTGTGTGTGTGTGTGTGTGTGAAAATGAAAGAGAGGGAGAAATGAGTAAAGGGGAAAATGAGAGCACACAGACAGAAGGGGAAAGAGAGAAAGATCTGTGACAAAAGGCCCTCATTAGTATTCTGGAGTGAGGAGTAATCCCCCTCCCTCCCTTCCAGACACACTCACACACACTTTTCTCCCCCTTCTTATTTTATTTGTTATTTCTGTTTCTTTCCTTCTGTTAAAAAACTTCACCTCAACAGAATCTCATAAGACTCCCAAATAACATAAGATTCATTAAGAAATAAAAACTTTTTTTCTCATCCTCTAAGCGTCTTTTTACTGACAATCTAAAGTTCATGTATTAGACGTGTTTTCCCTCTTTAAAGATCAGATTTGGGGAAATATAATCAACAATTTCATGCTATAGTTTCATTGCGATTGAGATGCAGAGAAGTGTAAATTTCTCCTAGTGTTGAACAAATTTTCACCAAAACTGTTGATTTACCTCTTTTAAGCCAGCATTGGACTTTTTTTTTTAGGTAAACTGAAATAATAAACTGGAGCAAATATGCACAATAATAAACCTTCTGCCTGGTTTACACTGTGAAATGAACTGAACTCGATTTGTATCCACAGCTTTCAAAGCATTTTTAAGTTTGTTCTATGTGGTATGTTTTACAGAGATGGAAAGAACAAACTGATGATTGCTGACAAACTGATTGCTGATAAAATGTCCGTCTATCTATCATCTTCCGGAAACCAAGATATTTAGAGAAACACTTTAAGGAACTGTGAAACTTTACTTCAAAATGCAGCACAAAAAATAATGTCCCCTTTGTAAACTTTTTATTTTGTAAATGATATATTCAAGATCGTTTATGCTACTGTCATGGATTTTTGTGTTTTGCAACCTCTGATTGTGCAAGGCAATGCTCTCATGATCTAATTTGCAGTATGTCAGCATTTTCTGAAATATTTTTTAGGTTTAACAATACATGCAGTAAAAAATCAAATCAATTTAATAAGCTCAAATATATAATTACATCTACACTATAATCGCTTTGTCCTGGAGAATTAATTCCATGGAGAATTATTACTTTAAGAGTCTAATGATCACCGTGTCCGACTCTGATTTATTTCTTTGGTATTTCCAGTGCACTTTGTTGAGAATTAATTTGCTTACCTTTTCAGCGCAGGCTGCAATCTAATTGACCCGTACAGAGAGGAGTTAGGAGCCTGGAGCCTCAGCCTTTCGTCCACATGGCTGCTTTGTTTTCATGCTCACAGGACACAATTGGGACTGTAACTCTGCAGGAGTAACTTCAACAACCTGCGTCCCACGACACTGATACACCGCTGAGGAGAATTATGGAGACAGTCATTGGCTCATCGGGCTCTTGTTTCGGACCCAAAGCCCGGTCTCACTGGTACAAATTCTTCCCAAAGTGACAGGACTTGGCTTTATAACAGGCCCCTCTCTCACTTTTCCCTCTGAGCTCTCTCATTCCTGAATCCCTGTTGTGTCCTGAAAGTCTGTGTAATTGGTGTAATAATTGATCGCCACTCCCCACAGTCTCCCCTTTTTCCTTTTTTTTTTATTAAAATGACACAAAGGGCCATGAATACATCATACAGGCAGCACACCAGATTCATGCAGAGAGAAATAAACACACATGTTCGGGGCCTCGCATGCACATTCTGCACAAACGCACACAAGGACATGTGCACGCGCCAACAAATGGCCCTAACAAACCACCCCCTGCAGCAAACCCACACACACAAGTGCACACACAAACACTCTTTTAGGGGAAACCACAGAGCACCCTATTCATTTCTTCTGTGCCCGGCGTTTGCTGTGTCCAAGAGCGTCTGTACGGAGCATCCTGTTAAGCTCCGCCACATAAAGAGGGACATCCGTGAGGTGAATACAACCCCATGGTTTGGCTCAGGAGAGGGTGACAAAGCATTATTTAATAGAAAGAGGGATAGTCAATGAGGACCATTGGTCACATGTGCAGAAGAGTCCACTTTGAACAAAGTGCAGGATCAGTCCTGAACTTTATTTTTTTGTTGTTATTGTTGCCATCAAGATGTTCTATTTTAAAGCAACACTGGAGCCTTTCTGTATTACCCCCGCACCGCCAAAAAAACAAGACACATATGTGAAGAGGAAGTCAGTACCATGGAAACTAAATAACCACTGTGAAACTGTGTAAAAGTTTTCTGCGTATTCAAAAGAAACGGAAAATATGTGTGATCATGGCGATGCAAGCGTGTGGCCTTTGAAGAGGAAGGAAAAAGATAAGATTAAACCACGCTGTGTGAGCTTTTCTTATGCATTCAGTTTTTGCATGCAAGTCTATAAAGCTGCAGGAGCAAGAATCCTAAAATCAAAGCGTAGGCTGAAGCAGCATGAATGTTTATTCTTCTCATTTGTGGCAGTTAGTTGGTTATTTGTTCCTGCATTTTGCAGGGCATCTCTGCTTGTACTTCAACATTAGTGTATGAGCGCAAGAATTATAAAGTGTGTGTTTGTTTATAAAGTTTGAAGTAAAAGTAGAAGTAATAGTTTTCTTCAAGGGTTGTTTTGTGGTCACAGTGACAGCAAGCTCTAAGTCATTTAGCCTGAAAATCCAGTTATCACAACACAACAACATTCGAGCATTTAGCCAAGTATTTCACTTTGTCAAATTAATGCATGCTAACCTGCACCGGCCGTTGTGCATTAATCGCCCTGCAGTCTAGTGTTTATCTGTTTTTGGTAGGTATATTATGTGCAAAGCGCTGCGGAAACTACCTTTATCAACTATGTAACTATGTGAGGAAAGTATCTGTTCAAATAAAGTTGCTGTGCAGCACACTAATTATATGTAAGTTTGTGCACTGGATGTGAAGTCGACCCTCAGTGCTAATTTTACCCCAACACAGCCCTGTACGAGCATCACTCAACCCACGTTCAATTTCTTGTAAATTACAGTCAGTACTTCTGACTTGACTAGGAAGTTGGACCAAGCAAGGGGGAACGATAAAAATATGGCTTCCCTTTTACTGTAAAACTTTATCTTTATTATACCACTTACTGATAAATTTTTTTCTCGCTTAGTTAAAAAGAATTAGTATCAACATATTCTAATTGAAGATATGTCATCAAATATGGTATCTGCAAAAAAAGTGATGATCTCACCGTCTTCTCTTTTTGAGCATGACTTTGATCATTTAAAACCTCAAGGTGCTAAGTACTCGAGACATCGAGGCATACATGCGTGCAGGTATATGATTCAGTTTCAGTATGAAAAGCTGTTAAAAAAAATCAGCTGTTTACCACTTTTTCTCTTCATGCGCATGCTAGGAAAGAAAAGTAGGGGTATGTGTGTGTGTGTGTGTGTGTGTGTGTGTGTGTGTGTGTGTGTGTGTGTGTGTGTGTGTGTGTGTGTGGTGGGGTCAGTCAGTGCTCTTGGCTCATGTTAGCTGTTAGTGGTGGTGTTGGTGAACTTACCTCCGTTCTTTAGAAACTCTTTTTCTCACCCTCCTTTTTCTCTCTGCAGCCTTTTATCTGATTTTCTCTGCACATTTAGTTGCTGTTTTGCTGTTTTTCCCACTTCCTTCCGGTTCTCACTTCTGCTTGGTGAACTCGCTAAGGTGAAAACACAGACATCAGGTTACAGAGAGTTTAAAAAAAACTTGTTGCCAATATTCATGACAGACTTACAAATTCAGGGTTTATTCATTATGTTTAGCATCCAGCATTATGTAATTATTATGCCGCAATAATAACAATAAAAATACATTATCATAGTATGTTTCTTTCAATATCTGTCAGCTTCAGATAAGCTTTAGGCAATGGACAAATGGATGGATGGATGTTTGATGTTTTGTTTAAAAAAATAGTAGCTGTGCAAGGCCAATTGCAGAAGTTTGACTCTTGCTGCAATTCCAGGTTTAGTCAGCAGAGGGAAACATATGAGGAGGAGGCCCCGGGGCAGACCCAGGACACGCTGGAGAGATTATATCTCTCGGCTGGCCTGGGAACGTCTTGGTGTTCCCCCAGATAAGCTGGATGACGTGGCTGGGGAGAGGGAGGTCTGGGCTTCTCTGCTTAGGCTGCTGCCCCCGCGACCCGGCCCGGGATAAAGCAGAAGAAGATGGATGGATGGATGGATGGATGGATGGATGGGAAACATATGACAGTATTTCCTACTATTGATCATTTGAAGAATGATCTCCCTTTTAAGATCAAAAACAAGTCATTATAGTATAACTCACCGTGGTTTAGGTTACGGTGAGGGTTGAGAAATGTGTGTGTGTGTGTGTGTGTGTGTGTGTGTGTGTGTGCGTGTGTGTGTGTGCGTGTGTGTGTGTGCGTGTGTGTGTGTGTGTGTGTGTGTGTGTGTGTGTGTGTGTGTGTGCGTGTGTGCGTGTGTGTGTGTGTGTGTGTGTGTGTGTGTGTGTGGTACACATATTACTCATTTTCAGATGACCTTTATTTCTTCACACAACCACATCATAGGGACCTGTTTCCCTTGCAAGGAAAAAACAGCAAGTTTCCATATGATAAAGTTAAGGTGAAAATGTGCTTAACAGGAACAGGAAGTTTGGGTAATGACCTCAATATCTAAGGTACTATATGTGTTTACAGCAAACATTCAGGCCACCAGTTGCTATGCTCTTTGCAGGCCCAAATACTCACACCTGATAGTATTTCATCTCCTCAACAACACTTTAGATACATTGCAGAAATATATATGTATATACAGACATATATATTACTGCAATGTACCTTAGATGCAAGATTATTGTATGAATAAGTCCAAGAGCAAGGAATTTTAAGCAAGTCCTCATGAAAACTTCTCTGATCTGGTGTCCAAACAACACTTCTAATACCTCTGGCACTGCTGCTAGAACCACAGTTGCTCAGTATGAGAATTTTGCTTTGAATTCCAAATCAGTACCTGGTGAAGCATCAGCGTCTCCTACAGAATCAGCAGCTTTTAAGGCTGGAGCGCCCCCTACTGGTGGCAAAAGGCACCAACCCTCAATTTATGCTCGTTAGTGTGTGACTTCATTGTTAAAGGTTTCATGAAAGATGATGAAAGCAACCATAACAACCACTTTATAACACGAAGCCTCCCGTCTTTAGGGATGGATATGATACTTCTTATTATTTTCTTTATTTTGACAAAATAATGGGAATACAAGTTGATTATCTAACTATTCAAAACTGCCATCATTAGTGACATGATGCTTTTAACCCCAATGTTGTGTTAGGTCAAATTTGACAAATTTAAAAGTTTTACCTCCAAAAAATGTAGTTGACTTATCAGACTGACCTAAGATTCCATGCTTTTGTCCACAAAGAGGATTTCCTGAAAAGAAACAAGCAAAGGTTGTGGTTCTGGAGATTGATTGGAGGTCTCAGGGACATAAGATGATAATTTCTTCATCTCCTACAGTCTTGGTCAGGAGCTGTGTCAGAAGCAAGTGTAGTTTGGGGATACTTTCCTCGGTGCACAAATAAAACATTCCTGGTCACTTTTGACCAGGAACACAACAGGTTACATTATGTGACTGTATAAAACTTTTAAATGGTTTCAAAACAAATGTTCATTATAATATTGACCCAGAGTAGTCTCTAATACACAGTATACCGTTTCATCCGATTATTTCTTATAATCAAAATAAGACAGAAATTATGTTTCTGAGAACTCAAATTCAAGACATATAAGATCAGATTAATGAGATTAATAAAGTGGGAACACAAAATTATTTGACACGAAATGAACACAACATGAGGGCTAAAGTCAGCTCATAGGTCTGTAGTCAGAACACAAAAAATGACGCAGTTTCTTTCATTGTTAAGAAATGCATGTTACAGAATAAGCATTGTATCCAGTAGGACACCTTCAAAGACACACTGAAACACATAAATGTGTGTTAAAGGCAAACGTTTCTTCAGCTTCACAGTTCAGCCTCATTCTTCCTTTATCAGAGGGCTGTGGCGACCCCTACAGGAAACAACAGAAAGCAAAAGAAGATCAAGTTTGTTTTATCCTTTCCCTTGGTATCGTGGTTTGGAAGTTTATCTGTAAAAGAACAGAAAGTAGAAAGTTACTCAACCGAAATGTTAAATCATCTAAGAGGCTGATTGGTGAGCCACAGCTGAACCAGTCATCCTTGTGCTTGACGACTTCCAGCCTTTGCGTACCGACTTTGAGTTTCCCGCTTCTGGGAAAAAGGTTTTTATTGCAGAACAATACTTTGTTCCAGGATCCAACACTCAAATTAACAAATCATAGCTCTGCTTTGCTAAATTAAGTTGTTAATATTGATTTTTTTTATTTATTAATTCATTCAGTATTTTGTATTTTACCTATCTGTTGACTGTGTTCGTATATAAAATATCCACATGAGCATGGATGCCTCACTACTGCAGATCAAATCTAACTGGTTAGCTTGGTTAGGTTTGAGGCCTACAAACAACAGGAAATAACATGAATGTGTAATAAATTCAACATGAAGGGTTGAGATTGTGGGTGTTGTGGAGGATGTAAAAGGGAAAAAAGAGTAAAACAAAGTATGCATGTAACAAATTTCATTAAGGCCGGGCCTAAATAATAAACTTCAATATTATCTGGAATTCTGGTTAATTCATTGTGAAGCTGTTGCTCCTTAAAAGGACGTCAAAGGACAATTAACCTACAATTAAACAGTAGCTCGAATCTGCTTTGGGTTATCAAAGCAGAATTCTTGCACTTGTGCCCTGTTTCTAATTTATATTCAGAGTGAGAGCAGCAGGTTTTGGCTGGCACGTCAGGAAGCCGTGTGAATACAAATCAGCAGTTACATAACAGTATGTAACAGAACACTGGCTGCTCTGTACAGCTGCCAAAGCAGGTATATAACACACTGTGATATAGTGAACACATAAACTCTGGCATGCATACATTATACGTGTATGAACCTGTCATTTTAAAATCTGGTTTTAAAACTCTTTATTCACTAAAGCTACTGTTATGTTCACATGCTTACAAATGGGCTGCCAATTAATTTGTACTTGAAGGACTATTCCTGATTATTTTGGAAAAGTGTTCAGCCTTCCTTTTGTAAAAACATCAAGTTAGGATTTTTACTTAGTCAACACTTTAAAGAATGACTGGTGCTTAAACAATGCTCACTAGATTTTGGTGAAATTTGGGGCAAGACTTGCAATGATCTTTAGGAGTTTAGACCCAATGTTTGTGGTAAAACCCATGGAAAATATTCACTAAATCCCAGCAATATATCCTCCATTTTGGAACATATACTTTTCTTCTAGCTCCACCAACATCTGCAGTATGTCTTCTCTGAAGTGTAGTATTTCATTATGTAAGAGCCCAAGGGCAGATTTAGTGCTGAACTCCTCGCTACCAATAAAATGAAACGTTTTAATGTTAAAGACGCCCAGCCCTTTTACCCAAGTGTCCCCTCATGCCTGAGAAGTGTATGTTCAGCCATGAGCAGAGGAATGGTCCCCAGTCGTGACAGTTCATTTCTGTAAGCAGCAACAGCTGTAGGAAAATAGCAGACTGACAAAATAATCTGAACTGGCTGAAAAATGTTTTTTCAGCTCTTGAAAAACTTACACTCATCTTATAAATACACGGCATTAAAAAGAGTACATATACATACACAATTAAAAATAATTCTCAGCAGGTTCTAAAATTATTTAAGTACAACTTTAGACGATTGACAGTACATGATATATTACAGTGTTATTATATATCAAAGAGAAATTCAGCAAAATGCTGAAGCAGTGAGTGAAAAACTAATTACAACCCACCATTCAACCATTCAGTTTGCTGCAGTGCTTGGGATCATTTTCCTTTTGCAGGGCCCAAGCTCTGTCTGACTGTAGAATACTTTGGTATACAGTGCAGGTCATGGTCAACTCATTAACCGCGAGGTGTCCAGGTCTTGTGTTTACAAAACAAATCCAAATGCATCCCCCCCCCCCCCCCCCCCCTTGACAGATTACTTTTTTTTAAATGTCCTGATAGATATAAAGATAAAACCTTAGAATTGAAAGTGGGTTTACTTTTTTTTTCTTTTAAATGACTGTATCTCTAGGAAATAATTGCAAGCTGTTGCTTTAAAAAAAAACAAAAAAAAACAAACAAACAAAAAACCGTTTTTTTCTTTCATAAAAACTTTATTAAAAGCGTAACATTTGCACGCAGAGCCAGGGCAGCTCACACTGCTGAGTACTGCCACATGGGAATGTACAACCTTGAGACTTGATCCACAATCGCCCCCTCACTATCTCAACACTTACAGCTTAAAATCTTCTGAGTTCGTTTTCCTGTGAATCAGTTCATCCCTCCAAACACAGATCGATGATAAACTAGAAATTTTCATTGTTTCAAGTATATGAAGAAATACCTACACTGTAAAATATAAAATAACAAACATCTAGAAACATCTAGAATTACATTTTACAGTGTACTCTTACCACGTGTGGCTAAGTTACGCTGGAAAGTTGATTTTCCTTTCCCTACCATTTCCCTATGACAATTTATTCCTTCTAATATTTCTAGTAAATACTAGAAGAAATTAAAATATGCCGGATATTATGTAACCTATGGTCCTTTTTGTATCACGTGCAGAGCGATTGCATCAGCACCAAAAGCAGCACGACTACGTTCTTGAATAGGGTTTGGTGCTGCCTTCAAGTCCTGTGGGAAATTCGTCTTTAGTTTTAATGCTTGTTCAAAAAGCTAAAGAATAACTCCCAACATCTTACCTTCCATCTCCTTTTCAAATAGTATAATATTAATATCCCTCAGAAACATTTGCTTGTTTTTGATCCCGTTATTAAAAATGTTGTTGTTCTTTATTTATCCCAAAGTGGGTATATTCTTGTGGCGCAGCAGCTAGTTTTATTTGGGTGCAAAAACGCGCGAAATAAAAGCTCGAGAAAGTTAATAAAGTGAGGTGATAAAGAATATATGAGCTAAGTAAGTACATTTAAATGGTTTATAATAAAAGGGTAACAAGTTTAACTCATCTTAAGGGAATATTATATATAATTAATAAAGAATGTCTTACAGTTGGTATATTTGGACAAATGCGTATTAATAATTTGTAGTTATTTTTTCAGTTTCATTCTTAAGTATTAGAGGTGTATTTCAGTCAAAGTGAGAGCAGTCTCACTAATTTCCTCTTGTAACAAAAACAGAGGACGGATCCCGGCTATTCAAGAGGCTGCCTCGTGTGGATTTTTGTCTTAATTCCCGTCCACACACATCCTTCCTTATGTCGACGCGCTGTATCCTGAACGCAGCACCGATTGCTATGACTACTTGTGTTAACCAGCGCATCAGAGGCACACGCCTGTGGGTGGACCAATCACAGCCTCCGATGCCATGCTATGCCAGCAGTGACATAGAAGGGTGGGGGTGTAAACCTAAAACCGGTCCCACATCAGGAAACCCGGATAATACCGACAGGACTCACTCCAACACAGAACAACCTGCTGACTCCATCTGAATCACATTCCATCATGTCCGAGTTTATCTCTGGGTGAGTGAACTATTCGTACTTTCCTTTTGTATTCGTATTAAAGACATCTGTGTGTGATTAGAACAACTCGTGTAGGCAGACTGTATTTATGATGTATTACTCCCTCAAATACCAAATACTCGTACCTCTATCACACGTTTTCTGTGTGGAGGCTGGATTAACTTTGTGTAGTCCATCACCGGGTTTCTATTCTGTTCAGTGTGTATAGCTGCTTCTGTCGAACATCAATAAGGAAACTAATATCCTCGAACTGCTTAATTACGGTGGTCCTAATTTAAAAAAAATAAAAAAATAAAAAAAATAAAACTGCCTGGGGCTTTAACATCTCTCCGCTCCGCTGGCAGTTTTCCCGAGTTCTTCCGCAGTCTTTGAAAGCGCAATTACGCGCGGAAGAGCTACAACGTGCCCACCGGCACTGATGGATGGGGTGGAAAAACCCCACACGAGATCCTCCGTGACGTCACGGCAACCCGCTGTCCCATTACTGGCACAGGAAGGTGGTTTATTCACAGTGAACACACACTGTAATCTCCTCGTTGCCGTAATGCTTTCTTCATGTCGCAGTTTGTTTCATTTGACCACATGTGGGCCCAATGAGGTGTCCGTGAGTCAGCTACAGGCTCCACCACCATCACATAAAAGTGTGGGCTGGGTTAGTGACGGAGCGCACGTACCACTTTGAAAGAGGAAAAGAATGAAAACATTGGAAACGATTGAGCAGAAAAATTAGAACATGATTTTTGTTTGTTTTATTCTGTTTTTTTAAATGTTGATCGAGTAAAAAAGAACAGATCTTAACTTTCCCTCGATTTCTATATTATTATCGTTTTTTTATCCTTATATAAAATAAGCATATACTGCCATTATTATAGTGCTTTTTTTAGTACACATTTCACTGCGTGTTGCACTCAGAACTATGTATGTGACAAATAAAGGATCTTGAATCTTGAATCTTGTCCTGCTTAAAACACCTGATCGAAGTAGCATCATTAATAGACCCACTCTACCACCTGGGCCACAGCTGGTCCAACAAATACAAAATCAAAAGGAAAACGATTTTTCCAACTACCGTGAAGCTTCTTTCTGAACGAAAAAGAAGGTCTTTAAAGGGCTTTAGGGATTCAAAGGGCGGGATTAACTCCCAAACTCCCCCAGAGTCTTTGGTTATTCTTGTGGTAATTACACTGTGGTGATTTTAATTACAATAGCTCCACTTGGGTGGGTGAGTGGGGGAAGGGTTGGGATGTTTTGTACCACTAATGAAATGATTTAAAACACGTGATATTTAAAACTACATGTGATATTTCCATTGGTGATAGGCATCCACTCTACAAATCAGTGCCTTACCATATGTGGTTAAGGCCTCTGCATCTACTGCATAGGATGAGGGGGGTGGCCAGTGGGCAAGCATGCAGTGAAGCTAATTTGGCAATAATTGGTGTGTAATAAGCAGAATAAACAAGTTCTCTGATGCTATCTTGCTGACCCCTTTTTATGCTAATATTCAGCTTGGATGTGCTTTAATAAGACACTTCCACAGTCTTTGTTAATGGCTTATATATCGGATGAGCTTGTTAACAGCTCACTTTGATCCGGTTAAAGATAAAGTGTTTGTAGAAACGAGCACAGACAGGTTAAACAATATTTAGTTTGCTTTTGATTAAACTATTTGCTTTGGGGGTTGTTTTTAAGGTTTTATGTTATTTCATTGGTTCTATTTCATGTGGAACAACCTAGTGGCTGTAATCAAGTGGCTTTACAACATTTTATTATTTATATAGTTAAAAAAAAAACGTAGCCATCCTCAGGAAATTAACAGGGTTATAAGTAAAGTTAAAGGGTCGTGCTGGTGGGCGAGATCATAGCAAAGAAGGTAGAAAACCGTCAGTGTTGATGTGAGAATTGACTCCTCAAATGTACAGACAAACAAAACTGAACAATAAAAAGTGCATCGATGTTTGGTTGAGAAACATTTCATACTGTTTACATCACACAGGCATTTCACTCAACCACCTGACCGTGACACACTGTATGTTTGCACAATAACAGGATATTAAGTGTGTTTGTACATGTCTGTTCAAGACATTCATTTCAGCTCAGGAGCTGTACAGGATACTCCTCCAAATCACTGTTATTTCCTGGTAAAGGAATGCTGCATGCTGTATGAATTTGTGTGTAAGAAGACTAAAGCCTCTATGTCAGACCTTTGAGATAAATACTATAAATAAAAACTGACTTTGTTTGTGTGTCCTCACATGTTAGGTCATGTTCTGCTTTGAAACACTGCATAACTTCTTGTTTTCATATGTGACCACACACTTGGCTGATGTATTTTGTTTTCTTCTCTTGCTTTCCAGCGTCAGCTATGACGAATGCAAGACCACAGCTGATTGGCTGCTGTCAAACACACAGGTGCGGCCGATTGTGGGAATCGTGTGCGGTTCAGGCCTGGGAGGTCTGGCTGAAATGATCAAGGACCCGCAGATCTTCAAATACAGCGATATTCCCAATTTCCCCCGGAGTACAGGTATCCACAGCCTCCAGCTGTTTGGGAAATACAACTGTTGGTGTGTGTGTGTGTGTGTGTGTGTGTGTGTGTGTGTGTGTGTGTGTGTGTGTGTGTGTGTGTGTGTGTGTGTGTGCATGTGCGTGTGCGTGCGTGCTTGTGACCTTGATTCAACACAGTCCCATGGCACTTTATGAAACAGTCATAAGATTTAATCTGCTGATTTTTTTATTCTTGGACATGAATTTTCATTACACTGCTCTTAAAAAGGGTGAGTTAATCCATATAAACTGTTCAGTTAGAATTAGGAAGTACAAATACTGTATTAGGTGTAGAAAAAGATCATGTTTTGGGTTAAAATATAACAGTTGCCACTTTTCCTACTTTTAGAGCTTCCTCTTATTCGTTGTCAAATCCAGCTTTCTAACTGTGCTGACTCATGACTACTTCACACTTTGCCATAAGATTGGGCTGTGTTGTGAATTGCACTGGGTGTCTAACAGTGTGTGTGTGTGTTGCAGTGCATGGTCATGCTGGCCGGCTCGTGTTTGGAACACTAAAAGGGAAGCCATGTGTATGCATGCAGGGCAGGTTCCACCTGTACGAGGGCTACCCCATCCAGAAGGTGAGTAGAGACAAAAAGCTAACAAGGGCAATAAAAGCTTGTCGGTTTTTTGTTATCAGAGTCTTCTGGTCTAGAGCAGGTTCTTCCATTTAGAGGACCTTCCATATCAGTCTGACAGGGTCAATAAGTTGTATTCAGTCAGAGGACAAAAGGAAACCTGAGGCAGGGGTGGGGCGAGGAAGCACACAGTCACAGTCATTTCTGGATGGCTGAACATTGTAAATGTTCTGTATCGATACTCCACACCTGATGTTAGCTTTGTGGTTTGTGCGTGTTAGCAGCACTTAAGTCCCAGTACTTTAAACCCTTGTAGTCCGTATTATAAAATGCTAAACTAAAGGATTGTGTCCCTCACACAACACAGCAGATATTTATTCCAATGTATGTTTTACCTAATCCCACAATAGAGACGACTTAGATTTGTTTTTCAAGGTTTTAGAGAGATTTGCTCATAGTATACCTCCAATCATACAGATACAAAATGTGGATGAATAAAATTTTGTCTGTACTCCAGAAAGCTTTGAATAAAAACATTTTAAAAACTCAGCAGGAACGTTTTTCCCCTCAGACACTGGTCAGGGTTATACAGGGTTATCTACGGGCTTTTCTGTCCAGTGTTTACAGTGGAACAGTTTATCTAGTAGAAAGTTATTCCCACAAAAAGTGCCAGCTCGGAGCTTTGCAGAAACAAACAGCTGCTGAGCATCTCAAATCTAAATCTCAGGTTTCTAAGGATTCTGGAAGATTACTCAGTCCCAGACTTTTGCTGTGGAGCGCATGGAGACTAAACAATGAGAAAATTATTGTTCTCTCTGACTTGGATGGCTCCTTAAATGTAATATTGATCTAAGTTTGTTATGTCAACTGCTCTCGGGAGAAGACAACTGTATTCAGGTTATCAGTGTAGGAAATTTCTTTGTGTCTATTGTTACATCAGTGTGTTAATAAATGAAGGTGAATGTGGCAAATCGATAACTGAGAGCAGTTTCCTTCCACACATTTAATTTCTCTTGTGTTATTCAGTGTTGGCTTTGCATGAGGTTTGCTTGTTTATCTTATAATGTTAACACACGTTTTTTGTGTGTTTTCTATTCACTTATTCCTACTAGATCACATTGCCCATGCGCGTCTTCAAGCTGATGGGCGTAGAGACAATGATAATGACCAATGCAGCCGGAGGCCTCAACCAGGACTACAAAGTGGGGGACATCATGGTCATCAAGGACCACATCAACATGCCAGGGTTTGCTGGGGTCAACCCGCTGTCTGGACCCAATGATGACAGGTAGGTGGAGGTGAGGGAGGGGTAGAAGCAGATATTGAAGATAGCATTTTTTGGTTTGAAGCTTTTCTAGCTAATTTTTTTCTCAGTACATTAAGCATTAAATTTTGCTGTTCCAGTCATTGTTAACATTTCCCTGTAGCTAGGAAAGTCAACCAGTCCACTATCAGTCTAAGGGCTGTGCACTTCTGTTGTTATAAATAAAGCAGGCTGAATGTGAACCTGTGTAACAAGAAGCGTTGGAGAAGATTTCCTCTGAATTAAAACCAAACTGTTATTAATGAGCTGTTCTTTAGCTCAGTATAAACATTTAGACAGACCGACCGCTAAAATCATTAACAAGACCTCGGAAAATGCCTCACCCTGGTGCTACACGGCGCTACACTCTCAGCGTACACATGGTTGAAATTTAGTCACAGTAAAAGTAGCCCTGGAGCCACAAGAGAGTCACCTTTCGGACTTAAGTTTGTTCAGGTTTAACCTTGGTACAAACACATTTACATGAATGTTAGAAAAGATGCGCTGCAGTAACAGAATTTGCTCATTCTGTTACTTATTTTATCATAACTGACTATTGTCCTCCTAAAGATCACAAATGATATAATGTTTGTAAGCAACTCATGGTCCCCAAATCATTTGGTTAAATATTTCAAGTGAGGGCTACACTGTCACTGTGCAAACAACTGAGCTGTTCTAAGTTCCCTCCTCCACCATGACAAATGTGCATTGTTGAGCCCTCCTACACAAAACTGTGACTCTTCAGACCTTTAACAACAATAGGCATTTGATTTTTAGGGTCAGCAAGTATGCCCGTTGTTTAGGATGGCTTCACACTGGAGGCTTTGTATGACACTTTATTAATGCTGGCCACAGAGCCAGGTTGAGACATTAACAACTGCAAAGTGGGGATGTTGTGATTTATTTAAAATTATGATCAGCTTATGTTGGTCTGTTATAATAAACATAGCACATTCTTATCTCCGTAAGAGATGCTGAAAGATAAGACGATTTGACTGATGAAAAATATCCTTTGTGAGCTTTTTATCTTCTCATGATCACATTAAAAAACTCTGAGTATCTATTTGTTGGGTAACTTCAGTATTGAGTCATAGCTGTGTAGATTCCTGTCTTTTGTTGTGTAGATTCTTTTGCGTCAACACTCCTGTTCTCCCTTCAGGTTTGGCTTGCGTTTCCCCTGCATGTCTGATGCCTACGATCGCAAGCTTCGGCAGCTGGCGCACGACGTGGCCGCAGAGCTGGACTTTAGTGAATTTGTGCGTGAAGGTGTGTACTGCGTCCTCGGAGGCCCCTCCTTCGAAACCATCGCCGAGTGCCGCATGCTGCACATGCTAGGCGCTGATGCTGTCGGTGAGTTTTAAATGTTGCTCTCTCACACAAAAACACATCGACTTCTGTTTTAATATTTCTATGCTCCTCACATTGTCCCTATCCCAAATCATCACAACTATAAGCAGATATCTTTTGGAATGAGTGGAGATCTGATCTGATCCAAAATCTCCCCAATTTCAATATATACATTAAGTTTTCACAAAGGCATAAAGGATTACCAAAGCAAAAGGATTATTTTGGGAGTCAGCCCTATTACAGTGTAGACACTGATACACATTATAGTACGATACACAGGCAGGTAGTCTCGTACCAGTCAGGTAGAACTAGTTCCAAAAGGGACTGTCAAAAAAAACTAGCTAAGCAAGGAGACAGAAACAAAGGCTCTAGTGTCACAGCTAACTCATATAAGCCAGTAAGGATTCAAGGGAATGGTCAGAAGACATGGTTCTCAGTCAGAAAGGATGGATTTCTTGCTCTAGGATGGATATTAGTTGCTTATTTAGGAGAAGAGTTCAGATAATAGTCTTGTTCAGGATGGGGGGTGAAGCAGAGTTCAAAAGTGAAGCAGTCAGTTTACTGGTTGATCGAGGTTCCTACTCTCATCTGTGTCTGCAAACTGTGTCGTGGCTGAAAGAATAAAATCACAGATCCATGTTTACCCTGAGAGATAAGGTGAAGAGCTCTGTTACTCATGGGGAGCTCAGGATTGGTGCTTGGGCTTTTAGGAGGCCTGTTGAAAGTCTTATCAGATTAATTTACTTCTTAAAGAGCTGCTTTAATATTTTTCTCACTAAGCTTTAATCGATTAAGCAGTTTCTTTTATGATGCAATATGCAGAATAGGCCATTTTCAGATGTAAGGCAAAGGAAAATTCTTGTTAGGGACTGCAAAACACAAAAAAGGCATTTAATGGATAAAATAATAATCAACATATCAGCATACTTCACACAGACGAAACGTCTTATCCCTCTATAGAAAAAGATTGCCCCCAAAACTAGCTCCATATGTACAATACTAAATAAAATCTGACAATAATTTCATATTTGGTCTTCTAGTTTAAGCATAAGCTTTATGCCATTTAATTAAGTATATTGAGAACGTCAGTGTTATAACTTACCTTTTCAATTTTTAATGCAGGGATGAGCACAGTACACGAGGTGATCGTCGCCCGCCACGCCGGGATGCGCTGCTTCGCCTTGTCTCTGATCAGCAACCGCGCAGTGATGGACTACGACAGCCACGAGAAGGCCAACCACGAAGAGGTCCTGGAGACGGGCAGGCTGAGGGCCGAGCAGATGGAGAAGCTGGTGTCCACCATTGTGGCTCAGCTGGATCATAACATCAATAACTGATAGATGACCTGGTGGCCACCATCACTGCACTTGATCTCTGCATCACAGCTAGAGGATTTCTATCAAAACGCTTAGTTAAAAGCAATTTTTAAAGCACAATGCTTGTAGTATGATGAACTACTTTCTTAGCAAAACTTTTTAGTCTTATGAGCTTGGAAACTGGTCCACACATGAGCTTTGTTTACATTTACACTGCACAGATACTGTGTTAGGACAAAAGTTCTCTTGACTATTTCCTGCTGTAGTATAACGTACTCTGTCCAGCTCCAAAGGGATTCAGTGAAACAGTATCATGTTATAAAACCTAAATTATTAACCTATTTATTCTTTCATTCTCTTACATTCCCTCACATCAACTATTCGCTAATATGAAAAACAAATGATATTCACATTTTTTTTTATTTAAGAGGACCAACTCATTCAGCATACGTTCCTGTCAATTTGACTAAAGTGGTAATAATGTTCCTTTTTTGTAGAGAAAATGTAAAATATAAACTATTTATAGAAAATGTATTTAAGTAGGTTTTTTGTATTTGTTTTTTTAAAATGTATAGACTACACTGAAGAAAGAGACATGGCACAGTTATGAAAGAAAGTAGATTAGATAAAAAATGTCTTGCCATTTCCTGTCACTCTGTAAACTAACAGGCTGGCTGTGCGTCAGTCTGTGCTTTTAGTGGTACTTTACTAAGATCTGTAACAACTATGGCTCAGCTTTTACAATAAATTACTCTGTTGGAAAACTAAAGTGGTTTTTGTGTGCTGCGTTTGAAACTGTAGGGCTGAATGTTTCTGTGATCAATCACAGGATGTCTCTCCAGTCATCTTGAAATGATTTAAATCAATCTTCATTTTCATGCTAAAGCATTAACAGACTCAAAATTAATGTTTTTTTGTTATTCGTGTGCAAACATTTCCTGACTGTCCTTACCTTTTATTTGTGAAGTTTACTTTCATTCGAGTAATATTTTTGTACCCTTTTGGTTTATTTATTACCTTGTAAACATGCCACTAAAGCAAAGACAATCTGATCAGCTTAATTTAAATAACTCCTAAATTTTGAATGTTATTTTTAATATTCGGCTTCACCTAAAGGACAAAGAAAAATACTGTTGGACCAAAAAGGTGCAGAAATCCAAACTATGTCCACACATAAAGGAGCCTGTTAGAAGAAAACCTTCAATTAAAGCACAACCTGCTAGCTCAGTGTAAGCTTCCCCGAGTAAGAATTTAGTAGGTACTCAGTTTGTTTCTCATTTTATCTGCAGTCCTTATCCTCCTTTCTTATCACTGACAGCCTCCCCTAACTTTCCCATGCATTTTCTACTCTGCATGCCACCTCTGTTCACTTTCTTACCCAAATATCACCCACTGCCATTTGTTCCCTTCCTCCTCCCATGAAAAGAAAAAAAAATTCCATGACGCTCAGGCACTGCTGTTTATAGCCAAACAAGGTCGTGAGAATTTTACAAGCTGTCTGTAATCCAGCATCCAAAAGAGGGCGATCAGGTGTCTGCACAAAATGTGCTGAATAAATACACAGAAACAAAGAGTCATCCTGTGGGTGTGAAGGTTAGATTTATGGAAAAGTACGCACATAAACCTTTGTGAGTCCTCAGTGTACTGCAAGTAATTTGCTTGCTTTTCATAAAAATATGCTAAACGCAAAGCGGTTGACATATTTTCACTTCTGGTTCCTCCTTCAAACAAGAAAGTCAAAGGTACTGATCTGCACTATTTGACTTGAACACACTTTATATATAAGCTTTGAATCTCCACAGATAACACGTTCTACAACTTGCAGCTGAGGTAAAAGACAGCAGAAGACAGATTCTGCTGAAATGTGAGTGGAAATATATACAGGATTACTAATAAGGCCATAGAAATAGATTGCACCTCTGCATCTCTGCATGTACTCGAAGCAGTCTGGCCATTCTCTGACCTCTGGCATCAACAAAGCATTTTAACCTAGAGAAGTGAAGTTCATGGGATTTGTTCTCTTTTTCAGACCTATTTTCTGTAAACTCTGTCACCAGTTTAACTTAGATGTTGAAATGCATTGAGTTGCAGTCATGATCAGATATTTACACAAGACAAACAGCTGAACAATAGTTGAAAACACACACACAAATAATGTGTCCTCATGTGTGCAAGTTGTTAGTTAAGAGACAAAGGTTTAGACATTTCCGCTTCAGCTCTGTGTGATATTATTTAGAGGGGACACGATTACTGTCATCGCAGCTATAAAACTAAGAACACAGAAGCCCCGCCCACCTACTGTTTAACCCTTGTGAGAGGCATCCAGCTGACAGAAAGTTGGCTCAAAGGTAGGTGAAGTGAGCTAAAACAGGATATTTTACACAGAAGATAAACTGAGGGGTTGCATTAAAATGGCCCATTATTGGACAAATAAGCCCCATTTTAGCTTTAAAAACTTCCCCGTCTAACATTTTAGTGTGCATGCACGCAAAAAAAACCTATTATGCAGTAAGTTTCACAAATATGACAGCTGTTCTCGAAAGATAATGTAGAAGAAAAAGGAAGTGTTTTTCACACGCCGTCTACTGGGGAACACTGCACCCGGGCAGTTTTTTGTTGTACTTTACAACCTCCCAATAAAAAGCCACATTAAAACTGTGTATTTTATCCTACCCACAAAGACAAACTTTAAATTTAACCAACAAGATTTTCCATATTAGTTCTGTGCACGTGCTCTTAGCAAAAATTCTGACAGGTTTTGAACAAGGCCAAGAGTCTGGAGCCTTGAAAATGGGATAGAGAAGTAATAACAATAATGATAATACATTTTATTTTAGGCGCCTTTCAAAACACTCAAGGTCACCTTACACAGAAGACTGATGTCACAGTGTTGATCTGTTCATAAGGATGATATTGAAATGTTCATGTTAATCAAGGTTAATATTTAACATTATAGCATAATAATCATACTTCAGAATTTTATATTTCCAACATTTATTAACAGAACAAACCCAGAGTAAGGCCATATTTGGTAGTAAAATTGGGATATTAACTTGATGAAGGCAAAATTAAAATAAAAAAAAAGACGTATTTCAGGTATGCCAGCATTATTTTTCTAAGAATGAATGCGTTATTTCATGGATCTGTTATCTGGAAACCATAGAAGTAAATTTCGCAGTAATCCACTGCTGTTTAGAGATTTCAGTATAAACCAAGTGAGCTGACATTACTGTCACCGGAGCAATCCCACAATCCAAAAGGCTTATCTTATAAACTACAGGAAGCAGTTTTATCCAAATGACCTCAGGCCTGTTACAGCCTGTGTACGACTCAATCTACTGTCTCAATGTTACAGGGTTTCTCCTCTTTAAGAGCCTGACAGTCCAAGAGAAAACAGCGAGTGAAGAACACAAAGCACGAAGAGGTGGAATAACGCAAAGAGACAGAGACAAGTGCACTAGAGGCTGATGTGCCTGTTGCAGGACTGTCCTGAGAGTAGTTTATGTAAGAGGCTGTAAAATACATGAAGTTCACAGGCAGGTGGTTGCTGTTAGTTCCTGTAATAAACATCAAAGTGTGAACTCCCTGTTCCTGTTCAGGCAGCAGCATAGTTCCCTTTTTGCTCAGTCACCCTGGATGAGTTACAACGCCCTCTGCTGGCATCTCATCTAATGGACTGACTGCAAATCTGATGAGTACATGGCATGATGCAGTAGTGTCTGTTCGCAGTTTCAGTCTGTTGTTCGGTGGTCGGCAGGCAAGTTTTGTAGATATAAATCATGTTATTGTCACTTCAATTTGATTTGATTTATATAACACCAGATCCCAACAGTCACCTCAAGTTAAAGAGCCCACAATAATAGAGACGTTTAATTGTCGTGCAATTAAAATGTTACGATGCTTATATAAAATGATAAGTGTATAAATGCTAAAAAAAAGGGTCATTTTCACATGTTGGTGGGTGTTTGTTAGGTAAAATAAAATTAAATCTAGATAAGGACATTCAGAAGATTAAAATTAGTTGCCATGACTATTGCTGAAGTTTTGTAGTTTGCAGAAAAGCAGACAGAAATTTGGTGGATTACAGTAGAATGATATAATCTGAGCATCGTCTGATTGCTGACCGAGTAAATTATTAGCAAATGTTCCTATTAAATATCTTGTATGTGTTACAAAATCAAATCTTAAAATCAAATGCTTGTTTTTTTCATGTCTTTCATCTAATTGGTTTTTGGACCATTGTTTTTCTTTGTGAACCTGTCGGTGTGTCATCAGGGCAAAATTTCATCCTTGTTTCAACAAACAAGAACTGCTACAAAGGTGGTCCCATAGCAACAGTGTTTATATGTCTGTGTGTCTGCCTGTTGCATATTTGGATGTCTTTGGACCAAATTGTGCCGCAAAGGTTATTCAAGACACAAAAAGTTAAAGCTGTGGTTTGAAACTTTTTAAGGGAAAAAAACCCCAAAGGTTTTACTAATGCTAAAATTCAGCTCGTATCTGTTTCTACTGTTAAAGACTCACAAAATTGGTGAATTACTTAATGGTCAACGTGACAAGAGTGTTGGAAAGGTCTGAGGATGAGTTAAATCATGTTAATCAGTCATATATCTTTTTTGACAGTTAATGGACTAAAATAATATTTGCAGGCCTAATTTTGAATGATAGTGAACTCAGGCAAGTAGTTTGAGGAACTCCGTGTCAGCAGGGAGTGGTTTTCTGGTTCAGCTGTATGAAGGAGAGCTGGAGCGGTGTGATAGGAGCACTGCCAGCTGAGGAGAGGCACACCTGTCTCGCAGTGAGAGTTTTCAGAGCAGCCAGCGCTCCACGGCCAGGCACGTGAAGTGGAGCAAACAGAAGTGTGTACCTGAGGGTTATAGTCACATAACTGTGGGTACAAACCACAATGTGACATTCATTTTTTCTACCCGAGTAGCTGCACCCAAGAGCTCGAAGTTTGTTGTTGAAAAAAATGTGACGTCCAAAACCAGAAACACTGACAAAACCCTCTATCCCTTCATCCATCTAAAGGTCTGAATTTAAGTCTTTCATGTGAGTATAACAGTAAAAAAAAATGCATCTGTTGGTTTTGATAACAGTTTTAATATAAAGCATAACAAAGAGCAAAGGGTTTATGGGAAGAGTTTCATGGAAAATCTAACAGAGAGGACGAGTCAGGCAGGCTTAGAACATCTGACATTAAAGCACAAACCTGAGAAAAGTTTGAATGAATTTGAATGAAAAACCTTTGTCAGAGTGAATGGGGGGTAATGAGCATCTTGTGCTTGTAAGGTTTCAGTACTGAGATGACACGAACCCCAGTTCGACATGAGAAGCAAAAACAAACAGGAAGTCAGAGCAGATCTGCACTTATGCAGGTAACTAAGAGCAAAGCCGCGTGGTTTTAGATGATGACTCAGCCATTTAAGAGCTTGGTTTGTTTTCCTTTTTTTCCATTTTTTTTGGATTTCTAGCTTTGGAAGGGTTTCACAAACATGTGAACGAGGGTGCAGTTCAGTTTCACATTTTGATCATTTTAAGTACTTAAAAAGAAGCAAACATGTTGATATCCACGCAGATGGATTTTGCATAGTAAAATATGCATTAGTATACAAAGTTGTTCAGTAATGCCATATGGTTAAAAAAAAATTCCAATGGAAAAAAAAAAGCTGCCGCTCACTGAATATTTGATTCTCAGACTGTCGTCTTTCACCTGAACCTCTCGCACCACCTCAGCTGTAGGTGTGAATGATTCTGTGCCGCTTTAAATGATGCATGAGGATGAAGGTTTTCCCGCACTGTGAGCAGCTGTATGGTCGTTCCCCGCTGTGCGTCCGCTGGTGGACCCTCAGGCTGCTCTGCTGCGTGAACCTCTTCCCGCACTGTCCGCAACCGTACGGCTTCTCTCCCGTGTGAGTCCGGTGGTGTATGCTGAGGTGCGACGAGCACTGGAAACTCTTCCCGCACACCGTGCACCAAAACGCTCGCTTTCTCTTGTGGCTCTGCTGGTGCAGCTTGAACTGGTGGAGGCGGCTGAACGACTTTCCGCACTGCGAGCACCCGTAGCATCGGGCCGTCCCGGAGAGGGGTTTGTGTAGGCTGTGAGGGTTAAAGCTGCTCGGTGTGAACGTGTTGTGCGACTGAGTTACAACTGGTCCATCCCGAGTTGCGGTCTCCCTCTCAGGGTCTTCCTCTAGCTGGCTCAGGTGAGTGGAGTGTGGCGCGTTTCTCTGCGGGTAAACTTGTTCCTTCTGCTTGTCTTGCTGCAACAACGGAGCCTGCGACCTAGGCTGGAAATCTGACGACTGTGGAACATCCTTCTGATATTCACTGTTGTAAATCCCATTGCAAAGCCTCTGAGAAGGCAACTGCTGGACGTTAGTCGACTTGCTCGGGTTAGAAGCTACATTTGGATCTGAATGGTCCGGGTACGTGCTGGAATACTCCTCTACTACACTAGAGAAGTCAGGGAAACCAGTGTCAATGTCATTACCTTCAATTATGGACGACCAAATTTGGTTCTCCCTTTCATCCAATGAAAATTCAGCAGCAAGTTGCGTCTGCTTCCCCACATTGTGCTGGCACCCATCCTGTCTGAATGCCAGTCGGTCTTCTTCCTTCTCTGTCTTCACTGTGAACTGAAGGCTACTGATGTCTACTGCATGCTGGGCAGAGTTAAACGAGTCACTGAACTCTGATGGCTTCTGTCTGGCAACCTCTGGATGGGTTAACTGGTGGCCCTCTTCAAACTGCTGGTTCTCTGGAGCACTAGCAGTGTTAGAGTACTGAACAGCAGAACCTGCGGGTGACAGGTGTTAGGAGACTTCAGGTGGGGGTGTAAAGTTCAATTAAGGTTTAATTCTTGCACAAAACCTAGGTCTTCAACTCACCAATTGGTCCAGCAGAATCACTGATCCACAGTGCCTCATCTGGACTTTCTTCTTTAATTGTGAAGGAAACAGTGGCATCTTCAATCTCAGGAAACTACACAAAAGGGCATGGATTACCTGATTTGTTTTTCAACTTGAGAACTTCTAAGATATACGGTAATAATATAGAGATTGCAACACCGGAATCTGCCAAATTAAGTTTTATATTTCACTTCTTTTAGCTTTGTTTTCCCCTCTACAAACAACTTACTAATTATTAATCCACCATTTTTGGTGTTTTTAAACCTTTTTTTGGTAACACAGCTACCTGCCATAAATAGAAACACCTATGGGAGTGGTGGCACATAAGCAAAGTCTCAGCAATGAAACCAAAACTATAAGATTAAGAGGTGACATTTCCGCAGCGAGGTGACATTTATCATACAACTGACACTATTAGAATAACACACAGGTTTTTGATCCAGTTTTTGAACTAGTTTCACCAGTGTCAGCTGCCCATTTTCCCCCCATTTTTCTTTTACAATTTGTGAAAAAAATATATACACCCACTAAAAATTTCTGGATTTTTTTATTTACAAAGGCAAACTTTTAATTCTTTTGGAAAACAAAATAAAGATGACGCTTTAAGATAAAGTTACCGTTTCAATCATTTACAGTACAAAAACAGCAACAGCAATTACTTTAAATGGTGAGTGAGTGCCTAGCAGAAATACAGTGAGGTCCTTCTGAGCCTCTGAAAATGGGGAACTGTGCATAAAATGCCCATAACTCCTGAAAGGTTAATGCAACAGTTTTGTTAAACCCCTTCAATTAAAGGCTGAAAGTCTGCGCTTTCACCACATCTCGATTGTTTGATCTAAAATCCACTCTGCTGGTGTACAAAACTAGAAATCTTATATCCACGTCCAAACACTGTAACTTTTTGTAGGCTTTTCGGAAGTGTTCATCAGTCTGGGTGTGAAAATTTCTGATCACTCTGACATGAAAGATTTTTGAGAATCCCCTCAATGCAAACTCAACAGATGACCTCACATTATATCTAAGCAGCTTTTAATATAAAGTAGAACTCACAAGTAAATAAATGACTATAAGCGACCTTACTGCAGAGGCAGCGAAACAGCGCAAAACCACAACACTTCCACCACTAAACATCACAGATGGTGAACAGTTTTTCTCATGAAAAGCTGTCTTTTGTCTGCACCAAACATGTCTACTATTACTCCAGCCATACAGCTCTACTGTTTCTTTATTTTTCCGATGCTAACACTTTGACACTAACAGCTAAAGAATAAATGAACAAATGCTCAAGTTTTTGCAAGACTTCTTGTTGCATCAGTCAATCTACCCCTGGGTTGAACTGACCTTCCACGTGTGGGGTTTTTTATTTCATATCATTTGGAGATATGTTTGAATTCCCATGCTCACAGGCAGCACAAGTTTTCTTGTTTTGATTTGTTTGTGTTGGTTTTTTTTTAAATGAAGACACTCTTCAGATATTGTCTTGATGACAACCACAAACTTCAACAGCAAAGAGAACAGCAGAGCACAAACCTCACAGCTTTCAGCTGTCACTGTTAAAGGAAGCTCAAATCGCTGACGCCTAACCTGGAACTGATTTTAAGTCTAGGTGTGTGACACATAGAGGGGTAACAAAATTACTCTAGAGGCAAATCTTACCCCATCGTAGCCACCATGAAAGACCTACAGGTGCTATTTTGAAGGATTATTGAAATAACTTTAATTTAACAAGGAATAAAATTAACAGTTTGTTGACTTTTCTTCAAAACATTTTTTTATCCTTCAATCACCATTTTTGCTGTTACAAAATTATCCCTTAGATGTCACTTCATGGTTGTTTAAAGGCCAGGTCGCCCTTTTAAAATATCTAAATAAGCATAGTTACTTTTTCTATGTAGCTGGTGTGTTTTTAAACTGTGTAAACATTGAAACTTGCAGCAACATGTTCATTTCATGTATAACTTCTCTAAAAACAAAAAAGGTTGTTTTTTTGTTTGTTTTTTTAAAAAGAGCAAATGTTGTCTAAAAGGCAACAATTATTAGAGCATGTAGTAAACACAGACCTTCATATCTCTTGCAGGGTGCGGACAGTTGCTCCCCACATCAGTTCCTCTGTCCATGTAGTTTTCTGGTTGCAGAAGGAAAGAAAAATTTCAATTTGAAAGCTCGAGCCGAGGAAAAGTAGATATTATTTGGAGGGGGAGTAAAATACCTCGAAATTCATTTACAAAAATAAGCAGAGGTTAATATAAAACACATCATCGGTGGCTTTTTAAATCAAATTCTTCCTGCGTTTGGTTCTACTTCTACATTTAGATGCACAACACACTGAGTTGTCAGTTGGCACAAACAGTGATGAAAATCTTACCGAATCCTCGCTGCAGCTGCGCATTTTTGCTCTCCATCAGCAGCAGTTTCCTCTTCAGCATCTCGTTCTCGCTCTGCTTTCGGGATATTTCAAGATGCAGAAACGCACATTTGTCATCGACTAGTTTGGATATCTCTGCCACTGCTGCCTTCACCAGAACCTCCATTATTGAGGATAACTGTGTTTGAAAGGGAATGCACGTCGCCATGTTGACTCATTCAAAGTAATATATGCCAGGTAAATGAAGAATTAGTAAGTGCTTCCAAGCAGTGGTTTAAAAAATGTGAAAAGAAGCGACGCAGTAGAAAATTTTTACATCCCTGTGAGCATCATGCTAGCTCAAACCTTTCTTCCGTGTGGCGGAGGGCTTTACCATAAATACACGAATAGAGGCGCGGTGGAATAACAGGTACGAGGCCTTCATCCTTCTGAGTCATCACCCATGGGTGTTAAATTTGAGCTAAAACTGCACGTAGAAAGGAAATTGTGGGTTAAGAAATAAGATAGAGATAAAGGTCAATAACCAGCTCAAAGATTAGTTTTGATTCTTGTTGTATTTAATTGGGAAATATGCCACATGGTCTCAAAAAACAAGTCAGATTGTACTTACAAATACTCATTGCAGCAGTAGTAAAAACTAAAGAAAGATAGAAAAAATGTTTGAATAAAGAAAGTTCAGGAAATGTGTGCAAATGGAACAACAGACCTTCTCTTTGGGAGTCCAGGACATCAGTACAATATTTAGAAAATACAAGAAAACATACGTGGATACCTTAATCTATTTGATTTGCTTTTATATGAATTTGTTTGGAGACCTTTTTTCTGTGTAAGAAGAAATAGATCTCTTGATACAAATGAGTACCAGACTAATCATACCTCTAGACTAAACCCTTAACACACCCGTCAAAAATATGTTATCCTTCTGGAAGCAGCCATCTGTAGATGGGTACACTGTGGTCAGATAGACTGTGGTGTTTAAAGAAAGCTCAATTGGTACCAAGGTGCCCGAACTGTGCCAAGGAAAGATCGACCACACTGCTACACCACCAGCAGCACTCCGAACCCCAATTTTTCCTCAGATTGTGACCCTAAAATCTGATTGTTGCAACAGAAATCAAGACTCATCACTCATATTGTACAGTTTTGGTGAGCCTGTGTGAACTGTAGCCTCAGTTTCTTGTTCTTAGCTGCCAGCACCCAGTGTGCTGTTTTCAAAAAAGTTTGAAACACACAAAACAGATTTGAGAAACCTAAATCCAGCCACTCGTGGTGGGTCACAATTAATACCAACTTTCATTGAGACCATCTTTCACTGACAGTTTAAAGTTACTGTGGAATTGTGCCTTTACCACTGCCCTCGACTCAGGATGAAGCAGACACCAACTTCGAAGAGCCAAAAGAAACACGTGCACATTGTCACAGGGCATTTGTGGCAAGCAAAATTTAAAATGTTTATGGCTTGGTGCCACAGACAGTTGATTGTCTCTAGAAGTAATAACTCCCTTCATAACAGCATCTCACAAGCCTTAACGTGATAACTAAAAACTCCACGTATTCATCCAAATGTGCCCACGGCAGGATCTTAAGAAACACAACATGGCAACAACCAAAATGCCGTTATTGGGGTTCAAGATCAGGGTTTTACAAACCGATCAAGGTAGTCACGGTAACATCGCCCATCTTTTAAATCTCCTCCTTTTAATCTCAAATACACAACTGAATTTAACTACTCTCTTATTACTGAGCTTATTACTCCCCACAAACATGCTACACATAGAAACTGCATAGTGATGAGTCAAATGTCCTCCAGAACTACAGGTAGATGCTGGCATGAGATGTCAGAGAGACAGATTCTTTACACTTAAATAGACTTGGTGCGATGTGATGTCTGCCTCAACTAACTCACAGGCTTTGCTCATCAGCCATTCATCTTCCCAAGTCACACACTGGCCCACTTTAGAATATGCAGTTACTGTAACAGACGTATCCAGGGATCCTAAAAAATGATAAAGCATCTTATTAATTGGAAAAAAAAAAAAACGTAATGTCAAAGGTCCCATCTGTGATTTTAGAACTTATACATTTTGTGTAAATTAGGCTCCTTCAAGGATCCCTACAGGGTCCCAATTTTACATTTTTTCCAAGAATATGGAAAAACTGGAAGACTAGGAGGAAGGTAGGAGATGTAACAGAATGGAGATAAGGAAGAAATCAGCATTTGAAAGATTTAACATTTAGTAATTACTTAGACTGATCAATACGAAAAGAATCCACAACTCAAACACAGAATTTTGCATTTATTAGAAAATACAAAAGAAGAAAATTATATTTTGTTATTCACATATTACGTATCCTTGAATATGTAGTCCAACTTCATGTACAAAGTGAATTTAAATCTTTCCACAACGGCCTTGGGTTTCAGCAATTGTTGATCAGCAGCCTTGTGTAATAAACCACTGTACTAAAGTAAACAGAAAACACTTCATATAAGGAAGGGGGAAAATTATAAGAGGTTTACTTTGTGATGCACTTTTGAGAGGCATCAACACTGCAGTGGCAGGTTAGGAATTTCATTTCCATGGGAAAAAAAAACCCAAAACAAACAAAACAGAAGCACTCAAATGATACAAGAAATAGTTTTGTGA
The DNA here is from genome assembly GCF_036321145.2 of Pelmatolapia mariae. NCBI lineage: Eukaryota > Metazoa > Chordata > Actinopteri > Cichliformes > Cichlidae > Pelmatolapia > Pelmatolapia mariae. Next base: position 26,632,607 of record NC_086243.1, on the reverse strand, counting down.
CACAATGTCTGCCTCAGACAGTCTCTCTGTAGGCTTGGTCGGTGCTATTTTAATGGCCTCTTTAAGTCCATTTGTCCATCTAACAATTCAGGACAGTTGTCTATATAAAATACTCAACACTGCTTTAGTAACTAGTTTCTGGATTATGTCTTTGACCCAGGTCATAAATAAAAATACATTTCACATAATAAATATCAACGTGGGTAGGTATAGGTAGTCAAACAAACAAAGAGAAACTTCAAAGTCTTTGACCATTTGAAATTCTTGATAGTCACCATAGATGTAAATGAGGTATTTAATGCACAACCTTCTCTTTGATTCTTCATCATTAACTCTCATCCTTTCATTTCTTCATGGAAATTGTGGGGGGGTTTTTTTGGTTAGCGGAAAATGTCACATAATTGAAATCTTGGCTCGACTGGAAAGTTAAAGACTATCCACCTGTAATTTGTCTTGTTTAAGACCAAACTTGCAGAATGTGGCACTACAGTGCAAGCACAAATTTCATGCAACTCTAGAAGATACCGTGATTTGAGGTTCAGTGTGCAGCCCATAAGAGGACAGAAATAAAATGCTGCAAAGCAACTATTTGAATGTCTTCGACTAAATTTAAAACTTACCTTACAGTAACTTCTACAACAGTTAAACTCCGTGTGGGTGAACTACACACCAGCTCATATCTTAAAATCTATTTTACTGATGCAAAATTAAAATATTTTACTTTAGCAGCAATGGCATGATGTCTCAACCAAAGTTTAGAAAAACTGGTCCAGTATACTTGCTTCATTATATATGCTATAGTATGGAACAGCAAATAAAAGAGCAGAAAGCGCTACATTTCAATGTAATGTGTTAAAATAATGCATGCACTTGTACCAATAAAAACAATCAAATATTTTCGAATTGATATGTGATAATGAGAAATGAAATCTATGTTTGTAACTATTTTGTCTATCTTTTAAAAATGTAATTCAAATGTAAAAGGACACATTTTAAGAAGCAGGGCCCTTTAAAATTCTATTAAAAAGCTGAACAGTGTCATATGGGTTGAGGTAATGGTTGATTACAGGACTGTACTGGCTACTATAATAAAATAAAATACTATTGACACAAAATAAATGTCTTTGAGAAGTTTACATTAAAAAATTTTTGAAGTTATGCACTTAAATAACAGAAAAAGCTTTTAGTTAGTAGCTTGCAAATATCAAACATTTGTTTTTGGCCTGTTACTAACAAAAAAAAAAAAAAAAAAAAAAAAAAAAAAAGGTTAGTAACACATAAACTAATGACAAGTCTGAGTAACTGCTCCGTTTACAGACAAGAACATCTGACAGCTTCTAATGTTTCTCACCTACAGAGACATAATGGATTCACTTGTGCAAAAACGCTCCTGTTTTTCTGAATCAGTGAGACCAGTCCATGCACATGCAGCACTGTTTGTTCTGTCTGTGCTGCTGGTTAACTCAGGTACCAGATTTTGTTTAGATGCTAAAATCGGTAATTTTAGCCCATTAAAATGTGGTTTTCTAGGCTTATATAATTCACCTTTATGAAAATAAAAGTGTTGCAGGTGCATAAATGCTAAAAATGAGTTGTTTGAGCCAACCAAAGAAACATATTTCACGTAAGATCTCAAAAGAACACGAAAGCTTGATTTCTTGAGTAGTAATGATAATTCCTGACTCCCCACTTAGTGTTACACAGTTAGAAATGAGCTTCCTATGAAGGGTGGCTGTCCTCTCCCTTAGAGATAGGGTGAGAATTTCAGCCATCTGGGAGGGGCTCAGAGTAGAGCCGCTGCTCCTCCACATCGAAAGGAGCCAGTTGAGGTGATTCGGGCATCTGACAAGGATGCCTCATGGGTGCCTGCTGGGTGAGGTGTTCAGGGCATGTCCCACCTGGAGGAGGCCCCGGGGCAGACCCAGGACATGCTGGAGAGATTATATCTCTCGGCTGGCCTGGGAACGCCTTGGTGTTCCCCCAGACAAGCTGGAGGAGGTAGCTGGGGAGAGGGAGGTCTGGGCTTCTCTGCTTAGGCTGCCGCCCCCACGATCCGGCCCCTGATAAGCGGAAGAAGATGGATGGATGGATTTACTTTTGCTCACGTTTAAAACTTTGGGAGATACTGCTATTTTTGTATGTTGATGTTTAAGGGATCCCAGAAAAACACTTGAATATACAGCAAACAGTTTGTAATGTTATCAACTACATGACTCAAAGACTCTCTCCTCTTTTAGGATTTTAAGATCTCAAGTTTTTCTTTGGATTTCCAAGATAATTATAGTAATTCAGAAAAAACACAGGTGTATTTTTGTTCATGTCAAGTGAATGCATCGCGCTTCCATACTCTCAACTTTGTTTCTCTCCTCATATTAATTACACTATTGTGAAAGGCACTCAAGAGCCCAGCACAGAACAATACAGAGCAAGTAAAGAGCGGTTGTGTTGCAGAGCAATTACACTCCTCAATCAATTCAAAAACAGATGAAGTGGTTCGAAGCAGCAGGAAAGCATTTCTGTGAGCACTTAAAAATGTCACAGAAGTCAGATGGATCAGTCATTTTTGTGCTTGGAAAAAAAAAAACCTACCTCAAGATTTTGTTCTTCAGATTCAGCCTTTGAGAGTTTTACTACAAGTGTTTATATAAATAATATGAATAACTGTACTTGTGTGCTATGCTTATATATTTTTGTATATTTCAGTCCACATGCAGTTTAAGATGCAGTTTCAGGATGCTCATCTGGTTAAAACTCTTTCCACAGATCTCACAGCTGAAAGGCTGCTCTGTGATTTTCTCACACTGGTGTCTCTGAAATATATCGAAGCTATCAAAGCTTTGGCCACAGTTCGAGCATATGAAGCAGTTTTGCGTGGCAGATTCCTCGCCACAGTTTCCCTCACGGTCAGCTGACGAGTTCATGTTAAATCCAAAAACACTCCCTTCAGGAGTCCGGTCATTCGCTGTGTTGTAATCACTCACAGCCACCTTGTGTATGATATGCTGATTGTGTGGCTCAGGTGTGAGAGTTATATCAGAGCTGCTGGGTTGCATGCCTATGATAGAATACTGGTCGCTGAGCATCATTTCTTCATTTTCTTTGTTGTCTAGAAAAGGCAGATCCTTGATCGGCGACGTATATCCCTGCTGCTCACTCGCGGCTCCGGCAGCAGGACTGAGGTGATACTTGACATCTTGTAGAAGTACACAGACGGTTTGTTCAGGGGCATCGCTGCTCTTCTCCATCCCAGATGTCCACAGCTGACTTTGATCTGGTGCTGCCGTGCCATTGTCAGTCCCTACCTGACCTACAGCCTGAAAATCCTCTCCATTAGGCTCCAGCTTTACCATAACCGTTTCCTCCCTGGCCGTCTCACCGTATGTGGGGCCTGGTAAGGGTTCCTCAAAAGGTGGTAGTCCATTCTTAGATTCTGCCATGTTCTGCAACAGTTGGTTATCAGGAAGTGTAAACATCATGTGCTGGGGCTCCAGCACATCTGGGTTTTCTCCTTTCCAGAAAAAACAAGAACAGACGTTAATTAGCAGATAGTGTTAGCCAACAAATTTTATATACAGTAGTGCTGGTTGTTTTCACATATGGATCCCATAAACTGGAAAATACACATTTAATGGGGATATAGAAATAGGATCTCCAATATGTTCAACAAACAAAAAAACAATTCACAGCTTTCACCGGACTGACATGAACCGCTCCACAGGAAGCTGTATCACAGTTGACTCCTGGTTTCAGCATTGATAAACTCATAATATTTATCATGACCAAAACTAAATGAATTATACTGTTAATTTGCTTTTTTTCCCTAATGAATTTCTTCAGAAATAAATTTCTTACCATGTTGTGAAACCTGTGCGTCTCATTAGGAAAAAAGTACGAGTTTTTAAGCTTTAACAAAAATGCACTATTCCAGCTACCAAAACGTGTACCTGCTTTTTTCCAATCATCTATAATGTTATAGAGAAGTTCTGTCTTTCAAACGATACTTTTGCCCCTTGCTTACCATTTCTGTGTGTCTTCATGTGGCCTTTGAGGCTACTCTTCTGATTGAAGCACCTCCCACAGATGTGGCAGCCGTATGGCTTCTCACCGGTATGAATTCGCAAATGCCTTTCAAGGTGTCCGGCTCGCTCGAAGATCTTGCCGCAGTACGAGCAGATGAAACACTTCTTTGGTTTGATTACCTGAAAAGATCTGCTTCTCCTCTGATGCACGTGATTCATCAAGGTCTCTGTCATACCGTGTAAGCCTCCTTCTTGTGAGATCATAAGAGAGTCTGAGGATCCAAAGGGCGTTTGGGAGATCATGCTGTTTTTGAGTTCGCTGTACGGTTTTCCTGGGAAAGAGAAGGTGCTACAAGAAGCTTCAGCTGGTGGCGGGAGTAACTGAGCCATCCCGGGGAACGATGGCATGTTTTGCTCCGAGCTGCTAAGAAATTCTGTACTGCCCATCTCGGGGTTGTTTTGTAGTCTGGGCATCCACTGCTGGCTGTCTCTCTCAAACGCTGTGAAGGTGTCGCCGAGGATTTCAACTCCTTCTCTTGTCTGCTCGTTCCCCCCGTGAAAGAGCGGTGGCGGTGTGATATTCTTCTCTGCGGGCTCAGATTTAACCTGTACAGGCGTTGGCAGAATGTCCTCACTCTTAGGTAGAGCATCTTCAACGATCGCTTCTTCAGGGCGATGCGCATCAATAGGTGGATTCACCTCAGGAATCAGTTTCTGCTCAGCCACTTGGATCTCAACAGGTCCTGACTGAATACCTGTTTAAGCAGAGAGAGGAGGACAAATAAGGCAAATCACCTTTTAAACATCGACGATTTAGAGTTTATTCTGGTTTCAGAGGGGATCATCTTATATTCAATCACTAGCTCCTCCAATCCGGATGTCAAAGTATCCATAGATATTTGACCTTGTTGATTCAATGTTGGGTAAAAAGGTGCTTAGACAAAAAAAAGTTAGTGGGGATAGGTTAATTGGAAACACTAAATTACCCATAGGTGTGAATGTGAGTGCGACTGCTTGTCTCTGTCTATGAGTCAGCCCTGTGACAAACTGGCGACCTGTCCAGGGTGTACCCTAAGACAGCTGTGATAGGTTCCAACCCCCTGCAACCCTGAAAAGGATAAGCAGAAGCGGATGGATGGATATGATTTAATATAATGTAAACTTATCCAGTAGGAAATATTTTTTAATGGTGCCAGACTCCTCTGAATTAAAGACTAGATTTCATTTAAAGCACACTTAAAGACCCTCCAAGAATGTGGAAAAATTAATTTTAAATATAGGTTTCCTGTCCAGACTGAATATAAATGACACACTGATGTTTTTGGCCAGAATTTGGCCTGTAGGCACCACAGGACCTCCAGGAGGAACTGGAGAAAACATTTCTGGGAAAATGACGCCTGAAAACACTCAACCCACTGTCACTGCAACTTCAGAGGTGTAAATGAAAATGGTGGTTGGAATAAGGTCTGCTACGACGCCTACTGTGGTGTTCCAGTTATTTAATTAATGGATAAGTTAATCAAAAATAAGCATTTTTTTATTATTTAAAAGTCATTTTAGTCATTATTTAGGCAAAAAAAACAAATCAAAAGCAAAGATTAAACTGGTGCATGTTCTCAAATTTGAGTCAGGTGTATGTCTGTGGTGTTTTGTGACCTCCAGTTTTTTGTTCAGCGCTTCTCAGAGTGTCAGTTCACACCAGAAGTGAAGCGTTTAGTCTTGGGGGGGGTCTTTGATATTGAAAACTGACCAGATTCTCCGCCTCCCTAATCTGCTCCGTGCAACGTGAGGCGTCTTCATCAAAAATAGACCCGGCTCCATTTTAAGCAGCACTGAGACCTCAAGTCACTCCTACAATGCTTCTGAATCACACAGCAGCACATCTGGTAGAACTGTAATCATCATTTTGAGTGGGTGCAATTAGCTCCAGAGGCTTGAGAGCCAGAACATGCAGCCATGTTTGGTATATTCACGGGTTTAGCAGGTTTCAACCTCACACTACAGAAATGGTTTAAAACTGCAAAGCGAGCCCCACTGGCAGCCACAGAGCAACTGAGGGTAGAAACTGCAATTAAAAGTATTTAATCATTTTGAATTTGTCTATTTATTGGGTGAAAGGAATATTCTGCTCACCCCTAAGTTAAATGTTAAAAACTTCTTTTTTATTGTTAATGATTGATAAAAATATGAGGTGTAAACATTTTTTGGTTTTTTGAGCAGGTCATACCTGAAAATGTTTCCTTGAGACCAAAGTGATCAGCTGGTATGGAAAATAATGCTCCTGCTTCTTTACCATCAGCAGTTTAAGCTTTAAGCCGTTTAAAACATAAGCAGTTTAAGCTTTAGAAATTCTTTCCTTTAAACACCCACAGGGAAGGAAACTCGCGACCCCTGCTTGACAATAATCATGATGTCGTCTATGAAGACATCTGGAAACGGTTTGGATTTGACGCCACACACGAACACATTGAACACAAAGTTATGGTGGCTTACCAACTATGCTAAATACTTTGAGGGAACCCCTGAAATGATTTATTATGTTTCATCTGCCTGCAAACACAGAGGGTCATTTTTGTCCTCGGTGTTGCTTGCTATGCTCTGCTAAGATGAGCAGAAAATAAGCTGAAAATTGGTTAATTGTCTGAAGGTCTTGAGGGCACTGAACATCTCAATAGTGTCATGTTACATGCATGAACTGGGTTTCAACCTCGGTAACTAATATCCAATGGATCTTGTACAGAGGTCGGTGGTCTTGCCCTGGGTAGCACAAAGCTAACAATTGGCTCTACAAGGCAGGAAGGGGGACTCTGCTGTTCACTGAGACCTTTTAAGTCACCTTCCCCTCCACTCACTCACTGTCATCACACCTAACCCACATAATTTTTTCCTGTGCTTACTGACTTCAAACTGTGAACCAAGACTCAGAGACAGAAGATAAAAATAACACACCACAGCGTACAACTAGCTACTAACGTGTCATGTGAGTGACATGAACCTTCAAATTAAAAAGATAAAATTACTGCTTCTATATATTAGGTTTCATATAAATTACATATAATTTTAAATGCGTCTTTAATCTTTCATTCATTCTTATAAGTAAAATCTAAATACTGTACGCTGGCAGAGAGCCAATGACCCCAGGCATCCAAGTTTGATCCTCCACAAATCCGTGAACATCCCTAATCCTGCCCTGCTGAAGAATCGTTGAGCAATGCAGTAATTCCCCACCAACCAAACAGCCACCGGTCCTGACCTCCTTCAGTACGATAACAGAGGAAAGAATGTCTTCATTCTACAATTTAAATCCAGACGTTTATCAGGAGGATACTGCCTGAGTGCACACACCATTATACAGCAACACCCTGATTTACATGTACCTCCAAACTACTGGAGACTTGAAAACTGCCAAGTGTAACACAAAATCTTTTGGCCCTTCTGAGAGCGACAATGATTGTGCAGTTACTGAAATATTTGAGTATGTACGACAGTTGTTTTCACAACTTTTTCTCTGCTCATGTTCAGACTGTTAGAAAAGCAGAGAAGCAGCTTAACTGGGTCCAGGGCTGCTTTCACCCTGAACCTTTTTAGTCATTGTACAAAACGAGCTGCATGCGAGGATGTAGACCAACTGTCTTTCATCTGTCAATATAAAGTCACACTCGAGTTAGTTTTGGTTCCATACCTGAATGGCATTATCACCTAAAAACCAACAGTACTTCTGCTAGTAAGAAACCTTCTGAAGCAGATTTCCTGTTGCGTTAGAAGTGAGAACAGGCAGCTTCGAACCATTTTGTGACAGGTTCCCTTTTAGCGTTGTATGAAGTTCCTGTGTGAAAATAGCTCAAACCTTTATGATAAATATGGCGCTAAATGTAAGCATCATGTTTATTTATTTTTTGTTTTGCCAAACCTGCCACCAGTAGGGAGAGCTGTCAATCAATTTGTAGTTCTTCAGAACAATGGCTTAATCTGACAGAGACGTTGCCTAGGACAGAGTTTGTGACTGTGGTTGATGCTCCTGAAAAACTATAATAAGAAGCTTTTGTGTTTGTCTTTGTGTCTCAAATAATCTAAACGAGCTTTCTGCACTAACCATTTTGGTCGCTTCTGAAAAGCTAATTGGTCGACATACTGTTCTTATACAAAATCTGTTTGTTTCTTTGTCTGCCAACTACGCTTAAACAATCGTGAGTTGAGCAACCAAACTTGGAGGACAGGTGCATCTAAAGATGGAAGCAACATGGAAGAAAAAAGTGAGGAGAAAAGAACGTGAATGACATTTGGTGACTTCAGGTGACTATGAGTGAAATAACTGCTAGCAGTTGAAGTGGGACAGGACTCCAACATGAGAGTGCAGGACCAATGAGAGTACAGGAAACTGTTGACTAGCATACAATCTTAGAGAGTTACCAAGGCAACCAGAACCTGGAATGTCAGCAATTGAGCAGCTGTCAGCTTCACAGCAAAGTGCAACAAGCAAAGTGCTTTCAGCATGAACAAAGTTCATATCTCTATCAAGTATATCATGCCATCCTGTTGCCTAGCAACCACCAAACAATAGGTAGGTATGCACCTATAACACCTTATAAAAAGTATTGTATAATTTGTATAATTTTAAGTTCACAGTAACATCTCATTTAGACCCACAAAGACTTATTCGGGCATGTCCTGTTGCTTCGGAACCACCTAGCAATAGGCTAAAATGATCAAGTTTTAGTATTTATTTATCTACGACACCTAGCATGACTGGACTGTGTTCCTGCATTCAAGAAATATCTCTAAAATTAGAAACATCCTGTCTCAAAGTGATGCTGAAAAACTTCTATGCTGAACTATAGTAATTCATTAACAGGCTTTCCTAAAACATTACCTCATTACTCTCAGGAAAAAGTTATTTGTTATACTACTTGTTACAATACTTTCATGTTACTCTGTAAAATAGCTGAAACACTCTGTCTCATAATCACCATTTAACATTATACGTACTCTTCTCACATGAAAGGTCTTGAATAATCAGGCCCAATATTATCTTAAAGACCTTATAATACAATATCACCCCAACAGAGCACGTTTCTGGTTCTTAGGGATTAAAAAGTAGAATAGGAGGCAGATCCTTCAGCTTTCAGGCCCCTGTTCTTCTCTTCTTAAATATTTCCTCTTTGATGAAGCATATAGTTGGGGCTGCTGAACCCTCCCTTTTTTATACTGCAATAGCTTGCTCATAGGAGCTTGTCCGATTGCTGGGGATTTCTCTCTGTTATTGTTGGGTCTTTAGCTTACAATATAAAGCACCTAAATTCGACTGTTGTTGTAATTTGTTTCTATATAAATAAGACTAAATTTAATTTTCATTTCACTGCCAAAAATACATAACACCAAATAATAGTATACATGGGGATGTGCTAGTAGAAGGAATAATACTGCATGATAAATATCTTTAATAGGCATATATCAGCAAAAGAAGAAAGAAAAGGAGTCAGCAAACAGGGTGGGAGACGTTTTAGATGAGTACGTGAGAAATATGTGTCTATATCTGCACCCTCAGAATAGTTTGCATGTTCAGTTGTTGAGTGCTTGAAAGCACTGAAGATGAACACTGCCTTCATTTCCACAACAGTTTCTTAACCACAAGCTTTAACGGACCAAGTGTTTCGCTGATGATAGCTGGTTACAATCCAACTTAAAGCTACAAACTAAAAACCTCATAGTAGGAAGCATTTTACTTACATCTTCTGTGAATCTTTGTGTGCTCCTTGAGGCTGCATTTCTGATTGAACCGCCTCCCACATATCTCGCAGCGGTATGGCTTCTCACCAGTGTGAATCCTTTTATGTCGCTCGAGATGCCCCGCGCGCTCGAAACATTTGCCGCAGTACGGACAGATAAAGCCTTTCTTAAACATCAACCTCTTTACCGTCCTCCTCCGTACCGTGTTGTACGCATTGCGGTACAGACTATAACCCAGTAACCCACGACCAAAGTGGTTCTGCTGAAATCCACCAGAGCTGCTGCAGGACACGACCAGCCCACTGTCCAAAGATGATTCGGGAAGACATGACAGGGAGTTCTGTCCTAAACGTAAATAATGAGAGCTGTTGTGTCCAGCCTCATTTTGTGTCGTCGCTCTCCACTGTCCACTTTCATACAGAGGCAGCTCTTCTCCTGGTTTGTCGGACTGTCTGCTGGCCTCTCGATTTTCCTCCTCCACAGGTTCACATTTGACCTTCACTTCAGGTACAGACAGAATGCCGGGTCCATCATCAGCATGCACATTTTCAAGAGAGTTCTTCAGATCACCAGCACCGCCCTGGCTTTCTGCAGAAAGATAAACATTGATGTTATAACTGAATTAAACCATCACTAACGTAATTCCAAAACAATTAGAAGCCGGAGGAAGTAATATCTCAAGATGGTGAGATATGTGAAATGACAGAAACAAACCAATAACATACATTAAAGTGTTGTAACTTTAATTCTTCCCCAAGATGAGAGTCAAGATAGACATTAGTTGAATGCCATTTGTTCATCTGATTTTGTGTTTACACAACTTTTGATCTGCATTTCATGAAGTTTAATGGAGAGGTGAAGCAGTGGCAAAGGAAGAACTTGTTAAACTTTGGTCTGTTATTACGTTCTAAAAGTTTGAAAAACAGGACATAGGTCTCGGCAGAGTATGGACTCTGCACGCACCACTTTAGTTTCACATTATTCAAGTTTTGAAATCACGTCCTTGGTAAAACTTGCAAAACTGTTACATGGCAATATCTCCAAACACTATGCACCATGCGTGAGTTTAAAACTTTTCACAAGGTGCACAGATTTATTTTGGACCTCATAAATAGCAGCGCTAAAAGTGTTATGTAACCCGCCTCAACAAACCAGAAGTTATTCTTGTGAATGGCATGTAACTAATGAGATCTTGGAGTAAATGTAAATATGCCCTTTTGGATTTTGTTCAAGAATCTAATCAATCCTCTAATGATCGTGTTTCACTAGCTTGACTGTCACAACAGCCTGACTAAGGCTTAAATTTGGCAGGTACTTACATAGTGCTTTCATACTCTAAACGAGCATTCAACATGCTTTTTACTACAAGCCTCATTTAATTGAATTCTATTTATGTAGCACCAAATCACAACAACAGTCGCCTCAAGGCGCTTGATATTGTAAGGTAAAGAATCTACAGCAATAGACAGAAAACCCCAACAATGAAATGATCCCCTGTAAGGAAGAACTTTGGCGATGGTGGGAAGGAAAAACTCCCATTTTGACAGAAGGAAATTTCTGGTAGAAACAGGCTCGGTGGGGCGGGGCAGTCTCCCATAACCACACATAGTGAGTGAAAATAGGTGAGTGAAGAACAAATACTCAACTTAGGCCTATTGTAGTATAACTAAGGGAGGATTCGGGGTTAACTGATCCAGCCCTAACTCTACGGTTTACCATAAAGGAAAAGTTGAAAAGTAATCTTAAAAATCTTAAAAATAAGAGCTGGTTCCACAGATGATGCTTCCCATTTTATTTTTAAACATCCTAGGAATCACAAGTAAGCCAGGAATCCGAGAGACAATTGCTCTATTGGGGTCTTTAAGATAAGACAGGGCCTGATTATTCAGACAACCCCTGCTGGTCCTGGCAGATGGCTGACCTTCCCTGAGGACATTCTGCTGGAGGTTTTTTCCTCTTTAAAAGGGAGTTTTTCCTTTCCATTGTCGCCAAGTGCTTGCTCAAAGCGGGGTTGTTTGATTAGTGTCTTTATCTTACAATATAAAGCACCTTTGACTGTTGTTGTGTTTTGCACTATATAAATCAAATTGAACTGAACTGATGTTGTATGTGAGGAGAAGGATTGTAAAATTAGATTCTGGATTTAACAGGAAGCCAACAAAGAGAGGCCAGTGTGAGAGAAACATGCTCTCTTTTTCTAGTCCCTGTCAGTACTCTCACTGCAGCCTTTTGGATTAACTGAGTTTTTAGGACAGCCTGATAATAATGAATTACAATAGCCCAGCCTAGAAGTAATAAATGCATGAACTAGTTTTTCAGCATCACTCTGAGACTGGATGTTTCTAATTTTAGAGATACTGCGCAAATGCAAGACAGCAGCCCTACATATTTGTTTAATATTGCCCATTGACTCAGAGCTTTCAAACCATTTCTCACTCTGATGGATTCATTGGGGGAGCCAAGGATTCAACCACCCACCCTGCAATTAGCTGACGACCTGCTTTATCTCCTATGCCACAAATCCATGAGCTGTACAGCTCACTAAATATGTGAATATTAGTAATATGTAAAAGCACCACTATCTCGACTTCTTGTACATTTTGGAAAGCTACAGCGCTTAATACATTTTTTAGACGACCATCCAATATAAGATTTATGCCACAGCTGCACTAAATTAACAGTAATTACCAAAATCAATCTTTATGATTCTGTAATGGTTAACCCACCGTATCCACAAGCTCTTTTATTGAAGTAATATTTTTAATACTTTAATATAACTATTGTTGACATACAATAACTTTTTAATTTGGTTTTACAAAAAAGCAGACAAAACTATTACTTTTTTTAAAGTAAGATGACAAATTACTGTTATTTACTTGCATTCACAAACAAAAAATAATATTCATTTTACTGGTTAACTGTCTGATTAATTTCTGACTTCTCAAAGAAGTCCAGTGTGCCAGCTCCAGTGTGAATAATCAAATGTGAATTCAGTCATTTTTTGTTTTAAACATGTTTTTGACAGATTTCTAAAATATGTTCTTTCTTGTTTTTAATGGCAGTTAAGCAATAAATATGGTAAGCACAACTGGTGCACTGAACTCATGCCCGTGTAAGTAATACTGTTTATTCTGACCTATGTAAGCAGGCGGGAGAGACTCATGAAACAAACCAAATATTTGTACCAAATGTTCTTCAAAATGAAACGAATCACTCAAAGATCTACAACAAAGTGAGAAAATAGATTTGTGTATTTCATATCTGTCCCCAGAAAAGGTCCACATGGCATCTGGACAAAAATCTATTTCTAAGTAACTTCTGCTAATATCTTATCGCAAAGAAGAGAAACAATTTTGTAATACTTACATTCTTTTCTTTACACTATATAACTGCAAACACGCCAGCTCATTAAAAAGACCTATTTTGGTCCTCATGTCCTGCAGCCAAAAGATAAATGATCCAAAATGACCACTGGAACGATTTCCCATATTATTGCAGAGCAAATAAAAGCCAAAGCCTTGTGCTGGGGGATTTTTCACAACGTGGCAACACGAACATTTGTTCTTAAATTATTTTTTACACTAGAATTTAATAAAGTATTTCTCTACCTTTACACAACCCCTTTATAAAAGTTTGAAAACTGAGATTTGTGCATTTTTGTCCCTGACAAACCTTGCATGAGTGTACCAGTAAGTTGGCACCCCTCAGCAAAGAGGTGCCAGGTTAGCACGCAGCTACAGGGTGTTGAGGTGTGGTTTAGCTCGGGTCCAGCTCACCATCTCTCCCGTGGTGGTCGGGTCTCAGGGTCACCGCCTGCTGGGTTACTCTCAGCTCGCCGTGCAGGAGCTCGATGTTGCTCTTCAGCTTCTTGATCTCGTTTTCACGCTGGCACATTTCCAGCCGCAGCACCACCATGCCATCCTCCACAACTTTGGCGATTTCTGCCACGGCTGCTTTGGACAAGGCATCAATCACGGAGGCGATCTGGGAGCGCAGAGCAACGCTGCTCAACATTATCGTGAACCGACCAAGGAGTGAAGGAGGGCTGAACTTTAAAGCCAGAGAAGCGGCTCGGTGGGTCCCACGTCAGGGAGGAGAGTTAACGGCCGTGTTTAAGCGAAGCAGGCCGATGCGGGAGCCGCTGGCTCTTCCCAGCCTGCAGGCATTTGGTTAGCCTGATGTTGGTTTTTAATGAGTACAAAGAGATAAACACTTTCTCGTTTTACGGAAGTGATGACACACATACCGTAAAAACGCGGAGAAGAGCGCAACGCATATTGTCACCGCACTTCTGGGGCTGCTGGACCTTTTTTTTTTTTCAACCAAAAGCAAAAAGTCTTCAAAAGACTAAAGTAGTAAGTTTACGACAATCTAGAGAAAACATGCTATTTTCAGGTTTTATCTTAAAGGGACCATATCGATATCGCTTTACTCTTCAAGCATTTACTCATGAGAAGTTTACAATGTTTCCAATCACACCTTTAAGACAGCCCTTACAACACACACAGCAGCTGTGAGAGGAGGTTGCAGGGACTGTCTACAAAGTGCAACACGACAAAAGAAATCATACACTTTCATAACGTTTGAATCTGGATTAATTACAGTATGTTCATATAAAAGTGTTGTAACCAGAGTTAGGGATTATTTTAAATTCCCTTCAGTTCTATGCACCAACACAATGGAGAGCTGCTAAGTTTTAGGAACACCTGAGAGTAAAATTAATATGTGCGGGACTTGTACATATTCAGTTGAAGATTTTCACATTTTTGTTTCGAGTGACCAGATTGGAGACGATTAGAAATGAATATATCAGAGGGACAGCTCAGGTTGGAGACAAAATTAGAAAGGCAAAGTGACGTCTTCATTCTCTGCTGACCGCAGGTTTCCCCAACCTTATAAATAGTATATTTGCATGACTGAATCTAGAACCACTGACTAACAATGGGCCATGAGATCCACGAAAATATCAGTAGATGAGCAGTTTCTGAACTACTCAGATTAGCCTAACACCAACAACCATGCTGCGTTCAAAGTCACTTAAATCACATTTCTTCCCCATGCTGATGCTTGATTTGAACCGATCCTGCTGACCACGTCTAAAGGCCTAAATGGATTGAGCTACTGTCATCTGATTAGATATTTGAGCAGTTATACAGATGTATCTAACCATTTGAATCCCAGAGTTGAAGCTTTAAATGAAAAATGCACTTTCAATTCAAAAAAATGCAATTAACTCATTGTTGTGTTGTCTGCACTTTGTTAAACTGTTAGAAACCCCCCACAAAAGACAATGAATATACACACACACAATCATAATCCCTCGTGCACTTAAAAGTTTTTACTTTTTAATTAAATGTGTGTAATTAAGATCTGACAAGTAATCTTCAGTCACATACAAAGTTTGTCCTGCTAATAACTACATCAAAAGGGCAAATATTAGAAAAGAGCCAGCCATTTAATTGCTTCAGACATGTTCAACAACAGACACCAGTATATTTTCAAGGCACTGTAATACTTCTGAGTACAGAAGTATGACAAAGTTACAAACACACCAATCACAGTTTTCTTTGAGTATTTTTTACAGTCATTGAAGAATTAAAAAAATAGGAAAAACTAAGGTAGCTAAAACTTCCAAATGAAACATTTTCTTGAAGAAGAATCTAAAACTACATAAAAATGTCCCAAACACAGAAATGTCTATTAAACAGTAACACACAAATGGCTTATGGAAAAAAATATGTTTCCACATCCGTGAATTTGAAAGATACCTGCAGGGTATCATCAGGCATCCATGTGCCCTGCAACTACAGTGCAATGTCCTCCCTGCACGTGGACTCAAAAGTAGTATAAAACAACACACCCTGGTGACCACAGCTGTCCATGTGCGCATCCACATGGGAGCATAATCAGCATCACGGTTAACATCAATAAACAGACCATTTCTTACTAATGTGCCACAGAGGACATTTGTATGCACGCAAGCTAACATAAAAGAGTCACAATGGAAGAGGGAGGGCATCTCAAAGTTGGTCTCTTCCATTTCCTGCTGGTTTTATTTAAGAGATCCTTTTTCCCAGCCACCAGGTTAAAGAAAAGCTTAACATAATTTAATGGAAAATCTTTACAGTTCAAAGTGCCATCTAAAGAGTGCTGTTTCATATAAGTTGTTGGAGTTAACCACAGAAGCCGTTCTCAGAGAAATGAGTGCAGGCACCCTCCAGGAAGCCCCTGACACGACAGGAACATCTACACTACACAGTCTGCTGGTGGTATGTTTAGGGAAACTGAAAACAAAGACCGAATATATTCCTCTGAGCCCTTCACATATCACCACGCTCTTGCAGTTTCAATGCCTGAGAGAATTTTTTGCTACTCAGACTGCATTTAAAGGCCATCTAATATTTATATGAGAACACAGAAAAAGAAAATCTTCCCCACCTCTCTAGTAGTTCCTACTTCCAGCATGAGAATCAATCAATAGTTGACATTTATGGAAGTTAAACTGTTAACTCTTGCATCAACACCAGAATGCCTTTATTTATCAGTTAGTGGTCATTTTTTAGTTTCTGTTTTATTTAATTTTTTCTGTCTGTGTAGGTTGTGGTCAAATAAGGTCAAACTTACATAAAATGTCTTTAATCTTTAAAACTGATTAAAAGTCTGCTGCCTTTGTTTATTTGCAACATTTAGGAATTGTTACTGCCATATGTGGATTCTGAATATCTAATTATACCTCTGACCTCACTTTTACATTTCACATCTACATCACATATGGTCATGAAAAAGAGAATGAGCTGCCTAGTCAGAAAAATTAGATAATAAACTCAAATTATTCATGTCCAGTTATTTACAAATCAATACCTAATATCTGTTACCCATCAATACATATTACCCACTACTATATGTTATTTCAAAAACACAATAATATTCCCTTGAAAGTAAATAATCTCCAGAGCAGTGCTTCTTTTTTTTAGGTTAATTATAATCATGCCATTAGGGAAAAAAAGACATAGAAACTTTTTTCAAAATAATAGTTTCAATATTTTTTATGTTAGGTTTCCCAGGAGATGAAGTTTGTCACATTAATGGGACAAAATGTCAAATTATATTAGTTTAATTATGTGTAATATCTCACAAAGAGGTGTGCGTCCAATGGAAAAGCAAGACAAAGCAAGCGATAAATATAATGACTCTCATGCATCTGCCCCCCTGTAATGCAAATCAGAGGGCTTTTTATGTTTCCGTTCATTCACTCCAATAAAACTGTCAAAGCACACTCGTAAAATAAAAGGTTCATGCAAATGTTCAAACTACTGCAGTCCATCTCTGAGAGCTGTAGTATCTGATCGCTATCTTCCTTGCAGGTGGATCTCTTCATGTATTTTGAGGTTACCAAGCACCGTGAAGCTTTTACCGCACTGCCTGCAGCTGTACGGCTTCAGCCCGCTGTGGAACCGCTCGTGTCTGAGGCAGTTGTCATGCCTCGAAAACATCTTACCGCAGATTTTGCAACTAAACGGCCTCTCCCCGGTGTGCACGCTTTGGTGCGTCCTCAGCCGGGTCTTCTGGGTGAAAGATTTCCCACACTCGAGGCACCTGAAGGGTTTGGAGGGTTGGTGGGCAGCTACGTGCTTCTCCAATTGAAACAGGCACGAGAAACTCTTGTTGCACATAGAGCAGATGTAGACTTTCTGATTAGATCTGCACACCTTCATCAGCCTTTTGGCTTTAAAGACATCTCTACTCTGGTTAAGAGCATCAGCATTTAATCTTGCTGAGATTGCTGCGGCTGTTTCCACCTGAGGCAGAGGGAGTAACGGCTCAGCTCGCAAGCAGTCACCCTGACTGCCTGCAGGGGGTGAAATACATCTGAACTCTTTATTATGAACAGACTCTGAAGCGATGCCTCCCATACACGTGGGGTGCGTCTCTACCTCCACTCTCACTGGCACGCCTGCAGTTTCCTCTGCGATAGACGGTAAAGAATTAAAGGAACTTTCTGTGTTCCTCTGAGGAGAATACTGATCAGCGTGAGAGGGGAGGATCTGCATGTGCTGCTGCAACACCACAGGGTTACTCTCAAACATGCTACAAGCAGGCCACATCAAGTCATCCTGCTCTGCCTTGAAGCAAACACCTGTTCTCGCCATGTTTTCTTCTGTTTCGGTGTTAGCAGGTTCATCCTCTGGCTCGTGCTTCACCACTGGCCAGATGTTTTGGCTCTCCTCGGTCCCATTTTGGGCAGTTTTTGGTTGAAGAGACACTGCAACCATGTCCTGAGCTTCCTTTTTGTCTGCATTCAAAAGAATGACAACCGTGTTAACACTCGATTTCAATTCTCAACCAACAAATGCAAGTCAACAGAGCATCTAACCAGTTTCACCAGTAGAAGTGTTTTAGTGCTTTACTTGTTTACTGGAAAAGGTTACACATGTCAGTCATAAAGGACCGCTTAATGATAAACTCTTGTTTTAAAAAGTTTAGAAAGTCACTTATATACTGCAATAAACTGTTTTATCTTCATGAGTTCTTGAGAGTTTTATCTGACTGATATATTGCTAAGAAGATAGTCAGTTGAATCTGAAAATGAAATGAATGTAATAAATGAATTGCTTTGATTCATCGAATTTGACCAAGACATAATAAAAAAATATCCCAGCAGTTAGAAAGACAGTGTACAAAAATGTATATTTAACTATCTTTATAAATGAACTACAAAGACTAAAGGATTCAGTCACCTATAATGCACTCTTGGGATTCCTTCACAGGCACCTTAACCTCACATCAGATGACCTCAGTGGGTCACACGATAGGGTGAGGCAAGGTCTCACAGTGGTTTCATCTTAAACATCTGGTGGTGATGACCTTGGCTCATGTGATGAGGAACATAAACACATAAGCCACTGGTTTTAGAACTGAAGAAGCCTCTTGGATGAGAGGCGAAAAGTCTAAACGAAACATAAAGAAGTCCAGTAGCTTTCTCCTTAGACTGTTACTGCTTGATATAAGGAGGGCATCCTCCATCTGTGCTTTTAAGTCTGGACTTTAACTTCCCTTTACGCTTTCCATTTGAAATGGATTTTCAAATGAGGAGTGGAATCACTATTTTAACTGTCAGAAGTAAATCGTTGATTTTTGAAACCATTTACTTATTTCTCTTTTTTCAAATTGTATTTTAAAAAAAAGATTTTGAAAATCAGTTTTTTAATTTGGAATTCGAAAATAGTTTTAGAAGTTAGGTTTTTATTGAGAGTTTAATTCTTTTTGTTGTGAAATTCATTTTTGGTTTGAAGTATTTATTGATGGATTAATAATTTTGAAAAATAGATTTTAAAATAGTGTTTTTATTTAAAATAAATTGCGAAAGTAATGTATTATTTAATAATGTTTGAATAAATAAAGTTATTTCAAAAATGAATTTACAAATGCAGAATTCATTATTTAAGCACAGAATTCTTTATTTTGATGTGTGTGGCTATTGTGGTCCTTCATAAGTGAAAGCAGTGTTTGAGTGTGCTTTATAAATACATTTCACTTACTAATGATTCATATTTAAGCCGAACTTAACCTTGAACCACCACAACATGATAGGGATGATCATTTATGTTCTAATGTGCAGGAAACATTTTTATAAGCAAAGGAAGTTAAAATCTGAGATTTTTTGAATGAGGTTCGTTGGGTCAGTTCCAGATGTTGCAGTTTCTTACCCGTTCGGAGCACCAGGTCCTCGGCTGTCGTCTGTGTGTGTTTGGCCTCTGTAGTTGCGCTTGCGGCAGCTTCTTGGGCTTTCTTGAGCTCAGCCTCTATCAGCTTCAAACTTGCTCGGAGCTCCTGATTCTCGTCTTCCCTCCGACTCAGCTCCAGGCGCAGGACCAGACTCCCGTCCTCCACCAGCTTCGTGATTTCTGCCACCGCCGCCTTCGCCAGGACGTCCATGATGGCTGCGACCTGCGCAGGAAACGAAGAGGGAAAAGACATCCTCCCACCCGAAGATTAAAACCCAGCAGGCGTCAGATATAAGCTGCACTACCAGCTGATAAATGTGGTGAGATCCAACTCCCCTGCTGTTATTTTGGTTCCCTTCCGGGAAAATTAAAAGGCGGATATGATGTAAAACCGACGGCTGTAAAACTTCTAATAAACATAATAATGATTATAAATCTCTCATAATAAACGGAGCAGTGCCTACAATCTCCTCCTCACAAAAAACTATCAAGACTTCGTTACTTTAGTTTCATTTAATGTCACATTAATGTCACATTAAACATTAATGTTTAATGTGTTCTTTTCTGTTTGACCCATTGTTTTGTTTCTATGACTTTACAGCAGAAATAAATAGCAAACAGTTGATATATATATATGTAGATAGATAGATGATAGATAGATATAAAAGACACATTAGAGAACAAAATACTTGCAAAGTGTTTGGAAGTATTGCAAAGAAAAGACTTGGTCTGAATAGAGTCTGTGTGTGAGTGGCCTGAGTGATGGGGGTTACTCAAACCATGGCTCAGATTGGCGAGGTGGGTGGGGTGTGGGAGGACAGTGTTTGTTTGTTTTGTCACTGGCCCCGGGAAAAAGCTGTTTGTGTCTGGAGGTGTAGGACCTGATTGACCTGAGGTGTCGACCAGAGGGCAGTGGGGCATTGAGGGGTCACCTGTGATGGCCCTGGTTCTCCTGAATCTGGAGGAGGATCTGGAGATGGCCTCCAGGAGAGGCAGAGGGCAGCCAATGATTTTTTTGGGAGGTGTTTATTACCCTCTGCACAGCCTTCCTGTTGTCAGTTGTGGCCACTGCGTACCAAACACTCAGGCAGTAGAAGAGCATGCTCTCCACTGAGGAGCAGTAGAAGGCCAGCAGCAGCTTCTGGTCCAGGTTATTCTTCCTCAGGACATGGAGTTAGTGCAGCCACACAGATCAACGGAGATGTGGGTGCCCAGAAACCTGAAGATGGAGACAGAATCCACCCATTCTCTATCTCTAATGAGAGGGGAATGGACCTGTCTGTGCCTCCTGAAGTTCATTATGAGTTCTTTTGTTTTAAGGACCTTTAG
This sequence comes from Pelmatolapia mariae, assembly GCF_036321145.2. NCBI lineage: Eukaryota > Metazoa > Chordata > Actinopteri > Cichliformes > Cichlidae > Pelmatolapia > Pelmatolapia mariae. The sequence goes on along the minus strand of NC_086243.1, from coordinate 26,611,807 downwards.
CTTCAGGTTACAGAAGCAAGACAGAATACATGTGTGTGAATGAGAGGGAGGCAGGTAGAAAAAGGTGAATATGTAAGGAGCAAAGGCAGTAAAGGTGGATGAGTATAAATGCAAGGGGTCAACCATCAAAAGCAATGAACAGTGCACAAGAGAGGTGAAGAAGAGTGCAGGTAGGGTGGGGTGGGTGGAGAAGAGTGTCGGGGGTGATTTGTGACACAAGGATAGCAGTAAGAGTTAAATGAAGCTTAAAAAGATGGTAGTGATGTGTGATATATGTTTATTAGACGTGTCTTCAACGAAAAGAAAGTCAAGTTAGTTTTGGAGTGATTTTTAAAGGTGATGCGCACAGTAGTCTCATTTAGCCAAGAAATTATTTTAATGATTTGTTGTATTTACCTTATCAGCTTATCTGTTAGCTAAAATCCTGAAGATGTAAGCAAATATCATACCAGCAGCAATATTATAACATAACAATAAAAGCTATTTATAGCTTCAGCACCAACACTTTGTTTGCTCTGATAAAGTTTAAATAAAGAAGGATTGAAGAAGACACAGCATATTGAAAACATGTTTTATTCACACAATGCAAAACAACTTTGAATCTGTTGACATCATATTCCTGCTAAATGATATCGTCTATGCATCTTAAACACATTTGTATTTGGCATCAAACATCTATTTTTATGTACACTTTTCTGTAACGAGAGAGAAAACTCGTTACTCGTGCAAACACCGAGTGTAACAGGGAGTGTATTCAATGCGAATATTTTTTACTTTTAGATTAGCTACCCTGAGTCTTGAAACTAGCAGTTCATCCAGATGGTTTGTCACACTGGAGCAGCACTTCAGCACTTCAGTGTTTGTCATCTGTTTCAGTTTATTCCTCTTAACATCGGGATTCAAGATGCTGACCGTGTAAATCCCCCCACCCCCATCTGATTCCCTTTATATCATCTCAGCGGTCTATTCTGTTCTGGTTAATGAACGGAGAACAAATCTTCCCTTGAACAATATTTATATCAGAAAACTATTGGTTATGACTGCACGTCGAGTTTATGCATGCTACAAAGAAACACCGAAACGGCTAAATCAGTTGCCTTACATAGGCAGGGCTGCTGTTGCTGTAATGTATAATGGAATAAATTCACCCCTCTATATAAGAAAAGACAGCCTTTAACTCTGTGTGCGGAAAACTAGTTTGTACAATTCAAATCTCTACGTCACTTCCCCAGCGCCTCTGCCTCCGCCTCTCCTTCTCTCACCCTCTCTTTCTCTCGCCTCATGGTTGCAATGGCCACAGCCTCATCAAAGCACATGCTGAGGGGACTGTTTCTGACTTCGGCCCTGTCCCTCCTCCCCTCTCTCTCCCGGCTATCTCCCCTGAGTTTTGGACTCTCTTTTTTCTCAGAGCCCTCGTCGCTCTGGTCTCCGTCCTTGTCCTGCTCTCCTGGGAATCTCAGCGTGTTGTCTCTCCCTCTGTCGCCGTCTCTCCTCTCTCTTTGCTGCTGCTGCTGTCGGATGGTCAGGGCGGTTATTCTGCAATGCTGCGGCTTCGGAGGCACCACCGGCACGGCTTTAACTTGGTAGATCTTCGGCTGTGAGGAGACCAGCGTGCTTCCGACACCCTCTAAGGGGCCGTCACTCTTCTCACTCTCTCTTCCCTCTTTCATATCAGAGCCCACCTCTTTAAATTGGTTATCTTCACTTGGCGCAGTTTCAAGTTGCTCATCAGCTGTCTGTTTACCATCGTTCTGATTTTCTGGCTGATCTGAAAACGCTTCTGCTGTGACATGTTCCTGAGAGTCTTCCTTGCTGGCCATCTTCTCATGAGTTTCTCTCTGGGTCTCATCTTCGTTAAACTCTTGTTGCATTTCTAAACTTGTTAGCGCTCCTTCAGCCGTCTCCACTGGTTCACCGTCTACTTCTATCATACCTTCCGTCTTCTTCGCCTCCTCTTTGTCGTCTTCCACCATTTCCTTTGATCCGTGCTCTTCGTCCTGTTCATCTTTTACCAAATGTTCTTGCCCAACATCACCCTCCCTCTCAGACTGCGCCTTTTCCTCATCTTCTATCACTTCAGATACAATGTCCTCAAGTTCTTCCCAAATGTCAATGTGTGTCCCACAGATTTGGGTATCCTGCTCATTGCTACTGTCGTGTTCTCTGTCAGCTTTTCCCTCTGAGGTTTCTTCCCTCATTTTCTCATCACTTTCCTCTATTTTCAGTACAAACTGTTCACACATGTCCTCTATTTCATTGCATATCACACCATTCTCCCCCTCCTTATTGTCTCTCTCTGTTGTACCCCCTCCATTACAGCTTCTGGTATGACTTGTTGATTCAGTTTCTTTCTGGTTCATCATTTCCTGAGATGGACCATCGCTGTGAGCAATTTCAACTACTTCCTTCACCTCCTCAACGCTCATGTCCACCACAGTGCTGGATTCGTCAGTGTCCTCGGTGACTGGCACTGGAAACTCTGTACAGCAGGTTGTTGAGGATATTTCACTTTCAGCATCTTTCATAATATCCAGATGTTCCTCTGTTTCTCTGCTGCAGATAAATAAGAGACAAAAACAGTTTAGATGCGTACAATGTAAGTGAGACTTTAAGACATATTAACGTTTGTTTATAGAATTTTTTGAGCTCTAATTTTGAGCTTCTTATTTAATATTTCTTCCTGATTTAATTAAACGTGTGGCAGTTTATTCTTGTAGCATTTCTCAATCTGATGACACAAAGTTTAATGTATCAAAAGAGAATTCCCCTCAGTTCGTTGTAATTTTCTAATGGAGGGACGGGATCCATTAGAGTGCTATCTGCCACACTGTACTATTTATCTTTTTCCACCAGGGGGTGCACACAGGTTTCAGACATTAGCCTTCAAATCATCCAAGTAGTGGCCACTGTGACCACACAACTTAACTACAGGATACTGGAAAACAAAACACCACAGCAAAACAAGAGTGAAGTGATTATAGTGTCTATTGAAAAGCGTGCAGTTGGGTTTCTTCTCCAAAATCAGCCACAAAAACATAACTGACATGTAAACCTTTGAAAGTTTATATGTTAAGCATGCTAGCACTATTTACATCTTTATCATTCATGTGGAATAACGTTTCTCATAAGTAAGGTCAAATAGCCTGTTCACTCTCCATTCTATTTTTGTTTGGCCTTCTCAAACTCCTGAGGGAAATATCTGGGTCATTACAGTCTAAAGGTTTCACTGGCTGACTGTTGTCTGGGTATATTCAGATTATTAGTTTGTTTGTTTCTGAAAATAGCTGCTCCTGCTGCTGGACCCGGTTGCAGAGAAAGACGAAAACAATAAGGCGAGTTTAAAACCAAAATAATGAACTGAAAGATGCTCAAACATCATATGTCAGATAGGAACTGCAGAACCTGGTCACATTCTAATTAAACATCAAGCATTCAAGCTACAATCACACATACTGTTGGGGGTATCTGACTCACTGTTAGTGTAAAATAATAGATAAAATAGTTGTTATTGTGCTTTTTCTGTCTGCCAGTCAGTAAAGATTAAGACAAAAATGCACATGCATGGTAACTATAATGATAAATACTAAAATCTGAGACTGTAATCAGTTGTCACCTTTGCATGTCGTTTTCCAGCTGGTCTCCTTCCTGATGAACTTTAGTTTCCTCTTGTTTTTCTATCATCTCCTTTTCATCCAGTCCATTTTTATCTTCTCTGTCGTTCACTTCTACCTGCTCCTGCTCTCCCATAGTTGTTTCTGTACATGCCGAATGTTCAGTTTTCAGTGACTGGCAGTCTCTTTCTTCAGAGCTCTCTATGTAATGCACAGAAACGCTATCATGAGGGGAACTTTCTTGTCCATCAGTTTCTGGTTCCAACCCAGAGATTGTGTTCAAAAAGAAATCCGGTGGAAGGCTTTTAACAAACATGCTCTCGTCTTCCTCGCTACTGTATTCGTTATCATCAATGTCGTCCCCCATAGCCTCGTCTTCAGATGAAGACTCATCCGGTCCGTGGACAGGCGAGGTCATGTAAGGCAGGCTGAGGGATTTTGTGTGTCGATTGTGCAAGTCGAGGCTGAGCGGTCTGTGTGGGTTTGACTCGCTCGGACTTTGAGGGCCTGGATGCAGGCGTGACTGTGGCTCTGGAGGACAAGGAGAAGTCTGAGCTTGTGCCATTGTTTCATACTCATCGTCTGAGTGACAAGGAGGTTCAACAGAGAACTCCTGCACCTAATGGGAAAAAAGAGGAACCACATTAAAAGGCTTTCACAAATACAGCGTAATACTGCTCCTGTGCAAATAACCATTTTCTTCTGCAAACCTCCAACTTCTTATGTGCTGAGAAAGATTTGCAACCATAAAAAACACACCTGATAAGAGACACTGCAGTCCATATGGTCCATTCCACTGCAGTCCATTTGGTCCAGGAATTCAAAGTTGTCTTGAATGTAGCCAAACATATTCTGGTTGTCACCTGTCACCTCTGTTGAGTTGAGAACATCAGAAGCATCGAACTCTCCATTATCTTCATGCTGAGGGTCCTCTGGCTGAAGCTCAGACGTCTCACTAACTTTCATTTCTGTCAATGAAACAACGGTCATGAGTTAATGAGTTTCAACGACTGAGTAAAATTCATTTGTTGCACTGTACTTGCAATAGTTTAATTCTAAGACAGCTGCAGAAAAACAAAGAGAAAAAACAAATTTCTGGGGAACATACGAGTGTAAGATTATTGGGCTTATTTTTTGACTGATTCTCAAAATGTGCTTGGAGGAAATAAATAAAAACAAAAATGCTCAAGTGTTTTAAAAGGCTACAGTCAAAGGTTGGGGCAAAAAAGACTTAGAGCAGCTGAGTGGATTTCATCCTTCAGATTACCCTAATGTGGTAATTTGCACAAAACACATACAGAAGTCAGATTGGCAGGTATTTGGTATTCCTGTTAAAGGGCACCATCGGAAAGGTCGAAGGTCAAATGTTTGACCCGTTTATGAAACTTAGCAGAACTGTTTGTGGAATTTTAGAGAAAACCACATTAGAACTCAGGGTCACATTAGAAAAAGTTAACAAAGAGAAAAATCACTAGTCTCCCTGGGAGTGTTTCCTCGATATGTCCACTGGAGCTCTTGACTATTTGTACCAAATTTTAAAGCAATCTTTGTAGTAGCAGCTAAGACGTTTAAGTTTGAACCAGAAAATCAATAACTGATGTGCAAAACAGTTATTATTTGCAGTCCTTATAAGGAAAAGTGGTCACTGTAATAAAAAAAGTTCAAATTACCCATATATTCATCATCTTCAACATTTTGTTCAGCATTTTTGGAGTCACCTTTGTTATCTTCTTCTGAGTTGGACAGGAGGCTTTTGGCTCGTTGTCTCTTAGGTTCATCTCTTTTCTCTTCTGTTCCTTCTTCTGTTTTCTCCTCAGCACCACCTGCTGCCACCGAATCCTCTGTCGTCGCCACGTCTTCTTCACTGCTTTTCTCCTTTTCACTTTTCACTTCCTCCTCCTCCTTCTTGGTTTCTTCCACATTCCATTCCATTACTCTGCTTACCTTTTTCGCTGCCTTTTCTGCTCCCGCCTTGTCACTCCCATTTTTGTCTCTACGGTGTATGATCCTGTCAGCCCCGCCCCCTTGAAGAACCCCTAAAGCCAGGTTAGAGGTGATATGTAGTGGCACAGTAACCATGGTGGGTCCTGTGATGTGCATGGCTGCTCTCCGACCAGCTTTAGTGGATATTCCTGGAGATCTGGACTGGACAGTGTCATTGCCTGCTAATCCTAAACCTTCTGGATCAAGAGCTGTGTAGGTACCCTGTACGCCTGCACCACCGCTTACTAGCCCTGTTCCCCTGCGGTAGGTCACAGCATATTCACTGGCACCTAATCCACCTGAAGATACTGGGAGCTCAGAGACAGCCTGAGGGGTGGTAGTGACAAGGGGAGACAGGTTGGTGGAAGGAGGGCGCTGGCCAGAACGCCTGGTACCTAAAAATATAATGACAAATAAGAATTAGCATAAGTGAAAGGTAAAGTTGAGTCTAAATTTTGATATAACCTGCAAACAATCATTTGAATCAACAATGAATCCTCCAAGACTGACAAAATCAAGTTTATGCATGATTATCCATGTTAAAACACCCAACTGTGCACCTTGGGCGCTGACTTGATCTCAACTAATTTAACTGGGCTGGACTGAACCATGACCTCTTGACTATTTGTGCTTTTGGTGCTTTTTGGAGTATTTTGAACTTATCTAATGATGTGGCTTTCTTTGTGCTTACTTGTATTAAAAAAACCCACAAAAGGTCTGTGCTCCAGGTTTGACAAGTGAAAATCTAGTAAAGTGTACTTTGCACCAGTGTGGCAAAATATTCTCACAGCAGTTTGTAAAATAATCGTGTCTTTCCTGTACACAAATATCCCATTTCTATGTTCACATACTTATTCATTCTATTTGTATTTATATTAGAGGGGAGGTCTTGATGTGTTAAATTTCTACCTTCTCTTTTTCAAACATGAGTTTGTGTATGTCTGATACCAACTTCATTCATGTATTTTGTGTTGTATTTTCATTTACTCCAAACGATTTCATCTTATATGTAGGGATTTTTTCCAGGTACACAAAATCATTTCTCTTGTTTAAGTGGAGAAAAAGTCCACATTTGGAGACTTAGAAATTGGTGGCGCCAATGGGTATTTTAGGACATTTATTTTAACTGCTCTATTAAGAGTTCGTTAGAGATTTGTTAGTTCCACATGGTGTACGGTAGGTTAAATATTAACAACAGCAGTGACTCCAGATATGCTCATAAAAGTATGGTATGAGTTTGACTATCGCATGGACATATGGCCTGCTCAAAGTGGAGCACTTTTGAACATTGTAAATTTTCAGAATCAGAATCACGTTTTTTGCAAAGCTTTTACACAAACGGGGAATTTGTCTTGGTGCCATTGATACAGAAACAGAATATGTAGTATTTACAGTATATATAATCTATATTTCTCTATATAAATACACTAAATAAGAATATATACTAAATACCTACAGATGTTAGAATATAAATTAAAAATTAAAAATTAAATGAAGGTTATGGGTGGGGAGGCAAAATGTAGGTAGAACATGATGTGCAAAGCGCTGTTTAGTATGTAAAACATTAATAATATTTTAAGATTTACCGCAAGTTTCTATGTCCATTACTTTAAAAAACATAGCCTCTTGAAACTGAATGATTCATTTTGGTACACTCTGTACATTAGCTTCAAATTTACGCTAGCTCTCATGGGAAAAAACAAATCAGCTCGTGTCTATAAACGTTAATGGATTTCACATTTTGTCACAAGACTGGGTTAAATTCTAGCATTTTACTTTGTGCTACTTAAGATTAATTTGCATGTGTCACTCTTTGCATTGCACTGATGCAGTCTATAAATGTTTCTAGCTAGCCATTCTTGCTAGTAGTTGTAGTTAAACCACTAGTAAATGTGGTCACTTCTTACTTCAAAACATGGCTTGTAGTCACTGCTGGTAAAGTACTCTGAGACATCAGTAAGACTAGAAAAATTAAAAGCACTATATAAATACCAGCACAGTCCAAAAACTGAGATGGGGATGGCTTAATTGCTTCAAAGCAGGACTCTACGAGATGTAAAAGCGCTTTTTTCTTCAAGACATCAGAAAACAAACTCCAGTCAACTCTATTGTGTGGTGATGGTGGAAGTTCACAGTCGGCCTTTCACTATCACCAGATGCATTTAAATGAAATTTTATTTGTTCATTTTTTTCTTATACGTAAGCACTGTGAGTTCACATTTTAACAAACCTCAGAGTCTTACAGCTTAATCAAATCATACAAATTAAATCAACATTTCAAATTCTTTAGAGAAGAGTTTATATCTAAATAAATATGAACTTCACTTACTTCTTAACATTTTTACTGCATTTAATTATTTTTCTAAGTAACAAATTCATCATTTTAATGTTTCAGAAGATGATACCTTCATTTGGATAGGATGGGGAGCTGAGGGAGTCCATGCTTCTTGCAGGTCTCAGAGCAGGCCGTTCTTTCTCTGGAGCTGAAAAAATATAAAAAATATTTCTAAGATAAGTGAGATAATATATAGAGAGAAGCTGTTGGAACTGATCTATGGGAGACTTAAAACTGATGTCCAAAACAGCAGCAACAGTTTTCTAAAAGTACATTAATAAAATGTGCCAAAACACAAACAAATTATGTTTACATTTTTAAATATTTATATTTAAAAATATGTGAGTTTGAATGTCAGTTTAAATGTTACTATTTCCTAAAAGTGAAAAGAAATTAGAAAAAAACCCCAAAGAGAATAAATTATAAACACGCAAACCTGTTTATGGAAAAGGAGAAATTAACTTAGTAGGAATAAATGATGTGACTCATTTCTATGTGAAGGTTTTGTACCTTTGGTTGAAGGTTTGTGTTTTCGCCGTGGATCCGGGAATCGTCCTCCAATATTAAAGATGGACATCCACTTCCTGCCTTTAAGAGATCCTTTCCTCCTGAGGCGAGCAAGACACGCACATTTGCAAGAAGTTTATATGAAAAGAAATGTTATTTTCTAACATACAAGCATCACTTGCATTATTCCTGAGAAAAGCTTAACTTCCTGCTGACTTCAGTTCATCTCATCTTCACCTGATACTCTAAATAGTGTAAGCGACTAAGATTTTGTGTATAACTGACAGTAATGGTGACCCAGATAAAGAAATGGTTTACTCACTTGTCTGTGCCTTCAATGATGGCATGGTAAGGTCTTATGGGAAGTGGACCGTCTCCTGGACTGATGTTCCCATAGCTACAAGCTGGGGTGGGAACAGGCCGGAATAAACATTCCTCCGGGTTGGGGAATGCTGATGGGGATGGGAGGGACTTCCTTCTCTCGTTTGATATGTCTGAAGAGGTCAGAGGAAAGATTTTAAGCGGTGGTACATGAGATTATCGTCTTTCTCTGCACGTGAGTGTCTGTGGATGCGTATCTGTGTTCTGACCTGCGTCGGGAAACAGCTGAGGGACGTGTGTGAGAATGAACTCCACCACGATGGACTGGACCCTGACCTCCATGAAGGCTGCAGTGCCATTGAATCCTGTCGCTTCAATGTCTTTAGACCTTTTCATACAGATTGATAGATTGGTTTACTGATTGATTATCACAACTGCAAGACATGACTATGTGCTAAAGGAGAAGAAGGAATGGATGAAAACAGCAGATGAACAAAGTGAAGCAGAAAAGGAACAAGGAACAGGTAAGCAAAGGCAGCGGTACACGATACAAGGTTATTGAATCGCATGCAATATAAATTGAAATTACTGTAACTTTCAGCAGTTTATATATATATAGTATTTTCCCTCAGAATGAAAGCAGGTAGTATATCCCTCAGTTCACAAGAGCACATATCCGACACACACTGATTTTTCCAGCTGACATTAACACACCTGAGCAGGTTGGGGGCCCAGACAATGGCCAGGTTCCTGGCGTGCATGTTGGTTTCTGACGAATACGAGGCCATTCTGACAAGATGACGCATGAGAAACTCCAGAGTCCTGTAGGACACACATGATACATGATCAGCTTTTAAATCTGCAGCCTTGTTAGAAACAGTATTATTTTACACATCAACCATGTAATAATCAATATTACCATCTGTAAATGTGGGATTAATGCTGGTTTTCCTAAAGGAAATACTGTTATTGGTCAGTTCTTTACTTTTTAATTGGTAGCTGTACTGGACTTTTGGACTGTGTGATCCAACTAAGTGAAGTATTTCAGCCATGTTGAACTGTAATGAGAGCCCAGGGTAGACCCAGGGCACGCTCTCTTGGCTGGCTTTGGAATGCCTTGCATGCCCCTGGAGGAGGAGGTGGTTAGGGAGAGAAGAGTGTCGGCATCTGTGCTTATGTTTCTACCCCATGATAATAGATGGATGATAGCGGATCAAAACCGTGAAGTTAGGTTCTGGTCTGCCACTTCAGCCCATTTATATGTAATTAAGCAGCTTCACAGGGTCCAGTGTTATTATCTGTAAATGTACAGTTTTGTAATATTTTCCTACCTGACTTCCTGTGGCAGTGAACTAAAATCTACATATAGAAGAATTTACTAAAGCCTGTAAAGAATGTTTTTCCAAATAGTGTGCACTTTGTAAAAGCCCTAAAACTAATTTCTGGTGAAGTAATAAAATTGAGCTGATCTGTTGTGATAGTTACTGGAGAGAAACAGAAGGAGATGCCCTCTGCTTCAGTGCAGAAATACAGGTTATTATATAGTAAAAGCGGCTGTCATTAGGATGCAGAGGGTTGTACCTGTAATGAGGTGCTGGTAGCTCTTTCAGGACATCACCGATCTTTACTAGCCTCTCCTCCTCTAGCTGGATGGCCACAGCCTCCTGTAAGAATATGTGTTATTTTCTGTTTTCATGCCTGTAGTAGACCCGTCAAGGATTTTATTTTGTTTTTTCGCATGTCTGAGGTACTCACAGCAAATTTGTCATACAGCTGATATGTGAGCAGAGGGTTGGGCAGCTCTCTGAAATAAGCTTTACACAAAGAGCTGACACAGTGGATGTCCTGCAGGTACACATCCTTGCTCAGTTCAGGATTACCATCACTCTCAAACTCACCCCTGTTTTGAATGATAATAACATAATCGAATATCCTTTAAAATATATGTGGATTATATTGTTTGTTTACAGGTAAAGGTTTACCACACAGAGACATTTTACCTGAGTTTCTGTATATTGGATGACACTCCAGACAACCTGTAGATCCCATCAACAATCCCATGATGCTCCACAAACTCACTGCAGCATCGCAGCACCAGTGGAACTGTGAAAGAAGACTCAAATGAATAACCTGGATATTGGCCTAATAAAAGCATGGAACATGTTCAATCTGTCATCTTTAGATACAAATATTTAGATGAAACTTTATTAATCCCTCGGGTTGGTTCCTCCGGGAAATTCTGGAAATTCGGTACATATACAGTCAATAAGTCTATCAAATCTATAATTTTATAACTAAAGCATACTGATGACTTTTGACCATGAAAATTTGCCCGGTTTCTCATCTGACATCTAGAGGTTCATGCAGAGCATCAGACATATGACTCAAAGACTCCTCAATCAAAACCTATGAAAGACTGTTGTAATGAATATAATTTCCAGGGTTCAAAACCTTTTTAAAAACTTATTTTAGGGTCAAAGTCACCACACCATTTATACTATATATAAAACTTATATTGTGGTAGTTGAACAGGTTATTTTTAAGTAAATTTCTGTAATACTGAGATTTGACACTTACAAACATGAAACTGATTTCAGCCACAGCTTTGTTGTTGTTTTGTCTTTGCTTATTGATAGTGAGAAAAATTAGCATACCTAACTATGACTGTGAACACAGCAAATATTCTGTCTGCTTAAAACAATCATATTTGCTTTGTCATTGTTGACATGTGGGCATTTAACTTGAAGCACAGAAGTGCCAAAGACTACATGGATCCCTGAGAGGAATATTTCTGTTCTAAGGGTCACGGTTAAGTTGGCCAGGCGCACAGCAGATACCTTCTTCGTCCTTTCATCCCATTTATTGACATTATGTCCGATATTTTTTTTGTTTATTTTATGTAAGTGAAAATATTACTGACAAGAAATGTGTTGCATCCCTGCTAAAATCTTAAAATACCAGAAAATAAATTATTGTTTCTCCACTTATAGTACCACAAAAAAGTGTTTGCCCCCATCTGATTTCTTAGTTTGTTGCATATTTGTCACAGTTATATTTTATATGTTTCAGATTATCTAACAAATTCTAATATTAGACAAAGACAACCTGAATAAATACAAAATGCAGCTTTTAAATTGTAATTTCATTGTTCACTTGTCCCCTAAGCCTCATAATTGGCTTTGCCACCCTTGGCAACAACGACTGCAATGAAACATTTGTGATCACTGCAATGAGTTTTTCACTCTGCTCTGGAGGAGTTTTGGCTCACTCATGTTTGCAGGATGAATTAATAAAGCCACACTGGAGGGTTTTCAAGCATCCAAGCCAGTTTAAGGTCATGCTAAAACTGTTGGCCAGACGTTCTCCTTGAGCATTTCTGGTAAAGAGATGGTTCCATCGGTTACACAAAGTCGTGCTGAAGCAGCAAAGCAGCCCCAGACCATCACACTATGCCCACTTATGACTGTTGGTCTGATGTTCTTCCAAAAAAGTAAACCGTTTTTCGTCGACTTTCCCAAAAGTCTTTACCTTTTTTTCACTTACCCCCAAAGTAATTTGCTCTGCGATGTCCCACGCTTTGCCCACAATGAGTCAGTCGGGGTCACATTATAAAATGATCAAGACTTTTTCAAATGTTTGACTCAGCCTCGTGTGGTTTGACAAGCAAAGTCATAATCTGAACGTTGGCCTTTCACGACTTGCCTATGCTTTTTAAAAAAGCATAGGCAAGCACTTTATTGGGTTTATATCTTCTCAAAGTGTTACTGCAGAGTGAGATGCTAAAGAGTTAAGAAACATGAGAAATATCCCATGAAATGTGTTTAATAGCAGGTTGCTTAAAGCAAACCTGTCAGTGAATTAAATTTGTACTTTTAAATGTTCAGTTTAGTAACACTTCTATGACATGTTTTATCTACATGGTATAAACGGTGCTTCTGCTGATGTTTGACACCCAAATGATTTATCTCTGCAGGATGGTGTTTAATGCAATGAAGAAAACTATGACAAGAGCAGAAAACAACAAGAGCAGGACATGTTTTCTAGTCAGGGTTGCTCACTTACCCTCTTGACCAGAGGTATTTAGATGCTCCAACAGATCACATCCAAACACCTTCTCTTTGTTGCCCCCTTTTCTTCGAACTCTCCTCATCTCTTCCTGTCTTCTCTTTTCACCTCACATTCAGACTGGTCCCCTCTACCCTGCTGGTGACGGTCAGGTTCACTGACTGTCTGTTCTGGATGTGTTGACCAAAATGGTTAAAGTGACGATGACTCTGATAAAACGTTGCACATTTCAGAGATTTGACTGTGCTGCTGTTGCTTCAGTTTCCTTTGCCTCAGTGCATGTTGTTAGGTGCAGGTTGTTTCCTCTGTGAGCTGCGCTGCATTGGGGCTGTCACGTAAAACGAGTGTTAGGACATACTTTGTTGTGTCTTCCTCCCTGCAAAAGCAGAAATGATAACGGTTTCTTTGTGGATATAGCAGTTTCACGTTGTAACAATGAACAATCTCACAGCCGAAATCAAACAAACTGCACTGAATGCTCGCCTTGCATATGTGGCTCTTCACTTCCCCCTGATGCACTCAATTTATTTTCGAATGAAAGGCCACACCCTTGCGTCTGTACTTCTCGTATTCACTGAAAAGAGCCCTTGAACGTTTCGCTCCAATCATGCTATAAGGTTTCTCTGAGGTGGTGGACCAACTTAAGCTTCTCATCTCCGCTCCTGCCTGAGGACTACGCTCACTACAGAGCCCGGTCTGTCCTCCCTGCCCTCATGTCAGGGCCATCGCGGCCCTGTTCTCATTTCAGCGGAAGTCGAGCACTGAACATATAGATTCACAGAGACGTTTAAACTCTCTCCCCACTCTCTCCATCTTCCTGACACCTGCTGCTGCTCTCCTATCATCCACCACCCCTCCCAATCAGTCCACGTTTTTGGAAAGACTTTAAATGTGAGGAAACAAACAAATTAAAAAGCGAACACAAGTGTTCCTACCTTCACTCTGCATCGGCACACAAGTAGCAGCATAAAACGATGACGCAACAAACCACTAAACTTCCCCTGTTTAACTTCCTGAGTGTCTCTCCTTCTCTTGTGCTTTCTCTCTGTATTTGGCCCTCTGTTTCTCCGCCTCTGCTGAGTAGGGAAATCAGTTCATAGTATCTGTACACTTCATCTATTTCCCTCACATGCGCTGTGTTTGTCTCTCTGTGGGCTGAGCTCCATCACCCTGACTGAAATAAGTAGATCTGAACGTACCTTAAAGATGAGGGACACCAATCTGATTACATTTTCTTCCATTTTAACAGTTTTACATCATTGCTACATATAAATATAAATACTTATATAAGTACCAGCAAAGTATCACATAGGGGTTCAAGAATTATCACTGGAGTTCCACACAGCTGTCATACAAAGATTCAGTATGTCAGTGAAATCATAAGATAAACTAAAGCTAGTTACTAATTACCAAATACAAATGGCCACAGATCACGAAGCCGTATCACACTGTGCCACTGAAGGAGAAGACAAACACACGATCAAGAAAAGTAGTTCAGAAAACCACAAAGGACACGAATGCACCACAAAGTAACGAAAGAGTCACAAAGCACTGCAGAGAAACACAAAGTCTAGTTGTTTGTGTGTGTGTGTGTGTGTGTGTGTGTGTGTGTGTGTGTGTGTGTGTGTGTGTGTGTGTGTGTGTGTGTGTGTGTGTGTGTACATTAAACACTGTCTGTGTTGATGCTATTCTTGCAGTATCCTGTTATTTGAAATAAAGCCCTCAAAACATGATGTTTATGATGAGTTTCTGTGGACCTGCTGGGCGTTTTCCCTTTTACAGTTCATCACAGATGGTTTCTACTGTAAAAGGTTTCATTGTAAGAATCCCTGTTAAAGCAGGTAAGTGTGGAATACTTATCACATCTGATTGTTCTCCGATTGTTTTTCTCTGGATGGTTTACTTTACTTATTTGCATCTCTGAGCTACAGTTTCGTAACTTCCTGTATTTTAATATGCTCCATTGCTTCTTCAGCTGTTATCATGCAATTTTCTTGTTGTATCATCTCTAACAAATTGGCACAACATAGTCACCACTTATAATTCACTCTTAGGTCATAAGTAATGGGTTTATATCAGTGCTTTATACAGGTTTTTTTTAACAATAACCTTAAATTTGCCAGGTTGTGTACTTGATTAATATTGCACATGCAACTGTTGGAAAATCTTTTAGTTAGCCTGGTGGATTTTAAGGTTTTGAATTTTCCAGTAGGTTATTGAGCCATTACTCTGCAAGGCATTCCCAAAATTTTGAAGGCTCTAACTAAGAAATTACATAGTGGTGCAGTGCAAGAAGGTCCTGGATTCAAATCCACCGCCTTCTAACCTGGCTGTTGGTGTGAGCATGAGCATGAATGGTTGTTTGTTTTAGGCCTGCAGCAGAATGGTGCCCTCACCTTCAAGTGTGTACCCTGCCTCTCACCCAAGGAGAGCTGGGACAGGCTCCAACCCCGCTGCCACCCTGAACTTGATAACCAGAAGAAAATGGATGGATCGTTATTTCTTTTTGTTTTCTTGCAACTTGGTAATTTTTATGGATGGCCACCTGTGGGGTTTTTTGTTTCTGTTTTGTTTTTTAGTGTATATTTGCTGGTTTAGCCTCAGTTTAAGGCTGTGTGTTTTATTTAAAAAACAATTTATTAATATTATCTATATTTGATTTCTTATGTTTCTTTTCTTCTTGCCTCCTCAAGATTTTGTCTTGGTCATGGAATTCCCCATTTAGTTACTTTCTGTTTTGTTTTGTTTTCTTAGTCATTAGTTAAACTTGTTTTGTTTTTGTTCTAATTAGTTTCAGTTGCATCTCGTTTACCCTGGTGTTTCTACTATACCTACTCATGTGGGTTTACATAACCCCTCCTTTGTCTCTGTTAGCCTGCCTTTGTGTGTTCCTGCGTCATTCACGCCATGATAGTTTTTATTTATTCATTTATTCTTACATTAATTGCATAACTTTTTTCAGAATAATTTTATGTGATGATTAGACTATAGACAAAAAACAGCATACAGGACAAATTAAAGGAAAAACAAGGAAAAGTGTGTTAGTAAGGTGCTGGGCCACCGCATGCCCACTGATTGACTGTACAAGTCTCATGAACTCTACTGGACAATCACCATTCTTCCAAAAGATAGTATATAAAGACCAGTATAATCATCACCATCCTGTAAGAGTTGATTACAGAGTGAAGCCGATCACTCATAACAACTTAATGCTTATTTGCAGTGAGCTGTTTCATCTAAGGTGGAGTGTCTCAAAGTTTGAACGAAAACTTAGGGGTAAAACCTGGACAGAGAGTGGTTTATATTAGTAACTGTAACCTAATGTTAATGATGTTTTTCTTTCTCTCTTTTTTTTTGTTATCATATTTTTTTCACCACTTAAATTGGCTGTTACATTTCTTATGGCTTTCTTTCTTTCTTTCTTTCTTTCTTTTCAGATGTGTTTATAAATGCTACAGGAAGGTTAAGTCTCTTCTTAGAATAAAAGTATTGAAACAGCAGAAAAATGCTCCTTTGGCCATATCAGTCATGCTACGCACACTGTAACTACAGAGAAAGGAGGAGCTTCTTTCCTTGTGGCTTTTGCGGCCCAGTCACTAAATGGACATGACAACCTAAACCATGCCTAAAAAGTAACCCTCCAAAATTTAAAAGTCATATTACACATCTAATATGTCAGACATCTGTATCTCGCAAAAAAAATCAGTTGTTGTACGTACAGTTAAGTCCATATCTGGCTGTTTATAAAGCTAGTAGCTAGGTTACAGCATATTATAATTGGAGTTACACATAAAATGTGAATATTTAAATCTGGAAAGGCCTTTACATTTTTCACAAACTTCTTGTAGATGCTTAACTTGTTAACAAAAAGCTAAATAAATTATAATTGGTCACCCGCAAACACACCTGCTACACGCGCAGTGCGCTTTTATGTAATAATTACGGTAATAGCACAACGTCACCTGTGGCTGCAAGTGAGTTTGGTGTGTCGTTTAAGTACTTCCTGTAATGGTGGAAACTACATTTTTAAACACGCAGAGACGCATTTATCAGCTTGTTGTTGTTTTTTGCATGAATTTTGTCTGGGAGGATTCAGTCGTGACCGTCTGTCTGGATCACAGAGGTACTGAAAACAAGCGTCCCTCTAGCATACGCGGAAGAACCTGCAGATACATCTGCCACTCTGCTTCGGTGATGGATGCACTGCTCTAATACTTTCACACAGACTCACACACAGCACGCGTAGACGTGTGCAGCTTAAAACGTTTATTTGTGCTGTAACAAGGAGCCGAAACCGGTGCGAGATGGAGAGCTGCGACTTCCAGAGTCAGCTGCTGTCCGTCATGGAAGTCCTGGCCAAGGCGGCTGTAGCTGAGATAAACCGGCGTGTGGACCAGAGCTGCACGGTGCTCAGGCTGGAGGTGAGCCAGAGCCGGCGGGACATCGACCTGCTGAAGAGCAAGTGTGAGGTGATGGAGGCAGAGCTGAGGAAGAGCCGGATGAGGGCCAGGAGAAAAGGTGGGGAAACCTGCCTGAGAGATGCTGAGGAGTCATGTTTTTGTTGTTTATAACTGACAGTTTTTGTGTGATCTTCTCTCTTAGTGTTTAACAATCCATCAGCGGGGAGATCTCCTCTGGTCAAAGTAGTTCTCAACAAAGAAACTCAGAGCTCACATTGGGACACACCGGTGGAAGCTCAGGCTCCAGATCAACCCCAACAGGTAGGGTACGGCTGTTATATCAGTGCACCATATTATCCCATTCATAGAAGTTCCAAAAGTGAGAGTGAGAGACAGAGCCTTTAACTAGAAGAGCCCAGTCCCCTTGTGGAACCAGCTCCCAGTCTGGTTTCAGTTCAATTCAATTCAGTTCAGTTTTATTTATATAGCGCCAAATCACAACAACCGTTGCCTCAAGGCGCTTTATATTATAAGGTAGACCTACAATAATATATACAGAGAAAAACCCAACAATCATATGACCCCCTATGAGCAAGCACTTCTACGACAGTGGGAAGGAAAAACTCCCTTTTAACAGGAAGAAACCTCTGGCAGAACCAGGCTCAGCGAGGAACCAGTTGCTTTAAGGAAGTTTTTTTTTTAAACCTATATCCTTAAGATAGAAACACGGGAAAGTAAATTAGAATATATGTAATAATTATTTTATTTTGACTCATAAGTACAAAACTTTATAACTTTGTGATGTTAACCTTATTTAACCTCATTGTAGATGGGCTAGAGCTCTACTAGCACAACTTGCATATAAGCACTGATGCTTGACCATGCAGTGCATGTGTCATCTTATTTAAGCACTAACCCTGAGCCTGCTGTTGCAGTGTGCTGAGACCGTGAAGCTTGCTAATGGGCCTGATCGCATACGGATCAAAGAGGAGTGTGCAGAAGAGGATATGTGGAAAAATGATGCAGAGGACAGATCAAGTGAGTCCACACCTTTAATAGTGAAGAAATAAAACAATGTGATGTTTAGGAGGAACTTTTCATTCAGGCACAAGGAATACTTTACTCAGTTAAGCTGTAAAGGTAAATAAATGCACTGTTTATATACAGGTCATAAGATGAGAAGCCTGAGTCTGAGTACAAATTAATATGTATGTGTGCTAATGTGCACCAGAGCTGATGCTACACCCATGGTTCAGTTTACAGACAAATTATTTTCTGTAAACAGAGACATAAGAAATATACGGGGTCTGGAGGCCTGGCTAACAGAAACAGGTGCCGGAGAACTCAGTATTTACTTCCCTAAACTAAATAGTGAATGAAAGGTGAAAAAAACAGACCACGAGGGCTTCCATCTCAAAAGAAGAGAACATCACGCAAAAGAAGGTGGGGCAGTCAATCAGAGGCAGTCCATCAATTACACCTGAGGACATTTAGGAGCCATACACCCTGTGTGCCACTCTGACAACAGGGCGCTTTCTCTCCATACATCACCCCCTGAATACAAGACACTGGACGTGTTGTAGATCTTAAAAGGGAAAGAAGGCATGCTAACTATGCAAGCTTTCTCCTAAACTCAGTGTAGAGGAGCTCTGTTGGTCACTGTTACATGCACTCTCTTACAATGAGGCTCAACCGGTGAGTGACTCGGGCCATATGGCAAAAACACGTGTAGTGATTTCTACCTGCTGTAAGTACAATAACTAAACACATATTTTTAATGTTTTTATGTTCTTTGGCAGCAAGATATTGCACTCCATATAGACCCTTGTCTAGGTTTGCAGTTTAACAGCATTGCACTGAATTCAAAGCCCAGGATATGATCTGATAAGAATTACAACTATAAATTAATTTCAAATGAGCCAAACTGTTATTTGCCGACTATAAATCAGGGATGTCAAACTCAGAGGCCAAGTGGGTCAGACCAGTGAAACTTCCCTTTCTATTGGTGCAAAGAGGTTTAACTGTGTAAAATTATCATTGTTCAGACTGTCCTGTAGTTATAAAGCAGAAAGTTTTTGTTAATTCACAAAAGTGTCCCATTTTATTCATTTATGTGTTTTACTGTGGAAAAATTGTGAAAAAAACAGGAGATTTTCTCTAATTTAATTGTTTAATTATTACTTAATTACATTGGTGTAATATGAATAGCCACAGGGAAGAGCTTTAATAGTAGGGCAAGCTGTCAAATTTATGAAAATACAGAAATATATGAAAATAAATATATGAAAAATTTACGCCCTCCTTCACATTTTCCAAAGCTGTCCAGTGGGGTGACTCTGGAGACTTAGCCTTATGTTTGACACCTTTGCTCTAAATGATTAAAGGTTTTATTAAAGGCATCTCTCTGGTAATGTGCTCTCTTTAGTCTCTGGAGCCGAGCATCAGTCGTATTTCGACACAACAAAACCTGCCCAGGGCGACAGCTTCGCGGAGCTTTACCACTCGGCTGAAAACCCAGCCCTCTCTGAAGATCTGGTTTCCCAAGTAGACGGCTACAGCATTTTCCCAGAACAGCAGCTGAACAGCGGCCAAAATGAGATCGAACTCGTAGTGAAACACGAGAAAGAGGAAGAGGCGGATGAGGACGCAGCTCCACTCGGTTCAGCCCACACGTTTGTGACAGAGACAGCTGAGGGGCAGCTGTGGCCATCCAGCATGTGCAGAGACACGGGTGACCCAGGTGTCCCGTACACCGGGCAGCAGTTTGAGCAGATTCCTGCTGCATTTGCATCTTCAGCCCTGTTGCATTTGGAGGATGCGGCACCCAGAGTTCACTCTGTTGGGAAATTAAATTCTGTTGTGCTGAGTTCCACACGAGTGAAAAGACGAGGCAGAAGTTTGGGATGTAAGAGGCCACAGTCAGAGGAAGGACAAAACTCTGCATCTCAGATTAACTCCACAGATCCCACCTTGATTGCTCAACAGTTACAGCATCAGAGCTGTACACAAACGAGTAATCCAGACGAGGGCCGGACTGGGCCGAACCCCGCAGGCCCCTTCGCCACACACAGAGTTGGAGGCAGTTTGAGCCTGGCGAGGAGGATGAGGACGCCCTGGAGGTCCGGGCTCGGCGAGAAGCGGTTCAGCTGCACATACTGCGACAAAAGCTTCACCAGGTTCAGCCAGCTCAAAGAGCACCTGAGGAGTCACACGGGCGAGAAGCCGTTCAGCTGCATGCAGTGCGGCCGGAGCTTCACCAAACAGTGCAACCTCATCAGACACGCGGTGGTCCACAGCGGGGAGAAGCCCTACGAGTGCTCGCTGTGCGGGAAGTGCTTCACCCAGCGCTCCAGCCTCAAGTCTCATCAGAAAACAGCACACTTATAACGTTTATTTTATACAACCGCCACCTGTGTGGAGAACATTTTCATGGCTTTTATAATTGGTTTTGTTATTGTGATGTTACATATACACATAATTTTAGACTGAGTGGTACAGAATTATAAAACTACAGTCAAGTTTATGGCCCTGCTAATGTGTTTCCATCATCTCCTCACAGGCTGCATGGAAAAGATGGATTGTGGAAAGTTGTTATTAAGTGTTTTATCATTTTATGTTTATTTTTCTTTTTTAAGCCAGCTGTGGTGAGTAAAGGGTGCAAATAAACTCATAGACAGGGTACGCTGTCCTCAAACATGCCCCGTATAACAGATCTGTTTTACTCCAACTAGGAACAAATTTATTCAGTGAGACATAAACTCAGTGTTTATGAAATGTTTAATTGAGGTCACAAACTGAGTAAAACGGAGTTCTTTTTTTCATAGAGTCGCCCTCTACTGGCTTTTAAAAAGAATGCAGGTTTAAAGCACTTCTCCAATGGCTTAAAATTCAGACCTGAAGGATGTGTCAATCTTTCATATACAGTCTGTGATCAGACTGCAGTACTAATGCTAGCTTCAGTCCTTTTAATTACTGGTTTCAAATCACCTTAAAGACTCATGAAACGTAGCTTTATGTGTTAATCCATCAGCCTTAATGAGAGGCTAATGAAAAGCTAAAGAGGCTTTCTACCTCCCATTCTTCTCTCTTTATTTTCAACCGTGTTGTTTTTCCTAAATTACCAATTTCATATTCATTGCCTTTGTTATTACATGTAACTTATGTTAATTTAATCCTGATAAGTTTTTCCCTGCGGAGCCTAAACTGCAAATTTGAAAAGTAAATAAAGTTGCTCTGCATTTGAACTTGGTCCTTGAACACATCTCAGCCCTATCAGAGATTACATCGTTTTCTGGTGTTTCCATTAAATATCAAAGTAACTCATGCTGGAGGTAAATCAAAGAAGTACCAAAGAACTGATGGGCCGTCAGAGGGTAGAAGAAGAGATTGTCTGGTTCTAACAAAAGCAGTAAACTCTGCATGGAAATCATTTGATTATAAATTAGGTATGTTTTAAATAATTTCTTACAACTGCAAACTGAAGTAGGAACTGTGGTATGTTTAAACCTCTAGGTCACATTTTTACAAACAGTCAATCGAGGATTAAGTTTGATTTGAATTTTATTGAATGTTACTGGTCATAAAACTGAAAGGCGACCTCTGCAGGCCATACCCCGCCTCCCACCCTGTGACAGCTGGGATAAGTCTCTAGCCCATGACCCTGAACTGGATAACCTGCAGATGGATGGCTGTTACCGCTCACCACATTAGACCTGAAGGATTTTGGAAAGTGTCAGAACTGCTTTATTTAAATATATGACTCATGAGAATTAAACTAACGATCTTTTGGCATCGCTTGTCTTCAGTCTCGGCATGGAAATCAAATTGGGGAGCCAAAGTTTCATTTATTTTAGAAACAGATCTCGCTTAGGATGGTGCAGTGGTCAGCACAAATGCCTCACAACAAGAAGGTTCCTGGGTTTGAATCTGTCTAGTTTCAATGTTCCCATGCTGCCCGTGTAGCTTCAGGTACTCTAGCTTCCTCCTCCAATCCAGTGATGCTTGTTAGAGTTATTGGTGATTATAAACTGATTAAAGACTGACTGGTTGACCTTTTCTGAAACCTAAAGTAGGCTCTGGAATCTGAAGTGTGAGTTCTGAGGGTGAGGGGAGTCATCCTGAAGTAAGACAAAATGAGAAATGCAAGAAAAACTCAGGCAAACTTGTTATTCAATCAGAAAAACAAAAAACATCTTAATCTGTATTCGACAAGGCAAGTACCACAAACATTTTACACAAATATACAAAGGTAAGACATTACTTTTTTCAATATAAATATGAAATTAGATCTTTTATCCTGTAAAACTGTGATAAAAGTTGCATAGAGGAGTAGTGATAGGACAGGACTGTATATATCACTCTACATGTGCATTTTAGTTCTTATTGGAGGGATCAGACTGAGATCAGCAGAATGCAACAAAAGCCACACGAGGGAAAAAATACCGGCGCTGATGTTCAACACTATGAATCTAATCTTTATGAGCCATTTAGTTTGTACACTGAGAGCTGTTTGGATAGACATTTACAAGGATTTTAATACTCATTAAAGTGGAGATGGAAAAACTAAAGACGACTGATTCAAATCAGACATTCAGTGGAGTGTAAAGTACAACAAGTCACAGGGTCTCATAGTTCATTAAACAAACCAAACCAAATGTTAGCAGCTTTAAAAAAATCTGTACTGTACGCTGTAATTATTCAGTTTTACCAAATAACAACTGCATTTATTTGCGGCACTTCCTGTTGCCTAAATGTTTTCCCTCCACTAGAGCAGAAAAATCACTATGAAAGACTTTGAAACTCCAGGTTATGACGTTAAACTGGAAAACATATTTAAACCCAATCATCAACTGAGTCCTTTAAGTAAAGTGATTCCAGTATCAGCAATGTTAAAACAACACCACCATGAAAAGTTTCTGACAACGCACAAATCTGTAAGGACTTTTGGATAACACTGTTTGTATGACTTACAGTAATCCTGTTTTTTTATAAGTCTGACGTAAGACCGGTTTTTATATAGTTTACCAACATTTGCTACAATTATCAACCTTAAAGTGGATTTAATTATGCTTCAGTAGCTTCATCCTGTAATACTTAAAGAGTAAAGTGGGAAGCAGGTTGTTACTTCAAACCCATCACACACTGGATGGTTCGTCTGCTAGTAGAAGCACTCAAATATTATGGACGGATTATTTAATATTATTATTTTATCTTCTTTTTTCCCTTCTTTTTTTTTTTAAATCAGTGGTGAGACTTGGCAGACTCAGGAGTGATTAATTTTTGGAGTACACACAAATCTAGATGCAGGAATTCTTTTAAGGATTTATCACCAGCGAGAGATGGTGAAAAACTGGAAACTTTGCTTCAAAACTTTATATGATCAAAACTGGGAGACAGAGTTGTGATATATTTTTGAGATGTATATGAAGCTAGATCCAGATATCCTTCTGAATCCAGGGATAATTCAGTGCATAGCGTGGAAGGATTTTCAGCCTTTGTGGTGGTATGATCTCAGACATTTGTCTTTTTATTTAAATTTTGCTCTTTAAAAGTTGCATCGTGTGGCTTTAAACTTGTCTTGAGTTGGAACACATCCAAGTAAATAACCTGTGTTTTGGCTTGCTTCTTTTTTTGGAGGGACAAGGGACTGTTTTGGAAATCTGGCCTGACAGCAACTTTTAAGTCCAGAAATGTACAAGACATTTATTACAATATCTATGTTTTCCTACAGAGGGTAGAAATAAAAAATGCTTAGACTGGCTGGCTTTAGTTTGACTAGTTTATCTCTCCTCTGATCGCATCAAAAGACCACAATGGCTTCAAGTGGCTACCAGATTTCTGTACTTTTAAGTTAGCGGGCTAAAAAATGTCAAAAGAACAAGAAATGTTCCTGAAAGATTTCAGTCGCCTGACACCAGGTTGTTGTTGTTTTTTTTTAAATTGGGAGAAATGAGCAGTGAGGAATCACCCTTTTCCCAATTTCACAGAGAAATCAGTGACAAACTCTGTCACCCTTTTTCTCCTGGGGGAGAGATTAAACATCTGTCTCATGAGTGCTTTTAGGCACGTTCTCATCTGAATATCAGCGTATGGTCTTGTAAATCTGATGCGGATTTTTTTTTTTTTTATTCAGTATAAGCATTTGTTTCTCAATGAACACAAAAAGTATCAAAACCTAAACACAACACAATGGCTCTTCAATATCTCTCCTCATAGACAAAACACTGACTAGAGGAAAAAGAAAAAAATCTACATCTCACAATATTAAATATAAACAACCTTTTCAGAAAAATAATCTCTATGCAGAGGGTCCGTTGTGTTGATAAAAAGCTTTTTGTGCTATTGTTGACTTTCACACCTGGGTGGAAACTTTGAACAATAATTATTTATCCAAATCAAGTGTGCTTGATTGAGTCAATAGGTGATACATTCACTTGAAAGATCACAATCAAGTGATTTTTCCTTTTATCTTTTATTCTCCAAAAAATTTTGAAATGTGTCCAGTCTACTTTTAAAAGCCATTTTCGGCTGCCTCTGTGGAGTCAGAGTCCTCCCCGCTTTCTTTTCCACCACCTCAGTGTGTTGATGCGTTTTGCGCGGGTGCATTACATTGGGCATGTGTTTGTCCCCCGTTCCCATTCCTGCTCGTCCTCCGGGCTGCTCGAGCAGTCCATGGCCTCTCCACTGTCTCTCTCACTGCTGGGGATCATCGGAGACCAGCTCTCCCCTAACGAGTCCTCCTTACTTCCCTCTACCTCCCCGTCGTCCTCCCCTCTTCTCTGCCCGCAGTAGGGTGGGATTTCAACCACGACATATTTCTTCGCCCAGCTGCTCAGCACCGCCTTTTGCCGGATGTCATTTCCCATTTGGCCTGCATCAGACCGTGAGTTAGTACCTGGGGGGAAAAAAAAAGCCGAAAGAGTAAGGATAAAAGGTTACAACAAAGATACTGCTGTACTTGTAAATTATGTTGAGTTTAACTCTTTGTAGCTACAATTTACAGATGTCCATTAATGCATCACACATAGGTAATCATAAAGTTACTGTTTTGTAAAAAGAACAGCAACAAAAATAGTCTGTGTGTGTGTGTCCGTGTGTGTGTGTGTGAGCTTGTGCGTGTGTGTCACTTCTCCATCACACAGAACGGAGCATGCAATTTGGTCAAACAACTTATAGTCAAACTATGGGAATCCTTCATCCAAGCAGCATCAAACTCAGCAGTGCACTTAACTCGGGCTCCTGATAATTCATCAAACCAAGTCTGAAGTAGTTTGGATGCAGTGTTGTTGATCAGATGAACACAGATTTCTCACACTATGAGTAGGATACACATGTTGATCTATGGCTAAACATAAACTTGTGTAAATAGGGTAAATCGGTGACACTAAGTCATGGAAAGCTACTATCAGTTACATGGCTGCTCTATTTGATTGCCTGTCCGACATTCAAAGTGCATTATTATTTTGAGATCATAAAGGACGACTTTAATAAGGTCACACACGGCATCTGCAGACAAATATCGCCTGTTAATCATCACCCTCATGCTTATCATTTAAAGCATGCAAGTTTCCAAACTTTAGCTACTAATTATGTGGGACCATCTAGGACCATTACCATATCGATATGGTAATGGTCCTCGTTCCAGTGTTCTCTGCACTGGAACTCAAATAGTTTTCTTATGCGTCCCAAAAGACGTACACTTAAATAATCGCATTAACTTGTCAACCTACACTAAAGGAGCAAAAACTGATGAACGAGGAAACTCGCCTTAATAATTACACACTGTTCTGTTCCTGCTCCTGCAGAATGAGATGGCCCACCCCATTTCATTTATATGAAACAGACTGAATGAAACTGACTTCACAGATGATGACTCATGTCTGTTACAGTAACCTAAAAGTGAACAGGTAATGTAATAATATGACACATATGGTTTGGTCATTACTGTGGTCATCACTGACAGAAGATAACGTGTTATCCTCTTATTTAAAACCATGATCTTTTCTCCTGCTCTAAAGCAGCACTAAACATGAGTTCCTTATTTCTGGTTATTATCACCTTACTCGCCTCATGTAGGGTGCACTCTTAGCACTCTTAGCTGAAAAGAAGCATATTATGAGTTCACAATCCTCTAGCTTAGAATTTAAACTGCAAAGCAAAGAGTTACTTACACACTCAGCAATTAAAAATGTTATTTATTTACAATGCACACTGTGCATTAGTGCTGGGCGATATGGAAAAAATATTTATCACGATATGAATTATTTTATATCACGATAACGATATATATCACGATATACCACCTGACCTGTGGTCATCTGGAAAGTATGCAGTCTGTAAACAGCGAGTGGAGAGGGTGCAGTCTTTGTTTTGAGTTACCGTAAAGCATGTCGCAAATCCGGGTGCACGTAAAGCAGCACCATGTCGCAAAACCACAAGACAGAGTTTCTTTGCGAAAAATATCATTTTTTTATACTTTATTTTCTCTTGCATAAAGTTAAGAGTATGTATAGTGAGAAGACAACATTAATATATTTGCACAGGCTATTTAACCCTTTAAGACCTATCATAGAACCAAGTCCGCCAGAGCTTATCTTTACATTTTACATGCTGTAGTGCCATTTGTGGGAGCATTTCAAGTTGCTATACATCAATACAACCGTTATAGCCCAGATTTTAATAATATGTATGCATTAAGTCCATAGAAACTACATAAATTGCAAAAAAAAGTGCAATAAACTACAAAAAAATTGAAAATCGTTTTTGTTTTGTTTTTTAGATATATTTCTAGTTAGAGAAATTTAAGAGGCTTATCCCTCAAAACTGTAAATACAAAAAAGTTGCACAAAATAGTTTCCAACCACAAGAAATTTATTTTTAGTGTCTTCATAGTTTTATGTTTGAGATACACTAATTTTAATATACTACAGGAAAAATGAAAATAAATATTATAATGCAAATTTGCAAAAACACAGCATGTGCATCAAAATAAACTATTTCCAACAGTGTAATTTGAGTTCTAAGCATCCCAGAAACGATACAGAAAAGCATAAAGTCAAACATGACTTTTAAAAACACCAACATAGGCTTTGAAGGTAAAAAACTAAATTTTCCGCGAAGTGACGTTACTTCCGGTTTCGGACAGGTAATGGAGGACATGCGATAGTTCGCGCTGACTTATATTCCAACGTAGGAAGTGCTATGAACAGCTGATCAGATGGGCAAAGCGTGTTTCTGGAATATTATGTTTTTGTTCTTGCAAGTCTGGAATATTATGTTTTTGTTGCTGGAAGTGCTTTTTATGCAATTTTTGCAAAGCTATATGTGGAAGGAAACCGTGACCTAGGGCAAGCTAATGGAATAAGATGTAAGTACAACTCCTACGGTTTCATATGCAAAAACAATTATTGCGCTACCTTAGGTGGTTCCAGTTCTACAGAGATTTAAAAATAGTTAGGGAAAACGGAGTGTGCCTGCTCCGACCGGTTGTAAATGGTTAATGATATGTTTTATGTAATAATTTATAAAATTAGGGTTAGAAACGATAGAAACGATAGAAGACAAATGGCACGATAGACACTTTTCTATCGTCCACACGATATATATCGTCATATCGCCCAGCACTACTGTGCATGCTACATGCAAACTCACAAATGTCCCTGACATGTCACTTCAAAGAGGGACCATTAGCCACCTTTTAAGTACTAAAATCTAATTTTAGTTGATTGTTTTCTACTTGAAGCTCATCTTTTATCTTTCCACAAACATTCGCTGAGCTCACCTGGAAGAGTTGTGGACAGCTGACTGGAGTTACAGTTAACAGAACCGTTGTTGGTGCTAACAGCAGCGGCGAGGTGGAAGATCTCAGAGCGAGGAAGCTGGGGCGATACCGGTAAGGAGTGACACTGTCTTCCCGGCAGCTGCTGCCAGTAATAAGACGCCTCTTGTTGGGCTCCTCCGGGCCCGAGAGCACACGGTTGGTTACTGAACACACTCCCAGGTGGCGAGTGGAGGTCAAACACCAGGGAGAAGACGGACTTGCTGGGCACATCGTAAAACTTAATCTTCCCACCGCACAGATCTTCTCGGGCTGTAAAAGGGTTGATCTTGCGGGCTTTGGAGGCTCTCTTGGCAGTAGGGGGGTTATAGTAAGGGTCCTGGACATTGACTTTTCTTCCTGGCTTGCAGGAGAAGACGTCCGATTGGCTGCGGCTGAGCCAGATGTTCCGTCTGGGGCGGGGTGATTTAGGAGGGATTTTATCGTTCTGGAAACCAAGAGGATTCCCTCGCTTGAAGCCTTGGATCTTCTCACCTTAAATGAAGAGAACAAGAGCTTTCTGTGATCATCTTACATAAAATCTACACAATGTACAGACATGTATTTCAGTTTTCTTTTGACACAGCCATACTGAAGGTGAAGCAGGAATATTTTAAAACCACTAGATGGCAGAATAGGCTAAAGTCCGTGTATGCAGATATTCCATCAAAGCCTGTATGTTAACAGTTTCCCAAGGTGCTGCATGAGATTATTTAAACAGACGTTTTCAGTGGTGTGGTCGGGTTTAATTCTCGCAGCGCTGAAATCATGGCAGGAAAAACAGGAGGATTAAGAAACAGTCTCGCCGGTGGTTGTTAAACATTGTTCAAAAACAAAGGGTTTACTTGTATAAATATTTTTTAAAGTACTGAGAAAACTGTTCCAAGCATAGCATAAATATATCTAAACAAAAGAGCTCCTCTCAAAGCTTGTAGTGCACCCCCAGGTGTCTCCTTTATTCCAGGAACCTCCTTTTACTCATGTGGACTTAAAAAAGGCTACTTTGGAAAAATATTTGGCTTTTACGTTTTTGTTATGCAACAGAAACATTTCCTACTGTCAGGGCGATCCTGGTCTCGGGAAACATTGATGTTATCAGCAGAGAGAGGGAGATGGAGGAGGTGGAGGAGGATGGGTACACAGACGGGAGGAGGAACGGCGAAAAGGAAGTTTATGATGTAACAACCAACAGCTGATGAGAGGTGTCACAGTCAGGCCCTGTTTTCCACACAGTAACAGCTACATGAGGGATCACCCTCATGCCAGCAGGCTAAGACTGCGTTTTATATGTTCTGTCACTTTCATCGGATAAAAAGAAAACAATAATCTTGACAGCTGTATAAATGCTTTCTGTCACAGCTGTGACATAACATGTAGTGGGGGGAAAAAAAAGGAGAGGAGCTCTGGGCATTGCCTAAACAAAATCATTACTGGCTCCTCATGACTCCATGATGTGTCAGACATGCAGGCGACTCTACGTGGGACTAAATTAGAAGTGAAACCTGGGCCTGCATGGATTAAGTGTCTCAAGCAGGAATGTTGATCTCTGACCAAATTTCCTCTTCTACTGTGGATGAAGTTTATATTTTCAGGAATCAAAGTGATTCACGGTTAGAGCTCTGGGTCAGTGATAGGGACACTCAGATAAATGTTAACATGATGCACTTTAAATAGCTCGCTTGAGTGCGATAATAGTGAATACAGACGTCAGTGAAATAAGGGCCATTATACGGCTGAAGACCAGGCTGTTTCGAAGGAGCAAAATCTGGCCTGAGCAAGCCTGGCTGTATGTTTAGGGTGAGGGCAGTGTAAACAGCACCTTTGTAAGTGACCGTTTGCTTTGAGATGAGAAGCACTGTGGTGTTAGGAGGAAAAAGAAGAGTTGGATTGGACATTGGATAAATGGTGAAATAGTTGACAGGCTGAGAAGATAAGACAAGCAGAGTCTGTACTGTTGTAAGTGGCAAGGGTGAGGTGGGAGAAATTTCTGTTGCCTTGTTTGCTTACAGTTTCCCCTCCTTTCACCTCCCCTTACAGGAATTTACAAGCATCTTCGTGTAAATAAAACGACGTGGCCTTTATGGACTGTAAAGCTGAAGTTTTATGTGAGGGTGGGAGGGGGGACTGTTACCTTTGGCTATGGTTTTCTTGTCATTGTCCCCAGTGAGCGGGACACACTCGTGCTCCATATCTTGAACTTTAAGGCGTGAAAAAATCTCCTCGAGGTGCCTGACGAGGTCTGAGAAGGATGGACGGAGTTTAGGATCCATCTAAAGGAGAAGAAAAAGGAGATATGAAGAAGGCTGATGGTGACAGTAATAAACATTATCAAAGGTTGCACTTTGTAAATTATTTTCTAGGTAAAGGGAAACACACACACACACACACAGAGTTACACTTATCTTAACATGAAAACTGTGTTGATTATGTAACAATGTCATAGTTCACATTACATTACTCGATGACACCAAAACCCTTAAACTGTAGTTTACAAGTTGGAGATTTAGTGGCACAAAGAAAGGACTGTTTTATAATATTATTGGCACTCTAGTTGGGAAATGTTCAGTTGCTCAGCAGACTGTGGTATAATACTAAGACGAGTAGTAAAACGAACATCTGAGGTCACTACGATTTTCGACTGTCCTTAGCAATAAAATCTAGTAATAAAATGTTTCTTTTATGGCTAAGAATTTGATTTACCTTTGGGTGGTGCCAGCACATACAAGTACAATCATATCCTTACATTAAAGGCAATGAGTCACCCTATGTGACAGAAATGTAAACTCAAACGTGCTTAATATTGTAATCATATAGCCGTTGATTAACGTTTGGCTCTAGCTAAAAATCCCTATGAGAAAATTACAAAAATCCCTATGCAGGAAAGCCCCTCCTTTCCAAGAATAGTGACTGACTGAATTTATGAGGATAGAAATGTATGAAATTAAAATGAAAATGATAAAGCTGAGAGGCAAAATAAAAGCAAGAGAAATAAAGGGAGGCAGATGGAAGAAGAAGAAATTGTGGCAATGGACAGCTGGGAGGAAATACAAAGTGTGAAAAAAATGAAAGTGTTGCTAAAAGATGATATTCAACTGGCAAAGAAGTGCAAAAGAAGTCACAAGGAAATGCCAGAAAGAGACAGACTTGGAAACAGACTTGAAGAAGGATAAGGATGATAAAAGCAAGACAAGAGATAAGGATGAGAAGGGATAGAAGAGGCCTATCTAGTCTTAATCAGCAGGGTGCTGTAAGATCTTTAATGCTCTCATCATCTGTGGTTGTAATTAACTTTAGTGAAAAAGAACTCGTGTTTTCAGTTCAGTGATTATGTGAGTAAAACAAAGCAGCAAAATCTCATTTAAAGTCTATAAGCAAATATATTTTATTTTATGGTTTAATTTACTTGCTGCTTATTCTAGATACTTTTAAAACAACCCAGTATATGACTTAAGAAAAGCAGAACGTGCCAAGTTAGTGGGTCCGCTTTTAGAGAACAGAACCCCTTCTGGAGAGGAAGCTAAATCCGATTATTCACATAATCAGATTGCTCCTTTATTTCTGAAAAGGGGAATGAACGTTACTTAACTAATTAGAAATAAAACAGTAGAAACTCCAGGACAAAGCCAATTGGGAAATGTTGCCTCAACATAGCAGAGTTTGTGGTAAACACATTATAAAAACAGACTGAAGCCTCAACTTTATGAGCTACTTTAAAGCTACTGCTGCCTGCAAGCTGTTTTCTCACAAGCAGACAGTGGGTGTTTATTATCAGTGAACTAGTGCTAACAAGCACATTCATTTTTTTCTATTGAATTTTAAATATTTAACAGTTATGTTTTGTTTACTTCCTGTAAATGCTGGTCAGAGATAAGCAGCCCTAAATGTTTGTTGCACAAGGTGGAAAGCAGAGGACTGGAAATCGATAAGCAATGACCACGTACATCTCCCAGTAAACAACAACATGTTTTTATGCTTAAAATAAACCT
This sequence comes from Pelmatolapia mariae, assembly GCF_036321145.2. Classification (NCBI taxonomy): domain Eukaryota; kingdom Metazoa; phylum Chordata; class Actinopteri; order Cichliformes; family Cichlidae; genus Pelmatolapia; species Pelmatolapia mariae. The sequence goes on along the minus strand of NC_086243.1, from coordinate 26,579,783 downwards.
AAGCTGTTTATTGGACTTTAAAAGAGCCACTTTAAATGAATCACAGTTTATCTCATGGGTTTTGATGAAGCCGCTCATTTCACTTGGTCTGAAATAAGCTATGTTAGCTTCTCTACCATTATCAAGCCAACTTTATTCCGATTGGCTGCCGGTTGCAAACACAAAGACTGAAGAGCAGGTGGGTGGGCCTCAAATGGCTATATGACAGATATCTGCTCTTTTTTGACATGATACTGATTTAAATAGTAGGAAAAAATTTAGAAACGGAGCATTTAGAGCAGCCTGAAGCCTCACAGACACTACTTGGATTATTTGAATCCTGCTTTAAAGTTTTATTATTTCTGAAATTACAAAAAATGAGGTTGTATAATGGACTCACATTGCAGCAGTTAAAGGCCAGCTGGAGGAAGTCAGCCGGACAGTCTCCAACCATGTGCTGGAACGTGTGATAGTCCAGGCCGAAGTTCTGGTCAGGAGGGCGAAGCGAGAGGGACAAAGAGGTTTGAAATACATGAAGAACAAACAGGAAATTCATATTCTAACAGTGGGATAAAGACCGAGACTGACAGCGCTTCAGCAGATGTTTGACATACTGTAACTCAGCTGCCAAAGCCAGCTTCATGTCAAACTAATCCCTCTGACATGATCCTGCTGGCTGCCAAGTTTTCTTTTGCTTTAGACCATCAAGAACTAATAATCAATTGCTTTATTATTAACTTGGATTCACTTGTAAGCCCGGCTTAAGGGCACAATTCACACTGAAATGCAAAGGATTACCCTTTTGACCAGTTATCATTCTTAATGAATTCATGCCAACTTGCATACAGTAGATGCTTGGTAAAGGATTTAAATGGTAAACTGTGTGCAAAACAAATGTACAGGTGATCAAAGTTTCTGTATTTTATTAACATGCATTTCATAATTTTAATGCCAGTGTAAGATGCTACTGCAGTTATAAATAAGACTGAAAAGGGTGGTTTTAACTAACTTGAACAGCTACATTCTGAGCCTTTTACATATTTCACATCATAAACGGTAAACATCGGCCTTGTGCAAAGAGAGCCTGGACATAAGCACAATGAGAAAGTTCATTAGATGAATAAATAGTAAATATTTGAAGTTCACTTATATTTTTCTAAAATGGGTGTGAAAATGGATGACACTCATTTTGTTCTGTGAATAACTATTTTACTGTATACACATGGTGAGAGGCACGGTATAGCAACAAGATTAGTCTGTGTACAGTGCAAACATGTAGACTTAGTACTACAAGGTCATGTGACTGGAAAAGTGATGCGAGGCAGATGAGCAGTCACCTCTGTGCGGGGAAGGAAGTCGGGGTCGGCCTGAATCCTTGCGATGATTTCACACAGGATTATTCCATAGGAGAACACGTCGGCCTGAAAACAGATCAACGTTAATATTTACACACATACCCACAAGAGCAAAGACAGACTGCTTATAAAAATATAACATTCCCCCTTCTAACAATTCAGATCAGAGTAACTGCGAATCATCTGCTATTATTAACAGTTCCGAAGATTCAGTTTCCATCTGGGTTTGTTTAGGTTTAATCAAAACTATTCTAACAATATCTAATCAAAGTTTATGTTCAATCCAGTCTGAGGCCATAGCAACACTGGCTGTAAAGATAAACATCTACCTTCTCATTGTAGGGTTCATCTCTCAGCACCTCCGGAGCCATCCAGAAAGGAGACCCAACCACTGAAAGCTTCTCTCCTTCAGCGCTAAACACACCATCACAGACACAGAATTATTTATTATATGCAACATGCCATCATAGTAAAAAAGCCAGAGAATGTAAGAAACTTTGCAGCTTTAAGATTAATCTAGAACTCTGTTTTCCTGCTTCACTGATCTAAAATATTTCTACTCAGTTGTTTTTAACTTGAGGAAGGCAAGAGTGAGTGTAGAACGAGGAAGAGACCTGACCATGTTCACAAAGTGGGTAAAGGAAGGATGTTTAATACAAGATGAGGCTTTATATTACCTGTGTGATAAAAAGTAAAAGCCTGTTTGAGTGCATTAGTGGAGTAGATGGATATAGAACATCAGTGAAAACATGCAAACTCTAACCTCACCATTAATGCTGAAAGGTACATGCAGGTTGTAGAGCAACATATGCTTCCATCCAGACCATGCCTTTTTCAGAGATTGCATATTTCAGCAAGACAACGCTAAAAAACATACTGCATCCATTACTGCAGCATGGCTTTGTCATAGAAGAGTCTGGACTGCAGGCAGGCCGATTTTTACCAATTGCAAATATTTGGTGCATCATGAAAATTAAAAATTAAAAAAAGAACACCCAGTATTTTTGAGCAGCGAGAATCAAATATCGGACAAGAATGAGGCAATATTTCTCTGCCAAAGGTCTAGCAGCAGCTGTCCTCAGTTCTCAGACACTTTCCAAACTGCTATTAAAAGAAGTCTATAAGGTCTATAAGATTTACAAATAACCACATTCTATTTTCATTTACTACCAATGGTTTTTGATATTGACTCTACCAGGCAGACCTTTTAATCACCTTTTATGACATTTAAAATGATATAGTAACATTTCTCTTAACTCTCTAATTCGTTCACTTAAATGACCTTTGCTTCATACATTTTTAAACTGGATTAAGCGAGCCAAGATTCATCATTTCCTGACAAACTGCACTCTCCCACTTAATAATAAATAATAACGGGAGTGGCTACTTTCAGCACAGTAACACCCATACATGTTTACATATGCACATGCATAAAGCATTACATAAGTTATTATTTGGTCTCTATGCACAGCGCTCCTGAATATAGTTTAGAAAAGACAAAACAGAGACACTCCTTCTTTACTCTGCTGCAGGATTAAAAAAGTAAAACCCGGCACTGATACTATCCTACTGTTATCAAAACACTAAAGAAGAGAATGTGAACTGTAGAGGCGGCTGTTAATGTTAGTGCCTGACCTATGTGTCAGTAAATAACCCTGTGAGTGGTATGAGGAGGAGGAGGAAGAAGAGGAGGAAGACTCTTAAGTGAGTTAGCTGTAACAGCAACAACAGAAAGGTACAAAAAGAATCATGTGGAGAGCAGTAATGAACAAAAAACAGGCTGGAATTAATCTTATGACCTGTAATATTCTCTGGCACTCATTACAATGAGCAGCATTTGAATGGAGTAGCAATATGATAATTTATTCCTGACACAAATGGAAGTGTGGTGCAGATAAATTAAAACAAATCAAGACAAAGCTAAAAAGGCGACCCTGCAAATACATCATCCCAGTCAATTAAATTACATAAACCAAACTATGTGACACACCAAGAGATGTTAGTAGCCACTACAAGCAAGTACTTTACTGCAAAAAAACTGGTCCAATACAGCTTTGAAGTTTTATAAACTTTTTTTTAACCAGATAAAACAAGCGAACGGATATCTCAGTTTGGTTACATACTAGCAGACATCAGCCTTGTTAACCTTCAGTTTTGAGTCATCCGTCTTAAAATCAATCTAATTTTAGATCTGGGTTTTTGAAAAGAAAAAAAAAGGGCCGGTGGTTTTACCTACTAAATGTGCTTCTGTTCATCAGCGTTTCCCCTACTCTTTGTCGATCAGTACGTGGGGTACGTGTGGTTTTTGACAGCTGTAAATTACTGAGTCTAGTACAAGGTGGAGCAGAACAGCTGTGACGCAAACACGCTAAATGTAAAAACTAAAAACAGTGAGTGAATGAAAGGGTACAAGGACAGATCAAGCTAACACTGGGTGATAATTATCAATGACTTCACGGTTACAGCCGGCCTCGTTTACAACGCAATTTAGATTCAGTGTTAGTATGAGTAAGCATGACTGTAACACTGGTAGAAAACCAGAAGCACGGCCTCCAAATGCTTCTCTGTCATGTAAGTTACTGTTTATTATTTTTAATACTAGTTATGATCCAGGTGTAAATATGTGCTGAGATCACTGAGTCCTCCTTACAGATTGGTAGGGATCTTTTCTGCCAGGCCAAAGTCTCCCACCACTGCTGTGTACATGCCGTCATCACTCTTGATCAGGCAGTTCTGTGAATGCAGAAAGACACGTTAGCTTGAGGAAGTTGCATAAAAAAAAACAAAAAAAAAAAAACTTTTGTGAGCTAGTAATACCAGTCCAAACCTCTACTTCCTCACCATTACTGTACATGGTGTTGCATCTTTCCTGTTGAACATTCTTCTTCAGATTAAATTAACAGGCTGTAAATATGCTGTTTATTGAAATTTCTAATGCACATGCACTTCTGACTTCGTCTGCACATCCCTGTGTAACTTAACTGTGACATTTAGTAGTCACAGCTACTCAGACTGGCATATAAATAAACTGTGAGTACGCAGAACATTAACATTCAGCTCAACTGACTGGAGTAACGTAGGACACAGTGAGTGCACAACTAGATTTCTATCCTGCCTTTATAAATGGTACACCAACATGTTGCTCTGTAAACTACAAAATAATTTCTACAATAAAGAAGGACAGTACAATAAGAGGAGAGAGTCTTTAGAACAGTGCATAGCTTTAAATAAATACAAAGCAGACAATGTTGCTTTGTTCATTTACTTCCCCGACCGGTATGAGTCCAAGTAAATAGACTCTCTATTAATTTGAGGAAGTATAATTTGCAAGGCTATGAGTACACATATGACCACAAAAGGCTTTTCTTGCGTGTTGCGTTTTCATCTAGTCCAGTGGAAAATTTCACACGCTTTATTTTTTTGCAGGTACTTATTATTATTATTATTTTGTAAACAGGTGAAGAGCTATAAGCAGAGAGAGAAATAAATATGATTTTACAGCAGAGTGCATACTGCTCATGTTCCCTCGCTGCGCCAACATGGCTCTGGATCAAGTTGGAAAACTAGAAGCTGCTTGGTACAAAATATCACATCTGACAGTGATAGCGGTCTTTAGGTTCCACTTATTCCTAAACCTGCTGACCTCTTTGTAAACTGTGTTACAGGGACACACCTGAACATATTTTAAGGTTTCTAAATAACACTAAGAAAGTCTTATGAATATTATCCTGGGATGAGAAAATGGAAAAACAACTATCTGTTTAGTCCAGCTAGTATTTCATTATATACTACCCCACAGGAAACTCATAAAGAAGCCAAAGTCAAACATTTTATATTGTTCTCCACACAAAAACACTTGCAAGAAATACACCACAGGGGTTCTAATCTGAAGATGTCCAAGTGTTCATTTTTGGGGGGATATAAGCAGACCATTTTTAGCTCCCGTTTCACCTCTTAATGACACAATTACCCATTTAGCTAACCTTGGAGGTGAGGTCCCGGTGGAATATGCCTTTAGAGTGCAAGTAGGCCAGACCGCTGGCGATATCACAGGCTAATTTCACCCTGGTTGGCCAGCTCAGGTGTTTGTTGCTGTCCAGAAGTTGCTCCAGGTTCCCACCATTGATGTACTACAGGAAGAGAAAGACACATCTATAAATTAACTGGTAAATATCCGATTATTTTTAAACAAGATTTACATTCAGACCTAAAATAACCCTGAACAAAGTGGGGCACAGAAAATTGTTTTTAAAATGCTGAAGCTCGAGAACAGACAACATGCAATATGGTTTCAAAATGTGCGGAAGAACAAATTATTTCATATTATTGGTATTACTGAACCAGGAACTGCTTTACTATGCTTGAAAAACAAAACATTTCCTTCCTACACAGGTCATTATAACAGTGAGATGGGGAGATATCAAACTGCTTTCAGTGGAATTCAATACAGAGTTAGTGTGAATACTCCAGTCATGGCAAGATAACACTCCCTGTTGCCAGCGACAGAACAGAATGACTTGCTGGCTTTACAATCCATTAGTCACAATGGTGCAATCACACTCATCATCATTAAAATACAGAGGTAAATTCAAGCTGCACAGAGGTTCTGACTAATCAGGTTACCCAAACTAGCTGCTCATTTGACAGCTCAGAGTAGAGGACTGATCAGTTGGATTCAGTGACTACTGACAGCCTGCTTGGTGGGTTAGGTGATGTATCGACCAACTGCCTGAACAAAATCTGGCCTGCAGCCTGTTCAACTGGCTGGCAAAATGGCTGGTTTCCTTAACATGAATGGGAACCATCTGCCCACCATGTAGGCTGAAGAGCGTGCAGGCGAATTAGTAAACCTGCTCCGTGGGTTTAAGCTATGCTGGGGCCTTCAGTTTGTCCGTCAGCTTTGGTCCAGAAGAACATGGCTGACCTCGGGTCTTGCATGCAAAGACCTTCTAATCCTGTCACGTATCAAAAACAACTGTAGTTAAAACTGTGAGAGATGAGATAAGGAGTTGCTTGGGTTTAACTGTGGTTACTGTATGACTGACAGGAGTTGAATTAGAGCAATGAGGGCTGAAACTGTCCTCTACTTCTTAATGCAATAAATAAACTGGGCTTCTAGTCAGATTAATACCAATCAAGCAGAATCTTTTTTTAAACAACTGAATATGAGCCAGATCATTTCAGGGTTAAGTGTCATAAAGGTTTAGATTCAACCTACAAATCCACATTACGTAAAACTGAAAAAAAAAAAAAAAAAGAATAAAAAATGCAAATTATTTTGCAAAAATAAGTAAAAAACTGTGTCCCGTCATCAGTGACTACCAACAATATTCTTCACATAAGTTTGCCGAAATGTTTGTCTTAATCTCCACAGATGATAATTCCATGTACCGGACTACGGTCTTTCTCAATTTCTACAGGGGATCAGCAGAGGTGCTTTTTGTGCCTTTGGATGTTTGTGGATTTCAAGCAACTGGACGATTGGACCCAAAATATTGAGCTGCCTGCGGTCTTTTACCCTCAGATAAACTGTGACACACATGCACACACCGCTTCAAGATGTCAGAGGATTACAGTATTTGCCCAGTAAATTCCTCAGTAGCCACAGAGTTCAACATCTGTTGTCTACGCCTGATTGGAGTTTCCAAACAGAGAAACACAACAGGAGAAATCCCAAGTGCAGTCAATTAAAAAAAAAAAAAAAAAAGACTAATCCAACTTCCCTGCTTCGCACAGTTTATAAGCACACCAACAGAATACACACAAAGTATGCCTAGTCAGAAAAGCAAATCACACGATTTTACAGAAGAGTGCACCTGTCGTGTAAACTAAAAGCAGCAAAGTGGAAGTAAAGTTATATTTTAAAAAGCCTCTCACTCATGCATTGTGTATTTCCCGGAATTTACCTCATCCTGTTTATGGAAGTACTGATGTACCAAACTGATCATTAAACATGGCACGTTTGGGCCATGCAAGTACCGAGCATGATCATTTAAGATGCAGTGAGCTGAGGAAATAAGAAACACATGGCTGGTCACAACTGTTCTGGGGGGCTGTCTGTGTTTCAGGTTAAAAAACCTGGAAAGACTCAAACAAAGAGTTCTTGTTTGCTGCCGGGAGCAGCTTCAAACAGCAGTATAATCCTGGCATGGGTCATGACTTACCATTAGCCCAGATTACGATTGCAGAAGCAGTTCATATAAGATGCATTAAAATGAAGCTGAGCAGAAGCAGAACAAGTCTTTGAGGTCTAGATCACTGTACATTGTGCTAAGTCTTCAAAAGATAATTTGCCTGTGAAACGGTAATCCAGTGCAGATGCCAAATACCCACATCTTGCAACGATTCTTTTTATTATATCCTATATTTATCCTACATTATACCCTTTATTATAGCCTATATATATTTATGCAGGTCAAAGATACTTTTTCAGGAGGGTCCTGGCCAAGAGGACAGCGCACAGCACAATATCCAAAACATATTTAATAAAATATGAAGGTTAAAACCAATTTCAGTGCAAATCGAGGAGAAACTATATTAACCAAGAGCAGCATTTTCATGATCCTTTAAAATTGATTTCAAATCCTCCACTGTAACCAGTTCTGAGAATTTCAGGCCCTTCTTTATATACTTCCAGGAAAAACAGACAAATTTCAAAGTTTTTGTCTGATTCTGTTCTTACTCTGTGGAGAAACATTTATCAAATATATAAAAGCAAAAGCCTTCCTGATACACGTGTATGCGCAGACGTAAGAGGGAACCAGGAGGGGAGAGTTCTATATAGAAAGAATCCAACAGGAAAGTTTGAAGACAAACAGCAATGATGTGTGTACAATTTACATAGCTAATAACAAAACATAACGCATAATTATGTACAGGTATACCTTATCTAGTTACTATCAGGCACATTTATAAAGAGCAGATCATCATAATGCAATAAAGATTAAAAAACAGTTGTAGATCTCAAGGATTTCCTTACCTAAATGGGGAAAAAGGTTTTAATTCTATCATATGCTATAGACCATTCAAAGCCAATCTTTGAAACAAGAAGGAAAAAAAATGCTAAAACTATCATTTTAAGTTTTAGAATTAATACAAGTGAGGTATGCAGGTTGTACTCTTCAGTTTTTCAGTGTTCTCCTGGATTATTCTTATTTAGACGAGTTAAGAACGACTTTATTTAATGAAACGTCTGTTCAAAATCCAGACGTGTTTTTGTGCACTGACAGAATGAAAAGGTTGTTTATTAACTGGATGCCTTTATATCTAAACCCTGGAGAAGACGTCAGACTGGATTATTTATTTAGCAGTTGTGAGTAATGGTGCTTTTCCAACACCATTTAATTTTCTTCTTTTTCTTTTCTTCTTTCTTCTGCTATTTGTGTCTTATAAGCTCTTTCATGCTGGACTTATTTTCTGTGCATGAAACAATAATAAAATCAAATCTATCATTTTCAACTTTTGCTCTCTTTAATGCTAACAGCACTTCAGTGTTTCAGTTTCAAGCTAACATATGTGCTAACATGGGATGTGCTTGTGTCTGTGTGTCAGTCAGTGTTACTGAAGCAGCTTGAGGCCATGCAGTAACTTCATTCTCCTCTTCCTCTGAGCACAGCCACATAGCGGGGGTCAGGTAACAAAACGCCATGAGCCTGCTACCAGAGTCAGAGCATACATACGACACGACACAACAGGATCTGTTTACGCTGAAGGAAGGAATACAAGACCTACCACAGTGCGTATGCATAGTACAATATGCAGTACTTCCCTTTGCAACTACGATCAACCATGTGTGCAAATTCAGCATCTCAAGATGTGTCCTATTATAAAACTGGTGTCAGTCTCTATTCTACAATAAGCACATTCACTGTGCAGCACAGCAGTGTAATTTAGAACATATGTGCGAGTCTGGGAGCATCTCTAACAGTGTATGCTTTCTTCAGATAGTCCATGACTATCACCCCACATTTACATGTAACTGACCATATCATGCAAATTCATATATAATAATTTGCAGAGATGAACTGGCTCATCAGTGGCTGAAGTGTTGATGCATATCTGCATAAATGAAAGTTCATGTAGATTGAGATTAGCACATCTGTCATAAAATGAGTGTTCAGGCAGATTATGTGTGTATAAAATTTTAAAACCTATCAAACAGAAAACGCAGTCTGTGATATGACTAAATTTACACTGCATTAAGCAGCAGAGGGCAAATTTTAATGCAACATGTGCAACACGTGTTGCAAGAAAACAGGAGTTGTAGTTTGCATAACATTACTATTTCAAAATTAATTAATTAATAATTTAGTAATCTCTATGTTAGGGGTTAGAACAAGGCTAATAAACTCCTGTTAAAACCTTTTGTTACAGAAATACAGACAAAAAGAAATCTTTGTCTGAATGCCTCGAGCTCTGAGACTGACAGAAGCAAAGAGCTTTTGCTGTTTCCTTACAGAAGAAAAATTATAGAGAAATAACAGAAAACATGATCCACAACTTTAAAAACCCAATCAAAAAAATGTAGACAAATTTATTTTATAGTAAATGGACTGGTTCTTGTGTAGCACTTTTCAATTGCTTTATACAACTTCTCTTATTCACTCACATTTATAGAAGCACTTTTTTCTACGCCTGTTTTCTATCTAGCATTCACACCCCGGTGAACAACTTGGGGTTCAGTAGTTGCCCAAAGGTACTGTGAAGCAGTCAGGGATCAAACCACCAACTTTCAAATTAGTAGATGACCTGTTCTAGCTCCTGAGCTACAGCTACCCCATTGTATTTATTATTTAAATTACCCCAAAAAACACACATGAGAAGCAAAAAGCAACTAGCAATGTTGGAGAATACTGTTCAGTATTCAGAATGACTTAAGAAAAATCAAAGCTACTTGGTAACGAGGGGCCCTTTACTATAACATAAACGCCACAAGGGTTCTGTTTCAGGCTCAGTTTATTCTTTTGTAATTTGGAGGATAAGACCTGATGTTCTGTGCAACTCATCCTTTCATTCAGACTCAGATATGTCATGTGCCTATCGGACATTTTCTGTGACTAATTTTGTCTATCACAACCAAAATGTTACATTTCTAAAATGGGGCTATGTGAATTTAAATAACATTAATCACAAAGATATCCAAACGTTTACCGTCCCTGGAAAGCTAGATTAGCTGCCTGTATCAAATTCTCCCTCCCTCTTACTCACACAGAGGCCAAGGGTTACACATAACTAAGGACATTCAGTTCTCTTGGTTTTCCACAATTACAGGCTTGTGCACTTCTGTGTTGTGCTCATGGATTACGTGATGTTCACTTGAAAATAACAGGAACACACACAAGCCACACTAACACAAAAAGAATTATAGCATAGGTGCCCCAGTGCTCGACCTTTCATTAGCAGCCACGCTTTGATCTCACATATTAGTGTGCACAGAAGCTTCAGTGTGAAATTGTGTGTTTGTGCATATGTTCTCCTACCTCTGTGAGAGCATGAAGCTGGCCCTCATGGACACAAACTCCTTTAAACCTAGAAGACAGATGCAATGAAAAATGTTGTTGTTAAAACATGTTTTATAAGCACCATTTCAAAGATTGATTGAAGATATGTGTAATAATTTGACTTGATAAAAGAAAAATATGGTTGAGACACTGACAGACACATGTTCTTATCTTTGCAAACCACAAACACAGTTTCTAACTAGTTCAATAACTTGCTAGAAGAAGTTGTCTGCTCCCTTATCACAGGAGGTGTTTTACACTAGATACCCTTCCTCATGCAACCCCAAAGGGCATTTGTGCCTCCAGCTGGAATCAAAGTAACAGCCTTTTGCTTGCCAAGAAAATGTGTTAACCATTACACTATATAATCACTTGCTATGTAGTGTGTATAAAAAATAGATTAAAATACTTTGTGACCTTTTCTGTTATGAGTGAAGAGAAGAAAGCAGCAACAACAGTTGAGAAAAGATTAAAATTCCAGTAGGCAAGACCGGACAGGTGATTACTGTGAGACAGTCTCATAACAGCAGGATAATAACAGCTCAGCTGCTTCACCTGCATTCCTTCCATTTCTCCCTCTGTCTTGCCTGCAAATTTTAATCTAGTAATAAACAAAACCACAATCATGCTAATACCCTTTCTGTTGTGTCAGTGTTTCATAATCACACTGACAAATTTGATTTCTGATATTAAACTAAATAAATAAATAAATAAATCTACCACAATGACAAACATCAAGGATAAACACTGCCTCAACTTATCATGAGGTCAGATCATTGTTCCTCAATTTTGGATGACTTTTTATTCATCTTTATTTATAAAATATATTGAGCCCAGAGAGGGCTGTGCACCCCTTCACTTGAAATCTAATGGTGTGTGTTCAGAGCAACACATGAACCAACTGTTCACAAACTCATTTGAGGACCTCATAATTCTGAAGGCAATGAAAAGGTCAACTCTGTGGGCCCTTATTGGACTTTAGCTAACAATGACCCCCTCAGTGCAAGCTTGTTAACACACAGACACACAATCCATGAGGCACGCTTAACAAAGATGGCATTGTAAAAGATGTGTGCTTGTGTGTCCGTGAACACACAAAGATATTTATGCATATGTGTGCATGGCCATAAACACACACTCCCCCACACACATGCCCAAAGTAGAATGTGAAATATTTACTACAAAGACAAAATAACAAACCTATTTTGTAGCAAAACAGTTGTTCTAATTGAAATAACATCTCATATTCAACGTTTTATTAAGTGTACCCACGTTCCATACTTTCCTGCAGTAAAATTAAAGTTAAACATATTTGCATAGCCTTTGCATTTTACCACAGATGTCATTTGAAGAGGTTTAAATATGGATAAGATCCGCATTTAAACCCCATAAAACAAATACAATCCAATGAATTAAAATATACTATTCATATTTTTTAGATGTGGAAAACTAAAACTTTTCTGGGACAGCAGCCATTGGTTATATAATTCCACAAGCACGTTTGATTTTATACTCAGGTCACCTTAAAGGACATGTACATCCAAAACACCAATACCTTTGTAAGATTCTTCTGGCAGCTGCAAAGAAAACTGTAACTAACAGCTCACTAACTGAAACTGGAAAAAAGCACACTTTTAAAAAGACTGGGAAAAATCATGATTATGCAAAGTTATACATACATAAGTAACTTTAACTATTAACAGAGGCAGCCTTGCTCAAATCCACAGGGTTAGGAGTCTTCACATATTTATGTATCTTTTTTAGATCTTTACTAGCTTCCAGTTTTGTTTTGGCCTTTGTCCAGTGATCATTTATGTCAATGTTCCTAATGTTTAAACAAAGCAAAACAAAATAAAGTCATGAAAAGTGGCGTTACACTACAGAAACAGAAGACTTTTAAGGACATTAGAGAAATTAGTCAACAGGACAGCAGCGTAATTATAGATTCAAGTTTGAAAGTGGCCAGAGATTATGTGCATTTAACTTCAACAGGAAGTTGGATCTTAAAGAAGGTGGAACTTAAAGTCAATTTCATCATGATGCCTAGGTTCTGACCAAGTTGCAACCTGTGGTGCTGAAAAGTGAAGCCCAAACACAAATTCCAAAAATAAGAGTTCCTTAAATGGCAAATTGAGGCTGCAAAAGTGAGTCAAGTCCTCTAGAATCCCATGTTAAAACTTTACAACTAAAACAGGCTTTGCTACATGTATCCAATTTTCCCTTTCACAACAACAGCACAGAGTGAAAAAAGCTACTTTCAGCTGCTCACTTATTCACAGGGGATCACATTTGTTTTGGCAGACTTTAACATCAGATGCCTTTTCTGATGCAACCCCAAAGACATTTGTGTCTCCTCCTAGAATCGAACTGGGAACTTTTCACTTGTTAAGCAAACATGTAAACTACTACACTATGTAGCCAATTTTTTGTGTATATCTCACCCCTCTGAATTTTATTAAGGCTTAAAGTTAATATACTATTAGGACAGTAGCCACTTTATTTCTACATTACTTGGTGCTGTTTAGCAGGTATCTCTGGCTGAGCGAGGCACTTGTTGAGTCTATCAATGCATCATGCTTACCCGTGTTACTATTTATTTAGTACTAGGTCCAAAAAAAGAAGAAAAGCAAAACTGCAACTGCACTTTTAAAACTGTTTGACATTGATTTCTACTTAATTCAAAGTCTGAAAAATTTTAAATGGAGACAACACAAATCAGCAAGAACCACAAATGTCACCAACTTTATGACACTTTCCTAATCACACAGCAGATAACTGAAAAGAAAATGTTCATGACTGTATACAGCTTCTGCCTTTCCCCTTCCCTGTGACAGAGAGGGCCCTCCTTGCTTCTTGCCTCCAGGCATCTGGTGAAACCCTAACAGGAGTTGGCAGCTTAGAAAATCCATTGCTAATAGGCTCTATGTTTGACACAGTTTCAAACCAACCCCAAAGGAAACAGGTCACAACCACAAGCACATGAGCAAATGACAGAAGAGAAGTGGTGGTGAAGGGGGTGGAAGACTATAAATATATTTCGTTTATCATCACACAGGCAGGTGTTAGTAGAAATTATTTTCTGCACAAAGTCATTTGTGCTGAATATAATCTGGAGTTTCTGAAATCATTACTAAGAATGAGTTTCTTAAAATCTGCATCATAATGCAATAATTATCTAGAACAAAATAATTATTTTGCTTGCTTTGTTTTAAAAGTTAAATTAATGCAGCTTTTACAAGCAACCAACATTTTAAATTAAGATTCGATTAACAAAGGTTATTTATTTATTTATTTATTTATTTATTTATTCATTTATAAGAGCCCTGGCTGGAAAAGAAATTACTCTCATTCGATTACTAACCTGAGTATGTTTGGATGATTAAGCCGGTTCATAAGCTGGACTTCTCTCAACATATTAGCCCTGTTACTGCTGAGCTTGTTCATCTTCAGAGCCATAACTTGGTCTGAAGCTCGATGACGTACCTGGAAAAAAGTCAAATGAAAATGTGTTCAGTTACACTCAAATACAACCAAACACTGTCTTATCCTTCATATCTAGGGCAGATTAACTATATTCTTGTAGCAAGAAAACTATGATTGCATAATGCCTAAAATGAGCACAACAGTTAAGGCCTTGAACAGCTTGTAACCAAGCTCTTCTGCAATTATAACCCAAAAATTATATAAAAAAATCTGGTTCTTCAGGCAAGAAAACAGAGGAAGCCAAAAAAAAAAGGGCAGGACATAAAAGAGAAGTGAAATGAGGTCAGTCAATGCTGACCAGCCATGACAAAGGAAACAGTCAGGTCAGTGCTCCACAATCAATTTTGTATGATTCTACGTCAGGATTTAGTTTCCATCGATTTGTTACATAGCTGTGGCATCACAGTCAATCCCTCCATGGCTGGCTGGAGACTATCCCAGCACGGCAAACCTAACCTAACAGGTCATTGGATTGTGACAACTTTAAAACATTTCCTGTTGAAGCTTTAAAACAGTACAGACCGTTTCACATAACATAGCAAGTGAAATAATAGCAACCTTTTTTATTTTTTTAAACAATCTACTAGCATTTATTTGTCATCCCATCCCATCCCAAATTTAAAGATATACTTTGGAGCCATTGCACACACAAACACACACTTTCTAAAATATCAGCAGTTGAATTTGCTTAGTATATTTAATATCTACTGAAGGAAATACAGATTATTTTATAGATTCCTGTGGTTACTATTAAAGGCAGAAAGCCCCAATGTGCCTGTCTAGACATCAGGAGAACCAAATGACAAAGACACTGTATGCAAACCTATCTACCTACACATGCAAACTCTTTCCTCCCATCAGAAGCATTTAAAAAGCTTTTAAGAAAATCATTTCAGAAGCCTAAATTAATCCTGTATCTAAGGAGAGACGAGCTTCAGTACATAAGGCAACTATTCAAATATCATAAGCTCCAGATGAGGTGTTAACTGTGGGAAATTATTCATAGACGCATGCAAAACAGACCTGCTAACTGGCACATTAGTATAGCAGTTATGCTATCATTTATTCTGCTGCAACTTAAACCAACACTTAAAAGATCATTTTAAACTGCACAGTGAATAAAAGGTTTCACTGCTGCTAATGTTACTGTATGAGCCATTGTGCATTCTTTGTTTGGTAAACGTGGTTTGTTAGTAAAAGAGTTTTGGTCAATTTTAGTTGTGCATACCTTTTTAAAAAAAGCACAAACAATTCTGCCCTTTTCTGTAAGCACATATTAACACAAGATGATTGGAGAAATTATACCAAACTGCTACATTTGATTAGATTCAATAAAGACTGGGGGAGGGGGGTATACAGTCCCAAAAACACTCTTATATTAACTATAAATAAATAAATAAAAGGCACATTTATGTCATCTTCACTGCTGTCAGACTGCACAACAAAGACTCCAACTGATCAACACACACATTCACACATGTGCAATAATCTTTTCTGGTATCGTTGTATTTTTACTGAGTTGTATATAGCACTTGTATTCTATTTTTATCTTATTGCATATTTTATTCTATTTTATTCTACTGTATATAGTATTTTATTTTATTCTATTCTGTACAGTTGTATACTGTATTTATTCTTATTTTATTTTATTCTAATTTTTGCTTCATAACTTTTGCACTGTCCACTTCCTGCTGTGACAAAACAAATTTCCCACATGTGGGACTAATAAAGGTTATCTTATCTTATCTTATCTTATAGCAACTATCTTCCATTACACAGCCACTGTGATATCCCATCAGTAGGATGGGAACTTGACAACACAGGCAAAAATCAATGTGGATTACACAAGCAACATTAACAATTAAAGGAAAGTATACAGAATAACACTGGTTCCTCTGCACTGCAAGTTCATTACTTAGTGCAAGATGATCAATATTATATACCGTGCATAAGCAGAACTTCCAAAAATATAATGAACTTGAATTTAGTCTGTGAGAGTTTTCTGTATCGACTTCTCTCTGGGTCTCACACATGCACAAACAAAAATGTCTCTGTTCAAGTTCAAAGGAGTGAGCATGGCTAAAAGAGCTGACAGTCCCCACCACAGGACAGCAGAAACAACAGATGGCCACTCCTCTAAAGGCCTCCTCCCCCACATCCGTCCGACCCCCAATTCCTCACTCTTCACATCCCCCCCATCTGCAGTTATTCCTCATCCCCCCCTTTTTCTCCCCTCTGTGGGCTCCAGCAAATCATCATGCCCAAGTAATCATCAAGTCTGTAGAGGTAGCATTTTTCCCCCCTCTCCCATCTTCCTCTCTAGTGTCTCCCCATTTTTCCACCTCCCTTCTCAGATGGAAACCATAACCCTAGTGTCTGTCTCAAACCCTTTACCAACCCCCTGCCACCCCAAAATAACTCAACCTCTAACCAATCCTTACACCCCCCTCCTCTTCAAACTCCTCTTCCTCTCCTCTGTAGCCCTCATCCTTGCCTTCCTTTGTACTCAGTAAACACCTAAAACCTCTTCTGAAGCACCACATCCCGTTCATCAGTCTTTCCACACCACCCCAGCATCCACCCGAATCCGTCCCTCTTCTTTAAACTCCTTCTTTTGCCTCAGCTCTGATCATTTTCTATAGCAGCATAGAAACAAAGTGAGTAATGCTTATCTCACAGTGATTATGCTTGTTTCCCTTCAATGAAACACACCCCAAATGTCTCTAAAATCATTCATTAATGGTGTTTGCTTTGTTTATTTTTTGTTTTTTAATCCACTCTTTAGCCCGGTTGCAGCACTGTGAGTTATGAATAACTTCCAGGGGTTTTACACCGATAACAATGGCATGTTTCTGAGAGCTGGCATACAAAGTACACAATGGGTTAGAATAGTGCTGAATAACAGCACTTTCTACAAGCTTAATATGGCTAATAAAAACCAATTACAATATGCCTAGATCCGCTCCAATACAAATCTTCTGAATTAGCTTGAGCTGTTCCTAACAACACACACGTCACTCAAACACCACTGGCTGTCAGACACCAACAACAGTATCATCAATCAGCCCACCCAGGACACAATGGAAACCAAATGTCAAAGCAGGTCATCTCCACTGGAGGTCTCATGTTGCATACAATCCAGTACATGGCAAATCCTCCTGCACTAAGGCCAAGTTAAAATTCCAATACACAAAAGCTGACAAGGAAAATTAAATTATAATACAGTTTGATAAATAAAATAGAGTGACATAAAAGTGAGCTTAACTTGCTTAATGAATAAGATAACAAACCCTTTACCCCAAAGTTGTCACTGTTGTCTTCTATGTTAATGTTATTGTCTGTCTTAGAATAAACCCCCAAGAAAGAATGCATCTGATGATATACTAAAACCAACAAAGTCAAACATTATTAGGCCATCATCATTTATTTCTAATATATGCAATCGGGCTCTATTCCTAGATGAGCAGTCACACTGCTTAGCTAAACCACAATGAGTCATGCAAATATTTGTAACTGTCATGGTGGATTGATAATACAACAGACCAAAAAAAAAAAAAAAAAGTTTCTTCTGCTGCAGCTTCATTTAGCAGAGCCTAACTAATAATTAGACTGAGTGCAATCGAACCACAAAATAAACTATGTCAGGCACCAAGGGTGAAGAATTCAGCTGAGGTCAAATCTGACACTCTTGCTTGAGGTATGAAATGAGGCACGGTTATAAAATGAGAAGACAGTGAAAGAAAAGACTGAACTTGAGAAAAGAGTGAGGTAATATCTGATCTCTACACACCCTGAATACATCAGAGAAAAATCCTGAGCCAATCCACTCGCGGGAGAAGTCATCAAGGCGTGTAAGACAGGAGAAGGCACTGATGAGGGCTCGGTAGGATGATGGGGAAGACACCTGGAGAACACAGAAAAGGACATGTTTGATGAGCATGTTGCGGGACCATACCACAACTTTGTTTGGGCTGAAGAGGTTGTTACAAACAGTTTCTGAAAAAAGCCACTAATCTATAGCTAAGTACAGACCAGAGCACTGTACAGGTTATAATTATACTGTTGTCCGAGCTCTACACTGGCTTTACATTGAGTTGTAGAGTGCACACGAGCCCTGTATAGTATATAACATGTAACAATTTTAAACTAAACTAAAAACCAACCTGCAAAGGTAGAGCCATTCCCATCTCACACACTCCTACCCCTCCGATATCATCTCTGTCCTCATTGAGGCGTTCAGGTCGTGTAGGAAACCCAGCAATGGAGTTGCGTTTATTCCGTTCCATGGTGACGTGAATGACGGTGATACCAGTGAGGGTATTATGGGTGTTTTTCTGTAATGTACCCGCATGACAAGTGGACTGGTTGGTTTTAGCAGAGCCGAGGGTTTCACGGCAGAACAGTATTTGCACAGTTTGTGTTGTGGGAGAAAATATATCACACACATAGACTTCTGTTTCTGAATCTGAACCCAAGAATTTTCCAAGTAATCCAAATCATCACTGCTTGTAACTGAGAACTTCACCCAGATAAGGATTTCACATGTTTGACAGAGGTATGGTGTATCCCTGGAGACCTGTAGAAAGAAAGAAGAAATTTAATGGGTAAGCCCCATGGCAGACTTTTTTTTTCCTATGCTGCTGATTGAAGTAGCCATTGTAGCCAATGAGAGGTATAAGCAAATGCAAATTAAGGCTTTAACATTTATTCCCACTTTAAGTGAAACATAAAATGAACAGTAAGAAAAATTTTAAGTGTTTGAATGAGTTTAAGCAAAGTGTCCAAATGACAAAAATATTGTTTTCATAAAAAAATATCTACTTATCTCCAGGTATCAGTCTACATTCTGATCATTTTTGCTGTTAAACTTCCGCCTTTGGATTTCCAGTGACTCACAAGCATGTTACCAAGCATGGTTTACTTCATCACTATTTTCAGGTGCCGAGACTTGGTGGCCCATAAATTCTCCATTTCAAGTCATCAGGCCTATTTAACAAAGATTTTTGTATATTTAAAATTATCCTTTTGACATGATCTATCTATCTAACTATAAAGCAAGACCTTTTTGATGCAGTCATGTCACAAAAACAAAATGTCTAGAGAGTGTCTGAGGCTAAAAGACACATTTAAGACCTGTGCAAACTGAATTTAAGTCAATTCAATACTTTTACTACAACTTTTTGGTATTGAATGTGCCCTGGACATTTTACGGCTCCTTATTGACCAGCAGTCTTACACATAGTCCTAAACAATAAAGAAGGAGCAAGTTACAATTTCATGTTATTCTAAAGGTATTTAAAAGCAAATGCAACTTTGGACTGGGTCCTGTCTCAGGAGGGACGAGACAAGCCAATATTACTCAACAGGCTCAAATGAAATGGCTGTAATAGGGGTCCATTGTCCAATTATGGGAGATTAGCCAAGGAATAGCTCAGGTCTTGGACCTTTCTGCCATCCAAAACAAAGTCAGCAGGGTACAAAGGGGAACAGGAAAGCACGTCTGCAGCTAAAGGTCTTTAAATGCCTGTAAACAATGTGGCTTTCATAT
This sequence comes from Pelmatolapia mariae, assembly GCF_036321145.2. Taxonomy (NCBI): domain Eukaryota; kingdom Metazoa; phylum Chordata; class Actinopteri; order Cichliformes; family Cichlidae; genus Pelmatolapia; species Pelmatolapia mariae. The sequence continues at coordinate 26,559,918 of NC_086243.1, read as the reverse complement.
CTTAAGAATACGTCATGCAAGAGGAAGATTTCTTTAGGTGATAAAAACATGTTGAGCCACTCTATAAATCTTTCCCTATAAATGCTGAAGAGTACACAAAAAAATGCCTTCCTTCGCCTAAAGTCATAAGCAGAAAATTTCCACTCACTGTACATTTCCACTGAAGACAGTTTTGAGATCCTATGTCTCAACAGTAAGTGAAAAATTAACCTGACGACTGAGCATCTTATGTGTGCTAAATAGAAGATACACCTTTAAATAAGAATAGAGTTCAGTGAGAAATAATGACCTTTCACGCAGCAAATTGCTTGTGACCTATTAATATTAATGTAATAAAGAAAGAAGCATCCAATTATAAACTGTTTGCCAGCTGAATTTAAAGATAATGGACTATATTGTCTATAACAAATTAAAAACAGGTATAACCTGCCAAGAAATTTTGCTTTACAAGTATTTGCCATTTCTTTTCCAAAAATGTCCTCCTACTTGCAAACAGAAGACTTTAGAAATATTGAAATAAAGGCAATGTGACCTGACAGCATGACTTACTGTCATTTGGGTCAACTAGTTAACCATTACTACTTCTAAATGTAGGTTAGTCTGTGATTCTGACTTTTGTTTTGGGGGTTTTATAATTTCTGAGTAAAGTTTAGAACCACTTTTTTCCCCACAATGTTGGACCTTAACAAAAACAAAAAAGCAGCAGAAGTCAAGTCACCTCAAACAGAGGTGAACTGTCACCACAATGCTGATGTAACACTGCATTAATATTACTAGGGTTGGCTGGAGTTTGTTCCATTTATCCATGGAAGTCAGAAATTAAAATGATTTTTTGAGTTTGATTTTATGGATTGAATGTGTTCAGGTCAATAAAATTATTTCACAACCTCAAGTTTTGCCACTAGGGATTTTCTGCTTTCATATTTAAAGATGTCTGCATCTACATGACAATACAAAAAAATGATGTCAGGTGCAACAGGTAGCAATAATTCTAACTGTATATAAATGTTGGCCAATCATAAGCCTACAAACAATAACACGGGGCACAGTCTGACACAGGCATACACTATTGATGTCACAAAACAAAACTATTGTTTCCCTTGTCCACACAGAAAGGTACCGGATGCCGATGTTGCACTTTCATTTTTCAATGTTCAATGTTTTATTGCTACAATGGCAATAAAGATTCTGATTTGTGACTTGACATCTGCTTTGCATATTGTTGACCATCACATTGATAGGCTGAGATAGTAGGTGGGTGTATCAGGGTCTGCTCTGGGGTAGTTCTCTTCAGATGTGTCTGAATGATTCTTTTTTGTGGCTGCTTCTAAGTACAGGTCATGCTCCACTTCTCTTGCCTACAAGTTCTTTATTGTTTCTGTTATACCTGTTGGCTCTTCTGCACATTTTTAAGCACATTTAGGAACATTTTTATAACTGCTACCCAGCAAGTATGTCGCTGAAAGTAAAATTCAGTTGCATTGGCTCCCTGTTAACTTCAAAGTCCATTTCAGATTCTGGTATTAACTCTGCATTGACAAGCACCAGGGGATATCAGAGAACATCAATATATCCCCACCAGGTGTCTGAGGTCATGTGATCAGGGCCTGCTGACTGTGCATCAAACAAAGTAGACAGAGCTTTTGCAACAATTGCCTGCAGACTCTGGAACTCTCTCCCCCTGAGCCTGAGATCTGTGGACTCATGATCTCATAAAAAAAGAAAAAAGCTCAAAATATGAAAAAAAAGGCTCTGAACTAGTGAATAAACAAAAAAAATGGACATCTAATGATGTCACTTTGGGTTTCAGGAAATTGTAACGGGTATTTTTAACAACGACTTCGTCCTTATTCTCATCCACTTTTGCTATTTTAGAAACGCTTGCATAATGTTGCGCCAATGTGGAAATTTGACTTCAACTTCTTCCCTGATGTAAGAACAGAAAGTAAACAAAGACTAGGTGTTGTGGTTAAACGATTCCTTTAAGTACGGGTTCCAACAATGAGCTCATACGTAGAAGTCGGACTTCACATTATCGCTAATGCTATAAATACTGTCATTATGTACTCTGGCCTTTCTGTGTTTGAGAGGAATAATGACAAAAGCTTAAAACAGGTGCAGTGTTTTAAATGAATATACTAAAGAGGCCCATTAAACCAAAGCAGAAATGCAAAAGTCAATGTTGGGCCCAGATGAGGTTTCATAAGATCCTAAAAACAGCAGTGACACTAGACTCTTAAGAGAGTTGCTGTAGTCCTACTGGACAATTTCTGAGATCATTCTCTGTCCCAGCCACATCCTTAAAAGGCTTTTCATCCTCCTCTTTCTGTTTTTTTTTTCCCCTAACAGTGACACCTCATTTTATGCCTTGCAGAAACAGTACGGCAGGAATAAAAGTGGCTGTGCCAAGAAAAATGCAAGCCACAAGTACCAGGCCCAAGCGTTCCTATCTAATTTCAGTGGGGTTTCCGTCCAAGACCAAGAACACAGATACATCACATCTATTCTGTATCTGAGTAGACAAGAATAGGTCAGCAAGTAGAACATAAATTCTCCCTATATTCATAACCGAGAAGCAACAAAGAAGAGCTTCTGCATTCACACACCCACATTAGTGGTCAAAGCTGCCCTAACTGACTAAATAAAAACTTCCCATTCTCACAAACACTTCAGACACACACATGATACTTGAAAAAGCCTAATCTTCAGTGGGTGGTTACAAAAGGATTTTCAGTCAGAATGATTATTTTATATGCAAAAGATGATGACAACCATTGTAATAATTTAAACGCCTACTCATTAGGTAAAAATGAAACACACATCATTCAGAGTCACTTCCTGGCAATAAAAAAAGAATTCAATTATGGGGAAAACAACCACAGCTGCATACTACAACATGACTTAGTCCTATTAAAAAAATAAGATCATACCACAGAAAGTTGTAATTTTGAGGAATACGATAACCCTCTATCACACTGGAAATGATAAAAAGAAAATGTAGGCAAACCAACAGAGTTCATAACTATATTTGTTTCCAAACTATAGCCTGCTGCCTACATATCCAAAAGGCGTGCACTTAAAAAACACCACACTAAAGACACTCTACATGGAAAAGGGTGGAAATTTCAAAGGCAGAATTTTTCTTGGGGTCTGTAAAATGTGGCTTGTTGCTACTCTGAAACAGATGGGGCATCACCAAAGCAGCCTCAGGCCAAATGTTTTAACAGTAGTTTGGGGGCCTGAACACCATGCCACTGTGTCTCAGTGGATCAGAGACTAATAGAAAATGTCAGCAATAAATAAAAAGAAAAAAATACTTAAGTGATGCTCTAATGATAGGTTTGTAGCTAGGGTTAGTGTCTCTGAGGAGCGAGAGGAATTAAATGGGCGTGAGTGAACGTGTAAGAGTCTGCATACACAGATCAGCAATGAGCACAGACCTGTTCTCACTACATTCAAACACAATGTAGAAGTTATGATAGTCTCTAATGATAATTTCTGTAAACAATTTTCAGCATTTCAGTAATCTGATAAGCCCTTTGTTTGGTGAGTTATAGATACCAACTAACTGGAAAAAGCCATGCAAAAAATTTAAACAAGGTCAAATTTAACAAAAGAGAATAGCATCATATCTGACCACAATCTATTACAGAATACGTGAGCCTATGCATACCTCTCATTCTTCAGAGTTTTGAAATAATGAAACAAACCGAGGGGAAAAACCTACTTTATATACCTGAGAGCCATAAACAGCACGAGTGAAGGGAAAAAAGCACGATTCATATCTTGTAAAGTATAAATAATATGCTAAATAATGAACTTCTCGATCAGCATTTCTTCTGTTATTTTAAGTGTTTTTTTGGCCGCGACAGAAATGTAAACAAACCACAGAAGGAACAGTCAGCATTGGCGTGTGCTCCCCTCGAGTTCAGCTGACTCACCTGTTTTTATTTCATAGAGGTGTTTGCAGTAACAGTGCAAACTCGTTTTCGTGTCTTTTACCAGGTGCCATTTGAAGAAAACGTCCAATTAACGCCAAAACAGCAGAGCTGGGAGCGAGGCTAGCTTCGTGACTAGCGGACGGGCTAGTTTGTCAACAAAACTGGAGCTGAGCAGAGAGCTAACAGACATTAGCCCCTGGATCCTGCAAACACACACAAAACAAGAAGTTTCTCGTCGCGACGATTGAAAAGTCCAAATTCCCAAAGGCTCAAGCGTCACAATCAATTCAGAGGCTGCTTATGTTGTCCTTGTATCCACAAATGACCAAATGACCGTGTTTTTGTACCGCCCGGGATAATATTTCAGTCGATTGTTGGTGTTTGACAGCTCCGTCGTCTTTCGTCTCTCATCCAAGTAACTCCCACTGGCCCCGCCCACATTCGACTGGCACGTCTACAAGCCAATGAGCACGCTGAAATTTGCGCGAGCGTTAGTTAACTTGTCGGAGTTGTAAAATGAGAGAAATATAGCTATGTACCTATATATACAATTTTTAAAAATAAGTGGAATCATCTGCAATGTTGGTTAAGTTCATTGCCTATGTTTCATAACAACGACTTCACCCTTACTCATTTAGATTTAAAAGTATTTTTGTACTTTGAATTGCCCAATAACTTGTATTAGTTTGTTTTTTAAAGTTTTTGCTGACAACTCCAGCAGCCCCACTGCTTTTGTTAAATCCATCCCATTTTCATGTGACATTTTATTGGTTTATTAGCCAATAAAACATGTGATTTCATTCAGTGATACGTTAAGACTTCTGATCTATTTTGTGTGGTCACATTTAAAATCTGGTATATATTGCCTGGTAAAATAATCACAAACTTGAACACCATATATTTAATAAGTCTTATTTATAATGACTTTTTCTGCTCGCAAGGTGCTTTAACGCCAGCTTTTATGTACTCTCGTGGAAAAACAGCCTCATCTAGCGGAGAAAATTAGTCAGCACAAGTCAGCTCACAAAAATCAAGAAACAAGCGGCACACCTGAATTTGTTCTAGATGACATTTTCCAATAACTTTCAAAGAAAAGGTCTGTAGTTATTTGCGAACGATAGTAAAGTTTGAATAGGCGCTGACTGCTTTTTAGAACATCTCTCAGCCACTCCTGCGTGTCCTGATACTGTCAGAGTAACAAACAGAATCTGAACCGCATAACAAATACCCTGACTACTAACATGGGTGAGTGAGGCCCGCATAGTGGCATAGTATAGTATATATACTATGCCATAGTATATATATATATATATTATGGCATTAAATAACGCCATATATATATATATATATATATAATTTTATTTTTTATGTTCACATATGACTATTTTTCCAGAAATATCAAAAGACAAACATAATTTGTTAATAAATGTAGATCTAAAAGCCACTTAGATATTTCTAGCTTTTCTCCAAAATCTACTGAATAAAACTGAGTTTGTGTGAGAGCCTCTTTGTGAGTCCTTTGATGAGTTCGAAGGTTACTTTCATATTGACAAGGCACTTGCTTTGCTTTGTCAATATGTTCACATGTTCAACGTTTGTTATTATAATTTTTTCTCATAATAATAATTGCGTGAAATACTCATAGTTAAGACCCTACCTGGACTCTAGCTGACCTCAGTTATTCGAGAATAGATAACACATGTTGTATTATAATGTAATCTAATATTTAAAAAAAAAAACAATAAATATACTGATTATTTCCACCCTGTATTTATTACAGACAGCCTATGAAATTACAAAACTGCTATTGTTTGTTTATATAGTTCATTTAAACGACCAAACACTGCCACACTTCATTATATTTATATCGCTGGTGAGAAAGTTTGATCCATCAGGGGCACCGTAAACTCTCAGCATCACGTGAGCACTCCAGTTTCCTGTTGCTATTGTATTACACTTCCATATTTTTCACCTCAAAGAGCGTCTGTGATGTAAACTACCGCGGTGAGTTCGCTCCTTCTGTGTGATCTGTCCCCACGCACCGAGTCCGTTTAACGTCCTGCCTCGTCCTTACAGTCCAGGAGAGCTGCTGATCGCGGGGAAAATGGCCAACAGTGTAGCTTTCCAGAGCAAGTTAACCTCGATCATGGAGATGCTAACTAAAGCAGCCGTGGTGGAAATCAGCAAACTGTGGGAGGACGGCTTCGCTTTGGTCCAGGTCGAGCTTCGGAGGAGAGAGATTGAAATCGAGGCTCTGAACAGAAAGTTGTTGTTGATGGAAAAGGAGCGGTTAGCGGCTCGGGCTCAGACTGCAAATAACTCATCATCTTTTTCCAAGAGAGAGCAGCAGAATAAGCTGCTGCCGCCCGACGGCGATGGTAAGAACAACCGTGGCAAAAACAGGGGATCAATAAACGATATTTGTCTTAAAAGACACAATTTAATACCCCGTGGATGAAAAAGTCAGTTTGCACACTATCCGTTTGCACACTGTAATGTTTGTGCACATATGAGGACATGTGTTTGTTTAAGTACAGCGTTTCCAAACAATTATATTCTCTCATATTTAACAATATAACAACTATATTCTCTATACAGCACCTTCTATTTTTAAGTGTGCACAAGAGGAGTTTTAGCACATCTGTATTGTTTAATATTGCAGCTTAAAACAGTGTCAGCTCACAGTAATGTCAACATTGGGTTTAGAAGGAGAGTAGTTTCTTTCTTGCTCCTTGGCACAAACCTGCATGACTTAAGTTTGATGATGAAAAGAAGCCTGATGAATGTTTTAGGTAGACATTATATCCAGCATGTTACCACATGATGTAAAGACAAAATTAATTTAAACACAGCAAAACTAACCTTTACAAAGAAATAAATGAAACTTAATACACACACATACACATATACACCCACTTACACTGTTATTTATTGTAAGCCTGTGAGAATAAAAATGTTTTAAGTTTGTTTAGGCACAGTTGTAATTGATAACAGTTAGCTCCTTCCAAAGGACAGGACCACAGCAACTGAAAGCACCTTCAGCACACTTAGATCTAATTCTGGGAAGTGTTAAAAGATCTGCACCTGCCTGAGAGGTCTAATCGGATTATAAACACTGAGTAAGCCGGAGATGTACAGGAAGGGGGTAGGAATCATTGAGAGCTTTATGAACTAATAGAAGGATTTTAAAGGTAATTCTGTGTTGAACTGAGAGCCAATTAAGTGACTTCAGTACTGGGTTATATAGTCAAATTTCCATGTGCGTTTACGGATTGGCTCCTGCATTCTTAACAAGCTGAAGTCGTCCTGTTGGTGATTTGGATAATCCAGCAAACAGAGCATTACAGTAGTATAACCTGCTTTATATAAATGCATGGGCCGATTTCTGAGATTCAGTTTGAGATAGGGATTTTTAACATTTGATGTGTTTTTGAAGCGATAGAAAGCAGTTCTGGTTGGCCTGATTAATATGATTATCAAAACTGAGATCACTGTCCAAAATGAGGCCAAGGTTCCTGACTTTGTCACTGGATCCACCAAAATATTAACTAACAAGACAAGTGGTAAAAGAGGTGTATATCAGCATGGTAATGATCCACAGAACACAGCCAAAGTTACACACACCGGGTTACTAAAGAAGAAAAAGGTCAAAGTATCAGAAAGAAAAAATGTGCCTAAAGACTGGCAAAAGATCCAACCTTTTTGAGACACATCACTGCAGTCACATTTGAAATAAACTAATATTTTTAATGAATTAGTAAAATGTCTCAGTTTTACCTGTTGATTTTTTCTAAGTTATGCTGTGAATTTTTAAAAAATGGTTTATGAGCTTGGAAAATCATTACAGTCTCTTTATTTGCATTTTACATCGTGTCCCAAAGGTTTCAGAATTGGGTTTGTAGATAACAAACAGGTCTGTGTTCTCTAGATTTACCTAATTTGTCAACAGGCAGAAAATTTTTTAAGTTACTTTTGCCATTTTGTAGGAAAACTTGTCAAATACTTTCTACTGCCAGCTTTTCCACTGTGATATGATGTTTTTCCTAGTGATATGTCATTGTAGTTGGCTTGACTGTCCCTGCAGCTAACAGTCATTAAAAGCATTGGTGTATCTGCTTGTTACTTAAGTCAAAAAGTTTCCCAGTGTTTAAAGTCACATTTTCAGACAGCGCTGTAATGAAGCAGGTGCATGTTATTTGGGTACCTTTCTTTATAATTCACAGTATTTGCTACCTCTGTTGCTGAGGCAATTCATTAGAAAGTTAACCTGTTTTTAAAAATGACTTTAAGAGAACTTTGATTTTCCTTTAACAATTTAAACAATCTGTTGTGTCCTTTCAGGGCCCACGATAGAGTCGGTGCAGACTTTGTCTTCAGATCAGAGCGTGAGAGACAAGGTGGATATTTCACCAAATCAGGGAACGTCATCACCTCCTCAAACAGAAGAGAAACGCAGTGAGCAGCGCAAATCTGACAGTGCGGGCAAAGATGACGAAGACTTAGTAGTCAAGCTAGAAGACGAGGATGACATCCAGATCGTGGAGCAGGTCGTGGACTCGGATCACAGCGTTAACAGTGGAGCAGGTCCCCACGAGCTGAATCTGAACCACCAGCCTGCTGAGGTTGTGGAAGAGCAAGAGTCGCAGCAGTGGCTGACTGTTTCGGTGGGAGACAGCGACACTGCAGATGACTCGGAGTGCTTTTTCGAACCAAAGCAGTTGTCTCAAAATCTGGACTCCGAAATCTTGCTCATTCAAAATGCCTTGGACATTTTCGATAATTCAGCAGAGGGAGCATACTCGGACAGGTTTATGAGGGACAATGAAACGGTTCAAGGTGCATCAAGTAAATCAAGGGCTCCTGTGACTTTCAGCCAGTCTCAGCCAAGTCAACCTATAGAAGCAATAAATCACTCAGAGAGAGGAATGTCCATTAGATTCCTCTCAGAAAAACAGCAACCACAGACTAAAAACATGTCAACCTTTAACACAGACAACAGACTCTTTCATTTAAACGACCCAGAGTTGCACAAAACTATAGCGGGGCGCCGCATTAGGGAGAAGTGGTACATCTGCCCGTTCTGTGGGAAGAGCTTTGATCGCATCAGCCACCTCGAGATACACCAGCGAATTCACACAGGAGAGAAACCGTACACATGCGACACGTGTGGCAAGTGCTTTTCTCAGAGGAGTAACCTTCGCACTCATCAAAGGACTCACAAAGAGGCTCTCACACAAAATGCAGTTTAATTCAGTAGATTTTGAAGAAAAGCTAGAAATATCTAAGTGGCTTTTAGATCTAGATTTATTAACAAATTCTGCTTGTTTTTTGATATTTCTGGAAAAATAATGTAGCAGACTGATTTAACTGTGCCCTCTTTTTGTGAAATAAACAAAAATTTTGACACCGTGTGGCTTTTAAGAACTAAAACAGGAACATATGAACTGCCAGAAAAGAGGTTTTTAACACACATATGACATACTAGGAACATATGACCTCTAAGACATTCAGTTTAAGCTAGACAGGAAAAATCCAGCATTTAATCGCTTAGTTTTCCTCGACCTGATGGAAAGACGGTGAGGAAAAGTCACAAGACATTTGATAAATTGGTTCACCACAGAGCACTAAGGATGTAAAAAAAGGACAAAGAATTTGTTGGTCACCACACGACAGCCTAAATTGTGTCTTTGTGATGCTGCCTAAGCAGAAAATTAAGGTAAACTAAGATTTCAGTGTTCTGTTTGTAGAGGGAAAAAAACATGTTGTTCACCCTTGCACTGCCGCTTAGATGTTCATGGGTCAGTCAAGTTAAAATTTTCCTATTCTGAAGAATCTTTAACTTCCAAAACATTCAGGTACTTCCTCCAAAGTTTTTCCACAGGATCCAGAGCCAATCATGGTAGGAGATGTAGACTTTGTAGCCCTAGGCTTAATCCCTTCCCCGTACACACTTTGCTTGTTCACTTGGAGGGTCAGAAACATTGAGTGTTGTTCTAAACCTAGCATTAGCATTAAACTAGCATTAAATAACGCCATTTAATGTAACATCAGCCTTAATTCAGGTTTATCAACTCCATTCCTTACAGTAAAACATCATTTTTGTCTGGTATGTGGAGGGACAGGTACTTTCAGCTCCTCACTTATTTCCCAAGGGGTCATCACAGTGCAAGTTTGAACTGGCACCAAGTTTACAACTGCCATCCCGACAAAAGACTCCCTGGCACAAAGAGTACACGAGCTTGTAATTCTCAGAGGCTGGGTTTGTGTGTCCTCCTGGGCTCAAACCATGGATATTTCACATGTAAGACAATTGTAAGAGAATTTAACATATACCACAAATGTTATATATCCATAGGAACAAACTCCACATGCTTACAGATATGATTTCTATATTCTTTTTTTAAAAGCCTTTGTTATTGATTTTTTCAAATAAATGCTAATAAAAAGGGAAGGAGAGCAGTGAAGAAAATGAAATTTTGAAAATCCTTGAGTGAAACCGCGATGAAATAAGTGCATTTTAGAAATGATAGGCATCATCTTAATTCCAATCTGTGTAAAACATCAAAGACGTAAGTTTCATCACAGAGATAAGGGCATCACAGAGTTTTCAACTGTATTTGTACCCTATACTTTAATTAAGACCCTTCAACAACCTCAAGAGTGACTACATGTGCACTCACAATCATCAAGCAGTAGGGGGCAGATTCTAACTGGGCTATAGTTGTAGGATGACAGCCAAAGGTTTGCAGCAGTTGTCCATGTCAGCTCCAACCTTGGAGAGCAGCTGCATCCTATTGAAATAATAACATTTGGTTGTGTAGCACTTATCAATACCAGTATTAAAAATGTTTGTTTTTTTAATCTTATAATATAAATGAGTCAGCCATGGAGCCCTAAAAGCAGACACTCAATCACCTTTTTGCTTTAACCTCCTAAGACCCGAACTCTGTCATGGAATGCATTTTTTATTTTTCTTTGCTATTTGGGTTGATTGGGACCCGATGAATGTAAAAACAAAGAATTACCAGATTTTTTTTTTTTTTTTTTTTTACCTATTTTTTGTTTCTGAGAAGAATAAGATCCACATATGAGGATATTCGTTTTAAATTTTGATAAAACAGTCACAGTATAATGTCCTCCTAAGTGGATATCAGGCCCTTGTGGAGAAAAATTAAGTATTTTGGTCTAGACAACCCAAAATGTGATGTCCACATATGTGGACGCCAGGTCCTAGGAGGTTAAGTATGAAGTGGGAACAGTTAGCAGGTTTCTGCCTGAGCCTCTCAGGCTGCACACTGGTCGGTACAGCAAACAGCTGTTCACATATATCAGGGCTGGGGATCTCCAGGCCTCAAAGGCCCATGCCCTGCAGGTTTTAGATATCACCCTGGGTCAACACACCTGAATAAAATGATTACTACATTACCAGGCCTCTGGAAAACTTTAAGACATGTTGAGGAGGTAATTTAGTAATTTAAATCAGCTGTGTGGGCTCAAGGATACATCTAAAACCTGCAGGACACCGGCCCTTGAGGCCTGAGTTCCCCACCTCTTACATAAATAATCTTGGTCCAAAGCTTCTGTTTGGGTTAGGGTTAGGGGTTAGGGTTTGTAAAAGTATTGGGCATCCAGTGTCTGATTGTTTGGGTTTTCTCTGTAATACTGTAGGGTCTGTAACTTACAATATAAAGCAGCTTGTGGCGACTGTTGAATTGAATTGTAGAGGGGTAAACTGGGATAATATGTTCACATGTGCAAAATGCATTCTTACATCTGCACTTTGCACAATCTGAAGTCTGTTTATCGTTATTTCCGATTGGTACCTTTGAAAAAACATTACAAAAACCCAACTGAAAGTAAATAAAAGCATGAATAATAGCCTGAGAGTCAGTAAAACTCAGTATCGAGTTTATCCTTGGGACATTCCTAAGGTTCCACTGGTAGCATATATGATGGGGGAAAAAGGATAGGTCCCAGTATGGATCTCTGAGGAACTCCACAACTTATTATAGAGTAAGGAGAGCTGTTTGTCACCAATGAAAACAAAAAAATTTGGATTGTCAGATATGACCTAATCCATTTGACCTTTACCAACCCAGTCCTGGAGCCTCTCAATCTAAACTTTATGGTCTGCTGTGTCAAATGGTGCACTTAAATCAAGCAGCACATGAATAAAATATTCATCAGTATCCGCAGTTCTTAGTATCATTTGTCACCATAATAAGCGCAGTCTCAGTACTTTCATGTTTCATGTTTATTCAATCTTCTTAGTGCATTTTTGTCTAAGACTCCCCCTACAGGTACAGTGTTATTTCTGGTACAAAATGAATGCCAAATACAGTGGCCTGTACTAGTTCTAGGATCTTTTTTACAGTAGTACTGCCATGGGTTATTACTTAGCTGAATGCAGTGACCTGCTAGTCCCTAATAACCTCATAACAGAGTTAGGGCATCTGGCCAAGCAAAGATCTGTCCTGTAAACACTTGCTCAAACTACAACCATGTTTTATTTTGCATCAAAGTTAATTGTCTTCCATGTCTTTATCATTCAAATATGAAGGTAGTGTCAGTGTTTGCATCTATAAATAATGACAAGAAAAACAATATTTCTCAAAAATCCTAACTTTTTCTTCAATAGAAAATTTATTTAAATTCATCAACCTATAACAGAATAACCTATAAAGTTTCTGCTGTTTCATGAAGTTCCCGAAGTAGCTTTAATGTTCCAGTTTTTTTTTAAAAGGACGTTTGTAAGCTGCACTTTTACAAATAAAGATTTTCAACATATACACATCACTTCCTGATCTTCTTAAAAAAAAAAGCATAGAAAAATTTACAGTGTATTTGTATCATCACAATAGTTTTTTTTTTTTTACAAAAGGTATTTACAGCACTAAAAAGTTATAGTTATATAGTTATATAGATGAAACTGACCCAGTTTGCTGCATTTCAACACCAGCTGGTCAAAGAACTTTCAGCATCGTCTCTTTTGTTCTTCATATTAAGGAGGGTTTTTTTTTTTTTAAGCTGACAGCAGCAGGTGGCTGTAAAGATGTATTAATAAACAAATGTACACACAAACATATCAGACATTAACATTAGAACACCTAATGTGCAGGAGTTGATGTGGAAACAATGTAAAAATAACTCTGACCCATCGGGGCAAGAGCACTGGATCGCTGAGGGTGTCTTTACTTGATCCTTTGGGCGAGTATCAGCCTCAAAAACCTTAATTCAATTTGGATCTGAGGAGCTGATTGTTTGTATCAGCACCTTGGACTCTTTGCCAAGTTCCTCAAGTAATTTTTGTGATGTGGAGTTGCTGAAAGGTGTGCCAGATCTAAGGTTTCTCTACAGGGCGAAGCGATGTAACAAGTGAGTCAATGTTATTCACTTCACCTTTTAACAGTTTTAATGTCGTGGATGATCAGTGTATATAGACATATGCAATATATACATATTGTCCTGCATGAGGCAGGATTCTCAAGTCCTTTGTATCTATTCACATGTATTTAAACAAGAAGCACTGGATGCAAAACTCAGCTTTGCACCAAACATAGTAAACATTTGTAACAGGATTCTTAATACAATACATTAAAGAACAAAAATACTTTTCATTTGCATACCTTTCAGGGCAAAACTCTCTATAAACTTAATTCTACATTAGTGGAACTTCAAAATAATTTGGGTCCAAAACATTCCAGTTCTACCATACCAGTCGTATCTGGCTCAGGACTTTTTTTTTTCTCTTCCCCCAAATTATTCCTCATCTCTTTTTTATTACCTCACTGTTGAAGTCATAAAATGCTCAAAAGAACAACTCAAAACCTTCTTTTGATTAATAGAAATAAGGAAGAATCTCTAAAGTAAAAATCAAAAATCATCAGCATTGGGGTAGTACCTGAGACGAATTACCCTTCCAATATATTCAAAGCAAACATCAAAAGTCACAGTCAGAGTCACTGCAGAGATACAGACAGTCTCTCTTTTCATATCACAGATGAGAGTCCTGTCTAGATCAGCTGTCCTCTGGGGTGTAGAATAATGGAATTGTTACTTGGCTTGGGCCTGAGGGCCCCATTACTGTAGTCAAAGTAATTCTTGAGAGTCTGTGATAACTGGTAGGAGCTCCCATCTTCGTCACTGTCGTGTCCTTCAGACTGTGTGGGAGCCCAGTCCTCTCTCTCCCTGGGCTGGCAGGCGTCTGGTTCTCTGGGCCCGCTGCCGTCATCCTGCTGAGCCTTCAGAGGAACCAAAGATGAAGGAAGACCTGAGTCCTGGTAGAAACAGTATAAAAATAGAATACCGTTTTTCCTGATTTGTCCTGAAAGTTACCAATATTAAGGAGGACCTATTATGCCTTTCCTTATTTTCTCTCAAATATACAGTTACAACAGCTAATGTTGAAACTGAAGTTTTAAACACTGAGGTCAGCAGATGAACCTCAGGGTTCAATCTGCCCTACCACTTGGTTTCACGCTGTTTATTCTAGTTTTGGCTCTGTATGATCAGCCAATCAGATGAAAGTTGGCTAGGAGATGGTGGCCTTAAGAAAGAAAATGGCTCAAATGGATTGCTCCATAAAGAGGATAAACTGTGAGTCAGGCAAAACTATTTTACTGGAGTCCAAGAATACATATTTAGTTGGAAATGAGCATCATAGGTCCCCTTTATATAACCAAAAAATTGAAGTTGGACTGAAAAAGGCACAGAGGGGATAAAACTGGGCTGATGATACTTGCACTAAAAATCCAAATTCAAGCTGGATAATCTGTAGATAAACATTATATTTCTACCAAAACTGTCTATGGGATCAGTGAAAACCAGTTTGAGGTAAAAGTCTAGATTAAAAAAAAAGAAAACAAAAGCTCCTAACACATCATGGACCGTATCCTACCATCCAATATTTCTTATGACTTTTTTGTGGTAATAATTGCTAGGAGAGAATGCACACTGGTATTCAATCTCTGTTGTATGAAACCTCTAATAAGTGAAGCTTTGGTAAGCCTTTAAGAAATTAGCCAGTCGTGACGACATCAGGTTGTAATCCAGATTTAGCAAAACAGTCATGTTTACATTCCTGATCCTGTTTCTAAATAAAGCAAATAAAGCGTCATCATTTGTAGAAGACAGGAACAATTATAAAGTGACTAATAAAACAGAGATGACGTTTCTTGCTGTTGTTTCCTAAAACGTTTCCTGTCATTTGAATCCCTTTTGTTTTGAGTCCTTCACCCGTCTTTATGTCACATACCACGTCACCCTCAGTGATTATGCAAACTCAGCAATAAATACAGCATGCTGTTACCATATGATACATTAAAAACAAATCTAAACACATTTCAAACTTAATCTCTCAGACGCTGACACATACCAGCGACATGTTGCTACTGCTCTTCACGTATGACTCCACCCTCTTCCTTTGCGCCTCCTTCCCTCCGTCAACCTCAGCTCCTCCTGGAATATCGCTGCCTTCACACCAGATGACCGGACGTCCCAGTTCATCCAGTTCTACATCTTCTGGCCCCCACCTCCCACCCAGGGTGGAATGGGTATGCTCCTGTAGGCAGGGAAAGGACATTCAATGTAATGATAAAGTGCAAATCTGAGACAAGATCTTAAAGCATTTTATTTTGAAAAAACCTTCAACATTAGAAAGAAGAAGCTATATGAACAATTCCTTAGAGACAGCGCAGGCAGAACCAAGATCAGCAATTTCTACCTCTACCTGGATATATTTCATCACAATGAGACACTCACCAGAGACATTTGGCTGTTTTTCATTCGGCTGTCTATTCTGAGCATGGAGTCTTCACCCTGGAGAAAAATAGAAAGTCGCAAAAAATCAGTGAACCAGAACACAAAGAGGAATATAACAACTCGCCAAAAATTAGATATTAATGATATGTGTCTATGAACGCTGCACATTTTAGTGTTGTTTGAAGCTGCAGCAGCCTGTAATCATCAGCCTGAGCTGCCAGCGGCTCCACCCGAGCAGGACAGGTGTGTCAAACCTGGTTTCCTTCAAGCTTGCAGGTTATTGTTGTCAGCAGGAGAGTGTGTGTGTCTGTCTGTGTGCGTATTCCTACCTGGTATCTGAAGTCTGTGCTGGTAGAGTTTATTCTCCTGAAAGAGGCTTGCCTAGAGAAACTCCTAATTTCATCCCTGGGAGAAAAAAATAAAAACCACACACACATTTTGAGGATTTCTGGAAAACCTGCATGTTCACAAAATAGATCAGTTTAAATCCCAGTTGAAGTTATTAATAAAAGCCTTCTTTAACAATATGTGCTTTAGCTCACGATTTTTCAGATAGCTGTCTCTTAAGCTTGTTCGTTCTACGTCGATGATGGCGGTGAACCACCAAGATGATGATGATCAGGAGGAGGACTAAACCTCCGGTGGAGGCACAAATTATGATCAGCAGCAGGTTATCAGGAGGGGTTTCACCAATGCGCCATTGCATCTCTAAAAAAATATAAAAATATGAAAAGATCCGATGACTCTCTCGCATATAAATACATTCAACAACAACACAGCTACATCTTTCCTTTAATACTTTTTTTGTAATCCAGACTGAGTTCAACTGTTAATGCCTTGTATCTAACAGGAGGGGGCAGCAAATGTTCAAAATTACACCAACTCAGAAGGAGTTTGGCAAATAAGTCTAAATTTCCACCTGCAAAAACATCAACAAAGCTCACAGCAGCAGAACAGTTTCTCCATTAAATCCCATGCAAATGTATGCAAAATTAGCTTTATTGCACTTACCATCTATATTGAGCATATACTCAGTTTTTCCCCTTCCCACACTGTTCGTGACCATACACTCGTAGGCCCCACTGTCACTCAAGTGAACGGGCCGCTGAAAGACGAGCTTCCCTCCAACCACAGACACCCCGTCAGGCAGAGTTCCCCCTTTCCTGCAAGCAATCAAAAGAAAAATGTTACCATGAACTTGCAGATGTCACAAAGAGGTGAACTACGCAGAAGCCTATGACTCACTGTTTGAAACAACAGCTGTGACTCATAGCTGCAAACAACAAAATGAAAGGCGCAGAGTTCAAACCAGAGAGCTGGAAATATACAAATATCTAATGACATTTGCTCGCAAGCAACAGGAAAAATGCAAAAACTGGTTTGAATCAAGGAAGTTATCCGCTTAGGTAAACACTTAGAAGGATCAGGTTCATCACAGAGTGAAACCACCTGAACCAAAGCATGCCGGGCTCATCTGTATAAACCAGGTAAATACTAGGTTTGGGGATTGAAACAAGCCCAACTTCTGAGCCCTAAATTGTACAGGCCACATAATGGAGAGGCAGTTTCTGATCAGGTCCACTGAGAGGGGTCATATTCCCCCCTGGTTTCACTGTGCTCCACCAGCTATTTAACTACTGCTTTACCCCCCCGTCAAAGTCGCCCCGGGTCAGATTTCTTTTCTCAACACCCCGCCTAGCTTCTCTGACCAGCCTTTTCTAAATCGAGTCACAGGTAGAGATTGCATCTGCCACAGCGAGGATGGTGGAAATGATACAGATAAGGTGTGCAATACAGCTTCACTGCCCAAAAAGATTCTAATCTCTCCCGTGACTTATTCTTTTTGTGACTTACCACAGTATCAGTGCAATGAAGCAAAGAGCTATTGTGAAATGACTGAAACTAGAGTAGTACAATATAGTTTCACTACATGGGTTATACATAAAAACATATTATGAAACTACTGCCACTTTTTTTAATCAAAAAACTGAGGATAAGAACGTAGCTGACCTCGATAGCGCCAAAAGTAAAAGTTTACTCGATAAAGCAAATTACATGTTTTATGGTATTATCTGTTACACTTAACAATGACTTTGTCTTTGGAGCAACGTAAAGCAGCTATAAGAAGATCAAGAAAGGTATTTGTGAATTTGATACACTTGTTGTACATACACATTCTATATTTTAGGGTTGCTCTGATTAATAAAATACGCACTCATCTGCCACTTTATTAGGTATACCTACTGGTTGGATGGCCCCCTTTCTCCTCATAAGAGATTGAACAAGATTCTGGAAACACTGTTCAGAGATTTAGGTCCATATTCCCATGACAGCATCACACAGCTGCTGCAGATTTTTGGGCTGCACATACAGTATTATGCCAAAGTTGTAGGTAGGTGTGAAAAAAATGCTGTAAACAAAGAATGCTTTCAGAAATATAAATAGTTGTTTATTGGCCCCAAATGTATTCTGCAGCAGGACAACGACCCCAAACATACAGCCAAAGTCATTAAGAGCTATCTTAATGAACAAGAAGTACTGGAAGTGATGGTGGTGGGTATGGCCCCCACAGAGCCCTGATATCAACATCATCAAGTATGTTTAGGATTACATGAAGAGACAGAAGGATGTGAGGAAGCTTACATCCACAGAAGAGCTGCAGTTA
The DNA here is from genome assembly GCF_036321145.2 of Pelmatolapia mariae. Lineage (NCBI taxonomy): Eukaryota > Metazoa > Chordata > Actinopteri > Cichliformes > Cichlidae > Pelmatolapia > Pelmatolapia mariae. The sequence continues at coordinate 26,541,552 of NC_086243.1, read as the reverse complement.
GTTCTCCAAGATGTTTGGAACAACCTACCAGCCGAGTTCCTTCAAAAACTGTGTGCAAGTCTACCTAGAACAAAGGTAGGCAACTCCAGGCCTCAAATGCCGGTGTCCTGCAGGTTTTAGATATCACCCTGGGTCAACACACCTGAATCAAATGATTAGTTCATTACCAGGCCTCTGGAGAACTTCAAGACATGTTGAGGAGGTAATTTAGCCATTTGAATCCACTGTGTTGGATCAAGAACACATCTAAAACCTGCAGGACACCAACACTTGAGGCCTGGAGTTGCCCACCCCTGACCTAGAAGAATTGATGCTGTTTTGAAGGCAAAGGGTGGTCACACCAAATACTGATTTTATTTAGATTTCTCTTTTGTTCATTCACTGCATTTTGTTGATTGATGAAAATAAATGATTAACACTTCCATCTTTGAAAGCATTCTTTGTTTACATCATTTTTTCTGCCTAAAACTTTTAACAGTACTGTACATGCTGTGACTCTCCTACATCTAAAATATTGTCTTGTGGATAGAGATGGATCAAGTGGATATTCGTACAGGAGTGGCACCCAGGCTGGTCTTCTGCTGCTCTAGTCCAATAGTATTGTGCATTAAAAGATGCTCTTCTGCATATGCTGATTGTAATAAGTGCTTATTTGAGTTACTGTTCCCTTCCTATCAGCTCAAAGCAGTCTAGCCATTCTCATCTGACCTCTGACATCAACAGGGGATTTTCACCCAGAGAATTGACACCCACATGACCATCTCTGTAAGCTCTACAGATGGCCTCTTGAGAAAAATCCCAATAGATCCACTATTTCTCAAATAGTCTGGCTTGCACCCTCAGCTATTCCACACTCAAAGTCGCTTGAATCCCACTTTTTCCCCAGTTCTGAAGCTCAGTTTGAACTTCACTAGCTTGTCTTGACCACGTCTACATGCTTCCACGGCTGATTGGAGCCGAGAGCACAATTATATCTAATAAAGTGGATGGCGTGTGTAGATGTAATGTACATAAATGCTGACTTGGAAACCATTAGAGGAACAGTGAGACATTGTGGGAAATGCACAGGTTGCTGATAAAATTTATGTTATCTGCCAATTCATATAAAAGTGGAACCAAGAATTTAGCATTAAGACTCGACACACGGAAACAGCTAGCATGACTTCTTATATTTAAAGCTGAAATGATAGTTTATTTATTCCACACATGGCTTACGTGTAGGATCATTTCCTTAGTCAACAATCTTTTATATAATCCCACTAAATGACAAATGGCTTCTTTTACGCAGTGTTTTCAACGCAGATTAAACTACAGATTTGTTCTGTGAATGCTCACATGGAGAGACCAGCAGTCAGCCAGTCATATTGACTATTGGTTGTATTTTTATATATTTACATTGTTAAAAAGCAAACAAAGGAAAAAGAAAGTCAACATTTCAAAACGTTTACTGACATTGTAACTAAAATTAATCAGTGGATTTCCTCACAGTGGGGCCTCGGTGATGGATGGCTTAGTGGAGAGGTTGAAACTAGCACAACTTTAATATTTCAAGATTGCCTCATGACCCAAATATTTTTCACTCAGCACAAAACATTTGATCACTGTGTGCACAGGGAGAGCTGTAATGGCTGGCGTCTTTAATTAAAGTACAGACCCAGTGTTTTACCAGGCATTAGAGTGATATTTAAAGCATGGCACTATGATTAAACGCTTAGCATGTGTCTCCTGCTCTTCCTTGTGTCGCTCACTCCCTCCCTCGTGTGAAACACAATCTTCTAACTTCAAATTTCGCAACGCGACACCGCACCTTTTATTCAGCAGTGATTTGAGCCAGCAGAGGATAGGACCCCCCCTTTAGATGGGAGCGGACTCCTTTGTTGTTTGCAGGTGTGTACTCCATGTGTATGTGTGTTAGTAGTGGCTTATCTATGTTTTGACTTACATTCCAGCGCCATGTAAAAAGAACATTAGCAGCATAAATAGTATTAGAAAGGGGGGAGGTGGGATTTAACATGATATCATCACAGTCTTGTTGACTGCCAGAGTGACAGATGTGTATGTGAAAATGCAGAAAGTACCACGTCCAGGTGAAGTTTTGAGGTTTGGGGTGTCCCCTGCCTTCGCACACCAGCTCAGCTTTCTCCAAACCCACATACCAACGAGATGAGGACGTCGTGATCGTAGCATCTGGGGGGTCTGACACAGAAACACAAATATTAAGTAAGCAGCATCACAACCTAGTGTCTCCTATGCTGCATAATAGATCAAATAGAGAACTTTGTAGAGCAGCAGAGAAGATACAAAGAAGTTTGTTTGCACCTAAACACAACAGATGAAGTTATTTCCTCCTCTTAAATCTACAAAAAGATTTTCGCAAGTCTCAAAATTTCAAATGTTATCTGGGAGGTTTGGAGTCATTACTAAGGGTATTGAGCACCAGTTCAGTGATTTTAACAGTGACAGTGAGTACATAAGATTAGCAGAAAATTTTTGCTTGAAACCTTGTATTTAATCCCATTTTAAAAGCAAGCTGGCACAGCTCAAGTCCACACCTTTAACAAATGTCCTTCAAATCAGACAAAGAGGAATTGTTGAAACAATTAAAGTTTTGGCACAGTTATACAGTAACAGTAGTCAAGGACAGACTATTACTGATAAACTTTCCCACCGCAGGATCAAATCTGCCGATAGTAGCTAATATTTACCCAGCTCTTTAATCTCAAAGACTGACAGTTAAGCCTTATAAATATAATTTGCTGGGCAACTAGAGTGAAAAAAATCTAATTGGCTTTCGTTCCCATTAAAGGGAAGAGCTTAAAATTTGGCCCATAGCCCAGCAAAGAGCAACCGCAGTGTCATTCCATATAGCATACTAATAAGTATGAGCTGATTTAGTTTGCATGCTGAAAACAGCTCTGTCTTTCCCACCACAACACACTCACAAAAAACGAGACATTAAGGCGGTACTCAAAGATACAAAGAATGAAAACATGCTGAAGAAAGTGCAGGAATGCTGCAGGTTATAAAGAATAAATTTAATATTTTGAAAGTAACTTTTGCTCAGATGCATGAAGTTGAGTTATCAGTGATAGACTGATGGATGGCGGACCACACACATAATGCTTCTTTTATATCACCATAATATCTTCATTTATGTAATGTTATTAATATATACAGGTAGTATACATACTGTATTCAAGTATTAATTTTATGGGAGAATTTGGCAGTATCAAAAATGGTTATAGAACTTTAACTTCTCGAGTATAAAATATAAAAAACTTTAAAAATGTAATATTTTTATTGATTTCAATGCCGACATTTTGACACCATTAGAGGAAAAACATGGGCGTGGTTAGTACTGTTAGTTATAGCTGTGTTGCATTTAAGTGTTAGTCTTCGGAGTTGTTCAAACATAAATATTAACTTAGTGGCTTCGTATCGTCGCAAACACACCTACATAAAAGGGAGGGACCAACTTATTAGGTCAACTTGTGATATTCTTGGTATGGGCTGAATATTTAACAAGTGTCCATTTGAAGTGAATATTACTATTTTGGATGAGATGTAGGAGAAATGTTTTTTTTTTAATCTAATAGTTTTTTGTCATTTGGGAGTGTTCATAGTTTCTACAATACTGTAAGAAATCTGCAAAAAACATGAATGTAATGTTTGTTTTTGTCATGTTACCTTCTATAACTGGCATAACTGCTGTTATGCACTCAAATTTCCGCTTTTAAAACATCAGCGTATGCTGGTTTTAGTAGTAACCTATAAATATTTAACAGCAGAGGGAAGAAGGATTAAATCGCAATACGTCAAGGATCAGCGCAAAGCTTCAAGTGAAAGGAGAAAGGTGGGACTATAAAAACAGTGTTTAAGAAATCTGAGAGTAAAAACACTTATGTCATTTTTTCCTTTATTTGTTCTTGTTATTAACTAAAAAGCCAGGTGTGTCCCAGTTCTTTACATATTCTATATGAGTGTAATGTTTGCACTAAACAGCATAAGTGTAGTAATTTAAAACTCTTTGCAGTGACGTACACTGTTTCATACAATGCAAGGTTACAGAGTATCTATTTACAGCTGCAAAACACACCAAAACAAAACATGGATGTCACTGAGAAAGCAGTATTGGGGCGTGATGATCTACTAATTAAACCAGTAAATAGTAGCAGGTCCAGGCATTTATTAAGCAGCAGCCACCACTACACGTGACCTTTGTGTACATGTGCAAATTAGTTACTGATGAATGTCAAGATAAATTATTTCATGTTGTTTTGAAACTTTCATGGTTAATTGACTAAAACTGCTTTGTTCAATATCCACACCCTTCGCTCTCTGGTTTCTGCAAGTCATGTGTCTGATGGATGGACAGTGTATACAAAACCAAAGCTCACATTCCTGCACTTTCCCATGAATGAAGTTTGAAGTGAGACATTTGTTTCAGACAAGGGGAAGGAAAAAAAGGTCACCGCCATAGCGCTTTTGTCACTGTCGCAGTATCAGTGAGCGACTCGGTGGTGACAGTTTCGCTGGCAACGATCCACCATGACTGAGGCGATTTAAGACGTCTGATCAGTGCTCGAGCTTGGTGTGCTGTATGTTAAGGCTAAATTATAGAGCTGTATATTGTATGGAGACAGAATTTGCTACCAAATAACTTGGTAAAAACAGATAACATTCTAACTTCTCCACATTTTATATTTGCTTGAATTATTTCAGGAAATGTTTTTCTGACGGGCAAGAATGAGCGATGTGTGATCCCCGACCTGTAAAGAATGGGAAGGGGCCAGTGAGGGGTACCAATCTCTCCCTTATTTTTCCATATCATACTCTGTGACTTTTCTGGTTCCTTCTATTGTTCTTCCTTGAACCAGCAATATTATTTCTGCAGTAAAACCCAACTCTGCACTTAAAAATATGATGTTAATGCCACAGCTCCAGTCTGTCTTACTTCTGCTCCACAGCTATACTCACATTGAACCTCCAGGCGGTTGCTGATCCTACGTGGCTCCTCCAGGCCGGGATGCCACACTAAACAGTCCAGCTTTTTGCCGTTCATGCTACGCAGGGGGTGGAGCGAGAAGTAGCTGGACACTGACCCAGTCTCGCTGGTGCGGTTCTGGACCGTTCCTGAGATGTCGGTGTCCCACGAGAGAATGGGAAGTGGGTGACCTATAGCCCGGCAGGTGGCTGCCACACGGAAGGATTGGCCCTCCACAAGAGTTACTGGATCCAGGGAGGAGATGGGTAAAACTAGACAACGAAAAGGAAAGAGGTTAACTTAAGTCTTCTGGTTTGGACTTTCTAGCTGATCCTTTGCTGAAGTACTAAATAAAAAAAAATGCACAATGAGTTCAGTCATCAGATTACAAAGTCTCTTTCCCAAGTTAGTTTATTTTTCACTTCTTGGCTCTTAGAGGTAAGGGAGTAGATGATCCAACACTTGTCCTGACTGGCAAATGAAATCTGTTTGAGGGATTAGCATGAAAGTTTGTACAGACTTTCAAGTCATAGAACTGCCTAATGATTCAAAAACGTTCCTGCAGTACCAACAACAGATTCACATTTGTGTTTTTCCGCATACCTTTTGTAAAAATGTTATTTGATCTACGAAAGTTAAATGCAAAGTTAAAGCAAAAAAAACAGACAGAGTGCAGTGAAATCTTCTATGTTGCTGAACCAGCTACAGATCCGCTGACTTTCTATTTAGTGCCACCAGCAGGGTGACCTTCATTGATCCCTCTAGATTATTCTTCAAATAACCACTTGGACATGTGGACATGTTTAAAACCTGGTTAAAAAAAAGAAAGAAAGAAAAGGTTTTGAACTTTACAGTCATCGTCGCCCATTCGTTCCACCTTGCTGGAATTGGGCATTGTTAGTGGGTGTGGCTTATGTGACTGACAGGTGCAGGCAGACACTCGTGTAGCTCTAGCTGTCTGCTCAGCCTCACCTGATAATGAGTCACTGAACTGGACCTCTCCATGGTATTTGTGGAATTTGACTATTGTTGATGTATTTTTGATGTAATACATGTAACAATTAAATTATAGGTTTTTTTTATTATACATTAGCAGGTATCCGTTTCTGTACCATGTGCATTAATGCAACTTGCACCAAGTGTTAGCAGGTCGCAACACCAAAAAGAAAGGTTAAAAAAAAATCAAAATGGGAAAAGCTATCCAGCTAATGCAAATCTACTTCCATTTTTATATACAGTGTATGAATAGAGTACTCTTTTTGTGTTTTAATGTGCCCACTTCTACTTTGGAGAATTTCCCACATATTACAGTTGTGGGTTTCCAACTAAAAGTACCATCAAATTCATTGGAATTGTGTAAGAACACCAAGTTGCAAAACTCTCTCAGAACAGGTCCCCTAAGATGTTTTCACACAGCTACATTTTGTTTTTGTTGCCCTGTCACCAACTGGTTTAACACGATTGTGATTCACACTGAAGTCATGACTGTTGTAAACAGTCACTGGCTGGTTAACTCTTTCCACTAATGTTTGGATTATTAATACATCAGACAAAACAAGTAGGTAGCATTAACAACAACAACTATTATGGATTAACTGACAAAGAAAAGGGCACCACCTGAGGAAAGCTCAAACCTTTAAAAACAGAAACTAGTAAAAAAAAAAAAAACACAAAAGGACAGTGCGGCATATCAGCGAGGGAAATATGCTGCACTCATTAGCTTACAGCAATAAAGGAATGATTCCAGCTTCCACAGTGATAAATGACTCTGACTCACAGCCAAGAAAAGACACAATTCAAGAAAAAGTGAGCAGGGGAGATGTTCTCCCCTCCAAATATTTCAGCTCTCACATTATTTACCTGACAAACTTATCTGAAAAGTGCCTTCATGAAAGAAGCTGTGTTGTAAAACATGCTGATACATCTATCCTGGTCATTTTTCATCCAATTAAAATAAATGTATCTGTAAACCAAACACCCAGTTTTTAACAAAAATTCCAAGTCCAAATGTGACTTTTCGGCATAGTGCATTCACAGTAGGGTAATTTCTCTAAAACCTATTGTTTCACATTAAGAACAACATGCCCAGTTTGTTCAGTTTACAGTTTTTGACAGTAACACGTGGGCAGGTAGCCTCCTGCATCAGTTTCTCCACTTACAAATCAACATTTTACAGCTGAATGTTCCAACATGGAGGGAATTCAGTGCTAGAGGTTGTCTCTTACTACTCTGTGTGTTTCTGTTGATTTGTCAGATCTGGGGCGTGTTGAGACAGGTCTGTTACTGCAGATGACTGGCAGCGAAATGAGAAAGTTGTTTAAAAATGATAGCATCATTCCAGGGTTTACTTCACAAAGGATCCGTCCAAAAACAGTATTCCCACGGCTGTTATTATGGTTGTAAAGGCGGAAGCCCGGGGACAACAGCGGCACCACAGAAACTGTATACATCAAAATGACTTTTTAAAACATTTGAAAGGGGACAGAATTTTAAGCTCCTTTCTCAGTGGGAAATTACTTGTGCCAGGCTTTAGTTGGGTGCAAAACCTCTCCAAAGATCTTTCAAAAGACAAACTAAGGAGTGGAAACAGGTGATTTTAGGCTAAAGAGGAAGCTTTTCTTCTGCCACAGACCTGGGAAATCGAAGTTGGCAGCTCTTTAAAGCATAACCCTGTTTCCACAATTATATCATACTTTTTAATAGTGATTATACTTTTTTATTTCGCTTTTCTTTGTATATACACAACATGCTTTTTCCAGTCGTTTCTCTATCATCCTCCCTTCTTTGGAGAGGAAGAATTAAGATTATAAAGATTATGGGGGTGTAAAGCTCTTTATGTAAACTTGTGATTTAAGGCTATATACGAAACTTACATCAATGCCAAACTTATCTCAAACTCAATCACTCCTTGTGGTAGAAACCTATTTATCTTGGATCTTGGAAAAACCCTCTCCACCTTTCTGGAACACCAAATAAACTTGTAAATGTTTTGACAGCTGAGCTGCTATCTACCTACCAGAATCAGAATCTGCATAACATATTTTTGCAGATTCTGTGGTGTTTTTTATACTTGAGAATATTTTAAACTTTTTCTTAATTTTTAGTTTGAGTAATAGAATAATATAGAATTAAAAGAATTTCCCTTTTGGCTTTTCACACGCTAAAACCTAAAGTAAGCTGGCAGTGCTTGTGCCCACGTTGGTACACCTTCTGAATTCCCCCAGTCACCAGTTCCTCTATGAAGATATGATGGTGTAAACATCATTACAGCAGCTCTCTCAGGATTAGGGACATGTGGGCGAGAAGATTAAAAAAAGAGAGAGAGAGAAAGGATGATGAGTCTTACTCCAGACGGTGAGGGCGATCTTCCTCTCAAAATTTCCACTGGGGAAGGTGGAGATATGGCAGGTGTAGCTGCCCTCGTCCGACTGCTCTGTGTTCAGGATGATCAGAGCAGAGTTCTTGATGGGATTGCTGTTCTCGAACCTCACCCGACCAGAGTAACGCCCAAACTCTGACAAACAACAAAAACCTCAGGTGAGCACCTTCAACACTCACAAAACGTCAAACAGACCCTTTGTCAAAAGCATTAGCTCCAGGAAAGGAGAATAAATGGTTAGACATTGTTAAAATAAGCCTCCAGTTATCAAGCAGCGTCACAACAGACAAATAATAAAGAGTAATCCAGGTACAGCTGCTGGGATGATCTCATTTCAAATAACCACATCCCAATTAGAGACAAACACAGCAACAATTATTTTGTTTTATTTTCTCGTGTGTGTACTTTTAACTTGTGACTCTAATTTGAACTTATGGATAAAGTTGCTATTAAAGATGATGCGTCTAATTTATCTTTACATGAATAAATCTGAAAGTGAAATGATGTGTGTTATAAGCAGAGTAATGTAACAGCCGTTAAATCAGGTCTACTCATAGTAGTGAGTACTCTTTAACAACAGCAGTGAGGAAAAAGGTATTTAAACGATTAACAAAGGTAGATGTAGCGCATGATTCACATTCACTCATACAATCATGGCCCACTGGACCAGCTGTGGGCCTCTGGATCAAAATACATTTCCATTAACCAGCACATGTACCTCAACCTTCTGACTTCTCCACCAATTCACAAAGCAAATCTCCAACCTCCAGATCTTGCACTGAGGCTGTTATGATTAGTCAAAACTGTAAATGTTAAAATGCTTTTCCTTGAAGCTTGGGATTCAGACTGCTCTTTATGTTCAGTTTCAGACATTTTTTTCTATTCTTAGCTCCATACGGTGTTACTGAAAGTGGATATCCCTAATGTCATAATTTCAGGCACAAAGCTCTGGCTATGAGCACAGAAGCTCCACCCACCTTCTGTTCAAAACTTTATGAGGGGCAGCCAATCAGAAGAAAGTCTGCTTAAAGTTACAGTATCTAAAATCTCTCGCTAGATGTCGATAGATTACAGATTGCAGTGAACTGCATTCTGTTTTCTTGCCTCTCCCAACTGAAGTGCATAATACTCGCTGTAGGACAAACTCTGAAGTTCATCTGTAGTGAGCGCAGGTTGACAGTCCGCTGTTTACCTCAGCTGTCAATACATGTCCATGTTGATTTGGGAGGGAGCTGTAAAACTTTGTGAAAGGAGTCTGATATGAGTCGATGAGTCAATGATGTTCATGCTGATGTCAAATCTGCTGACACAAAGTAATTGTGACAATATTGGGAATAGATAAGCATGTTTATGCACGTTTTTATGTGTCAGAGCCCTGACTTGAGATCAGGAGATGAGGCTTGAGGCCTGAGGCTTGAGGAAAAGGATGATATTACATCTAAACCAGGGGTGTGTCAAACATAAGGGCAGGGGCCGCAATTAGCCTGGCAAAGACCCCAATCCGGCCCGCTGGATGGCTTTGGAAAATGTGAGAGACAGCATACTTTTTTTTTTTTTTTTTAACAGCTTTTCCCACCCATAAAACCTCTCTCATGGCCATTCACAATATGCCAAAAGAATTCAATTATAGATTTCTGTAATTTTACACATAAGTTCTTACAACTGAAGCTTAAAGACTAATGTGAACAAATTTCCTTTATTTACTACAGCAGCATTTTTTTGCCATGTAGAAAAGCTAAGCCATAATGTTGAAATTGCTCTTCCACGTCTTATATTAAGACATCTCATTGATTGAATGCGTAGCTAAACATTTTACACTGACAGAAATTGGAGTTTAACCGATCCAGCCCACATAATATCAAAGTGGGCTGTATGTGCCCTGCAATATAAAATGAGTTTGACGTCCCTGATCTAGACGATTGCCGTGTTGTATCTTTCCTTTGCATTTTTGCTTCTTTGGTGAAATGAACCCTTCTCAGATTATAAAACATTAATATGATTCTTTATATCTTAAGTCTGAAAGTTCAGATACAAATTCAAATTTGCCACCACAGCATGCAAACAACTGTGAGCCCTGTTCTCTTCCATATTTGGCATACTGCGCACGTGGCCAGTCTCTATTGACATCGTGTTTTATGTGTGAATCTCAGCCACTGTATCCAAGATGGCAGGCCAACATGACAAACCATCGCCTGCTTCTATGCATTTCTAATTGATTAATTCTGAGTTGATCACAATGCATCAGTTATTAGAAGACATAATTAAACACTAATGCGTATTTATTAGTAAAATATATATATATATATATATATATATATTATTAAATAATGTTGTTGTTTTTTTTATTTCTGATTGTATCTTTAAACTGAGAAGTGTTTGCTGTAAATCAAGTAAAGCTCCAAGAACAAGAATACAGAGCTGAAACTGAGCTTTATTGGTACACTTTAACTTTAGCAAGACAACAATACATGTTTCTAATAACCTGAAAAATGGAACAATTAAATGAAATACAGATATTCTTAATGTTATTAGTATCAAAGCAAACAAAGTTACAAAGAGCAAAGTCTTTCCCATATTTTGTTATTAGCTGACCACTTTATTAGTATTTCTTTCACAATATGATTTAACTTATATGCGCAGTCACGTGCAATTTATTAAATGTGCTTATGGTTTTGAGTGAACTTTGGTCTGCAGTAATGAAGAACCACCTTACCTTAGTGTTCCTGATTAGTATAGAGCATATTCTAATAAGTGTAGGTATGGTTGGCATCAAGTCATTAATGCTTAGGTTGCATTATCTATATATTTTTTAAGATAAAACAGTTATAAAGCAGATGTAGCATTTAATAACTGAGGTTCAAATCCATAAACAATAACCTGATGAGGGCAGTGTCTGTAAGTGTATTTGGAACCAAAGGATGCACCAAATAGTTGTTTTGGTCTTGATAATAAATGCTTGCGCTAAGTATCATGTCCAAGGACTGCTGCAACTGCAGCTGTAGTATCTGCTGGGAAAACAATGCTTGACTTGCACCTCGCCCATTACCCCCCCCCCAAAAAAGAGAAAAGAAAAAAGCTTTGCCAAGATGTTATTACTGAAATATTTATTTTCCCCAGGGACTTTACAGGAGCTTCTTCAGTCAAGTACCTGTATGGCCGTCAGTGAAGTGAGCTGTGATGATCTGATCTTTGCTGCCGTCTGAAAGCTCCTTGTACCAGGTGACCTGCACCGCCTGCTCCTCACCCTCCACCTGATACTGACAGGGGAGTCTGGTTTGAGTCTCTGTCACGGAGCGCAGGGTGGTGACGGGGTTAGCAGGCTCCACAAATCCACCCTCCACGCACATGGCTGAGGAGGGAAGAGAAACATGTGGATTTAATCAGTGGAAGATAAGGCATATTTGGAGAGCGCGATTTTGGATTAGGAAACACAGCAAATCATTGGCATTTGTACATTTTGAAGACTAAATTACGTTTATGGTATTTCGCAATAACATGGAATTTCCAAATCAAGTGATGTAGCATGCAGTCATTTTTACTCATCATAGTAATCTCTCCGTAATTTCACAGAGACCCGCCAGACTGTCAGTGCCAACACACCCAAATATTTTGTTCCAGCTCCTCAAAGTGAAGAAATACAAAACAGATATGACCTTAGGGCCTGGGAACCTGTGACAACTATTTTGCTACTATTTAGTGTTTTTGCCACTCTTTTGTTAGTGTTTGTTTGTGCTTCCTTCCAGACAGCTCTTATGACCAATCCTGTTCAGGATGATCATAAAAAGCTCGACATTATCCTATAATGCTCCAGGCAGAAGGTCGGGTATAGCCTATACAGGTTTGTGTATAGGCAAACATTTACAACTACAGGCATTCGCTCATTCACCTAACCAGCTTGTCTGTTGACATGCCAACACCGAGAAAGTCGCTAAAAACTGGTTTTAGGTGACTTTTAAAAGAAGAAATTGCCTCTTGTTTGTGAACAAACTTGCTATTCATGACAGAGCAAAAACTTTGTTACTTCATATTTCCTTGTTGACAGTAAACAATTCAGACAGACTACCTTTATATTAGGAAACACGGAAAAGTTTCTGCGTGTGTAGTTTCTTTTAACCCTTTCCCACATAAAAAGAGCATTTGACTCCAATGAGCCCTTAATAACGAGATCTGACACCTAAGTATATATCAATAAAGACGTGGTTTGACCACCATTAAAATAGGTCTTGGATTTGCTTTTTTTTTTCCTTATGTAAAACCAGTCATTAATTTTTCGAAGCAGGCTTGAACTACCAGAGAGAGAAACAAGGTTTACTCCCAGTAGGGGTCCAAGGGGGTGAAGACTACGAACATCTGCCCGCCAACACATGTTTACGCTTCTATTGTTTTACATTTCACATTGATTGCATTAGAAACATATTTCCATCTTATCCGTTGGATCTCAACTCGTTTTTTTGTTTTGCTGTCTCATTGTTTGCTGACTGATTTCATTTTGTTTCCAATGATCTTCCCGCTGTTCAAAGTTTGCTTTATTCGGTTTCATTTCGTATTGTCTTTCTGCATCTCCATGTTTCAAGGTTGACTTGCTTTTGGTTTTAAAGAATGCTTTGCGACAGAGTAAAACTAAAACAAATTCTTCATCACCTGAGCTCAGGTTTCTGTGTGAGGAATAAATGTAGATTTGATGAATAAAAACTTGCATTTAATTAACTCAGTGCTGCGTGTTTAAGGAAATTCAGTGTTTTGCAAAATGTTGCCTGCACACTGAATCCATTCTGGCACAAAAGTAGATGCTTTTTAATGATATTCTATAGAAAATCCAGGATTTACCCAACATTTTAGCAACTCAAGCACAAAAAGGCAACTACTGGTTCTTGTCGACTCTCAGTGACGCATTTCACTATCAAAACTGTTGAAAAGCCATGAATCGGAACTGACTAATGGCTGGATCATTTATCACACCTGGTAAAATGTCTACGTGTAACCGCGAGACAAACAGGAATGGGTGTGAGAGCCACATCAACAACTCAAACAGGAGATGCAAAACATTTGCACTTTGATTTCTGGGTTTAAAGTTTTTTTTCTTCCTTGCTCTGTGGTTACTGATTCACAAGCTTAATCAATGATTACAAAGAAGCCAATATAGGACAGGGACTCCCACAGATCTGATATAGTCAGTACAAGGACACACTGACAAAGCGGTGGCACAGACAGGAGAGGCGACATGCCTCTTCACACAGACAGAAAGTTCAAAAGTAGGTACAAAGAACTACAGTGTGGCTGACCTAAATGAGGACCAGACCGAGAGAGACAGCTCGAGATAAACATAGACTCAGATTTTTGGAGGAAGGAGACGAGTTGACAATGTGAGCCGAGAGATAAACTGAAAGAAAGAATTATACAAACACACACACACTCTAGACAAACACTGGGGCGCCACAAAGCTGTTGTACAAGCTTTTCTTGTTCGTTCAAACTGACCGTAACTTTATCACAGCTGCGGTCAAGAGTAAAAACAACACATTCACAATCATCTGTTTGCTCCTTCATCTGGAGCAGAACAGTCCAAACTAAATGTAAAATGATGTTAATCTCCACTAGATGAGGAAACAAAAGCAGACGAACATTATCAGAATTAGTCACCAAAAAAAAACAGGAAGACGCAGGTTGGGCCACGACTTCTAAATCACTTAGTAAGAGTAAGAATGTGACGGAGCTGCATTCTGTTCTGCTGCTTCTTTCTCCACACCTGCACGGACAAAAGTATGTGGACACCAGAACAGTTCACCCATGTTCATGGCTGTAGAATTACTGATAACTCTGAGATAGTCAGCTGGCCTCACGAGTGCAGCAGAACAGCAGACTGTTAATTAATGCTACAATTTTAAATACGATCAACTTATCTCTGTTAAGATGCTTCAAGCTACAGACTTTTAAGCTGTCTGTAAAGCATTTACTTGATCTAGCTGTCTTAGCAAATCCCACCTTTACCTAAAAGCTTCTCAAAAAGGAGTTTTAGTGCAGTTATGTGATTGTGGGAAGAGGAATGGTTCATTTGAAGAACACGAATCAGGATTTAGAGTTAGTCACATCACTGAAACAGTATTGGGAAGGTGGAGTTCACTATGCGTGTCCTGCTAGCCCTCTGTGCAGCATTTGCTATCCTTGATCACAACATTTTACTGCAGAGATTCAAACAGACCATCAGTGTTAATAATAGTGTCCAATAACACTGTGAGGAGTCATTTTTGACCAGGATATTTCTTTCAGTGCTGACATTAAGCAAATATGTAGGACTGCCTAGAAACATCCTGTCTCAGAGTGATGAGGAAAACTGCTTACTTCTAGGCTGGACTGTAATTTATTATTATCAGGCTGTCCTGAAACCTCCCTGAAAAGCCTTCAGTTGATCTAAAATGCTGCAGAGAGAGTACTGACAGGGACTAGAAAGAGAGAGAGCATATTTCTCTCATATTACCTTCTCTTCAATAATCTTGAATAATCAGACCTTATCATATCAAAGATCTCATAGTATTATACTGTCCCAGCAGAGCACTTCGCTTCCCCCCCCCCCCCCCCCCCCCCCAAACAGGCCTTGTTCTGCTGGAGGTGTCTTCCTGTTAAAAGGGAATTTATTTTTCACTTATTGTTCAGTATGTACAGTATAAAGCACCTTGGGGTGACTGTGTGGTTATTTGACATTATATAATTACAGCTGAAATGAATTGAATTGAGAACCATTTATCTGAGGGTAGCTAGATCTGTTGCACAGGTCAATACAGGTTATCTAAAAAAGCAAAAGGCATTCCCAAATATATTGCAAAAAAATTTGGAAGGACACTGTTGTCCAAAACAAACATTTGTTTTATTGGCTTGTTGTACCATATAAAGCTACTTGCAACCCAGGGCAGGTCCAGAAGGGCATGAGGTGGCACCTGTCCATGAACTCTGATTCATTTGAGGGGTTTTTTTAAAATATATATATATATTTAGTAGCCAGCAGAAAAAAAGCCTAGCTATGTGATGGTGCAGCTAATGCACATGCAAAGAAGGAAAGGAAACAAAAGACTGTCTTCTAAATTATTGTAAATTATTGTTCCTTTTATGCATGTTGTACAGGTTTAAATCCTACCCTGGTTATTACTTTCTTGCTTTCGAGTACATCTGTGCGCAAAAATTAAAAATGTAAAGGTAATTTGATGAGGCACACCCTAGAATCTCACTGCAATCTAAAAACTTACATTTCTGTAGGGAGTTGTAGTCAATAGTTTTGCAATTAAAAAAAGAAAAAGAAAAAGAACTACACACAATGTGAAACTAATATGGTTTCTCACCAGCACCTTAAACTGCAACAACAAAAACTGGAAATTTAGTCTTTTTGCTTTATTCTGACATTACTCGCTTAGACTGAGACGATTTGAGGTGATCTGATATCCGTTTAGTGACGCAGTCAGCTTTATTTTGTCTATCTAGATGTTACATTGCGAGGTTGATCATTTTCTGCCTTTGCAGTGCAGGTTAGCAAAACTGCCCCCGCCCCACCCCACCTGACTGATTTTTTTGCCATGCCCCCAGCCACCCCATTAAAAAAAATCCTAGAAACGCCCCTGCTTGTAACAGCTTGTCACAAGTTAAAGAGTTTAAAGATGGCTGTAGTTCAGGTTTTTCATTCATTTCTCCAGTTGAGTTAATGCAACTAAAAGATCAGAAGTAGCCAAAAAATCCAATATGTCTATTTACAAAAAGCAAAAATTAAAAAGTTTTCTAAATTTATACATCTTTGTTGACATGATTAGCTTAAGATTTGGAGACAGAAATCATTGCATGTTGTAACAAAACAATTTTGCACAATTGGGCCAAAACCATGGCAAGTAAAGCAAGGCAGAGAGACTTATGAAGACTGCAATAATAATAATTCAGTATCTTAAAAAAAAAGAGCCCTCCTATATTAAAGGACATTGTTTTAACACTCATAGGAAGATTGCTGGGTTAATTACACCAACATTAAACACAAGAAGCTACCACGAAGTCCAAAATGTATAGATTTTAGACACTATATCCAAGTGTCAAATGTTTAATCGTCACAGATCCAATTAACAGAAAGGAGAACACAGAATTCTCCAAATCACTTGCTTAGACAGGTGATTCGTGTTTTATGAAGCAGTGTCACTGTTAATTTACATGCAAATCAATGTAACAGAAAACTCACCGATTAAAGAAAGCAATGCCAGGAGCGCAGCACTTTTTCCAGCTGACTTCATGTTTGGTTCCAAAGTAAAAGTTTCTCTTTATTAGCCTCCTTCTGGGAAATTCAGATCTCGTGTTAAGCTTCCATGTTCAAATTCAGTTGGGAAATTGAGGGCAGGTTTAAAGAACTTAAAAAAAAAATAAAAAATAAAAAATCCGGAGCAAGATGCCAGTGGCAGCAGATGTTTCCTGTTCAACTGAGAGATAATGTTTAAAAAAATCACACGTCCACCGATAGAAGAACAATGCAAAAAGCTGATAGAGGCTCTGCCTTCATTTCCAGTGAAATGAACAAATAAACGGAAACTGTTAAATCTGCATTAGAGCTTGCACACGACAGAGAAATAAAGTTCGTGTTTATAAAAGAACAACCTCGCTTGTCACGCGAAGGCAGAAGCACCAGAATACAGGTTTGGTTTGAGTCGCTACACCTGTTTCCCTCCGCCCCGCCCACTGACACGCCCACTAGCGCTGCGTTCAGGTGAGGCAAGATGAAAATGCAGTGATAGGGTCGGAAAATTAACCAAAAATATACTTTATGTCAAGCAATTTCACAAGATTAACTTCTTATATCTAACTACACATGTTTAGGGATCAAATTAACAGTTAAACTGTTGATCATTTGATTGTAGTCTGCAATTTTATCAATAAGCTATAAAAGTAACACTAATTAACACCCCTACTCTTCTTGGACAAATCCAACAATGTCCTCTTACGATTACGCAAGTAAATAAAATCCTTACTCTGGAGAGTATTTATCAGATTTGTTTGAAACGACTGTATTAGTAGTGGCTACTTTTTTATTTATGAATCTATTTTGTCTATCAGCTAAACTTGCATTTTCTTTTTTGTTTGTTTGTTTGTTTGTTTTTCCCATTTTGCTAATCACCAAAATCAAGAACCTTTTATATTCAAGATAACAGATCACAAAGAAAAACCAGAACAAAATAAGAGAAGAAAAACAAGATCAAAAAGTAAAGGAAAAGGGGTCAAAGAGAGAAAAGAACACAAAGAATAAAACAGTAGTTAATATTGTGTGGTTAAAACCCCCACTACTGTGGCTTACCAGTGACAATGAAACTGAAATAAACAGGTGAACTGGACAAACATGGTTTAAAATGACTCGCTTTCATGCTTGTATGAGTGTAGAATAGTTACTTTCCTGTTTGTTAGGAAGAATTTTAGATGCTACGTTTTTTTTAATGACAGCATCTAAAGGATCTGAAAAGCCGCAAGTATCATTAGCCATTAAAAAGTATTCATTGTGGGGAGACGGTGAAGATTCAATAGTGCAAATGTTATTGATGTTTCTTTGTGTAAACCAGGGGTGTCAAACTTATCTTACACGGTGGGCCACAACATAGTCTTACGTGGGCAGGATGCATACCGCGTACGACCAAGTTGTTTTTAGACATAACATAATGTGTGTGTTATTCTTTAGTAACACATTATGTTATGAATTTTTCTCCTTTTTTACACTGTCTCGTTTGATAGAAAGCATTTATGCCCTCTGTCATCGCTGTTTTCACGTTATCCAAAGCTTGTGGCCTAGATTTAACCCTTTCGGCGGCCTGGTTCTGGCCCCCTTTCTTTAACAATCCTCACATAACCGTGTATGCTTTAATTCCTCCCCTAATGTTCATCTTCCATTTATACCAGCAATTTAAACGGCAAGGTTTTTTAAAATATATAATTAACCCTGAGACATTTTTTTCTTTTCGGAATGTGACCCCAATTCTTCTCTGTGGAAGAAAACGGGTGGATAAATTTTGTTTTTACAGCATTCATCGAACTGAGTTCCCCAGGAGTACTTGAAGGCAACACCATTATCGATGCCAGTTTGTTCTATTTTTCCAAAATAACCTGAAAGTTTGTGAGGGTTTTTGTTTTTAGTTTCAGTGGTTTATTTATTGGCTTAAGCTCAGATGGCCTGATCCACAAACCCAGACTGCAAACAGGAAGCTTTAGACTTGAGGGCAGTTTCTGACAACACTTGTTCAGCAAGACTTGATACACGGGACCTTTGCTGCACTTTCTAACACTCGATCCACTTAGTCTGAAACATATCAGCTTTTTATTTAAACCATTTCCTGTTATATTTTTAAATGGCCTTTTAAAGACGCATCTATCATTTTGCAGACTATAAAAAACGTAGCAGTAAAGGGGGGAGAGGGGGGGGAGACCCCCCGATATTAAAAGGAAAAAATATGCGTCATTGAGCCGTGGGAATCACAAACATAGATGTTTACTTCTTCCTTTGATTCACGAGATAATGCAGGTATGTTGTAACAGCAGAATGCTCGTGTGACGCTTCAGTGTGAGCAAGTTTGTCCTGTCATTGCGAGGAGCCTCGGGGAAAACTGCACACAGCCGGTAAGTACAGCCTCCTGTGAGTCTGTTTTGAATATATTTCCAGTTATATTTCCATGTCAAAGGCAGGTGAGACAAATAAAGACATTTTAAACGTCCTTTGTTGCAGCTGTTACATTTATCTGTGAGATCTAGACACCTAAACAGAACAGTCACATATCAGGATTTTCTGTTGGTGGTATCATCTGGTCTTCCCTGCGTCTGCAATCAACAGAGAGGATGTTACAAAAAATGTAACATACTTTTTTTTTTAAATTACAATTATTTTCTAATTTATACTTAAAAAAATCAAAATCATATTTTTAAATTTTAAAATATGATAAAATATGAACAAGTGGTTCGATCCCAGGCTGCCCCCTGGCTGCATGCCAAATATCCTTGGGCAAGATACTAACCCCATGTTTGCCTACTGGTGATGGTCAGAGGGCCCGGTGGCGCCAGTGTCCGGCAGCCTCGCCTCTGTCAGTGCGCCCCAGGGCAGCTGTGGCTACAATGTAGCTTGCCATTGCCTGTGTGTGAATGTGTGTGTGAATGGGTGAATGACTGAATGTAGTGTAAAGCGCTTTGGGGTCCTTAGGGACTGAGTAAAGCGCTATACAAATGTAGGCCAGGCCAATTTTTTTTAATTCCTAAAAAAATAAGAATATAGTTTAACCTTTTTGACAGTTTTCTAAAGTATTTGTGTGTTTTGTCTTATGACATGTGTTCTAATATTTGTTTTTAAGGAAGAAAAAAGGTTGAGTAGTTTTTTCATACACCTACATTTTTATTTAGGTTTTTTGTTCATTTTGTGCACGCTTTTATTGGCCAATAAATCAAATTTCTCCAGAGAGTTAATGTAACTTCTACAGTTTTGTGGCATGCTGGAAATCAGCTTTTGACCCAAAGCTTGGTGGCGATCCATTCCTGCTGTAGCATTGCTGGAAGCTGATGACAATTTGTGGGGTCCTGCTTGTCCACCTGTCATTTACATCCTGGCAGTAGATTCTTGATTGGCTTAAGATCAGGGGATAGGATCCAAAGTGTTGAATTGCTGATCTCTGTGCAACTTAATTATCACATTTGGCTCTTAATGTGGTACTTCATCATACAGAAAACTTTCAGGGCCTTTGGAAGAAGTTGGTCTTTGAGGACGTTTTTAGTATCATCAATTACTTTTCTGCTATACAAACTGTGATAAAGATGAATCACTGAAGGTGGGCCTCAGAGATCAGCACAAGTTATTAAAAAAAGGATCAAAATTGTAAAATACTGACTTTTTGCATAAATTGGATTACTTGTGAAATACCATCATACGTTGAGTTTGTTTGAAACATTTTGAGTTATGAGCAATGCCACTACATAATAGTTGGTTCAGAAATGAATTTTCTTCTAAAAAGGTGACATCTATTATGAAAAAACTAACACAAAGAAATAAGATGTTTCCAAAGTAGGAATCGGGCAACATTAAAAAAAAAATCTTTCTGCATCAGTCACTGTGTTACATTTGGTTTTGCAACTAGTCTAAAAAGCGTTACCTGACATTAATAAGTAATCATAAAGTCTTTATTAAGAAAGGAAGAAATGCAGAAACAATTGTTTCATTATTGTCAATTTGGTTCCAGCTTCTCAGTTATCGTCATAAACCTCTTTGACGTCATCTGTGAACTGAGCGTCTTTGTGTTTTCACCTGTTAGTCAGATCTTTAAAAATAAAGCCTCTTAAAGACATTAAAAGAAGCTTTTAAGAAACCGGTATTTATAGTCATCAGAATTTTCCCGACACAGAGCATCGATCAGCTAGAATTAAACTAAAGCGATGACAGATTAAAGCAATGGGATTATAAAGCTTTTCCTAAAGGTCGGTTAGTGAAGTTAAGCTCTGTTTGCACGACTCGAAGTTCTAGTCCAGACAGCTCAAATCAAAAAAGGGAAGACTTGAACAGAAACCTCAAACTTCTCTTTTCTTTTTAACTTCAGTAAGACCAGCTGTGAGACACAAAGAGTCACACAGTTTAAATTCATCGACACAGCTTTTATTAGTAAACAGTTAAATTAATTTAGTAATTTTACATCTCATGCATGCACACTATAAAGTTCAAGAATACAGGAAGCGTTTTTTACAAAGTTAATGTGAAAATGTGCATATAGAAAATTTATGCCCCGGCCCGCTACAAGACAACACAACGTATTATACAGTATAAAGCTTCAACAGGTGTAACACTGTTTTTTTGTGAACAGCATCCTCATTGAACCAGATCTGTGTTATTTCAGACAATGGGCTTTTTGTCCATTCTGATGGTCTCGTAGGTGTCAGTACTTTGGGAGGTCAGACCCTGCAGGACGCAAGCAGACAGACACACATACTGTGAAGTGTTACAAACCTGATGTGAAAGCTGCTCTAAAACGACACTGTTCATTTCCTGCACTGACTCTTAAGTGTGATTTTGTGACAGCAAGCGAGATAAATAAAAAAGAAAAACATCTACTGTGCAATGTGCTGTCACTTTTCCATCATGTGCCGTTTTAAATATGTTTTTAAGCATTAGAATGAGAAGCCTCACCGCATAGATGCCTCCCCCGGCAGGTTGTTTCTGCGTGAATGGAAATAAAGACATGATCAAGAGTGCGTTCATGGGCAATTCTTTCAACTAAGTGTTGGACATGTGAAATAACTAGATGCTTCTTCAGGTACTGACTGCCATTTGGCAGTCTTTCTTCTTTTCTTTTTTTTCATTTACTCTAAGATTTTGAGATATGAGTAATGTGCAACTCTAGACCCTTTTTACAGGAAGTGGGATCTGACACTGTTACTTGGTGCAAAAAAACACTGATGGAAACTGTGACGACATACATAGAGTATAAATAATATAGGTCGGTGGTCAGCTTGCTTACAGGAAATTATAAAAAAGGGTTGGTGTTTAAGCTGAAATATGATGTTACAAAAAACCCTTTCCTATACATACTTGAGTTTATATTAAATTCCCCATTTCTTTATAATTTTCCGCAATAACAGAGATTTAATTTTACCTCTGGGTAACTGCCAGACGAGCTGCTGGACGGACTCATCTGTCAAAAAAGAAATCAGAAAGCATGTGATTGGGTGACTCCCATAGTAGTTTATTAATCATGTGAAATGTTGAAGAGGATGTGAAATGATTCTACATAATTGACTCAAAAGAATGCTCGTACGCTATTGCAAGGAACACACAAGTTTTAAAAGAAAGTTGTCTATCTAAAGAGATTGAGTTAGTTTTATAAGAGTAATAGAACACTTGCTATACTTTTTCCAGCCTAACATAAAGAGCAACTTTAAACAAACTGCTGCATTTAAGTGCATTTCCTTCACGCGCTGTCTAGAAGGAAGAAGGAACAGCTGTACACTTTCTACAGTCCATCATGGCGATCTGTGTGTGTTCATGTGTGGTTCTTGTTTGCCTTACCCTCAGTCTGCAGTACAGCACGGTGAGGATGATGCCATATAGGATGAGAATACCATCCAGGATAAAACATATATCCATGCCTTCAATGCTGTCTGTACACATAACACACAGACTTAGTTGCGATCCTCGACACAGACAGAGGAAAAATGATAAGAGACACTAACTCCGTGTCATCCCTTTTCAATGCCACAGGTATCTCAAAAGTACTCCTACTAGAGCAGGATCAAAAAGAGAGCAATGAGTGCTCTTACCGGGTGGGCTGAAGATAAGATGGTTGATCCGCTTTGTTTTTCCCCTTGTAGGTTGTCAGCGAAATGTCTTATACTCACAGAGATGAGAAGCAGCGAACAGGAAGTCAGTGGCTCTCTGTCCGTTTTGAAGCTATGAAACCACACGCCTACCACACTGCCATCCCCCAACTTGACAGAAGTTCCTCTAAAAGTCTTGTGAAAAACTGGTGAAAATTGTTCACGTCCAAAGGCCCAAATCGGCCTTTGGTAACAGCATTCAAGAACAGATTCTTATTAAAGCAAACCAAAATGATCAAATGCAGATATTAATTTTCTTCAACCACATTAAAAAAAGAAGTCTCAGCTCCTTTTGCTTCTTAGCTTCAGTCACATGTTTTGCTTTACAGACTAAAGTTCCCCATGCTGCAAGTTAGGAAACAAGGAGACTTGTAAGTAATAAATGGTTTAATAATGGAAAAAGCCTAGCACACTATACAAGCTACAGTTACCAAAAAGAACAAAATACAACACAGATCTACAATTTTTTTTTACATTCTGAAAATTGCATTATCATAACTTAGGCACCGTAAAAATGATAGAAAACAACTTATTATAAAAAGGATTTGGAGCCCAAAATAAATCTATGCATGCATTCTTTTGTTCGTTTGTATTTTTTATTTTTTTTTACAAAAATCAGATGAAATATCGAACAAATCGGACCTGGTGTTTGTTGGTTTCATTTTTCAGAAATGTGAAGGACTTTTTAAAACCGCATTTGACAAAAGCAGTCAGTCTGCTTTTGTCTGTTTCTGTGGCTCAGCATGTGGGGTGGAAACATCGGGTTAAGTATCGGGACCTGCAGACGAAGGGGTGGGGGAGTCAGAGTCTGCTGCTCCTCCACATCTGGAAACTAAGGCTGAGGAAAGGTCATAGGCAGCATGTTCACTGTGCCCGTTTCAGCTCGTGGCACAAGGCGAGGCGGTGATAAGCTACTGCTGCAGAGGAGCTGCAGAGAGGAGTTACAATCACATGTCTGGTTTGGGATTCTTGTAGATATGCATGTAAAAAAACATTAAACCACAATAAGCCAGCTCATAGTTAAACTACAGCTGCCACATCTGGATTCATTTAATTGTGTAAGAAGTGTGAGTGACTACATTTACACCTGGTATTACACTGTAACGATACACTGTATTATTTCACTTCCAATATTAATAATCAGGGCATTTTCAGATAGAGTGAAGTTTTATGACAGATGAGCGCCTGCACACAGTGACTCGAAATGCTGTTATCTGATTATTAGGGTGGCTTAGAGTTGGTGTGCAGGCGTAACTTCTTCCGCAGAATCTAAATATACCCTCAATAATGCAGCAACTCTGTCGGTATCTGTTAAGGAAACTCTTGAAACATGGTTGCACAAACAGTTAACTTGAATTTAGCACAGAGTATGCTTTTTTTCCAGTCAGTCACAGAAAATCTGCAGATTTTATCGCTTAAAATGCAAAGATTTTACCAGCATTTCAACATATCGGACGCACAGATTGCATTTGCATTAAAGAGTGAGGCTGGTAATACTCTTGTTTTTCATATTGTCAAATAAAAACAAACACGCTTTGTATGTGTACTGAGAGCCTGATTTAATTTACTGGTCTATCCAAAAACTACACCCAGAACACTAATATACCATGTGATATTATTTTTTTCTCTCTAAAGCACAGCTAATATATCAGGTTAAAATCCACTAGTACACATATTTCAGTATCGGCATGATACGAGCTGATATCAAGACGTATTTTTAGTTTGTCCATTGGAGAGACTCTGACTAGCAGACAGAACATAAAGCGCGAGTATAACTTATCAAAGAATCTAAGTAATATTCTGAAAATATGAGCCATTATGTGACATTAGAAATATTTTACTCTGTAAAGAGTGGCATCGGCCTGTTACTGGCTCCAGTTTTTCCATTGCTGTGCAATTTATTCTTCCACTCACGCCATCCTGCTGCCAAAAATACTCAATTGTATCTAAAAGTCACCAGCTATAAATAGCACTGAGTAAATCCACTTACTACTTAGGCATGAGTAACATTTCCAAAAACATAGTATCCATGAGTTAAAAAAGAATAACAACATAATGCATGTATGAGTTGTTCTTAGGAAGTAGCAGCAATGAATAGATTCCAAGTAATGACACTCGAGACGAGTGCACTGTTGGTCTTTTCGCTGAATTTGTTGACAGTATGAAAAATTCAGAACACCGTCAAGCTCACACTTTAAGATCCTCACGCAAGTAATGTTCAGAATCTCAGTTAATACCAGGTGAAAATGTCATTTTTATTCTGTAACATGGCCTGCTAAAACTGTGACATCAATAGTAAAAGTACCAGTGTTAAATAAACTAAAGCTGCATATTTAAACAATCGTGAACATACAGTTTGGAGTTGCAATGAGTTAGGAATGTACTTCCATTTTGCTTAATAGTCACATAAAAATTTAAAAAAAAGGACATACTGGCCCTTCAAGGCCACAAGAGAGAAACATGTTAACTCACTGCACAAAATGCTACATTCTGAAAGTTAAAAAGTCACTCCTCTAACATATATATGTAAAAAAACAACAACAGTCCTGCTTATGTTAAACACAACGACTGACAGGGGACCAGAGGGCAGTGGTACATCAGCGTTGCAGTCAGAGCTGAAATCCAGTTGGACTGATTTTAAGACACAAATAAGAGGAAGTGACACATGTGATGTAATCCCTTTCCTCTGGTGTTTACGTGTTGAGTCAGCACAGTAAACTAGTCCAGTGGTTACAGCAAAAGAAGAGGCAAAAGGAGGAAAAGTCCCCGTTTAGAGGAACAAAGAATTTTACAGTGTGCCGTAAAGACATTGTCAAGAAAAGAAAAGGTCAAGGCATCTGTTTACTTCCAGGGTTTGAACAATCGTTGAGCTGATCACAGTCTGACGCAAAGCATCTGTGATGATCACAAAACAGGAAGGAGGAGGCCTGCAGAGATGTTCCTCTCTGAATGGTTTGTTTGTTGATGAGAGGGGAAATGATTGGGCGAGAATAGACCACATGGCCTCCGCATGTCCCACCGCATCAGTGATCCAGGAGGAGTGAGCACGAGGGGAGAGGAAAGTGTAGGAAAAAGAAGATGTTTTACTGGACGCTTTTACACCGAGGTCTCAGACTGTAGCCTCATGACAAACTTGTGGCTCTTTGGGTCGATGAACTCCTCCCCGAGCCGCAGGAAGGGGAGCGGCGTCACCGTCACAACAAGGGAGAAGTCCAGGCGTCGCAGGGAGAAGACCAAACCCTGACGCAGGGCTGAGGTCACCGGCTCCTCGCTCACCAGAGTCCACTGGCGCCCCCTACCGTTCTGCTGCTGGTACTGCATGGTGGGGCCGGCGGTGAGGTAACGCTCCAGGAAAGCCTGAAAAGGAGGATGTTGGAGTTTAATCACCAGGGAAACACCAGTTGTCTTAGTGCTGAAGTACCGTGCCCAAGTACACTCACGAAGCACTTAACTACATTTACGTCACTAATGATGCGGCTTTGAAGATCATTTCATCGATCTACACTGTTCGCTAAAACAAGTAAAAGAAATACTATCCTACAATAATTCTGCCTTTCTGTAGTGGCAAAGATCCCCTTATTGTGTTGTATTTATTTTATATTTAATTAAAGTGGCTCTGTCGTACAGTGGTAACATATTTGGCTAACACTAGATCCCTGGCATCTCCCCTCTCGAGACCGAAAGGAAGCACAAATCCCTCGGACGGGCCATGTTGGGATGGAAGGAGCATCCATACCAGATCAAATATGCACATTGATCCAGTGTGTTGACCTCTTGTGAATAAGACAGCAAATGATAGAAGCCGTTTTGTTTTTTAAATAAAAGAAAGTGTCCCAAAAAGAGAGAGTATTCAGGAGTAAAGGTAGGTACATCTGTACTCAATGAGGGACTGTTTGGGCTTAAATAGCAAAAAATAAATAAATAAATAAAACCATCCTTATGGTAAATAATATAGAAGGGTTTTGATAATCAATAGAAAGTATCTGTACACACAGGACAAGACTGAAAACAGTATCAAGTGGCTGCTATCATCAGGGACTTAGGCACCTCTGAGTTAGAAATGTATTCGATTCTCTAGTAGAAAATTCTGCTGAGAAACAGCCATCAATACTCAAACATGTTTAAAAAAAAAACCCACAAAGACCAACAAACAAATCTTTTAATATCAATTAGGCTGTTTGCTGTATTGGAACTATTGACGACTCACCTTGGGTGTCATGTTGTGCGTGATGCAGAACTGAAGGTGTGTGAGGATGCTCTCCATACTGTGGAAGGCCTGCTGCCGTGTGGTTCTCAGGTACTTCTGCATGGCCCGGGCCATCGGGGCAAAGATGGCTTGGGCTGCCTCTCGAGGATCCATTACCTCTCTGGGGTGCTTGGGAGATGAGGCCACCTCTTCCTCTTGGAGGCGCTTGATATGCGTGAAGGCCTCTTCCACCGCCACCACCAACCTATTAGAGTAACAGAGGACTGTGGTGACATACCCAACAGATCAAAGATGAAAAACTGAAAAGTTCTGCAGGTGATAAATGGCCCTCGAGGCCGACGAGGAGCGTGGAGTGTATCTGACCTAGCCTTCCGTTTGCGGATCCTTCGGTCCATCTCGGCCTCCTCGTAGTAATACTCGTTGTGGGAGTTGTCTCTCCGTCTGGCAGCAGCTGCTATCATGGCCCGGGACTGGCCTGTGGAGTTATTGGTCGTGTTTTCTGTAAGACCGAAGGAGGGATTATTGGACTGCACATTAGAACTCAGACAGGTAGTTTAAGAAGTTCTTTATGTTTCCCGTTCTTGCTGTAAAGCCACCTGCTTCTGACGTAGACCAACAAACGGCAACGAAAATTAAAGAAAAAACGATTTACTTCTGGATTAAAGACAGACGTCAGAGCCAGCATGAAACTATATTTACCATCCAGAGAGTAAACTTTGAAGCCTGTCATCTTCTTGGACAGGATGGACTTGGGCAGGTTGAGGAGAGCTGGGTTATAGACGGGGAAGTCGCTGTAATAACGGTCCAAAACCCAGACAGCTGCCCGCTGGATGCTAAAACACAGAGTATCTGTCGTCAGTGTCACAGTAAGTACAGGTCAAACAACAGCTGCTGACTGCACAACGGACAGGCTGCAGTTAATAGAGACGTAAATGTAAACTAGATCTCAGCACCTTCCTCACATTTCTGCCTTTGATGGTGATCTCGTTTAATGTCACACCTCAACTATTATTTTAAAATAAGATACACTGATGTTTGGACAGTAAAATACTTCAAAGTAAAATGCATCCCCTCACATCCCCCAAACTGTTTTTTGGTGTAGTTTGATATTTACCTAGGTTTTGTGACACTTCTGCTTTAAAGTTAATAGATTTATTGTTGTTGAAACTAAGAAATGTTTCAACAACATTAAATATATGCAATATGCTAAGAAATATATGCACATTTGTACCCAGTCCATTGGGATAATCAGAATAATTGAGCATATATTATATTTCCATTAAACAGTTCTTGACCACCAGAATCACCAAAAACATGAGGTCCCTGCCAGTGTCACGTTTTTTATATTTCACTGAAATCTTATTAAAGTTACTTAAAATAATGCCCGTGTACACGATGTAGGTGTGACTGCTGGGGATGGATTAAATCCTTGAATCATCAAAAAAGGAAAAATGAAATCAGATTTAAGTTGTGATGTCTCTGCATGCTGCTCACGTTTAAAAAATAATGGCCTGATGGAGATATGCATGCACGCACACTTCCCCTTCAGTTTGTTTCCAAAAAACAATCTGTGTGGGATTGATTTTGACAACTTAAAAATACATTTTTCTGCTCTAGGATGTGGGTTCAGAGCACAGGCAGAGAAAAAAAGCTTGTAATACTTCTCAAATACAAGCATGAACACACCCAAGTATCAACTTACGGCATTTTAAACCCACTTAAGACAACTTTGTATTGATTTGCAGTGATTCTTTCCTTTGTAAAGACAAAGGACCCAATGCATGCCAGCAAAAATCACCCCATAGAGTAACTGAGCCACTGGATCCCCTCATTTTGTGGGACTTCAGGAGACCCTGCATCCTTATGTAAGGACATAGCATTTAGCTTTTCTGCAGCTTATACTTCATGCTGCTGAGCACAGGCCTGTCTGTGGTATCTCTGTGGTGCATTTCGAACAAGAGTTTGGGACTCATGAGGTTAATCTTCTGCCTGTCAGCAGGTTTATCGTATTTTGTTACTAGAAGGCAACCAAGTAACAAACAACAATTCTGTAAAGATATGAATTAAATGCCATGGCTGGTGTCACAAACCTGAGGTGGCCCACGCTGTAGAACTTGCTGGCACCATCTGTGCTCCGCACCACCTTAAGGCAGAAGGCTGGCTGAAGGTGTCGGACTTCCAGCAGCACCAGAGCCAGGTACTGGATGAAGAGCAGAGCATCCACCAGCGAGGCAGCGTACTCCACAATCCCCCTATAGTCCCGTTCTCTGGGCTCCAACACACGCACACCATAGAACAACCAGTACGACGCCACAAACAGGAACACCAGCACCATCAGGAGGCAGCGGAAGACAAAAAAGCGCGGGAGGGTGGCGCGGGGAGGGCGGAGGAACAGAGCCCAGGAGGAGATGAGCAGGACCAAGAGCTTGAAGGCCAGGGAGACGTAGAGGCCCTCGCAGGGCGTGCCACAAGGCTCGAGGGCGTCACGCCACAAGACCTGCGGCAGGATGAGGAAGGCTAATGGCGTGACCAGGGCAAAGAAGCTCAGGCAGCCTCCCAATGCTGGACCCACAAAACGCTTGCACTCCAGTGGAGTTGACTCCTCCAAATCTTTGGTGACGCGGGTCAGGTCCTCGTTTGAGATGCTGTGCTCTGAGGTGCCAGTGACCACAGTGGTGGTCTCTCCCCAGTTGTCATCCTGCACAACAAAGAAAACAATTAGTCATTTTAATCTCTATGCTGAGTAATATATTAAGTTCACCCCCAGCTTTGACTTAAGTTGCACCTCTTCAAGAGGCTAAGGATGCTGGGATTGTATGTGTGAACAGGAGTTGCTCAGTCATACCTAAGAAAAGGAGGGTGTGAGACAAAATCTGAAGCTACTTATCCTACATATATGAACACAAGATGTTTACATGAAAGGGTTGGTTGGAAGGCAATTATAATCTGAGTAAGCACAAATGAACAGCTCTTGCTTTTTTAAAAATCTTTTTTGAGTAGCTGACAAGCCCTCAACTTAAAATTAGAAGCTAAGGGCTCAAGCCCGGAACATCTTTGTCCCAAGAGCGATTGCAGGTTGGTTAAGCTTTAATGCAAGTGCCCCTTTACTATTTGAAGAATGACTCTTCACTTCATCTGAGAACAAATACGTCCCCTCAGGCTCCTTAATGAAAGCACGTCTCTGCACTTTAAAATAATCTGACTTCACTATTTAGTCAGCACCTGCTCTCTCCCCGCTAACTGACGGGGCAGAAAAGGACTGAAACGATATGATTAACGGCTCTAAGAAAACACACTTGAGCTGTTGAAAGAATCTGAGA
The DNA here is from genome assembly GCF_036321145.2 of Pelmatolapia mariae. Classification (NCBI taxonomy): domain Eukaryota; kingdom Metazoa; phylum Chordata; class Actinopteri; order Cichliformes; family Cichlidae; genus Pelmatolapia; species Pelmatolapia mariae. The sequence goes on along the minus strand of NC_086243.1, from coordinate 26,511,320 downwards.
AACCACTTTGAATGGATAACAAGGGAAAGAAAAAAAACTGATGGGGAATTCAGCAACAGATTTTTGACCTGAATAAAGTAGCGAGGTCAAAGTTTTGGTTTAAAGGCCTATTTGTAGTTCAGCTGAGTGTTTGACTTTAATTAAACATAATATTTTAGCATGTACAGCTCCAGGGTAATCTGAGCCTATTAACTTTGTCAGTGTTAGCGACATGAAGCTAAAGGACCGAAAGTCACTAACATTTTTTTGAACAAATTGTAGTTTTAAGAAACATTGGTGGGATAAGATATGCACAATTAATTAGAGTAATGACTGGTGATTAAATGAGGTCAAAGATGACGATGTATGAACAAAAAAACAGTAGAAAACACTGTAACTGACCCTGTCATCTCCGCGGGTCGACTCTGCATCGAGAAGCGGCTCTCCGGGTGTTTGGATGGTGACCGATTTGTCTCCACGACTGCTGCTGTCTCGGCTCTTGGAGCGGTGACGGTCCCGCCGATCCCTGAAGACAAAGAAATTATATATCATATCATAAAGGGCTACATTAGTAACAGACGCATTGAATGATGTGATGATGTTACACCGTGACACAATCTGCTATTAGTTATCCAATTTTTATTTATTCTCTTAGCAGATTGTCTGTCAAAGTTGCTGTGGTGAATCTTTGTGACAGAAGAACACACAGTTGTGGTCAGAAGTTTACATACACTCATCATGGGCATGAATGTCATGGTAATTTTGGGCTTTTAAAGAGTTTTTTAACTGTTATTTTTCCAGGCTGGAATCATTATACAACAAACATCTTTAGTAGCTTTAAAAACAATTTATTTTAGATTTTTGTGCTAATCCACACAGACTCAAATATACACACACACCTCACTAATATTTGGTTAAATGTCCCTTAGCAAGCTCGACCTCAACCAGACACTTTTGATAGCCATTAACCAGAATTAAGCTTCTGCCATAATTCTGGTTTGTTATTTGAACACTCGTCTTGACAAAACTGATAAAGTTCAATTAAATTGGTTGTTTTTTGTTTGTTTTTTCCTTTTTTTTCTCCTTTTTTTTTTGCATGGACCCAGTTTTTAAGCATAATCCACAAATTTTCAATAGGGATTAAAGACTTTGGCAAGTCTGTTCCAGAATCTTAATATTCGCATCCTTTATTCCCTCCAAAACTGGCTTTGATGCCTTTGTCCTGTCAGAACATCCAGATGTGTCCAAGTTTCAACCCTCTAGCTGTTGATTTAATGTGAAGTTGAAGATTTCATAAGTAGCCTTCCTTGTTCATAATTCCACTTTGTATTATATATCACCACCACTGACAGCAAAACAGCCACAGAGCATGATGCTACCACCACCATGCGTGACATTTGGTACAGTGTTCTTAGGTTTGAAAGCCTCACCTTTAATCCTCCAAATGTACCTTTTGTCATTGAGGCCAAATAGAAATGCTTCAGCCTCCATCTTGTCTGATCATGTCCATAGCCTTGCGGTCAGGTGCAGATTTCAGTCAAGCTTCACTGTGGACAGTGATGCTGGTGGACCAGCAGTTTCTAGTTCACGTCAGGCTTGGGCCCTGGTGGTTCCTGGGTTGTTTCTGATTCTGAACATCCTAACCAATTTCCTCTTATCTGAGGGGGGACCGGTTTGGATCTTTTTGGATCAAAGTCGTGACACATGTGAATAAGTTATACTTACGTACAGTTGTTTGAACGGATGATCTTGGGATTTGGAATTGTTTAGAAATGGCTACAAGGGATCTTCCCAACTTATGCAAGTCTGGGTTTCCCCCATTCTTTTGAGCAGTGGTGTCAAACAATTCCTTTTTATGCTGGCAAAAAGAAACCAGTTGCCCACAATCATGATCAGCAATGAGAGGTTAATAGGCCTTGGTCTTGTCGAGTTAAAAGACACTGTAGAATCTTCAGCACCACTTGTTAAAAGATTTAAGTCAGCGTATGTTTATATCTGAGCCTGTATTTATACTTTTGACCCTGTGGGAAATACAGAAACTCCAAAATAAATTCAAACTTGTGCATCCAGCAACTTATTAAAGACACATGCTGTACTTTGGTGCCACCCGGGGGAAAAAAAACAGTTCAAAGAAAAAGTTGAAAGCCCAAAATTACTGTGACCTTCATGATGAGTATATGAAACTTTTGACCACAACTGTAACTTTTTAAAATTCCTCGTAAACAAAGAAATGGGTCTTACATTCCTCGGTATAGTCACTAATTGAATTACGTCTGTTTTCCTCTCATTTAAAAACAGTCAGAATGATTAATTCCCCTTTACCCAGTGAACAGTGGTGTTTTTCAAAAGCATAACAAAACGATACTGCCAGAAAGGAAATTAAAAGCATTGCCATCACTCACCACCTCCAATTTATCAACTGAGATTGGAGCTTAAAAAAATTGAAGTTTAATCAAGCAAACAGACGTTCGCATAGATTCAGGGAAAATGCTTCCTTAAGGTTTCCCTGGATAACAGGTATAAAAGCAACCCAGGGGTCACTCAGCTTCTTTGAGTGGTTAATCAGCAAACTGCTTTCTTAGTTCACTGTAGTGACTCTGATGGATGTGTTTAGAATTAAAGCTGTCTTCCTGGCTCTATATGAGGTTACGTATGAGTAAGTATACTTTATAATTCCTATTTTCAATATAGATGTATGATGTGTGAGTGTTCAGTATTAAAATATGTGCCACTATGTCTCCTAGTGTGGATCTCAGCATGTGGTTTTCATCCACAGCATCTGTAAAGCTTTTGAGCTGCATACCAGACACCCTACTGTTACTGACGACTTCTTATAGGGAGAATTTGATTATGAAACCTCACAAGTCACTACCTGTTACAAAGTGATAAAACATTTGATGATTAATTATCCTTTCAGATGGCTAGTGTTGGTCTGGAGTTTAGAAACCACATGCACATCAGGTACAAACCTGTATATAAACTCAAAACCTTTAAAAACTGTTATTTTCTAACTAATATAAGTGCCACAATCGCTGATTTATCAGGCAGCAGCTGCAGATTTGGGTTCACTGCTGAGTTTCAGTGACTGGGGAGTCTCCTTCAGAAAAAGAAAAAACTCAAATAATAATTAGGACCAGGGGTGTCAAACATAAGGCCGGGGGGCCAGAATTGGCCCAGCCAAGACTTCAATCTGGCCCACTGGGATGGCTTTCGAATATTTAATATTTAGACTTAACTGTATTTTCATGACTTTTACAGCTTTTCCTACACATTCATTCATTCTGGCAGATTGATGTGATTTCATTATCTTTATCAACAGCATTTTGTTATCATGTTGAAAAACTGAGACATCATGTTGCACTTATTTTCCCTTTTTCCCTACACTGTAGATTCCTGATCTACACTCTTGGACTGACTACTGCTGCAGTTGCATAAATATTTGATTAAAAAATACAAATACAGAAATACAGTTGTTGTTGCTGTCATTCTAATTATGTTGTGTATATTACAATATGTATTTAAAGATCCAATATTTAAACCAACCAATATTCGAATCAGTCCAAACAACAGACCAGAAACAAATACATGAAGTTATGAGCCTGAGTGTGCCTACTTGAATGGGTCTTACCCACCTGTGCTTTCGGGAGCTTCGGGAATGGGAGGACTTGTATGAGTAGCCCGAGTACTGCGACTCGTTGTCCATGTCTCGGGTCGGCGGTGAGCGGGCTTTACGAGCCCCGCCTCCTCCCGCCGTGCCGCGCTGCTCGCCGACGCCTCCCAGTTGGTTTTTGCGCTCGGAGATGGACTTTGTGGAGAGAGCCAGGGGCAGTTTGAGTAGGTCAACCTTACTCCTGAGGGAATCTATCTTGGAGGCCGATGAGGGGGGAGCAAGAGAAGGGAGGATGGGAGGGCAGGGGAGGCTAAAACGAGGAGATGAGGAGGAAGGAATAGGGGTGGGAGAGGATGATGGGCAGGAGAGTTGCAACAGGGGAGAGCTGAGGTTGCTGAGATCTGAAAGAGAAGGACAAAAAGAGAGCGCTGGTTAACACTCAGCATCGCATGTAGCCATTTCTCTGCCTGAGATACTATTCGTGCTCCTAAGTTGCACAGTTTAACTGAACTGACAACACACTAAAAATACACCGCAGGCTTCATATTTATCTTTTCCTTTTTCCTGCCTGAGCTTCCTGCCTTGTGCTCCTAACAGCAATCACACCAGACTATCTAGATGGTACAAAACAAGGTCCCCGGCGTCACTTCTAAACTTGGGCAAAAGCTCCTTTTCATAATATGCATCACGGCCCTGGAACAATTTACAAGATAAAGATCATTTTGGAAACACTGGCTTTATATCAGGCATTGAAAAGCATAGCACATTTCAAAATGCTGTCTGAGGAATGCGCCTGAAGCCTAACTTTAGAAAGAAGTAACAACGCAGACGTCTGCGAACACATGGAAGGTTAAAGTCATAAGCCCCTTTCAGACATCAACTCCTTTCCACTAGTCTGAGAGCGTCTGCATGCTTCATTTGCATGTCTTAATGTGCACCCTGGTCATTTTCCATTAAAATCACTACGGCAGTCATACAAGGTCTGACCTATAAACCATCATTAACTGACAGGCACACACAGGAATATGGGCATCCTTCTTTGTGGGCTGCACAGGTAACTAAACAGCACAAAACAGAAAAGGGAGGTCACCAACTCTCTTAATCTCACACTTAAGAGAAAGCCTCAAAACTCCTCCCTTTTTAAAGTAAAGTAAAATGACCCTTTAAGAGTCCATTTATGTGGTTTATACCCACATCCACTATAAAACAGATTAACCTTTTAAACTGAGGCTTCGGTTTCACTTCAAGCGCTTTCATGGCTTCCAGGTCTCAGCTGAGGTTAATCATCACACGACTGTATCTCCTCTCTCCAAGCAGCGAGCATTAGCCGCAGTTAGCTGTGTCACAATGGCAGCCATATTGGATTACTGTGTTTTCACTAAACTTGTTTGCCCTCTCCCTCCCTCTCTCGCCATCTCACATTCCGTCCCTCACGCCCCTCGTCCCCCGGGAAACGGGGCCTCTCCGCTGCCATGGTAATGAATGAGGGTGTTCAGCTGTAGGGGGATTGGAGGCTGACAGTTACTGTGGAAACCTGACCTCACACCGCCCTCTGACACACTGTCTGTCCACACGGGAGGAAAAAAAAATCACCAAAATAAAAGTATCGGCGTGACGGATGTTTGGCTGTCACATGGTAGTTAATCGATAAAGGGAGGGCGTGGCTCACTGGCTTTGATTGGCCCTCTTTGGGAAATGGAGAGGGAGGCTAGCTGCTATCAATGCCGGACAGATTCCACTTAACGATGCTTTTATGCCCCATCAAGACCATTGAGTTTAAAATCCACTTCCCTTGATCCAAGTCCTGCATGAAATCCAATCTCTCTGTCAAACTTTATCCACATTTTCACCATCTCTTTTTGCATTATTATTATTAGTAGTAGTAGTACCATGGTAAAGTGTCAGTTCATCCACTGTCTGCAACAAGCCCCCCAACTTAAGTCAGCTTTCTTCTCATTGGTTGTTCCTCACAAACAAAGGGTTTGAATAATAGGTTGGGTGGGGCATCAATGCTCCACTCTCTCTGACATCATAAAGACTGAAAGAGAGTCTTTTAGAGCCTTTGGAGCACCCAAGCCTTTATTCCAAGTGAAACTGCATGTGTGTCTTTTGGCTTAGGCATTTGTTATAGAAAGCAAAAGACTAATGGTATGTGACAAATGCATGAGTGTCAGAGCGTGATATTAATGATGAAGAGATGCCATACGTTTACTTTCATAGTGCGCATGAGACAAGCCCAGACATGTGTTACAGCAAGAGGCAGCCTCCAATAATAATTTAGTAAACAGGGAGTCCCTTCAACAACCTCAAACAAAATTACAGTACTTTGCAAAATATGCGAGAAAGCTGTTCCCGCTAAAGGTGGAAACACTACACTTGTTTCAACACTTGTGGTAAAAAGACACCACCAAGCTATGACGCCATGCGAGGAGGAGATACTAGGAGCTGATGATGTGCTTGGAAAAAGTAAACAACGGAGACTCCACCGGGGATCGCCGGAGCACTGCTAGTTGTCTGTATGACAGGGAGAGCAAAACGGTGGATGGAAATTATGGGTGCAGTTACATGATGGAAATGCAGGGCTTCAAGCAATTCCTGATAAAGCTATACCCAAGATCCCAGGTAGAAAATATTTTTCAGTGTTATGTGAAAATATTGTGAGTCTAAGTTAAGGTTAAGCTACTTTAATTATTAGTAGTATTATTATTAAAATGTTAAGCATTTGTTTTATACTTTTACTTAAAACTTCCATGAAAAACGCTACTTAGGTTACCTTTAATGCTTAGATTTAACTGTGCCACTATCAGTGCATATGTAGTGCAGTGCAGTGCTATAATGCTGCTGCTAGCATCTTGTTTCTATAGAGTCACACTTCAAATTCGATAGTGTGTCATCAGGAGTTACTGACAGTTTCTTTGTGTTGTAGTAATAAATAAATAGTGCTTCCTGCAGGCTGCAATCACTGATAAAACCCTGTTCACTATATCTTTTTAAAAGATACATTTTTCCCAAATTTCCTTGAAATATAAATGATGTTGTGACAATATCTGGACCTGGCAGCAAGTCTGTTCCATTTCCCTGCAAACAGGGCCTTTCTAATAATCATGAAGATCATCAGTGGCTGAAACAAGAGCAGCCCACAGACTTTAGACTGCCCCTGGTTGTGCACAGCTATAACATGCAAACAACAGTCTACCAAGCTCTGCGTATGATCAGCGCACAACCAGGCCAGTCCCCTCACAGGGATTACTCACACATGCGCCGATCTCAGTTTCTGAAAGTTTCTTCCTGTTTAAAATAAACACCACTAACCACCAGCATAAATATGACAGCAAATAATGAAAAATTTAATAGCTCAACTTTATGAGAAACCTCCCCTTATCCGGAATCACTAACTTTTAGCAGACCAGAGAAGATTTTGGACCCTTGCAGCCATGTGCAAAACCTCAACAGCATGCTTATTCCAAAACCACAAAACTCCAATGACTAACAGCTGCTTTCTGGTGCATCACGATCGGCTTTTATCTTCAGCTTTAGCAGAGGAATTAGCAGAATCGTGCTGTGCTTTTAGGCCAAATAAAGTGCTTAAAAGCTGCGTTTCATGCGACCCCTGCAACAGACAGGAGTCTGCATTCTGAATGTCACGCGAAGCAAGAGGATTCTTATTTTAGGTCAAGTTAAACTGCATGGCATCAAACCGAAGAAAAGCACATTAAACAAACTCCTCTCCACAAGTTCTTTTAAACATGCCATTCGGGGACAGACAGAGGAGCAGATATGGGTAGAGGTTCTCAGCAAAATAATACGAGGACAATAAGTGGAGAGGACTCAGAGATTCCCAGACAAGCCAAATACTCTACACAGGCAAGAGACACAAATCTAAAGTGTTTAATCTAATGGCTGTAGAAGCTTAGCCGGTATTTGCTCTCCCAGACAGAGAAATGCTGGCCAAAATAACAATCGGAAATCATCACTGGCCATAATGCTCGTCCCACCAACGCACATAAATAACAATTAAGCAATTATAATGATGCGGTCTGCCTTTCCAAGCAATGACAAAGGAAAATGAAGGAGTAACGTCTTATTTCAGCAGCATATTTACTCCTCTACATCTGAAACTCTAACAGCACAGAGACAGAAGAAAATGGGTCTGCTTTTTGAACGCATGAGTGATAAAAAGAAAACAAAAGCATTACTCAGATTAGTGCTCTTTATAATATGTGTCAAAATCAAAGCCCACAACCTAGCCATTTGTCAATTTTAATCCAACTCAAAAATAATTTTAGATTCTCAAGAATGTTTGGCCTGTGGTCTGCACCGCCCTGTGCTCATGGCAAACTAACCCTCCACTGCATCAGCAATCTGACAAGCCTGCAAACAATGAACGTGACAAGACTACATAGTCCATGTCTAACTGAGTGTTAACAGACGCCTATCATGGAACAATTTGTTTTCAAAGAACACAGTTCCCATTTGAACGTATACAGCAGCAAAGATATGAAGTCATACATACTGCAAACAGGTATGCAGCTAAAGCAAAACATGTTTCTTCTTTCAGTCCTGATCTCAAAGTGTTGAAGCTGCAGAGTTTGCAGCAAGCTTCATTTTTGTTTCGTGCCAGGAGGCTGCTCTCTATGGTACAGGTAGACTAGGTGATCAAAGAGCTTTTGCCTCCATCTTCTTCTTTTTTTTCTTAAATTAGCTTCCTGCACAAATATTGAGCTGTCGTGTTCGGGCCTGTGACACAAGCAATGCCAGAGCTGAGGACGCACTCTGTGCAAGACTGAAACAAAAGACTGGTTTTATGCTTTGACATTAAGACTTAACAAGATTTTATTAAATGCCCCAACTTCAAGCTTGTGGAACAGGTTGTTATAAGTTGGCTGAAGGAAAGCCTTCTTTGTGGAGTTAGTTTGCTTAACTACATTTTATAAAGACTAATGATCTTATTTTGTTCTGGTGATTTCATTAAAGCACATCTATAAACTGTATCCTGTATGTCTGGCCCTTGGTATAATTCCCATTTTGCAGCACAGCCCTTAGCAAACCCTCCTTTGACACTCTTGCCATACATAAAATGCTGCTGACATAAATGTGTGCTTTTGCTTGCACGTAAAGACAAATGTTGTGAAGACTGTCACGGTTATATGTATCCAAAAGCCTTAGAGAGCAATTAAAAGGCCAAGAATAGGAGTCTAAATTCCCCCTAGAGACATATGGAGATACAACACAAACACGTTGGACAAAGGCAACGAGAAAAGACATTCAAACATAATATTTATCACCTTAATATGTTGACATTTCCTCCCATTGTGGGCGGAGTGGTGACAGTTTCATGAAAGGGAAAAAAAAAAAAAAGATTTATCATCAGCGGAGCGTGAAAGCACTCAGGTAATATTGACATATTCTCAAAGAGGTAAGATAATTAAATGAAAGTATTACTATTTAACACAGCGCATATTCATTGTGAACGTTAAGACTTGATTTCATGTTACAAGTCAATGAAAGATGGACTTAAGAGGTCATGAGAAATTTCGTGCCTGATGATGGCATCTTGATGAAAGACAACAAAAAATTCAAAAGGCATTTAACCAACTAACGTCTCAGAAATTAGGATAACTGAGTTAGCTGGAGAAACCTACCGGCTACATCTAAAACATGGATCTTAGGATTTGATATGAAAGTTTAATTTAGATTAAACAGAAGATAAATCATCTGCTACATGTTTTGAAAGTTTAACTGGTAATTATGGTTCTTGTGAAACCCTCTGAATCAACGACATGTAGAATACACAGACAAGCAGAGCTCACTGTTCACAAAAGCCCTCCGGCCAAATACACACATTTGCTCACACACCTAGCAAACATAGCAGGGTAATGTTTGTAATTAAATTGCTGCATTTTCTGTTTCCTGCCAAGTGTCCTTCTATTCCAGTCACTCACATCATGGCACACTGACTTTTTACCCTTAACCACAACATTTATGACAACATACACTGAAACCAAGACTGTGCAACAATGAAAAACATTAGCATGATAACACTTACTATGGTGTATCGATAAACATTTGGTATTCACCAAAGAATGAAAGACTGCATTCACAATCATAATCACTGCTGCAAATTACTGAACTGGATATAGTCTATCTGACCTTTAAAAATCTGTATTTAAGCAGCAAAGCTGTAAAGGGAACTTCAGAATCTCAAAATGTGAACTGTCACAGAAGCTGCACACCGAGGCTGTGAAGGACTGAACTTGATATTTGGGGATGTTTTAGAGTTTTGCTGAGTTTCACATGCACGGGCACATAAACACGGGGTTAATGTTTCTCAACTCTTCAACTTTGCATTTCCCAAACAAGTGAGCACTGACGGCACTGTTTGACTCCACCGTTTGCTCAGCTGTGATGCTACTTTGCTGCAGCTTTTGCAGTTAGGATAAGCTATGTGATGATGCGTTATCTAAATTACTCTCCAAACATGTCCTTCTGCTTTATGTTGTGTAAAAAAGTTTTGACAGTATCCAAGTAAATATGAGCAATAATGTTAAATTTGTGACTGGACGATGTCTGCCGACTGGTAAGGAGACTAGAGCTCTCTGTAGCATTTTACCTGCTCTAAATAACGTAACATAAATTGACTTGTACAGTATAAATAACTGCTGGATGATGTAAAACCTGGATAAATAGGTGGATCCCTGGCAGCACTGCATTCTGGGTTTTTGGGGCTCCTGTCAATTTAAAAAAAAAAAAAAGAAGGCTTTTTTTCAGCTTCAGTGAATGATTTCTCTGTACGAAGACTGGAGTCGAGTGTAAAATTAACTTTGTTTTTATGCTGAAACGCTGACATCATCTTTCAGCATTTGACCTTTGAGGTAGATAAAACAGTTTCTTGTAAACATTACATTCGGCCTGTTATACATATAATGAGAGACATATGCTTCAAAAAAGTAAAGCGCACGGGGCCGTCTCAGCCAGTAAGGCCTGCAAAAGGCCCGTCCTCTCTAAAGAAAGTATGAAAAGAAAGTTGCAAATATTACATCACTTTCAAGTGGCTTAAAGCACTAAGCTACCAGAAAATTTTGATATGAGTAAATCTAGATTGCACATGGTCTGCTGACCTTTACAGTCTGAAATAATCCTGTTGCCAACCTACCTGCCTGTCTGCTGGCCTGATAGTGAGAATATGACTGAACACTTGATCTACAAAGGTGTGGTCCGGTACTAAGATGGATAAGGTTTCCTATTCATCCCACCGTCCTCTATGACCTACTTCATGGACTTCAAGAGGATTCTCCCCTTCCAACTTTAATCAGCAGCATCAGTATATATATATAAGAAACCACACACCCAGAGTGTAAAAGTACATCTTAGCACAAATCTGTTCAGTAAAGCAATAACAACCTACCACTGGTTCTAGTTTTTGATTAGCACCTTACACAAAAGGTTCATTTCTTTTCATCCAGCTAAGCCATTGTTCCTCCTGACATTGTTAACCAAATACCGGTATGACTTTTTCCATATAGTCTTATGCAAAAAGAGTCAAATTTCTAAAAAATAAAAAAAAGCTCTGACCGATTTCACCAGGGTTGTCCACTGCAAGCCAGTCCAGAAACCTGCGTCTGTGTGTGTGTGTGGTCTAAGATTAAACAGCTATGATGCTGGGCTTCAGGCCTGCTAGAGCCACGGCTCAAAGGTTTTATGGCTCAGGCCAAAGGGAGTGTAAAGTCATTTAATATGCGCCATCAACTGAGAGCAAAGACAACAGCTTCCTCTGAAAACAGAAGACAAACACATTCAAGCCTGAGTGAAGGAACCAAATCTCATATGCACACAACACAGCCTCCACACAGGGTCCCAATCCTCAACAGCTAAAATCGACTTCATTATTTTTTTATTGTGGAATTTATTGTACCAACTCCTTTTGTTTTCAATTTAAATCAATCTGGTTTATGACTCAGTGCATCCAAAATCAGTTAATGTAGCCCAAAGCTACAACGCTCCTGAGTCAAATCCATAGTTTAAACATCTTTGGCTTGCAGTTTGGATTTCATATGCATTTCTTCATGCATCATTTAAAGTAACTATACAGCTTAAAACAGTTTAGACGTTCATAGAAGACCGTTTTGGTTATGGTCATCCATAAAAATGGTTCCAACAATGAAATCAAACCATTAACAGTGCAATTATTTTGCTGCAAGCGTGCAGATCTAGTCACACGGTAATCAAAACAAGCACATGGAAGATTTTACAGCTACCTTCCCCACGGCAAAAAGAAATCGAGTTGCCGTTAAAAAGTTTGGAGCTGAGCTGCTGGCACTGGGACGGCAGCTGTCAGGGCGCAAAAGCAAGCCGGGACACCTCTGAAGTGACCAGCTCCGCTCCATAGCCATTTTAGGCCAGATATAGTCCACCAACTGTGAAAATAAGCATGCACACGCCCAGGGTCCAACAGGGGAAGAGGCTCATCAGTGTAACAAGGGCCACACACACACAGACAGAACAGAGACCGCCACCCACATCAGTAAAACCAGTGAACAACAAGACAACTGCTTCTGTCCAGGTCTGCACACACATGGCGAGCAAACGGGAGCAGGTGTGTGTGTTTGTGTGTGTGCGAGTGAGAAAATCTAATAGGGTGTGTTTGAATCAACAGGCCTGTCTTCTGACTCTGCATAGATTTGTCTTCATATCCAAACAAAAGTACTGCAGAGACAGGAAGCGGCTGAGATGATTCATGACTATGGCGAGTCTCACAACAGCAGCCAACTATGTGTTACTGATAAATCAGTGCATCATTATTTTCTTTGTTTGGGTTATAAAACGTCAGGAGTTGCTTGAAAAAGTCCAAAAATGCAGAGGCGTGTCATAATTCACTGTCAGAGATTACAAAAACAGCAGAAGTTCAAATGTGGGGGATCAGACTGGAGTCAGAAACTATGGCATTTTTTAAGGCAGTCAAAGAGAGTGAAACTGTATGAGTCAAAAAGAGATGCATTTATTTTGAATAAGAAAACACTTGTATTCCCTTCAGGAAACACTTTCTGAGCACTGAAATCTTTTCATGATGACAATATTAATGTAGATATTGCGGCAATTTCTTAATTAAGATTTAATTTGTGAGTCACCTGACAAACATCAGTTTGACTCCTTGTTTAAGTGCTTTAAACATCCAAAATTATGTTTTATCACAAGACATTTGGAAGCTTTTTTGTACATTTTTTTCAACCTGAAGCAAACACATTGACTTAAAAAGAAAACAAAATGTGATTCCATGTGATTAAACACAAATATGACATGGTAGAAACCTTCTACCATGTCTGTTTCCTGAAAATACATGCACAATTCTCTCTGCACTCACATTACTAGTTGTCATGCTTCTCTTATACTTTAATTGAACCAAAGTAGAAGGCACACCGCAGGGGGTCAGAGGAGAAGCTCTGTGTTTGTGTGGACAGACCCTTTAAGCGGAAAGCCAGGCTGTCTGAAGAGCTGAAATGGTAAATTAGTCAATTTACAGATGAAAAGGGCCAGTGGACAATTTGAATTGTTAAGTAATACCTCAGTTTATTTCTAAAGGAATAAAGTCTAACATTTTCTCCATCAGCTTCTTGAATATTGAAAGTCTTGGTGTTTTTCTCTGTTTGATAATATTGTGGTATTTGGGTTTAAGACTCCTGGTTAGACCAAACATGTTTCTATATGAAATACTGGAGCTTTTCTTTTAACTCTAACAATAAGGGGAGAAATCTAGTTGATTTCTGCCAGCATTTCTTAATACTTCAGATTTCCTAAATTAATGGGCACCAGTACTTCTACAATGAACCAGCTGTGTTTCATATTTCTTAATCTCTGTGGTATCGCTGTGTAAAATTCCTTCTTCAGTCCATTTCCACTGAGCCCCTGCTATGTTTACGACCCGTTTTATCACTAAAACATCCCCACTGGAAGCAGTTTACAGCCATTCTGTGGTATTTTTTAAAGCCTGGTGATAGCATTGTGTAGTTTTATCTCGCAAAAGCAGGACTCAAATCTTAGAAATTTGAAGTTGAAGGGCGAACAGACGTTTCAAGCACTGGATCTGTGCGTAATCAGGGCCTGTTTCGGCTGCAGCAACGTTATCCTGTTTCACTTTGAATTACAGCCTGTGTTTAGACACATTTTAGCACCGTGCTGCAGGCTACGGCAGCGTGGCTCAAGAGTCGAGCTGCGTTCATTAATATTTCAACAATATTCCACATGCACAAAGAGCCACCAAAGGCTAACTTACTGCGAAGAACCGGGCGAGTATAAAGAGTTGTGCGACCTACAAGATGAAAAAGGAGGGTGTTGGAGAAAGGCAGGACAATGGGAGACTCCCAGGCCCCACCGGTGGCGTCCTGATGCCAAATGATCCCAACGCCCGCTCCCTTTCTTTCCCCTTTCCTTTTCCAAACGGGACGCCCTCGCAGTAAAATGAATGGACGCACTCAAATTCCCACCAGCCCTTCGCCGAGGACAAAATTCAAACCCTCCGGCCTGCAGTCACACTGGACGCGCTCTTTGCTTCCAGGCGCATCACTCTCAGTCTCCTTTTTTTACGCTTCTGTTCACATTAATAAAGGCAACTCTTCCTCCCACGTTTAAAATCGATCCAGGGAGCTACGTGGCCTCCGTGGGGTCAACAATAGCGCCGACGAGGGTCCTAAACTTCCCTTCGGATTCAAAAAAAAAAAAAAAAAAAAGGGCGACCATCGCGTCCTCTCGACTATTGTTTGGGGAAACCGGAGATCTCCGGCGCCCCGAAGCTTCCCAGCTCCCCTCTACGCGTTACAACAGTGCGCAAGCATCCACAGCACCACTTCCAACATTTTAACACATTTCCGCAAAGAAATACTACTTACTTATTCCGGATCGTCCATTCAGGTATTTTCTCACTTTCCACTCTCCTTCCACTCAGCCGTAGCACCGTGCGCCCCGCCTCCGCTTCACTCTGGCCCCTCCTCTGGTTTCCCCCCCTGGGGGACCAGGCCCGTGAGAGAGTGTGGTTTAGCCACGGCGCATCTATCACCGCGCTGATGTCTCTGAGAGTGTGCGCTCGATGAGAGGGACCGGGACAGAGTAATGTGGCTCTTAAAACAGAGAGGCGGTTTATGGAGCTGCTGACGGGAACAGTCCTCTAAAAGCGCCATCATCATTAGATGCTTTCAAACCTCCTGACCTCCGTGCAGCTAAGAAGATGGTTACGAATCCAGACATGCAGCACGAACAGGTTTTAATATGTCGTATAGTTTCGAGGTAAGAAGAAAACATTTTTTGTATTATACCACGAATTTGTACAACATGGATAATGTATATTAATAAATGGTTGTACTCTAGCAAAGACCTGGCACAGGTCCTTGCCAGTTCATTCATTTTCACTGAAGCCTCGTCAGAAATGGAAGGGCGGCTATCAAGAAGCCATTCTTGAAAAAGGGGGACAGGGAGGAAATGTTGAGGTATGCCAAATGTCCTTCAAGAAGCCTGGAGGACTATTCATGATGACTACTTACAGAAATTAGAAGAGAGCTTACCTAAGAGACTTGTTTCTGCAAATCACTGCACGTATTTTAGATTTTCCCAGCAAAATGCAAAGAAATTAAGGGTGACTCAAACATTTTTCACAGCACTGTAGCTCAAAATAATCTCACTGTAGATTTTTGGCAGAGGATTCTTGGCAAAGATTTTTCTGTACTGCGTTTTACTAAAAATATTACAATATTTGTTTTACAACTACTTTCCAACAAAATGCAGGTTAAGGTTTACCATTAACTACTTTACATTACTTAAGTCACACTGTTTCTTTTAAGGAGGATCTCTACTTTCTTGCTTTTTTTGTCAAGGACTCTTAAAAAAAATCAACTCAAAAACCGCCTTTTGAGTCTATAAAAAGCTTCGTTTGCTGTCATTGTGAGCTGGCTTAAGAGGAAGATAATGGATGGATGATCATATTAAACATGACTAAAGTTTCAAATTATGTGTGCAGGTAGCCAAAGCTTCATACTGCTTTAAGCACTCAGTTTAAGAGTTTTTTCCACTCTTGGATCTGTGTGACATCATGACGAGGGGATATTCTTAACAGGCTCATCTCAACCACACAGGACTGACTCGCACAAAAGTGCGAAAGTCCCTGAGGGTCAGAAAACTCGAGCCAATAGAAGTGCCTTAAACATGCATTCCTTTTAATGGCCAGCAGGGGGCGACTCCTCCGGTTGCAAATCCAGCTCTATGAAGGTCAAAAAACTACTATTGGCTCCCTCACTCTGTGACTTCAGTAAACACCTTTCTGCTGCTTTTCTGCTGAGCACAATTGGTAGTTTAAGTTTATGCGGAAAAGAACGTGAAGTCTGCTGGAGTCAGAAAAAAAAAGGATTATCCAGGATAAATGTCAATCAATTCTGCTTCATAGTCAGATTCACTCCTCGCTCATCACATCCACTTCAAAACAGCCAGAGGCTTCACAGGGATCAATAGTGGCAGTGGGTAACATTGTGACACCTGTGTTGTTGTGGGGGGGGGGATTAGTATCTCCTGTGTGTGTTTAATAAAAAATAAATAAATAAACAAACTAATTTCCTTCCTTGTGATCCCTTTTTCAACATTTTCCTGCTTTTCTGTGCTAAAGTCAAAGGACTGTGAAATACAAGTTTGGAAAAGAAGCAATGTTTATTTCTTCATCAAGGCATCACAATTGGTCTTTTAATTCCATCTATTAAAACAAACACCCATCACCAATCTCGTGTGTCATACAATTTTCAGAAAATAAACTTCATAGGGAAAAAAACAAAAAACCAAGGAGTGCAAAGGCAGAGTACCAGCATGTTGTTTTTCACTGCTAAAACTGATCTTTCTGACTGCTTTTTTAATACATTATGGCCGCTGACTGATGAGAAATAAAGTGTTTTTTTCAGCCATGCCAGACTCTTGGAAAATTCCCATTCAAATATCACAATATGTGAAACTGCAGTGGGTCTACAAGTACAGTTTCATCATGTGTACTTGGACTGAATGATACTGATTTTATAAGAACTCCCCAAAACCTAAAACTTATCAAAATATTTCACTGCACATTTCCAGATTTTGCAAAATGTTAAATTTGTAATATTACTACTTGCTCATTGACTCACAAAGTGGTTTCTTATCATTAAAACTGATTGATAAGTTAACTACACTGACAGAGAAGACAGCTACAGTATTGCACATACCATCGCAATCCTCATACAAAGTTCTCACACACACACACACACACAGACGTGCGCGCACTTATAATTGCTCACACACACACACACACGGTTGCATTCACATTTTCAAAATCATACACACAGCTCAAAGTAATGCTCAATGTTTAGTGCCTATCCCATGACACAGTAAACAAAACATTCTTTTAGGATAAAAAGGGAAAAAAACAACAAAACAAAACAAAAAAAAACCTAAAACAAAAAATATAAACATCGTTTCCACTGGCAGGGCCTGCTGGTGCCTGACCAGTGTGTTTTATGACCCTGATGAGTCCAGATCCATCCAGGCAAATCCAGTCCGGTCCAGTCCTCATGTCACGCCTCACATGAGTGAGTCCATAAACACGGAGTCGTCGTCTAAAAGGAACCCCTCACCCCCGACCCCCCTCCCCACCTCGATGCAACTGAGACTAACCTGTCTGTGTACCTACTCGTGGTGTGTTTTAAAGAAAACTGTCCATGTCTGGTTGGGATAAAAGTAGTAGTAGCAATAGTAGTAGTAGAAGTAGTGGTCGTGGGTCTGAGACGCTTCTGAGTGAATCAGTAGGTGGCAGCGGTGGGCTCCCTCCCTGAGCTGAAGAGTATGTCGGCCTTTGAGCTGATGATGTACGTCAACATTAAGGATGCTATCAGCACGGCGACACCGACTCCGAGCGTCAACATCTGGAGGAGAAAGGGCAATCGTTACAGATACAACAAGAACAAGATATTCACACGCAGTTTTAACTTCTAAACATACCACAAAGTTACTGTATCAACTTCTGTTACCCCCCCAGGGTGTACACAGCAGCAACAAGAGATATCATCACCTTTATTTATAGTCACATTTAAACATCAAGTAGTTCCGATTGTAGCTCTCAACCAAAAAGCCTCTAAATGCTTTACTATGGAAGCGATAATTCCAGCTATCACAGAGCTAACACTGTCTGTAGAATGAGGGAAGTCGAGTTCCAGCTGCCTGTGGCTTTGCACTCATGTGATGAGCTGTTATATTAAAAATAACTCAGTCACATTAACATGTGACTTTAAAGCTGCAGTGATACAAACGGTGAACCCAAAGGCGCCAGTTTAAGCAGTGAGATGCAGTTACCACATTAACAAAATCGGATTGCTTCAAACACTGAAATAAAAGAGTTTCGATTTGTTTTAGCACAATGTGTTGATGAACATGCAGAGACCTGAAATTTGTTCAACGCACGCAATCGATCACTGCCAGGATTTAACCAGTTTTGTTTTTGTTGTTAGGCTCTTTTGTTGCTGTAGTTCTGGAAACCGGAGTTGTTGGTTTAGGCCGGATCGGCCGCTAAAATCACAAACACTACTGTGAGAAAATCTAGATCAGAGAGAAAATAACAACCAATCATGAACACTGTTACAATTACCATGCAAATTTGGTCTCTTGTTGCTGTTTGGAAGCCATTTTTTCAACATGAGACTTTCCCACAAGCACTTGCGTGCCTTAAAACAATCCCTGCCCTCCACTAACAATGAGATCACTGCTTACAAAAAAGTACTGGAGGCCAACAGTGCTACCCCTCAGCCTCCTAGTAGATGCAACTATCAATGGCATCAATTTCAGAATCCTATGTTGCCTTGTCTCGAGTTATTGCATTCACATATCAAACTTTTTAGTTGTAGAACAACTTCTCTGCTGTATGTGTGCATCAGTCACATCTGTGGTGTCTTTGAGGGAAAGTTTACCTCCAGTTCATGACTGGCCACCAGGAATATGCGCCCTTTAATGCTCTTCCACCTGGACTCTGTCCACGTTGAGTAATCTTTGGAGGTGTACTCCTCCAGGTCGAAGGCCGGGGACAGCGCTTTGGAGAGACGAGCTGTGGAGCGAATGCAGAATGCCACTCGTTCTGTACTGTTGGGAGGTGCTGCACCTTGAACCCACATGTAGCTGTATATCTGAAGGACAGGTTGAGAACAATGTGTTAAAGGGGGGAATTCGATAAATGATGTTCCAAAGGTTTTAAAGTTCTTACTTAAATTGCCAGAGGGCAACTTACACCCAAGTTGACTTTCAAGAAAATACACACTGTTGTAAATCTTACATGTTTGCTCTCTTTGTCATCCTCGCCCTCTCTCTGGTTCTGGCAGTTCTCCTGGGTGATGTTGACGGTGGTGCCGGTCAGGTTGGCCAGCAGGTATTGGACCAGAAGAGTCGGTTCACTGTGCTGCTGTGTCACCCCCACGTAGAAGTTTGTGGGTCTGTCACCTGAGAGAAAGAAAGCATTTTGTGAGGAAATAAAGTTTTGATAAAAAGATAAGCTTCATTTAAGGCTTCATACTTCAAAACAACAATAGGACAATATTGTAAACAGCATCTAAATAGGTGTTAAGAAGCAACATTTATCAACAAAACCCATAAAAATGGGTTTTAGAACACGGCTTAAAATTTTTATTCTTTGGCTTTTGGCCTCAGAAGGACTTAGTTTTTCCTTTTAATTAAATTTGTTATTAACTAATTAATTCATTATTTTACTTTTTCCTTTTATTTGGATTTTATTTATATCTTATGTAATTTTATTTTTTAGTTCCAACGTACAGCACTTTGATGTGGTTGTTTTAAAGTGCTTTATAAATAAAGATGATGATGATGAATTTCTCATCATAAAACATATTGAAGACACATAACAAGCCTTTTTATTCCTACAAGATTTTTAACAATCTAGTACAAAACAGGATCAACTTACGCAGATGAATCGCAAAGTCCGAAGGTACTATTTGCTGGAACCAGGAGTTATTTGACTTAACAAGGAAACCGTACAGCATTTGGGTCACCTGTGAGGAAAGTAGGACAGATTCACTTCTGTTCAGTCCCACAAGGTAACAGCAACATCAAGGAGAAAATAAAAAGCACTTACAAAGAATCTACAACTGATTATTATTGAACTTTTGCTGAACAGTTTAAAAGAAATAAATTTCAAGTTCAAAATGAAGGAAGTGACTGAAGAAGCCACTAAGGTTTTTAAATTTCCTTATTTTTGAAGATTTCTTAGACAAGAGTTAAAGATAATTTAAA
This sequence comes from Pelmatolapia mariae, assembly GCF_036321145.2. Classification (NCBI taxonomy): domain Eukaryota; kingdom Metazoa; phylum Chordata; class Actinopteri; order Cichliformes; family Cichlidae; genus Pelmatolapia; species Pelmatolapia mariae. Next base: position 26,491,447 of record NC_086243.1, on the reverse strand, counting down.
TAAGAATAATGAGCTTGTAAACAAAATAGCATTTATTAAAATAAATAAACTTACCATCTGACTATCCGCGTTAATGTTTTTCAGCTGGATGGGGTCCGATCCTCCTGCCTGTGTGTACAGAGCTCGAGCCACAATGGTCGCCACGTCAGTCAGAGCCTTGATGATGCAGGGAAACAAAGAATGTTTTTCAGAGCTCAAAAGACTTTGTATGAAGCTCTCCACAGTAAATCAACACAACAGAGCAACAATGTTTAGATGATAAACAAAGTTTAGACGATAACGTGACTTTCTGCAGCTTAAATAAAAACAGACTTGCTATATTTTGGAAAACTGTTAATGTGAAAAGATAATTCAAACAAGCTGATCTTAAAATTAAAAAATATATATTTTATTTAAACTCTTTCAAGCTAAAAATAAGACGAAAAGATCATGTAGCTCTTAATACTTTTAATGCATTTAAAAAATATAAGTAAAAATCACTTTAAATGTAGGTTAACACACTTTTAAATGGTTTTAACAACAGCTATACCTTTGCAGCATCTGTTACGTATTCCAGCTGCTCCTCTGGTGTCAGGTTTGGTGGGTAAGACATGTTCAGGTACTCTGCATTATCATACATACTTTCATAGTACCTGTGCACAGAACATGAAGTAGATTTAAAAAACAAACAATCCCTAGCTCTGGATTGATTATTATTTGTACTGAAGAAAATGCAAAGTACTTGTTGGTGAAAGCAGAGTTATGATTCTGGATAACAACACCAGGGATTGGCCGTGCTCGCAGGAAACGCTGGAAGGATGACGGAGGCAGCGGCTGAGAGAAACTGGGCTCTTGCAATGAGAAGTTGAGATTTAAGGCAGACGAGTTCAAGTTTCTGATGAGCTTTTCCACCTGAAACAGATCAGTGAAGGGAAGTAAGAACAAATGTTAGCCACACAGTAAAACACACACTGTGAGCTTTGGTTTCAGTTTTTTTCCGTTTATCTGAGAGTTATGATGTTTTTCTGCACAAGTTACATGGACACAGGAGCCCGTCCCAGCTGCCATGGGGTGAGAATAACAAGTATATAAATACATAAAACTAAAGCATAGAGAAACGTAAATGAGTGCTCATGTTGGACTTTCACCCATCCATCCATGCTGCCTATACTATTCAGGGTTGTGAGGAGACCCCAGGAAGACCCCAGGCTCTCCCAGCTGGTATGACTGGAAAGGCGGGGTACAACCTAGCCTGGTCACCAGTCTAACACAAAGAGCCTTGTCTTGTGTACTAATATACTGTGGTTACATCCAATATTAACCAAACAGACCAATCACAGTTCCTTAGGTGTGCCTCACTAAGACCTGAGGTTACATTTCTATGTACGTTCCGATAAGCTGCAGAACGGGATACAGATCAGTGGCACAGCCTACGCCAGCAAAAATGTGATTCCGCAATGAATTTGAAATTTCAAAAAGTGAGAAGTCTGGATTTATTATTTGTAGCGATGAATTGTGAATTCATAAATGTAAGAATTTGGCCTCTAATAATCTAAAGATAGACACTGTTTGTACATAAACAAAGTTTAGCTTTTGGCACAACTATTCAGTTCAATTTAGTTTCATGTATATAACACTAGTTCACACCAACGGTCACCTCAGAGCACTTTATATTGTGAAGTAAAAATCCTACAGTATTTTAGAGAAAACTGTAATAATGAGACGACCTCGTATGAATAGACAAAAATAGGGAGGAAGCACTCCCATTTAACAGGAAGAAATGAAGGCTCATAGACATGAGTGTTTGGGAGGTGAGAGGGATATAGGTACGGAGAGAGACCAACCTCTTCATTCACACTGCTGTTCCTCCGAGACACGGGATCAGTGTGAACCCAGAGCTTTGATTCTCCATGGAGTCCCACCTAGGACAGGAAAGTCCGACATAATCATATTGTACTTGCACATTTTCATAAACATAACCCACAACTAATAAAAAATAATTATTAATAAGTAATACAAAAGAAATCTGCACATGGTAAAAAAAACAAACATTATATATAATCAAAAGTTTTAATTTGATTTTTTTTTAAAGCCATTCAACTGTCAAGTAAAGAGGTATTCTAGTTTAATTATTCTTTAATCCAAAAGTATTGAAAAGATAAACAAATGCAGGTATGAAAAAAATATACCCAAATTCAAACAAAATTTTCCTTAAACTTCAGGAGTTTGTGCCACATGACAGTTACGTGTAAAGCTATCAGTAATATAATACACACCTGTCCAATCTCCACCACTGAGTGAACATTGTCCAGGTCCAAAGGAAACTGTTTATTCTCCATGTCGTACACCAACCTCGAGCTGCCGATGTAGTCAAAGGTTTCCTGTGGTCAACAGACAAATGGATGAATGGCAGGACAGTCAAAACTAAAACAGTTTTAAAATGTTAGTTGAGAACTGTACTGACTACAGAAAAAAAGAAAAAACAAAGAACTGACCCCCTGGAAAAATGCGTAGAGGATGGTGCGGTTGGGTTGGGCGTCCTGGGTGGCGTTGCGCAGAGCGTGTGCCGCCGCCAGCAAGGTGACAAACCCCGAGGCTGCACTCTCTGCGCCTGGAGCAATGTCAAAGAAAAAAGACCGGCTGTCCAGCTGCAGACAGGACAGGAGAGAACAGGAATTAAGCAGAGAATTTATCTACACAAGTTGTTCAATTTAACTAGCCATGAACATTTTTATTAATCAAAATGTAAACACATACTCTACCACTGTATACTGCAGATCAGCCACTTCTACCATCTATAGTACATCCTTTACTCCAGGGGTGTCAAACTCCAGGCCTCGAGGGCCGGTGTCCTGCAAGTTTTAGATCTCACCCTGGATCAGCACACCTGAATCAAATGATTAGCTCATTACCAGGCCTCTGGAGAACTTCAAGACATGTTGAGGAGGTAATTTAGCCATTTAAATCAGCTGTGATGGATCAAGGACGCATCTAAAATCTGCAGGACACCGGCCCTTGAGGCCTGGAGTTCGACACCTGTGCTTTACTCAAAAGTGAGCAGTCTCTTTGATATGTTGGCCACTATTCATCTTCATTTTATGTCATGGATACAAGAACTGCACTTAGAGATCAGAACCACCACTCAGCCAAACAGGAAAATCCAGGTAGAGGTGGTTAGCAATGACCGACTTTCAAAATAAAAGCAAGATGAATAAAATTTTGACCTCAGCCGTCGACACAAATAAAGTCTATGTGAGGGTAATACTGAATTCTCACAAACTCACATCATTCTCAGCATGTTAATATGTAACACGTGGTACTGTGGTTTTCTTTTGAAACCACTTTTGCTTGAACTCACCCTCGCTGCTGCGATGACCACGCTCTCCCCCGTCTTGTGGCCCTTATCTGTGTAGTTCAGAGGCCTGGTCGAGGCCAAAACATTAAAGTCTCCAAGTGGGTCACATACTGTTTCTTCAGGGTGAAAAAACACAAGGACCAAACAAACAGTGATTAGCACTATAATAAAATTATAATAATACAAACTCTCTTATTTAAATATTTTTGCAGCATGTTTCTGAAAATATTTCCCACATATTGTAAAAACGTTAAGTAATGTTTAGATAATTACACTTGAAAAATACCTGGGTTTAAGCTGAAGTTGATGCCATTTCTCCTCATGCAGGTGGCCGTGTCGGTGACGGCAGACATGTGTGAGTAGAGCTGCATCGCGCACAGTGGGTACTGAGGACTACTGCCATTCACAACATGGTTATGAGTGTAGTAGCACTGTGAATGGAGAAAAACACACAGATGAAAAACGCCTGTATACACAACTAAGAATGTTCCTGGGGACAAATTTCTTGTCCCCAAGAACTGACTGCACGAGGACAAAAAATTAGACTAACCGACTAGTCAATAATATTGACAATATCACGTTAAATTTGAGGAATGTTTAATCAATGATGTCAGAAACTCCCAACACAAAAGGCATCTAAAACCTTTAATCAGTCTTCATTAATGAATTAATATGACAAATCAACATCTGAAAACTAAGAAATTGTAACTCAAAAGTGTGCTGCAGTGTGCTGTGCATTATGAATGATGTACACTGTTTGAAAATTCAGACCAACCACTTCAATAAATGTAAAAATCTAAAATAATAAAACAATAAATCATCCAGCTATTTTCTTCCACTTATCTGAAGTCAAGTTCTGGGATTGAGCAGGGAAGCCTAGACCTCGCTATCACATCGAGGCATTCCCAGGCCAGCCGAGAGACGCAATCTCTCCAGCGTGTCCTGGGTCTGCCCTGGGGCCTCCTCCTGGTAGGACACACACGGCTGGAACACCCTACCCAGGAGGTGACCACCTCAACTGGCTCCTTTCAATGTGGAGGAGCGGCTCTGCTCTGAGCCCCTCCCATATAACTGAACTCCTCACCCTATCACTAAGAGAGAGCCCGTCCACCCTTCCACTATTTGTGTTCGCAATCTCACTCTTTTGTCTTTAAAAGAACTAACCAGTATTAGTGTTAACAAAAATATCAGGCCTGATTAACAGATTCATGGCATTTCTCAACAACCATGCTCCATCTGGTGGCAGACGGCTGCATAATATTTAGGATACAACAGTGTACCAGCATTCGGCATCAAATAAATGTAAAATAATTCGATTAAACGACTAGTACATGTAGCACTAACTAGTTACAACAGTGCCGATGACTGGACTAGTGGCACACATCCCTAGTTTAAACCCATCAACATGAAAATGTCAAAAACTGTAAATCTTCTAATTTTCTAAGGTTGGCTTTAAAAGCAAAAACCGATTCCCACGTTAAAAATGTCCAACCTTAAAATATAACACAAAAGAAACATAAGCTTAATCTATGCATTTGGATAGTTGTAAGGGTTAAAATCAGGAGCATGGCTGCTTTGAATAACGTGTATATAAACACAGAAAGCTGTAGCTAAATGCTGCTAGCCTTCACATTTGCTAATTAAAGCAGACCGCTGTACTGTATGTTGTGCATCTACTGCCTTTTTTAATGGAAATACCTTACAAATAGTATGACTTTGTTTGGTACACAACATTCAGAATATTTTGGTAGGTGAAATTGCGGCATTTCGTTGGTCTTTTACCTGTGGCTATTTACAGGCAACTTTAAATCCTTAAAGTTGCCTGTAAACTGAAATTATAACAAAAAGTTGTAGTTCAGGTTAAACCAAGCAGCTTAGACTCCATACTATGAATGTAATCTGAATTCGATACACGTCTATTTTATAAGGGAAGAAACGTAACTTCTCTTTGAATAGTGTGCCATTCTGTTTTAAACTAATGCAATACTATGTGATCTACATGAAGATGACCTTGTTTGCTGCTGAAACAGCTTTAGAGCATTATTTCTAAACTCAACGACCAGTGAGGCAAGTTCAGATTTGGACTCGTAGTGTGTGAGTAGTTTATCATGTGACTGCACAATCTTGTACAATCTTTCCAACATCAAGTGGAAAACAAATAACCTGTTTTATGGCCTGAGTGTCGTTGTCGTCTTTCAGGGAGAACATCGGGAAGTCATACTCCTCGTAGGACAAGCCATTTCCCAGAGGGTTCCACACGGTCACGTTACAGTGGGCTAAGGCTGGGTCATAGCTCTCTGAATACACGCCTATGGGGGATGCACAGAGAGGGGAAAAACAAAAATTACCATCAGTAACATTAAAGAGACCCCTGATCCAAAGACAAGGTTGGATTGTTCCCCATCTACCAAGCATCCAACTTCCCTAAAATGACCCGGAGTATTTTCACTGTGTGCTACATGTTACCCCGACTAGACTTAAAGTTTGAATCCAGGACTATTTAATAGTATATGGCGTTAGCAAAGCATCTTCATACTGTGAAATTACTTTTTTTTTACTTCAGTAAAGGATGTGAATTCCCTTCTTTCTCCTGATATAATGCCGCAGAACTGTGCACTTCACCCCCCTTTCTTTTCCCACGTCTGCACTGAGTAGGAGATGCTTTGTATCTCACTGTACATGTGTACAGTGACAATAAAAGGCATTCTAATTAAATCTCTGTTGAGTGTAAACAAGACATTTTGCAGACACTGCAATGTTTCAGAGGTCAAGCCCAGAACATGAAATATGACCCAGTTTCAACTTGTGGTTTTATGAGCTATGCTCTCTGAGGATCATCAAACTATAATTTATTTCTGTAGCTTGTGTAAAACTGTGGAGCAAGCCTTAACATGTAACCCCCACCCACCTGAGTTCTCGTTGGGGCAGGTGGTGTGTGGAGAGAAACCCTCAGCTGGATTTGAGCTTGGCGCCACAACAACAACACCAGCAACCCTACTGGAGCCAGTCTTAAGTTTCATCATGATAGATCTGATGAGCAGACAGCCGGCACACAGTACAGGAGATGATACAGGTTAAAAAAACAAAACAAAACACAGAGATCATAGGTGCGTTAATTCTTTTGAAATATGGTTCAAGTTTCTTTCTTTAAGTTTAGCAGCTGCTATTAGACACACATCTATTTTATTATGCATGTAAGTAAATGCCAACTTATAGCAGATTGGCCTCCATAACAGAGCCACAATCCCATTACTTCACTGATTTATTTTTATTACCAAAGTTTTTGTTTTTTGTTAAGTACTAAAATATCTAAAATAGGGCTGAAAGAGAAAAATGTCTTAATTTAATTTCTTAAAGTCAACTCCAGTTTGATACTCAAAGTGCAATAATTTATAACATGACATGTAGCATTACCACATGGGCCGATATCAAAAGATAGAAATATGAGCTACTTCTAACCTATTAATTTAAAACTACTCCACATGCGTGTTATTGCTGGGTGTATATGCAGCTGTCTTGCATCACGTTTGATTGGCTAGCAGGATCATAGACAGTATACAAAGTGTGGACTAACTGCAGCTTTTACATTTGTTAATTGGATAGTTTCAAACTGCAATTCTGTTTTGATGTCGATTGATTGTTCAAAATAAAACCAAATATGGAGCAAATCAGTAACAGATTTTAAGTGTGAGTAAATGAGGATTATGTTCACTAAAAACTACTGTGGGGGCTTCCACTACAGGGTGAGACATGTTGAGCGCACCTCGTAAAGAGTGTAGAATCCAGAATCACCATATAAGGAGGGTTGGGACCAGTTTTCAGGACCCAGTCCAGGTTTGCTTCTGATTCGAGCACATGGAGCACACCAACATCGCCTGATAAAGACGCTGAAATCCGAAACAAGGAATGAAATTTCTGTGTTACAGCTGTCCAAGACATAAATGTCCTTAAAAGCTTTTCAATCATTCTCCATTACTTTCATTCAGCAGAAGCAAAACTGCTGCTGGTGAGGCTTTTGTAGTGTGACACCAGCACACACTTCTATGGATATTCAGTTTTTTGATATTCAGGTAGTTATCACAGGAAATATTTGTTTTACTGCGGGCTTTCATCTGTGAGAACTATTCTGTCACAGCTACACAGATGTGTGTTTGTGAATTTGAACAACTGAAGCAAAAACACAGGAAACACAGGAAGGTGTTTGCAGATTAATGCTCACTAAGCATTTTATTATTGCTCACTGTGTATCTAAGATACTCCAAACTACAACAAATACTTTTATGTACTAGGTTCAACTTGGATAATAATATCAAAATATAATATAATAGAAGCTGATGTACTCACACTGACAGCCTATTTGATGTGTTGCGTTTAGCAGTCGCACACACGGGATAGTGTAATTAAGATGCACATAAATCTTGTTTTCCACTGAATTACAGCTGACACCTGCAAGAAGAAAAAACAAATATTTGAACATACACACAAATTTCATCTTTACTATTCCACTTATACTATTGTCTCCTGATTTGTTTTATTAGAAATCATTTAAATCAATCAAACTTTCTAAACACTTTGAAACATGCTAGATCCCAATCTACTCCAAGCTTCATTCTGCATGAAGAAACCATGAACTCTGAGCTCCCAGTGCATTAAAAATATCCATACAGAGGTCCGGGCACAACAGGCCAATTTCCCATTTTCTCATTTCTTATAGTTTCCATCGCGAGCCTGGTCCCTGTAGTAATGTTATAAGTAGGCAGGTTCCCCAAGCATGACAGCAACATTCATTCTCATTTTTATAACCTGCACTTACAACTAGCTGTGTTTTGACTATTAGACAACACAAAGAGGTCCTTTCCGAGGCCTAGTCAGCACGGCATAAATGTTGCACCACTGTTTCCATAGTACACGTGAAGATGCTAACACCCACTGTAATGTTTAAAGGTTGTTTGGGAAACAAGTGAACTGGAGCACAATAACGGAGTTCATCTTTTGATGATAAAGTTTGTATATATATAAAAAAATGTGTTGTTATTTCATTCTCTCTCTTTCTTTAAAAAAAAGAAAAAAGAAAAAAAAAAGCAGAAGCAGAAGCATAAACTGAAACATGGGTTCACAAACAAGGTGTGAACTGAAAACCAAAGAAAGAACCAAGCCGCAGTTTTGGAAATAACTGCGAAAGAACCAAGCCGCAGTTTTGGAAATACCCTTATTGACAAGTTTTGACACCTCAGTATATATGAATAAAGATCTGGTTGCAGGTTTTTACAAGTATAGGCCTACTGAGCTGTACAGACAGCGATCACTATTATTTTGCTTCTTTGCTCACCCCTTAGTTCACAAAAGAGAAACAAGGGTTATTCCTATTATACATCCAAAGATTCCTCCTTGAGAGTTAAGATGCCTGTTTTTATGTCTAAGAACCACATTGAAATTAGAGGAGCTTTTCCTTTAACATGCTTTGTAGAAATAATTTTCGAATAAATCCTGCGTCACAGGTCACTTATTTAATGTCTTTTATTTGGATAATAATAGAACTAGGTTCTTTATGAAATGTAAGCAATACAATGCTGCTTTTATTCCCCAGGTAATATATGGTACAAAACTGTGCTTTAGTATTGTGTACAATACAATACTTCAGGGTTTCAAACTGTCATCCTTCAAATGTTACACTAACAGCATCTAATCGCTCATGAATTAATACTGCTGAAAGTCAACAACAAAAACATACAGCAACAGTCTAAAACAGGCCAACGGATCCCATTCAGGCAACGGGGAGGTTGTCAGCTTTAAAATTTGCAGTGAAGTTGTAAAATACTTAACCTGTTTCTAAATCTTGATATGCTTGAGTCATAAAGACATAAAATATTCTTGGTATCTGGGTTCAAAAACTTTACATGAGAGGGATCAGTGTCCTTGCTTTAACCTGACCTCATTGGTTTCATCTTTTTAACATGGTCCAGGACAGCATTTTCAAATGTACGTTTTTGCACTTCAAGAAGCGGTATAATTCATAGCATTGTTTACAATTATTTTACATAAATAGGGTTCCTGCATACCAAAGAATGTGCTGCCTAACAAAAAATAGAAACACATCAACCAGATGATCTATAAAAGCGTGAAGACGTTGTTATTGTTATTGTATTGTTATTGAGACTAAATCCAGACGTTTGCAAACACCAGCTAAGGTTTTAAAAAAGGGTAATGGGCACCACAGATATATATTCTGACTTCATCTTAACTACTCAACAAACTATTTCTGAAAGCATGCTCAGGTTTTTTCTTTTTACACAACACTTTTATCACACTTAAACTATAGTAAATTCAAGAGTTATTACAGTTCCTTATTTTCTAAATATTTCAATTCTGTTTCGTTTCCTACTTTCCATACTGGGTAAGTTCACTTGTTTTTAAGCTTTTATTGTTTAAAAACATTTTTGTTTTAAGTATTTTAAATGTTAGTGTTAGTTGTCTTTATTATAATAATATATCTGACATTTCTTTTTATCAAAATACTAAAAATGATCACTCAACACTAAAACAAAGGTCAAGTTTAGAATGAAAAGGAAACACAACTGTTCGTTTTTTTTTTAACTGATCTCCCCACAGCAACAGAAAAGGGAAATGAAAAACTGATTTATTTATTTATTTATTTATTTTCATCTCAAGTGATGCTATGTTTGCCCACCTATGTGCCGATTTACCAGGATATTCTAAATATTTGAAAGTGGCTTCTCTTGTGTTTAATTTCATTAGATAGTCACGTAAACTACAAAAAAATATGTATATAATGTATATAATCTGGCGTGGCGGTCCAGCCTTTAATCCCTCCGGGGGCGGCCGCAGCGGTGAAATCACGAGCAGTCACGCTGATGCTGAGTTAAGAAGAGGGCTGACCCAATCTGTCACTACAAAGTCACCACAAAGGCTTAATTAACACAAGAGATGCTGTGTTTCTTTTGCACATCCACTTGGTTGAAATGCGTAGAGAACAGTCGCAGCACCGAACTCAGTTGAAAAACTCATTTTAAAACCGGGACATAGATTTTAAAGGCAGATAGAAAACCTCCTGCTAACGCTAATTTAGCCTAGCATTCAGCTAGCACCGGACACAAAGAAGTCCTCGAAGCTAACCGTCCGAAAGCGAAACACATTTCGTTCTTCAGCAGTTAGACGAAGACACAAGTTTAGCAACAGGGGAATACAACTCACCTATGAAAAACAAACAAAATATCAAGTTAATGATCCATTTATTCGACAGCAAATCCATCTTCCTGGTTTGAAAAGCTGAAAACACAACAGGAAGTGTTGACATGGGGAAACATCCGGGTTTTGCTGTTTGGGTCCGGTTTACAGAAAAAGGGGCGGACTCAGTCGAGGTGGACTAAAGTTATATATTACATATATTCTTTAAATGTTAGATTTTGATTCAGCTATGTTTCAGTTAGTTTGTTTTTATTGTTTTGAAACTTTTTATTTTTGATTTAGTTTCAGTTATAGTCTTTTTCATAGTCGTATAATATAATATTTGTAATGGGCAAAGTTTTAACAGTTCAGATATTGAAATATCACACATTAAAAAATCGTGTATTATTTTTTTAATAGAAAGTGGAACGCTTCATGCTTAATTTATTGACAAGTTTGAAATACTACCATAGACTAAAAGTTATGAATTTCCATAATATTTTGGTATTAATTTTAGTTATTTAAGTACAAAATATTGTTTCAGTTAATTTTTGTATGTATGTATTTAGAGTATTATCTTTATTTGATATGACTTAACCAACATGTCATTGTTTAATTTTTTTTTAACTATATTGGTGTTTTGGACATCACAGAAGGGAGTAATTCAGTTTTCTGTCACATTGGGAGTGATACAGTCCGGCATAGCAGAAACTGACTTGACTTGTGATGCTAAATGTACAGTTATCAAAAACATCTTGTAAGAGGAAATCCACTTAAAATAAATCAGTAGTTGAATGAATTTAATGTAATGTAAGCAACTGAAGCTTTTAACCAATAAACAAAGCCTTTATTTTAGTTTGTTTTATTAATGTGTTCAAAATCCTTTCCTTTAAAATGAAAGAGAAAGAGATTATATATTTCCCCCCACCTTTTTTTTTTTTTTTTTTTAAACAGAATGTGTTCTGGTTAATAACAACAGTGCTTCCCTTTACAGGTAGAGGGCAGACTCCGTCAAAATGAGAACTTTGCACATCATAAAAGGAACTAACCACATTTGCAGTATTTAACAAGAATCGGGTCAGGTGTAACAGGTAACCATATAACAAACTTTACTGTGAATGCCACCCCCTTGTTTTCCATTTGTAATGCCAACTAAGGAGCCAGTCCACTGTGTAGGCTTTTCTATTTTCATTCCTCATGACTCATCCTTGAGGTGCACATCAAATGTTCCCATTTCACCTTCTGCAGACACCATAGCGTATTAAAAACACCACAAAGACAGCCCAACTCACACACTTCATTTGTGTTCATAAAAGGACCTTTTTATTTTATTGTTTCCCACAGATACACAGCGTACTGCTGTTCATTTTCCATTATTCATGTCATACAAGTCAGGAGCGGGTTAACAGTACGGTTTTACAGCTCTAATAAAGCACAAGTGTTGTTGATGCAGCAGTACTTACAACAAAAAGCTTTTAGTAGGATCGGTGATGAACTGGAATAGATAGCTGAGAAAGGATTTAAAGAGGTTTAACAGCACTGTGAGCAAACAGATATATAACTGCTTCCATTTCTCATGCAAATAATTGTATCATTACTACAACAAAGTAAGAGTGGAGGTGTTTTTATTTTTTATCCTCTCAGCGGAACTGAAGTGGACTCACACGCAGGCCAATCACGTCCTTGCCGATCTCCGTCGCCTAGAAAAAGAGGAAACATTAAAAATTAGTGGGGGGGGGGGTGGTAGTTATAGCAAGGATGGGCATTTAAATAAATAAAAAGGAAAAGTGAAGGCAGCATATTTAATGATATAAAAATACAAGCAGGAACTTAGAAGTGGTTAATAAAATTTCTGCTATCTTGTCATGACAACCACATTTGAAGATTTGAAAAGGTTTCCGCTCACTAAGCTGAAGGTGAACTTGACTGATAGTATTATTGCCTTTTTTCTTGCAAATCTTCAACAGATATTACTGTAATAATACTATTTGGTGACAGACCTTATTCCCTTACTGAGGATAAAATACCTTTAAACATAAACAATTTACCAGGTGTTCTTATTAAAGATGGTTACAGTTTCAGATCTGAGTGATCAAGAAACTTGATCATTCAGACCAAATTTTCTCTCCTTTACTAAATGATGGTCCCTAAAATCTTATATACATTTGTTTGGCCTACCTGTGTGACCCTGCAGATCTGGCCTTTGTAAGTGGGGCAGTAGCAGGCTCCAGACAGAGGGCACTTCTCAACGGGGCGTCCGCGGTACAGGGGAACGTAAGACGCAGCGCACAGGTCAAATGGATTGTGGGGGTCGTAGTTCAACTGGTGGGCGTCTGTCAAGTTCTTCTCACAGGCTGCCAAAATCTTGCGAGTCTAAAGAAGGAAATATTTTTGCAAAGGAGATGATGGCGAGAGAATGACACCAGCGCATTACAAGCCATCTAATAAAGACCATTATAAAAAATAAAAATAAAAAAAGCTATGAGTGATGAACAACCAACCTGCTGTGCAACATCTGGCTTGGGCCCAAGTTCGAGGAGACGTCGTGCGAAGCCTGCAGCTGTCTTAAAGTTGCGCAGTTTGAAGAAGAGGTTCAGAGCTGTGCGCAACACTAACACCATGTGGACTGGCTGGAGATTACAGTGGGTGAAGTAAGCAGCCATCTGCAAGGAAAACACAAACACACACATTTTTTTGAACATTTTCATCATGCTTTGGTGATTTTTTTGTGTTAAACAAGTTTCATTGTGTTTTTTACCTCACACAACCTCTTCTGCTGTTCCAAAGTGTCTTTAGGCAGCTTCTTCCTCTCAGTCTCCATGGTCAGACCCACTATGTACTCTCTGCATATTGTAATCAACTGCTGAGCCTAAAACACATATAACCCAGTTAAATATCTGAGTATATATAAATGTGTATCAGCATGTCAACAAAATTAGTTTATCTGAAAGCCACAGGAGCCATGAGAATCATACAGCCAAGAGCTTATTAGGTCCATTACAAATGGAATTTAGAGATTAAACAGATCAGGTTCAAGGCATGCTTGTTGCTTACCTCTGCAATCTCCTGTTTGTTATCAACCACCAGCAGAGGTACAGACAGAAGGATGACTCTGAAGCGCTCAACGGCGTCCTCAAATCGTCCGGCTGTGGTCAGCTGGTAGCACTGCTGCAGGCGGGAGATGAGATCAGAGAGACGCAGGCCCACAGCAGGCAGCCCCTGCTTTGCCCCACAGTCCTGAGAAGAAAATCAAAGATAAAGTCATTTTCTACTTTGTGGAATCAATTAGAAACTATGAAGAAAAGGAACAGATATATCAATAAAAAAATACATCCACCAAATAGACAGCTGTACCTTCCAGTTCCTTTGTGGGTGCCCACGCAGGCAGGGCAGGGACGGCAGCCCCAGGTAAGATGTGCGTCCTCTGGACAGAGTCTGCATGAAAAGCGACTTGTAGGGACCAAAGTTCACAACTCCAACCTGGTCATGGAGCAGCTATGGTAGAAACAAGGAACAGCAATTAACCATTTATGCCTTCCTTTTTAAACGATGATATATGTTATCAAAGGGAACCAAAAATAAGTAAACTGTGTTGGAAAACACTGTCAATATGAGCAGACCCTCATTGCAGTTTCAAAGGAGCCGGCCAGGATGTGATCCACTGGCAGCTGGGAATTGTTGCACCACATCTGGGTTGGACTTGTGCCCTTGGTTGGTGGGACAAAGAAGCCGTCCTCTGTTCCTCCACCTGCACCAACTGGTACATCCTGTTGATTGGTGTAAAGATAACATAAAGCTGAGTACTTTATACTCTTTTCACGTTTAACATGAGAATTCTTTTCTCTTCTCACCAGCTCTGGAGGAAGATCCAGGTCTTCCTCAACATCCCATCCTCCTCCTTCCTCCTTCCCCAAACCTTCCTCTCCTAATCCTTCCGGAGCATCCACAAAGCCATCTGAGAAGAAGAGAGGGAAAGATACACATTTAATATTTTTAGGCTCAAGCAGTACACTGAAAGTTTGAAAAAAGAAAAGAAAAAAAGAGAAAATGATTTGTTAAAATCAGTCTGAATTTACCTTCATCCAGCTGAAGCTCAGCATCATCTCCCCAGCCCTCGCCTCCTGAAGTATCCATGTCCAAGTCGGCAGCCATCTGACCAGCTTTCCCTACAACAGGTGAACTCTGTTCTCACTTTGCCCATATTAAATCCCACACGTTTCTACAATTACTACCCCGTACAATTACTTCATCTTTGAATTCCTTTAAAAAAAGCAACACTTTTGCATATTAGAAAGATATTTAAAAAAAAACCCAAAAAAACAAACAAACAACCAGCTGTTTTAAAAGCAATCAAAGTCCAGGCAAAAAACTCCGCTCAGACCATGCAATTGAGTCTTTGGATATCTGGATTCAGATTGTATTGTGATATTTTCTTGAGATCATCAAAGAAATCTCAGTTTTTCTTATTTAAATCTGGTATGTATTTGCAAAGATATGTCAAACATTATCCTATCTAGCAATGCTAAAGAATCGTTCCAAATATTCATCAGCTGATCACTTTCAGGTTGGGCCAAGTTGCACCTCTAATAAGGTTTTGCTCCAAGTCCATATGCAACTTTTGACTAACCTGCTAACAAACAGACAAAACCCAACCAATCACATAACCTTGTTCGGAATTAAGTATTAAGTACTTAAGTGTCTCCATTCTTGGTTCCATTTGAACAAAGTTAACATGGATGAAACTTTAAAGTATTATGTTCCTTTTCAGTCCATCGTGGCTCTTGACTTACCCTTTGCTGCAATAGCTCCCTCAAAGAAGCCCTTTGAAACGGTGAGCAGAGGCCAGTTAGTGTCTAGAGGGTTGATGGGTGGAGGTGGCTGCAGCAGCTGTGCATTAGGATCAACCTCTGGCACCTAAAAGTTACATAATAAACCATTTTAAAATTAAAATTAAGCAATAATTGTGTTATTTATCAACATGAGAATTACTTTATTGTTAAAAAAAAACATGTTAGGTTCACTGCTTCTGCATGTTATTGTTTCCCATAATTTGTGTAGGGAGAATGTTTTGTGAACACACCGTCTCCTTTTCTGGGTCAAATGTCTCTTTTAGTGCCTCAGCCTCTTCATCCAAACCGTGTGTGGCTGCAGTCAGGTAGGCCAGAGACTCTGCAAGCATGCACACAAACAATTTTGCATGATAAGTTGTCATTTTACTGCCATAAAGGCTGGCAAACAAAATACGACAGAATATGAATGAATGTTGACAAATTAACTCACTTTGTCCACAGTTCTTCAGTATTCTAACCCTTTCGCTGACGTCTCCCAGGTAGAGTGCTGCCTGGTAGTGACCGCTCATGTCCTTTCTGATCTCAGCTACACAGACAACACAGCCATTAGAAATATTGAAAGAGAACATACACACCTTTGCAACATGTAACATAAAGAATAGACATCCTCACTCACCAATCTTCATCATCTTGCGTAGCTTGGCCAAGTTACCAGTGATAAGGTAGAGGAAGGTGAGCTTGTCAAAGTTCTTGGTCCTCTGATAGCACATTTCCACAACCTGGTGGTGACCCTGCAGCAGTGCTGCCTCACCCAGACGCTCCCAGCAGCTGCGCTCATCCAGGGCTTTGGCTGCCTCCAGAGCCACCTGGAAGTACAGAGATGAGATTTTTAATTTTGCAGACGGATCTCGGTCTCACTGTGATTTGATTAGAGCTCATCATGTACAAGACTTCCACCCTTATCTTAAAAACTGATAGAATAGGTACAGCAGTCTTTGAGTACTGCTGCCAGCTCACCTCAATGTTCCCACACTCCAGAGCCAGGCTAAAGCGCGTCTTCTCATCTTTGACGAAGTGCAGTGCTACCTCGGGGTAGCCCTTCTTCTGCAGATAGGCAATGATGGACTGACCTACCAGTTTGGCATTGCGCACCATGTGGAGCACCTGAAGAGTAACAGGAATGACCTCAGAATTAGGAACCAAATGATTCCTGGCAAAAATGTAATGCTGTTTAATATGAAACTCGGATTATCACTGCAGAGTTCTGGTGTTTAATCTCCTTAAGTATACTCAGATTATCGCTTCAAGGACAACACCCTTAAGAACCGACCTCATCATATTTGCGATTGACCAGGGCCAGTTTGAAGCGGTACTCTGTGGGGTCGATGGTGAGCACACGAGGCCTGCACTCCCTGTCCAGGCAATAAACGCTGTTGCCTCTCACGCGGGTCACATAGATGGGGAGGTCCAGGGTCCTGATGATGCCATGATCACTACAGGAACACAAAGAATGTCCTAAATTAGACATTTTACACTAATGCGATCATGAACTGATGCTTTCTAACTGTGAAAGATTTCAGCTTTTCTGTGCAGAGAATTTAAAGCAAACAAACTTGTATTTGGCTTTAAAACATAAAGTTAGAGATTTGAGCAAAAACAAAGCTCCAACTATTCTAAGTCATGGCTGTGCTTATTTTAAAAGACATCTGGGAGCACAACACTATCAAAGAAAACAAGCACTAAGGCAACATTTTAGCTCGCAACTTTCTCAGTGACAGCTTATTCTGTTGAAGCGCTACAGGTCTGTGTTAAGAAGTTTCTCTCCCCAGAGACTTGTGCCTGTGGGAATGAATTAACACTGCCTTTTGTAAGCAGCACATACCCAGACGTGAGGGCGTATTTGATGTGGTTGGAAGTGGTGTAGATAAAGACTCCGCTCTCATCCCAGGCTCCACTCTTCACTCTGATGTTCTCGTGAATGTTGCACAGACTTTCCAGCTTACGGTTGCAGATCATAATTGCTGAAGGGAAGGGAAGAAAAAAGAGAAAAGTCAGATTTAGAGATTCCTTTAAAAACCAGCAGAGAAAACTTTCAGGTTTGAATATTTGTTGGTCAAATCTGCAGATATTCATCTCATCCACTCACCGTGTTTAGCCAGCAGAGCCACGTGGCTGGTGTCTGCGCTCCACACCACGTACTTGACCTTGGAGATTTTCACGGTGGCCAGGGAGCGTTTCTGCTGCACGTCAAACAGCGTGACGCCATCGGCATCACGCAGCAGCAGTGAGCCTGTCCCGGCGTAGAAGATCTCCTCACAGCTCGGCACCTGGACTTTCTTCACAATTTCATTCTTCAGATTTTTAATCAGCAGCTGCAATGGAGAAATGAAGAAAACACTGTGATAAATAATTACAGATCAGGACAAAAAGTAAAAAGTTTTCTTCAAATATTTGCAGGCTTCACAAGTCACATAATGGACTCTTGATTGTTTCATTCGGAGATTAACGTGCCAGACTGCCTTTGATCGATCATTTGTAAAGAACAAATGATTTACTGATCAACACTTTCAGTTCTTTTTATAGAATTAACCAACTTATCAAAAAATCTTTTAAAAAGGGATTTCCTATATATTTCACTGCTTTGTAAACTTTCATATGCACTTACAGAGTGCATACGGTCCAACACAGCAAATCTGTTCCTGGCCACCCAAACGGCTGTCAGACCAGAAGACCTTTTCCCCTCCGGTGCTGGAATTTAAAAAAGAAAACGCAGCCTCTTGTTACTTCATTCAAGGAGATACAAACTGGAGGCATATAGTAACATTCAATAAGTAAAGGAAAAAAAAACCCCAAATGTTTTTAGAGTGTGAGAAAAAACATAATTAAAGTGTTGTTTTTTTTGTGTGTCTGTTTGTTTGTTTGTTTTTTTACCATCGGGGTTCTGAGAGTCACTTTCTTTGGGAATTGAGTACAGGTCATAGGTGCTGTTCTCCAAGTTGGTTGCTCTCTGCAGCAGGTAAAGAGCATTTCGATAAACAGATGCAAACCAACACACTTAACTGAGCAGTAAGTGATTAATGTGTGCGAGTGCATTTTCACTGAGAGATACTTACAGTGCAGAGCAGGACAGCGTTCTCAGCGGGATTATAAGACATGCTGAACACTGGGAACTTAGATCCACTAAGTTAAGGAGAAGGTAAAACAGGTAAAATGGTTATTTTAAAATAGACAGATTTTCATTAAAAAAAAAAAAAAAAAAACCCACGAAAGACAAAAACAAGCACTAGCCACAATTTCTTAGAATTCCTTTCTTAGACCAATTTCTTTTTGGTATAAGAAAGGAATTCTAAGAAATTGCACTCAAAATGCTATCTCGTGCACACCACATCTACCTGCGCAGCTGCATAACAGCCGTGTCTTTGCTGCTGTTGAAGTCCAGCTGGCGGAGGAAGCGATCCTTGACATAGTAAAGCATGTTGCCATGTACGGCGTAGGCTGGACGTTCACGCTCCAGCTTGAACACAATCATACCACTGTCATGACCTTAAGGACACAAAATAAACCATCCGTCAGTGCAAATTTCACACGTACACACTGTATTTTTTCCCCTCCTCAGGAAATACATGCCAGAGATTTCCTGTTACTAGGCCACGTGAACTTAAGAGAACCATTAAAATCATATTTTTAAATTTTCCCTGATATGCAAAGGATCAGCTTCAAAACTAACCAAACTAAACTAACCAAACAACTACGTTGCAAATTGATATTTGAACTTGAAAATCTGTTAATGTTCCTGTTTTGATTAGATCACTGTCAGCACTTACCTGCAGCAAACAGGTTGAGGTTTGGGTGAGCACCCAGCACCCAGAAGCGGTCGTGATCACGGCGGAAGGTCTGTACTCCGGTCCTTTTGGACATGTCCCACACCCGGATGCTCTTGTCCTCAGAGTTGGACAGAATGAGCTCCTGGCGTGGGTGGAAGATGGCACAGGACACGTTGTTGTAGTGCCCACGGCATGTATCGAGCTCCCATGCCTTGGACTCTGAACACAGGTGGGGGAAAAATTAAAAAAAGGAGAGATAATTAAAGACAAAAAACAAGCAGAAACATTTACAGCAGGAAACAATTAGTGAAGTAGTCAGCCTGATGAAATACCTACTTCTTGGCACATAATAGAAAAGTCAGGGGTTTTAGCTTCTGTGAACATCAACTTCTAACACTCATGTAAAGTCACTCACCATTCATCCTCCAGATCTTCACCTGCCTGTCATCAGCTCCAGACACAATGAGAGGCATGCTGGGGTGGAATGCTGCCCAGTTGACCCCACGATCATGACCCTGAACATAAACATAACCTCAAGTCACACAAACAGCTGTCATAGCACGGCGTCATTCTATATGAAACTAAACTGTGTTACTCTCCGAGAAGCCGTTTTAGTACCATTAAATGAATAATATATCACACAGAAACCATAAAATACTACATTAAAACAAAACCCAAGCAACGTAGTTTTATTACCTATGACTGAATATTTCTGGCCTTAAGTCGTAATCACATACCCCTTAAAAAACACAGATTCAACTGCCAGCTCGGGCTAAAAGCTGGTGTTTTCCACAGACAGAACTGCATCATGGACTTTTTTGATGATTTGGAGAAACCTCATTAATGCTGAACTTTTGTCTATATTTTCACTGTAAAGGATGCATTTCATGTTTTGCAAAAAAAAAAAAAAAAATTCAACAAAAAAACCAAAAACAAAACAAAAAAAACCAAACAATATGTGAGCTGAAGACTACAAATGGACATTTCCCTGTAATGAGATGCCAGGAACATATGAAGGTTCCCTCACTGGTAACCTTTAAAGGCCGATTCACTCAAATGACCACAACATTTACAAAAGGTACAAAGTTGCTTCTCACCTCAAGGACGTGTTTAACAACAGCATCAGAGGCACCAAACAAATCAACACCAGAGATGCCGCGCACCTCCGTCTCCACAGCACCTGGAGACAGGTTCTTCTTCCTCAAACCTGGAACCATCAGAGAGCACCGCGTGCAAAGGGGGGAGCCATAATCAAGTTAGACAGGGCACAGTAGAGGATCAGAATATGGGAAAAACAAGATACATATTATTTAGATATCAAATTTGGAGAATCATCATTGGAGAAGAGAGGCCACAAAAAAGGGGTTTAAAAACAGAGCGCACTGTTGTACTACTGAACACACACATAGGTTTGAAACACACCAACACAAACTCTGCTTTCTCATTGACTGCCAGCTTGAGTCTGGAAACAATCATTCCTGCAGCAGTGCTTTGGTTGGTTTAATTAATCATCAGATTACAGAAGAAATCGGAATAACTTGTGATTTGGATGGATAGCAGAGCGAGGTAGCTGATTATTTCAGAGACTCAGCGAGATCAGAAAATGAAAAAAAGATGGAGAAAACACAGCTTGTATTCATGATTCTTGCCTGTTAAAACAATGTGGTGAGCAGATAGTACAACAGCACAGAGAGAGATGACACGGGAAACAGAAATGACACTAGGAACCCATGTGCAGGTGTGGATGTTTCCAGGGAGAGCATGGGATAAGGAGGACACAGGGAGTGTGTGGACTTGGCTGATGGAGGTGGAGTGGGTGGTAGCTAGCATTGTAAAGGTGAGCCTCGATGGGGCATTGAGTATCAGGACTATGAGTCTTGGAGTTTACTTTCTTAAAGGCTCATGCACATTTCAGTCACAATGTTTAAATGACGTGCAGTTAGTATAGTCTGAAATGCCACAATTACTGGTTAGGAATGAAGATGATAACAGTAAGTTGCAATAACTACAGGAAATATAAACCTGTAGTATATTTCATGTTATTTTTTATTTTATTTTTTTTAATAGTAGAGCCAGTCGTGCAAATGTTATAGGTCATATAGAAATATGGGACAGCCAGAAAGTTTAAGTGTATAAAAAAGATTAACTCTTTTTTAACCAATTAATGTTTTTTGGATTTTCTATATTGTGAGTATGAGTGCAAAGTGACCCCCTTAAAGCTAAACCTTAAACTTACTATGTATTTATCATAAAAAAAAACTGAAAACACATGCTGCAGTTAAGTCATGTGATAGACAAGTTAAAAAAAAAAAAAAAAGTACAAATGGATGCAACCATGCTCAAGTTAAATTACATAAACCCAGGATTGGTGAATGTTAGAACTTATGCATGTTCACATGAAAGGAAGTGAAAGCAAATGAGTGCAGTTAGTCTAAAGACAAGAAACAGGAGAAAGAAAAACGACAAGATTTTTACAGCATGCACAGGCACAGAAACACCTCTCCAATTATCCATCTATGTGGATTTTATCCGTTCACTGTGCATCTACCTGATCTGTAAGGCCTTTCTCCTTTCAGAGCTTTTATTTACAGCGTAGTATTAAATTAAAAATTTTTTTTAAAAAAAATAGCACACCATAAATTTGTTCCACTGCATCTAACTCTCTAACCATCTATCAAAAGAGAGGTGTTTCTGCAAACAGCCCACAGAGTTTTATCCTCTACAAGTCAGAGAGGAAGAAGAGGTTTAGGACTTCACTTCGGTCCTGCTCCTGTTTCTTCCTCCTCATCTGTACCACTCTGCTCCCAACCCCTCCCCCAAAACCCAGCCCGCTGTCCTCTGGTCTGCCATCCCCAGGCCCTCACCGGAGATATCCCACACTCGCACAGTCTGGTCCAAACTGCCCGACACCACCAGGTCCTCAGATGGGTGGAACTGGGCGCACATCACGTAGTGATTATGGCCAGTCAGCACACTGCAGAGAAGAAAGAAATAGGAAACATAAGAAATTAGGGCAGACCAGAAAAATAGAAATATTCTAGCGTCATACATTTACATTATGGTAAATTTTAACAATTTTCATTCCTCTGTTTATTTAAAATCTCAATTAAACAACCTAATTATGTACAAGTTGTGAGAAACAACAATTTAAACTTTACACAGTGTCTTACCAGACACACGTCCTGGACTGCCAGTTCCAAATGCGAATCGTCTGATCATCTGAAGCACTCAGAATCCAGGGGTACTCCTACAGGCAAGGTGACAATTAATGTAATAACGTAAGTCTAAATTGTTCTAACATAAATTACAAAAAAAAGAAAAACAAAAAAAACCCCAGAAGGAAGTACTAATCCAGTGGGGTGACAATATAAAGGAAAACCCCTTAAAGACAAATTGTTTACCATAATATGTAGTACTGTACTGAATCCCAGCTTTAGTGTTGTTTACATTTACATTTGCACAGTGCTCCACCATCACAAATACAACTAATGATTTCTATCTTGGACTTGGAGACAACATATCTTGAATGATAGGCTAAGATCTGGTGACTGGAAAAGCCATAACATACAAGTTGCATAATTTAATCTAATGAATCCTATTGCCAGATTGGTGGAGGCCATTCTGGAAGAGAGCACTTCACAGGATAAAAGGTGATCATCTTGTATACCTCCATTGATTTGCACAAGTAGTTCAAAATAGTTGAGTCACTGCAGGAGTCAAAGGTTCAAGGTTTTCCTTTAATTTGTCACTTATCCATTTTCTATGTTAAAACGGCAGGACAACTCACATGGTGAAAGAAGGTGGTTCTGATGTAGTCAAGATGCCCAAGGAGGGTGAAGAGACAGCGCCTCAGCTTGTAGTTCCACACCTGTACACAACAAGAGTATTTAGGCAGCTCTCACCTAGCCTTCATATTACAGTAGTGCATTAAGACATGGCAGCACCTTTGATGTTTAGGCAAAATATTAGAAATCCTGAGTATGAGATACTGCCTCAAACCAAAGAAATATAAAAATAAGCACTTAAACAACATTTATCCAGCTTCATGACATTTAATGAGAGTGTTGATGCCACAGCAGTCCCACCTTGATTTTGTAGTCATCCCCTCCAGACACAAACAGGGGCTGCTGCTTGTGGAAATCAATCCCTCTTACAGGCCCTGTTGTGAGATACCACATTAAATCACACCTCATTTCCATTAATAACACAGTTTGTAAGCTAAAGCAGCGTACTCGAGCTAAAACACTGTCTTACCGTCATGCTCATCGAATTTGTCAATAAGTGTACACATCCGATAGTCCCACAGCTGGATGACTCCGTTGTGCAAACTTGCAAGAACCCATGGCCGTTTGGGATGGAAGCTCAGGCCTGAAATGTAAAACAGCTCATCAGATCTCTTACAGAAGAGGCTATTACACTTCAGGCGACCAGCATCATCCTAATTTACAGCGGCTTTTTAAACATGCAAAGTGATGTTAGCCGGACAGCTAAGGACACGTACAACTACTGTCCATTTATCGCTACATCTGAATAAGACATAATAACGACAAATTAGTTAGAGACAGTCGGAGGAAAATCTATTTAAAAACAAGAATAAAGAGAGAATTCTGACTGAATAATCAACCGAGGACGATAACGTCAACTAGCTAACGTTAGCTTCTTTGCTAATAAGTAGCTAGCAGACTCTTACCTTTGACACGGGCCGACTTCGTTTCAAATTTTGTTAACATCGTTACTGGTGAACCGCAAAGGTCTTCTTTTTAATGCTGAGACAAAACTCAGTCAGAGCAAATAATTAAAAAGGACTAAACTCTGCAGATAGGTTGAATCAAGCGGCCTGACCACCTTCGCCCATTTAGTTGATTCTCCTTTTTCCTGACACGTAGTCCGTTCTGTCTTCCGGTTTTGAACAATAAAGTTTTGCGACGAAAATCTGACGCAGAAAGTTCCACGGCAGCGGTGCGTAGAAATGTAACACATGGACAAGACATCCGCGACTAAATGCCGTCATAACAAATCTAATCCGTATATTTCTAAGCACTCATTAGACGTATGAAATAAATATACGGACTCGGATAAAGAGTCATTAGTTTCTTTAATAAAGCGGTAAAAATCTAAGAGACAATTAGGTTATTCTTTAATATGTCAATGTCATGAACTCGCAAATTCTATGAGGTTAAAGTGACAAATTTACAATTAAAAAACTTAATACGTATTAATCAATAAATTGATCTGTTTTCTTCATAAACGATTCTAAAATTCCTTATTTTTAAAACCGACTGCAAGTAATAATTTGATGACGTCATCTGCTGCAGACACGATACGTGGCACGCGGGGGCGCCTGTAGTGTGAAGTAATGCGTTTCCACTGGATTACAAAAAACAAACAAAAAACAAACAAACCAATCAATAATCTAGGATTGCTACAAAAAGAAAGTGGACTTCTACACATTTTTTTCCATTTTAAACGTCTCAAAATACAGTTGTGGTCAGAAGTTTACACACACTCATTCATAGGCATGAATGTCGTGATAATTTGGGGCTTTGAGTGATTTCTTCAACCTGTTCTTTTTCAAGGTTTGGCTGATAGGACATCATACATCTGTAATGACTTTAAAAACAGTCAGAATAATTCTTACTGGATATTTGACAATTCTTATTGTCAGACTTGGTAGAATTCATTTATAGTGACTGGTTTCATGGCATGTGCTTATAATCATTATCTACAGATTTTGAGGTCAGGGCTTTGAGAAGGCCATTCCAGAAGCCTGTTCTATCTATTTTAGTTTTAAAATGTGTTTGGGATCACTGTCCTGTTGGAAGATCCAACCATGTTTCAAGTTTCAAATGTGTAGCTGTTGATTTGACGTAACATTAAAGAATTTAGAACTAATTCCCTTTCTTCATTTTTCCATCCACTTTGTCCAGTGTACTCATACCATTAGCAGCAAAAAGCCCCAAAGCATGATACTACCACCACCATGCTTGACAGTTGGTACACTGTTTGGTTTGAAAGACTCGCCTTTAATCCCCCAAAGATACCTCTTACCACTGTGGTCAAATAGCTCAATCCTTATCTGAGTGGCATGCTGACAAAGAGAAACTACCAGCTGTAGTCAATGAAGATTACTAACAAGATGTTAACAGGTTTTGTCATGTTAAAGACATTGTGAAAGATGTCATTAAAAGCCCCAAATTGCAGTACAATATTCAAAATGAGTGTATATGAATTTATAATTTATTTATTACCTGAGGATTTGAGGAAAAAAATCCCTTTACTTCATTTACTGCAGATTTTCTCCAATAACGCAGCATATTTTATAAAATGACCATAGCTTTAGGATCATGACTACCGCATACACAAACTGAAGTGCAGTAAGCTTACAGTAAAACTTGTCTCTGAATGCAGTTGATTATGACACAATATTTCTACTCATGTTCCATAAGCAGTATGAAAGAAATAATGACAAAAATCACACCGGGAACAATTACAGTATATCATTAGTTTTATTTTATATATTTACAGAAGAATAGTGTCAAAAAGGTTTTATTATCATCATTCATCATTATTTTTATTATATTTAACGGTGCTGTGGGAAACATTTGCATCGGCCCTGAGAGTTGAGTCCCACCCCACACTGGGATGAAACCACAGGTCTCTGTAAACCTCTGCAGCAGCACTCCCCTCAGCTGATGTAAATCGCATCTCTTCTCAGTGCATGGCTGACCGATTCCTTTCACAGAACCCTTTATTATACAGTCACTGATGGGCTGGTGCTCGTGTGATATCTAGATCTCTCTCTACAGTTACAGAAGTCAACTGTTGTCCGCTATACAAACCCGACAGCCACTGCCAGAAAGTGCCAACATCAGGTTGTTGATGTCTTACCCAATAGCGCATCTCCATGATTTAGTCACCTCTTTCTCTCTCCCTTTCATGTAACACAATGTGATGTTTACTACACTGTCTGTCGCCTTCTCTGGAACAAACATGACGCACTTTTATAGGGTTTATTTTCATGCCCTCGGGTGATTATTGTTTCCCAGCGGGGACCCCATATCAAAGGAAAACACCATTTTGCACATTGAAAACACTGGGAATCACAGGGAAGCACTTTGCACAGTAACTCTACGCTATAATGATCACTTCAACCACAGCAAAGGCATCCAGGAATCATCAATCACTTCAAATCAATATTTTGGAATGAGGAATAGCGAATGGGTCTTATTAAATTAGCTGGCTTAGTTTTAAGAGGTAAAGGAAATCTCTTATGAGGGCTTCACTCCTCTTTAGTTGTTTTAATCTTTTAAATAACTAACAAATGTACACATTTTTTCATAGTTTTCTAGCATGTTAACCATAAACTTTCTAAGTTAAAGCTTTTATCTTAAGTGAAATGCTAGAAAACAATCACTTGGTGCCAACTTGGGATGTTATTGCAAATTCACACCATTTTAAATCTGATCGTAGCTGAATAATAGATGAAATTTCACGTTCTAATGAAACCTAAAAACAACAACTTAAAGTCACTTTGAAAAGGCACCGTTTATACCCGTGAAGTGGTTTGATGTAAATTACCATAAGGTTAAACAGTATGTAAAAACAACACTGAGAAGGCCAGTGGTATTTTCTTCTTACAGAAACTCTGCTAAAATTAAAGAGTGAAGGAATTGTGGCAGCTGCTAATGAAAAGATGTCCAAATGTTCTTAGTTGTGCCTTCCGTGATTTTTATGGAGAAGAATGTGTGTGTTTGTGATTCCTTATGTTGCTTCTGTTTCCACACACGGATTAGTCACACTCCTGCCTGACATTTGCTTCTCATTCTGTCCCTCTCCCCCGCTGCTGACACACACAGAGCGACCCTTCAGCTCAAGTGCTTCAGATGGACACCACCACTACCCTCATCACATGACGGAGCACTGCTCGGCTGACCCGGCCCCGGGGCCTCCAGGGAGATTGAGAGAGTCCATGTCAAAGTTAAAGCCAGGAGGCTGGAGAGGAAGAAAAAAAAAAAGAGGGAGAAGTCTATAAATATTTGTGCTCATTTCAAATCACATAAAATTCAGATTAAAACATCAACCACAGTTCTGTTATGAAAGGGACAATCAAATTACAGCACATTTTCTTTCCCTGAAATCTTAGTGAGGTCAAACACACAATGGTGTTTTTACTTACCGCATCACCTGCTAGCTCTTTAGGTGGTTGTCCAAGGTCTTGCAGCTGTTGATAAAAGAAACAGGATGAGTTACCAGTTTCACTCTACACATAAACTGGTGTTTGTATGAGATAAGAGATAGTGCTGCATCACCTTTTGCATCAGGTCCATGATCCTCTCAAATGTGCTCTCTTTATCTGCTGCACCCTCTTCCTCCCTCTCAAAGAGCTTACAGATGTCTCCCATGATTTTGGCCTGCTGCTCATAGCGCTGGTAGTCCTCTGGACTAAGGCTCGGTTTGTTGGTTTCCAGCCACTCTGGGTACTGCAAGAATAAAGTAGAGTTAATACAAATACTGAATGGGTTACTGCAGAATATAATGTCTGCTATAAAACCAAAGGCACACCTTAGTAGTGATTTCCTTCAGGGATGGATAAAGAACCTCCTTAGAGAGAAGATTCTGCATGATGGACTGCATGATGGGCAGGATGTTTCCATCATCACCACCTCCTTCACCCTCCTCCAACCCTAGGCCCTCTAGTGCTTTGACAAGATCATCTCCAGCTAGTCCCGAAGACTGCAAGAAAACAATCAGACTATGAAATTGCTCTCATTTGCAAAACCTTCATTATATTTGCTCAATTTCAGCTTGACCCACCTTCAGGTTGTCTGCATTTTTGGCCAGCCCCTGAAGGGTTTCTTTTAGACAGCAAGTGAATTCTTGTTGGGAGGCAGTGTCAGTACCTGCTCAGAATAAACAGAGTATTTTGATTAAAATAACAAGCCAAAATAGGCAGAAGACTAGAAATAAACCATAGTCAACACAAGCCTATATCTTACCAACTTTTCCCGCAGCCTCTGATAGCTTTTGAAAGTGTTGGAGAAGCTCCGGCTCCTCCTGAGCCAGTTCCGTCATGGCCTTCTCCCACTCCTCCTTAGCTTGGGCAGCCATGTCCCCTTCAAAGAGAGTCTCGAAGAGCTTACAGTCCTCAAGCAAAGGGGGCTGAGACAGGCAAAGAAGAAAAAAACAAACAAAATCCCTTATATAGAAATAAAGAAAAATAGAGGGAGATGTTCTTCTTTTCAGTGCATCTGAATTAAAACAGTTTTGCTTTTTTGTTCTAGACCCGACTCTAGCTTACAATGTTTCAAACTTGACGTAAACCTGCAGCAGTCTTGCTTCCTAATAGTAAAAGAACCAACATTTGAAAGCTCAAAACTAAAGTAACACTGACACTTTCTAGTTGCAGTTTTGGATAGAAAATTAACAGAAAAAGACAAAAGCACTGCTTTATCAGTCAAATATTGCCATCTGCAAATACTGATATTTACTGATATCAGGAAATAAGAAAGTTGCGATGTTTATCTGTTGTGTGACCTCAGTTTTTTGGTGGTGAAATGTTAAAAAAAGTGATGAAGGACTGAAAAGACTTCAAATTGTGTCAGTTATTTCTTAAAATCAACATTTCCTAGATTCCCTAACATTAGGGGTAATAAAAAAAACAGTAAAATGTATTGGTATTCACTATTAGCCAAACTTTAATTTAAAAATTTGCCACCCTGACACCACCGTGTTTGGACTCAACTCTGATGGAGATGAGACAGCGTACAGGACGGATGTAGAGAACTTGTCCCTCTGGTGCTCAGAAAATAACCTGAAGCTGAATGTCCTTAAAACAAAAGAACTCATAATGGACTTCAGGAGGCACAGACAGGTCCATTCCCCTCTCATTATAAATGGAGAACGGGTGGAATCTGTCTCCACCTTCAGGTTTCTGGGCACCCACATCTCAGCTGATCTCACCTGGACCCACAACACCATAGCCCCGGTAAAGAAGGCCCAGCAGCGGCCGCACTTCCTCCGTGTCCTGAGGCAGAATAATCTGAACCGAAAGCTGCTGCTGGCCTTCCATTCCATTCTAAATATTCTATTCTATTCTATTCTAAATTATTTCGCAAGCACCTTTTGTGCACCACTGCTGGCTGAGGACGAAGCGGCTGCAGGTTCAGTGGCTGGAGGGGCGGCCGCCTTGTCAAAATCATCCAACGCACCTGAAAGAAAGCGATGATATTAGAACCAATTCACTCAAAATGCTTTTAATGGTTTCATACTCACTGACAAATAATTATCCAGTTATTCCATTGCTATGGGATAACTGGATAACATATGATGCTGCAGCAAACTTTCTGAACTTTAAAATAGTCATTCTTGTTTTTAATGTTCAAAAAAAAATCATTATCAAAGAAAATGAGCAAAAACATAATATATTCACATTTTAAAAACACGAAAGCAGTGACTTTTTTTTTAAACTAATCAATTAATCAACAATCACTTCATTTTTCAAACACTCATTCTGACCTTTAATTAGGAAAACACAACAACCTGCTGAAGTTTAAACTGAGCATAAGAGTGGCAAAGAAAGGTTATTTAAGTAACTTAGAATATGGAATGGTTGTTCTGAAACTGCTGATTTACTGGGCT
Source organism: Pelmatolapia mariae (assembly GCF_036321145.2). NCBI lineage: Eukaryota > Metazoa > Chordata > Actinopteri > Cichliformes > Cichlidae > Pelmatolapia > Pelmatolapia mariae. Next base: position 26,461,676 of record NC_086243.1, on the reverse strand, counting down.
GTTCCCACACAACCATCACTGGGGTTTACGGAGAATGGTGTGAAAAGAGAAAAGATCCAGTGAGCAGCAGTGCTCTGGGTGAAAATGTCATGTTGATGTCAGAGGTCAGAGAATAGCCAGGAAGCTTCGAGCTGACAGGAAGGCAAGATTAACTTAAATAACCACTCAATGCAACCAGTCAACATAGAAGAGCATCTCTGAATGCAAAATACATCAAACTTTGAAGTACATGGGCTATAGGAGCATAAGACCACGCCAGGTGAAATTCCTGCCAACGAAGAACTAATTTGAACATTAGAAGATTAGAAAAGGTTTGACTGGTCTGATGAGTCTTGATTTCTGCTGCAACATTTGGATGGAAGGGTCAGAATTTGGTGTATATAACACAATAATATGTTGTCTTATATAAGACAAATGATGACTTTAAACTCAAGGAAAAACATATAAAGCGGTTTGAAGATTTTTAGCCCTTTTCTGATTGTTTTTATTATTGTTATGAATGTCTTTTATATTGAAAACCTACTGTTGAGAAAATAAAACTGTATATGATTTAGCCTTTATACATATTTGGAAAAATAAAACAGTTTAAATCCTAAGCTGGGTTGTTTTGAAAATTTGCCTTGAACAAAATATGTCGTTAAGGAAATTGACTCCGTGTTCTGTGCAGATACACGATGAAGGGCACAAACTGAACCCGGATAAAGTTATCTGACAGCAGAGACATGAAGCGATTCGTGCTGACGTTTCTTCTTGAACATTACTCCTGCAGATCTTTGGGACCCCGGCAGGAGCACCTGACGTTGAGCTAAGCCCTGACACGAAGCGACACCACGAAGCTGCACGAAAACCCCACTGCTGTGTTCAGAAATACACACACTGATAAAATATTAATGCCGACTCTTACTGTCTAATAATTCGTCCAGCTCTGCATCGTGCCCATCGGACGACCCGCCTGGTCCTGACGCCATGATGTTGCCTTCTCCAACCCAGCGCGGAAGCTGCCGTTTTTGCTGTAAAAATGTCGCAAACACCTCTACGTCACTCCTCCGAGTCTGATTTTAAATGTAGCGCCGCCTCGTGGCCGGTTAAATATTTTACTCTGGAGCAAAGTGTTGTTTAGTGCTCTGGAAAACACGCACACAAAAGCACAAATGTTTACACGATACTTCCTGTATTTTATTTGTGTTTGTATTAGAATTTATGTGACTTTTTAAATGTTTTCTATTTAATTGTGGTCCCCACCTTTGTGTCATTATCCCATCTTCACCTCATTGATCTTATTTGTCCATTGATCTTACAAGGGACAAATTCTGTATCTGTAAATGTATACTCATTGATAAGAAACCACACTGATCTGTACATTTAGTCAGTTTAAAACTCGCAAACATTAAACTACAGTTGTTTTATTTGAGAGTTCTGATAGAGAAGTATAGAGAAGATTAGAAGGACTTGGACTGTGGATCTAGCCAAAGCGTGTGATAGAATGAAGTCAGGAGTGGCAGAGAAGTGTGTGAGGGCGGGACACGTATGAGGACAGTGAGACAGTGGTGATGCGTGCAGTTTAATTGATAGATGGGTTCAAGGTGGGGTGGGATTATATCAGGGTTTGGACAGGTTGGCAGATGAGGTCAGCCTGGAGTCTCTGTGGACGTCGACGTTGGTGGCTCATATTGTGATCTATATTGAGAGCAGGCAGCAGGTGGAAGAGAGCCTGGAGAGATGGAGGTATGCAATGGAAAGAAGAGGAATGAAAATACGTAGAAGGCAAGATAGATTACATGTGTTTGAATGAGAGGGAGACAGGTGTAAGAGTGAAGCTGCAAGAAGTGGTGATAGTGAAGGTAGTTGATTTTAAATACTTTGCGTAAACCATCCAAAGCAAGTGGATGGTGCACATGAGAGGTGAAGAAGAGAGTGCAGGCAGGGAGGAGTGGGTGGAGCCAAGTATCAGGGGTGATGTATGATAGAAGGCCAGCAGCAAGAGTGAAATAAAATTTTAAGGCTTACAAGATGACCTGCTATGATGTCATCTTAGAGATCATGGCACCATCACTGGAAATGGTTACATCAGAGGGGCAGCTCAGGTTGAATGGCTTGGAGACAAAGTTAGTAAGGAAAGGCTGAAATGGTTGGATCATGCAAAGAAGATGGATAGTAGATATACTGATAAATGCATACATTTGACAAAGGGCGTTGAAGATGGAGCTGCCAGACAGAAAGATTAATTGACATGGTAGACAGGGGCTGAGATGAAAGCAAATGATCCACTGTGGTGAACTCCACAAAAAGGATCAGCAAAAGAAGAGGAGGAAAACTCTGAAACATGAATTGAATCAATATTGTTACAGTTTATACTGGTTATTATCCTCAATTTTAAACTGACAGAGAAGCTGTTTCATTTTCCCTTGTTTTTTATATCAATGTGTTGTATGTTTGGACATGTTATGAATTTGTAAGATGCTGTTCTTAAAACGTGGGTTACTGAATTTTGAGCAATAGTTAGTTCATTTAGGCCTCATCCAACCCCTTAACTGTGCAGCCATTGTGCCAAATATCTGAGATTAGAAATATTATAACTTTATATCATTATGGGCAGATGCACTCCTGTGTGCAAAGTGGAAAAACTCTCTTTCATTTCTCTGTGCTTCTTAGAATCCTCTCCAGTTCAGACACTTTGTGCCACAATTTTTGTGATACAGCTGTAGTGCACAAGATGTTTTTTAATACAAAGCACAAGATGAATTTTACAGAGACATTATAACACACAGGACACTAGCCTATATAATAGATCATGGAACAGACATTCACATTTGTCATTATATTAGAAAATATATTGTTAGGCATCAACGTTTTACTTTTAAATGGACTTCAAGAACTATAAATACTTTCGGAACCAGTAAAATTGTACATGAGCAAGACATAAAATCACCCAAAGGAGTGTAACTTCCTTTTTAATGTCATGTGGAAATTGATTTATTTAGAAATTCAATAATAAAACCCCTGAGCTGTGTCATGAACAACTACTATTACGAAGTAAAATACACTTAAAAAAAAATGTCTATCTAGTTATTAGCCACACAGGCCTTAATTGTTGAAATGTGAACGATTTAAATAAGTCAAATCAGTCTTGTATAAATGCCTATGTGATACCAGAGGTCGGTGGTTTCCTTTTTCTATTTTCAGGAAACGCGTCAGTTTTACACTCCATACAAATAAATATGGTTGTCAGGGTGTCGTTGCTAAGCAACAGCATGAAAAATATACTCCGAGTGCAAAGATTCAGAGGGAAGCGCTGACAAATGTTTAGCACATCCGGCCCGTTGCGATAGTAACGCTGATGGAGATGACAACATTGATTGTTTTTTTAATGGCCACACTTCACGTGGGGGTTTCTAAAACGTTAACGTCTAATTTTCTAATCAGATATCGGGCAACTCAGGGGTGTGTCCAGGATGGTACGTTGTGGCGAAATCTGAATATTTAATCACAAATAAATACAGTGTAGAAAGCCGGTGGATGATTTTCAGCATCACATGAAAAGTGTTTAAACATTAGTTTTCATTAAGCAACTTATTTTCCAAGGAGTGAAACACATACTTAAAAGTCATGACCCCGCTTAAGTATTACAAAGGTTTTAAGATACCATTATTATCAACATCATGTTGTTAGATTATAATTATTGATTCATTAACCTGTACATCACTTTTACTTTGCAGCTGGAGATTATTTTACTTACTGAGCTATATATTTCTGATTGGTAGTAAAATGTACAATATAACAACTAACTACAGCTTTAAAATAAACAGCAGCCTACAAGATTTGCAAGTAAAATAAAAATAGAATATAAAACTATATTCTATCACCAGCCCTATGCTTTTGTCCAGTGACATTATGATTAACAGTACTGTACAGTTATTCAGTAATACTTATGTAGTTATGACCACGTGTGAATAAATACCTGATTAGAAGGAGAAAAGAAAAAAAATATTTTTTTAATCAAATTAGATTTTTTAATCAAATCTTTTTTTTTAAATGATTATTTTATTATATTTTAGTTGTTTATTTTTATTTACTGCTACTGGAATTATGGTTGATCTTAGCTGTCCTAACTCAAAATGCTGCAATGCAATTTCAAAGTAACTGGAAACAAGTGATATTAAGTCGAGATTTTGAGATTAATAACCTGAAACTCTGACTTACAGATGGCAAAAATAAGTAAATAAATGAATCAGTCTCTCTCACACACACACACAAACACACGCACATAAATCAGAGTTGGAAACAAGCTTCCATAGCTTATAGCAAGGTATTGCTAATTTCCCAGCCATTTTCTCTTATTGAGAAGCATCAGCTTCTTGGGTTCTGCCACCATCTTTGCCGTTCGTGAAATCTCCCTTAAACTTCAGTCCAAGATGTATTTGAGTGATACTGAAATTAATTTAGGTCAGTGTTCAAAATAGGTAAATATCACGATGGCTGGCAAGTCATGCTTCTAGAAGGATTCTGGCACAATGAAAAGTGAACTTTCAGGTAGCTCTGCATTTCCAACAAGCATATCATGCTAACAGACTTCACATAGAAAGCTGCAGTCACTCACAGAAGCTTTTCATTATTTTGATTCCCTGCTTTTCATTAGTTTTGCACCAATAAATAGTATTAAACTAATTAGGAAGATTAGAGGGCTCAGAGTAACAGAGCAGTAGCCTGGGTAGCATGGAGGAGGGAGATGAGGAGGAGGAGGAGGATGATTTAAGTCAGACGAGAATAACGGTGCAGACATTTGACGCCTAATTTGTTTTTTTGGGCGGGGAGCAGCTCGTCTGAGCTACTAGAAGATCCAGCCAGGGGGCTGAGGACCTGCAATCGTCGGCTCTCCTACCACTTGCATGTTCTCAGGAGCTGAGAGCAGCAGCAGCAGCAACGAGAAAGCAGAAAGGAAACTTCCCGCTGTGGTGTTTTTGCGATCAAGGTAGGCGTTTTGAGAAGTGTACAGGAAAGTTCACAGCACACAGTGGTAGACTTTACTGAGAAGAATTGATTACTTAGTCTACGCTTTTATTTTGAAAATCTACAGGCTTTCGACGAATTAGAATTTTCCACCACGAGGAGTAACTTTAAATATCCAGATGTTTTACTAAATATTATCGCGTAGTTCGATTTTCCAAAAGAAAATGTTTGTTATATGTTTTTGAGACTAGATGTTTTTAAAAGACTGCAGTGTGGTGTGTTTCTGTGGTTGGAGCAGGGTGTGGCAAGTGGCACTCCCACTTTACTGTCAATGAATGAACCGCTGCATGAGGCTAAAACAGAGCTGTCAAACTTACATGTTTTACTTTACAAAGGGGTTACATTCTCCTTTTACCTATTCCCTGATATGCCTAAATATTTCTTCTTCTTTTTTTTAAGTTTTTCCTTTAATTTTAATTAAGAGATGTGGCTTTCGTTGAGTGGGTCAGTCTCAGAGAAGCAAAATGTGATCCTCACTGTACCTTTTATCAGAAAGATTTTGTGCCTCGACTACTTAGGATTTTTTCAGCAAATGCCTATCGACCTTTCAAAACGCAGTGCTCAGTTTTGAATACGCTGACATCATGCTCTGACTTGCACATACTGAAATCGTTGGCCAACAGAGTTCATCTTGTTCATCTTGTGCCTCCATCCCTGTAAGTGGATTATAGGTGAAATTGAGTAACTAACGTTGTGTCATGGCAACAAAACAAGGAGACCACATGACCTCTCTGCTGGGACACTGAAACATTCGTTTCCTGAACATCTTGACATGATATTTGTGTGTGTGTGTGTGTGTGTGTGTGTGTGTGTGTGTGTGTGTGATATGTGTCTGTGCAGAGGAGCATGATGCTGTCACATCCTGATATAATCTATTTTCTATTTTCAGCATCTCTTGCAATTAAGGAAGTCCCCCCCCCTCCCCCCTGTGATTTCCATGCTGTGCTGTGTAATGACACTTTTTCCACGCTATCGTGACTATTTTCCTCTCCTTTATTCTTTCCTGATTCAATTCCACAAGTAGCAAAGCAATGGCAGTAGGAGTAGCGGGATTGATTTTTCCATTACGACCCTCCATATTCATTTATTTTGAGTGGTTTACACAAAGCATAATTGATACCCTGACTCTCAGGCTGGGTAGGGACTGTTGAACAGGGAGGGAGAAAGAGGACAACTGATGGAAAAGAGAGGGAGTAGCCAGCCACCAAATGAGACCATGAGGAGGAAAGCAAGGAAAGAAAAAGAGAAGAAAAGACAAAACTTGGCAAACATGACAAAGTTACCAGTTGTTCGGCAGCAGCCAGACTGCAGCACATCTGGAAACCATGAGTAACTTGGAAAATTTTTATAAGAAATAGGGGAGGAGGTAGAGAGAGAAAGGAGGAGTGGTGAAAGCTAGGGGCCTTGTAGTGACTCAACCTTTTGCTATTCCACTCCATCACTGTGTTTAAACTATGTGTCCTTCTGTGGCCAAGGTACAGGGCTTCCCCCGTGTTCTCCTCCCTCCTAGGGTGAAGTGAGTCATCCTGAATCAGTTTGCATGGTTTCTTTTTCCCCATTTCTCTCTTTTTTGTCCACTTCTTTGTCTTGATACCTCACCACCAGTTTAGCTTTTCACCTCCCCAACCATGACTGTTTCATAGATGTTTAATAGGACTAATGTAAACAGACTTTATCTCCATGTTTATAACTGTCTCTCTGTGTAAGCTATATAAGGAGAGGAGCACTTGTGGAGCCAAGAAGGCAATAGATGTCATGAGGGGAAGGGAGGAAAGGCAGCCAGTGTAGCCAAAGTGAATCTGAGCTGTAAAAATGTTAGATGTGGGAAAAAAAACCAAGGAAAAAAATCCAACCTCCCCAAAACACCGCCTTAGATAAGCTGCTATATAGAATTTTCCTAAAAGCATTACAGCAAGGACAATGACAGGATATGAACTCTTCTGTAAGTTGACTAATCTTGTCAACCTTGCAGTGCAGTGCAGCTGCCCAACCAGTTGCAGTTTGAGGTAAATTATATTATCTGGAAAATACTTGCATACAGATCGCTAAAAGCATTTTGTAAGTAATTGTTGGTATGAAGTCTGGAGATAACACTGGTACTAATTATTTTGGGTGGAAGGCTGAGCAATGAAATTGAGCAAACGGTAAGAAGGATGAGGGATAAGTGTACCAAAAGATATAAGGCCAAAACAGCGATGCTGTGTTTTCTATCGATTTGTATCAAGTTAAGTACTTTTTGAGTGAAAACGTTGCATTCAGCTCTGTCATAGATGTTTTCTGACATTTTAAAGTGTGCCTAGCTGAATTCCAGCTCTGTAGCTTTGTAAAATTAACAGAAAAGCTGTTTGAGTTCTACCATAGAGCCACTCTCTTCCCTTGCAAACAGAAGATTTGAACATTTAGTGGGTGGGGCTTCTGAGCCTGAGCTGTCTGGAGCTCGAGCTTTCGTCTGAGAAGGATTACCACTAAAAATGGTGACCTGATTATTTGAAGCGTTGACCACTTTAACATGTGCATCCACCATTGTGACAGTATGACAGCCCAACCCCTGTACGTTTGTAATCTTCTGCGTTGAAGCGTCGAGTTTGGCATTCTGGTCATGTGGATGCTGTGGTTAAATCAAACCTTAATTTACAAAATAAACACTTGCTAACCTGAGGAAGACTCAAAGTAGAAATTAAGAGTATAAACAAACTTTATACTGTCACCCAAAAAAGTAAGATTATATATAATAAAATAATACTGGATTCATTCTCTTCATCATTAAAAATGTTCTTCATTGTCAAATTAAAACAGACTTGCTCAAACTCAACAGACTTATGAGTTTTGCTATGATACCCATTCCAGGTCCAGTATGACCACTAATTTATTGTGGCCACTGATAACAAAGTTTATTGCTCAGGAATTTGTAATCATCATAAACCTGATGTTGGTTGAAGCCAAATATATATCTTGCATTAAAGCAACAAGGTGTCTCCAACAAAGAGCACCATGTTTTTAAGTTACTGCCAAATGAAAGCAAAAAAGTTATGTGACACATTCAGTCTTGGAAATTAGAGGTCTTATAGTTTTTTCTTGCCATTGTAAAATGCTAGCATCAGCTCTTACCCCACGTGGATGTAACTTAACTGAAAGCAGCTCTGCAGCCAGCTGAAGAAGTTGTGACAGGCAAGTAGTGACATACTTGTTGGACTAAATCTTACATTTCCAGAAATATTTCTAGAAATATGAACTGTAAACTTTTTAACCACTGACAAAAATATTTTAAACTACATTAAATATTCTAGTCAAATATAAAATTTAATTAAAACACCTTAAAGATATTAGATATTAGGAGCAATATAATTTTGCTTGGTGCTATGCTACACTGAATTTTCTACCCAAAAAAAGAGTGGGCAAAAAGACTTCAGCTTTTCTTAGACTATATTCATAGTTTAAATTCCAAATTGCACTGTACTTGCGGCATTGGGAGTGGGTGTGGAACAAATAGGCCACGTTTGCAACACGATGACAGACAGGGGTCTGTGGAGTTTGTAGCACAACACCCATCTCTGAGGACATGACTATTGAGCAATGTCTGAAAGAAAGAGGCTGCACTTGGGGCTTCAGTTCTGTTATGAGAACAAGTCTAGAGCTTGTATGAGACATAAACTACCAGAGAAAGTAAAATGGTGTGTTCACCAGCTGATTTGACCAGATGTGAATGGGCTGTGACACGTTTGGCCACAGTGAAGTCATTATTTGCGGTTTCGAATTGTGTTTTCAGGATTTGAGTTGTTGTTTAAGTCATTCATGAAAATACAAAGGCAGAATTGTTCCACTCAGAAATTGGCATGTAGTCGGATGAACCCTGTTTGCGCACAGGTTGCTGGTCTCACATAGTTATATCTTATATTTCATCTAGAGCCATAAAAAGTTTCATGAGACTCTAGAATACCACTTACTAATCAGTTTCTTTTTCTTCTTACAGGTTTGTCTGCCTGACAGAGGAAACTCCCACAAATAAGAGGAAACTTTTCTGCTTCTCTCTTCGCCCAATTCACCTCTCATCATGGCTATAGTCCTCCACTCCAGCCCTCTGCTGTGGACACGGCTGGCAGCCCTGGCTTTCTCCTGTGTGGCATTCTCTGTGGCCGTGCATGGTGCCGAACTCGGGCACGGCACAGGAGACTGGTGCATCTTCTGCTGGGCCTTCAGCTTTGCCGGCACTCTGCTCGTGATTTTGGTGGAGCTCTTCGGCCTGCAGACCAAAGCCCCTGTTTCCTGGAAGAACTTCCCTATCACCTTTGCCTGCTACGCTGCCCTACTCTGTTTGTCCGCCTCTATCATCTTCCCACTCTACTTCCTCAAAGGTTTATCAGGCTCCAGTTCAGTCCGCGACTACCGCATCGTGGTAACCGTCTTCTCCTGCTTGGCAACTGTTGCTTACATAAGTGAGGTGAGCATCAGCAAGGCACGTCCGGGTGAGGTGGCCGGCTACATGGCCACAGGACCTGGACTATTGAAAGTCTGTGAGACCTTCGTGGCCTGCGTCATCTTCGTCTTTGTGAGTGACCCCGTGTTGTACGACCGTCATGATGCACTGAAGTACTGCATGGCCGTGTATTGCATCTGCTTCATCCTGTCAGCAGCCATCATCCTGCTCTGTATAGGCGAGTGTACCGGGTGCTTGCCTTTCCCGTTCCCCCGGTTCCTGTCAGCCTACGCCATGCTGGCTGTGGTCCTCTACCTGTCAGCAACCATCATCTGGCCTATCTTCAACTTTGACCCCAAGCACGGTGGGAGTAAAGACAGGCCATACAGCTGCAGCTCACAAGCAGGGTTGTGTTTGTGGGATAAGCGCATGGCAGTGGCTGTACTCACCGGTGTCAACTTCATCCTCTACCTGGCAGACCTGATCTACTCCACTCGCCTGGTATTTGTCAATGCTTGAGAAACAGGAAGTCAGGCTAGCAGTATGCTCCAAATAAAGTTGAATTTGCCCACTTTGACAAAGGCTTTGGAACTGCTGTCACTGTTACTGCTGCAAGCAAATGGTGGCATACTCAGTTTAGCACTCTGATCACTTTAATGGTATCACTAGAGGACAAGCTGTGATAGGAGGCTAAAGAGCAAACTTTAGCATGATAGCACAGCTGAGACAAATCTTGTGTGACTCAATTTGTTGTTTGAAATTTACCCTGAAAATGATATGATTTGACTTTTGCTAGAACCAGACAGAAGGAGAAACGCATGCCCTATGGCCCAAGGTAACTGTGCAGTGGTAAATACGGAAATGCATTTTTTTTTAAAAAGATAAAAAGAGGGTGTGCCCAAGGCATGAATGAAGCTTTTCATAGGCAGAGATTGACATATTCAGATGGTCAAAACACAAATCTTGTGCTCTTTTTGGCCCGAAACGTTAGAAATTAGCCCTGAAACCTTGCCAAATTTAATTTTGTGTGAAGTATACTGCATGACTGAATTTCTTAGAGAGAAAGCGAGAGAGAGAGAGAGAGAGAGAAGGGAGGAGTAAGAGGCAAGTTAGTGGTTGTGTCTACACATACAACAATATGGCTTTCTGTTTATGTGTTGGGGCATGTAAATGGCAAATATTTGCTTCCAGTGACCCAAATAGACTCTTATCTTTTATATAGAGACCTGAATGTGATTGCTGGAATCTGCTGATATTACTCAAAAATTTTAATGGTAGATCAGTTCCCATTTTAATACAGAAAATACAGTTTTCATGTATGCAGGGATAGTAGTAATCGATCAACAAATTTCCCAAAAGAAGACTTAAAAAATATTGTGTGCATGTAAATAAGACAGAAAAATAAAAACAAAGATAATGTTGAGTTTTTGTTTAATACTTTTGGCAGAGTGTATGTCTAAAGTGTATATATAAAAAGACAATCGGTGAAAATTTCAGATTAACTGTTACAGAAAATATTTCAGTGCCATGTGACTGACTTTTGTGACCTTTTTTTTTAATGGCATCATTAAACTGTATTGCAGTACACAAAGCAGCTGTCAGGTTTGCATCAGTCAGTCGTGTTTTTTAAGTTCATGATATCCCAACAATTCAACCACTTAAAGAAGTGATGAATTGGTTTATATGATGTTAAAGCTGATTGGTACGCTAGCTTTTGCTCTTGTTATGGAATGTGCGTATCTGTGAGCTATAATCTATTGTAAGAACATATATGGATTTAAAGAAACAAGAAAAACATATAGTCAAAGTGCACGTATTAATGTCTTCATCGTGTGTTTATATTTCTGGTGTCTCCAAATATCCAAGAACCTACTAACGCTGGTCCCTCACTGCTAAGGTTATATTCATTACGTCTATTTGTTTTGGACTGCTCATAGAAATCTATTAAAAAAGGTTTTACTCCATCTACATGTTCTTAGGATTGTAGTCTTTACATTTTTTATACTCAGCTGTTTCAAGTGTGGAAACCGCATCAGTGTTGAAGGAAAATGTATTCCAGTGTTTCAATAAAACCACATGATAAACAGATGTTTGTGTGTTACTTTCATGTTTTTATGCTTTGGTTTAATCCCCATATGATCCAATTTGAACATTTTATTTAACTCTAAACTTTTTTTAGCCACCCTGTTGGTGTAGCTCCTCTTCTTACTCAAGACTGAAATATGCCAACGTCTATTAGGAGCTGCAAAATCTGGGATAGATATTTAATATTTAGTGTGTGACACGCACACATAGGAAAATAACTGGTAAATAAGTAGATACCTGTCCAAATGGAAACAGCCAGGGTTTAAAGCAAGAGCCCAAAAAAAATCAATACCTTCAGTGGCAACATGGGGCTGGCTCCAAAAGTGAGTCCCACAACCAACTCTCATGTTAATACCTCCACCTTTCCAGCCAAAATAAACAGCGTGTTGGTCTAAAGAGCTTGGAAGGAAAACAACTTGAGTTTCTATTTAAAACTGAGGTGAAACGCCATCAAGAAACTTTAACAAGTCCAGTCGTTTTCTTTCGAAGCTCCTTAGGCTACGATAACCTGGATTACTGAGAACCTATACAGACAAGAGCCTGGTGCAAAACATTTGGTCAAGGTAACTATGTAACTACATCTGAATTTAATTAAAAGCTGAAGTTATGCATATGTAGCAAATGTGTTAAATCCTTATGAATTTCACAAAAACACCCTTTTTTTTTATTAAATATTTTATTTTGTGTTTTAATCTCCTGCCTATGTGTTTTGAGTCTGTGTGTGTTCCTGTGGTTGTGCACTGCGTGATTACATAGGCGCGTGCATGTGTGCCCCGGTCACAGCTCCTTCCAGCATGGCCCGAGGTAAGTCACTGTTGAATATGTTGAATAAGTTGAATATGACCAAACTGCCACGTTTTGGTTTGTTTAATAATGAGTTTTTAATGAGGTTAGCTCGAGGATAGAACTGTAACGCTACCATGCTAAGTTAGCCAGGTCGCTATTGGCAAGTGAAAGAAATATCTACTGTATTTTGTTAATGGCATGGATTTAATTCTTTTATCAGGAGAGCTGGCCTAGCAGATGCACAACACACGCAGCTCATGGTTTTCTGTATTTCTATATATTGCAGTTAGGGCTGTTCGATATAACGATATATGTCGGATGACGATATAAAAATATCTATTGTTTCATTTTATGCTATTGTTTTTTTCGTGGTGTCGCAAAATAAAGTGTTTACGGCAATATTTTTTCATCGTTTTGATGGTCACTGTAGGGGCTATATTAATTTCTTAAAGTTCTCTCTTTCTCTTATATTTAATATAACCACACTACAGAAGGACAAGCGCCTGTTTTTATGCGTTGTCGTTAGCAACAAGGACGGTAAAACCATCGCGTGTCCGCTTGTTTATTTTCCACATAAACCTTTCACAATAAAGCTCAAGATCCCGTTGAGACTTTTCAAAATAAACTGAATCACGTGAAAGAATATGCAGAGTATTTACGGATAAGAAGCAAAAAAGAGCCGTCAGGTGCTAAAAAATAAACCTTAGACTCAAACGTTAGAACAGGCTTTTCCCCGCAGCACGCCGTGTAATAAATACTTACAAAGAAAACTGCGGCCGTTACAACTTATGTCTAAAATGCATAGTTTCATACATCCTTAAAACACTCGACTCCAGGTACACGACGCCCAGCTGGAAACACTTCACGCAAGTTGAACTGCCCGAGATTCACAGAATTTACAGAAAATGTTAAATTTTTGTGATTTATATCGTTATCGGGATGATAGATGTCTTGTATCGGGATATGAGATTTTGGTCATATCGCACAGCCCTAATTGCAGTGATTGACAGTAAAGAGACCAGAGATCCAAGCCAGCCTGGACCTGTTGAGTATTTGATGTATGTGTTATTTTATTTTATTATTTGACAAGCATAACGACTGGATATGCAGTTAACTATACTAACAAATCATCCAAGAAATTCTTCAGGTCTGTTGGTGGTAAAATTGGTCACTTTATTGCTCAGCTGTTCAATGCAAATATCAATCAATCACATGGCAACAAGTCAGCACTTTCAGGCACTAGACATGCTCAAGACAACCTGCTGAAATTCAAACTGAACATGAGAATGAAGAAAGGGTGTTTAAGTTTCTTTGAACTTTCATTGTTATTGTGGCAGAGAGAGCGGTCTGAATATTACAGAAAGTGATCCAACAATGGTCCAGCAGCAGTTCTCTGGGCAGAAATGCCTCACAGGAGGTCAAAGGAGAATGGCAAGACTAATAGGACTGCAACAGTAACTCAAATAACCATTTAATACAACAAAGGTATGCAGAAGAGGATCTCTGCACAACACATCAAACCTTATGAACCTCTTTTGCTCAACAATATTGCACAAAGCTCCAATCATATCAGAATCGTTCCATTGTACTAAGAAGGCCTCAATGCAAGAGAGCCTCTTTGAAACATGGTGGAATAAGACACATCAACTGTGGTATGTAGACTGGTTCATGAACACAGCCTTATTTTATTTATTTATTATTTTACTCGAGCTCTCAAAGTGCTTTATACAACATGCCTGTCATGGTCCGGGTGAGTGGCAATTTGTTTTCCTGCCGTGCTTCATGTCTCTTCCTCTGGGCGGAGATTCCTTGCAGGAGCCGCACCTGAGGCCGATTATCACAGCAGTACTTAAGATGAGCGATCACAACTACTCTTTGCCAGAATGTCAGCTAACCAGCGTTAGAGTCGGCTGCTTGTGCTTATTGCTCTCACTAATATTTTTACTAACCGTGTTTCTCTGTCTCCAGTCAAGTCCACGGATCGCATTCACTGTCCGTCTGCAGTGAACCTTAGCCCGATCACTAGTTGCTCCAGCTGTCAATTCCACCGCAGCTCAGGTACGGATTTCCTCACTCTGTTCCACCTGGCTCCCTCCCTGTCTCACCATTAGGACCACTCAGGATCAACTCCCTCATGTGCTCACCTGGATTTGCCTCTCCCTCTAGCAAACCTTCACCTGCTGACAAAAGTAAGCTCAAGCAATTCATTCTTGTTAACTATCATTTCAATCTTTTCCTGGCTCTAAGTTAACTCTCCTCTCCTGTTATTGCAGTGTCTCAATACCTCGCAACTCTCGCCGGACTCTGGAACCCCATTCTCAAGCTCATGTACAAGAACAGCTCACCTCACAGTACTTAGCCACATTCATAATCTTAGTATCTTGGCTCTCATCATAGCTACTGTCTTTGTTCATGCTCTTTATATAGAAGTTGTTGTGCAAAACGTAGCTCAAAACTTTAGCCTTAGAGCTTTCTCATCAATCATGGTCCACGGGGGGGGGGGGGGGGGGGGTGTGTGTGTGTGTGTGTGTGTGTGTGTGTGTGTGTGTGTGTGTGTGTGTGTGTGTGTGTGTGTGTGTGTGTGTGTGTGTGTGTGTATTAGGGGTGCAACGATACTCGTATCGATATTGAACCGTTCGATACAGTGCTTTCGGTTCGGTACGCATGTGTATCGAACAATACAAAATTTTTTATTTATTTTATCAACTTTTCTTCTGACGATGCTGTCTGTGTTGAGCGCTCAGTGGATCTGCGTTCGACTACTCCGCCTAGGCTGCACTGTCGAGCGCAGATCCACTGAGCGCAGCGCAAGCTAGCAAGACAGAAGCTAAACTTGTTGCAACAAAGCAAATTGAACCTACCCCACCCTCACTCAGATCTGGCCATTGTAACTATTTTGGTCTTCATGTGAAGTATGACACTGAAGGTAAGCGCGTCATGGACAAAAGTAAAACAGTATGTGGGATGTGCCACGCAATGCTCATTTACATGGGTGGGAACTACTGCGTTAGCGCAGTTTGCTCGTTAACGTGTTGACGCTGTCCAGCCCCACGCACGGGGCGATCCGCGGTAGCTCGTTATCGGAGATTTGCCGTGTTGTGGCGTTAACGTCATTTCAGATTAACGCTGACAGCACTAGTGGGAACACAATGAATATGACTGCACATTTACTCCGACATCATCCTAGTGCAAAGACAAGTGGAAGCAGACAAAAACAACAAGCACCCATGCTACAAACTTTACCCGAGTCATTTAGACAGCCGTTAGCACATGATTCTCCTTATGGGGACCTGATATGTTTAATATGCTGCTGAGAATACAGCCCAGAAGAAGCGTATAGTATAGCTTTTATTTTGGAAAGAGCCATTTCTCTGTAATAAACGCTCTTTTCCAAAAATGAGGGATTTCTCGATCAGATATTGATTTGAGTTAAAATATATATTTATAATTTTAATAAATGACAAATTAAAAAAAGCATGAACATTTTTTTGTATCGAAAAAATATCGAACCGTGACACCAAAGTATCGAACCGAACCGTGAATTTTGTGTATCGTTGCACCCCTAATATATATATATATATATTATAGCCAGCCACTATACTTAGCACTACAGTTTTCACTGTGTCACTCCTAATAAATTCTTGCCACATATTCTCAGCTTCTGTGTTGAATCTGTTCTGCGTCCAATCTGTACCCTACGCCTCACACCGTGACAATGCCTCCTTCACTCATTCATACAGGCTCTAGCTTAGTGCTTTCTAACATTTGCGCATGTTGTAACCACCACACACATTTGTCCAGGCAGGCTGGACTCAAATGCTAGACTCAGGAAGTCAAAGTTCAGTGCGCTTATTTACACTGAAAATGCAACAATGTTAAACACAATGCAAAGGCGGGAATTCATGCTCCAAGGGTATCCAGGACATCTGTGCAGAGGAAATACGCGGGAAGAATCCAAGGAGATCAGCAAAGACTGACTGACTGCATCTTATGGCAGTGGCCTGACATCAGAGACAGGTGGGTGATTACTCCAGGTGTGTCAGGCCAGAGGTGGGAAACCAGGATGAGTCCCACCCACAAGTACAGGCAACAACAACAGGAGGAAGGAGAGGGTGAAGTCAGTCAGGGAGGACTGAGGGACCATGACATATATTCACACTCTTATAGATGCATCAGTGGGTTCAGTATCTTGCCCAAGGATACTTTGGCATGAAGAGTGGAGCAGCCAAGTATTAATACACGACCTGCTCTACCTCCTCAGCTACAGCCACCATGTTGTGATGTTGTCATGTCAGTATGGACCAAAATTAAGGAATTTTTTCAGCATCTTGTTAAAGGAAAAATAAATATAAATTAATTAGCTAAAAGAAAAACAATATTTGGCCTGAAGGTAACTACCTCTCACTACTCTGTTTACTTGTACCCATCACCTCTATTCTCAGAGATTCCTTTCAGCTTTGCGCTGACCCCGGGGTGTGAATCAGTGACAACTGTCACAACGACTGTAAATTTCTGACCACTGGAGGCTGCACTTGATGCTTCAATTCTGTTATGAGAACAAGTCTGGAGCTTGTACGAGACATAAACTACCAGAGAAATAAAAGATGGCATGTTCACCAGCTGATTTGACCAGATGTAAATGGTCTGTGATGCGTTTGACCACAGTGAACTCATTATTTGTAGTTTTGTGTTTTCAGGATTTGAGTTGTTTCAGCCATTCATGAAAATACAACGGCATCATTGTTTCACTCAGAAATTATGTAGGAGGACTGGCTCTCTTTGGGCACAGACTGCTGGCCTCACATAGTTATAGCTTGTATTTCATCTGGAGCCATAAAAAATTGCATGAGACTCTAAAACACCACTTACTAATCATTTTCTTTTTCTTACAGGTTTCTCTGCCTGACAGAGGAAACTCCCACAAATAGGAGGAATCTGTTCTGCTTCTCTCTTCGCCCAATTCACCTCTCATCATGGCAATAGTCCTCCACTTCAACCCTCTGCTGTGGACACGGCTGGCAGCCCTGGCTTTCTCCTGTGTGGCATTCTCTGTGGCTGTGCATGGTGCCAGGACCATCCCCATCATCGGAGACTGGTGCATCTTCTGCTGGGCCTTCAGCTTTGCCGGCACTCTGCTCGTAATTCTGGTGGAGCTCTTCGGTCTGCAGACGAAAGTCCCTGTTTCCTGGAAGAACTTCCCTATCACCTTTGCCTGCTACGCTGCCCTACTCTGTTTGTCCGCCTCTATCATCTTCCCACTCTACTTCCTCAAACATTCCACAGGCCCCAGTACGATCCGCGACTACCGTATTGTGGCAGCCTTCTTCTCCTGCTTGGCTACCATTGCTTACATAAGTGAGGTGAGCATCAGCAAGGCGCGTCCAGGTGAGGTGGCCGGCTACATGGCCACAGGACCTGGATTATTGAAAGTCTGTGAGACCTTTGTGGCCTGCATCATCTTTGTCTTTGTGAGTGACCCCGTGTTGTACGACCGTCATGATGCACTGAAGTACTGCATGGCCGTGTATTGCATCTGCTTCATCCTGTCAGCAGCCATCATCCTGCTCTGTATAGGCGAGTGTACCGGGTGCTTGCCTTTCCCATTCCCCCGGTTCCTGTCAGCCTACGCCATGCTGGCTGTGGTCCTCTACCTGTCAGCAACCATCATCTGGCCTATCTTCAACTTTGACCCCAGGCACGGTGGGAATAGAGATAGGCCATACAGCTGCAGCACAGAATCGGGGTTGTGTTCATGGGATAAGCGCATGGCAGTGGCTCTACTCACTGCTGTCAACTTCATCCTCTACCTGGCAGACCTGATCTACTCCACTCGCCTGGTATTTGTCAATGCTTGAGAAACAGGAAGTCAGGCTAGCAGTATGCTCCAAATAAAGTTGAATTTGCCCACTTTGACAAAGGCTTTGGAACTGCTGTCACTGTTACTGCTGCAAGCAAATGGTGGCATACTCAGTTTAGCACTCTGGTCACTTTAATGGTATCACTAGAGGACAAGCCATGATAGGAGGCTAAAGAGCAAACTTTAGCATGATAGCACAGCTGAGACAAATCTTGTGTGACTCAATTTGTTGTTTGAAATTTACCCTGAAAATGATATGATTTGACTTTTGCTAGAACCAGACAGAAGGAGAAACGCATGCCCTATGGCCCAAGGTAACTGTGCAGTGGTAAATACGGAAATGCATTTTTAAAAAAACACAAAAGAGAGTGTGCTCAAGCCATGAATGAAGCTTTTCATAGGCAGAGATTGACATATTCGGCTGGTCAAAACACAGATCTTGCGCTCTTTTTGCCCTGATATTTTTAATATTAGCCCTGAAACCTTGCCAAATTTAATTTTGTGTGAAGTATACTGCATGACTGAATTTCTTAGAGAGGAAGAGAGAGAGAGCAAGAGAGAGAGAAGGGAGGAGTAAGAGGCAAGTTAGTGGTTGTGTCTACACATACAACAATATGGCTTTCTGTTTATGTGATGGGGCATGTAAATGGCAAATATTTGCTTCCAGTGACCCAAATAGACTCTTATCTTTTATATAGAGACCTGAATGTGATTGCTGGAATCTGCTGATATTACTCAAAGTTTTTAATGGCAGATCAGTTCCCATTTTAATACAGAAAATACAGTTTTCATGTATGCAGGGATGCTTTGGATAGTAGTAATCGATCAACAAATTTCCCAAAGGAAGATTCAAAAAATGCTGTGTGCATGTAAAAAAGACAAAGTGGAATAAAAACAAAGATAATGTTGAGTTTTTGGGTTCTAGCAATTAGTCTTTTTTTAAGTTCATGATATCAACACTTCAATGACTTAAAGTGATACATTGGTTTACATGATGTTAAAGATGATTGGCAGGCTAGGTTTTGCTCTTGTTATGGAATGTGTGTGTCTGCAAACTACAATCTATTGTAAGAACATATCTGAAAAAAACAAGGAAAACATATAGTCAAAGTGCACGTATTAATGTTTTCGTTGTGTGTTTATATTTCTGGTGTCTCCAAATATCAAAGAACCTATTAATGCTGGTCCCTCACTGCTAAAGTTATATTCGCTACGTCTGTTTGTGTGGTACTACTCAAAGAAATCTATTTTAAAAAAAGAAAGGTTTCTCTCCATCTACATGTTCTTAGGATTGTAGTCTTTACATTTTTTTATACTCAGCTGTTTCAAGTGTGGACACAGCATCAGTGTTGAAGGAAAATGTATTCCAGTGTTTCAATAAAACCACATGATAAACAGATGTTTGTGTGTTACTTTCATGTTTTTATGCTTTGGTTTGCTTAAAGCTCCTATATGGTCCAATTTGAACATTTTATTTAACTCTAAACTTTTTTTTAGCCACCCTGTTGGTGTAGCTTTGTCATGTCACAATCTGAGTCAATCCCCTTGTAAGTCAAGACTGAAATATGTCAAAGTTTATTAGAAGCTGCAGAATCTGGGATAGATATTTAATATTAAGTGTGTGACACACACACACAGGAAAATAACTGGTAATATGAGTCAATAAATATACACATTTACCTGTCGCAATGGAAACAGCCAGGGTTTAATACAAGCTTGTATGACACATAAACTACCAGAGAAAAAAAAGCTGGTGTGTTCACCAGCTGATTTGACCAGATGCAAATGGGCTGTGATGTGTTTGACCACAGTGAAGTCATATTTGCAGTTTCAGTTTGTGTTTTCACCATTTCACTTGTTTTAGCCATTCATGAAAATACAAAGGCATCATTGTTTCACTCAGAAATTATTATGTAGGAGGACTGACTCTCTTTGGGCACAGACTGCTGGCCTCACATAGTTATAGCTTGTATTTCATCTGGAGCCATAAAAAGTTGCATCAGACTCTAGAATACCACTAATCATTTTCTTTTTCTTACAGGTTTCTCTGCCTGACAGAGGCAACTCCCACAAATAGGAGGAATCTGTTCTGCTTCTCTCTTCGCCCAATTCACCTCTCATCATGGCAATAGTCCTCCACTTCAACCCTCTGCTGTGGACACGGCTGGCAGCCCTGGCTTTCTCCTGTGTGGCATTCTCTGTGGCTGTGCATGGTGCCAGGATCATCCCCGGCACCGGAGACTGGTGCATCTTCTGCTGGGCCTTCAGCTTTTCCGGCACTCTGCTCGTGTTTCTAGTGGAGCTCTTCGGTCTGCAGACGAAAGTCCCTGTTTCCTGGAAGAACTTCCCTATTACCTTTGCCTGCTACGCTGCCCTACTCTGTTTGTCCGCCTCTATCATCTTCCCACTCTACTTCCTCAAAGGTTCTATGGGCCCCAGTACGATCCGCGATTACAGCATCATGGCAGCCGTCTTCTCCTGCTTGGCTACCATTGCTTACATAAGTGAGGTGAGCATCAGCAAGGCACATCCAGGTGAGGTGGCCGGCTACATGGCCACAGGACCTGGACTATTGAAAGTCTGTGAGACCTTCGTGGCCTGCATCATCTTCGTCTTTGTGACTGATCCCGTGTTGTACGACCATCACGATGCACTGAAGTACTGCATGGCTGTCTACTGCATCTGCTTCATCCTGTCAGCAGTCATCATCCTGCTCTGTATAGGCGAGTGTACCGGGTGCTTGCCTTTCCCGTTCCCCCGGTTCCTGTCAGCCTACGCCATGCTGGCTGTGGTCCTCTACCTGTTAGCAACCATCATCTGGCCTATCTTCAACTTTGACCCCAGGCACGGTGGGAATAAAAATAGGCCATACAACTGCAACACACAATTGGGGTTGTGTTCGTGGGATAAGGGCATGACAGTGGCTGTACTCACCGGTGTCAACTTCATCCTCTACCTGGCAGACCTGATCTACTCCACTCGTCTGGTATTTTTCAACGCTTGAGAAACAGGAAGTAAGGGTAGCAGTATGCTCCAAATAAAACTGAATTTGCCCAGTTTGTCCAAGGCTGTGGAACTGCTTTCACGTATACTGCTGCAAGCAATTTGACTTTTGATAGAGCCAGACAGTGAATTTTTAATGGCAGATCAGTTCCCATTTTAATACATTTTTTCATGTATACAGGAATGCTTATTATTTGGATAGTAATAAGCTATCAACAGATTTTCCAAAAGAAGACTCAAAACATGCTGTGTGCATGGAAATAAGACAGAGGAATGAAAACAAAGATAGCGTTGAGTTTTTGTTAGATATTTTTTGCACTATGGATACCCAAGAATACTTTGGCATGCAGAGTGGAGCAGCCAGGGAATAGTACATGACCTGCTCTACTTCCTCAGCTACAGCCACCCTGATGTGATGCTGTCATGTCAGTATGGACAAAAATTGAGGAATGTTTTCAACATCTTGTTGATGTAATCTTTATATGTATTTATGTAAATTACGGCAGTTCTTAAGGACAAAGGGCATTCAACCTGGGACTAGCAAGGTATGCCTAATAAAGTTTCCAGTGAGTGTATGCTTGCAGTTTAGGATTCCTCAGGATTGACTGTTAAAACTGATTTTCATTCATCAAATTCATGATTGTCCACTGAAATAGATGCAAAGCACCACGTTTTCCTACTGACTGTTTTGAAACCTGATTTCCTGTTAAACTCCGATCTCTAATTGTGCTGAACGTTCACAAAGTATATAAATGAATTAACTAAGTAAACTGACTGTAAATCAGCATCAGCTCAATGCAAACTATTTGTACTCCCCTGTTTACTTGTACCCACCACCTCTGTTCTCAGAGAGACTCCAGCTTTGCGCGGATCCCAGGGTGTGAATCAGGGACAACTGTGATTCACACCAACTGTAAATGTTTGACCACTGGAGGCTACAAGGGGGGCAGAGTGGAAACTATGAATATTTAAGTTGCCTGTAAATCTACCGTCAGGAAACAAGACAGCGGTGACGCCCAATCGTGACACAATGACTTGTACATTATTTTTCTAAAGGAAACGTTGGACATTCTGGTCTGGGAATGTGGTGCTGTAGCTGCTGGCAAGATCAGAGGTAATAGGGGTTTACCATAAATCAGGAACATGATGACTCAGCTTCAACCAGCCTAGACAGTTTTTAAAGTTTGGTTTACAGCATATATATGAGAAAAGTGGTCGGTAGATAAATGATATGAGGCTAAATTAACAGCTTTGTGTGATTAACCATGTTTACCATCCTGAGCAATATATCGTCATTAACGTGGACACAGAAGACTTTTTATGTTCTCTTTATACCAGAAATGTCCCCTTTGGGATTTCAATTATACTGAAATTCATGATCATCAAAATGTTGTTCTGTATTTTCTCTGTCATGTCACTTCGATGTTTTACCTGCACAGAATTTAACAAAAAAAAGACTCTTTACTAGGTGGTCTGCTAAAAGAGGAAAATGACTCTGAGCTCATGGAAAAAAAGAGAGGTCAAGATGTTTACCAGTCTGGTCACGACTCGACTGGAGGCCAATCCTGGTCCAACTTCCAGCATGACGTAGTAACTTAAAGCCAGTATTGCCAAACGCTGATGTTATGCTTTCAGTGTCTGGATTTTAAATGAAGGAGAAAAGAATAATTGTACTATTCTGCATTAAAAAATACCTTTGCTGCAATGGTTTAGGGAAATTCTTTAAAGTCTTAAAAATCTGTTTTGAATCAGCAGATAAAAACAAATCAGACCCATCTTACTACTTTGATTTAACAAAAGTTTCATTTCTGTGTCTAAAAAAGTAATTCAAACATTTCAAAGTCCATTTTTGCACATTTTCACTTTAATAAAAGAAATATTGTGCAATCTTACTGCAATAATTAAACATTACACATCTTAACTCTCTTGTTTTTGTGTGTGTGCGATTTTTTACTCCATCTCATATAAGTTTCATTTATAGGGACAAAAGTCCTGCGCAGATCAGCTTCCCTACCCTAAGTTACTAAATTAATTCTTGGCCATCCCACTCTGAATCACAGGAAGAACAAAGAGTAAGTCAGCAGCACTACAATAGTTTGATACAATCTCAACTGAAAGAGGCCATAGAAAGAACTCTGTCTCTTACGCAGCATCATGTTTCCACTGGAAAAGCAGACGTGTTGTTCCAAACACTGCCAAGAGTTAAATGTGGAACAACAAGCACTTGAATGACAGCACAATACCTAACTGAGAACATGTGGCTAATTAACAGAGACGCAGATGTGCTGAGAGCCTGAAATGTGCAGCAGTGCTGACATGCATACATCCTCATCTTCCTGAAACTGCTTGTACACAGCCTTCTGCTTGGCCCGAGCCTGATTTCTTCCTGATTTTTAATGGCTAACAGCTGGTCAAGCTGTGTGTGTGTGTGTGTGTGTGTGTGTGTGTGTGTGTGTGTGTGTGTGTGTGTGTGTGTGTGTGTGTGTGTGTGTGTGTGTGAGTGTAACAAATTAAGTAATTTAAAGAAGTATGTTTCCCAATATGCTCATTTGCTTTCAACACATTTGTGTCCTCTGACTTTACACTGACCCTTTGCCGTGTTGAATTTAGCTTCTTACTGCACAGTCTCATATCATCTTTTTATTTTAAAGGGGAACTTCAACACTTTACCACACATAAATATCAGTGTGTTATGGAGCCTGTAAAGCACCAAGTTGGGTTTTTATCAAAGGTTATGTGACGCCAGTCAAGAAATAGTCAAACACGAGACCCCCTCATAAAACCACAATTTGATCTCTTTTTACTTCCATTGGGGGCTCAACTAAAAGTGAAGATGGTGATCAAAAGCCTTTCGAAATATTCTCTTCTCACTTTGTTACTTTTTTTTTATGCCAAACAAAGAGACTGATGTCTGCAGTCTGTTATTTATAGGTCAGCCTAGCAAGTAGCCACCAGTGTTCTTCTCAAGAGCATTTAACAGATTATAGCCCAAGGTCCAAAGTAATTGGAGACATTTAGATGTATACTTACGTTATAAACCTAATAAACTTATAAGGTTTATGATGTAAGTATAAGCCTTATAAGTTTATGGGAGATTAGCTAACATATTGTGTGTGCCAAACACCCCTGCTGATGAAACCTCTTTATAATGAGAAGGAAATTCGGGTAAAGGGAGAGGAGTTAACATTTGTTGTTATTAGAAGGTTTATGAACTGCAAGTGAACAGTGGAGAGGGGCTCCACCGAGGCCCAGCATAAGATAAACAAAGAATATTTAAACAGTGACTCATTCAGAGCTTCTCTAGTGGAGTCTAAGTGTAAAAATATGAAGCTGAAAATGAGCATAATTGGTCCTCTTTAAATCTATCTATTGTAATATCTTTTACACTGAAAACAGAGCATTCCTTTATTAGTCTATTTTGCAGCTCAGCTGAATAGGTAGATCCTTTTTGGATGCCTGCTCCTTTACCTTTCTGCCATAATAAAGCTTGGGTAAGATAAGGCTGTCTCAGATGCAAAATGCTTTTTCTTCAGTGGTCTAATGTGATTTGTCTTCACTGTCCGTTGCAATCCAGAGCAGACGCCGATCTAAAAGGCTATCATTAGCATCAGCATTAGTAAAATAGCAAATTAGTGTGCTAAACACATGTTTTCTTATCAGTAATGGCAGTATTTAATCTGAGATTGCATAGTTGTTACTTGTGCCTGTCCACAGTAACGAAATCATAGTGATACACTACTTTTGAATAATATAAAAAAAAATGCAAAGGACTATAAAACAAAACTTTCCACTTTAATCGGTTACCTTCATGTTTTGTTTTCTGCCAACTTTTGTGGTTTACAGTGTATCAGAGGCTGAATCTGACTTTTGTGATACTTTAGTAAGAGTTTATGCAACTCTGAGCCTCAGTCACGATTATAGTTACTCACAAATATTAGCTAAGCGTGTAAACATTAAACCTATTAATCATCAGCTGTCTCGGTGTGAGCACACTGCCAGGAACTTGTTATAGATTAACAAGAACTAGCATGATTATAAATATAGTCAGTGGAGCATTATTGGCATTAAAACCAGAGCCTGTAGGCTGCTTTGTCACATTAACAGCAGGCAGCAGGCGGATTGCTATATTTGTTTCTCACATACTTGAGGATCCTAAAATTGGATTGCAGCTGCGTTTACTGATGAACTCGGCTAGGGATTTCTACAAAGACAAAAGCTATGTGAACCTGCATGTGTCGGTCAGGCTGGCCAGAGCTCAGTCTCTTATGTTTGAGATTATACCTCCCCCTGGTGAATATCTGTGTGATTTCATGTGACAAGATGAATCTGTAGAACAACAAAACAAGAGTCACTGTAATGGATATTATCTGTGGTGACCAGGGAGATCAGGTGAAAGTTCAAACCCTTTACTGTAGTAAAGCTGAGTCCAGGTATACAGTAAACAGGTGATCGGTCAAAACTGGCAGATAAAACCAGGAGAAACAAGCAAAGAAAAAAAACCCCAAAGAGACAAAATTGGGTCAGACACAAAAAGGAAGTCTAACATGAGGCGAGGATTACCGGAAAACAGTGCGTGCACAATAATGAGGACAATGTGGCAGATGACAGTGGAAGACAACAGGACACAGGTGGAGCACATACATTTCTCAGTTTTCACTTCTTTCATTCCTTTCCTCACACCCTCTCCTCACATCTTGGTCCCTCCCATCATAGATGCAAGCAACAGAACAAAATGAGACATCCTTCCTTTCGGGAAGTCGTTTTAAAGCCATATCAATTACATTTTGTTTTGTGGAACAGCTGTATTGTCTGTTTTTTATGATCTCAGATGTGACAGTGTTTAGACAACCTTTATATTTTGTCTTACTATTAATTAACTTAACACAATGTGACAAAAAAGGACATAGATGACTTCACAGGTTAAACACCCTTCCTCATAGAGTCTCAAATTAAAGCTCCTCCACTTCTCTCCCTTCCTGATGCACTTTAGAAATGGAAACATCCTTCAAGATGCCATACTGTGATAAAATCCACTGTCATAGTCAATGGGAAGAAGGAGAGAAGGATACAGATAACAGACAAATGAGAAAAAAAACACACAGAAGGGCAAGAAGGGAAGGGCCTGAAATGAGAGACAAGGGTGAGTAAGCAGATTGTGCAATATACAAAAAATTAACTAGTGCACAGAAAAGCGAAACATATTTTGTCTGCCTTCACAAAAAAATTTAAGCACTATTTTCTGGCCTACTAAAACACTTAATGAAAACCTACATGGATTCAATTTTACAAGGTCGTTCAGCAGCTTGAAGTCAGGGCGACCTTGTTTATCCATTTATAGGATGAGAAACTATGCAATACTGATAAGATAGTGACAAAGTTCAAAAATTAAGAGATTGTGGAAGTCATAATCTACAATTTGGCTGCAGACTGTGCTTTTATCACACTGAAGATGTTATTAAACCTTGAACTGACAGACAGTCACATAGTTTGGACCAAAGTGTTTTTTCCCAGTAGGAGAACACGTGGTGTGTTAGCAACGAGAAGGTGCTGAGGTTGATTCTTTGGTTTCATAAGGCTTTTTTTCTGCATTTTCTTCATTTTTTCAATTAACAAAAGCATTACTTTGTATCAGAGGACTGGAGATACAGTGGATCTTAAAAAAAAACCCACCTAAATATTCCCATGAGCAATGCTTACACATACATGTATACAATGGCGGTGTCTGACATTGGGATGTTGGCAGTGGACCCCTTGGTTCCTGTGGTTTGCTGGGTGGGGACTCCTTGGTCTGATTCTTGTGCTTTCCACTGTTGCTCACCGGATTGGGATCTGGGGAGTTTGGAGGTCGGGCTAACAGTTTAAGCTATTTTTCTTGTTCTGGAAGATTTTCTTGAGCAGTGTGGCGAGCCACATTTTACTGCCACTGTCACTGGTGCATGACTTTGCAGCGGTTAGGGGTGAGGGGGGGTTCAGATGGGTGGTATGTGTCAAAGTAACCTTCGCACGAGTGCCAGGACCGAACACTGTAACAAGATGATCATTGTTATTTACCTCATATGCTGGTTGTTTTAATGCTGTGGGCCAATCGGTGTATAATCACTCCAGTATGAAATAGTTCTCCCACGCAATTCTACATCTGCACTAATCAATACCAACGACTGCACTGTCCTGTTATCTGATTGTGATTTGATTCCTTTAACTCAGCCCTTTGTGCTCTTCAGCTATAATTAAAATGCTATTTGCAGCTTTAAACGCGAGCTTTCCATTTATTTATTTTTGGCACGTTTGCTTGTCATGAACTTTCCATGTGTAACTAACAACCTTTCCTGAGCTGCAGCCAGAGAGAAAAGTAGGACAAGGAAATGGAAAAGTGAGTGTCATGAAGGCGTTATGGCTTCAGTAGAGCTACATTCAGAGCTCCACGGCAGCTATACGTACTGTAACTATCCTGTACCATTAGTGATTTTGGTCTCAAGCTCACAGCATGCCCATGTATGGTTGCAGCGAAGCATATATACCCATAAAAGTGTCAGCAAACTATCTGCTGCAACTTTAAGATCTTCTTGTTGTTTGAAAACTTTTTATTACCTTGAATGTTTTGCGAGACTTAACGACTTTTCATCCATCTCTCCTGTAGCCACAGTTCTTTAAGAGGAGAAAAAAGGACACTGTAAAGGGTTGCAGGACTATGAGTACTCTTTCAAACAGCTGCTGATTTAAGACTGCTGAGGCATCCTTCTGCTGAGTCACCCACCAACTCCTCCATGTTTCACCATTCTGAAACAAACTTGCTCTACTTTAAGGTATTCTAACAAACTATATCTCTTACAAACCTTTCAAACTGTTTTAAAAGTCCCTGCCTTATCATCCTTTCAAGAGGTCAAATATCACCCCTGCACCAGCCGATATATACTGAGAAACAGTAGCAGCTGGTTTCCCAGTTGTGGATTAAGCCCAGTTCAGGACCAGAAGAAAAACATCAATGAAGACAGCCCCTGAAAAAAGATTATGGTCTACTATGTTTTGCAGACATTCCAAACTCAAGCAGTTTCTTATATAATTTATTTTGAAAACATGTTACAAATATTAGTTTCCCTTTATAAAACAGTTACCTGTGGTCATAATTACAACAGTGTCCTGGTAATCCCCTTTCAATATTACATGTAACTGCAGCGACACATCTTGATACCGAGTGCATAAGGAATTTAAAATGAGGCTGAATATCAAACGGGGGACCCTCTCAGCTCAGTTTGGCTGGTTGTCCATCTGTGAGCCTGGCTGGTAAGACTGGATGTCCTCCCCGATGAACTCTGATACTGTAGAAGGAGAAGAAAATCACAGATTCACTGGATGCAATTTGCTGCTGCAAAATACAATACTAACCTATACTGCACCGTCAGTTTCAATGGTATGTATATTTTCAGAATTCATTGGCTTTATTTTAATCGTATTTCAACATCCCCTTTTTAGAGATTTTTTTTTTTTTTTACGTATTTGGAACATCTAGAAAAACTGCACACCACACCACATCTTCTTGCATCAAGTAAAAATAAAATCTAGTCCCTAACTTAACCACCAAGGTTAATGCTTTGTTTCTTTTTTAAAATGTTATAATCCAAATTACAGTGAAGACTGTAAACGTCTAAAAACACCAGCAACCACAAGATGCTACCAAACATTACATTGACTAATATCTGTCTATATATCTGTCATTGACTATAACTTGTATGCTATTTGATAAAAAAAACAAACAACCATAGTTTGGTAATTAGTTTCTATACAAAAGACAGTTGTTTTTTTATGTTCAAATTACCAGAAATTTTTAGTTTTGATGTATCAAAAATAGTTTATACAATTATCAACTCAATCAAGTCAAGTCACCATCAATAACTCCATGCAATTAAATCAATCATCAATAATCGTAAAACCCTACAGTATTGGGGGAAACCCAAACAATCGAGCAACCCCTTAAGAGTAAGCACTTGTAATGGTGGGAAGGAAAAACTCACTTTTAACAGGAAGCAGGAAGAAGCCTCTAGCAGAACCAGGCAAGAGACTTTTGAGGGCGTTTTTAGAAGAGACTGAAACTCTACAAATAAGGAGTTACCTGTTTGAAAACTAGCCTTTCAAGGTTCTTTTATTTTAGTCAAGAGGTAGGTTGGAGTTAACCACTTTGTTTCTCAAGCTACCAGTTTATCTCCAACAAGGTTTCACTTTCTCATCAAAAAGACAATTTTTGGGGCCAAATTAAGTGGCAAACTAGGTTGGAGAGCATAAATTCAGATTATTCAAATTTTGACAAAAATACAGCTCTTTTCTTTTTTTACTATACTGTGAAACTGTGACTGACCCTGCAGGTAATGTCAATATAAGGTTGTGAATCAGCCTGGTAGCCAAATCTTTACACCAAATACCACATCATCACCATCTATCCTGGCCATCAGAGAGCCTGTGTTGCATGTCATATCACGTTCTCACTCCATAAAGCAGTGTTTGTAGATCAACTCAAACCGCAAGACAATGCACCAGTGAGTAGAAAAATATTTCAGCATTAATAAACATGATTTAATAAACTTGTTTTAAAAAGTGCCTTTAAAAATCATAGTCCCGGCGAAAAACCTCCAGGGCTGAAAAACAAGGACAACACTGAAGTGCTAAAAACTGCAGTTCCTATGGTGGCCACTGGAGACTGGCTGCAAAAGTGAGTCAACTTCCCCTGACACCCACTTTAAAATGGCCAGCTTTACGGCATTAAAGTCGTGTTTACAGTCTGGTACAACAAATTGTTTCTGTGAAAAGTTTGCCCTTTCAAAATAAAAAGTTATTTTATAACCTGTACATTTAGATACTAGAAAGGCGGCTAAGTGTAGTTGTGCTGTTTGTGTGGTACAGCTGTCCAAGAACTTTGTGATCTAGTTTTGTTGAGTGAAATTTCTGTTTTTTATTTTTATGTTCTTATCAATAAGTAACAGATACGCATGTCAAATTTGGTGATATTACCAGATATCTTAGGACTCCACATTCTCTTCCAAATCTGGTCACTTCTGGCCAGAAAAACAAAATAAAAAAACGCCCAAAATACCTAGAGAGTGGCAGCCGAAATGCACAGTCCATTCAGTGGATACCATTCATTCTTCTATCCAGGATATTAAAAATTCTTTGTATTTCTTCCTGCAACATTTCTGTATCTGTGTTTGTAGCCACTTCTGTCATTTTTTTTTTAAATAAAATCAGTTTTATCAAATATCACTTTTTAAAAAAAACAAAAAACTGTCTCACCTTCTTCAAAGGTAATGTGGTGCATAGAGGCAGAGCTGGTAAACTCCAATGGACACTCCTGGATTTTGGGATCCCTCTCTCCCCCATTTCCTGTATCCAGCACTCTTCCCTGGGGGTCCCAGCCCTCATAGTGGGAGTAGGATGCTGGGCAGATATCCTGATAGGGGTTTGGGTTGGTAGGAGGGGAGGGACAGACCTCCTGAGCATAAGCAGAGTACTGTGGGTAAGGGGAGTTGGGGATGGGAGGCAGAGGGGAGGTTGAGATAGGACTTCCAGCTGGGAAAGGGCTGAGAGAGGATGAGTGGGAAGGAGAGGGTGAAGAGGACAAGTAGGGTGAGTCCAGCCATGGGGAAGGTGAAGGTGAGGGAGGCTGCGGACCACGTGGGTACAGAGGGGGAAGGAGCTCGGTGAAGCCCAGCTCTAGATTCTCAAAACTGGGGTGACGCTCAGATAGTGCTGGCCTGGTCCCGCCGGGCTCTTCCACCGCTGCATCAGGTTTAGAGCAGTACTCCTCATTGTAGTTTATGGGTGGGCACGGAGAGGAATAGGTGGAGGGGTAAGGGGGTAGGTGGAAGCTCAGATTTCGCTCATCAGACATCTGGTCCCCTCTCACATGGAAGCCTCTGTCTATCCTGGGTGGACCCCCTGCAGGACACATGTTTCCGCCATCCAGAGGCAGCATAGGGGATCGAGAGAGCAGGGGATCATCTTCTTTGAACATAACTGAGAGAAGAAACCAAGAATAACTGACACACATAACTGATGTTGATGTAAAGCATATCCAACTGACACATATAAGTGTTGTATTTACATTGGATTTCAAACTATAAATCCCTTTATTTCAAAATTATTTGTGAGATTAGATACTCACTGGGTAAATACTTGAAGCAGTGAGTGCTGCTCCGTTTCCTCTTCCCATTAGAAACATAAAGATTGACCGACACAGGCCGACTGACGGATAGGTCACTGTAGGCTGGGACCCTCACACATAACAGACACTGGAAGGCATAAAGACGACATACAGGAGGATTAAAGAGCATTTATCAGAGCATCTCCAGTTGTGTTGGATGCGTCTGCTGAAATTTCACAAATTTACCTCATTGCTGTTGTCACGGTCAACATGAGCCTCCTCCTCCCACTGTAATTTGCCATCTAATGCAAAAGAGCACAAGAGCAAGGTTTGACATAATGAACACAAGTCAATTAAAGAAGTGCAGCATCTGAATTAAGCTTCATTTAAAATGCCTGTTAGACTTCTAGTATCCCCCTTCTGATTCTGAACTCATCATTCAATCAAATAATCATCATATAATCTTTTCTTTGTGTGTCTTCTGGGTTGAATTTTGATGTTCAGCTTGAATAAAGATTTGTTTGTTGATTTTTTTTAACTCTTGAGTCTCTATCTGAGTCCACGTTCTCCCACATTATGACATACATGTGAGATAAGTTTCTAATACCTGGATTACACAGACCTGAATGTGAAAATTATCAGCATATAATGAACTTCAAATATGTGAAAACAACCATTTAAAGGGGGCTATTGTTTGTTGTAATAAAAATATTGTCCCACATCATCTTCAGTGTTTATTAGACCTAGTTGCACAAGCATTGCATCAAAGCCTTCGTGCTCTGCATTTGAAATTTGGAATGCTTGTCAACTATGTGCGGAAACCTGGAAATGTGCATTTTAACAGTTTTTATGATTTGATATGAGAGAACTATTCACTATGAAATAGTGAAAATTATCATTTTTTGTGTGTATTATAACTTAATGTGGTTTTTGAACTGCTTTAGGTTGTTTGGTATTTTCATTTTGGTTTATTGATCTTTATGTTCTTTGAACATTTTGCTTTTCTCAGTTCTTGACTCAGTTTTTATTTGTTCCCTCAGTGTTTATTCCATTTAGTTATGACTCTCACAATTTATTTTGGAAGTTCCTTGTCTTTAGTGTCTTGCATTTAATTTTATTTCCTCTCTTGCCTCTCTGTGTATGTATAGTGGGTCTGTTAACTCTCCCATGCATGTTTAATTAGTTGGAGAAGTTAACAGTTAGAGAATTGTAAGTTCTAACTGTGAATTCCTGCAGCACTATTTTAACCTAAATCTAATGGGCTGAAGTATCATTTACCTAATATTAAAAACTGATTTCAAGTTATTTTCTGTCTTATTGTATTCCCAATCAGCTTTTACTGCCAGTTCTGTAAATTAAAATGTACCAAGGCTCCTCTGGACGCTTACCTGTCCCTCTCTCCATGAAAAGGACTCTGGAGACTGGCAGGAAGTTTGTGCCGCTCAGCAGCAGCTCCTCCCCTCCTTCCACAGAGCAGGAAGTGAGGCTGACCGACTCGATGACAGGCAGCTCCTGGGCCGAACGCTGGGCTGTGGTGGAGAGAAATGATAAATGCATATGTAGTCATCAGACTTTATTCATACACTGCCTTTCATCAAGGTTAGTGCATCTCAAAGTGCTCTACAGATGACGGACAAGCCATTAATAAAACAGAGTAAAATGCAATAAAACATCAATCCATCCATAAAATATAAAGTAAAATAAAATGTAAAAAAGCAACAAAGAGTAATCAGTGAAGTTAAGAGCTTGAGTAGTGGAGCAGAAGTAATGCAGGTTAATTAAAAAGACATGACATTATAAAGTAGAATAAAGTTAAATATATCGAATAAGATCTGTAAGTGAAAAACAAAATAAAATAAAATAATGTTTATAAAGCAAAGCGCTTGCGATCAGTGTTTGCAGAATTATACAAAATCTCAACCTTTGACAAATCCAAGTGACACTGCATGTTTCAAATGTGACTCCTTTGTAACAGGATTCTGTATCATAATATGAATTCTCCATAAAGCAGCCACTCACAGCATTCGATGGGCAGAGAGGCAACCTGCAGAGCCAACACTCGTCCAGGGGGTCCTGAAGGGGGCACTATAGGGAGGTGGGTACGAAACACCAAACGAACACGTGTGTTTTTCCTTCCAACATCTGTTTCTCCTTTCCTCAGCTCAATGTCTGAGTTCCTCAGTTTCAAAATCCCGGCACAGTCGATGCTGTGAAACACAAGATTTGTCTCATGACATAAATTTGAGTAGAAAAAGTTTCACTCAACAGTGAAACTGAAACTTAAGGGAAAGAGCTATTTAAAACTTAAAGTGGACCAGTTGCAAAGGTATGACACAGCAGTCAAACATGAGCAGCCCATCCGAGCATATATAATAAGCAACTCCAGCATATGTGTTTAAAAAAAATCCTTTTTCTACAAACATGAACAGGACACAGTGACAGCATCTTTCTGACTTACAGAGCAGTCATGTTGTTCTCGGGGCTGAGGGGGATGTCCAGTAGTTTGGTCCCCACCTGGACGCTCTCGTGACTGGCAGTGCCCACCATCTTTCCAGTCACTCTGAAGGGGAACATACATTTAAATTTACCAGCTGAGAAAAATAAAGTGAAATCCCAGCAGAACGCAAGTTATTTATGAATGAAAAACGGTGAAATTGCTTCCAAAATGCGAGGATTAATACTCCTTTTCATGTCACTCCAAGTTCTGTGAACACATGAGATCAATAATCACTAATATCACCCTCACTTTTTTTCTAATGACTTAAGAAAAATAATGAGCATTAGTTAAAGTCTTGCACTTATCTTATTAACTTAAAAAAAACATTGTAATATACAATGGCTGGAAAATTTCACTGGCCACTAAAAAATATTCATCCAACTTGATCTTGTAGAGTTACTTTGATATTTTTAGTATTGAGTGACAGTTAAAGGTGTGCAGAGTTGACTACATTCCCTTCTGAATGATAAATGAATCTCTCACATATAATTTTAAATTATCCATCCATCCATCCATCCATCTTCTTTTGCTTATCCGGGGCCAGGTCGCGGGGGCAGCAGCCTAAGCAGAGAGCCTCCTCCAGCTTGTCTGGGGGGACACCAAGGCATTCCCTGGCCAGCCGAGAGACATAATCTCTCCAGCATTCCCTGGATCTGCCTTAGGGCCTCCTCCCGGTGGGACATGCCAAGAACACCTCACCCAGGACGTGCCCAGGATACATCCTTGTCAGATGCCCGAACCACCTCAACTGGCTCCTTTCGATGTGGAGGAGCAGCGGCTCTACTCTGATCCCCTCCCAGATGGCTGAACTTCTCACGCTATCTCTAAGGGTTCTTGACTCAGTTTTAAATTATATTCCTTTCAAAGATGGAACTGAACTCAATATTGTGTTTAAAATACAAAATTTGTGTGGGTGTGTTTTTTTCTCTCAGTTTGTGTTTATTGCTGTAACAGTGTTTGGCGCTCTCTTGCTTTGGATCTGCACTTCACTCGATATAGGATATCATAATCAAAAATATATTCTCTGGATTATGGGAAGGGACTAAGAACAACTGTTGTAACACATTTTCTGGACCAACACGAGAACCAGCTGGTGGTTTATTGCACAATGGTTAAAGCTACGACAGTCACGTGATGGGTCCCCTGAATTTTGTGTTCCTTGAACATTATGGCATGAAGAAAAAGTTTGTTTTTAAATAGAAAAATACTGCAGCTCAGTACCTGTGTATCTGATAGAAAGGATGTGGTCTGATTGATCGGTCATCAGCTGTTCCAACGAAAACCTGAAGAGAGAGCGGCTTCCTCTCTGTGTAACCACACAGCTGTGAAGATAGAGAGAGAGACGCAGTGTGAATTCAAACTGCGATGAGGCCAGCAGCAGTGAGCCGCGACCGTGTGGCCAAAGAATTTGTTCCAGTGTCGTGTGAACATGATCAAAGACATTTTAACCTTAAATTAGATCTGATATCATATAACACAGTTAAAGGTGAAAAAAACCTGAGAAATCACTAAAACTCTGACGTGACTCTGCGGGTTTGGTTTTCACCTTCACAACAGGATGTCCAGTCGGTGTAGCTTTGACGGCTCCTCTGCTGCCCTCCGTCTCGTAGTGGGCTCTGTGGTGTGGACGAGGCTGGACCTCAATACGCAGCTCATACTGGTCAAACTGGGATGGCAGAGGCCAATCAAGTGGCGGCAGGGCGTTAGACCTGAAATAAATCAGCTGTGAGAATTTTAGATGCAGTAAGAATAGAAAGAACCACATGGAGAGAAGCAAGTAAATTTACAGGATTGAAATGTTGAAAAGTGATGCTGTCCTTGCCTGAATAGAGGGCTGTGGGCGCTGGCTCGGGTTCTGCCCCAGGCCAGAGGAGGGGGAACAGAGAGGTAGTCCATGCCCACAGATGGGGGCTCTCTCCTGGTCTGCTGGGTCTCTGGCAGTGGGCAGGGAGAGCTGTGGCCCAGAGCCTGCTCCTGGTCCACCTCCCTGGGAGATAACTGCAACACAAAAATCTCACCTCTTCAGTTCTCCACAGACTTGTTTTTGCTTTTCTATTTCTATTATGTTTCTTTTATATTTCAGTCTTCTCTGTATGGTTATGTTTATGTTTATTTAAACAATTCATCATGTGAATGTGCCAGATTTAGCCACGCGGGCTAATTTTCATCTGTAGTCCCTGGCAGATTGATAACATATTAAATTAACCAACAAAACCACAGATACAGAGGCATGCGAGGATAGCTAAAAGAGAGAAACATATCTAAAATAAACACATGCCCATATAACATATTAAAAATCAAATGTTAAAAATCCTTACACATTAGAATCAAAGACTTTGACACTACTCAAATCATGACAACATGTTTGATTATCCAAAAAACAAAGTTTTATAGATTTAGAGAAAGAAGTAAATGTTGTTTTCCTTATTTCTGTGTAAGGGAACCCTAATGTACTCTAAAGCAAAGTCAACAAAACTATGGCAAGGAACAGATCACAAAATAAAGGAGTAAGAAAACATGCCAATGCAGCCTGAAAATTACAGCATGGTCAGCTTTTGGAGGTATCTACACTAATACACTAATGCAATATTAGCAACATTTATGCAATAATGTCCAAGCACGTGGATTATAGGCAGGCCCTCTACACAGAGGGGCCTGCTTATCTCTACAAAAAAATAACAGAGGAAGTATAGTAATGGCAAAACTGTTTGGACCGGCAATCATGTGGAACTATTGCTGAAAGTAAATGGACTGATACTTAGATATAGATATAGCACTTTTCTGTTCTAACTGAGCATTCAGAGAGCTTTTTTTCACCCAGCCATACACACATTCCATGCCTTTACATGGTTTCTAAGCACACACACACTCTCACACTCTGATGAATACATCAGGGTTCAGTAATAACACAAGTATAAAGCAGCCACAGCACCAGAACACACAGACTGGGAGTTTTTGCACAGTAAATACAGCAACATAGCATTATCCATCACCAGAGGAAGCCATGCTATTGGGAAAGAAATATCCATACGATAAAAATGAAATCTCAAAACATAACAGAGTTTAATCTTTGCAAATTAAACATCCAATCAGGAACTAAAACGTAGGTGTCTGTATCATTAAAAAGTCGCAGCTTTTTGCTTTCTTGAAAACTGTTTTCAGACTAAAACTGCTTCAGTTTTTGTATTTGCTAAAATGCATATTTAGTGCCGATGCTAGACAGAAGCATAGTAAAAGCAACATAATATAAGCATACATTGTATAGATGGCTCTGAAATAAAGGTCCTTTGAACCTGCATTCTTTGTGATAGCCAGCAGGGGGCGACTCCTCTCATTGCGAGCGCCATTACATAGAAGTCAATGAGGAAATCACTGAGTTTTCACTCGATTTTCTGCCTCACTGAACATTTTCCTGATAAGTTTAATGGGTCAGTCACTGGTTTCAAGTCTTCTTCAGTACAGCTTGGTGTTCATTTGATATATGATGGTCACATATAGACTCAAATAAATCATGAAGCTGGACATTCATTATGGCTTGGCTACCTTGAGTTTCACAAGTTTTTTACTGTGTGACTGTGCAGTGTCCTTGGCTTGACAGTCAGATTGAACCCTCTCTTGTAATTTCTGTTTTAATTTAAAAACAAACAAAGAAACTAGACAAGGATGGCAGCTTGCGGTCTAAGAGCAGGAGCCGAGTTAGAAAACAGAATTTTATACTGCTGCTTTGAGAGGCCTACTCCAGGTTTGGCAGGGCGGCACCTAAATAAAGGCAATAGATCACACACAGCACTTTACCTGCTCCAATGATGTCTTCCTGGTTTTCTGAGGAATGCTGAGCTCACAGCTGCTGGGCGGAGCTTGAGAGTGAGAGGTGGACTCTCCACCCTCCAGGTTGCACCCCTGCAGTTCCTCTGAGTAACTCCCTCTGCGCGAAGTACAGGGAGACGCCAGCGGGGAGTTTCTACGCTTCTTCCCACTAGGTGAGGTGGGCCTTGAGGATGATGAGTGCCCAAAATTGATGCTGCCTTCGTTCAGCTCCTCCTCCTCCACCAGCAGAGAGTCGCAGCTGGAAGCGGGACTGAGCCAGCCTCGAGAGGAGGGGCTAGAGGCGGGGCTGGGGCTGAGGGAGCTGGGGCATCTGTCACGATAGGTAAAAGGATCCAGTAGAGGCAGGTAAAGGCGCTCTCTGTCCCAACCGCCGCTGTTGCCCATGTCCCAGTAACTGGAAATGGTGGGTGTTGTGTCATCGTCAGGCGAGATGGTGGTTATCTGGATGCTGGGGCACTCGACCACACGAGATTCAGAAACCTGGAAAAAAGATAAGAGGCTCGTCACAAACATTGTCACACACAAAAAAAATATATCTAATTAACAATTCAAATCTCAGTAAGAAAACTGGCAGTAAGAAGCACAACTTTAAATAGCTCTTTAAACCATTGTTATTACTTTGACCTTCAGATCAATCTTTTGACCTTTAAGGAGAGGTCAAAGGTCAAATGTGACATGATATTTTTAAGATTCTCTATGGTACTTTCTACAAACACTGCACTTGTAAGAATCATATTTTTATAAGTTATGAGGCTTTTTGACAATTTTCAACTAATAAATAATGAAGTTGACCTTGAAGACCTTGGTGGATGCAGATCAAATTTTAATGGATTTTTAACACGACCCCACTCTACACCCTTACCAAGTCTTATCAGAACTCATTCAAAACTGTTTGAGCAATTGTGTGTTAACCTCACTGGTGGAGTTAATAATAATGTATAAAAAGCAAAGAAAAAATATTAGAAAGTGTTCATTCTTGTGGTCTCCACCAAGTAGTTAAAGGGGACATCTGTTAATGTCAAGGCAAACAGCCATTATTTATTCCCCTCTCTATTTAGAGAGCACTGAGGCAGTGATCACTACCTTTTGTTTGTATGTACTAAGAATTTCATTAAACATGGTGGTGAGATAAACTATGAGAAAACAAGCTTTTTTTATGTGTGGATTTGGATCCTTTTCTTGGCACTGACCCCTTTTAAGGATGTGCTCCCTGAAAGCCTCTTTAGCTTAATTTGAAACCTAATATATAAAATCTTCCACAGTGAAATTTAGCTACCTTCAGACTTTTTCAAAATTACTCCAGGACTGTAGGAGAAAGCAGGCTGGGTGTCTGGCTGTGTTTAAAACCTCTTGTTTGTCACGTCCTGTGGTTTTTATAATTTTGAGTTTTAGTTAATATAATCCGGTTTGGGTTTTGTGTTTTATTTGCTGGATGTTTTTATGTTTTGAGGAACATTTTTCTTGCTTCTCCACCCCCTCGTTGTCAAGTCTTCTTCTTTGTAATGTGATTCCCTGTGTAGTTACTTCCTGTTTTATTTTGATAGTCTGTTTTCCTCTCTGTGTTTATTCCCTCATGTACTGTGCGGCTGTGGAATTTTCAACTTTTGTAAAGGACTTTCAGAATCAGAATCAGAATACTTTATTGATCCCTAGGGGAAATTATTTTTCGTTACGGTGCTCCATTATAAACAAACATTAACAGAGACAGACAATACACTAACTAAGAATAGTTAGTGTATTGTAGGTTGAAATAGACTTTCAACCTAATCAAAGATTATTTTTCATTTACCTTGTGTTGTCTGCAAGTCCAAAATTCGGGTCCTTCAGGTACAAAAGACCAATCTTTTTTTACCCAGTAAACCACAGAATTCAGTGTTAAACTGTACATGTACTCTCACCTTGTTATATTCTGAGACAGTATTACAACATATTTCAGCAGCTGCCCTGCAAAATGCTTAAGTCATAGTAAAGAAGTAGCTGAATAACAAAAAAAAACTTGCCTACCAATAATAGTATATGAAAAAAATCAAACCAAGTATTGGTTCATGCTATTGTTTGTCAATCTCAAGCAGTTTTCAATTCAGTGTGAGTGGATTTTCAGGCTGTGCTGAGATGAATTGAAACAACTGTCTGAATGAAAAGCAGTATGTCCACTTCTTGCGTAATATTTCCTCAACTGCATGAGTAGAAACACTAAATGTGTGAGTGTTTAAAAGTCTGTTTGCTTTGTCTCAAATAACTTTAACTTATATACCCTAAGTCTTTCGGCCCTTGGTTTGGATACAGAAAAAACTCTCCAAGTAAGGAAAACCCCTTAATCTTAAGGGAAAATGGAAGGAAACCCAAGAAAAAGCTGCTGAGGAAGACTCCTTCTTCTTGGACTGACTTACATGCAATCGACGGCGTGTCTACAAAAGTTGAATATGCTCTTGGAACAAACTTAAGGTCAACCAATCAGACGGCTGCTGCAGCTACTGTAGCTGATTCTTTCTACGGTCATTTGTTCAGTCGAGGTTGAAACTGAAATACTTAGACATAGGCTGCCTCACCTGTACAGAGCGTGCCGGCAGGCTCTCATAGGTCCCACTGAACTTATTGAAGTGATCCCTTCGTGGAGGTGGGGAATGCATCCCTGCCCGCTGACTGGACGCAGGTGTCGGGCTGGGGATGTCGATTGAGTGACCTGCGTGAGAGGCAGCCAGGTGGTTGTCTGTAACTGAAAATAAATAAAGGTTGGGATGAACGTCCGGACACATGAAGGGCACACCCACAAATTATATGAATTAGAAAGTCTTTACAATACTCTTTCCTGTTGTCAAGCTTGCTTAAACTGACTATAATCCCATTCCCAAAGAACAGCACTTTGTTCTGTTCACTTTACACCTCTTCATCCACATGACAATAAATAATTATTCATCTGCTTTTCATCCCCTTTTTTTTATTTATATATATATATATAAAATATATATATCTCGTGGGTTTGGGGGGTTTATGTGGCCTCCCATTAATCTTTTTTCATAACCACACAATAATAGCTAGCTCTGCAACTGTCCTGCTCTTGTACCTCTGGCGTGAGAGAGGCTCATTAGATGGCAATCAAAATATTGTAAACACAATTTGTGGTGAGTAAGGATTCATTTTTTATCATCAGCGTGCTTCTATCATGCTTTACACATCAGTTTCCCTTCATTTTACTGTAATTGCTACCATATGGAAAATGCACACGCTGGAATTTTACCGCAATAATGTCTTAAAAGCAAGTGCAGCATTTTTGTCACTTTTAATATAAATTAGGAAATAGAAGTATTTTTTGGAAAATGCAAAACTACTCCAAACAGTTTAGTAACTTAGCTTAGCAAATAGATAAGAAACAACTAGCTGCACTGACAGAAGATTAAGTCGTTTGACATTTTTAGAAAATCTGAGGCAAACAGCTGCTTAACATTGTTGAGTGATTTTAAAACATTTTGTGTACAAGGTGTACTTGATAGCCAGCCAAAATCTTAAGGCAAATAGTGGTATTTGGAAGCCTCTATTACATCTGTCATTTAAAATTTCTTCTGATTACATCGCCTGAAGGAACATAGCATTACAGCAGTATTTGTGTTCTTAGTAAAAAGCTCCACTAGCATCACACCATACATTTCCTTGCTTAAAAAAAAGAAATTAGGAGTTGGGAACCTCGCCGTTTGCTTGATGCCCCTCTTAAATATCAATCAAAAGAAAAGCAAGCAATTCGAGAAACACATACTCCACGAGTACACCTCTAACATCTGACCTCGTGCTTTGAACTCTGTCTCTTGTGGTACTGAGCAACCTGAGCCAGACTCTGAACTTGTCACATCACAGGGTTATAATGCATACACTGGGGTTAGGAAGGTGACAAATGTCATAATCCAGACATGTAAGAGTCCACGAAATTAATGAAACAGAATTTACATGTAGACAAATGTATATGCCTTAAATGTGTTGCTTATATTTAAAAGAAAAAGTAGTTTGTGTATATAGGTGAACTTCAGTCAAATGTTATTGTATTTAAAAAAGATGCATGCATATGCTTTCCCAATTGCCACAACCTAATCAATATTTATAGCTCTGTCTGACCGGACTTCCACTCTACATGGAAGAACCAATGTGAACATCTGCCCACAGTTTTTACCATCACAACACTAAAAGCATTGCTGTTTAATCCTAGGATATAATTTGTCTCCGGCACCTCAGTTTTATACAGTCCAGAAAAAAAAGGAAAAAATGCTGACCATGTGTCACATTCAGAGCTTTTTTGGAATGAGCCAAGTCTCAGTCACAGACCAGTTTGTCTTGGGAGACCCAACCTGGAGGAAATGCCCCCAACAACATAACCCCTGGGATCACTCTGACACTCAAACCGTTGCACCATCATAACGTGACCATTCACTGAGGTGAATCCCAAGGCATATCTACACTGTTCCTTGGTACATTATTTGGAGACAACTAGCTTAATTTTATAGCATAAAGACCGGAAACAGCTAGTCAGAAGCATAAAAATCAATGTATTATTATCTCTGAAGCTGTTTTTAAATCATTATGCTAGCTAGGCTAATTAGCAGCTAACTATAGCTTCACATTTAAAAGGCAGACATGATTTTGGTATTAGCCATGTTTTCTTTGTGACTCTTGGGCACCAGTTGGTTTTCATTTTAAAATTCTTCATGCTATTTTTTAGTCTTAGTCTTTATTATTTTGTTAATAAAGGCAACAGGAAACAGGGGACCAAACTTGGAAATGGTAAATGCTGCCAGCTTCCACATTCAGTTCAAAAACATCAACGTAGATGTCCAGATGAATCTAAATGTGGGCCAAAAAGACTGTGATAATCTTGCCTTAAAGTGGGATTTGGTTTTATCCATAATCACTCTGTCGTATGGCAACAATTTATCAAAATCCCTCCAAAACTTTCAGCTCTACTTTTGAACTATTTCGTACATTTTTCCATGTATTATAGTTACAAATTGCGCAATAAAGGGTGAAATGGGAATTCTAACTAAATCATGAAGTTTACTTTTGGCCCACTGATTCATTTCACAGCAT
The DNA here is from genome assembly GCF_036321145.2 of Pelmatolapia mariae. Classification (NCBI taxonomy): domain Eukaryota; kingdom Metazoa; phylum Chordata; class Actinopteri; order Cichliformes; family Cichlidae; genus Pelmatolapia; species Pelmatolapia mariae. Next base: position 26,419,000 of record NC_086243.1, on the reverse strand, counting down.
GAGGAACCACACACCCAAATCCACCGCTGATCTTGACATTTATATAGAGACTTTTTTCGTTGTATAATCTCAACATGACTCCTTTGGATTTTGCCCATAAGCCACCAAACTGACTCCTTAAGGCCACATCCCTTGCCACAACATTTTCCCAGTGTGGTGTGGTCTGGCTTCACATGGAGTCAAACAGTAGTTACTCTCTAATGAACGAGGCTCCGACTGATCACTGCCGCTCCGTAGTGGCGGCGGGCCATGCGGGCAATTAATGGGCAATGCGGACACACAACAGCAACTGCCAACGAATTAAGACGCTGGGTGAAAAAAAAAATCTCTTCAAATGTTTCCTGGCAACAAAAGTATTTCCAAGTGATTAAAGCTGCAGTACTGAGGCAACTCTTCTGCTGGCGGATTTTTCACATGAATCAGTGATTTAGCGGTTTATGTGTAGACCAGCAGGAGTTTATGAGCCACGAGAATTTAACTAACACTTATCGAACAGGGAAAAAAAAGACTCACTGATCTGATACACTTTCATGTTTGTTTCCATGTCCTGAACTGAACCTCAAAAAAGCAATGTTTACCTCAACCTGGGGTCTGTGGGGCCTCACAAGTGGTGGAAAAATACATGAGAGGGGTCATGAGACATTGAGGGAAGAGAAAAGCAAAAATGGCATAATACTGCTGTGTGCACCCTTGTATGGCATATATATATATATATATATATTTCTCTGAAATAAAGTACTGGAGTTATTACCTATGATGACTTAAGCCTCATAGGGTTCAAAAGAAATGGAAAAAAAACCCATACATTTGTTCCACTCAGATTGATTTCTTCTTAAGCTTAAACAGTTGTCTTTTATTTATTTTTTTTGCCTCAATTTAATGGGGAATTTATCTCTTCGTGTTCTCTTCTTAATCTTAAAAAAAACAAAGCATAATTTAAATTATCATTGGATCAGTTTCTTTTGGAGATGTCAGTCTAACAGATCTAATATACTTCAGAGAATCTCAGTTCGAGAGTCCAGCTCTTTAACAAACTTCGATCTTAAATGAGATGGTTTCTGGCATGAGGTTCAGCGTAAAAACAATAAGTCACAAAACAGATCTGGAGCAGCATAATAGACTAATTCACCTTAAGTATAAGTATTTTTGCAATAATGGATTTTTTAAAAGTCTTTGACAGTTAAATTATTCAACTCATGGCACATTGGTGGACAAACTTTTACCATCACAACAATCTTGTTGCAGCTAAATTGGCAATCTGTTTACCTTGATAGATATTGGATTCATACTTAACTTCTGCAATGCTTCGTTTTGAAAAGTCCAACTTTAACACATTTTATGGGTATATCCATGGAGATTTTTACCCAAATAAATAAAACCTACATACTCTGAAACATTAAAAAAAAAAAGTGAAGAAAAACGTGAAGACTTGCCCTCTCCTTTTTCTCCTGTAGTTAATGTTCATACCTTGGGTGTGGTAATACAAATGTATGCCAGTGTGGGCGGGAAACAAATGAGTGAGAAGATGTGAGGATGTGAGGTGTGTGTATGTATTGGTGGAGCTCGGATGAAGACAGGAGGGAGGTGTGTGTGTGTGTGTGTGTGTGTGTGTGTGTGTGTGTGTGTGTGTGTGTGTGTGTGTCTGTGTTCAGTACACAAGGTTGAGGTTCCTTCCCAGATGGCAGCTGTTAACTCTACTCACACGCACAGCTGATTAGAAACACATTGAGTCTGGGGCTGCACGCACGCATGCACAAGCGTACAATGCGCAAAGATATGCACGCAGATGCATACCACACAGAAAACAAACACACAGTAAAAATATACTCGTGCTCACGCAAGCATCGGACGCACGTTCAAACATACACATCACATAAGCACGGGCATGCAAATGAAAACCCCATCAAACGACACGCAATGGCACGCACGCGCACAGAAGTTCCCATGAGTTATAGAAGCCACCCCGTCAGGCCGCTCAGACCCCCTTTATCCAGTATGTCCCTTTGCTTTTAACACATTCAGCTATTCAGGAAGTGACTCTAACCCAGGCTGCTGCTGCTGGAGGAGTCGAGTTGCAGCAGGGCGCCTTCACTTTCCTCCCCGGCAGCGGAGCTCTCCGGCTCGGTAGTGCGCACCGGGGATGGACCCTGGCTCTGCCGCGACGGCGGATCCTCCTCAAAAACCAACTTGAACTCGAACTCTCCCTCCTCCCAGCCCGAGCCCGGCGCGGCCCCCATCGCCCTCCGGCAGCAAAGACAGGATACAGATATACTGATACAATCTTGTCTCCCTGCGTCAGGCGATTTTAACGTCCCTTGGTGCGCCTTTAAAAAGAATTCAAAAGAACTTTATTCCCCAAACTCTTCTCCTAAGTGCGTGTCATTGTGCTAATATTCCTCATCTGGGATGTAGGAAAGTTTTGCTTCAGAAAGTTTCTACGCGAGAAATTCTGCTTCTTGCCTCCTTGTTTGCAAGTTTTTCCAGACTTGATGTCTTGATATCCAAATCAAATTTTCGCTCCGGATAATTTACAGTCTTCTCCGAATCATATTTCCAAAATACCGTCGGCTCTTTCATTCTAGCTCCATCGTCATCCCTGTAGCTTCTTCTTCTAGTTCTTCAAGAGACTGGGAGGAGGGGGAAAAAAGTTTATCAAATATTTTTGTCGTCCTTTACCCTTAATTGCCTTTGGGTGGGTTTCCCAGCTCCAGTTGGTCCGTTACTCATTCCCCATAGGACCTCATGTCTGTCAGTCATGAATCCCCTCTGCCCAACCTCCTGCCCCCCTCCTCTCCCCCTTCCTCGCTCACTCTGAAGGTTTCTCTTGAAGTCATTCACTTAACATTCACTTATTATAACAATCCCATGCAAATTTCTCTTTTCTTGTCTCATTTTGCATCATTTGCATCATCTCATTTAGTTTTTCCTTTTAAAATCAACTTCATGTCCTCATCATCCTTATCATCAATTAGATTTTTACACAGTTAAGCCCAAAACAATATGATTATTATTCCAATCATGAGCAGGACACATGGCAAGGAGTTCATTATCTCTGAAACCTGCCATAGGCCGCCTGCACGGCCACCAGGGCTGTGATGTTAACTGTCAGTTAGTGAACATAAGAGGGCCTATTTCCTGTGGCAATGAACACAACAGCCCCCCCTTTTTTGGCTGTCACTCCTCCCCTTTTCTTCTCCTGCATTTTTTTCCTTTCCCTCCCAGCTCTTTCTCCCCTCTTCTCCCCACTGAATCCTCCTTGTCCCTCCTTCTCCTGAGTCTTGCCTCCCTCCTCTTCCTCTCCACCAAAGGTCTGTTTCTCATTATCCTCTGTAGTCTGCTCTCTGTCTGAGTCAGGAGACGAAAAACTTAAATAAACACTCTCTCTCTGGCTCTCTCCGCCTCAGTTCAGCTCTCAGTGCCCCCTCCCCTCCACTCTGTCTCTTCTGTCCTCCTTCCTCGGCCTCCTCTGGTTCTCACAATCATTAGGAGTATGTTATACTGGTGTGTAACTGGGGGCCTGTTTCACTCTCTATGTCATCCTCTTGGGGTTGTGTGGGCAGGCCTTAGATGCTGGACTGATTTCAAGATGTTGCAGTGTGGTTGGGGAGAGGAAAAAGTGCGACCAGCAAGGCAGGCACAAGAATTTCTGAGGCCCTAACAAGCCTCAGACTTGATAAACCTTTACACAACCACGGTGAAAAAAATCCCACTGACTCCACTGGGTTATAATCAGGGAAATTGTTTTCTCTGTGGTAAAGAAAAAAAACATAGAGGTTTGATTGGTGACCTCATGGTGGTTGAAATTTTCTAATCAACCATTTAGTTTCCTGCTATCCTAAGAGACAAGAAAATGTCCAAACTACGAGTGAAAGCATGCTTCAGACAGTGTGATTAATATTTAAAGTCCTCCAGTACCTTTCCAACAGCAGAAGTATGTGAAGCCAGTTGCTCCAGCTGTTGAAACGAGTATTTTCCAAAAGGTCTTGCATAGGGCTTAGTTGTTGCTAAATATTTCCTCCTAATGAAACAAATGGTGCTATTATAACTGAGTACTGATGATAACCATCTTATTTAAAAATGAAACATCAATATCATGGCACAAAATCACATAGGATAACAGGATACACAGGAAGAGCTTCAATCCATATTATAATATTTTTATCAGCTGTTTATCCAGTTTAGTTTTAGGTTGCTTTTTTTTAAACAAATGTTGTGACCCTTTTTGACAAGAATAAAAATTTGACATTGTGACCACCCTAGATAACAGTGATAGATATTCTATTTAACATCTTAAATAAATATTGGACTCTCTCAGGGTCACGTCCACCCATCAAACCACCCTGAGCTCCTCCACAGTTATTAGAGCCACTAGAGAGCACTGTTTTTATGGGAAATATATATCAAGTTGGACAAAAGATGCTTATATTTGAGTGCAACTGAGTTTCTAAACACAAAGGAATTCCTTTACTACTAACTTACTCGATACACCTGATGCAATTACAAACTGCTGTTGAGAAGGTTGTACAGGGGGGTTTACAGTGTAAGATAAACCTGCCTTTTGAAACCCCCATTTAGCCACAAAACAACACAGAGTTTTGCACCTTTTTATAATGACTTCCTCTTGCTTTTCAATACAATGAAAATACTACATGTTTTTATTACATAGTAATCTCCTTGCAATGTGCATTTGCATGTATCTGGGTCAATCCAGTGCCGGAGCTGTCAGGACTGCGTTCACACAGAAGTGTCACTGAAATGAATGCAAGGGTTTGTGTTTTTCATGCAGTAAATAATCCAAGAAAAGAGGTGAGGGGTGGGGAAAGTCTTTTCTTCTTGTTTGTCGTGTGGAAAACAACAAAAAGTATATATTCAGTCTGCTCTCTCTCATTCCTCCTCTATATCATTTTCACTTCAGGTGAGTTTACAGGTATTTATTTCCAACAGCTTTATTTTTCTTTCTGTTATCGAGTTAGATAGATTAAGACTTTGATAAAGATATAAAATAAAAATCTAAATGTGCATTGTCCATTGTCACTTAGAGGATAAGCATAATTTCGGAGTTCCTTTGGAGTTTATGCTTCCTTTATTGCATTACAGCATCAATTGTAATTAATCAGTCTGCACGTGTACGTTCTGAATGATTTTTTTTTTTTTGTATAGATGACAAAAGTACTCTCCGATAAACACTGAATCCTAAAAATCTATGTGTAAGCAGTGCTGTACATTTCCAGCAGTTCAGAGATAGGACACTTCTATAAATGGAAAGATTTAAAGGGCTGTGAAACTGTAAAGTTGAATGGCTAATAAATTGTTTAAAGCAGCACTGCAGTATGATGGATGAGTGCAAAAGACAGGAGGAGCTGCTGAGTGTCAAGTATATGGGAGGAGAAGACACAGAAGGATTGATTTCCGTGGATGTGTTGCCCTCATGTGGTGAAAGCTAGAATAATTTTACTGTAACTTTCCTAAAAAGCAAAGTGAAGTGAATTTTCAAAGTGAAGTTTACCAAAAATGACCAGTAAAATGATTTTGGCAACATGATTTCTGTTATACATCAGATAGAAACAAAAACAAAATAAATACATGCAAATTATTACTCGTGTTCTTTTATATTGACATTTATACTTCTACATTTCGTTTATACAACTGCTTTGCTGTCTTTTTTTTTTTGTATGCTGCTTTTATAATTCAGTGTCTCTCTGGGATTGATAAGGTTCCTGTGCTCTGTCGACACAGGAACCACTCCACTCAGGAACCAATCCCAACCACTCCACCACCATGGTTGATATTTCATTTCGTTCATTTCGTTGTAAGTGAGAAAACTTACAAATTCATCAGAGGCCCAAATAATTATTTCTCCCAGTTTACTGGAGGTTGATTTTTACAGAATCACGTACATCACATACAATCAGGCCCCATCTTATCTTAATGACCTCATAGTGCCGTATCACCCCATTAGAGGGCTGGCTCCCCGTTAAATTCAGAATCCAGTTTAAGGTTTTGACCGTGACTTTCAGGGCTCTGCATGGACAAGCACCAACATATATAAGTGAACTTTTACATCCATACATTCCCAGCAGGTCTCTGAGGTCATGTGACCAGGGCTTGCTGGCTGTCCAGCACACGAGGCTGAAAACAAAAGGCGACAAAGCTTTTGTAACTGTGGCCCCCAGATTGTGGAACTCTCTCCCTTTGAGCCTGAGATCTGTGGACTCAGTGGTCGCTTTTAAAAAACAGCTAAAAACTCATCTTTTTAAACTTGCTTTTGGTTGATTTTTATTTTTAGGTTTTAGCTTCTGTGAAGCACTTTGTGATTTTTATCTTGAAAGGTGCTATATAAATAAAGTTTTACTTACTTACTTACTTTACTTAGAGCATTTTGCTTTCAAACTGTGGGCCTACTTGTTGTTCCTAGAGTATTCAAAAGTAGAATGGGAGGCAAAGCCTTCAGCTTTTAGGCCCCTCTTCTGTGGAACCAGATTCTGTTTAGATTCAGGAGGCAGACACTATCTCTACTTTTAGTATTGTCAGGCGTGTCGTGTGTGGAGGCGAGGAAGAGACAACCCAAACGCAGGACTCATGGTGAAAAATGATGCAGATTTATTGGATCGAGAGGATGAACAAAGCAGGAACGGCAGGACTGACTGAGAGACTGGCTGAACATAGGCAGGAACGACAACAATGATGATATCAATGAAGCGACAAAGACCAAGAGAGAACTGAGGACTTAAATATACTGGCTGAATAATGACTGATAGGTGACAGGTGAGTGAGCAGCTGAACATAATTGAACTAATGATACATGGAATAAGAACTAGAACATAATGCACACAGAGTAACGCTAACACAAAACAGGAAGTGGAACATACAGAGGACAAACAGTGAACATGAACTGAAAATACTGGGTCAATGACCCAGGAATCCTGACAAGTATTAGGCTTAAAACTTTCCTTTTTGATAAGCATGTAGTTAGGGCTGGATCAGGTGACCCCGAATTCTCTCTTAGTTATACTGCAGTAGGTGTAGGCTGCTGGGGGAAGTAGTTCTCCTTCAGTCACTATTTCTCGTCACTATATGTTTATAGACCTCTCTGTATTTAATTATTATTTATCACTATCTCTGGCTGTCTTCCACAGCATCTCTTTTATTCTGTCTTCCTCTCCTCACCCAAGCCAGTCATAGCAGATGACTGCGCTTCCCTGAGCCTGGCTCTGATGGAGGTTTCTTCCTGGTAAAAGGGGTTTTTCGTTCCCACTGTCGCCAAAGTGCTTGCTCATAGGGGGGCGGTCGCCCCATGATCAGAAGGTCGGTGGTTTGACTCCACTGAACGGCTACCCTAAGGTACCCCTGAGCAAGGTACTGTCCCCGCACACTGCTCCCCGGGCGCCTGCTTAGTGGCTGCCCACTGCTTCACTGAGTGAATGGGTCAAATGCGGAGAAAAAAAAGTGATTTCCCCACAGGGATCAATAAAGTATACATTATTATTATATGACTGTTGGTGTGATTTGATGCTGTATAAATAAAATTGAATTGAAATTCAGGTTTATTTAAAATATTGAATAAAAAGAAACCCTCAGTTTATTTTGTAAATGAAAGACAATGAAGTTCAATAAAAGGATCATCACATCTTTCACTAAATGTTTACTGTATAGGATGAGCACAGGATGAGTTCATCTTGAAGGGTGACAGATGGTTCTGAGAAACTAAATTACTTCCTTATTTTACTTTTTTCCTAATTTACACTTTTAGTTCAACTAAAACTACAAACTAAAAATATTATACACAAATTTCCAAGTACTTAATTGTTTAGACGGCACTTTTCCACTTTTACTGACGACTCAAAGCACTGCACACATTTACATTCAAATCAAAATTATCTGTTTTTATTTTGGTCTGTAGAGCTATTTTCCACTCAAGTTTATTTTGGAATTACTTACCCAAATAAAAGTTCAACTTTTAGAGTTTAATCTTAAAAATTAAACTCCTTAGTAGGGATGGGTATCGTTTAGGTTTTATCCGATACCGGTGCCAAACCGGTACTTTTGAAACGGTGCCGGTGCTCAAACCGGTGCTTAAAGAATGGAGAAAACAAAATTGGTCCAAAAACCTCTCATGTTTAGCTGTTTTTTTTTGTAAAAAGATAACAATGTTAGCCTTTTCTGCAGCTATAGGGCATATATGGTATCACTCTTGGCTGGAAGCAGTGCTTAAACAATGGAAAAAACACAAACTTTGTCCAAAAACCTCTCATGTTTAACTGTTTCCCACTTTTTCTTTGGTCATTTTAGCCTTTTTGGCCAGGGCTGCCATCAAACAAGAAGACAGCCGCATGTAACTACGAAGGTGTTTGCTAGTTCACCTTACATGCATTAATGTAATAATGTGGTTAGCCTACTCAACGTGAATTACACACGAACAACATTAAGCTACTCACGCAGAGAAGAACGGCTGCTGCTGCCATCATCATCCGTCATCATTTCTGCTACACTGGCAGGGCTAGGGGCCAGGACTCTACTCTTCGGGTTTTTGGGGGATGTTGCTAACTCCGGGTCCGATAACAGGCACCACACCCGCAGTAGATGTGCTCGGTGTGAGGTCTCGCAGCAAGCTATCAAACACGGCGCATTTCTCGGCTTTAAAAAAAACGCTATGCGTCGCCAGGTGTTTCATCAGATTCGAGGTGTTACCTCCTTTGACAGTATCACAGTATCAGCTTAAAGTACTTGTTGCAGGCTGCTGGGTTTACATCTTTTGCTGCGAAGTACAGCCAGACTTTTGACCGCTTCACCTTGGGCATTTTTAATCTGTAGCTCTGCTCTAAAAGAACGTACGTACCTGGACCCGCCTACTATCCTCGGAAACGTAAAATGATTGGCTAGAATTGGCTCAGGAAAAAAAAGCACCGAAATAAAGCACCGAAATGTGCGCTGCTTTTCGGTCTGGTTACTACCGTTTATGTCAGAACCGGTGCCATCACCGGTACCCATCCCTACTCCTTAGACATTCTTTTGCAAGCATGTCCTAGGTCAGACCTTCCCAAAGTGTGGGGCCCGCCCCCTAGAGGGGGGGGGGGGGGCGCAGAGCCATTGCAGGGGGGGCACGGTATGAAAAGGGAAAAAACAAAACAAAAAAAACAACAACGCTTGGACACTGCTAGCACAGGGCGCCCACAAACGCAAAGCAGGAGATGAAGCATAGCTGAATATGTTTCCAAACCAAAGACTAGAAAATATGGTGAAGCAAATCTTCCCTTTGGTTTCACCCGCACAAGTGCCGAGGTAGGTCTCCCCTGCATAATTGGTTTTCCTTTTGTCGGGAGCACGCGCTGGGCTGTTCAAATCATGGACAAACAGTATCCTACATTCTTGATTTTTAGTCCACAAACACTTCTTGTAATGACTAACTACTCCTGACATTTTGGAGATGTTAGCTCATTTATACAGTAAAGTTACAGTGTGATACAAATAATATCAGGCTCATCCTGCCACAATTTGTTCCCCCTGTCTAAATCACGGACAAACAGTATCCCACAGCTGTTTATGTTTTTGAACCCATTTTGCACAGAGAGGCATTTTTAGAAAAATGTATTGATAGCAATGTTGAATATTATTACACAGGAAAAAAAACAACTACATGTAAAATAATCACACCGTGACGCCTCTGCCTTTCTAAACGGAGGGACAGTAACTGCCTGTGTGTATGTAAGCGTGTAAAACCTGCAGATAGATTAACAGAAACAGTATTTTGTCTCTATCTGCCATTCTGCAATTCATCTCATGTAAACAATAACGTAGCGCACAGCGTGACGTGAATAAAGGCACATACCTTTGACATTGCATGAGGAACTCTGTCCTCGTCCACACGTAAACGCAAAAAAGGAGTTTTAAAAAATCTCCGTTTTCGGTGATTCGAAACGCCGTTTACGTGTGGATGAAACAGCTGCGTTTTCAAAAATACCCGTGTGTGGACGTAGCGTAAAAGAGTTAGTGTATTTTATTACTACCTGTAATTAATTGCAGATTACTTGTATTTGCTTAATTGTTTACTAAATGTTTGAGGTGTGAAATAAACCGCAATGGAGCAAAATACGGGTGTGCGTGGTTGGAGGATGTGTTTGTGCGTGCGTGTGCGCGCGCGCGCGCGGAGGGGGGGGGGGGGCGAACATTTTTCTTGTAAAACAAAGGGGGGGCCTAGCAAAAAAAGTTTGGGAACCACTGTCCTAGGTCATGATAGGCAGTATTAACCTAGCTCTTTAAAAGTAGTGGGAATAAGTGGACCAGAAAAAACCGGCAGAAGCAGGATAAACTCAACACTTAAGCCCTGCGTGAGTTCAGATGTAAGTGCGTTGTGGTATGAGGAAACACTGAATCATCATGCTGCTGGTGGTTACCACATCTATGCCCATGATGAAAGTGTGAAAAGTCTGATAAGAGTGGGTGAAAATTTTTTTTTACCGTTAACACTGACAGAGTTGAGATGAGGTGAGAATTCCTTAGAATTATTACATATGGCTTGTTTTAAACATGTTGAAAGCTTTTAAACATGGACAGAGATTTGCTAAAATACATCTGCGCTATAAAAGTCAACTGTTTTTGAGATTTACCTTAATTTATTCTTGACATGAATGCATGACACACACACATTTAAAAGACACAAAGTATCCTACCATCAGACTGAATTTTAAACCTGTGACACTAAGAGAAATAATACATAAGAAAAAGTGAGAAAATTTCACCCGCTGTCTGATTTTTGTTTACATAAACACATTTTCACTGTAAACTGATGTAGAATAATATCAAACTAGAGAATCAAACTCACCAGGCAGGAAATTAATGTCTGATGCTAAAGTTTTTCTGGCAGAGGCTATCAAGGCTTGTTTCTACTACGGAAATAAAGAAAAATAAATAAATTACAAGGCGTTTGCTGTTGAAATTCTCAAGTTATTATCAAAATTTGGATTGATTCACTCAAACAGGTTTTTTCCCCTCTTTTTCATTTTATTCAGTGGTGCAAACAAACCTGAATAAGGGAACCGCTAAATACACTAAATACATAATGAATGAACTAATTTCATCTTAAAGAATGGCATGCTGGGAAACTGAACCACTTCCTCACTTTTCTCTTAAAATGAACTATCAAGCATATTTACCACTTCAATATCTATAAAACATTTTATCCATTCTCAGTTATTTTAAGACCACCTTGCACTGCTACATTCAGAGCCTCCTCTTTTAATTAATATACACTCCAAATATTATTGACATGTTTCCAAATAATGAATTGTTTGGTCTTTCTTGGACTTTTGGAGTTTTGGGACTGGAACTTTTCTAGTCTTCCTGAACACTTAAAGTCTTTTACCCATCATTTTGACAATTTGTATCAAAATGATGGAATGCCAATTTCCAATCCAGGTTATTTTGGTGTTATTTACCCATTTTTTGATATTTAGGTTGAGCTAATGTAAATAAATCATGTTTCAAAATCCCAAAAATGTTAAAAATCTATAGAATCACTCTCACAAATCACATTTTTAAAGCTTTATTTGGCCAGGAAATGTAACTGTTTTAAGCCAAGACAGGCAGGATCAAACTAGTTTTTTCAGTGGTGAGACTAACTAGACCAGAAAAAGCCGGCACAAGCAGGATAAACTCGGTGCTTGAGACCTGTGTGACATCTGAGTTTGACGAAAGATTTAATCACCACAGTGGTTACGGTTGATACATAGATACTGATGATGAGAGCTCAGGAGATGTGACAACATTGATATAGTAACAGGATGTTAATGCAGCCACCCTCAGTTGAGCTACTTTGGTTGTCAGATGAAGTGCAGTGTAGAAAAATCGTTAATTGAACAGCTGAGAGCCAGGTTTGTGGAATCTTTGAGCAACAGGGTCATGATTTTTGAAAAGTAAAACGAGTATTTATTTATTTATTTTTTGTTTAGTAGTTGCATTTGAGGTTATCTGATTGATTGTGTTTGAGCATGGTTTCTCCATTTCAACAGCTTAGAGCAGATAATTACGAGAAACATGGCTTCACTAAAGGTAGACATGCGTAACCTGGAATTCCTGGAAGTAAAAGAAAAAAAAAAGCGTCATTCACTCAGTCCGTGAGCGGGTTGGGCTTCTCCAAATTTTCTCTCTTCACCGTTTCATGGAAAGCTACATTCCTGTCAGTGACAGAGACTTGTATGAACAAGAATGTTTTGCTTATGCGTGTCTATTCTCTAAAATGGAAGCTTTTAAATTTTATCTATACGCCTCGGGTGCTTTTAATAACAATTGACTCAGGGTGAAAAGCGCCTCAGGAAACAGAGAAATGCATTATGGTACCTCACACTGGAACGTGTTATCTTAAAGAATGCATCCTTTTTTATAAATAATAACAGAGTGAAGACTCTGTTTTAGCACAGGTTATTGAAAAAAATTCCCAGGACAATCATACATCGAGATAATACAAAGGTTTCCACAGAAAAGGGGAGCGAGAGAGTTTTAAGGAGGGACACGCCTCTCTGAAGCGCTCCCTTAACCCATAGCATGTTACAACCTGCGAGGCGAGATGTTATAGTTTGAGCTCACGGGAGCACTGTCAGGGCTGGTGAGCAGCGGATATTTGAACGCAATACATATCACTAAGAGGAAAATACATCGTGAAAAGGTGAGTGGATTATAAACAAAAACATTCCGCACCTGTTTTTTTGGACCACCTGTTATTTTTTGACAAGTGAATTTATTTCAAAGCTAAAAAAAAATCTTAAAATAATTTTTCTGAAGTCAGTTATTAATACAAAATAACATGTTTTTTAAAACCCATTACATTATCGGAATGCTTAGATGCACATTTATTGGCTTTTTCGCAGTTCTTTACTTTTCAGACTTTCTATAGTGGATGATAATTTTTTATCTCGTTTATTTCGTTCTCAAATAAATGCCTGAAAATAAATTACTTCTTCTCATCATGTCATGATATGATGACCAGCTTCTGAACCCATAAACTTCCATCACTCACGTTTATGTATTTATTTATTTGTGGTCAGTGTGCACAGATACACAAAGGCTTTTACTACAGTGTGCAAAATTGACTCAGAAGCCAACTGTTTGTACTGCGCTTCCAGTGAGAGACTGTAGTGACACAAGTAAGGAAAAAAACTTCAATGTGAACCAAAGACTGTTGAAATAATGCTCTTCGATGCAGTATTTGCTGTTAGTATCAATGTTTGGTGCGTTTTAGCATGCTGTTTATGAGATTATGCTCATATGATAGGCTGCAGTACAGTAGTAAGGTGTGAGTCAACAATTGTTTTTATTTTCAGTCATTTCTGTACAAAAAGATGACTGAAGAAGAAATACTTCCCATGAATCATGGCAATCCTTCAGCATCCTACGCCTATTGCAACCTAACTAAGGGAGGATTCAAGGTCACCTGATCCAGCTCTAAGGATCTGGTTAGATCTAAGATTTTTAGGGCCAAGTACATCACCTCAGTTTTATCTGAATTTAGAAGCAAAAAATTAGAGGTCATCCAGGTCTTTATATCTTTAAGTCATTCCCGCAGTTTAACTAATTGGTGTGTATCATCTGGCTTCATGGAAAGAGAAAGTTAAGTGTCATCTGCATTGCAGTGAAACTGTATGCGATTCTTTCTGATGATACCGGATAAAGGAAGCATGTATAATGTAAACAGGTCCTAGCACTGAACCCTGTGGAACTCCATAATTAACCTTAGTGTGTGAAGAGAACTCTCTATTTACATGAACAAAATATTTATTTATATAAATATGATTCAAACCACTGCAGCACAGTACTTTAATATATATACAGCATGCTCTTATCACTGTAATAAAGTATTATGGTCTACAGTATTGAACGCTGCACAGCAGAACAAGCACAGAGATGAGTCCACTGTTAGAGGCCATAAGAAGATCATTTGTAACCTTCACTTAAGCTGTTTCTGTGCTGTGAGGAGCTCTGAAACCTGACTGAAACTCTTCAAATAAACCATTCCTCTGCAGATGATCTGTTAGCTGTTCAACAGCTACTCTTTCAAAACGTTTTTAGATCAAAGGAAGGCCTAAGACAGCTAGAGATGGCTTTTTAAGTAATGGTTTAATTAGTGATAGCTTGAAGGCCTGTGGTACCAATTATTAGAGATAGGTTGATCATATTTAAGATTGCTGCATTAATTAATGGAGCAGCACGGTTTGCATGTTCTCCCCATGTTTGCGTGGGTTCCCTCCGGGTACTCCGGCTTCCTCCCACTGTCCAAAGACATGCAGTTTGTGGGGATAGGTTAATTGATTAGTCTACATTGCCCATAGGTGTGAATGTGAGTGCGAATGGTTGTCTGTGTTAGCCCTGCGACAGACGGGCGAAAGACCCTCGGGAACAAATTAATTTCGTAAGTCGGGGTTCCACTGTAATTATTCCTGCGTCTTTCAGGATCTTACAAGGCTTTAAACGACGCGTCAACTACTAAATTTGTCGTCGACGATTTTGATAGTCGACTAATCGTGGCAGCCCTACTGGGAACACAGGGAACTTGGAGCGTGGAGAAAACACAAACAGTGTGAAGCGACTGGTCTCCCCAAATCTCTGACCACAACGCTAATGAATTTTTTTGATCTCTGCTTAAAAGTTGTGTCTATACCAAAAAATCCACCAATTTAAATTAACTCTACTATTTATGCTAAGAAGAATGATCAGATAGCTATCCACAATTATACTAGAAGCTTGTTAATGGCTAGCAAAAGCCTTGGTTGAGGTGAAACTTGCTAAGGGATATTTAAACAAATATTAGTGGAGGTGTACATATATATTTGACCCTGTGCATATACTTTTCACTCTATGTGGATTAGAGAAAACCCAAGCTTTATAAGTGCAGGTAGGGAATATGTCTGTTAAGTATGTATGTTGAAGCTCTTTCTTGACTAGTAATTCATGTTTCAATTGGAGAGTCAAAAAAACCAATGGGCTTTTCTTTCAGGTTCAAAAGTTCATCTAGCATGAACAACATAAGTGTCTCATTCCTGACTGGCCCAGAGACTACTCCTGACCCTGATGAGGAAAATGCTGTGAAAAATGACTATTCCACAGCCATTGGTGCCCTCATCTTCAGCTTGGTCTTCCTCCTGGGTGTCCCTGGAAATCTCTTCATTGTCTGGAGCATCCTGGCCCGCTGCCGACAACGCTCAGTCACCACCCTCCTCATCCTCAACTTGGCATGTGCTGATGGGTTCCTCATGGCTCTCACCATCTTTTTCATCATCTTCCTGGTGTTGCGGACATGGATCTTTGGTGACGCCATGTGCAAAATTGTGTTCTACCTGTGCCACTCCAACATGTATGCATCAGTCTTTCTGATAACCCTGATGAGCGTGAACAGGCTGTTGGCTGTGGTCTTTCCACACACACTGTATCACCTGATCACCAGGAAGGTTGTGAGGAGGGTGATCCTAGGCACATGGGTGCTAGTGATGGCCATTTCCATTCCCTCGTTGGTGTTTCGAAATGTGAAAGAAGTAACTGATGATATGAATCAAACAAGATATTTGTGTGCACCCAATCACACACTGCGTAGACACGTAAGTACAATTGTGTTGGTTGTCTGTCTGGCACCGATCTGATTAGATTAATAACCATATTTTTTTCCATCATCAAAATACTTTCGAAAAACCTTCTCCCCGTGAGAGCCCGTGAAATAGTGAGTGAGGTATTGAACATGATCACATGCTTTGAGCAAAAGGGCCAGAATTCTTCATTCATGACTTAATTAATAAAAGAAAAAACGGTTCTTTAAAAGACTGGTTAAATGTTGTTGGGGAAATCTACGCAATGGAAAAAAATGACTTACATTCTCAGATTAAAGGAGGATATTTTGGTTGTTTGTTTATTTCTCCTGAAATGTCTGTGTTTAAACTGTAACTACTGATAAAAACTACAGTGTCAAGAAAAAAGAAAAAATGGTAATACCATTTTATAATACTCTACATTTTATTAGATATGATTTCATGAACAATTAGACAGCTAAAACATTTGCCTATTTTAACAGGAACACACTATCTGAAACTGAGAGGAAAGAAATGTTGCAGATGTGTTTGTTACTGTGTTTAAGGCCTTGGAAGCTGCAGCTTAACTAGTGTTCAAAATGTAGTTAAAATAACTAAAATTACACCAGATTGCATGTTTTTTAAGCTCTTGAGCCCACACCGTAAATCCTGATGCATAGGCAATGGCACTGCACAAAAGTCTGAAAATCATTTTGCATTGATCCTTCATAAATGTAGTAATGCTCTTCTGTAAAACATTCCTTCTTTACAAGTAAAAGTCCTCCTTAAGTAAGGTGGCAAAAGTATTAGAATCAAAATATTCTAAAACTACATGAAGTAAAATGATTTATTTTGCAGAATGGCCCTTTTCAGATCAAAGACCATAACAACATTACTTGGTTTTAGGTCTTCAGACGTTTCATTTTGTCCTCTCATTTGACAAAAAAAGAACCAGAAAAGTTGATCAGTTTAAACAGTTTCATAATTTTGGCTCTATTTCTTTGTTTTTCATTTAATATCTAAGGAAACAGCTTTTCTTTATATCCTCTCATGTGCAGGTGAGGTTTGAGTACGCCTTTCAGACAGTAGCAGGATTCATTATTCCTTATGCAATCATTATAACCAGCTACGTTCTCATCCTGAAACGCCTGAGGGAGACCAGGTTTCAACGAAATGTCCGCAGCGAGAAACTCATCCTGGCTATCATCATAATGTTTGGCCTGTTCTGGTTGCCGTACCACGTCGTCAACATGATACAGGTGTGCAAGGGCATCTTCTCTTCCAATAACCCAATAACCACATCAAATCTGTTTGTAAATCGATTATCTGAGCATTTGATTGAATACTGAGTGGGGTTTTTATTTTTCACCCAAGGTGGCAGCTGAGTGGTACCCAAAAAACTCAGAAACAAGAAATCGGTGAGTAACTGAAGATTTTCATAAACATGGTGCTAAAGTTAGTGAAGTACAATATTGTCATTTTATGCATTATGTCCAGTAATAACAATACTCTGTAATTCAAAGCTGATCTTGGTTGTATGTCTCTGTGCATGCAGTGACATACACCTAGATTTAATTTTACCATCCAGTAAACGGAATATACTATAACTGTAAAGAGTTTGAATATGCCGCCATCTTCAGTAATAATATTATCAAAATATTCCAAAATCTGGAGAAATCTCAATATTTGGGCTTCAGTTGACACTGCACTAAAAGCAGGCAGGATTCTGTTGTGCAAAATCACTGCAGGGGTTCAGGACCACTTCCAGAAATCTCTTTGTGAATACCATGTTCACCTTACCATCCAAAAGGTTGAAGCTCTAACAAACAAGAGACAGAGCTGGGTATCGTCACTGATTTCTAGAATCGATTCAATCCCAATTCACAAGGTCCCGATTCAATACGATCCACGATTCGATTCAATTCGATTCAATTCGATTCGATTCAATTCAATTCAATTCAGTTCAATTCAATTCAATTCAATTCAATTCAATTTTGACCCAGACAGTCAGAGATATTATAATTCTGATCATTTATCAGTACTGGCACTTGTGAGACTTCATCAGAGGTGTAAGCAACACAGCAGATGCCTTTGTGTAAAAGTAACTGAGGGTAAAACACAGAAAAAGGAGATTTTCATGGCCTGGCTTTTTATAGCAGATAACCTTAAAAATATTCTGCAGTAGATCAAAAATGGAAGAAAACCACAAATCAGTATATGAACATTACTGATGCTGCTGAAGTGAAGCAGTGTACAGAGGGTTTATTAGGGACACTTAAAAAAAACGGCGGCTGTCAATGCTGTAAACAATGGTAGACTGGTGGGTAATGGGAAACTGTTCTTGAAGTACACTGAGAGAGAGCAAGAGGGAGAGAGAGAGAGAGAGAGCTGTGCAGGAATTGTAATTTTATTGTGGCGGAAGCAAAACAGCAAAAGTCAGAGCGAATTAATGTTTATGAAACGTGAAGCATAGTTTTGATCTTCTTTTGCTGCCAGTCAATTTAGTTTGGAGAGTGACAAAACCTGCAGATTCAGAATGTGTGAGCTCTCGGCTTTCAGCCCCGATGGGTGAGAAAGCCGACATCTCACAGATTCTGAAGCACCCGGTCTGCAAATTGTGTTTACATCTTTGTGTGGAATCCATTTACCTGCTCTCACTTTCTGTTTTAGCTGTTTGGTGGTTGTTGAAATAGTTTTGTGAGGTTTAACCTGAGATTCTGGCATTTCTGGCAAAATATATGTATATTTAAAAGTCGATTCAGGATTTAATGAATTAATAGCACTTTATTCAAGCTAAAATAAATTTTAATCGGAAATTCAATTATCGAAACCCACTTCTAGTTGAGACTCCTCCTCTGGACATGTGCAGAGGAGAAGTAGTAGGTAAACTGGATAACAGATATGTAACTAGAAAAAGTTTGCATTTCCTGCGAAAATGCTGTGTGGATGCCTTTATGCTGAAGTTGCCTGCTGAAAAAGCTGAAAAAGTTGAAAACTTGCAAAAAGTTGTATGGCGGAGAAGAAACTGCAAATTCTGCTGAAAACAGGTGAAGAAGCAGAAAATTTTTGCTGAAAAGTGATGAAAAGCCAAAAATTCTACTGAGAGGGGTAAAGACAGAGAAATTTTTGCTGAAAAGTGGTGGAAAAAAAACCTTGCCCTGAGCAGGATTCAAACCTGGCCCTCCTGGTTTCAAGGCGGCCACTCAGCTCACTGACCCAAACTCATTCTGACAAAGAGTAGATGGAGAGACTGACAATTTTGCTGAAATGAGCAGCGGCTGCTGAGAATTGTGCTGATAAGAGGTGAAAAGGCTGAAAATTTTGCAGAAAAGAGGTGAATCAGCAGAATTTCTGCTGAAAAGAGGTAAAGAAGCAAAAACTTGCGCTGAAAAGAGACGAATCAGCAGAATTTCTGCTCAAAAGAGGTTTTTCCTGAAAAAAGCTGATATTTGTGCTGATAAGAGGTGAAAAGGCTGAAAATTTTGCAGAAGAGGTGAATAAGCAGAATTTGGGCTGAAAAGAGGAGCAAATTCTGCTGAAAAGAGTTCAATCAGCAGAATTTCTGCTGAAAAGAGTTCTGCAGAACTCTTTTCAGAATTCTGCTGAAAAGAGTTCAATCAGCAGAATTCTGAAAAGAGTTCTGCAGAACTCTTTTCAGAATTCTGCTGAAAAGATGTTTTTGCTGAAAATAGCTGAAAAAGCTGGGATTTGTGCTGAAAACTGGTGAAAAAACTGAAAATTTTGCTGAAAAGGGGTGAAAAAGCTGAAATTGAATTAAAAAAGTTTAACTGTTAACTGAAAGAAATGTTGCCATAAGTGGGATTTGAACCCTGGCCTCCCAGTCTGAGAACGGATGCTCATCTCACTGAGCTAAAACACAGCTCAGCCCGGCAAGGAAAATCAGTGACACCACTGATAATATGGCAGAAATGGGCAAAAAATATTGCAAAAAAAATTCAATATCTCAAAAAGTATAGAAGTTATGAGCACCAAAAGTCATAGCGCACATTAGCAGAAAGAGCAGAATTTTTTAAAGTTTGAACTGAGAAAATCGGCTGAAAACTGAGGGAGTAGTTAAGCGCCAAAAAACGTACGGAAGCAACTAGAACTAGAAAAATTTGCATTTCCTGCGAAAATGCTGTGTGGATGCCTTAACGCTGAAGCTCTCTGCTGAAAAAGATGAAAAGTTGCAAAAAGTTGTATGGTGGTGAAAAAACAACATTGCCCTAAGCAGGATTTGAACTTGGCCCTCCTGGTCTCAAAGCAGTTACTCATCTCACTGACCCAAACTCATTCTCAAAAAGAAGAAGTGGAGAGACGGACAATTCTGCTGAAATGAGCAGAAGCTGCTGAGAATTGTGCTGATAAGAGGAGAAAAGGCTGAAAATTTTGCAGAAAAGAGGTGAATCAGCAGAATGTCTGCTGAAAAGAGGTAAAGAAGCAGAAACTTGCGCTGAAAAGAGATGAATCAGCAGAATTTCTGCTCAAAAGTGTTTTTTCTGAAAACAGCTGAGATTTGTGCTAATAAGATGTGAAAAGGCTGAAAATTTTGCAGAAGAGGTGAATAAGCAGAATTTGGGCTGAAAAGAGGTGAAAATTCTCAAAATTCTGCTGAAAAGAGTTCAATCAGCAGAATTTCTGCTGAAAATAGTTCTGCAGAACTCTTTTCAGAATTCTGCTGAAAAGAGGTTTTTGCTGAAAACAGCAGAAAAAGCTGGGATTTGTGCTGAAAAGTGGTGAAAAAACTGAAAATTTTGCTGAAAAGGGGTGAAAAAGCTGAAATTGAGTTAAAAAAGTTTAACTGTTAACTGAAAGAAATGTTGCCATAAGTGGGATTTGAACCCGGGCCTCCCAGTCTGAGAACGGCTGCTCATCTCACTGAGCTAAAACACAGCTCAGCCCGGCGAGCAGAAATAAGTGACCACATTGATAATGTGTTCCATTCATTTCAATGGGCAGAAATATTGCAAAAAAAATTCAATATCTCAAAAAGTATAGAAGTTATGAGCACCAAAAGATATAGCACACATTAGCAGAAAGAGCAGAATTTTTTAAAGTTTGAACTGAGAAAATCGGCTGAAAACTGAGGGAGTAGTTAAGCGGCGAAGAAAGTGGCAACTTGAAGAATAAAGTATAAAGAACTAGAAAAATTTGCATTTCCTGCGAAAATGCTGTGTGGATGCTGGAACGCTGAAGCTGTCTGCTGAAAAGCTGAAAACGATGAAAAGTTGCAAAAAGTTGTATGGTGGTGGGAAAAAAAAAGGTCACTGTGAGCAGGATTTGAACCTGGCCCTCCTAGTCTAACGGCAGCTACTCATTTCCCTGAGCCAAAGTCATTCTTACGAAGAAGAGGCGGAGAGACTGACAATTCTGCTGAAATTAGCAGAAGCTGCTGAGAATTGTGCTGATGAGAGGTGAAAAGGCTGAAAATTTTGCAGAAAAGAGGTGAATCAGCAGAATTTCTGCAGAAAAGAGGCAAAGAAGCAGAAACTTGCACTGAAAAGAGATGAATCAGCAGAGTTTCTGCTGAAAAGAGTTTTTTTTCTGAAAACAGCCAAAAAAGCTGGAATTTCTGCTGAAAGGGGGTGAAGAAGCTAAAGTATACCAAATCAAAGTATTTGTGCCAAAACATAGTTTTGCTTCATTAGGCTGGGTACTTGTATGTATTTCGGTCTATATTAGAAAAGCTGCTAAAATTATAAAACTTTGCAGAATTGTAATAAATGATCAATATAAATGACAGGTCTGTGATAGTGTTTAAATTTGTAATGAAAAAAAAAATGTTGAAGCAAGGTGGGATTGAACCCACGACCTTTGAGGTGCAGAGCCGTGTCATTACTGATTGCGCCACCTGGCAAGGGGGCGGGCGGCTGAAAGACAGACATTTGGGCAGTCATAAAATAGATCGCGGTGAGCGGCGAAAAGCGCAGTTTGTAACTCCGTCGCGGAGATATGACGAGAGAAGAAACGGCTTCATTTCCAGAGTTTGAAGACTGAGAGAAGGACAGATTTCTGCTAAAAAAAGAGGTGTAGACGCGCTTGATGGAGATGGCTTTATGTGTAAGGGTACACTGAAGAGTGTCAAGAAAGAAGAGCGCATGCAAGCAGGGAAGATGTGTAACAACTGTCACAGGTAGGACTCGAACCTCTGCCACCGGGTCCCACAGCCACCGGGTCCCACAGCAGCGGCTCAACCCTCTGAGCCAAATGAGGTCTGGTCACAAAGGGGGCGGGTGTCTAAGACACAGAGACTTCAGCAGTCAGAATTAGATCGCGGTGAGAGGCGAAAAACGCATGTATTTTCTGAAAAATCACAATTTTGCAACTGAAAACTTAAAGAGGTATAAAATTAAAACGGTAGAAGATCTGAAAAAGCTGAATCACACAGGAATAGCCCAATAATCTGAGAACATTTTAAAGTTTGAATGGAGTTTCTAGGTGAAAGTATGAGGAAGCAGTTAAGTTTCAAAACCAAGCAAGTTTTAGCAGAATTGTGGAAGTTTTCCATTCATTTCAATGGGACACAAAAAGTGTAATATTTTAAAAAGTATAATAGTAATAAACACCAAAAGATATAGCCGGAATTAGCAGAAATAGCAGAACAGTTTAGAGTTTGAACGGAGAAAATCGGCTGAAAACTGAGGGAGTAGTTACACGGCAAAAAACGGGGGAGCAACTTGAAGAATAAAGTTTAAAGAGAAACAGGATCTCAATAGTGTGGATGCCTTGAGGCATCCACACAATAAAGTAGAATAAAGAATAAAGAGAAACAGGAACTCAATAGTGTGGAAGCCCTTTTAGGGCATCCACACAATAAGGAGCTGCCAAGAAGGAGGAAAAGACTGCAGAGAAAATTCAGAATCAGAATACTTTAACTAGAAAAATTTGCATTTCCTGCGAAAATGCTGTGTGGATGCCTTAACGCTGAAGCTGTCTGCTGAAAAGCTGAAAAAGACGAAAAGTTGCATGGTGGTGAAAAAAAACATGCTGCTCTGAGCAGGATTTGAACCTGGCCCTCCTGCGGTCGAAGCAGCAACTCATCTCACTGTGCCAAACTCACTCTGACAAGGAAAGAGATGGAGAGACGGACAATTCTGCTGAAATGAGCAGAAGCTGCTGAGAATTGTGCTGATAAGAGGTGAAAAGGCTGAAAATTATGCAGAAAAGAGGTGAATCAGCAGAATTTCTGCAGAAAAGAGGCAAAGAAGCAGAAACTTGCGCTGAAAAGAGATGAATCAGCAGAGTTTCTGCTGAAAAGAGTTTTTTTTTTCTGAAAACAACCAAAAAAGCTGGAATTTGTGCTGAAAAGGGGTGAAAAAAATGAAAATTTTGCTGAAAAGGGGTGAAGAAGCTAAAGTATACCAAATCAAAGTATTTGTGCCAAAACATAGTATTTCTGCCATATTGTGGTATTTGTGCCACAAAAGTTACTACATTACAACATGAATACGGATTAAAGATGAAAGAAACTGGCAACAAATTCCTCCACTACAAACCAGTCTGATACCACTTCTTTGCAGTGTTCACATTTACTAAGGCACTACCCAAAAGGCGCCACAAGAGGGCACTCCAACACAACAGATGACCTATGTACACTGATGCACTTAGTAACAGTCAAAGGTGAAAAGGCTGAAAATTTTGCAGAAAGAGGTGAATCAGCAGAATTTCTGCAGAAAAGAGGCAAAGAAGCAGAAACTTGCGCTGAAAAGAGATGAATCAGCAGAGTTTCTGCTGAAAAGAGTTTTTTTTTCTGAAAACAGCCAAAAAAGCTGGAATTTGTGCTGAAAAGGGGTGAAAAAAATGAAAATTTTGCTGAAAAGGGGTGAAGAAGCTAAAGTATACCAAATCAAAGTATTTGTGCCAAAACATAGTGTTTCTGCCATATTGTGGTACTACTACATTACAACATGAATACGGATTAAAGATGAAAGAAACTGTCAACAAATTCCTCCACTACAAACCACTCTGATACCACTTCTTTGCAGTGTTCACGTTTACTAAGGCACTACCCAAAAGGCGCCACAAGAGGGCACTCCAACACAACAGATGACCTATGTACACTGATGCACTTAGTAACAGTCAGCCTCCTTGAATTGGTAGAAATAATGTGATTTAGTAGTAATACTATAACATAACACATATACTATGATGTTGCAGACATAGTATGTTTTTGTACTACTCATTTGTAGTGAAAAAATTAGCAATATAAATTACAGGTCTGTGATAGGTGTTGGACTGTTGAGAAGAGTTAAATAAGTTGAACAGATATGTTTGGGTACAAATACTATGATTTGATAATAATACTGTGTTTTAGCACAACTCCTGAGATTTGATTGAAATAATATGATTTAGAAGAAATATTATGACTTTGTACAAATACAATGTTTTGGCACAAATACCATGATATGGCAAAAATACTATGATTTAGCAGAAATACTATGATTGAGCAGAAGTACTAAGATGTAGTAGAAGTACTTTGATATAGCACAAATACTATTATGGAGGAGTAATACTTTAACATGGGAGAAATATTGATACAGACACACACAGATACACAGAGCCTAAAGGGAACAGTATGGAGTGTTAACAAGAATCTGAGGTCCATATTAGAAAAGCTGCTAAAATCATAAAACTTTGCAGAATTGTAATAAATGAACAATATGAATTACTTGTCTGTGATAGTGTATTAATTTGTAGGGGGAAAAAAAGTTTGACTAAGGTGGAGTTGAACTCGTGATCTTTAGTCTGCCGACCGGCGTCATTACCAACTGCGCCACTGGGAAACAGGGCAGCAGCTTGGAAAACAGGCAGATGAACTGTCAGATTTAGACAGAACGCCGATTTTTGGAGTTACAAAACGTCGTGTAACTCCAAAACTAGGTGGAATAGAAGCATCATTCTTCAACTGGGTGAATCAGCGGACTTTGGTGTACTTTGACTGCGATTTACATTGCTCTTTGTACCTCAGTCGCGGAGATATGATGAGAGAAGAAACGGCTTTATTTCTAGAGTTTGAAGACTGAGAGAAGGACAGATTTCCACCCCTCAAACAAACGTAATTTATGGCTCAACAGTAAGATGACTGTAAAAACTGCTCCACTTTGATTCAACAGAAATACTATTATGGAGGAGTAATACTTTAACATGGGAGAAATATTGATACAGACACACAAACATACACATACACAGAGCCTAAAGGGAGCAGTGGCTGTTGAGAGTCTGGGCTTGGTATATCTAGGTCAGCTAAATTAGCTGCACCTGCTGTAATCAGCCCTTACACACACAGACACACAGAGAGGTATAAGTTTTCTGCAGTGTATTTCTCACATTCAGGATTCCCCTCGAACAAATGGCCATAATTTCCTAACCGTAGGGGCCAGGACGCTCATTCTGACACCGTTTTGTTCAGAAGAGATGGGGGAATCTGCAGGTCTTCTTAATTCAGCGATAGAATATAAATTATTGAAGATATATGACTTGTAATAAACTGTAACTGAGTAGAGGCAAAGCAAAAATGCCTTGACTTGCCCTCAAACAACGTTTTGTAACTCTAAATCTATATGGAGCATCAAAATGATTCTTTCACCGTAAGAAACAGCAGGCTTTGGTGAACAGTCATGGGAATTTTCAGGTCTCTGTGGAAATCCATCAAAAAGATCTGACGAGAGAAAAAAGTTGCTCATTTCCAGAGTTTGAAATCTGAAGAGATCTGAGCAAGGCACGAATTTCCTACCCTCAAACAAATGTAATTCATGGCCAAACGGTAATAGGTGAGAAAAAAATTCTTGAATTGTGAGCATCAGGGGTGTCTGAAGATATATTGGCACAAGCGTCATGTCTCAACTTTGTTTCATTAAGGAGATATGACGATTTGAAAATGCCTGTCATTAGAGAAATCCAGCGCTGATTTTGAACAAACTCTCCATTGACTCTCTAAGGAGACTTTACAGACTTTGTGTTGCTCTGAGGAGATTTGCCAAAATTCTGTAACTCCCACAACAATAACAGTGACAATTCCTGAAAGCCAGCAAAAATACCTACGTTTTGATGTATAATTTGTGGGGGTTGAGTGGAAATTGAGCGAGTTGCAAGAAGTTGTTCAGACAAGAAGAGAAAATTCAGAAATTTCCACTTTCCACTCTGAGTTAATTGCATAGCAACCATAACAACGCATGTATTTTCTGAAAAATCACAATTTTGCAACTGAAAACTTAAAGAGGTATAAAATTAAAATGGAAGAAGATCTGAAAAAGCTGAATCATACAGGAATAGCCCGATAATCTGAGAACATTTTAAAGTTTGAATGGAGTTTCTAGGTGAAAGCATGAGGACGTAGTTAAGTTTCAAAGACAAGCAAGTTTTAGCAGAATTGTGGAAGTTTCCCATTCATTTCAATGGGACAAATTAAATGAAAAAAGTGTAATATTTTAAAAAGTGTAATAGTAATAAACACCAAAAGATATAGCCGGAATTAGCAGAAATAGCAGAACAGTTTAGAGTTTGAACGGAGAAAATCGGCTGAAAACTGTGGGAGTAGATCCACGGCAAAAAACGGGGGAGCAACTTGAAGAATAAAGTTTAAAGAGAAACAGGATCTCAATAGTGTGGAAGCCCTTTAGGGCATCCACACAATTATCCCTGGGGATTATGCGGTTAAAAAGACCCCTGAAGGCAGAAGCCAAAAGAATAATAATAAAAAGATTTAGAAAGCATCTTTTTAAGGAAGGTCTCAATATGTCTTGATACTGCAGGTGATGATTAAGGGGTACTCGAGTCAGTCTGACGAGGCTATAATGGCACTCTGTACAAAAACAATCACCATCAATGTGAAAAATCCAACTTTACCTTTCTTCCCTGCAGATTGCATTATATCACCGACTCAACCCGAGCGGTGACCTCAGCTTTGTCCTTCATCAGCAGCTGTGCTAACCCGGTCCTCTACACCTTTGCCGGGAAATCCTATATCAAGAATAATGGATTTGCCTTTATGGCTAAGCTGTTTGAGGGAACATCATCGGAAACAGGAACCAAAACCACCCGGTTCACAGCAAGAGACGATCTGGGAAAGAATAACGTTGATTCCGAAAATCATACACTGGCCACTCTACAAAATTGATGTTGAATGAACTTAATGCACTTAACAGACTGTATATAAATGAGAACACTTAAAATTGTGTAAATCTTTAAATGGAACATGTAGCTTGAGCATTTAAGGCTGCAGACGATAAGCACCAGCACAGTATATTTAGAATCTGGTAACAGAGTTTAAGTGGAAGTCAGAGGCACAGGCACAGCCGGGCTACTTTTGCCTGCATGCACCTGAATATTTGTAAAGTGTATAGGACTGTACATACTTTTGTTGTGTGTAACATTATGTGTATGTGAGAATGCTACTTAACATAGAAAGCAGACTCAGCCGAGTGTTTTCATGCTTAGTGTGTTCATTTATAGTCAGGTGAATGAATGAAGATGGAATGGTTGGGGAAGTTTGGCCTTACACAGAGACACAGATTGAATGGTTTATATGACACTGTGTGGGATGTGTTCATGTGATGTGTGTGTGTGTGTGTGTGTGTGTGTATGTGTGTACGGGTTCGTACTATCCTGGTGGGGACCAAAATCTGACTTTTACTATCCTGGTGGGGACTTTCTGCACCGTGGGGACCAAAATCCAGGTCCCCTCGGGGTTGAAAGCAATTTTCACACTCAAAATGCGGTTTTACTGTCAGGGTTACAATTAGGTTATGGTTAGGTTTAGGGTAAGGGTTAGGGTTAGGCATTCATTTTTAATGGTTAGGGTTAGGGTAAGGGGCTAGGGAAAGCATTATGTCAATGGGATGTCCCCACGAAGATAGCAAACCAGACATGTGTGTGTGTGTGTGTGTGTGTGTGTGTGTGTGTGTGTGTTTAAATGCAACTGTTAAGAAATGTAAATGGCTGGACCCAAAAGGCAGACTCACAAAATTGCCATAAAGCTCAGTAGGTTGATTTATAATGATATAACTATATAAAATGAGCTGACAAAGAGTGATGTAGCCTAGGACGTAGTCTAGGAGGGTCATGAGAGAGAGAAAACAAGTGTAAGTGATGACTTGCAGGGAGGAGAAAAAATTTGTTCAGCTCAGAGGAGACATTGTGAAGTATTCCTCAAGGCAGGCCTAAGCAAAATTAGGTTTTTGGGGCCTTCTATTACTGTCAGTAATACTGCTTAGTGATCATTCACACACCTACTATTATCTTATGTCATTCCTAATGTTCCATTATAAATATGCTTGTGAAACTAGATATGAGAACTTTTTGTTGTTGTTAGATTGAGCTTTAGCACTGTAGGTTACAAAGAATCAGAAAACAATTTGCACACTTGCAGAAAAGTAATTCAAATAATATTTATCAAAGTCAGCATCTCCCCCTAATGGCCACACTAATGGAAAAGCAATATCCAAAACCTCAAAGAGCTGCACAGTTGCAGCAGTGTTGTTTGCATCATCTTATTGCCAGCCTGGAATGTTTAAATCCATCTATGACTTTAATCTGAATTGGTAGCAAGTTCAGCTGCAAGTGTGCCTGGGATTGATTTACACTTGAAATTCAGTGTGATATAATATTGTAATGATTGTTAATGGTTATTCTACTGTGACAGGTTGACTATCTGTGTGCACTGTTGTTGTTTCTTTAAGAGACATGTTTGGTTGTGCTGCAGGAAATGTCAGTGAGTGTGTGCAGGAAGAGAAAGGGGGTTCTTGTTGTTCAGAGCTGGAGAGGAGTTGTACCGGAGGTTTCGGGGTTAACAGCCCGTGTTCCTCTACCTATACAATAAACCGTGGTAAACTCAAAACATCTGGTCCTTGAAAGCATATGTGAACATTACAATACTAACTCTCCTAAAAGTACCCCAAGACCACATCGATGACTCATCCAAAAGATCACAATTATTAATTATCACTTTTTCACACAGGGACATATAGGTTTGGATTTGTAATAATAAACACATTTAGAAACCACTTTTAGTGTTTGCTTCTGTTGTCTTTTTTGAATTCTCTGAAACATTTAAGTGTGACAAGCATGGTTGAGACATTCTTCAGAATTACCACAGGTATATGTCATATATTTTAAAGCTACAGAAAGCTTTTAAACATGGTAAATGGACTGATTCTTATATAGCACTCTTCTACTCTGAGCTTTCAAAGCACTTTATGCACATTTTTATGCTTTTCCAGTGTAATTGCATTCTATGTAACATTCACTCTCCAGTAGATGCAGCGGTGAACACTGCACACTGTACTGCTTCACGCCGTGTGCAGCCCTTTACATGGCTGTAGAACATAGCATAGCCCTTTGAAGGGCTGTACAGCAAAAGCATGCGGCCCTCTATGGCTGTACAGTAGATGTGTACAGCCCTCTCAGTGAAAAATATTACCATAAGCTGACAGAATTCACAAAAAAATCTGTCAAAATTCACAAGATTTTATGTAAATGTAAAGTGACATTCCTTTAACCTCCTAGGACCTGGCGTCCACATATGTGGACATCACATTTTGGGTTATTTAGACCAAAATACTCAATTTTGCTCTACAAGGGCCTGATATCCACTTACGAGGACGTTATACTGCTACTGTTCTGTCAAAAGTTTAAACGAATATCCTCATATTTGGCTCTTATTTTTCTTAAAAACAAAAATAAGGTTAAAAAAAAAATCTGGTAATTCTTTGTTTTTACATTCATCGGGCCCCAATATGACCAAATATCAAAGAGAAATTAAAAATGCATGCCGTGGAAGAGTTCGGGTCTTGTTTTGATTTACTGTAATGTAAAAGTACAGAAAGTTTCTGTATTTTAATTATTTAAAAAATCTATTTTTTTATGGCTGTTGGAATATTATTAAATTTTTTTAACACATTTCTTTGTTTTGTGTCATTTTATTTTATATTGTGAAGAGTAGCATCTTCGTCAGTGACAGAGCCTTGTATGAACAAGTAGGTTTTGCTGTTGTGTGTGTGATCTCTAAATGCGTGTTTGCACTTGTGTGCCCAGCATACATGACACAGGAAAGTCTTTTGAATCATCTAACCCCCCCCCCCCCCCGGGTGCTTTTCATTGCACAACACTTAGCTTGGAGTTAAAAGTGCCTCCGGACACAGAAAAATGCATTCTGGTACATCACATTGGGACATCTGTTTTTAAAGAATGCATATAAAAATAACAGAGTTCATATTCTGTTTTAGCACAGATACACAGACACAGAAAAATTCTACACGACACTCATACATGGTCATGAATACAAAGCTTTAGACAGAAAACGGAAAAGCGGGACTTTTAAGGAAGAACATGCCTCTCAGCATCCCTCCCCTCACTAACAGCATGTTATAGCCTGCGAGGCAGGAAAGGGTTCAGTTCGGTTTTTACGGTCTGAGCTCACAAGAACACCTTCAGACTTCGGGAACACATCACAGAGCGATAACAAACCATAAAAAGGTGAGGAATATCATAAATGAACATTTAGCATATTTTCTTTTGGACCTCCTTTTGATATTTTTGATACATGGGTTAATTTCAAAGTTGAAATTTATGCATACCAAATGGTTTACAAACCTTCTGCATGTTATGGAGCCCTAACATATAAAGTTATTGGCACTCTTTGCAGTTCTTTTATGATTCCCAGTTTTTAACCAACATTTTTGGGGGTTTTCTACCCAAAGAAATGCTTGAAATTGAATGAGATAAAGACAATTACACCGCTTATTTTTTCTTTGCGGTCAGTGTACAGATGCTTTTTACTACAGTGTCCAAAACTGACTCAGACAATGTCTGTGACTTCTGCACTTCAGTTTTCTATGTGAAAAAATGAGGTGAGAAAAAGAAAAAGAAAAAAAATCAAGTTGGATAAAAGACTATGTCGAAACACTGTTTTTTGACGCAGTGATACCAATGTTCAACGTGTTTTAGCATGCTGCCTCTGAGGGCTGAATCGTTGGCTAGAGTCTTGGATACAAATATTTTAGAGGCTGTGTCAGGGTAGCACACGTCCCTCTTTAAAAAAGTATTAGTCATTTTTTTTAATCTTCCGTATATGTATAGGACTTCTGGTTATTATGTTGTTTTTTATTGAAAGAACCAAATTGTCAAAAAACTCTGTGTTCCTCTTACATACCTTTCTATCTGTTTCTATATCTTTTCAGGTAATGTCTTTTTTTAATGCAGAGGGATGATTCGATGGAAATACTACTTTTAATTATAACTTATGTGTCAGTGTGGAGCTCTCGATCATATGCCCATTCAAACCACTTGTTCATATTTTTCACCTCATGTTTCATTTTACCGATTACCTAAATTACACATTAGCAGACCTCACAACTAGAAAAAATACAGTCACATAATTATGAGATGTTGTTTTTATATATAACTATATTATAAATGATGTTTTATAATATCTAAGTATATCACTGGTTGGAGATACAATAAGTATGTGCATTTGTTTGATAGAATTTTTGAGTTTCAATATTCATCTACCAGACATATTAAAGTAAACAACTATATCTAATTTGCTTAACACAGAGACAAAATAGGTGGTTTTAGGAAGCGTCTGAAATCCAACTGTACAGAGCTGATGGTAAATGTCAAAAAACACACTCTACCAAAGTCAAACATTGTTGTTTTCATTTTTGTATAAATTTGTTCAGTCAATTAAGTAAGATACAATTTAGGCTTTAGGCAGGTGAGAAGGTGTTTTGGATGGTCTCCCATGATTCCTGGATTAATGCACATTAATCCAGGAATTACTTGTTACTGTCTTGACAAGTAATTTCTGTTCCATGTGGAGAGTCAGAAAAAGTACTTCTAAGGTGTTTATCTTAACACTTTCTTGCATAGTGGTCACTGGAGTGGACAGCTATTCGAAGGCTGTTTTCTTGCATTTGTGTCAGTGTTGTTGCTATATTTGCACATAAACCACTACATTGGACACTGATGTGTCAGTCCATACCCTGCCACCCACTGGTCATTCAATGTTACTATAGATGTATGACGCGTTTCATTGTAATTATTGTTATTTAACCCTGTCATGCATGACCTATGACAACCTTAATCTGGATTTTTTTTCTTAAATATTTATTCTAAGTATTTATACATTTTTTCATGCCTGAAGATGAGTAAAAATACTTAAAAGAAATCCACATTGAGGTTGTCATAAGTCATGCATGAAAGGGTAAAAATTGTAAATGAATGAAAGAATAAATAAATAATACTGTAGTGGCAATCTGCTAACCTGACAGTTCCATGCTGAAAACTGTAAACATTAAAGTGCTACTTTAGTGTTTTGGACTTCATTAGTTTTGTTTACTAAACTGTTGACTGAGTTTGTGTTTGAGGTTCTAATGTTTTTTCCCCATCTTCAGGATCAAAAATTCTTCTACAATGAGTAACACGAGTCTCCCACCTCTGACAATTACCACCCCTGAACCGGCAGAAGATAGCGCTGTGAGCAATAACTATTTTACAGCCATTGGTACCCTCATCCTCAGCTTGGTCTTCCTCCTGGGTGTCCCTGGAAATCTCTTCATTGTCTGGAGCATCCTGGCCCGCTGCCGACAACGCTCAGTCACCACCCTCCTCATCCTCAACTTGGCATGTGCTGATGGGTTCCTCATGGCTCTCACCATCTTTTTCATCATCTACCTGGCTATGCAGTCGTGGGTCTTTGGTGACGCCATGTGCAAAATTGTGTTCTACCTGTGCAACTCCAACATGTATGCGTCAATCTTTCTGATAACCCTGATGAGCGTGAACAGGCTGTTGGCCATAGTCTTTCCACACACACTGTATCACCTGATCACCAGGAAGGTTGTGAGGAGGGTGATCCTAGGCACATGGATGTTCGTGATGGTCATTTCCATTCCCTCATTGGTGTTTCGAGCCGTAAGAAAAGAAACTGCTCAAAACAAAACAAAACTTGTGTGTGCACCCATTCACACACTGCCTGAACATGTAAGTACACTTGTGTTAGCTATCTTTCTGCCACTGATCTGATTAGTTTGATAACTATATTTATTGTCATCCATAAAATGCCTTAAAAATCATCTGTACATTTGAGAGCCCGAGAAATAGTGGGTAAGCTACTGAACAAGATAACATATATTGAGTAAAAGGTCCAGAACAACTAGCTGAAATTGAGGCTTTTTTTTTTGGTTTGTTTTGTTTTGTTTTGTTTTTTAATAAAGATGCATTAATAACTTAAACATCTGCACAAGCTGATATCAGCTTTCTTAATTCATATCAGTTTATTTCATGATAGAGTGCTGAATTGGTGAAGAAAGAAAGAAAGAAAGAAAGAAAGAAAGAAAGAAAGAAAGAAAGAAAGAAAGAAAGAAAGCTTATTACAAAACCACTGAATCAAAAGTGAATATAAAAGAAAAAATGGTAAGGCTATTGTGTGATACTCTACATTTTATTAGATATGACTTTATGAACAAGTAGATAGGTGAAAAAAAAATGCCTATTTTAACAAGTGCACACAATTTGAAACTGAGATGACAGAAATGTTGCAGATGTGTTTGTTACTGTGTTTAAGGCCTTGGAAGTTGCAGCTTAACTAGTGTTCAAAATGTAGTTAAAATAACTAAAATTACACCACACTGCATGCTTTTTAAGCTCTTGAGCCCACACCGTAAATACTGATGCATGAGTAGTGGCACTGCACAAAAGTCTGAAAATCATTTTGCATTGATCCTTCATAAATGTAGTAATGCTCTTCTGTAAAACATTCCTTCTTTACAAGTAAAAGTCCTCCTTAAGTAAGGTGGCAAAAGTATTAGAATCAAAATATTCTAAAATTACATAAAGTAAAATGATTTATTTTGCAGAATGGCCCTTTTCAGATCAAAGACCACATTGACATGACTTAGGTATTTAATCTCTAAGGAAATGGCTTCATATCCTCTCATGTGCAGGAGCGGTTTCACTACACCACTGAGACAGTGGCAGGATTCATTATTCCTTATGCAATCATTATAACCAGCTACGTTCTCATCCTGAAACGCCTGAGGGAGACCAAGTTCCAACGAAATGTCCGCAGCGAGAAACTTATCCTGGCTATCGTCATAATGTTTGGCCTGTTCTGGTTGCCGTACCACGTCATCAACATGATACAGGTGTGTAAGGGCATCTTCTCTACCGATAACCCAATAACCACATCAAATCTGTTTGTAAATCGATTATCTGAGCATTCAAGTGAATACTGAGTGGGTTGGTGTTTTTTTTTTCCACCCAAGGTGGCAGCTGCGTGGTACCCAAAAACCTCAGAAAAAGGACATCGGTGAGTAACTGAAGATTTTCATAAACATGGTGCTAAAGTTAGTGAAGTACAATATTATCATTTTATGCATTATGTCCAGTAATAACAATACTCTGTAATTCAAAGCTGCTATTGGTAGTATGTCTCTGTGCATGCAGTGACATACACCTAGATGTAATTTTTACCATCCAGTAAACTGAATATACTATAATTGTAAAGAGTATGAATGTGCCGCCATCTTCAGCAAGGCGGCAGCAGAAATCTCAATATTTGGGCTTCATGTGACACTGCACTAAAAGCAGGCAGGATACTGTTGTGCAAAATCACTGCAGGGGTTCAGGACCACTTCCAGAAATCTCTTTGTGAATACCGTGTTCACCTTACCACCCAAAATTGCAGGTTTAAGGTCTGACAAATGAGAAGTCATATATGACTAGGATGTACAAAATTAGAAATGAATACATCAAAGAGTCAGCTCAGGTTAAGACGACAGAGGTAATATTAGAGAGACAACGTTGAG
Source organism: Pelmatolapia mariae (assembly GCF_036321145.2). Lineage (NCBI taxonomy): Eukaryota > Metazoa > Chordata > Actinopteri > Cichliformes > Cichlidae > Pelmatolapia > Pelmatolapia mariae. The sequence goes on along the minus strand of NC_086243.1, from coordinate 26,384,649 downwards.
ATGGTATGCACGAGTGCAGAGGAGGGATAGTTGATACACTGGATAAAAGATGTGGAATAAGGAGCTGCCAAGAAGGAGGAAAAGAGGAAGACTGCAGAGAAGATTCAGATTTAGAATACTTTAATAATCCCTGAGGGAACTGTGTGGTTACAGACCCCTGAAAGGAGAAGCCAAATGAATAATAATAAAAAAGACTCAGAAAGCATCTTTTCAGAGAAAGTCTTAATATGGTCTTGATACTGCAGGTGATAATTAAGGGGTACTTGAGTCAGTCTGACGAGGCTATAATGGTACTCTGTATAAAAACAATCATCATCAATGTGAAATATCCAACTTTGACTTTCCTGCAGATTGCATGGTATGGCTGAGTCAACCCGAGCAGTGACCTCAACTTTGGCCTTCATCAGCAGCTGTGCTAACCCGGTCCTCTACACCTTTGCCGGGAAATCCTATATCAAGAATAATGGCTTTGCCTTTATGGCTAAGCTGTTTGAGGGAACATCATCGGAGCAAACAGGAACCAAAAGCACCCAGTTCACAACAAACGACGATCTGGGAAAGAATAACGTTGATTCTGAAAATCATACACTGGCTTCTACTCTACAAAATCGAATTAACTTAATGCACTTAACAGACTGTATCTAAATGAGAACACTTAAAATTGTGTAAATCTTTAAATGGAATATGTAGCTTGAGCATTTGAGGCTACAGACGATAAGCACCAGCACAGTATATTTAGAATCTGATAACAGAGTTTAAGTGGAATTCAGAGGCACAGGCACAGCCGGGCTACTTTTGCCTGCATGCACCTGAATATCTGTAAAGTGTATAGGACCGTACATATTTTTTGGAATGATCAAATAAAATTGTGATAATATTATGTGTATGTGAAAATGCTACCTAGCATAAAAATCAGACTAAGGTGAGTGATTTCATGCTCAGTGTGTTAATTTATAGTCAGGTGAACGAATGAAGATGGGATGCTTGGAAGTTTGAAAGTTTGGCCTTACACAGATTGGATAAATGCTTTATATGACACTGTGTGGGATGTGTTCACAGCTAGTGTGACATTTGTAATTCCTCATTAGCGTTTGTGAGCAGCTATATTTCCCTTATTAAAAAGACACTGCATTGAAGCTGTTTTTGTTGTTTTGTGATTTAAAACAAAATTATTTTGCAACTCTGCCAGCATAACTCTTTTGACTTAAAATTGTAAGAAATAAATGTGTAAAATTGCATAAAAGGTTCAACAATTTTCTTTTCTTGTTGAATACAAAATTTATGCCCTCCTGCACATTTTCCACAGCCATGCAGTGGGGCTGGATTAGAGTGTTTGCCAGGCTGTTCCCCAGGCCTTATGCTTGACAACCCCTGATTTAATTGTTCTTAAGGCAACTTGAACTTACTGTCATGGAGATTGCAGTGGAGATTTTCTTCTGTAGAGTAAAGATATGTAAATTTTAGGCACAAGTCTGGCAGAAGCACAGACTCTTTGGAAGTACAGATATCTGTGTTAAAACATACTCCAGTAAAAGCTGAAGTACTGAAGAAATTTCTTTACTCAAGTATAAGTGAAAAAGTACAGGCTCTAAAATGTACTCAAAGTAAAAAAGTAAAACAAAGCTCCTTGAAAAACAATTCTATTTTTGTACAAAGATAACTGAACCTTGTGCTATATTAATATAATAATCAAATAATATTAGTACATGAGAATACAAAAATGATTTGAATCTAAATTATAATTCTAATGAATGTGCTTGCTTTGAATCTGCTTTGTAGGGCATATTCAGTAAAAAACGAACTTTAAAAAAGAATTATTGTCTGTTGTCTGCAACATAGAGGGTGAGTTTGCCTCCACAACTAAACAGTTAAATGAGTGCAGTCAACGGTTACAGTGGGATTCAGGAGGTATGGGAATAAACTTTTTGGGATTTCTGTACTTGGATGACTGAGCATACATCGAGACATAGCTTCAATGGGTTTTCATGTGCTCACTCACTCAGATGACATGTAGTTGTCTACCTCCACAAACAGCTAAGACATGGTGCTGCTAGGGCAAGGCAGACGTCACTGACGAAGTCCTTTGGTGCTGCAGGCAGCCACTAGGTATCGAGGGAAAAAATGTGGATCTGTTTGCGATTTGCAGCACCATTGATGAATTTTGGCAAGTCACCTGGGTCTAGGCTTAGAAATAGATTTCTAAGCTATTTTATTAGAAATATCCTGTCTCAGAGTGACGCTGAAAAACTAGTTCATGCATTTATTACTTCTAGGCTGGACTACTGTAATTCATTATTATCAGGATGTCCTAAAACCTCCCTGAAAAGCCTTCAGTTAATCCAAAATGCTCTAATGGCTCTAAAAGATTTTAGATGTGGTACAAAGTAGTTTTGTCAGTTACGTTAAGGCCAGCTTTTTCTGTTACTATACATCTTTACTTCATATAAACTCCAAACATTATATAAATGTTTTGGTTTGGTTTTGTCTCTCAAGTCATTGCTGTACTGCAAATTTTCTAGTCTTACTGATCACTCAAAGCACTTTGCACATTTGAATAGACAAAATAATTCAAAATTAAAATTACATCTTTATTTTATTGGGGTTTGTTTTAATATATTATCTGCTGTAGAGATTTATGCCCTCTTTTGAAATAATGGAACTAAATGATATTTACCTAATGGTCCTCAATCAAGAAATACATTGGAAAAAAAATCTTCCAGACTATACCTTCAAATTCTACTTCTGCAACTTTTAAGATCTCCTTTTGCAAGAGTTTCCTAGGTTGATTTTGCTAATCTTGTCCTAATTATTTTTCTGTTGAAGGAATAATGACCAGAAAACAAAATAGCACAAACAGGATAACTTATAGTATAAACTTCAACAATTCATGACCTTCACATTTGGGTTGGATTTCTACAAATTCTCGTCACCTTTCATACAAAGTTTAATATATTTCTAAATGTATGAAATTCCAACAAAATCACAAAAAAGTCCTGTAAAAACTAAACATGATTATAAAAGATTATAGTCAAAACTTCATAAATTGAGTGGAAATGACAAAAAATAAGTAGTTTCTGTTATTTTTACATGGATTTGTTATTAACTGATATGTTGTGCAATTATGGAACTTTTCACTAAAAAACTGGTGAAAGAAATTAGATAATTCTTTCTTTTTCTTGTGCATGACATCTACTTATAAGTATTAGTCAATTGTGAAAAGGTATAATAAGGTAATTTCACAGATTTCACAGTTATATTAGTTGTATATCTTTTAAAATTATTCACTAAAATTGGTAAAACTGTAGAAAATTAATAAATAGTGATTTAATGATTTTGAACGGTAAATGTTAAATGCATGTAAAAGTAAAAGGTATGATATAAAAATATAACAAAATCTAAAAATATCATTAATAATAATCATAAGAAGAAGAAGAAGAAGAAAAAGAAGAAGAAGAATATAATTATTAATAATAATAATTTTTATTATTATTATTAAAAATATCATTGTACATATAATGCATTTTTCACACTGAAAAAATGCAACAACAACAAAAAATGAACATAAAAAATCATGGAATTTCCACGTGATTATGGAATTTCCAACTTAATGTACTTGAGTTGGACCTGCTTAATTAATTAATGATGAATCAACTTATTTACTGCACTTGAGTCCAACTGAGCTGATCCAACCCATGCAAATTACATTAGTTTAACAAAAACACTTAATGCTAATAGAAAGTATATGGAAATCCTTTCCATGATTATATAAGTTGATTTAAAGAGGTATTTTTTTTTGGAGTGATAAACAAAGTCTAGAGTCTGGTTAACATAAAATTTTAATGGACTTCCTTTTTTTTTTTTTTTTTTTTTTTTTTTAAACCTGTCCCGTTTGGCTCTTTTGCCATTAGAATTATTGTCTAAAGGCGAAGAAAGATGCCCAACGGATTTACTTTACCAAATGGACCATCCCAGCCTTGCCGTAATGGTCCATTTGATTTACCTTTTATTGTTTATTTTATTTTATTTTATTTTTTTACGGGACAGGGGAAAAGAAAAGGGAGAAAGAAAGAGGGGGGGGAAACAAAACAAAACAAAAAAAAAAAAAAAACAGCGGAGAAGAGGGACGGGGATAAAGGGCAAAAAACAAAAACCAACAAAATAAGCAGACAAAAAATACATATATCGATCACCTGGATCACCTGTTGAGAAAGAAAAAAGAAAACAAGCAGAAGAAAACGAGAGTAATAGAATAAACAACATCACAATGATATATGGGAATATAACACTACATACTTAATATTAAACATTATTGTGCAGCACGTAAGATCGACAGCGCACAGTGTGCTTTGAGGTAGGAGCCAAAAAGGGTGTAGTTTGTGTGTGTGATCACCTGTGTGTACACCTGTGAGCATGAGCGCGCTTGTATTTAAAAGGTTCCTTAATGTAATGATCTGCTAGAGGGTGTGGGGGGCCACAGTCCCATCCTCCAGGGCATGAAGCAGGTATGGAGGAGATCAAAACTCCAGACATCCAGAGACCCCCAGAACACAAGAGACCAAGGAAGACCAACAGAGGGGCAGCCGCGCCACTGTCCCAGAAAGAGCTGAGGAGAGTCCCAGATGAGGTTTTAATGGACTTCCACTCCCTCCATCCTCTTATCATTACCGGAGTTGCAGGGAGGCATCGTCAAAAAAAACCAAAGTTGCTGGCACCCATGCTGCCCCGACATCATGCCAGCACATTTTCAGGATTGCATGATCACCGATCGGTTTTCTATTGCCCATTTGCGGGGAGTAAAGGCGCCCTCCTTTTGCGAGGTGCACCTGCTGCTTGCCACACAGGGAGGAGAGGGCGGGGCAGCGGGGGATACTCTGGCTGGCTACAGCACCTAATAACCAGCTCGCAAAATAAAACAAAATAAAAACAAACCAACAAACTACGGCTGTTAGCGCTGTCATCACAATTAACGCAATTTAAAATTTTAACGCTGTGGTGGACCACTAGAGGGCTCCACTCACACCCAGTGTTGAGGAAATGTGTTGCTGAGTTTTGTGGCACGATGTGTTCAGTTGATGTGAGGAGAGGAATAAAGCTGGAGTGAGAACTAAGAGCTTCTGTGTCGTCTGTGCTTACCTCCACATTGGTGACCCCAGACTCGAACATGTTACAGGCCGAGGATGACGCCAGCTCTGCTCTGGATACATCAGCGACTGCCGGTCCTCCGCCTCCTGCTGCAGCTAAGTTTGCTGTGGTGCTAAAGCTGCCGGACTTTTGGCTCCATGATCCCGCGTCATGGTTCGTGCACGTGGAGGCTCAGTTCACCCTTCGCGGCATCTCAGCTGACGACACGTAGTATCACCATGTGGTGGCCTCGCTCAACCCGCTAACCACCTGTCGTGCAATGACCCTCCTCTGGGACCCACCTGCCCAAGGGAAGTACGCCACCTTTAAGGAACTGCTTCTTCAGCGCTATGCTCTCTCCCTCTCAGGCCTGGGTGGTGGCACGGCTCTGGAGCTCATAGAGAACATGTTGTCCTTGCTCGGACCGGATGACGGGGGATTCCTCTTCACCCACCTCTTCCTCCTGTTTTTGCGCATGCTGTTTGGCCTGAAAGGTGCCGCCCAGACCTTTCAGCAACTGATGGACTCTGTCTTGCGCGGGCTGCCTTTCGTTTTCGTGTACCTGGATGATATATTGGTGGCCAGCTGCTCGGTGAGCCAGCACGAGTCCCATCTGCTCCAGGTTTTTCAGCACGGCCTGATCATCAACCCTTCCCAGTGCCAGTCCTGGATTTCCTGGGGCACCGCATTTCTGCTGACGGTGTGGTCCCCTTGCCAGACAGGGTCCAGGCCATTTCGGCTTTTCTGCATCCCACTCTGGTTAAAGTGTTGCAAGAGTTCTTGGGGATGATCAATTTTTACAACCGCTTTCTCCCCAGAGCTGCCCACCTGCTACAGCCGCTCTACGCTGCCTTGAAAGGTAAAACAGCCAAAGATCTTTTTGACTGGCTCCCGGAAGGCATCCAGGCTTAATCCGCGGCCAAGTCTGCACTGGCTAATGCCACCCATTTCATTCGGCGGAGATCGCTTTGACCACCGACGCATTGGACGTAGCAGTGGGTGTAATGTTGGAACAGTGGGTTTCCGTTGTCTGGCAGCCTCTCGTCTTTTTCAATTGTACGCTGGACGCCGAAAGCAAGTGCAGTGTTTTCGACAGGGAGTTTCTGGCCCTGCACCTCGCGACACGACATTTTCGTTTTTTGCTTGAGGGTCGCAACTTTACCGCATACGTTGATCACAAACCCTTGACCTTTGCAATGTCCAAGGTCTCTGACCCATGGAGCGCACGCCAGCAGCGCCAGTTGGCAGCCATTTCGGAGTTTCTGACAGACATTCAGCATGTGGCTGGTAAAAGTCCAATCACGTCCCTGACTGTCTCTCCCGCGTTTTGCTTTCTCCCGTGTATGTCGGCGTAGTGTATGTGTGGCGCGATGTGTTCAGTTGATGTGGGGATAGGAATAAAGCTGGAGAATGTCTGAAATGTGAACCTGAAATGTCTCTGTCAACACATTTTGGGCAATTTTTCCAAAGTTTTTTTTATTCTGAGCTCCAGATGGGTTGATTGCATCAAAAATTTTAATTGCGATAATCGTGATGATGGCTTTAACGCGTTAACGTTGACAGCCCTACAACAAACACAAAAACTGAAGACATTAGGATATAGACTTATAATTTTCACCGATGTGTTTTCTAAATTCTATCATACACATATGAGTGAGCGAAAAGTGTGCGCCAGGGCCCTCGGTGCGCCTGCTTGCTGCTGCTGCTGTGCTGAAGTCTCACACACAACCTGTCGAAAGGGGAGGGGGCGTGCTGCTTCCAAATTGTGCACGTTTCATTCATAATATTGTCAATCCAAGCCCATTATGTATTAATTATTTTTCCTGGGTTGCGTGAAATCACAGAAAAAAAACCTATACAAGGTGTAGATCTATTAGTCTATTAGTTTATGTTGTTGGGTTGTTGATACTGGAGTGCAAAATTACTGATGGAAGATGGACAAGAAAAGGTCAAAGCCACCAGGTTTAGAAAAAAAAAGAGAAAAGAATATTAGAAACAAGCAAAAGATACAGGAAAGCAGATGTGACTTTGTATAATGACAGGTATTATGTATCCTGAAACAAGATAACATTCATTAGTAGGAATTGGGAAAACTTCTGTTTACCATTATTAGCCACTTGGCTATGATAGTAAACAGTAGACTGCTGATGATAGGACAAAGACTGCAAATATTAAAAATGACATCTTGCAGGCACCTAAGAGCCATCCTAGTCAGAATCCACCTCAACTGGCTCCTTTCGATGTGGCAGCAGATGCCAGCCTTTGGAGGAAGCTTATTTCCACTTATTTCTTTTGGTCACTACCCATAGCTTGTAACTACATGCTATTAAAGGGTGTGAAGATTGAAAACCGCTTCTACTGATTCTGAAACAGCTTCCTCCTGTGAAAGGAACAACTCTGTCCCCAGATGAGTAGACATTTAACTCTCTCTGATCATGCACACACTTTCGATCGGGATCTTTATTAATCAGTCACCTCAATCATTAACTCACAACCACAAAGTTTCAACCTGGTTACAATAAAATATCTTTTAATTGTGGAGGGAAAGTTTATTTGTCATGGCTTTCATGAATGAAAGACTCTGTTTTCCTTGTTTCCCACATATTTTCACACATTTCCTCAATGGTTATGACATGTGTATATTCGGTTCTTTCCTCAAGAGTGACTCTTTTTGCGAACTGAGCTTCATCCGCACTGCCCTGGACACCCACATGCAGTGCATGGCAGCCAAACAATAACATGAACCTGACATCTCTGCCTTAAATACTGATATATTGTCAGGAATTCTGCATGCCTTTTTAATTCATGAATTCATCTATCAGTACTTCTCTTTCTGAATCTTTTTTCTTCCTGATTTCCATCGGTTAAAATAATTCAAAATGTGTTTAGCTACTGGCTTCTGGATCTGAGGGATAACTGTTCAACAGACAGGAAGAGATTACAGTGAATAACAGATCTAACTTCATTTAGCTCCCAGTTTAGAATTGGTTGTTGTTGTTCTCAAGTGTTCTGTATTTTTAAGGCTGTTGAAATATTTTTTGTCTTTTTGTTTTGTTTGGGTTTTTTTTGTTTTGTTATGTTTTATATTTTGAAAATTAGCATTTCTGTCAGTGACAGAGACTTATATGAACAATTACATTCTGCTGATGTGTGTGTAATCTCTAAATACGTGTTTGTGCCTGTGTTCCCAGCATACATGACACAGGAAAGTTGTGCAAGACAGAAAAAGAAATAACGGGACTTTTAGGGAAGGACATGCCTCTCAGTATCCCTCCCCTCACTGACAGCATGTTACAGCCTGCGAGGCAGGAAAGGGTTCAGTTTTTATGGTCTGAGCTCACAGGAACACCATCAAATTTTGGGAAAAGCAGACATCTTAAGCTCATACACATCACGGAAAAATAACAAACCGTCAAAAGGTGAGCAATATATATATATATATATATATATATGTACACATATTCTCCTTATTGCATGGAAACATCGAGCAGATTTGTGTATTCTTTAAACTGACTAACAAACAGCATCTTATTTTTGTTGCAATACTTACTGGTGATGTAAGTCTGGCAGTAAATTTTTTTGCTCTTGCAAAAATCCAACAGGGGAAAATAAACAGTTGGTTTTAGTGGTACCAGAGAAAAGAAATTAAGACTTGATGTCTTGTTCTCATCATGTCATCGTATGATGACCAGTTTGTGAACCTATAGACTTCTGTCACTATCACTTATATTTATTTTGTCTTTGCGGTCAGTGCACAGATGCGTCATAGTTTTTACCACAAGGTGCAAAACTGACGCAGAGGATGACTGTCTGTGACTTCTGCATATCAGTTTTCGACATGAGACAAAGGAGAAAAAGAAAAAAACAACTTGAAACAAAGACTGTACAAATACTTTTCTTGACGCAGTGCTGCTAATGTTCAACAAGTTTGGGCTGAATCGTTGGCTTGGTTGCAAATATTTAAAGGCTGTGTCAGGGTAGCAAATGTCCCTCTTTAAAAAGTTCTAGTCTGTTTTTTTTTTGTCCTCAGTTATTGTTTATGACTGTATTCTGATTATTATAGTGTGTTTGAATGTTGTTTGTTGAAAGAATCAAATCGTCAAAGAACTCTGTGTTCAGTAATTTCTGTCACTTTTTTTTTTTAAACTAGTAAAAAACTATATCTAATTTGCTTAACACAGAGACAAAATAGGTTGTGGTTTTAGGAAGTGTCTGAAATCCAACTGTACAGAGCTGATGGTTAAATGTCCAAAAAAAAGAAAAACACTACCAAAGTCAAACATTTTGGTTTACATATTTGTATAAATTTTTCAGATCTATTAAGTAAGATAGGATTTAGGATTGGCAGTGCAGGTTAGAACGTGTTTTGGGTGTTCTCCCATGATTTCTGGATTAAGGTATTGAAGCTCTTTCTTGATAAGAAAAATTATGTTCAACGTGGAGAGTCCGAAAATGCAGTTCAAAGGTGCTTATCTTAAAAAGATAAATGAATGAATGAATGATAATAAATAATACTGAAGTGGCAATCTGCTAACCTGACAGGGTCATGCTGAATTATAACCACTGTAAACAGTTTCCATGAAGTTAGCATTTATCAAGGGCTACTTTAGTGTTTTGGACCTCATTAGTTTTGTTTATTTATTGATTTATAGAGTTAAATGTCAATCATATATATTTCATTTATTTATATTCTTGATATTTAAATTGATCTATATTTATATATATTTTAGAGCTATTTCTGATGTTTTGTAGACTTTTTAATACATTGTAGTATTTAATTAGTTTAGTCTGTTACTGTCATTGTCTTGGAGCAGCTGTAAGCTACATAATTTTCTTTTGGTGTTCTAATGTTTTTTCCCATCTAAAGGATAAAAAATTCTTCTACCATGAGCTACTCAAGTCTCTCACCTCTGACTGGACCAAACCCCACCCCTGACCCTGATGATGAAAATGCTGTGCAGAATAACTATTCCGCAGCCATTGGTGCCCTCATCCTCAGCTTGGTCTTCCTCCTGGGTGTCCCTGGAAATCTCTTCATTGTCTGGAGCATCCTGGCTCGCATCCGGCAACGCTCAGTCACCACCCTCCTCATCCTCAACTTGGCATGTGCTGATGGGTTCCTCATGGCTCTCACCATCTTTTTCATCATCTACCTGGCCATGCAGACGTGGGTCTTTGGTAACGCCATGTGCAAAATCCTGTTCTACCTGTGCAACTCCAACATGTATGCGTCAATCTTTCTGATAACCCTGATGAGCGTGCACAGAATGTTGGCTGTGGTCTTTCCACACACACTGTATCACCTGATCACCAGGAAGGTTGTGAGGAGGGTGATCCTAGGCACATGGGTGCTAGTGATGGTCATTTCCATTCCCTCGTTGGTGTTTCGAGATGTGAAAAAAGAAACTGATGATATGAATCAAACAACATATGTGTGTGCACCCAATCACACACTGCGTAGACATGTAAGTACACTTGTGTTGGTTATCTGTCTGCCACTGATCTGATTAGTTTCATAATCATATTTCCATCCATAAAATGCCTCAAAAAACCTTCTGCATGTGAGAGCCCATAAAATAGTGAGTGAGGTATTGAACATGATCACATGCTTTGAGAAAAAGGTCCAGCACACCTGTCTGAAATTGAGTTTGTTTTGTTTTTTGTTTTTTAATAAAGATGCATCAACAACTTGAATATCTTCACTGGATGATATCAGCCTTCTTAATTCACATCAGTTTATAATAGGGTGCTGAAGAGAAAAAAAACTGAGAACAGTCTTTTCTTTAAAAATGAATTCTGTTTCAATTGCACAAAACCAGTGACTAAAAAAATAATAATCAAAGAAATAATGGTAATACTATAGTGTAATACTTACATAAAAATACATTTTATTAGATACAACTTCATGAACAAGTAGACAGTCTATTTTAGCAGGATGTTGCAGATGTGTTTGTTACTGTGTTTAAAGCCTTGAAAGCTACGGCTTAACTAGTATCCATAGCGCTTTGAGCAGATTACTTAAAAAAAAAAAAAAAAAAATCTTTATACACCAGACTGCATGTGTTTCAAGCTTTTGTGTTGATCCTTCATAAAGGATCAATGCAAAACGTTCTGTTTTTACAGGTAAAAGTCCTCTTTTTAAAATACTAGTTTTGTTGGCATTTTCCCCTTCATTAGATAGAAAAGCAGTTAAGATAATGCTTGAAGAGGAAGAGAGAGGGAAGACATGCAGCAAAGAGCTGTAGGTCAGATTCAAACCTGGGTCATAGCTCTCCAGCCATGTGGCATGTGCTCGCTTGTTCACTCTCTAAGCTAAAGTGGCAACAATAAAAGTTGTTGTTAATTAAGGCTGCAAAACTAGTAGCATCCAAATTCTCTTTACAGTGTATAAAGTAAAAATACTTATTATGCAGAAGGTGCTTTTTCACACCAAAGACATCATGACGTGGCTTAAAGTCGTCAGATGTTTGTCCTCTAATTTGACAAAAAACAAAGCAAATAAGTTAATTCAGCTTAAACAGTTTTACAATTTTAGCTTTACTTCTTTATTTGTTTTCCATATTTGGAGAAATCAGTTCATGTCTGAAGAAAAATGCCTTTCTTTATATGCTCTTGTTTTCAGGTGAGGTTTCAGTACGCTTTTGAGACAGTAGCAGGATTCATTATTCCTTATGCAATCATTATAACCAGCTATGTTGTCATCCTGAAACGCTTGAGGGAGACCAAGTTCCAAAGAAATGTCCGCAGCGAGAAACTCATCCTGACTATTGTCATCACATTTGGTCTGTTCTGGCTGCCGTACCACATCATCAACATGGTACAGGTGTGCGAGGGCATGTTCTTGACAAATATTCGCATCAAATCTGCTCAAAATTTCTGTTAAGAGCTGAGCTTTTGAGTGAATACTGAGTGTGTTTTGTTTTCTACCAAAGGTGGCAGCTGCTTGGTACCCAAAGAACTCACCCATAAGAGAAAGGTGAGTAACTAAAGTTTTCTGTAGAGGCTCTTTCTCCACTCTGTTACATATTCTTTACTTGGTTGTACATGTGTGTGCTTTTGTGTGGCATCAATATATGGTTAGTGTGTGGTGACAGTGTGTGTCTGTTTACCTTTATGGTGGGAAGCCTGTCTCGGTAGCTTCCCAGGATTCTGTTGCCCTGATCCCCACAACAGAAGAATAAAGTTGTAGCTGCTGTGTCTCTAGCGGCTAGCTGTGGCTAATGTGTTAGCCAGTGAGTGAGACCCTCGGGTCACATCCCTAGCTCAGGACCCCACTACCCACCACTTAGGTGAGGAAAGTGGATATCTCACAGGCAATGGCAGAGTGTCCAGGCCCTTGGGCGGGATCCACTCTCTCATCAGCTTTGGGACCAGACTACAGCGGGCTAGGCCACCACCCCCTCCCCTGTCTGAGAATAACTTGGGGCGCCTACGGCTCTGTGGACCCTTGGGTCACGTCCCCAGCTCGGCCACCCACTTCCCACCACACCTGAGCAGGCGAGGAAGGTGGAAGTGTCTGGGCCCTCGGGCGGGCTCCACTTACCCATCTGCTGTGTGGCCAGGTCAACCTTCCTACTGGCCCTTCCCTGCCCTCGCCCCAGGCAGGAGCCAGTGGAGGGCAGTTATCAGTTGTCTGTCCTTCGAAGCAGTGCCTGTCCTGAGGACAGTCTACGGCTACCTCCACAGGTACGTAGTTGGGCCGACATTAAGTATTGTTGTAATAGGCAGGGCTTCCAGGGCTCTGGGGGCCCTGTTGCTCCTCCTCCTTGCGGCAACTTGTTGTCTGCTTTCTTGAGGCTATCGCCTTAGTGTGGCAGTCAGCTCCTCGGGTGCTAGGTGCCCCTTAGTGGCAGCCTTTATCTCCACGGTTACCTTTGCATCTTGCGGGCTGACCATGTGCTCCTCTTACAATAGAAAATGGTTGGTTAGTTTGCAACCTTGGTTTCTGAGTGAGAGATTATCTCCCCAGCTTCAGACAGTCTGGAGACATGTTCCAATCAAACCATCACTGGGCTCACGACTTCACAACTTCACAGCTGCCTAGTCAAGCTGTGGGGCGTAGCCAGGCTAGCCGGGGTGTTGTAAAGAAGTATCCACGTGCCATGCCCAAAGGGACATGGCATACATGTGGAATATATAAGATATATATATATATGAAGTAACCAACCAATTTTCCTTATTATTTCATTAATTTGAACAAAAACAGTGCCAATTATGAGTTACTGAAGTTCACTATAGTCATTTTATGCATTGTGTGCATCTGCTGAAACCAAACGCTTTTTTTTTGGGGGGGGGGGGGGGGGGGGGGGGGGGGGGGGGGGGCAATTCTTACAAGGGCAAGTGCAAACTTTGAATGTTTAAATGCAAAAAGTGCAGTGACATACATGACATTTTAACTTTTAACATTCAGTCAACTTATTTTAACAATTTTGTAATATAATAAGTTATAAAAGTAATACAAAGTTGAGACCAATCTGCAAAAACTACATCTAAAATATGTGCAGCCATTTCAGAGTAATGTTCCTCAATGTGAAGTTGTAAAGACATTGACCATCCTACCATCTCAAGTACATAATATTATGAAATTATTAAGAATGTGGAGAAATCTATGTGCAATGAAAACAGCTGAAATATATATCTGACTTTTCAAACTCTTTTCATTGCAGATTAGATACCATCTCTCAGTCCAGCCGTGCAGTGACCTCAGCTTTGGCCTTCATCAGCAGCTGTGCTAACCCAGTCCTCTACACCTTTGCAGGAAAATCCTATATCAAGAAGAATGGTTTTGCCTTCATGGCTAAGCTGTTTGAGGGAACATTATCAGATCAAACAGGAACCAAAAGCACCCGACTCCCAACTGATGACAATGTCGGAGAGAGTAATGTTGATTGTCAAAATCCTACAGTGGCTTCTACTCCAGAGAATGGGAATCTTGAATGAACTTCATACACTAACAGACTGTATATTATAAATGAAAGCACTTAAAGTTGTGTAAAGCTTTAAGTGGACTTATAGATTTTAGGCTACACACAAGCATTAGCACAGCATTTTTTTTTAAATTTAAAATGTGGTATCACAATTAAAGTGGAAGTCAGGAGCATAAGCACAAGCAGTTTACCTTCGCCTGCATGCATCTGAATATCTGAAATCTCAGGTGTGTAAATACGTTAAAACTAAAACAAAACCGTAATGTTATGTATGACACCTATAAAGTTTATTCCTTAATGTAAAGATGGATTTTGTAAAATAAAAATTATGTGAATGAAAACTGATGCTTGCTACTCAAGTACACTTTAAGAAAACTGCATATTCAATATCAAGAAATTCTTAATGCACTTTAGTTTCAATGGGGGGGGGGGGGGGGGGGAGGGACCAAAAAAAAAAAAAAAACACCACACACACACACACACTAAATCTTCTGTAATTGACAGTGTGATGAGCATGTCAGATTTGTTACATAGAAGCTCAAGTCAAAGGACTCTGGTGTTTAACCTGCTCTGGGCCCAACATTTCTACATAACCGATGTTGTATTTATTTTGGCATTGTTAAAGCCAGAATGGCTTTGAGCCAAGAAAAGGTACCACCAACTAAACTAATTGTTACAAAGGTATGTAGAAGAGCATCTCCAAATTAAAGCAAATGGGCTACAGCTGCAGAAAATCCATACCAGGTGCCATTCCCAATACTACAATTTCCTCACCAAAAATGGTCAAAGTCAGCGTTTTGTTGCAAAAGTGGATTCTCCAGGCTTGCGTCAATGCTGGTGATCAATGTTTGACTGTTGTTGACTCCATTGCATTCATTTGTCCCAACTTCACTTTAAACATGTTTTGACTGGTCCATTTAGACATGCTGCTACAGTCTAATTTTAATATTCATTTACCCATTTTGCCCTAACTCTAAGTGTACAGCACATTAACCATAATTAAAAGAAGTCATTTGCACAGTCCAGGGCCAACACATCCTGCAAAAACAATTCAAGTTACACATTTTAAATAAAAACCTGCAAAAGCTTGATTTACAAAAAAGATGCTTTATTGGATACACAGGTGTACCTACTACAAATTGTTACTACTGAATAGATGAATATAATTGTATTTGTCAGTAAACAAAGATTTAATTAAAATAAATTACATTTAATACTTTAAAATTACAAAATTTCCACCTGAGGAAACCCAGCAGCCAGAGCTCCTGAAGGATCCATCACCTGTGAAACAAAGAAACAAATATTAATAGAGCCTGAAAGGCATTAATTCAGCATTACAATCACTTTAGAGGGTAAGAAAGGGGGTGCTGTTGAACTATGTTGTACTAAACTCTGGTTACACATTTTTAGTACAATCTAAAAACATATTGCAGATTTAGTAACACTTTGATGTTAACCAAAGATTCAAAGTCATCAACTTAATGGATTTGCTGACTTCCTGAGTCACTGACTAGCCAATCAGTGACACGCAGTCTGACATCACATCTTCGCACATTTTTTCATATTTCTGCCCCGATTGAGTTAGTACTAAAAATGGAAAAGAAAAAGTACCTGGTACTATCACCTAATGAAAACCCTAAAAAGAATTCAATATCAGATTAAGGGCTGGATTTTGATATCCCGAGTGGATTGCATTAACCACTTAATTTTAAAAAGTCAAAGAAATTATCCAGCAGAATTTGACCCTAGTTAAATTTTAACTTTAAACAGCCTGACTTCAGTATCTTAAATTTCTTAATTTTATCTTAATTTTGTCTCCTTCGCTGTCTTCATTTATTTGTACCATTTGTATTTTATCTGTTCTATTTCTGTTTTTAATATATTAACAGGCATCTGAGGGTGGACAGCAAAGAAAGAATTTCATTGCACAGAGAAATGCATTTTTTCTTTGGATACATGACAATAAACACTTTGAATCTTGAATCTAAAGCTTGTAATTTCACACTTAAACCAACAGATATTGTGACGCAATTTCAGCAAACAAAAACTGAAGAAACCTTACCTTGGACACACCCAGGTTCTGAAATCCTGAAAGAAAAGGAACATAAGATTAGCTTCACCGTGCAATTGCACACCAGAGTTCCTGACCAGCACTTACTGTCAAACCCATCAGTGCAGTGAAAGATAATCATGAGGTTTCAGGTGAAACACGGACTCACATGCAACTCATCATCAAGGTTTGACTAAAAGCTGGCAAGTCTGCATCTGCAGCAGGTATAGGATGAGAACTGAAATGCACATCTGAATTAATGGGCCTAGTGTGATAAAGCTATGAGTAAAGAAATAATTTGTCTTATTTTTATATAATGCAGTTTGGTTGTTGCATTTTAAAATGTGTCAACTGAACATTCAGCTTGTGATTTTGGTGAATATTACAGGAATGTTATTTAGAACCTACAGAACTTTGGACAAGACGGGAAACCCTTTGTTTTACAAGCATACACAAAGGGAACACGCCGACTCCTCAAGTTCTTAATAAAACTGATTGCACCCTTTGTAAACAAGGCCTTAGTGCTTGACCTTTATATTAGCTTTAACTTTGTTACTTATGAAGTTCATAGCGGACGTTAGTCGACCCAACATAGTAGCACGGAGGTCTTTCAGATGCACGTGTAGAGTCTTGTTTGACGCAACTAAGATTTACTTCCAATTTGAATCAGGTTCATTCAGTTCTGGGTGAAGCAAGCCAGCTTCATTTAGATCGTTTTGTATGTGATGTTTGAAGTACACACCAACCCTGACCCACAAGTCTTCCTCCTATGGGAGTCATTAACCTCAAACACATCAACCTAAACTGTTGTTATATCATTACAAAACACAACCGCAAGACCTTAAAGTTTACTGGGCTCCCAATCAAAAGCCTAAATTGCATAATTCCCTCTTATGCAGCGTTTAATATTCAGCTGCATTTTCCTCATCAGCAGAAACCACGAGGTGTATTTGGCGCTACTGAAGCTGCGAGCTAACAATGTGCGGAAATAACCACAAGAAACACGCAAAGGCATAAATATAAACACGACACCTACGACAATAACGAAGTGAATCATCACTAAATGTGAACATTTAGAGTAAAACAAGGTTTCACCTCGTCGGGTCTCGTCTCTCCAGCACCTCACGTCCGACCTGCATCACCGCAACAAGGAAGAGAGGCCGTTAATGAGCCTGAGCCGCAATTTATCTCTTTATCAAACCACGTGTCCCCTGCTCTCTGCCGTCAAGCAAGCAGCTTCCGGGTTTGTCTGTGCCGCATAAAAGCAATACAATAAAAACATCGTTTAACAGTATACTTTAAAGAAATCTTCTCTTTAATACTGCATCCTGCATATTATTACTGAAATAAATTACTACGGAAATGTAAATATAATGACATAAAGTAGCAGCATAGAGGCACAGCCTGAATATACAAGGAAAATAAATACAGTGGCATACAGTACATTTTCCTTATGACTTTTGGAGTCATTTTGGAGGAATTTAGGCCCACACGTCTTTACAATGTTGCTTCAGCTTATTGACGTTTGCGGGCAAACTTTTATGCACAGCTCTCTGAAGGTCCTACTACAATATTTTAATAAGGTTGCAGCCTGGACTTTGACTGGGCCAATGCAACACCTTCACTCTATCTTTGTTTAGCCATTATGTTGTAGATTTGCTGCCAAGCTTTAGCTATGGGACCGATTACTTCTTATTTGACCGTAGAATACTTTTGATTAGCACAGTGAATGCAAGGTGCACAGGTGCAAAACAGTCCTCAAATTGTTACCCCCTCTACC